>NC_133650.1:52427529-53814721 GCF_009905375.1 Apium graveolens
ATTCTTTAGTGGATTGAATTAATATTTAATTACATTGGGCTAGGCTCAAGATGTAATTAGAAGGCCCAACCTAATTATCCATGGTCCCTATTATAGCCTATATATATTCTTATTCTCTTCTTGCTTGGAATTGTGTGAAAATATATTGTAGCCACCAAGGAGCAAGAAGAGAGGATAACTTGAGAAGACGGAGGCCACACTTCGCTCAAGGGAATTTGGGAATACAATAGAAGAGCGTGGAATCAACCATTAACAATGTAATCCTCTTTTCGTAATCTTTATCGTAAAATGTAGTAACACCCTAAGTCCGTGGTTCCCAACAATTGGTATCAGAGCCTGGTAATGGGTTCTATGTTTTATGATATAATGTCCATGTCATAATTATATATACGTGTATATAGTATTTTGCTTGTATTGGTTTTGGTACACGTTGTTAATCCACTATTATGGCCATGTATATTTTAATTATGTGTTTGGATCCCACGTGGTTTAATCGTGGTTAATTTTTGTTTTGGTTTCCACGTGGTTTAATCGTGGTTGTAATTTACACGAGGGTTGATCGTGTTAGAATAGATTTTACAAAATTAGTTTTGTATTAGATCTATTTTTTTGTAATTGTTCCGGGTATTTTGTAATAGTTATGTGCGATCGGAAATCAATTCCGGTAGTTTTTTGTTCCGCTGTGCGATTACAAGGGGCTGCTGTTGATGTTTGGATCGAAAAAAATCAAAACAAAACTCACAGAAAAGCAACAGGCGCGCGCGCTGCGGCCGCTGCGGCAGCTGGGACTGCTGGGGCTGCTACGACAGCTGGGACTACTGGGGCTGCTGGGACTGCTACGGCAGCTGGGACTGCTGTGGCTGCTGGGGCTGCTGGGGGCGTCGGGGCGCGCTTGGGGCAGATTTTTTTTGAGAGCTGGATTTTTTTTTCAAGGGCCATAATAGTGGAAATTTTATTTTAATTTTTTCCATTAAATTTTAATTATTGCTTTAATTTATTGATTATGTGTGTCGTTAATTATGTGTGTAATTCTTTTAAAATTGCATGTTTAACTTAATTAGGACGACATGGACATAAAATTTATTTATTGCTTTAATTAAATGTTACATGTTGCTAAAATTATGTGTGTATTTTGAATGCATGATTAGACATAATTATAACAACATAGGGCCCCATTTAATTTTAAAATTCCTCAATTTTAATAAAAAAAAATTCTAAGTGGGAGAGGGAATTAATATGAAATTAAATCCCATGGTCTCCATTATTGGTTGTAGGTAATTTACATAAAGACGAATATAAATTATATATACGTCACCCATCGTGGCATGTAATTTGTGGTGTCTAGAATGTTATAGAAATTACTTGAACAAACTTCTTAAATTAATAAATTTTGAAAGGAATAAATACGGATTTTCTTAATTTCTGATTTGGGGCGATTTTGTCAAAAACGGGTTCATCGAACTTGTAAGGCTGTGGGTTTTAAGCGAGACCGATGTGACTCCTCCACTACCTGGAAATCAAATCATTGATGAATGTTGAATTGAAGTATTCTATTCAAGGCATACACGCCACCCATCATGGCGTACCAAGTTCCATAGATTTCGAATAATTTAAGATTTGATGATGGTATACACTTAGCTATGAAAAATAATATAGTCCACCCCAACGTGGCATATTGTTTAGTAATAGGACCGAAGTAACATTTAAACAAAATTAGGTGGTATACATGTCACACATCGTGGTGTACCAGAAGCTTATGGTGTTTAGATGTTAGTGCATTAAATTTTAATAATTTAGATCTTAATAATTAATGCACGCTTATTTATGTGATGTTTTTATGCATGATTCTCAGGATAAAATGGGCTTTAATCCACTATTCACCATACTTAAGGATAACAAACTTACCGGACCTAACTATATTGAATGGAAACAAAATTTGGACATTGTGTTGACTGCTGAGGAGTACAAGTTTTGCACTTATGAACCCAAGCCTGAACAGCCTGCTGCTGATGCTCCTGAAGATGAGAAAGAGTATTATAAACGGTGGATTAAGGCTGATGAGATGTCGCGATGTTACATTCTGGCAGCAATGTCGGGTGTTTTGCAGCATCAGCATCAATCTATGGCCACTGCTTCGGATATGCTCTTTAATCTCAAGGAACTTTTTGGAGATCAGAATAGGGCTGCTAGGTAAGTAGCCATGAAGGCTTTAATGAACACTCAGATGGCTGAAGGCACACCTATAAGGGATCATGTTCTCAAGATGATGTCGCATCTGAATGAGATAGAGATCTTTGGTGCTGAACTTGACGGGGAAACCCAGATTGACATTATCCTTATGAGCTTGTCCAAGAGTTTTGAGCAGTTCCGCTTGAATTACAACATGAACAAGAGGCAGTATAGTCTCACGGAACTGCTGACAGAACTTCAGGCAGCTGAAGGATTATTTCGGCAGAGTGTTCAAGTGAATGTGGCTGAGAAAGGTTCTTCCTCTAAGCCGAAAGGTATTAAGAAGAAGAAAAAGGCTCAGACACAGAAAGCTGTGAAGGCAGTGGGAGTTCAGGGTGGTGTGAAAAAGCCTAAGGGAAAGTGCTTCAGATGCAAACAGTCAGGTCACTGGAAATAGGATTGTCCTCTTCCTAAGAAGACAAACAATACTGGTATGTCTCTTTCTCTAGTTACAGAAACATTTATAGCGGCTATATCTACGAGCACTTGGTGTGTAGATACAGGAGCCACTGATCATGTTTGTAATTCTATGCAGGGGTTCCAACTATCCAGAATGCTTAGAGATGGTGAGATATACGTGGTCATGGGAGATGCTACGAAAGTAGCAGTAGTTGCAGTAGGAGTTATTCATTTATCTTTTGGTTCTGATAGGATTTTGGTTTTGAACAATTGTCTTTATGTACCTTCTTTTAGAAGGAATTTAATTTCGGTTTCTAAACTTGCTTTGGATGGTTATAATGTTTGTTTGGATCGTAATGTTTCTATTATGATGAATAAACGAATTATATGTTCTGGTACATTGCAAGACAATTTGTATATAATTAATCCTAGTCAACCTGCACTGCAACTGTAATTTAGGGAATTGAACAACACATCTTCTAACTCTACTAAAAGAAAGGAACCTTCTAGTTTGAACCAAACATATCTTTGGCACTTGAGATTAGGTCATATTAACTTGAGGAGGATTCAAAGACTGGTAGTAGACGGGCCTTTAAGCTCATTGGCAGTGGAGCCATTTCCAGTTTGTGAATCCTGCTTGGAAGGTAAAATGACTAATAGGCCTTTCAAGGCAAAAGAGAATAGAGCCAAACAACTGTTAGAATTGGTTCACTCTGATTTATGTGGACCCATGAATATCCAAGCAAGAGGTGGTTATGAATATTTCGTCACTTTCATTGATGATTATTCTAGATATGGGTACGTTTATTTGTTGCACCGTAAGTCTGAGTGCTTTGATAAGTTCAAAGAGTACAAAGCTAAAACGGAGAAGCGACTTAATAAAACTATCAAGTCACTACGATCAGATCGTGGTGGCGAATACTTGCTTGGAGAATTTAGGGAATATTTATCAGAAAATGGGATAGAATCCCAGTTAACTGCACCAGGCACACCCCAGCAATACGGTGTAGCAGAGAGAAGGAACCGGACTCTTTTAGAGAGTGTTAAATCGATGATGAGTTATTCGGATTTACCCAAGTCATTTTGGGGACATGCCATAGAGACAGCAGCTTATCTTCTGAACTTAGTACCTTCTAAGTCGGTTCCTAAAACCCCCTTAAAATTGTGGACCAGGGATAAATAGAGTCTAAGACATATTCGAATATGGGGTTGTCCAGCACATGTGCTGAACAAGAACGTGACTAAGTTAGAATCTCGTACAGAAGTAAGGTTGTTTGTAGGCTACCCCATGGGAACGAAAGGATATTTATTTTATAGTCCGAAGAATCGAGATGTCATTGTTAGCACCAATGCAAGATTCTTAGAGGAGGAATATATAATGAATCACAAACCCATGAGTAGTGTCATTTTAGAGGAACTAGTGGGAGGGACAAATAATACCCATAAAGTTATAGTACAAGTAGAACAACCACAACATAATGTACAACCTGTCACTAATACCGCACCAGTGCCTCGTCGTAGTGGGAGGGTTGTTCAACAGCCTGATAAATTCATGTTTTTGGGTGAGTCTTCAGACTTGGTCTCTGGTGAACATGATGATGATCCCCGTACATACGAAGAGGCAGCACAAGACAAAGATGCAGATCTTTGGCAAAAGGCGATGGAATCTGAGATAGAATCAATGTATTCTAATCAGGTCTGGGAGCTCGTGGAACCACCCAAAGGTATAAAACCTATTGGATGTAAGTGGATCTACAAGAAAAAGAGGGGATTAGATAAAAAGGTGAAAGCCTGGAAAGCAAGACTTGTTGCGAAAGGGTATACTCAGAAAGAAGGTATCGATTATGAGGAAACCTTTTCACCGGTAGTCATGCTTAAGTCAATCTGTATTCTTTTATCTATAGCAGCTCATCTCGATTATGAGATTTGGCAAATGGATGTCAAGACAGCTTTTCTTAATGGAAGTCTTGAAGAAACCATCTATATGCAGCAACCAAAAGGATTCATTAAGGAAGGCCAAGAGCATCTGGTATGTAAGCTTAAGAGGTCTATTTATGGACTTAAACAAGCTTCTAGAGACTGGAATATTCGTTTTGATCAGGCAGTCCAGTCATATGGATTTGATCAAAGTCCAAGCGAATCGTGCGTGTATAAGAGAAGTGAAGGTAATGCAGTGGTATTTCTAGTACTATATGTAGATGATATTTTACTCATTAGAAACAATGTTGAGATGTTGTCATCAGTAAAGGCATGGTTGTTCAAACAATTTGACATGAAGGACTTAGGTGAAGCGGCATACATCCTTGGGATCAAAGTTATAAGGGATCGCAAGAAAAGGATGTTGGCTTTATCTCAAGAGCCCTACATTGATGAAGTATTAGCTCGTTTTAACATGCAGAACTCCAAGAAAGGTTTTCTACCTTTTAAGCATGGAGTTTCTCTATCTAAGAAGCAGTATTCTTCGACACCTAAGGATATAGAGAGCATGAAAGCAGTTCCTTATGCTTCAGCATGTGGAAGCTTAATGTATGCTATGTTATGTACGAGGCCTGACATCTGCTTTGCTGTAGGCATGGTTAGTAGATATCAGTCGAACCCAGGTCAGGAATATTGGAGTGCAGTAAAAACTATACTCAAGTACCTGAGAAGGACTAAGGAGTATATGTTAATTTACAAGGCCTCAGATCTATTTCCTTTGGGATATACTGATTCAGATTTCCAATCAGATAAGGATAAGAGGAAATCAACCTCGGAATATGTTTTTACTTTGGGAGGTGGAGCCGTTATATGGAGGAGTGTAAAGCAGAAATGCATTGCAGACTCCACCATGGAGGCCGAGTACGTGGCGGCCTCTGAGGCTGCCAAGGAGGCTGTATGGTTCAGGAACTTCCTTTTGGACTTAGATGTGGTACCTAATTTGCCTAGGAGCTTGACGGTGTATTGTGATAACATTGGTGCTGTGGCAAATTCAAAGGAACTGCGAGACCACAAAGCAGCTAAACATATTGAACGTAAGTATCATCTCATACGAGGAATCGTAAAGCGAGTGGATATAGTTGTGGCTCACATATCATCAGAAGACAACCGAGTAGATCCTTTCATAAAGAGCTTGCCAACCAAGGTTTTTGACAAGCATGTGGAAGCGATAGGAGTCAGATGGATGGACACATAGATTTTTATGTAATAGTGGATTAAATAAACACTGATGTACACATAGAATATTTTGAGTATAAGTGGGAGATTGTTAGTATATACTGAAAATATTTATTTGAAGTATGTACATTTATTTCTGGCCAGTTTATTTGAGAATCATTTGAATGTTTACATGTTGTCTAATATTATATATTGTGAACAATCTAGTATCAAATGGGATACAGAATATTAGATTGTTAAATACGGTTATATAATATAATAAGGTTCACAGCACAGGTGGTGTTGGACAATCCACTGGTGTGGCTGTAGTATTATTTAGATTAGTTTATATTGACTAATAAATAATACTAGTATACTTTGTGTATATTGAACAGGATCAAATTTAGAATTGTTCCCTTAATACTGATTAAGAAGGAGAACTAAGATTCTATGTTATTATTAATGCTTAGGTTCTTAATCCGGAAATAGTAATTGATACGTGTATATTATTTACATGTTTTGATTTATATATGAAATAATTCTTTTGAATTATATCATTATATTTTGGGTGATGGAATTATATACATGGTGGATATTATTTATTGAAGGAATCCATGTCCTGATAATATTCGGGTTAATGATGTCCCCTTGAAAGCTCAAAAAGATTTAATTATGTGAAACCCTGCAGGTGGAATTTATTCTGGCATAATTAAATAAAGGTTGAGTGGATGATCAAGGATAAAAGATATTAATTAAATAAATTATCAGTAATTTATTTAATTAATGGGCATATGATATTTTAAACATGGGGAATTTAATAAGCAAATAATATTGGAACCGAATTAATTAAATTACGGTATTAGGAAAGGTAGTGCAAATATTAATTCTTTAGTGGATTGAATTAATATTTAATTACATTGGGCTAGGCTCAAGATGTAATTAGAAGGCCCAACCTAATTATCCATGGTCCCTATTGTAGCCTATATATATTCTTATTCTCTTCTTGCTTGGAATTGTGTGAAAATATATTGTAGCCACCAAGGAGCAAGAAGAGAGGATAACTTGAGAAGATGGAGGCCACACTTCGCTCAAGGGAATTTAGGAATACAATAGAAGAGCGTGGAATAAACTATTAACAAGGTAATCCTTTTTCGTAATCTTTATCATAAAATGTAGTAACACCCTAAATCCGTGGTTTCCAACATCTACTACTTCAAATTAACCAACCTTGCCCATAATGGAGCAAGCTAGATTCAAGGTCAATCCTTAGATGAATTTTCATGGTGAACCAATAATTCCTAAGAATGAACCAATAGACTGGGAAAGCCTACCTATCCCTGATATTAATCTCCCAATTCCAACCTCCTCCAAGAGAAGAAAGAATATTCCAAGCAAGCCAGTCAAATTTGTCCCATCCAAATCCAAAAATCTACCCAAACCTACTATCAACAAAGGAGAACAACTATTCATCTGTGACATTAAGCAGTTCTCTAACATAAATCTTTACTTGGGTGAGGTAGATGAAGTTAGGGTTATTGATGATTATAAAAGATTTCTAAAAAGATTGGTGTTCAAGTACAAGGTGAAAGAGATATGTCCTAAGTCCAATCATGTATGAGGATTTAGGAATAACTTTTATGTAATTTATTTTGATTTCATTGATATTAATAAAAGACTTGTTTTGTTTTTATTGCAGGCTCTATTTATTTAAATGTTTAAATAAGATATACCACAGTTTAGAGTAATGTTTTTTATGGATTGTGATGAGATCATAATAATGAGACCTAAAAGATGATAACTCTAAACTTAAATAGTTCCTGGTCATAGGATTACTAACTGGTAATTAATAATCCGCAAAGATCGGTACATACTATGCTTGCTTCATTATGAAGGATATCTGTTCTCATAGACATTTGTGTGGTGACACTATAGCAACTATGTAGATGCTTATTATAGAATAAGTTCACTGAACATGACTCACACAGCTGAACAACTGATGGAGTTCACTCACGTGTCAGCAGTTGCTCACATAGTGATAGTTGTACAAGTATCCTTAGACTTGAGGTCATCATAGTCATCTTGTGTACACTGAACTATGTTTTGGTTTAGTTCTTAGTCTCAAGGGACAATTATAAGGGCTCTAATGGGTATAGGAATTTATACACGAAGATAGTGTATGATCAATAAAGGATCTACCCCTTCCAGTACAGGAAGAGAATGTTCAATGCTGATCCACTTATGCTAGTTCAGTAATCTCTGTCCAGAGTGAATGAAATTAGAAAGGAGTTTCTAATTTACATTAAATAGAACTAAGCATAGTGAATGGGAAAGCAAGTGATTAAATAAGATAGGCTTGACACAAGTTCCATGCCTTGTATTTAATCGTGACATTGCAGGGTAGAAGGAATTGATTGTACGGTAAGTACTCACTAAATAGGTTCTTGGTATTCTAAGCAGTGAATTCGTATTATCCGGATAGTCGCGATATGCTGAGAAGTATCCATCATGATGTAGAATAAATATGATTAATTAATTAATCATATTTAATGAATTAGAGAATTTATATAAATAACGATAAAATAGTTTTATTATTATTTATTTCTACTACCGGCTTAATATTGAACCTACAGGGTCACACCATAAAAGAGAATGATTTAATGGTGGAGGAATTAATTAATAATGGCTGATAATTATTTATTTATGAAATAAATAATTAATTGGCAAATTTAATAATTGTTTAAATGAGATTTAATTGATTATAAATTAATTAAGAAAAGGTTCTTAATATTATTAATTAAGAATTTAATTTTTGGAAATTAAATCAAGTGAGAGAATTATTTCTAAAGAGTTTAGAAAAAGGATTAATAATTAAAAGGTGTTTTAATTATTAGTGAGAATAATAAAGGGTTAATAATAATAATATTTTATGGGAAAATTTTCAGCTGAAAATTTTGCCTATAAATATACTATTATAGACCCTATTTTTGCCTCAACCAAAAAGATTTACAAAACCCTAATTCTCTCCATCTCCTCCTCCTTCATTACATCGTTTTCTTGGTGGATACCGGTGGAGTGCTTCACACTTGAGGAGCAGCTGCTAAGGATCTCCGTTTATCATTTTTGGATCGCCATTAAAGACCTCCATCTTTCCATTAACGTAAAGCTTCTTAAGGTAAACATACTGAACTACGAATTAAATATTATTTTTTGCATGGATCCTGCGGAGGGTTTCGGTTTTTTTAAGATTTAAATATACATTTTCGCTGCGTTTATGTGCTAAAAACCTTCACAAGGGTGGCATGAAAATCACTTGGCCTCTTCATAGAATTCTCAATGAAGGCTTCTCCGTCTTAGTGAAGATTTTCTCCTCAATCAAGAAAAATTTTAGTTTTAACATTGCTACCAAGAAGCAGATACTCAACCATATTAAAAGAATAAGACAAAGCTGGAGAGACCCAAATGCACTCCCAAGAGTCTTAACTATTTCTTACACTGGGGATAGAGTGCATTTGAGGCCATATTGGTTAATGGAGTTCAAGAATGAAAAGAATATCAGAAGATTTTTCAAACTAGAAGATCAGTTAAAGAGTTCAAGCAATGAAACGCTCATGAGAATGCAAGAGATGCTAGATCAATCTAAAAAAGATGAATCTGAGTTCTACAGACAATTCTAACACTAGATTGAAGAGAATAATGAAAAGATGGGAAAGATGACTAGACAATCAAGGAGAAAAGATTATTCTACTCAGACTAGAGGTATACCTTGAACAAAGCTTGTAAGACTTGTGTGAACTTTCTTTTTTCAACTTTCAATAAGTTTGCAGCACTTATCAGTTTTATCTACTGTTGAATAATCTTTATATAAAAAGGTGTTTTGTTATCATTAAGTCTATCTAAATTTATGCCTAAAATTCTAGTAGACATAAATTAGGGGAGATTGTTAGGAATATGTTGTACACTTGATGATATGCTACAAAAATACCTTAGTAGATTTGATTAAGTGTGATTGTAGCTCTCAACGGATAATTTTATTAGTCATTCGTTAAGAGAGTAGCTTATGTTTAAATAAGTTTTAGTAGCACATTCTTGTATATTGTAATGCCTTAGAGAACTAGAAGTTGTAGGATATTCTAAGTCATGTTGACTACTAGATTGATATGCAAAATAGGTTGGTTAATTGTAAATATTAGATGCTTTGTAATCTTGCATAAGTGAAATAGAGTTAATTGCTATGAAGATACTCTCAACGGATATTCCACAAGGTTTCAACGGATTATCAACTAGAGTTTCAACGGATGATCAACTAGACTCTCAAAAGATGATCCAATAAAGTCTCAACGGATGATTCAATAGAGTTTCAACGGATGATCAAATTCAAAAAAGCAGTTGATAGTGACTTGACAGTCACATGGGTTGATTGTATGTAAATAGAATATGGCAGCCTATTAACAGGTTTTAGAGAATAAAGAAGAATTTCCATTTATATGCTAAATTGAAGATATTCAAAGATGCTAGATGGAGAAATGGAGTAATATGAAATTATACCAAGACACTTTTGTCTTATTAGTTTGTCTTTTTATCATGTAACTTGGTTGTATATAAACCAAATATAGCAAGTTGAATATTAAGCAAGTAAGCAAGAACTGAGAAACAGAAAAAGCTGTATCTATTAAGAATTTCTATGTTCTTAGTATTTCATACTTGTAAGAAGCTGTGTGCATCTTTGAAACACAGAGTTCTTATAAATATATATCTCTGGTGGGTAAGATCAATCCACCAAAAAGTTTTTAATCCTTGTGTTTAACTACTTTGTGTTTGAATACTTCTTCATTTTCATTCCGCACTTTTGCATATTCAATACTGATATGATTATATTTGTGAGAAGTTCTTAAAATAAAAAAAACCAAGAATTGCATTCAACCCCCCTCCTGTAATTCTAGCTGTTAGATTGTTTGGGACTAACAGTTGCACAACTGCAACCTTTCATTAATTTTGTTAAATTACAAGAGACCAATTTGCTTAGAGAGAATTATATAGGATACATTTTGTTAGTCCCTAACGATGCAACAAGAATTACAGAAGGGGGGTTGAATGGAATTCTTGAACCTTTTTCTTGGTTTAAAAATGTTCTATCTTAATAATATATAAGTGTTCGATTTGCAAAGTATGGAATACGAAGTTAGTAGAATCAAAACACAAGTAATTAAAAACACAAGTCTTTAAAAACTTTCTGGTGGATTTGAATGAATCCACCAGAGATATATATTATATCAAGAGAACTCTGTGTAGCAAGATTAGCTCACAGCTACTTACAAATATGAACAACTAAGTTTACAGAGAAATGCTAAGGATGCAACTTACAATTGTTTCTCTGAGATAATGTTCTTAGTCTCGTTCTTATTGTTCTATTTGCTACTTCTTGGTTTATATATCACCAAGATTACAAAGTAATAAGACAAGATAATAAAACAAAACCTACCAAGTCTAATACTATGCTGCTTCATTACTCTATTCCAGCATCTTTGAATATCTTCATAATAGCATGGAAATGGCAATACTTCTTTGTTCTCTAAAATCCAGTTGAATAGGCTTCCACATTCCTTTTGTATACACTCGACGCATGTGACTGTGTTGTCACTGTCAACAGATGTTTGAATTGATTATCCTTCGGGTACATGATCATCCGTCGGGTTGCCTTGTTGATCATCCGTCGAGTGGCATTGTTGTTTATCCGTCGTGTAGCTATCTGGCACTTGACTTCATTTCATTTATGCAGAATTACAAGACATCATCTGTGTACAATTAATCAACCTATTCTGCATATCTAATTAAAGTCAACATGACTTGAGTGCTACTAGAGAATCTAAACAAGGTGTATGCAAAAATGTGCTACAGACTCATTATTACACAAGCTACTTACTCGATGGATAATAAATCATCATCTGTCGGGACTATATTGAGTCATCCCTCGGGACTATATTCCTTATCCGTCGAGTGCTACATTTTTCACTAAGTAAAATCTACTAAGGTGTTTTGTTAATAAAATCATCAAGTTCAAAACATATCCATAACAATCTCCCCCAATTTATGTCTACTGGAATTGTAGCCATAAATTAAGAGAAACTTGATGATAACAAAACACCCTAAAAATACAACTTTAAAAGTATGTAGATAAAACTGTAAAGTGCTTCAAATAACAAAATGCACAAAGATTAGCTCACAGTCATTTTTAAGGTGCTCCTCTATCCTGAGCAGATTAATCTAATTCCTTGAAGCTCTGGATCTCTTTCCAAGCTTTTTGTTATTTTCTTCTATCTGATTTTGGAGCTGTCTGTGGAATTCCAGTTCATCAGATTCTGAGAGATTTAGCTTTTCTTGCATTTCTAAAAGAGTCTCATTGCTAGAGATGCTCAATTGGTCTTCTAATCTGAAAAATCTTGTAACTCCTTTGTCATCCATGAACTCCATCAGCCAGTAGGGCCTTAGATGCACTTTTCTCCCTGTGTAAGGAATAGTTAGGGTCTTTGGGAGTGCATCTTTAGCTCTAATTCTCCTCAGTTCTTCAATCTTCTTTAGAACAAGTCTTTTTGCAGTTACATTGAATCCAAAGTTCTTCTTGAATGATGAATAAACCTTTATCAGCACAGATTGGCTTTCTTGAAGGATCATGTGAATGGCCATTGAATCTCCTTTCCTCCCTTGTACTTGAAAACTAACCTTTCAGGTAGATTCCTGTAGGCATCAATCCCTCTAACTTCTTCCAGTTCATCTAGATAGAGGTTTTGATCAGAGAATTCCTTGATGTCACATAAGTACATGTAATCTCCCTTGTTGACTTTGGATTGAGCTTTGATTAGAGATTTGGATTTGAGAGGTGACAGCTTCACTTTCTTGACTGCTCTTGACTTTGTTCTCTTTGGCTTGTTAAGGATTGGCAAATTGAAGTCAGGAATTGGTAGACTTTCCCAGTCTATTAGTTCATCCTTAGGTACAATAGGTTCATCATGAATGTTCCTGTAAGGATCCACCACCTTAATGTCTTCAAATACCACTAAGGGTTTTGATGCTTGAGTTGTAGTTGGAGTGGATTCCTTAGGAAACTGATCCTCCAATTTCTTACCACCAAAGTTCAATTTCATTTTGGTTCTTTTGGCCAATTCCTTGTATCTGTGAGATTTCTTTTGTTGTGGTTCAACTTGCTTCTTTGGATCTTGAGATTCGGTGATTTTAGATGTCTGAGCAGGAATTTGTTGTGTTGGTTTCACAGCTTGTAGCTTGGCCAAGATAGCAACTTGCTCTTTCTTTTGTTTAGGCTTTTTAGCATCTAGAGCAGCTTGCTTCTTTTCTTGCTTCAATCTTGCCTTTTCTTCTCTCTTTGCTTCAGCAAATTGAGGATGTTCAGCGACCACACAAATTTCTTTACCATTCCTGAAAACTTTAGCAATTCTCCTTTTTAAAGCTGAATCAGTTGGATCCTTGTAGAAGGCAATGGATCTTGACAACAGTTTCTTCTTATCAGGCTTTGGTGTCTCATATACTGTATCCAAAGGGTTCTTTAGTGATGATTTTGGATAGTTCACCCTTGGCTTCAAAAGTACTTCAGTCTTTGGAGATTTGATCCAGGATGGCTGTCCTCTTTCCAGATAGTTCATGCTCATTTCATTCATAGAGATTTGCCTGACTTGAGAGTGATGAATGGCTGACTTTTCTGGCTTCTTTGTTAGCCCAAACTTCTTTTGAATATCCTCATCAATTTTCTCTCAGTTGATTGGATTCAATTGCTCCTTTTCAGCTGCTCGTATATTGGCTGCTGCTTCATTTATCAAATCAATGTTGTTCTTACCCGGTGGCTTTGAGATAGTAATTGTAGGCACAATACTTTGCTAACTTGAATGTTGAGCACTTTTTGCTCCCCCTCACTCCTACAACTCTCTATCTCCCCCTTTTTGTTATCATCAAGCTGAGTAGAGGAGGAGATTTGTGCAGCCACCAGTTTCTGAAGCAAGTCTGTTTGTTGAGCTTGGTTTAGATGAATTGTTGTAAGAGATGCTTCCATTGCTGTAATTTTTGTATACAAGGCATCTATCTTTGTGGCAAGATCAGAATTTTTCCTGAGCTGTCTCTTAATGTCAAGCATTATAGCTTCTGGAAGTTTAGAGTCCAACTTGTCAGAAATGGCCTTTTTCATCTCATCAATATCACCTTTGATAGTGTTGACATCTCGAGCATGTTGAAAACCTTGGATTTGTTGTAGTTGCAGAGACGCAAGATGTGCTTGAAGGAACTTTTTGGTGTTGGCATTTGTGGTGGTTTGAAGAGCAGAATTTGTCTGATTTATGAGTTGAATCAGGGTTGTCTTGAAGTAGTGTTCATCACAGTGCTTTGAAAATGCCCAAGATGGCATGCCTGATCTTGAACTAGAGCCTACTTCTCCCCTATGTCCAATGGCTCTTCTTCACCATCTCTACTTTCACCTCCAAAGAATTCTTCTGAACCACCAATCTCATAATCAGCATCACCAGCTGTAGAGGGCAAAGCTGTGATGGCATCCTTAGCTCTTAGCATTGACTGTGTGGTGTGCACCAAGTTGAGAATCCTTTATGCATTGACATTGCCCTGTTCAGCTAGAAGTTGATATGCTGGAACAGGGTGAGTAAATGTCTCAGCATCAAGGGAGGTAGAATCTATAACAGCTTGAGGTTGCTGAGATAGTCCATCCCTGTCTGCATCCTGGACATTCATTAACTCACTTGCAATGACATCCACCCTTATCTCTCCTGTACCTGCATTTCTCTCATTGTCTCTCTTTTGTTGCATCAAGGTCTCACCTTGGCTCCCCACCCTCAGACCCTCACCTTCACCATCTAAGGTGGGACTCCTCACACTCTCTTTTGCCAATCCTGAAGAACTGGATTGCATATTTTCACTCTTTTCCTCTCCTTTTTTCTGGGAGCAACCCAGACTCTCACTCATAACAATCTCTTCCCTCAATCCTAGGAGTGATTGTACTACCACTAAGTCTTCTGCACTTGAGATAATTGATGAAATTTGAAGCTGTGCAGAGACACTCAACAGATAAGGGATATCAGTCGGGTTAGCAGTTTGGCTATTCGGCGGATAACTGCTGTTAAGCTTATCCGTCGGAATACAATCACTACTCGACGGATGAACAATATCCATCGAGAGAGTTGGAATAAATGAGTTTGGAGTGGAAACTATTGTGGACTTTGTGCAGATTGATGAGAATTTTGACACATATATCTCAACAGTCCCTGAAAGAATTGGCAAGTGAGCCAACAAATCATCCAAAAGATGATGCTCACTTGCACTAGATTTTGGCTTCCCCAACAGAGTTAAAGAAGGGGAATCAGGAATTGATGTGTTAATCATATCCACATCCAGAGAGTTTATGGGAGAATTTGGTGTTTAAGGAGCTTCTATAACTAAAGATTTTGGCTGTGACTCCACATTTATTGGAGCCACATCAAACTAACTTTGAAAAGGTGCAATGACTGTGTCTTTAGCACCAGTTTGAACAGTGTGTGAACCCTGTGCATCCCCAAGGGTTTTTGGTTTCTTCTTTCTAGTATAGGTTTGGGGTGAGCTTGTGTCCCTTGCCCTTTTGGCCTGTGCTCTTGGATGAGAGCTTTGTTCAATAGTCACATCCTTTTGGGAGGATGCAACTAGCAATGAGCTTATTTTCTTATTAAGCACTGCAGTCTGTTGGGAAACTGCAGTGTGGCTAGGCTGGGAAAAACTAACCTCTCCAACCTTATCCTTAGGGTTTATTTTATGTTCACCCTATCCCTCACCTACCTTACCCACCTTCACACTCCCCTCTTTAGATTTGGTGGATTTTGCAACTGGCATCTTTTGAGAGATGCTAGATGGGGCTTTCTTTGACTTGGATTTAGAAATTTTGGATTTGGTAGCTTGGGTAGGCAACTGTTGGGTCATTGACACAGTTGCCATAGCTACACTAGAATGCAAAGAAATTTGTAAGGTTGGAAGAGTAGAGACAGATGAGATTACCTCACTTACCTGAGGTGCTTCCATTACAGGGAAATAGAAGAGTGGCACTTTTTGTGATGGTTTGCCCTGTTCAAATCTGCAATAATTCTTCTCTCTTGAACCCGACAATCTAATTTGTTGGTTGGGTTCTCAAGCACAATTTCCTTAGAGAGGTGGTTAGCAAGCATCATGAAAAATCTAGCATAGTAAACATTTTTACCCCTCTTATTTAACTCCCCTAACTTAAACCCCAACTCAAACAAAATAAGATCACTAAAGTTAAAAAACTTATCAGTTCCAAGCATGTAAAGCATGTTAAGCATAGAGATATTGACAGAATCAAAATTACTGATTTTACCAGAAAAGACCTTGGTAACTATATCACACAGATAACTCCATTCCTTTCTAAGACCCAACCTCCTAATTTCACTTAATTTAGAAGTAGAGAGTGCATAATTCATGGAGTTAAGCATGTTAACAATGTCAGTGTCTGTGTATGGTAAAGTTACAGTATTATCAGGAATTTTGAAACATGCTTTAACAATGTCACTATTAATACAGAATTCCTTACCTTTAATAGTGAGTGTGATGGTCTTATCAGTTGAGTTGTACACAGCAGTTGACCACATTTATTCAACAACTTCACAGTATATGGTGGGTGATTCCAGCATGGCATAGTTGAGTTTGCAGTTCTTCACAAAATCCTTCATCTTGTGGTAGTCACCAAACTATTGAATCCCATTGTTCACAAGTGCAGTGAAGTTGTTCTTCTCGTAGATAAATCCAGTTTGTGACATGATCTTGATGACTGGTGTCATTGTTAGAGAGTGGAAATTGCAGAGAGAAAGATGATAATTGCTTTTGAGAAAGAGAGAATTTAGAGCAGATGATTTGAGAATGACAGAAGAAAAGCAATGAAAATGAATTATGCTTTTATACTATCTCAAAATAACTGTCAAAAATAATAAAGTAAAATAAAGTAACCAATAAAAATTGCCCAAAATAGCCGTTTAAAAATAAACTGTAAAAATTCCATCAATTATCCGTCGTGTTATGCTTACAAAATGTAAGTATACTTGATGGATAATGTTCAAAGAATCAACGGCTAAAAATAAGACAATTCGACGGATGAGGATAAATCAGTTATCCGTCGAGTCATAAAATATTCCAGAAAAGTAATTGATTTTATTAACAAATAGTATACCGACGGATGATCAAACTCGATGGATAGTGATCATCCGTCGAGATGTAAATTTTGACTTAGCCAAAATTTCATCCATTACTGAAAAATCAATTGTTTTTCTGGCTGCATTACTACTTACAAACAATCTATAAAGATTCAAGAGTAATTTAACATACCTAACTCACTTACCAACCTTGAAAAGGTGGATTCATCTAGTGGCTTGGTAAATATATCTGCAAGCTGCTTTTCACTTGGAACAAAATGTAGTTCCACAGTACCATTCATTACATGTTCCCTTATGAAGTGGTACTTGATGTCTATGTGCTTTGTCCTTGAATGCTGCACTGGATTTTCAGTGATGGCAATTGCACTTGTGTTATCACAGAAAATGGGAATCCTTTCAACTTGCAAACCATAGTCTAGCAATTGGTTTTTCATCCACAAAATCTGTGCACAGCAACTTCCAGCAGCCATATATTCAGATTCAGCTATAGAAGTAGAAACTGAATTTTGCTTTTTACTGAACCAGGACACAAGCTTGTTTCCTAGAAATTGACAGGTTCCTATTGTACTTTTTCTATCAATTCTACAACCTGCATAATCTGCATATGAATAACCAGTTAGATCAAAACCAGAATCTCTAGGGTACCAAATGCCAAGTTTTGGTGTTCCCTTGAGATATCTGAAAATTCTCTTAATAGCTACTAAGTGAGATTCTCTAGGATCAGCCTGAAATCTAGCACACAAACATTTAGCAAATATTATATCTGGCCTACTAGCTGTAAAGTACAGAAGTGAGCCAACCATGCCCCTATAACTTGAAATATCCACAAACTTTTCAGTAGTGTTTAATTCAAGCTTAGTTGCAGTGGCCATGGGAGTTTTTACAGATGTGCAATCCATTAGATCAAACTTCTTTAAAAGATCATAAATGTATTTAGTTTGACTAATGAATATTCCATCACTAACTTGCTTAACTTGCAAACCAAGAAAGTAAGTTAGTTCTCCCATCATACTCATTTCATACTTACTTTGCATCAATTTGGCCAACTTTTTGCAAAGTTTTTCATCTGTAGAGCCAAAAATAATGTCATCTACATAAATTTGAACAAGTATACTAGAGCCATTAACATTTCTAAAGAAAAGAGTTTTGTCATCAGTACCTCTAGTGAAGTGATTTTCTAAAAGAAACTTTCACAAAGTGCCATACCAAGCTCTAGGTCCTTGCTTCAGTCCATAAAGTGCTTTCAAAAGATAGTAAACATATTCTGGAAAATTTGGATCTTCAAAACCAGGAGGCTGACTGACATAGACTTCCTCCTCCAAATCTCCATTTAGAAAGACACTTTTGACATCCATTTGATAGACTTTGAAATTGGCATGGGCTGCATAGGCTAAGAAAATTCTGATGGCTTCAAGTCTTGTAACATGAGCAAATGTTTCATCAAAATCTATTCCTTCTTGTTGACAATAGCCCTTAGCAACCAATCTAGCTTTGTTCCTGACTACTATGCCATTTTCATCCATCTTGTTTCTGAATACCCATTTAGTGTCTATTGGATTCTTTCCTTTAGGCTTGGGCACCAGCTTACATACCTTATTCCTCTCAAATTGGTTTAGCTCCTCCTGCATAGCTAAAATCCAATCAGGATCCAACAAAGCTTCGTCTACCTTCTTTGGTTCTTCCTTAGAATGAAAGCTGCTGTATAGACATTCTTCTTGAGTTGCTCTCCTTGTTTGAACTCTAGAAGATACATCACCAATGATGAGCTCAAAGGGATGATCCTTTGTCCGTTTCCTTTGTTGAGGTAGATTAGCTCTAGATGAAGAGGCCTCATTGTTGTCTTGATGTGTGATTGAATTTTGATTGTTAGAAACTCCCCCTGAGTTAATGGATCTTTGATTTGAGAAAGGGTAACTTTCTGTAAGTGATCTATTCTGACTTCCAGCTTCTTTTGATGACCCGACGGATGGTGAATTTAGAGTACCGACGGATGAAGCTGGTTGTCTCCCGACGGTAAAGCAGATTATCTCTCGACGGATGAAGCATTATGCAACTCGACAGATGTTGAATTTTGTACTTCATTGGTAGTGGATTTTTCTGCATTATCCTTTGATACTATATCTTGATCACTTTCATCATCACTGTCATCACTAACCATCTCCACATTGTCAAATTTGAGGCTCTCATGATAATCTCCATCTTACAGTCCTTCAATCTTTTTATCATCAAACACAACATGTATTGATTCCACAACAATGTTGGTTCTCAGATTGTAGACTCTATATGCTTTACCAACAGCATCTCCAACAAAAATTCCTTCATCTGCTTTAGCATCAAACTTCCCATTCTGATCAGTTTGATTTCTCAAGATATAACATTTGCAGCCAAAGACATGAAGAAAATTTAGAGTTGGCTTCTTGTTCTTGAACAATTGATTGGGAATCATGTATTTTTCTTGATTAACTAGAGAAATATTCTGAGTGTAGCATGCAGTATTTACAGCTTCAGCCCAGAAATATGTTGGTAACTTAGACTCTTCAAGCTTTGTCCTTGCAGCTTCAATAAGTGATCTGTTCTTCCTTTCTACTACTCCATTTTGTTGTGGAGTTCTTGCTGCTGAAAACTCATGCAAAATCCCATTTTCTTCATAAAATGCTCTCATGACAGAATTCTTGAACTCAGTTTTATTGTCACTCCTGATTCTTCTAACTTTGAAATCAGGATGATTATTGACTTGCCTTATGTGATTGATGATGATTTCACTAGCCTCATCTTTAGACTTTAGGAAAGATGTCCAAGAGAACTTTGAGAAATCATCTACAATTACTAGGCAAAATCTTTTCCTTGAGATGGACAACACATTGACTGGTCCAAACAAATCCATGTGTAGCAGTTGCAAAGGTTCTTCAATTGTTGAATCAAGCTTCTTTCTGAATGATGCTTTGATCTGCTTTCCTTTTTGGCAGGCATCACACAATCCATCCTTAGAAAACTCCACTTGAGGAATGCCTCTAACCAGTTCTTTCTTTACAAGTTCATTCATGGTCTTGAAGTTTAGATGGGATAGCTTCCTATGCCATAGCCAACTTTCATCTTGACTTGCTTTACTAAGAAAACAAGTAACAGATTCTGCATTTGATGAGTTGAAGTCAGCTAAGTACACATTCCTTTTTCTCACACCAGTGAGAACCACTTTGTTGCTTCTCTTGTTTGTCATAACACAGGATTCTGAGTTGAAGGTTACTGAATTGCCTTTATCACAAAGTTGGCTGATACTCAACAAATTGTGCTTGAGACCATCCACTAAGGCAACCTCCTCAATGATGATATTGTCTTTAGAAATCAAGCCATATCCCACAGTATAACCCTTGTTGTCATCTCCAAAGGTAATACTTGGGCCAACTCTCTCCTTGAACTCTGTGAGCAGGGTAGAATCACCAGTCATGTGTCTTGAACAGCCACTATCCGAGTACTATAGATTCTTTCTGTTTCCCTGCACACATCAAAATCAAATCAAGTTGATTTTGGTACCCAAGTTTCCTTAGGTCCTGCCTTGTTAGCTTTCTTTTTCAGTTTCTTAGGTTTGATCTCATTTGACTTGGGGATATCAGATTCATCCTTAATCATTTTAGTTGGACCTTTGAAACCATTCATTTCAGCAGAATTATCATGCATATTTTGATTAACAGGGAATGGCATGCTATTAGTAAACATGTTATTCCAGTAAGTCATGTTAAATGGCATTTGTGGCATAATAAATGCAGCATAATAAGGATTAGGTGCAAATGGCATTTTAGCAAACTATGCATTCATATTCTGTGTAGACATAGCATTCATAGGCATAGAAGGCATGGCATTTATGTTGGGAAAATAAGGTGGCACATATATGGAAGTAGGCATGGGAGTTTTGCAGTTAACAGACATGTGATTAACACTACCACACTTGACACATATTTTTCTAAGAGCATATTTATCAGGTGTATAGTTGTTATGCTTGTTAATTCCTACTTTACCATTTCTATTATTTTTCTTTTTAGCCTCTATGTTAATCTCAATCTTTTCCAGTCTGTCACTCAATTGCTTGACAATCGTATGACCAACATTAGCCTTGTTCTCCTTCTTCACTTGACTGGATTCTCCTGGAACAAAATTCTTGGAAACTGATCCATATTTCTCATTTAACTTGGTAAGTTTGGATTTACTCACAGGTTTGCTCACAGTCGACGGATGAGGATTTATATCACTCGACGGATAATACTTTTTGTTGTCCGACGGATGACCCTCATCATCCGTCGAGTCTACATCTGTTAGTAATCCTTCAAGCAAATTGGATTCCAGCTTCTCCTTATTCTTCTTCCAGGCTGCATCACAAAAGGACTCAATACCTTGAGCTTTGGTGATTTAAGCATGAACATCTCTATATGTTTTCCATGCCTTAATCACCTCCTGTTCTCGTTCAAGCTGCTTCTTCAAGAGTTCTTCTTTCTTCAAGGACTCGGTAAATTCATCCTTAGCAATTTTACACTCAATCCTCAATTTTTCAAATTTAATGAACTGAGACTCTAGCACATTATTCCTCTCACTTAAAAATAGATTGTTTTCTTTGAATTTAGCATTTTCCTTAGTAAGAGACTTAAGTGTAACACGCAAATGATATAATTCTATAGACATGTTATTAATTGCATCATTACACTCAGCTTTAGATAAATGTGCAAGGTTAGTGGTGATTACCTGATTACTTGAAGAATTTGTCTCTGTTTCATCAGACTTGGCCATTAGGGCTAGATTGACATAGCTGACATCCTCATCCTCATCCAGACCATCTGCTGCCCAGTCATTTTCTTGTGTAATGAAAGCCCTTTCCTTTTGTTTGAGCAACTCAAAATATTTCTGTTTATAATCCATAGGCTCAAACTTTTTCTTGCTGAAATCTGACTTTCTACACTCCCTAGCAAAGTGCCCTGTTAAGCCACATTTGAAACATTTGAATTTTGATTTATCCGCCATGTTTCTATTTGGCTTAGCTGCTCCAAAGTTCTTCTTGAACTTGAGCTTGGAAAATCTTCTGGAAAGAAATGCTAGATGTTCATCAATATCTTTCATGTCATCTTGGCTCAAAGAATCTTCATTTTCTACTACCAGCCCCTTGCCCTTGTTTTCACAGACCTTTGAAGTTGATTCAACAGCTTCCATCTTCATCTCCTTCTCTTTCTCTAACTCAAAAACTAGTGCAATTGATCCCCCTTTCTTCTTTCCTCTCTCCATCCTCTCATATTGCTCTATTTCAAGCTCATAAGTTTTCAGGATGCCATACAGTCTCTCCAAAGTAACCTTGTAATCTTGAGAGTTTATCAATGAGACTGTCATAGGTTTCCATTCCTTTGGAAGAGATCTAAGGAACTTAAGATTGAAGTCTTTTGTCTGATAGACCCTTCCATGTAACTTCAGAGCATTTAGTAGTTTTTGAAATCTACTAAAAATGTCAGTGAGAGACTCATTATCTTCACTATGGAAGTGCTCATATTGCTGAATTAGCAGCTGCATCTTATTTTCCCTGACTTATTCAGTGCCATCACAGATAATCTGTATTGTATCCTAAAATTCCTTGGCAGTTTTGCAATTGATGATGTTGTCAAACATGTCACCATCAACTCCATTGAATAGAATATTCTTGGCCTTCTTATCCTTCCTGACTTGTTCAATATCGAGATCAGACCATTCATGCCTTGGCTTGGGGACAGATGGCTCATTTCCAGTTGCAGCTCTCATTGGTACATGAGGGCCTCTTTCGATGCAATCTACATAGGCCTCATCTTGAGAAAGTAAATGAAGATGCATCTTTACCTTCCAGTGATGGTAATTATCTTTGTCCAGAAGAGGAATCTTGACTCCAACATCCTTCTTGTTCATCTTGCTGTTTTTTTGTGATCTTTAAACTCTTTGTTCTTCAAGAGCTTGCTCTGATACCAATTGTTAGTCCCTAACAATGCAACAAGAATTACAGAAGGGGGGTTGAATGGAATTCTTGAACCTTTTTCTTGGTTTAAAAATGTTCTATCTTAATAATATATAAGGGTTTGATTTGCAAAGTACGGAATAAGAAGTTAGTAGAATCAAAACACAAGTAATTAAAAACACAAGTCTTTAAAAACTTTCTGGTGGATTTGAATGAATCCACCAGAGATATATATTATATCAAGAGAACTCTGTGTAGCAATATTAGCTCACAGATGCTTACAAATATGAACAACTAAGTTTACAGAGAAATGTTAAGGATGCAGCTTACAATTGTTTCTCTGAGATAATGTTCTTAGTCTCGTTTATGTTTTTTCTATTTGCTACTTCTTGGTTTATATATCACCAAGATTACAAAGTAATAAGACAAGATAATAAAACAAAACCTATCAAGTCTAATACTATGTTGCTTCATTACTCTATTCCAACATCTTTGAATATCTTCATAATAGCATGGAAATGGCAATGCTTTTCTGTTCTCTAAAACCCAGTTGAATAGGCTTCCACATTCCTTTTGCATACACTCGACGCATGTGACTGTGTTGACACTGTCAACAGATGTTTGAATTGATTATCCGTCGGGTATATGATCATCCGTCGGGTTGCCTTGTTGATCATCCGTCGAGTGGCATTGTTGTTTATCCGTCAGGTAGCTATCTGGCACTTGACTTCATTTCATTTATGCAGAAATATAAGACATCATCTATGTACAATTAATCAACTTATTCTACATATCTAATTAAAGTCAATATGACTTGAGTGCTACTACAGAATCTAAACAAGGGGTATGCAGAAATGTGCTACAGACTCATTATTACACAAGCTACTCACTCGATGGATAATAAATCATCATCTGTCGGGACTATATTGAGTCATCCGTCGGGACTATATTCTTTATCCGTCGAGTGCTACATTTTTTACTAAGTAAAATCTACTAAGGTGTTTTGTTAATGAAATCATCAAGTTTACAACATATCCACAACACATTTCCTAGGAATATTCTTATTAAGATTATTGTAACCCATTTTATAAATTACAAATACAACAAAATCAACCCCCCAACCACAACGCTCAAACTATATTAACAGTACTATAATATTGATTATAGTGATGATAATATTATTTGAATAATAATATTAAATTTTTAATATAGATATATTTTTTATTCGAATAGCAAACAATTATTTTTTGAGTTTTTTTAATATACATTTTTTTAAAAAAAAATAAACAAAAGTTAGTTTTTGAAATTAAAAAAATAATATTTTTTTAATAATTTTAGACTAGCACTCCTAAATTTTAAATCAAAAATATTATATTAAAAAAATTTCATATTTACCATTTTTATCCCACTTTGTTAACCATAATAATCTCAATACAAATACAAATTCAGTTCTAAATTTAGACCAATCACATTGAATTATTTAGTTTTCTTAATTAATTTATTTTTTTACTTTTAATTAAAATTAAACCAACTAATAATCCATTTATAAACATGATACATATTTAATTAATTGCATATTATTTATCTCGATAAATAAACAGAAGAATCATCATATTTAAGGATTAGCTTCGTATGAATTTAATAACACATAATTAATTAGTATTGGTGTACTAGATTAGTTCTCGAACTAATGCCCGGTTATTTAGTTTATACCTATTTAAAAGTAAAAGATGAAAACATTATAAATTATTCAAAATATTTATCAAAATAAAGTTATATACATAAAATTATTATACTTGTAGTGGTCAATTAAAATATCTTCAATTTTACAGAATTTAGTTATATTTATTTATATAGTTAAATTAATCTTACATAAATGTCTAAAAGTTAGGAGTAATGATATGGTGTAACACCCCCAAATCCAGGGTCAGAGGATTTGGTCGTCACTATGAAACCTCAATCCAAATCAACCTGTTTAATCAATAATTAAATGCCAGTGGAAGATATTTAACATTTATGACCCCAAACTAATCCAAGATCTTTTAAGGTTACAGTTCTAGAAACAAGAAATCCAAATTCCATCAATAAATTTTTTTACTTTCTTTTAAAACTCTTTTCAACAAATCTCAATCTCAAAATTAAACCCACTAGTATAACTTCGAAATGAAGTATACTAGGCCCAAATAAAATACACAATTATAATATAATATAATATAAACAACTTTACACAATAAAACTTACACTAGCCCGCAAACCCTGGACCAACCACCTTCCAAAAGTTTCTTCTTTGCTTCCTCGAATTACGCAGCTAAACAGCGCAAGCTAATCCTTACTGGAGGTTAAATTTGAAAACAGACAAGTATGAGTGAAAGAAATGCTCAGCAAGTTCATTATAATATATATATGGTTGTTTTGACATTAAACCGACATCTGCATTAGAGCAGAACATTTAAAATCATAATTGCTGAATCATAAAATTTTAGTTGAGGAATCCCAGAATTGATTCCTTAATTGTATTCAAAACCATTTTGATATTTTTGAGCGAAATGCTTCAGCAATACTTTGAATCTTGATGAGAGCAAAGCTCGTAAAACAGTGTTTACGGAAATATCGTAAACCACAATAACATGAAACAATGATTATGGATTAAATCATAAACTTTACTCAAAACTGAACTCTTGATATTAATACTCATTTTGTTGTCATATCAAATTAGATATCATTACGAACTTTGATACTCACAACATCCCATACTGAAGTCAACATGAATCATCTATACTAATACCACATTTGATATTTAACAACAACGTAAGTATCAGCATAAATTAGAATCTGAATCAAAACTGCAATTCACCATTATTCCAAAATAGAAACAGTTGATAAATCATTTATGCTATGATTATCAAAATAATAAAGAATTTTAGATATCTATTTAGATTGGAACCAATTATGCACTATGTTGTTCCTGATGATCAGTCACGAAACAACACAGGTATCCCGCAGCCATACCGTAAATATAGGTACTACCTATATTCCGCAGCCATACGGTACCTATAGGGCGCCAGAAAAGGCATAACAAGTCTTGAAAGATATTACACTTCCGTATAATAGCTCACGCTGGACCGGTGCCTCGGCCTCTTACGCAACCAGTAACCATCCAATCTTAAAACACTTTATTGAAAAAGGGGTCATAATATTCGACACCCGAAATAATTTTATTCCCCCAATTCTTGGGTAGGAATATTCGCAACCAAATCACTTTTCTCAAAATCCAAAACATTTATAAATCAGATAATTGGATAAGTAAAATCACTTAGCTATTCTGATCATAGAATAGCAGAAGAATACTTGCATAAACAGAATCATTTAATTCAGCGATATGTAAAACATTTATCTATCTTGAACTGAATAGGGAAAGCAATACTTGCATAATAAGCTTCAAAATAAATATCACTTGAACAATAAGTGATGATAGGGATACTTGCCTTTGAGTTTTAGTAGTTAGTCACACTCGCAACAACACATCTATTTTGACATTCTGTCTCAAAACGTCGCCGTCTTTCTTTTCAACACTTCACCGATATGCTGCTCCTGCGATTGCTAGAGGCCAAATGTCCAATACCATTCCATTTCATTCTTTATCCAACACCTTGTCCTGATCAACTCGAGAGATCCGTATCTATATTTAAAATATAGAACTTTAATCGTCTAATCGATAATCACTCGACGAATTACGCATCAAAAGCCTATCGTCTACCTACACGATAGCCCACACATAAATATAACAGACAATCACAGGACTCTTGATCCACATACACACATAATTTCATATAACACGTAATCACATAACTCGCGTATCACATAATTCATATCAAATATGACTCGGTTCATCAAAAGGGTCGACTCGATATGTTTAAAACTAAAATCTAGTAAAACAAGCGACCTTTCGAAATAAAAGAATTTGGGTCTCGGAAGTATTTTTATTGAAAGCGGAATATTTTTCTGAGTCTAGAGGCGTTTGTTTCGTATTAAACGGACAACCGGTTCATTTATAAAAATATCTTGTCTCAACACGTAATTTGGTTTCGTAAAATTTAATTATATATCCTCGTTCGACGTCTCCGATAATCGTAGGTTACGTTCCCGTATTTTTGGAATTAATTTCCCGAAAATCGGGCAGCGTCTCCTTTGTTTATCGGCCTACCCTTCGAACATCCCGACGTCAATCACAACAACATCAATCAATCGCAATCTACAATTCAATCACCAACTTCAATTAACAACGCCAATTTACAATTCACCAATTCCAATTAAATACAATTAATAATCGTTATCATCCGTTTTTTTAGGTTTTAATCCGTATTTTACAATTTTATTCGTATTTTGTGTTTTAGATTGTAGGACTCAGAACAACGTCATCACCGCCCACCGTCGGCTCGCCGAGGCTCATCGCCGACGGCGATAAAATTTACGGGTACCCGATTAATTTCGGGTTTCCTACGTAAATTCCATCGATTAATATATAATCCTCGCACATAAATTATTTATTTCACGAAATCAATCAAATAATCTTTCTTGCAAAGAAAATTAAAAATAATTAAAATTTTAATCAGAACTATTTGAATCAAGGCAGTACAGGGAAACACACTCGCGTGCCAGGCACGCGCCACCACAACAGGAACGAAGCAAAATACGGCCAGAGTTGGCCGGAAAATATCACACAACACACCCACACAACATGTTACACACACATACACACACGATTTCGCACACACAGAGAAACGTATACATACAGTGAGTATATATACAAACATGAAGAAATCGGAGACTGAACAGGGGAAAAGAGGCGATGATTTCGCCGGAAAAAGAAACAAGACAGCGGCGGCTTACCGGAAAGTGGAGGGAAAAGAAAGGCCGAGGAACAATAGGAGGAAAAGAAGAGAGAAATCCAGAGAATCGAGAGGAGAGATTGTGAAAAGAGAGAGAAGGGATCGATTACAGAGAGAGACATGGGCTGAGAAGAAAATAAAACGGGTTGAACCACTTCACAAACCCTTGTCCCCTTTTTATTATTTATTTATTTATTGAATAACCCCGCACTTTAACTATTTAACGAAAAATTCACGGAAAATTAAAACCCGTACATTAATAAAATATTTTACAACATATCACAAATAATTAAAAAATAATAAAAATAGGATTTTCAAAATTTTAAAATAATTTTTGAAACATAATTTATACCCGTTTTTAACGAATAAACGAAACAACGCGCAGGTGAAATTTATCCTAAAATTACCAAAATAATTTTAAAATTCTCAGAATATTATAAACTTAAATAAATACGAGTTTCATAATTTTTGAAGAATTCTAGAATTAAATACGGATTTTGCAATTAAATACACTCAGAAAATCATTTAAGGGTATATAATTAATAAAATATTGATTTCTCAATTTTAAAAACTCCTAAAAATAACTAATAAAGTTATGAAGCCATAAAAATAATTTTAGAGATAATCCCCATATTTATGAAAATAAATCTTGAATAGTACACTTTTAAATACAAAACAAAACAACCCAGCTTCACAACTAATTACACAGATCATCCTTGAACACCAAGAATCACATATGATTAATAATAAAATAATATTCAGCTAACTGAACTCATACACATATTTTATTTAATAATACAGAATCATAATTACATATTGGATCCGAAAATAGATTACTTAGCCACTAAGTAACTGTAAATAACGATACAATTTAATATCAGATTTGGATAATTATTAAAACAGAGCTTCTGGTAACATACTTTATACAAAAATAAGATGATAATATCTCGCCTTTTGAAAATATGGATTTTATCGATCTATAAAATGATTTGTGTATCGAAAATTTTGCGCCGGGACACGTACGGGTCAAATTGTAATCCGGATCGAAAAAGTCAGAACACGGAAAATGTCTGGAATTACCAGATTAGGTTAGGAAGGAGTTTTCGGAAGAGTTTCGGGTTGTAAAAACGCAAAAACAGTTGAAGTTGGACGATTCCCAGCTTTATAAAATAATTTTATAATTATTCAAAATAATTAATAATCTATAAATCATTATAAAATCATATAACACTCCAAAAATTACCAGAAAAATATCACAATTATCTATATTTTATTCTGAACATATAAAAATTAGAACACTCAAGGAATATCACATATAAACACCCAAACATCAATTCCACTTATCATATAATTCACAAAAATTCACATAAAAATCACATAATAATTCCAAATAATTATAATAATAATATTTGAAAATATGGGATATTACATATGGGATAAAAATAACCCTAATTGTGGACTTAATGTAGCATTAATTAGACCTGATTTGGTCAAAGGAAAAAGCTCAGTTAATGAAGCCCAAAATCCTAATTATTTATTAATTTCGTAATTAATAAGGGGTCTAATTAAACAACCTCAATAAATGAGTTCAAATAAGTTACTACTTCTACAAGAAGTAGCCTCCAAGCAACCTAAATTCAGAAGAAAACTAATTCCTACTTTCTAGGACTCCAAAGTCCAATCAGAGGTGGAGACTTTCCCATCAAGTCATCCAATTTTACCTTAATTCCTAGACTCTCAACGTCTATATAAAGGGTCTTACTCCTTAAACTTCAGAAAAATATTTTGGACAAGAGCTCCATACGTCACCACTATAAAACCACGTTTTGGAGCACAGCTCTAAGCATCGCCAAACCGCGAAGGCATCCTACAAGCCACGAGGCCATTACCTAGAATGACGTTTTAGACTTAATCCTTATCTTCTTGATGTTCTAGTACTTGTACCTTGTCGAAAACCATTGTTTTAAGCCTAGCTTGGCATTACTCTTTCATATTATCCAAGAGCCTTGCTAAATCTCCTTGTCAAAGTTCTTGAATATGGAAACCTTTCAATTACCCTAATATAGTGAAGTCTAGTGGATCATGGCCCTGAAATTTGGTGACATATTCCCAGTGTTTCAAAGTTGATCTATAATCCCTTGATAAAAATGCTTACTATTTAAGAGATTTTATTATAAATCGGCATCAGTTTTTGAAATGATTAAAATGTGGATTTTCAGTCCCAAAGGGGGATAAATGTTTTCTTTGAATGGTGGATCTGGACTGAGACGCGAGTCCCTTCCACACTTATGTTGTAGGCTTAAAAGTTGCCTAGGGATCCCATTAATGTTTTAGAACCCAGCGAGGTTTGGGATTACTTCGCGGCTGATCACCGGCTGTAATCCGTAGCGTCATAAAATAATTTTGACTAAGTTATGATTTTGAAAATGTTTTTATTCAAGCAAATGATGCCATCACCCAAAACTTCATCTCTTGTTGTTATTAGTTATATCTTCGCATTGTCATTTTTTAATTTATATCTCGATTTATATTTCGTATCATACTGTTTAGCACTTGTCGAGCATTTGGCTCACTCCTTGCTTTACTCTGATATTACAGCTAGCAGTTATGGTTAGATTCAAGCAGACAGCATGTAAGACCTGTGACGCCGATGCGTATGTCCGAGCTCAGGTAGAATAAGAGATAGTTTTGTGTGAGGACTCGATAAAAAAAAATCAGTTGTAATAGATGGTAGTGTTGGGCTGTTCCAAACCCTAAACTGTAAGATCTTGGATTCGGTTATGTCTATTTTCTTTTAAATATTGTAATAGTTATTTATTTTGTTTGTTAAGTTGGGGATGTGACAGGTTTTGGTATCAGAGCTACGGTTTAGAGTCCCTGGACAGCCCAAATAGGTTATAGGATATAAGTATAGGTTATAGATGATATGCGAGAGAGTAGGTTAAGTAAATTTATTATTATTAATACCCCTCTTATTGGTTTGTCAGCAAAGTGTGCATTCCTCGTCATCCTCTGGGTCGGATGACACTATTGCTTTCTCCGTGTATGCTGAGTTGAGGCACGAGTTTGACATGCTTCTGGGCAAGTCCGACCGACTGATAGACCGACTGAAGAACGTGTACCCAGATAGCCGAAACTATGAAGGGAAGCCTAAGGAGCAGATGACTACGAGACTTGAGACTTTGGTTCAGTACGTCAATACTAAGCTTGAGGAGATGTCATCGCACCGAGACCGCACCAGCCAGTATATCATCCAGATGGTGGCGGATGAGCTCCAGAGCATTGTGAAGACGCTTCGAGAGGAGAAGACTACCAAGCCTCATTCCGATGGAGTGGAGCCTTGTTGGATTTTTAACGCAGCGGGGGCATGGCAAAACACTTTTACACATACAAAATCCAAATAAAAGCATATAAATCGTGAATAAAAATTCGAGGGATCGAATCTAACTTTTTAAAATAATTCGGAGACAACGATCAGAGATCCTTAGTAGTTGCTCCTCAAGTGTGAAGCACTCCACCGGTATCCACCAAGAAAACGATGTTAAGAAGGAGGTGGAGAGAATTGGGTTTTCCAAACTTTTTGGGTTTTCGGGTTAGATGTGGGTTAGAATAAAATAGGGTCTATAATAGTGTATTTATAGGCAAAATTTTCAGCTGAAATTTTCCCATAAATAATATTATTATTATCCCATTTATTATTCTCATTAATAATTAAAACACCTTTTAATTATTAATCCTTTTTCTAAACACTTTAGAAATAATTCTCTCTCTTGATTTAATTTCCAAAAATTAAATCCTTAATTAATAATATTAAGAACTTTTCTTAATTAATTTATAATCAATTAAATCTCATTTAATCAATTATTAAATTTGCCAATTAATTATTTATTGTATAAATAAATAATTATTAGCCATTATTAATTAATTCCTCCACCATTAAATCATTCTCTTTCTATGGTGTGACCATGTAGGTTCAATATTAAGCCGGTAGTAGAAATAAATAATAATAAAACTATTTTATCATTATTTATATAAATTCTCTAATTTATTAAATATGATTAATTAATTAATCACATTTATTCTACATCGTGAGTGATGCTTCTCAACATATCGCGACTATCCGGATAATATGAATTCACTGCTTAGAATACCAAGAACCTGTCAGTGAATAGTTACCGTACAATAAACTCCTTCTACCCTACAATGTCCCGATTAAATACAAGGCATGGATCTCGTGTCAAGCCTATCTAATTCAATCACTTTGCTTACCATTTACTATGCGTAGTTCTATGCAAATTAGAAACTCCTTTCTAATTTCATTTACTCTGGCCAGAGATTCCTGAACTAGCATAAGTGGATCAGCCTTGAACATTCGCTTCCTTCACTGGAAGGGGTAGATCCTTTATTGATCATACACTATCTTCGTGTACAAATTCCTATACCCAGAAGAGCCCTAATAATTGTCCCTGGAGACTAAGAACTAAACCAAAGCATAGTTCAGTGTACACAAGATGACTATGATGACCTCAAGTCTAAGGATACTTGTACAACTATCGCTATGTGAACAACTGCTGACACGTGAGTGAACCCCATCAGTTGTTCAGCTGTGCGAGTCATGTTCAGTGAACTTATTCCATAATAAGTACCTACATACTAGCTATAGTGTCACCACACAAATGTCTATGAGAACAGACATCCTTCATAATGAAGCAAGCATAGTATGTACCGATCTTTGCGGATTATTAATTACCAGTTAGTAATCCTATGACCAGGAACTATTTAAGTTTAGAGTTATCATCTTTTTAGGTCTCACTATTATGATCTCATCATAATCCATAAAAAGCTTTACTCTAAACTATGGTATATCTTATTTAAACACTTAAATAGATAAAGCCCGTAATAAAAACAAAACAAGTCTTTATTAATATCAATGAAATCAAAACAGATTACATAAAAGTTATTCCTAAATCCTAATACATGATTGGACTTAGGACATATTCCTTTCAATCTCCCACTTGTACTAAAGCCAATCACTCTGGTATCTAATACCCATCTTGTCTTTATGACGATCAAAGTGACTTTCATAAAGTAGCTTTGTGAGTGGGTCTGCTATGTTGTTATGTGTGTCAACTCTAATTCAATACAATACAAGAAATGTTACCGCGCTCCCACTAACCCTTTTATAGACCCATGGTTCATCTTCGTTTTTGATAAAATCAAACTCTTTGATTGTCTCATCAAAACGAATGTTCCATCTTTCGAGAAGCCTGCTTTAAACCACATATGGTTCGCAGTAGCTTACACACTAGGTTTTTATTTCTCTTGGAAAGAAAACCATCTGGCTAATTGGCAGATCTCATAGTCGTAGTAAGCAGCAATCGCAAGCAAAATCCGAACTGATTTTAACAGGGCTACAGGTAAAAGGTTTCATCAAAGTCAATCCATTGCCTTTGTTTGAATCCTTTTGCCACAAGCCTGGCCTTATAGGTCTCCACCTGGCCATCTGCTATAATCTATCTTTTGTATACCGTATACATAGATTCCATTATGGATTTCATGGTACTATGCCATTTCTTCGAGTCAACACTACTCATAGCATCATTATAGTTCACAGGGTCGTCATCATCAATGATCGACAACTCATTGTCATTCTCAATGACAAGGCCATAATACCTCTCAAGTTGGCGAGACACTCTCCCTGATCTATGAATGGGCTATTCCATAAAAGGTTGTTCAGTCAGAACAGGTGTTTCCACTTGATCCGTAGTAGTTTGTGCTTCTTGAACTTCATCAAGTTCAATTTTGCTCTCACTGTTTCCTTCAAGGATAAACTCTTTTCCAAGAAGGTAGCATGTCGGGATACAAACACCCGATGATCGGTGTAAAAGTAATACCCTAAAGTCTCTTTAGGATATCCCACAAAACTACATTTTACGGATCGATATTCCAGCTTATCTGGGTCAACTTACTTGACATAAGCTGGACATCCCCAAAGCTTAACGTGTTTAAGACTCGGTTTCCTTTCTTTCCATATCTCATACGGAGTTTGAGGAACAGATTTGGAAAGCACCTTATTCAGTAAATATGCTGAGGTTTCCAATGCATAACCCCATAGGAATACTGGAAGATTTGCATAGCTCATCATGGACCGAACTATGTCTAACAAAGTTCGATTTCTCCTTTCAGATACCAATCTGGAGGAGTCCATTAGGAGACTATACCATTTACTTTGAGATAATCTAGAAACACTCCATTAAAGTATTCACCACCTCGATCTAATCGAAGAATTATAATACTATGTTTGGTTTGTTTCTCCACTTCATACTTATATTCTTTGAACTTTTCAAAGGCCTCAGACTTGTGTTTCATCAAACACATATCCGAATCCAGATCTATCATCTATGAAAGTAATGAAGTATGAAAATCCACCCATGGCTTGCGTAGACATTGGTCCACATACATCTGTGTGTACCATTCCTAGCAAATTTGCAGCCCTCTCTCCATGTCTACTAAATGGAGACTGCAGTGCCACTATAAAGTGAGATTTTCATCATCCCTTTTCTTTTATTAGTTTGTTCAATCTGAAATAAATTATGTCACATACATACAGACCATTATTTAAAGCACCACGTCCATAAAGAATATTATCTCTAAGAATAGAACATTCATTATTCTCAATAATAAATGAAAATCCAGCCAAGTCTAACATGGGAATAATATTCCTCACAATCAAGGGAACAAAATAACAATTATTTCAAACAATAGTCTTGCCCGTAGGCCTATGTAAATGAAATGATTCTACATCTTCAGCAGCAACTCTTGCTCCATTTCCATCAGTAGAATCACCTCATCTTCCTCAAGAGTCCTACTTCTCCTTGGTCCCTGCAACAAATTGCAGATTTGAGAACCACAGGCGGTATCTAATACCCAAGTAGAAATTTGATTTAATGACATATTCATTTCTATCATGAACATACCTGAATCAGAAGCGGTAGTCTCACTACCCTTCTTCTTCTTCAATTCTGCAAGGTAAACCTTGCAGTTCCTCTTCCAGTGCCCCACCTTGTTACAGTGAAAGCAAACAACTTTGCTCTTGGGGTCTTCAGCTTTTGGTGGAACCGGCATTTTCTCACCTACTTTCTTCTTCTTGGAAGAGTTCCTCTTCCTTTTCTTAGGATTGGAACCTTCACCAATTAGAAGAACAGAACTCTTCTTAGGGGGAAAATTCGATTCCGCAGTCTTCAATATGTTGTGGAGTTCAGGCAGGCTGACATCCAACTTATTCATGTGAAAGTTCACAACAAACTGCGAGAACGAACTCGGAAGCGATTGCAAGACCAGGTCTTGGCTCAGCTCCCCATCCATGACAAAACCAAGTTGTCCAAGACGTTCAATCAAATTGATCATCTTAAGTACATGGTCATTCACAGATGATCCCTCAGACATCCTACAACCGAACAACTCCTTCGATATCTCATATCGAGCTGTCCTCCCCGCCACATCATACAACTCCTGTAGATGCATTAGGATAGTGTGAGCATCCATATGCTCATGTTGCTTCTGTAGCTCAATGTTCATGGAAGCTAGCATGATGCATTGAGCAATATTTGCATCATCTATCCATTTACGATACACAACATATTCATCATTATGTGCATCACTAGCAGGTTCAGTAGGCTTAGGTGAGTCAATCACGTATTCCAGCTTCTCAATCCTGAGAATAATTCTCAAGTTTCGAAGCCAGTCAGCATAATTAGGACCAGTCAATTTGTGAGCATCTAGTATGCTCCTGAGTGATAGTGCAGAAGACATAACGTACAAAGTAAATCTGTAAATGATAAACACATAACAACACTTAGCAAATATTCGATTTCATTTCAAAATACTATATGAATCGGGTCTTTATTCATAAGTGGCTCCCACTAGTTTTCCTAATTTATTCAACCCCCTACGTGAAAAATTAAGCATTCATAATGCTAGTGGGAATAGGGATCCTACATTCCATTACACAACCCCGGCTGTGGCACGAAACGCCATGTAATGTTCAATAGGCAGACAACTCTTGTCAATTACATCTTATGTTATTCCCTAATCAAACTTTAGCCTCTTGAATAATTGAGTCACGGCTGTGGCACGACAAACTCAATATTCTAAGTCAAGTCTAACCCAACATTCCGTACAATTGAATCAGTCCCCAAAGGCCCACGGCTGTGGCACGTAACGACCTTTAGATTCTTATTCAATGTACACATCTCTATATAATAGACAAGTATTTCTTATTTCGAAATCAAAGCCCTCGGCTGTGGCACGAAACGACAATGATTCAAAAATAAGAACTACTTTCTACCATGTTGGAAGGCTATGACCGACACATGCCCGTTGTGTCATTGGCCAATTACTACTTGATATTATTATTTTAGAGGGATTATATTACGTTACAATCATAATCATATTATAAAGAAATTCTTCCTTTTAAATTAAATATTTCAAATCAATAATCAATAATCAGATGATTCCCAGATCGGGTGGAGCATTGTCAAGAGGCGTCACTTAATAACCCCTTCTTACAGATAGAAATCTGTTGTTGACAGAATTATCCTTTCTCTCATATCGAAAATTCATATTCAATTACGTGTTTCATAAACACAAGAATCTCATGATTGTATTCATAATATTATTATTAAGGTTATGAAACAATTTCACTATACTAGGTTGTCTAACAAACGCCTTATGTTTATTTAAGTTCACCTAAATCTATCATCGCATGATAAACTAAGCATATATCACATATATCAACATGAATAAACATCAAGGTAGGCATGTTACATCATCTAGCACATTAGTCTAAGCATTATACATCTCTATGTATCACATGAAGCATTTAAAATCAATTAAAACAATCAAAAACAGCTTTAAAACACTTCAAGGAAATATACACAGTTCAAAACTTTTATATAAACTAAAATTGATCACTCCATTAGATCCGTCTCGGAAAAACGAATCCAACGGTATATTGCACGCCCAAAACGGAGTTACGAAACTCCCAGAAAATCAATTTTAATATCAACAGACGGGCCGTAACGCATTACAGGAACGCGTTACAAGCCCTGTAACGCATTCTGGTGATGCGTTACACCCCTTTTAAGCCATTAAAGGGTGTAACGCATTCCGTGAATGCACCACAGGTGTGTAACGCATTCCCGGAATGCGTTACACCCCTATCTTTTTTTCTTTTTTTTTTTTGCAGCAACCGACAGAATTTTTTCTCGCATCGATTTCCGCGCCTGTCAGTCCTGTTCATGTCTGCTTCTCCACCTCTTTCCGTGTAGCATTCAACAGGTAGTAGCAGTATAGATATATATATATATATATACTTACAAATAATATATATATATATGATTTATTTAATTACGAATTTAATTACAAGAACTTCAAAAATTCATAATAAAAAATATATACATCCTAAAATTATGAAAAAAATACCCAGACGATCTACAACACTTGTAGAACCCAGATCAACACTCAAAATTATTCTGAGAAACGATTTCTCATCAGAAAAAATTAATCCATGATATAACTTGTAAAAATCATAATTAATTCATACAAGCACATAAAATTCTGAAATTTTTACCACAGATCTATATGCATACAACACATGCTCTGATACCATTGTTGGATTTTTAACGCAGCGGGGGCATGGCAAAATACTTTTATACATACAAAATCCAAATAAAAGCATATAAATCGTGAATAAAAATTCGAGGGATCGAATCTAACCTTTTAAAATAATTCGGAGACAACGATAAGAGATCCTTAGCAGTTGCTCCTCAAGTGTGAAGCACTCCACCGGTATCCACCAAGAAAACGATGTTAAGGAGGAGGAAGGAGGTGGAGAGAATTGGGTTTTCCAAACTTTTTGGATTTTCGGGTTAGATGTGGGTTAGAATAAAATAGGGTCTATAATAGTGTATTTATAGGCAAAATTTTCAGCTGAAATTTTCCCATAAATAATATTATTATTATCCCATTTATTATTCTCATTAATAATTAAAACACCTTTTAATTATTAATCCTTTTTCTAAACACTTTAGAAATAATTCTCTCTCTTGATTTAATTTCCAAAAATTAAATCCTTAATTAATAATATTAAGAACTTTTTTTAATTAATTTATAATCAATTAAATCTCATTTAATCAATTATTAAATTTGCCAATTAATTGTTTATTGTATAAATAAATAATTATTAGCCATTATTAATTAATTCCTCCACCATTAAATCATTCTCTTTTTATGGTGTGACCCTGTAGGTTCAATATTAAGCAGGTAGTAGAAATAAATAATAATAAAACTATTTTATCATTATTTATATAAATTCTCTAATTTATTAAATATGATTAATTAATTAATCACATTTATTCTACATCGTGAGTGATGCTTCTCAACATATCGCGACTATCCGAATAATATGAATTCACTGCTTAGAATACCAAGAACATGTCAGTGAATAGTTACCGTATAATAAACTCCTTCTACCCTACAATGTCCCGATTAAATACAAGGCATGGATCTCGTGTCAAGCTTATCTAATTCAATCACTTTGCTTACCATTTACTATGCGTAGTTTTATGCAAATTAGAAACTCCTTTCTAATTTCATTTACTCTGGCCAGAGATTCCTGAACTAGCATAAGTGGATCAGCCTTGAACATTCGCTTCCTTCACTGGAAGGGTAGATCCTTTATTGATCATACACTATCTTCGTGTACAAATTCCTATACCCAGAAGAGCCCTAATAATTGTCCCTGGAGACTAAGAACTAAACCAAAGCATAGTTCAGTGTACACAAGATGACTATGATGACCTCAAGTCTAAGGATACTTGTACAACTATCACTATGTGAACAACTGCTGACACGTGAGTGAACTCCATCAATTGTTCAGCTGTGCGAGTCATGTTCAGTGAACTTATTCCATAATAAGCACCTACATACTAGCTATAGTGTCACCACACAAATGTCTATGAGAACAGACATCCTTCATAATAAAGCAAGCATAGTATGTACCGATCTTTGCGGATTATTAATTACCAGTTAGTAATCCTATGACCAGGAACTATTTAAGTTTAGAGTTATCATCTTTTTAGGTCTCACTATTATGATCTCATCATAATCCATAAAAAGCTTTACTCTAAACTATGGTATATCTTATTTAAACACTTAAATAGATAAAGCCCGTAATAAAAACAAAACAAGTCTTTATTAATATCAATGAAATCAAAACAGATTACATAAAAGTTATTCCTAAATCCTAATACATGATTGGACTTAGGACATATTCCTTTCAAGCCTTAGTTCTTTCCATTATCTACCTTCCATGTTGTTGTATTATCAGACTTCGTAGAATTCCCAGTTGTTTCCTTTAAATAAGCATGTTATTCCTAGAATCAGACTTTGTCCTAATTCCGATATATTGTGACTTTAAAATTTCAATTATTATGCACTATTGTTCCATTTGCTCTCCACTGTTATTTTACGCCTTTATATGCATCACCATATATGTTTAATTTGAAACTTGACCTCATATGTAAATAAGATTGCCATGCGATACCCTCGAATTATTTCATTATTCATACCTGTTTTGATATAACTCTTATTTCAGGATCATGCCACCCAAAAAGAAGAACCCAACAACCACATCCACCACAGACCCAAATATTCTTCGATTACTAGAAACCTTGCAACAACAAACCAACGCTATAGCTCAACAACAACTAACTCTTCAACAACAATTTGAAAACCAAGATAACCGTGAACCACACCAACCACCTGATCCACCAGTACCACCTCGAGAAGTTGTCACTTTCAAGGATTTTCAGAATGTGAATCCACCTGCATTTCATGATACCACTGATCCAGTAATAGCTAACACCTGGATTAAGGAAATGGAAAGGGTTTTGAGTTGGTACAGTTAGGAGACGATCAGAAGACGCCATATGCCACTTACTTCTTGAAGGGCGAAGTCATCTATTGGTGGGAATCAGTCAAAGCTATGGAAGCAACTCAGCAAGTTTCTTGGGAAAGATTTAAGAAGTTATTTCTGGAAAAGTATTACCCTAAGTACATGCAGAATCAGATGGAGCTTAAATTTCTTGAGTTGAAGCAAGGGAACATGACTGTGCTGGAGTATGAGAAGAAATTCACAGAGTTGTCAAGGTTTGTGACAAAGTATACCAGCAGTGAAGAGGAAAAAGTAAAGAGATTTCAACAAGGATTAGAGCCTTGGATCAGAGATAGAGTGGCTATGTTTGAGCTTGATACTTATGCGGGAGTAGTACAGAAAGCTGCTCTGATTGAGAACAATAAGATGCAGTCCAGAAAGGAAAGGGATAATAAGAAGAGAAAGGTTCCATTTTATGGAGAAAAGTCGGAAGCCGGAAATTCACAAGATCGGAATGTAAAGAGGATTGGATTCCATAAGGGCGGAAATTTTCAAAAGAAAGGGAATTTGGGCAAAAGACAAGAATCGAGAGGGAACAACCAGACAAGTCAAGGGTAAGTTGGAGAAAACAGATTCCAGAGACCGGAATGCAAGCATTATGGAAGAAGGCACCCCGGAGTGTGTAATAAGCTGAGCATGACATGCTATAGGTGCAACCAGAAAGGACATTTGGCAAACGAGTGTAAGATGCCGAAGCCAGGAGTTACATGTTACAAGTGTGGAAAGACTGGACACATAGCTAGGGAGTGCAAGACAACCAGACCAATCAAAGCTCTAATGAATGTGGCAAGTACCAGTGCAAGCGTGACAGCCGAGGTATTGGCATTACCTCCACCACCTACAACAACTTTGCAAGCAACAACAAGGACATTCGATTTGAAAATGAAGGACGCTGTTCAGAACTCTGAGGTGATAGCAGGTACACTTTTACTAAATAATGTCAAAGCTAAAGTATTGATTGATTCGGGAGCAACGAGATCTTTCATATCAGAAACTTTTGTTGATAAACTTCAATTTCATAAAATGATTAAGAGCGAGGTAGTAAATGTGGTAATTACGAACCAAGAGAAGATTCATATGAATCAATTATGTCCGAAGTGTGAGATTGATATTTCGGGGCATAAGTTTTCAGCCGACTTGATACTCTTCAAGTTGGGAGAGTTCGATATAATTTTAGGTATGGATTGGTTAGGGAAGAATAACGCCCGGATTAATTGTAAGACCAAGAAAGTGTATTTAAAGATGAAGAGTGGAGAGAAGGTAGTATTTAAGGGACAGAGGCAAGAGCAACTGTTTCTTACAATCATTCAGGCTAAGAAGCTACTTAGAAAAGGTTGTGAGTCATTTCTAGCATATGTAATGGATTTAGAAAAGGGCAACCCCAGCATAGAAGATATCCCCGTAGTTAACGAGTTCCCAGATGTGTTTCCAGATAAACTACCGGGCTTACTGCCAGATCGACAAATCGAGTTCGAGATCAACCTTGCTCCGGGCACAGAACCAGTTTCAAAGGCCCCATATAGGATGGCACCAGCAGAAATGAAATAGTTGGCGAGCCAGCTACAAGAATTGTTGGACAAAGGAGTGATACGGCCAAGTACATCGCCATGGGGAGCACCTGTTCTGTTTGTAAAGAAGAAAGATGGAAGTATGCGGCTATGTATAGATTATCGGGAGTTGAACAAGGTAACGATTAGGAACCGCTACCCGCTACCAAGAATAGATGACCTATTTGATCAGCTGAAGGGAGCAAAGTGCTTTTCAAAGATTGACTTGAGATCAGGATACTACCAATTAAAGATCAAGGAAGAAGATATTTCCAAGACAGCATTCAGGACCAGATACGGACATTATGAATTCTTAGTAATGCCTTTTGGATTGACTAATGCCCCGGCCACATTTATGGATCTGATGAATCGGGTATTTAAAAAGTATTTGGACAAGTTCGTAGTGGTATTCATTGATGACATCCTTATTTATTCTAAGTCAGAAGAAGAACATAAGCAGCACCTATGGATAGCATTGGAGATACTCCGGCAAGAGAAGTTGTATGCCAAGTTTTCCAAATATGAGTTTTGGTTAAAGGAAGTTCAATTTTTGGGACATGTCATTGGAAATAAAGGAGTTAAAGTAGATTCGGCAAAGATTGAGGCGATTATGAGTTGGGAGAGGCCAAAGACACCTACAGAAGTGCGAAGTTTTCTAGGATTGGCAGGGTATTATAAAAGGTTTGTCAAGGATTTTTCAAAAATCGCCATGCCATTGCCTAAGTTAACCAGGAAAAATCAGAAGTTCGAATGGAGTGCAGAATGTGAGGATGGCTTTCAAGAGTTGAAACAGAGATTGGTAACAGCTCCGGTGTTAGTACTACCAGATGACCAAGGAAACTTTGTGATTTTCAGCGACGCTTCACATAAAGGATTGGGTTGTGTGCTAATGCAACACAATAAGGTGATCGCGTATGCGTCAAGACAGTTAAAACCGCATGAATTAAAGTACGCGACGCATGATTTGGAACTACCCGCCATAGTGTTCGCACTTAAAATTTGGAGACATTACCTCTACGGAGAAAAGTGTGAAATCTACACGGATCACAAGAGTTTAAAGTACATTTTTACTCAGAAGGAGCTCAATATGAGGCAAAGGAGATGGTTGGAATTGATCAAGGACTACGATTGTTCAATAAATTATCATCCTGGAAAAGCGAATGTTGTAGCCGATGCTTTAAGTAGGAAGGAGAGATTGAATATGATAGCAACACCAAAAGAATTGTCTGAAGAGATTAAGAGATTTGGATTGGAACTTTATGATTGTGGAATAGTTGAAGAAGTTTGTCATGCAATGACTTTTCAGCCAACACTAGTGGAAAAGATAAGGAAATGTCAGGAAGAGGTAATGGAGAAAGAGAAGAACCAGCTAACTGGAGAAGAGATTGGTACTCAAAAGGATGAGCAAGGTATACTAAGGTTTTTCTCAAGAATTTGGATTCCTCATGTACCTGAATTGAAGAATGAGATCCTGCAAGAAGCCCATAATTCAAGATTTTCAATCCATCCAGGAAGCACCAAGATGTACCGGGACTTAAAGCAGAACTTTTGGTGGCCAAATATGAAGTGAGACGTGGCAGAATGGGTTGTAAAGTGTTATACTTGTCAGAAAGTGAAGGCAGAACATCAATGACCAAGCGGATTAATTCAGCCCCTAAAGATTCCAGAATAGAAATGGGAAAATATTGCTATGGACTTTATAGTGGGACTACCGCGAACGAAATCCGGACATGACGCTATATGGGTTATAGTTGATCGCCATACGAAGTCGGCGCATTTCCTTCCAATTAATGAGAAGTCGTCATTGGACAAATTGGTTCATCTGTACGTGCGTGAAATCGTACTAAGGCATGGAGTACCCGTATCGATAGTTTCAGACAGAGATCCCCGATTTAACTCGAGATTCTGGAAGCAATTTCAAGAAAGTCTTGGCACGAAGTTGAACATGAGTACGGCGTACGACCCGCAGACTAATGGTCAGAGCGAAAGGATAATTCAAAGAATCGAAGACATGTTGCGTAGTTGTGCAATCGATTTTGCAAGAAGTTGGGATGACCACTTGCCATTGATAGAATTCTCTTACAACAACAGCTATCACTCCAGTATTGGCATGCCACCATACGAAGCTTTGTACGGACGAAAATGTAGATCACCAACAAGTTGGGATGAAGTAGGAAAAGGAAGGATTCTAGGCTCGGAATTGGTACAATAGTTGTATGAGACAGTCAAGTTAATTTAGAGAAGGTTGCTTGCTGCTCAAGATAGACAGAGGAAGTATGCGGATCCAACGCGTAAGGATGTTCGATTCTAAGTAGGCGAAGCCGTTTTGTTGAAGGTGTCACCAAGAAAAGGGTTGTCTAGATTTGGCAAGAAAGGGAAGTTAGCACCTAGATATATAGGTCCTTTTGAAATTTTGAGTCAAATGGGGAAAGTGGCCTACGAGTTAGCCTTACCACCTCAGTATCAGCATGTGCATAATGTGTTTCATGTGTCGTTGCTTAAGAAGTACAATCCTGACGCCAGCCATGTGATAGAATATGAACCTGTAGAAATTCAGGCAGACCTGTTATTTGTGGAGCAACCTGTCAAATTACTCGATTGGCAAGTAAAGAGTCTTAGGAATAAGTCGGTAAAGTTAGTGAAAGTACTTTGGAGGAACCCAAGGTCGAAGAATCAACTTGGGAGTTAGAGTCTGATATGCGTTCCCGGTATCCTCATCTGTTCTCTTAGATTCTGGGGACAGAATCCCTTAAGGGAGAGAGGATGTTACGACCGGCATTTTCGTGTAATATTATTTGTGAATTTGGTATAATTTTAAAGCCGAATGCAAATATATTCAATTACTGTACGTTTATGTGAATGAAAATTTCTGCATTTTAAATTTGCTTTATGTAGTATATGATTTTTTTCAAAGCAAAAGTTTATTTATTTCTTTTATTTTTGATTTATAAGGTATATTCTAAACCTTGGAGAAATTTTCTTTTAAAAGTTATTTTGTTCACAAATTTTGAAAGTGATTTTATAAAATTTCTGAAAATCCAAGTTATTTTATGGTATAAATTTTATAATTTTTGAACTTGTATTTTATTTTATAAAAATAAATCTTAACAAATTTTACTTGTAATAATTAGCAAATTACAAGGAAGCCCTTGCATGCAAACTACCCTCCTATTCTCTTCAAGGACAAAGAAGACATTTCTAAACCCACTAACTCATGATTTATTAGCCAAATTACCTCCTTGACCTTGCATGCAAGATAGCCTAACTCTAGCTAGAAGGTTACTCTTGTCATTTCCCAAACCCACTCACATTATAGTCAAATCAAGATATAAAAACAAATCAAAGAGTGATCACCACTCCACTTTCACCCCACCATTTCACTCTCCTCTTCTTCTCCTCCCTCCCTCTCGGCTTTCTCTCCCTCCCTCTCGGCCCTTCTAAAACCGAGGCCCACATTCCCTTCTTTCTTCATTTCTTCACTCAAATAATCATCCTATAAACAAGTAATCTTACTCCCTACATGTTGTTCATGTATATCGCAAGAGTTTAGAGTAGAAAACTTATGTGTTGACTTTGCATGGTGGTGTTTTTGTTAAACTCAAAGTGAATATCCTTGATTCTTGTGAATTCAAGGCTTTCACCATGAGTTATAGTATCATAGGGCTGAGAATGGCTAGACATGAGTGTGTTGCACTTATGCAAATGTTGTTTTCACCCTAATCCATTCGGCCATGACTTGATAGGAGCCGAATGGATGGTGTTTTGGTTGCTTTGTTTCATTTTGTGTGTTTTTGTGATAATAGCATGAAAATCTTAGTGAAATCTTGGTAAAAACCTTTGCATGCTAGGTGGTCATTTAGATATAATCCATGATAGGCTTGCAATTTGAATTAAAATGAAAATTTACTTGGAAAGCATGTTGTTTTAGTTTGTAAGACTCGAAGTCATGCATGCATGTAGATTTCTCTTGAATTTTGGAAGTTCTTGAGCATTCGGATTGATATTTTGTTAGTAAACCTTAATTTTAGTTAAGTTAAGATATTAATTAAGAATTGTGCTTCAAAATTATGACATTATTTCATTTATATTTATCATGAAAGTTAAAGTTGTTGTCCTTGAAAACTTGATGACTTGTAATTTATGTAATGTGATTTCCTTTATTTTGCTATGTTGCACCTTAGGTAAGGATGATCTCCACTAAGCCTATTTTGAGTGTAAGGGAGCTAGTTCAGTAGATCACCATAGTTAAGTTATGGTTTGGGTATTTTGGTTGTTGGTGGTTGGGTTTGTTAAGTGAGAACCTTGGAGAAATGAGAGTCATAGTTTCTGCAGAAAATCAGTTTGGTACCCTGAGGTTTAAAGTGAGTTTTGACCATGTCATTGTTGTGCACTTTGAGGCCCAAGCCACCAGAAGCTAGCACTAGGAGTATATAAAAGGTTTTAGGTGTTTGTTGGAGGTTTATAAGTCGTTTGGTTAGGTGCACGAGTGGAATAACAAAATCTGTCCAGCAGGGGACAGTTTTGTTGCAACCTAGAAATAGGAAGTTTTGACCATATCACGAGTAGGCCCTCATTAGGCCCTGTTGGGCCTTAGTTAGAGGGAGTGTCAGAGGAGTTTTTCCAACCATAGTTCATAGGATTTGAGTTAGAACCATGTGTCGCAAGTTAGTTCAAGTCAGGGCGTTTTCTGCCCAGAAAAACAGGGGAACCATGGACTTTAAGCTTAGGCCCAAGGAGGCCCAAGCTATTCCCTTGAGCCACATCAAGTTTGGGAGATGCCTTATGGTCAGAAGAGTCTAGTGTAGAAGTTTTGGAGGTAAACTTGTAGTTTAAGAGTGTCTAATGCACTCAAGAAATCATAGATGTCATTCTGAAATTTACTCTAGTGAGCACTTTCACTTACCATATAGTTTTAGAGCACTTATGAGTGAGACATAGGTTGACCACTATGGTTGCAAGATAGTATAAATCCATTAGAGTTAAAGGCCCAAGTGAGGGTCAATAGGTTTTGGATAGTTTAGTAAAAGCACATCGAGTTAGGAAGCCAAAATTTGGAGACTTTGTCTAGTTTAGCGATCAAGTGACTTAAGTTGGGGATCGAGATCATCCAAGCCTAGTGTTGCATTATGGTGTGTGTGATATTATTTGATATTAAAATATGATATGTGAGTATATGTGGCTATGTGGACTATGGTATTTATAAGGTGATTATAAATTGAGTGCATATAGGCCTAAGTGCCATTTGTGTTTAATTTCGGGTTGTAAATAGGTTGAGTTGGTGAGAATATATTATAATGAGGTTATTATTATTTATATAGGATCTCGAGACGAGGGTAAACTTGCCATAAAGGTCGAGTAAAGCTTCTAGTTGCTCCTACCAGCCAGACCGGACCAGCCTTTCTCAAGGCAAGTGATTCAACCTGTTTTTTGTTTACACTGCAAATGTGTGTTAATTAGTTCATATGTTGATGCGAGTATCCTGAGTAATCTTGATATACTTGAACCAAGCGATACTTAAATCTATATTTGTATTATATAGAAATGCCATGAACCCTCAAGTACTTATTGATATTGCAACAGTCGTATCACGCTAGTATATCAAAGTAATTGGAATGTCATGATAAGATAAAGATTTGATATAATACTAGATTGATCCTCTTGATTAACATGCTATTGATCCCTAAAATATTGACATCTCACCCTGATGCTTGAACCCCAATTGAAACTTTACCTTGATACCTAAAAGCCAGATATTCTTCAAAGTTGTTCTTAATTGATTGATAACCCTTTTTCTTACCTTGAAGATTGATAATCCTGATATACCTTGAGCTAAAAATCATTTCTTCATAACTTAACACCCCTAGTATTTATAAAGCTTATCTTCTTGATGTTCTAGTACTTGTACCCTGTCGAAAACCATTGCTTTAAGCCTAGTTTGGCATTACTCTTTCATATTATCCAAGAGCCTTGCTAAATCTCCTTGTCAAAGTTCTTGAATATGGAAACCTTTCAATAACCCTAATATAGTGAAGTCTAGTGGATCATGGCCCTGAAATTTGGTGACATATTCCTAGTGTTTCAAAGTTGATCTATAATCCCTTGATAAAAATGCTTACTATTTAAGAGATTTTATTATAAATCGGCATCAGTTTTTGAAATGATTAAAATGTGGATTTCCAGTCCCAAAGGGGGATAAATGTTTTCTTTGAATGGTGGATCTGGACTGAGACGCGAGTCCCTTCCACACTTATGTTGTAGGCTTAAAAGTTGCCTAGGGATCCCATTAATGTTTTAGAACCCGGCGAGGTTTGGGATTACTTCACGGCTGATCACCGGCTGTAATCCGTAGCGTCATAAAATAATTTTGACAAAGTTATGATTTTGAAAATGTTTTGATTCAAGCAAATGATGCCATCACCCAAAACTTCATCTCTTGTTATTATTAGTTATATCTTCGCATTGTCATTCTTTAATTTATATCTCGATTTATGTTTCGTATCGTACTGTTTAGCACTTGTTGAGCATTTGGCTCACTCCTTGCTTTACCCTGATATTACAGCTAGCAGCTATGGCTAGATTAAGCAGACATCACGTAAGACTTGTGACGCCGATGCGTATGTCCGAGCTCAGGTAGAATAAGAGATAGTTTTGTGTGAGGACTCGATAAAAAAAATCAGTTGTAATAGATGGTAGTGTTGGGCTGTTCCAAACCCTAAACTGTAAGATCTTGGATTCGGTTATGTCTATTTTCTTTTAAATATTGTAATAGTTATTTATTTTGTTTGTTAAGTTGGGGGTGTGACAGAAATGAAGAAAGAAGGGAATGGGGGCCTCGGTTTTAGAAGGGCCGAGAAGGAGGGAGAGAATTCGAGAGGGAGGGAGGAGAAGAAGAGGAGAGTGAAATGGTAGGGTGAAAGTGGAGTGGTGATCACTCTTTTATTTGTTTTTATGTCTTGATTTGACTATAATGTGAGTGGGTTTGGGAAATGACAAGAGTAACCTTCTAGCTAGAGTTAGGCTATCGTGCATGCAAGGTCAAGGAGGTAATTTGGCTAATAAATCATGAGTTAGTGGGTTTAGAAATGTCTTCTTTGTCCTTGAAGAGAATAGAAGGGTGGTTTGTATGCAAGGGCTTCCTTGTAATTTGCTAATTATTACAACTAAAATTTGTAAAGATTTATTTTTATAAAATAAAATACAAGTTCAAAAATTATAAAATTTATACCATAAAATAACTTGGATTTTCAGAAATTTTATAAAATCACTTTCAAAATTTGTGAACAAAATAACTTTTAAAAGAAAATTTCTCCAAGGTTTAGAATATTCCTTATAAATCAAAAATAAAGGAAATAAATAAACTTTTGCTTTGAAAAATCATATACTACATAAAGCAAATTTAAAATGCAGAAATTTTCATTCACACAAACGTACAATAATTGAATATATTTGCATTCGGCTTTAAAATTATACTAAATTCACAAATAATATTACACGAAAATGCCGGTCGTAACCGGGGTTCTCCGACAGAAGACCCCAACATGCACATCAGAGATTTTATCGAGATCTGCGGCACTTTCAAGTTCAATGGAGTTTCTGAAGATGTTATTAAGTTGAGGCTTTTCCCATTCTCTCTGCGAGATAAAGCTAAGTGCTGGTTACATTCTCTACCACCAGGGTCTATCACCAAATGGGAGGATCTTGCTCAAAATTGCTTAACTAAATCCTTTCATATGGCGAAGACTGCTGCAATCAGAAGCGCACTTACTCAATTTACTCAGCAATCTGGAGAATCTTTATGTGAGGCTTGGGATCGATATAAGGAGATTCTTAAGAAGTGTCCTCATCATGGGATGCCTGACTGGATGATCATTAACTGTTTCTATATTGGTTTGGGTGCTACTTCTAGACCCATGCTTGATGCAGCATCAAGAGGAGCCTTGTGGGCTAAAAGCTATGATGAAACTTATGAATTGATTGAACTGATGGCTGCTAATGAATACCAGAATCCTACTCAGAGACTATCTCAGGGAAAGGTAGCATGAATTCTGGAGTTGGATGCAGCTACTGCTATAGCTGGTCAACTTAAGGCTTTGACGATAAAGGTGGATTCTCTGTGTAATTATGGAGTTAATCAGATCACCAATGTCTATGAACTTTATGCTGGTGCCCATGAGACTGATCAGTGTGCCATTTCTAGTGAATCAGCTCAGTTCGTGAGCAACTTTCAGAGGTCGCAGCAACCTATACCAGCCACATATCATCCTAACAACTGCAACCATCCTAACTTTAGCTGGAGCAACACTCAGAATACGGTTCAACAGCCTTATCAGCAGTATCCAGCAAAGCAGTACAACCCTCCTGGTTTTCAGCAATCGCAATATGCACCAAGGCAACAACTCCAGCTGCAACAGTCTAATGAAAAATCTAAATTGGAAGAGTTGAGGCTCATGTGCAAGAGCCAAGCGGTTTCTATCAAGACCTTGGAAAATCAAATTGGAAAAATTGTCAATGCCTTGTTAAATCGTCAACCTGGTACACTTCCTAGTGACACTGAAGTACCGGGAAAGAGGGAAGCTAAGGAGCAGGTAAAGGCAATTACTGAAAGAGATATGTCCTAAGTCCAATCATGTATGAGGATTTAGGAATAACTTTTATGTAATCTATTTTGATTTCATTGATATTAAAAAAAGGCTTGTTTTGTTTTTATTGTGGGCTCTATCTATTTAAATGTTTAAATAAGATATACCACAGTTTAGAGTAAAGATTTTTATGGATTGTGATGAGATCATAATAATGAGACCTAAAAGATGATAACTCTAAACTTAAATAGTTCCTGGTCGTAGGATTACTAACTGGTAATTAATAATCCGCAAAGATCGGTACATACTATGCTTACTTCATTATGAAGGATGTTCGTTCTCATAGTCATTTGTGTGGTGACACTATAGCTAGTATGTAGATGCTTATTATAGAATAAGTTCACTGAACATGACTCACACAGTTGAACAACTGATGGAGTTCACTCACGTGTCAGCAGTTGTTCACATAGTGATAGTTGTACAAGTATCCTTAGACTTGAGGTCATCATAGTCATCTTGTGTACACTGACCTATGCTTTGGTTTAGTTTTTAGTCTCAAGGGACAATTATAAGGGCTCTACTGGGTATAGGAATTTGTACACGAAGATAGTGTATGATCAATAAAGGATCTACCCCTTCCAGTGTAGGAAGAGAATGTTCAATGCTGATCCACTTATGTTAGTTCAGGAATCTCTGACCAGAGTGAATGAAATTAGAAAGGAGTTTCTAATTTACATTAAATAGAACTAAGCATAGTGAATGGGAAAGCAAATGATTAAATAAGATAGGCTTGACACAAGTTACATGCCTTGTATTTAATCGTGACATTGCAGGGTAGAAGGAATTGATTATACGGTAACTACTCACTGAATAGATTCTTGGTATTCTAAGCAGTGAATTCGTATTATCCGGATAGTCGCGATATGCTGAGAAGTATCCCTCACGATGTAGAATAAATATGATTAATTTATTAATTAATCATATTTAATGAATTAGAGAATTTATATAAATAATGATAAAATAGTTTTATTATTATTTATTTCTACTACCAGCTTAATATTGAAACTACAGGGTCACACCATAAAAGAGAATGATTTAATGGTGGAGGAATTAATTAATAATGGTTGGTAATTATTTATTTGTGAAATAAATAATTAATTAGCAGATTTAATAATTGATTAAATGAGATTTAATTAATTCTTAATATTATTAATTAAGAATTTAATTTTAGAAATTAAATCAAGTGAGAGAATTATTTTTCTAAAGTGTTTAGAAAAGGGATTAATGATTAAAAGGTGTTTTAATTATTAGTTAATTGGTTAATAAGAATAATCAATTAAAGGGTTAATAATAATAATATTTTATGGAAAATTTTCAGCTGAAAATTTTGCCTATAAATATACTATTATAAACCCTATTTGCCTCAACCCAAATAATTAACTCTAATTCTAAAGTAGAACAAGAGGGAGGCAACTAATTCTCTCAACCTCTTCCTCCTCCATCACATTGTACTCTTGGTGGATACCGGTGGAGTGCTTCACACTTGATGAGCAGCTGCTAGGGATTTTCGTTCATCGTTCTTGGATCGCTATTAAAGACCTCCATTTTTCCATTAACGTAAAGCTTCTTAAGGTAAACATACTGAACTACGAATTTAATATTATTTTTCGCATGGATCCTGCGGAGGGTTTCGGTTTTTTTAAGATTAAATTTACGTTTTCGCTGCGTTTATGTGCTAAAAACCCTTCAATTACATTGAGGTCTGGGAAGGTTGCAAATCCCAAACACTCTCAAGTTTCGGATGAAGAAGTTGTAGCTGAGGAAGAAGTGCAGAAGGAAGCTGAAGTGGAACTAAGGAAGACTACTGTTGAGCACACTCCTTATGTGGGTAATACAGGGGAGAAACAGATCTATCCACCACCTCCCTTTCCTAAGAGGCTGTAGAAGAAAAAGCTGGATAAGTAGTTTAAAAAGTTTCTGGAGGTGTTCAAGAAACTTTATATCAACATACCTTTCGCTGAATCTCTTGAATAGATGCCTAGTTATGCGAAGTTTATGAAAGGTATACTTTCTCGGAAGGTGAAGCTTGATGACTTAGAGACAGTTGCTCTCACGGAGGAGTGCAGTGTTGTGCTGCAACAGAAGTTGCATCCGAAGCTTAAAGATCCTGAAAGCTTCACTATTCCTTGCACCATTGGAAAGGTGTCATTTGAAAAATGCTTATGTGACTTGGGAGCTAGCATCAATCTGATGCTTTTGTCAATCTTCAAGAAGTTGGACTTACCTGATCCAAAGCCTACTTATATGACTCTATAATTAGCCGATCGTTCTATTATATATCCACGAGGCATTGTGGAGGATGTCTTGGTCAAGGTGGATAAACTCATCTTTCTTGCTGATTTTGTAATTCTTGATTTCGAGGAGGATAAGAAGATTCTCATAATCTTGGGAAGACCTTTCTTGGCTATTGACTGAACCTTGATAGATGTGCAGAAGGGTGAGCTCACCATGCGAGTGTTGGATCAGGATGTAACTTTTAATGTGTTCAATGCCATGAAATTCCATACGGAAAATGAAGAGTGCTTAAAAGTGGAGTTGGTCGATTATGTGGTTACTTCAGAACTTGATCAATTGCTAAGGTCTGATGCCTTAGAAAAGGCCTTATTAGGGAATTCTGATAGTGAAGATGATGAAGGTGATGATCAATTGCAATATCTGAATGCTTCTCCCTGGAAGAGGAAGATGGATATGCCTTTTGAATCTCTTGGAATGGCGGAGCTGAACAAATCTCCCAAGCGCCTCAAGCCATCTATTGAGGAAGCTCCTACACTTGAGGTTAAACCATTACCTGAACACTTAAGGTATGCTTTTTTAGGTGATACATCTACTTTTCCTATTATTATTGCATCTGACCTTTCAGGTAATGATGAAAAAAACTCTTAAGAATTCTGAGAGATTTCAAATAGGCAATTGGATAGACGATAGCAGATATTAAGGGAATCAGCCCTTCTTATTGTTTGCATAAAATTCTGCTAGAGGAATGTAGCAAGCCTACTGTTGAGAAACAAAGAAGGCTCAATCCGATCATGAGAGAAGTTGTGAAGAAGGAAATTCTCAAATGGCTGGATGCAGGGATCATCTATCCCATTTCTGACAGTTCTTGGGTGAGTTCAGTTCAGTACGTACCAAAGAAAGGAGGTAACACCATTGTTGCTAATGAGAAGAATGAGTTCATTCCTACTCGAACAGTCACGGGATGGAGAGTTTGCATGGACTACAGGAAGCTGAACAAGGCCACGAGAAAGGATCACCTCCCTCTGCCGTTTATTGATCAGATACTTGACAAATTGGCTGGGCATGAGTAATACTGTCTTCTTGATGGCTATTTGGGATATAATCAGATTTGCATTGCTCCGAAAGATCAGGAGAATACTACTTTCACTTGTCCATTTGGTACCTTCGCCTTTAGAAAAGTTTCTTTTGGGTTGTGTGGAGCACCAACCACATTTCAGAGATGCATGATGGCTATCTTCTATGACATGATTGGTCAAAATATGGAGGTGTTCATGAATATATTCTCTTTGTTTGGTAATTCATTTGATGAGTGCTTGCAGAGTCTTGGTGACATTCTTAAAAGGTGTGTTGAGACCAATTTGGTTCTCAACTGAGAGAAATGTCAATTTATGGTGCGACAAGGCATTATTCTTGGTTATAAGGTCTCTAGTAAGGGTCTTAAGGTGGACAAAGCCAAGGTGGGGATCATTGAAAATCTTCCTCCGCCAATTTCTATTAAGGGAGTTCGCAGCTTTCTTGGTCATGCGGGTTTCTATAGGCGGTTCATCAAGGACTTTTCAAAAATTTCTAAACCCTTGTGCAATCTTCTGGAGAAGGATGTCCCATTCAAGTTTGATGACGAGTGCCTAGCTGCTTTTGATTTCTTGAAGAAGAGTTTAATCATGGCACCGGTCATAACTGCACCTGATTGGAATAAACCTTTTGAGATGATGTGCGATGCAAGTGACTATGCAGTTGGAGCAGTTCTTGGGCAGAGAAAGACCCTCAATGGTGCTCAATTGAATTATACTACTACTGAGAAAGAACTTTTGGCCATTATCTATGGTTTTGAGAAGTTTCGATCTTATTTTCTTGGGACGAAGGTGACAGTTTTCACTGATCACGCTGCGATTCGATATCTTGTCTCAAAGAAGGACTCGAAGCCTAGATTGATTAGATGGGTTCTTTTGCTTCAAGAATTTGAATTAGAGATCAAGGACAGAAAAGGTACTGAGAATCAAGTTGTTGATCATCTCTTGTGTTTGGAAGATCCAAGTGCAACTTCACAAGATAAGACATTGATAAATGAATCTTTTCCCGATGAGCAGCTGTTTAGAGTGCAAGAGGAAGAATCATGGTTTGCAGGCATTGTGAACTACCTTGTGAGACTATCATTCGTCTGTTTATGGAGGTCACTATGATGGAGAGAAGATAGCAGCTCATGTCCTTCAAGTCGATTTTTCTGGCATACATTGTTTAAGGATGCGCATCACTTTGTTTTGAAGTGTGATTGTAACACCCCCAGATCCGGGGTCGGGGATCCGGGTCGTTACGGTCTTTCTTTCCCCAATATCACTTAACTTAATTAATAATAAATAACCTCATGCTGTGACCCCACACTAACACACACCACAACCCGTTATAGTCTCAGAGATGAAATTGAAATAAGTACAAGTCCTTGAATCCACAATTTAAATGTTATTACAACCCAAAATGATTACTTGATAAGTTTACAGTTAATTGCCATTATCTGCCACAAGTTATAATTATACATAATTGGTTCCCAAAAGTAGAATACCTGATCTACCAATAGATCTACCTCTGCAGCTATAGCAGCTACAACATCAACGGGAAGACGCGGGACGCTTCCCACGCGCTTGCGCTGGGTCTGCTTGAGTCTGGCCATCTTTCCTAACTGTTGTTGTGTGATGAAGAAATGAAGCAAGAGTGAGCATTACAGCTCGCAAGATAATATACAGTGTAAACAATAATGCAAGTATCTAAATGGATAACTTACTGGAAACCTTTATCAAGTGTAAGGTAATTACTTACTGGATATAAGCTTAAAGGAAGATGAAGTTACCAATTACTTCACTATACTTATACCATTTTATAAAACTACTTGAACTACCACTGTTCAAAGTATTATAGGTTTCAAAAGGTCATCCCATAGATGAGACCACAAGTTAAGACTGGAATAGATTAAATCTTTGAAATATTATTGAATGAAATGAAGTTACGAGGTACTTTGTTAAGTCCCGATATATATATCCACGTATATATCTCTTATACATTTCCTGGAAACCTCTGTTATGTAAAGTATGAACAGAGTTTGTAACATCCAATGAATTTTGGAAAGGAAAAGAATTTTGGCATAAACCCGATATCTTGCTGATCAGGCAAAGATACCAATAAGTAACCTTTTCTACTAGTAGATGGACGAATTCCCCGCTGGTCATCACCCTGGCCGCAATAGGACCTTATGCTGGACTGCCACTCAGCCACTTACGCATTTGATGGACTCCCACTGAGCCACTTACACTTTCATGGACGCCCACTGAGCCCATGTTGCTTATGCCGACTCAATAGATGGACTTACTTCCCGAACGTTGGGTAAGTAATCAATTCATTTACCAAAACAGCAACCTTGTTGCGAATATAAATACACCACAGAGCCGGATCCCTCAGGTTTTGAGCGAGTATTTAAATCCCCTTTGAAAGGAAGATCTTAAATATAAAAATGAGTTTTGGGATCCGCTCTAACTTTTAAAATCATTTTGAAGACTCGAAAACACTTTTAAGAATGTTTGGAGTAAGCTGATTTAATAAAATAAATCAGTCTCAATATATTAGAAAATGTCTGAATATTATTATTTAAATAATATTCCCATAAGGATAATCTCTATATAAATAATTTGAAGTAGAAGTTTTAAAACTCATACTTGAAATGAATACTAAATAACCAAAGATATACTTATACGAAAGTACTATCTTTATTTGAATAATCGAAAATAAGTTTGATTATCGAAACATTATTCTTTAATAAAATAAAGAATATTATTTAGTAAATAATCGGAGTCATAAGTCCTCGAATGAATATTCAAAATAATATTCATTAAATAGAATAAATAGAGTCATAAATCCTCGAATGAATATTCAAAATAATATTCATTAATAAAAATAAAGTTATCGAATAAACCTTATTCGATTAATAGTTTTGAATATATTATACTCGGGAACATCGACTCCCAGTTTAGAAAATGTTCACCTTTGGGTCCCCTATACTAAGGGTATACACAACTACTGCTTATCTCTAGCATAGGTATTATGCAACTTATAAGCAATTGAATCAACAGATAGACATCAAGATTACGAAACAGACATGCATATATATACCATATCAGCATGCTTCAATATATCGCAAAATTTGCTTATTAACCAACATGCATCTATCACAAGATAATGCATATACATATATACATCACAATAACAGTATAACGGGTAGAAAACTTGCCTGAGCGACTGGGGGTGGTAAAAGTGGTGGGATGAGTCTGGTAACCTATAAACCACATATAAGTTGGAATTAAACCAAAGTCGCTTAAGAATCTATACTTTAACCAATTAGACTCTAACGCTTGCTTTGCGCTTAATGATTCTCTTAAGTCGCTCGAGTACCCTCGGCTCCACCATTTTTAATAAATTAACCATTAAGAGTTTTAAGGCGATTCTTTCACGAGTACCTTACCAACTGCCTAATCCACTTTACATAAATGTTTCATACTCCAATTAGTCATTTAAGGTCTTTAACCAATGTTTCAAAGTAAGGCGAGGGGTAATGGTTCGGTCGCGACGCGCCGTTACTTAAAACGGTCGTTTCTCCTAAACCGTACATCGGATTCAAACGAACCACATATCAAAATGAAGCTCGTAACATGAACTATCTAATCATGGCAATGGTAAAAACCTAACAGTGAGTTCACGGGTCCTAATGTTAAGAACAAAAACAGTCTAGGGTAATCGGACATTACGACGGCTATGTTTACGCGATTACCAATTTCGTACAACTCCAATTCAATCACAAACAACCCACAATCATTGTTACAACCAAACTTCCTCCATATACTACTACAACAGCCCCAACAACTCAATATTTCCAATTTATACTATTTCCCAAACATGAACTAAAAGATTACTTAAGTTCTTTAACTAATCAACAAGATTTACAACTCCAAACACATCACAAAACCAACACATCTCTAAATACACAATAATCAAGCTTCTCATGAACCATACCAAACACAAAAACTCTAAATATACAAAATTAGGGCTAGGGTATGAGATTATACCTTCCTTGGTGAGTAAAAGTAACTAAGGAGCTTGGAATCACCCTTGAAAGTCCTTACCAAAGCTTAATCTAAACAAAAACTCAAGAACAAAATTTCAAGTTCTTGAAAAACACTATTCACCCTCTTCTTCCATGAATTTTAGGAAGAGATTGTGAAGGAAATTGAAGCTTAAACTTATAGGATATCTATATCTATGCACAAGGAACCTTAGATAATTACCTCACTAATTAATGAAGCTTGGAACTTGGATTTGGGTTTTTCTTTTCTTGCAAAATGGAAGGGGCCGCGAGCTTTTGCTTGAAAATGGGAAGTCAACTTTGTGTTTTTGGTGTTATGATTTATTTGTTGGTTGTTCTTGCCTTTTGTTTTAATTAATTACCTTTTAACCATGGTGATTTTTGTGTGGCTTGAAATCAACCACACTTCCTTCCTTTTTGGTCATGCTTAGGTCATCATTCTTTTGTCATCTTCCCATGCTTGTCCTCTTCTACTTGGTTTGATGACACCATCATCACTAACCTCTTTGATTAGCTCCTAATTACTTGGCTAATGACCGCTGATCTGCTATACGGTTCGCTTAACTTTCGTTTTCGTTTATCGTTTGAGGGATCATACCCGGGATCTTATTACTTGGGTTTCCTTAACCTTTCTCAATACATTATATTCCTTTTATGATTCTCTCTTATAATCCTTGAATTTAAATCCTTTTTATCCTGTTACCTTATACTCAATTCTTTTGGTATCTGGTGGATTTTCGGGAAAAATCAAAGTGTTCGAATTTGGATTCTGACGATCTTTACATACACTTATATACCATATAGAGTACTAATAAGATCTCAGAATAACAATAAGAGAACCCCTACATAGGGTGGCATGAAAAGTTTTCTTATTCAGCATAATCAGCAAAAACACTATTCATAAGGGTTACAAAAAGTTCAAAATTTTGGGGTTATTACAGTGATCGATGCCAGCGTGTGGGTAATATGTCCAAGAGGGATGAGATGCCTCTTAATGTGCTTCTCGAGGTTGAAGTCTTCGATTTTTGGGGAATCGACTTCATTAGACCATTTGTCTCATCTTTCAATAATCAGTATATCGTGTTGGCGGTCGATTATGTGTCAAAATGGGTGGAAGTCAAGGCTTTGCCGACAAATGATGCGAATATAGTGCTTAATTTTCTTCATAAGCAGATATTCACACGATTTGGGACTTCAAGAGTCATAATCAGTGATGAAGTATCGCATTTTTGTAATCGCAAGTTCACTGCTATGATGAAAAGGTATAATGTGAATCATCGCATTGCTACAGCCTACCATCCTCAGACTAATGGTCAAGCTGAGGTGTCTAACAGGGAGATCAAGCGTATTTTAGAGAAAGTTGTGTATCCATCAAGGAAGGATTGGTCTTTGAAACTTGATGTAGGTGTTTGGGAATATAGAACAACATACAAGACTCCGTTGGAAATGTCGTCGTTTCAGTTAGTTTATGGTAAGGGGTGTCATTTGCCTGTGGAGCTCGAGCATAAAGCGTATTGGGCTTCGAAGAAGTTGAACCTTGATTTGGATGCAGCTGGTAAGAAGAGAATGCTTCAATTGAATGAACTCGACAAATTTCATCTTCAAGCGTATGAAAACAACAAAATGTACAAGGAAAAGGTCAAGAGGTGGCACGATAAGGGTCTAGTGCTCAAGTCATTTGTGTCAGGACAATAAGTTCTGTTATTTAACTCTCGTCTCCGTCTTTTTCCTAGAAACCTGAAGTCGAGATGGTCCGGGCCTTTCATAATTAAAATTGTGTTTCCGCATGGAGCTGCAGAGATTTTTGAGAATGATCAGAGGTTAAAGCACTACTATGGGGATACGGAAAACCGTGAGGTGGTTATTGTCATTTTATTGTCTACGTGATCTTAAGATTCTACGTCAAGCTAACGACGTAAATCAAGCGCTTCTTGGGAGGCAACCCAAGTTTGGTGTACATTAGTAGGTAGTGGAAGCAGAAGGAAAATAGAAAAACACAAAAAAATAGAAAAATAGAAAATTTCAGGGCCAACTTCAATAGCACGGCACGCTCGCGCTGGTCGGGCGCGGCCGCGATGGTCAAGCGCGCGGCCGCGCTGAAATTCCAGAAACTGCGCCCGCCCACGTTGCCAAACGGGGTGGCCGCACTGAAACGTCAGTAGCACGGAGCGCCCACGCCAAGGTAGCGCGCGGCCGAGCTGGGTACCTGTATTCGAAAAAAAATATAAGTCAGTTTTTGAAGAGAAATTCGGGACTTTTAATATAAAATCAATTACCACCCGAATTTTACTCTTCCACATCCCAAATTTCCCTCTCCAAATCAAACCCATTATTCCCATTATTCCCATAACCAATTCCCACTCCTTTTTTATAACTAATTTTCTCCTTATCTCTTGTATATACATACACTTATACACAAACTTCTCCATCACTTCTCAAAATTCTCAAACACACAAATCTCTCTTACAAACTTCTATTCGCTCAATCTCTTTCAATCTCCATGGCACCAAAAAGACGGCGAACTCAAGTAAGCAGCAGCACCACTGATTCTTCGAGTGCAGGTAGTGTGAGGCCTAGGCTTTTAACACCCGAGGCTGAGGTGGAGTATGTGAGGCTGCTTTCGAAGCTGATAGCCAAGGAGCGTGGATTTCTGCCATCAGGGAAAGATGGTAAGTTGTTGGAGATAATCTTGGAGATGGGCTGGGTTGTCTTTTGCGAGACACCCGTTGTTGTGCCCATGAGTGTGGTGCGTGAGTTTTATGCTAATGCTAAGGCGGAGAAGAACGGTTTCACGGTGGTGAGGGGGATGACGGTGGACTTCAGTGTTGAGGCGATTCATAGGGTGATTGAGCAGCCCGAGAAAAAGGAGGAGCAGGAGAACTGGAACGAGAAAACTCTGGAGGAGTTTAACTTGGATTTGATTGTTGCTACCCTGTGTGTGCCTGAGACTCATTGGAAGTTCAAGAAGGGCACGAATGAGTACGCCACGTTCCCTACTTTATGCATGAACAGGTTTCAACGTGCATGGAATTCTTTTATTTATGCTAATATCATGCCATCTTCTCAAGTGCATGAGATTACTGTGGAGTGTGCACGTTTGTTGTGGGGTATTCTGCAGGGAAACTATGTGGATCTTTGGATGGTTATCCATCAGGGTATTATGAGGTTTTTGCAAGGGAGTACTACGGGTTCGATACCATATGCGTCCATTGTGACGAAGTTGTGTATGGAGGTTGGCGTTCGTTGGCCACACATGAGCAGTTGCAGCTCCCTAGTTCTCCGATTAATAGTTCGACATTGTTGAATATGACAGAGTGGTATGGTGGAAAGCCTGATCCTAAGGGCCTTGGATATTCTTTTGACCATCTGCCCGGGTGGAAGGCCAGCGGATCAGACTTATGCCGGTGGGACTTCGCAGGCTCGTCAAGCAGCATGGAGAGCTTAGTTGGGAGAGGAGGCTGGTCCTTCGGGATCGCAGCAGCAGCAGCAGGAGGAAGCACAAAGCAGTGCTGGTTTGAGTACGATGCAGTATAGGCATTTAGCTAGGAGAATGGATGTGATGCATGACATTCATAGCAGGTTTGCACATGACCTCACCTAGGCATTAGGGACTGCTTTCAGAGCCACAGGAGCTGACATCCAGTGGCCAATATTCGGCGAGGACTCGGTGTATCCGCCTCCAGACACTCCTGACACTCCACCCCTTGAGGGTGATGATCCTGGTTCTGATTAGGTATGCCTGATTCCTTGCTATTACCTTCACTGAGGACAGTGAATATTTTAAGTTTGGGGGTAGTAGTTAGGATTATGTGTTTTGTGTGAATCGCATATAGTTGCATATTCATGCTAGTTTAGTTCATATAATTGCATATTTTCCATGTAGTAGTTTTTTTATTATTTTTTTTGTTTTTATAATAGTTCATATAGTTTCATGCATTTGCATAATAACATGATCCCTTAGATGATTTTGCCGATTGATTCGTGATATTGATGCTATTGTAGTGATGTCGTGTTTAGTGATATTAAGTCTTGTCGAGTTGATTTGCATGCTAGAGATATTGGTATTTCACTAAGTCTTATAGGTTGCTTGAGGGATAGATCATGGTCATGGTTAATTTATTTGTCGAAGTTTAATCGTTTGTTTATATTTAGATTTTAGGATATTCTCTTAATGATAAATAACATGGATATTTAAAGATTGGAGAAAATTGGATTTCATTGCTATTTGTTGTGGCTAGGTGTCAAATGGCTAGTAGTCGGCTCATTTTATATGAGCAGTCTAGGGTTGAACGAGATAGAGCGAAATGCACTTGTTCAGAAATTTTTGGAAAAAGAAAAAAAATATGTGTTTGTGTATAATTGATCACGAGTGGGCTCTTTAATACTCGAGTTATTAAGTTCTTAGGGGACTTTGTGCCTAGTTACCTAAGGCTTTTTATAGTCTGGGATCCAATAACCTAACGCTCGCTACATAGGTATTATTTTTATAAGTCTTTTATGGACCTCACTCATTGCACAGTCAAATAAGCATATTTGTATTGTTTTGTGTTAGCAATAAAAGCATGAATCCATGTAAAACTCTGATATAAGAATAGAAGTGTTATAAGTTATTTTGAGCCTAGCTTTTATTCTATTTATAACCTTGCGATTACTTTGATGAATAGTGAGTCATGATTATTGATCTAGTGGTGATAGTTTATCTGTAAGCATTTGCACACACGCACATTTCTGGCTTGTAAGTTAATTTGTGGGGCTTGATTGATCTTGGTGCAAATAACTGCATTGGTTGAGATGTTGCTTGTTGATTGGTTTAGTTATTCTATGGGGATCGTTGCATTCATATAGTTGCATTCATGCATTTGTATTTCTTGTTATTTGAGACTGTTTCTGCTTGAGGACAAGCATCAGTTCAAGTTTGGGGGTATGTTGAGTGGCATTTATGACACTTTATAACGCTCCATAAAGCTTTGAATTGGTGTTTTATACTCAAGTTGTTGGTGTTTTAACGTGTTTTTGTAGTGTTTTTGCATTTCAGGCATTTATCAGGAATATAGGTGAATTGGCATTGTCTGGATGCTAATTTGGTGTTAGGATGGTGTTTAGAATAAAAGCTCGTGAAAAGACCAGCTCAAATCAGCAAGAAAAGAAAGAAGTCATAAATTTCTCCAGAGAGACAGCGCGCCCGCGCTGTGATAGCGAGCAGCCGTGCCAGGATGGCAGAATGTCAGCACGCCCGCGCTGGTCAAGCGCGCGGCCGCGCCAGGTCGGGAAATAATATCATGTTTCTTATGGAATTTTGATCAATTGGACTTCTATTCTGCATGCGCTGCTATATAAACATAACTTATGCTCGTTTTTCATAACAAGACGTATCAGAGCTTAAGGAGAAGGCGTAAGAAGACCGTAGAGCAGAATTCAACCAAGACAAAGAAGAACTAGTTTATTCTTGTGATTCTTTATTTTAAGTTGTAACTTTGGATGCTAGTTTTCCTATTCGTGAACCTATACTCTTGTTTTGTACTTGGTTTTATTTATTCAGTATAAAGACTACATTTATTATACCATGCCTTCATCGGAACTTACGTTGATGATGAGTCCGATTATGGGTTAGTCGTTATCGTGGGGTTCCAACAGATTTATTTATGGATTTCTTTAGTTAATTTGTTGCGATGCCTTAGTGTGTGGTGATTGTATGATAACCTAGTATTGGTTGTGCTTATTCGTCTTAAGAGCATTGTGAGCTTATAAGATAGCGTGTTAATCTTTAATGAAGCGAAAGTGAATTTAAGGGTTTAGAACTTGCCATGCTAGTATAGGTTCATGTATGTGATATGCATGATTCGTAGATAATTTTAACCATCTTACTTGCCCTATGTAATCACGATAGATAACTTATGCATTAAACCGTTATGTTGTCAAATTCTATAGACATATAGGGTCTCAATATAATTGGTGTCTATTCAGCTTCTATCTCTTTTGTGGATGTCTGGTAGTATGGTATTCGTACAATGAAAGTTGGTGTTTGTCAGTTTCGTGTTATCTGATTAGTGTCATCACCATGACATGCTAAGGTTAAGAGTGAAAAGGCTATTGAATGAAGTATTTAATGAAGTTAGAATCCCATGTTTATGTCATATATTATTTAACTCTCTTTAATCTCCTAGTTTGAGTTCTTTAGTACAATCTCTTAGTTAATCTTAGTTAAACAACCTCAATTTGTTATTCATCTTAGCATTGGATAATAATTATACTAGTCTTGCATAAATACATTGATGAAATTAACCTAAATCAGTCCCTCTGGGAACGAACTGGAATTAATTCTATATTACTTGCGATCGCGTATACTTCCGTGAATATTAGCGCGTGTTCTAGCCTTAACACTTCCCTCGAGGGTGAATGATCACCCGCCTTACGGGATGTAAAATTTCGAGGAGGAACGCAAGACCGAGTACATGAGAAGTACGAACCTCAATATTTGTAAGGGCTAAACCTTATTGAAGGGATAAGTTACGATTTTTATGATCCCGTATCGGGGATAGTGATTGTTCATATGAAGAGGAGATCTCCACAAGAAAGGTGTAGTCGATTAAGGAACCTGTTGTCAAAGGGAGTTTTTAGCCCCGAAGACGTGAAAGGATGAATCCCCAAATCATAAAGAAGAGGACCCGTGCTCATAAGGCACACATCCGAAAACACCAAAAAGATGTGGAATCATAGAGAAATCACGATCTACCAGCCACAACTCAAGTTGTCGCTTCCATCATACCACAACTTTCAATCACAAAATGAAGAAGTCGGTCCCGTAATTATGGGATTTCTTGTGACCCTAACACTGATTCAAGGGACCGGTACCCAATCTCAAGGAGTGGAAAACCAAGGGATAAATCCCCTCCCCAATCAGATTTCACATGTTAACGATTATGTTTTCGTGTAAGAGGAACGCTAACTCACCTGATTAGAGTAAACTTCAATATCGACCGCACTAGGAGTACGAATTCCGGTATTTACAAGGGTTGAGCCCCATTTGTTAAGGAGTTTGAATTTCTTTTGTCCCAATATGTAGGACAGTGATTATCCATCTAGTAAGGAGAGAACCAAGCAAAGAGCCTGTTGTTAGAATACATTTTCAGTCTCGAAGGCACGAAGGGATGATTCCTCAAATCGTTACAAAAAAAATATGAGCTTATGAGGAGTACATCGACAAGATTTAACAAGTTTGGAAATACGTTAGGCGAAAACTCGATCTTAACCCGAATGGACGATTTAAGATCCCCAAATTCAAAAGATAGAATCCTCAAATTTCAGGGTTGAATCCCCAATTTTCGATGGTAGTTAAGACCTTAGCTCTACTAATGTTCTCTTTTCCCAAACCATGGATGATCCAGGATATGGATTCAAATATTATAACCCAGGAAGCGGAATTCAACATCAACCCTGAAAAGGATATAAACCCCCTTATATTCAAGGTTTGAAACCCATCAATGACCAAATTTGTGATTATTCCAGTCTCTATACAGAGGATGATGAAACCTAAAGTGATAAGGATGCCACTCCAAGAAGGTGAAGTCCAGGAAGTGACCGACCGAAGGAGAATGTCCCAATCCTCGAGGGCCTCAAGGACCGAAAGCTTAGGATGATGAAGAGCGAATTTTTGATTTAATGGAGAAATAGAAACCTGAAAAGGGAACAACACACTCAACTAATTGCAAAAATTTGGACAGCCTGGAGCCCCGAGAGTCGATTCCCCGATATAGTTGTTTTGAACGGCCTTCCGTGAAGAAAGAAGACATAAATTTCAAGGGTTGATCCCAAAGATTTGATGCCCCTGAAGATCTGAATGATCCAATATATCACTCCACGAGATAAATTATGAATACTTATATTTCGAGAAATCTGAAGGTACCCCGTATGAGTATATGATGGAGTCGGTAATCTGGCTAACCACGTAAGGAAGTTTACAAACTCTTTATTAGAACAGCCGATGTACGATTTTATAAAGTGCATGACATTTTCTTAAACCTCGGGGGGCATGACTCGATAATGGTTCAAGAGTTATAAGCTATTTTGCATCCCCCGTGAACATGAGACGATTGATATAAAGAATCCATGTACGATCCAGTCTGGTTCAAAGAAATGCCCTAATCACCACGTACTTGAATGATAAAATGTCAAGGATCGCCGGAGAAGGAGCCTTGGATGTCAGTTTTGTTAGATATATTTGAGATGTCATGTCTAATATGTTTCATGTTTAGTTTTCAGATCTTAACAAACAGGAAATATCAGTACTTACTGAAATTAGTACTTACTGGAAGTCAGAACTTAATGATATTAGGACTTAGATTATCAGAAGATAAATATCAGAAGATGGATATCAGAACTTAAGTATGGGAGGACTAACAGTTAAGGAAGGAAGCTGATTTACAGGAAAGAAGATCGAGACTAATACAAAAAGAAGATATGCATGGAAAGAGTTAGAGGACTTAAAGACTTGTATAAGATATCTGATTAATATATTTTAGGAGACAAAATTATATTCCATATCAATTAGAAGTTATCTTGTAACTGTGTACTATATAAACACAGACATAGGTTTACACTATATGTGTTATCATTATGGAGAAGATCATACATTGTAACCTAGCAGCTCTCGTGATATTTGTTCATCACTGAGAGAGAACAGTTCCATTGTAACAGAGTTTATTATATTGAATATATCTGTTTACTGTTACTTGTGTTCGAAATCGATTTGATTGTATTCTACACTGTATTCAACCCCCTTCTACAGTGTTGTGTCACCTAACAAGTGGTATCAGAGCCTATCTGTTAACACATATACAGTAAAGATCCAAAACAATCATGTTTGAAGAAGCAGAAAATCCAACCAAGCCCGCCAAAACTGAAGAAACTCAAAAGACTCAAATCCACAGTTGATATGAGACTATTAGGGTTCCCATACTGAGACCTTTTGAGTACCCCATATGGAAAGTGAAGATGGCCATGTTTCTGGAAGCTACAGATCCAGAAAACCTTGACAGAATTAATGAAGGACCGCATAAGCCAACCAAGCTCTATGTTGTAGTTGCAGATCAGCCAGCAAAGACCATGCCAAAGGGGAAAAGTGAGTATACAACTGAAGATATCTCATCCATTGCCAAGGATGCAAAGGTAAGGCATTTGCTGCATGGTGCCATTGATAATGTCTTGTCAAACGGGGTAATTCACTGCAAGACTGTAAAGGAGATATGGGATGCTTTGAAGACAAGATGCCAGGGAACTGATGCAATCAAGAAGAACAGGAGGACTATACTCACTCAAGAGTATGAGCACTTTGACTTAAAAAGTGATGAGTCATTAACTGACTTATATGACAGGTTTGTCAAAATCTTGAATGATCTGTCACTAGTGGACAAGGAATATGATCTTGAGGATTCAAATCTAAAATTCCTTTTAGCTCTTCCTGAAAGTTGGGATTTGAAGGCTACTATTATAAGAGACAACTATGCTCTTGATGAAACTACTAATTTATGGTATGCTCAAGACTTATGACCTTGAGATGGATCATAGAAGCAAGAGACAAGGGAGAAAGTCAAGGATAGTTGCTCTTAAGGCTGAGGAGGAATTCCCCAAAGTGGATGTCTCAAAGAAAGGCAAAGGAAAAGCTCTCATCACAAAGTCTGATTCAGAATCATCAAGTTCTGATGATGATAATTCTGAAACTGAAAATTTACCTGGAATAGATGTTGATGAAGAGATGATGAAATTGTGTGCTCTTATGGTGAAGGGTATCACAAAGATAGCCTACAGGAAATTCAGAAGGGGAAAGAAGTTTTTCAAGAAAGGTGGAAGTACTGATAAGAAAGGTTTTCGAAAGTTTGAAGGCAAAAGTGCAAAGTCTGACAGAGGAGATAACTCAAAAGTCAAATGCTATAAATGTGGTGAAAGAGGCCACATATCTCCTGACTGCAAGAAAGGAAAGAGTGACAAAGGCAAGGCACTTGTCACAAAGAAGAAAAGCTGGACAGACTCTTCAGATTCTGAAGATGAGGTGGATTATGCTTTAATGGCAGATGCTGATGGCAGCCCTGAAACTGCTGAATTAAAGGTACCTCAAACAACTTATGCCTTTCATACTGATGATATTACTGAGTTGAGATTATATCTTAAAACCATGTTTGTTAGATACAGAGATCAAACTTTAACATGTGAAATATTAACTTATGAAAATCTTGCTTATAAGAAAAGAAATGATTATTTAGAAAAAGAGTTAGTTATGTTCCATCAAACTCAGAAAGAGAGAGAGAGATGATGCTTTTTATGTTAGAGATGAATTACTAAAATTGAATAAATCTCTCAAAATTGAGTTAGAAAAAGAAAAAGAGATTATCAGGACTTGGACTAACTCTGGCAGAACAACTTAGAATTTATTAAGTAGTGGAAACTGGAAAGAGGGCTTAGGTTATGGAGATGATAAAAGTGAAAAGGGAATTGAACAAATTGAGCCAATTGTTGTTAAACAAACTTTTTAGCCAAAGGTAAATCCTGTTAAGTTTGTAGCCAAAACTGTAAAGTCTGATTCTGAAAAGATGAAAGAGTCTGTGACAGAAGTTAAGGAGAAGTCAACTTCTGACAAATTAGAACAGGATAAACCAGCTGAAGTCAACATAGGCTTAATGACAAAGAAGCAGCTTATGCATAAGCTGAAAGAAATAAGGAATGTCAACAAGGTTAAGGCAGCTAGGAAAAATAGGAATGGAAAGGAAGGTGTGAATAAAAGAAATAATTATATGCCTGTTCCTAATGCTCCTAGAAAGAAATGTTATAACAGTGGAAACTCTAACCATCTTGCTTCTTTTTGCAGGAAGAATAAGAATATAAACTCTTTACCTCCTAAGTCGGGAGTTAAGAGTCAGTCTGTTAGGTTTAAGCCACAAAATCCCTGTTTTCATTGTGGAAGTTTATGGCGTTCCATTTATACTTGTAAGGAATATCATAGTTTATACTATGATTATTATCAAATAAAACCTTCTTTGAAGAAAGTTGCTTTAATTCCTTCTAGTGTAAAGTCTGATGCAAAGTCTGATATAAGTTCTGATAAACATGTTAGCATAAACTCTGATATTAAATCCGCTGCTAATGCTAACAAACTTAAAAAGGCCAAAGGATCCAAGCAAGTCTGGGTCCTTAAAACTAAACATTAGTGGTCTTTGTGATTGCAAGGCAACAGGAGAAACATCCTAGTACTGGATAGTGGATGATCAGGACATATGACTGGAAATAAAGCCCTGCTCTCAGACTTTGTGGAGAAAGCTGGCCCAGAAGTTTCTTATGGAGATGGCAACATGGGAAAAACTCTAGGATATGGCAATATTAATCTTGGGAATGTCATCATTGAAACAGTAGCTCTTGTCTCAGGACTTAAACACAATCTGCTGAGTGTGAGTCAAATCTGTGACAGAGGTTATCATGTGGATTTCTTTGAAGAACACTGTGAAGTTGTAAGCAATTCTACAGGAAAAGTGGTTCTGAAAGGTTACAGGCATGGTAACATTTATGAAGCCAGACTTTCAACAAGTTCTGATGGTTCTGCAATCTGTCTGTTGAGTAGAGCATCAATTAAAGAAAGCTGGAATTGGCACAAAAGACTCTCTCATTTAAACTTCAACAACATAAATGAGCTTGTAAAGAAAGATCTTGTGAGAGGATTGCCAAAATCAGTATTTGCTCCTGATGGCCTTTATAATTCATGTCAAAAGGCAAAATCAAGAAAATCTTCTTTCAAGAGCAAAACTGAGTCATCAATTCTTGAGCCTTATCACCTACTGTATGTTGATCTATTTGGTCCAGTCAATGTCATGTCTATTGCAAAGAAGATATATGTTATGGTTATAGTGGATGAGTTCAAAGGTACACTTGGGTGTACTTCTTGCACAAGAAAAATGAAACTGCATTTACTCTAACTGATCATGTCAGACAGCTGGACAAGTTGGTTAAAGATTCTGTTAAAATTATAAGAAGTGATAATGGCACTGAGTTCAAGAATTCAATCATGGAAGAGTTCTGCAAAGAGCATAGAATCAAACAGGGATTTTCTGCACCTGGAACTCCACAGAAAAATGGAGTTGTAGAAAGAATGAACAGGACTCTCATTGAAGCTGCATGAACTATGCTTGATGAAGCAAAGCTACCAACCTACTTTTGGGCTGAGGCTGTGCAGACTGCTTGTTTTACACAAAATGCAACACTCATAAACAAGCAAGGAAAAACACCATATGAGATGGTGAATAAAAAGAAGCCAAATCTGAAATACTTTCATGTATTTGATTGCAAGTGTTTTGTTCTTAAGACTCATCCTGAGCAGCTATCAAAATTTGATCTAAAAGTTGATGAAGGAATCTTTGTTGGATATCCACTTTCCACAAAAGCCTTCAGAGTCTACAATTTAAGAACAAGGGTTGTCATGGAATCTATCAATGTATCTTTTGATGATAAGAAGATTACTGGACTTGAAGATTTTAATGATCACGATCAGCTGAGATTTGAAAATGAAGACTTAAATACTGATTCTGTAAATTCTGATGACTTAAACTCTGATCCTGTAAGTACTGATGTCATTTAATCTGTGGTAACAACTCCAAAGGAAAATGCACCTCTCCAGGGGGAGCAAGCTGAAGATCCTACCACATCTCAAGACTCTCAAGAAGTATCAGAACCTGACACTGGCTCTTCAAGTTCTGATTCATCTAGCTCTGATGAGCCAAATTCTGATAATTCTGGAAGCTCTAATACTTCAAATCCTAAAGGATCCAAGTCGAATTCTGAAGTCTCAGAGAGTATAACTACAGGAGGAGCATCAGAAAATGCTGATGGAGACAGCATGGATCATGGGGGAGGATCCAGTTCTAGAAGTCAACTTCAATCTGCAAGGAAGTTGACCAAATTACATACACCTGACTTAATTATTGGAGATCCTGAAGCAGGTGTCAGAACTAGAACTGCAACAATAAATGAATGTCTCTATCATTCTTTTCTATCTCAGACTGAACCAAAGAAAGTGGAAGAAGCTCTTCAAGATGCTGAATAGGTGCAAGCAATGCAGGAAGAGTTAAATGAATTTGAAAGAAATAAAGTCTGGACCCTAGTGCCAAGACCAAAGAACAGATCAGTTATTGGCACAAAATGGGTGTTCAAAAAAAACTGATAGTGATGCCATGATTACAAGGAATAAATCAAGGCTGGTTGCTAAAGGCTATTCTCAACATGAGGGTATTGATTATGATGAAATATTTGCACCAGTTGCTAAATTAGAAGCCATAAGAATCTTTTTGGCTTATGCTGCTCACAAAAAGTTTAAAGTCTTTCAAATGGATGTGAAAAGTGCTTTTCTTAATGGGGAATTGGAAGAAGAGGTCTATGTTGAACAACCTCCAGGCTTTGTAGATTCAAAATTTCCAAATCATGTCTACAGGCTTGATAAAGCACTTTATGGCCTTAAGTAAGCTCCAAGAGCATGGTATGAGACTTTAGCTCAATTCCTTCTGAAAAGTGGATTTCAAAGAGGTATAATTGATAAAAGACTGTTCTACCTCAACCATGGAAAGGACTTAATTTTGGTACAAATATTTGTTGATGATATCATATTTGGTTCTACAAATGCCAAACTCTGTGAGAGGTTTGCAAAGCTAATGCAGTCAAGATATCAAATGAGTATGATGGGAGAACTTAGTTATTTTCTGGGCCTTCAAGTCAAGCAAAATGAAGAAGGTACTTTTATCTGTCAATTCAAGTACACCAGAAATTTATTAAAGAAATTTGGAATGCAAGATTGTTCAACTACATCCAATCCCATGGCCACTGCAACCAAGTTAGATAAAGATACTGGCTCACTAGTAGATATTACTAACTATAGAGGTATGATTGGTTCTTTACTCTATCTAACTACAACTAGACCTGATATCATGTATGCTACATGTCTTTGTGCAAGATTTCAAGCTGATCCAAGAGAACCTCACTTAATAGCTGTGAAAAGAATTTTCAAGTACCTTAAGGGTATAGTTGATGTGGAATTGTGGTATCCTAGAGAATCAGATTTTAAGCTAATAGGTTACTCATATATAGATTTTGCAGGATGCAAAATAGACAGGAAAAGCACTAGTGGAAGCTGTCAATTTCTTGGAGGCGGATTGGTTTCTTGGTTTAGCAAGAAACATAAGTCAATTTCCACATCAACTGCAGAAGCAGAATATATTGCTGCAAGAAGCTGTTGTACACAGATTCTTTGGATAAAGAATCAGTTACTGGATTATGGGTTAGAATTTTCTAAAATCCCTATGTACTGTGATAATCAAAGTGTTATTGCTATGACAGGTAATCCAGTTCAACACTCAATGACAAAGCACATCAGCATTAGGAACCATTTTATAAGGGAACATGTGCTGGAAGGTACAGTGGAATTGCATTTTGTTCCAACAGATCAACAACTAGCAGATATCTTCACAAAACCACTATGTGAAGCTACTTTTACAAGACTAGTAAATGAACTTGGAATGGTTTCAGGTTCTTTCTCTAAATCTGCTTAGTTTTTGTTCTTATGCATCAGTATTTATGATCAGTGTGTACAGATTGTCTTATTTTCATGAAATCTGTTCTTTAAATTGAAATTCATTAAATACTGATTGTTATCTGATGTGGATCTTTAAACTCTGATAGTGTTTTGAATGTTCTGTGACTATTCAATCCAATGAGGATAACTGTGCTAGATGCTGACCTAGTAGTCTTTAACATACTAGAAATCCCATGTTTGAATTAGTTGTTTATGTGGAAACTTATTAACACAAGCAAATTCTGATTTTGAGCTGAGTCAAGTTTACTTTGTGTATCTTATTACTAAGTCACAAACTAGATTCTTGCTTCTTATCTGTTAGATTATGATGTCAGTAAATCTTAAGGATAAACTAAATGCTGATAAGCCTCACTTATCAAAAGAAAAGAAAAGAAAATGAAATAAAAGTCAGGTACTCCTTTGAGATCTAGAGTAAATATGTGGAAGGGAAGACCCAAGTGCATTGCTGGTATTAAGTAATATGCATTAGAAAAGCAAATAAATTTTCTTGGTGACTTTTCACATTCTCTGATTACTGGAGAAATACTCTGACAACAGCATAAATTATGATAAGCAGTCGTGACTCACTTACACTGAGAAGCCACTGTAAAAAGGAATTTCAAAAGATGCATAAAATGAGCACAAACAGTTGAGGTGGACTCTTGCATAAATTTGTTCTATAGTAGACTTCATGATTGATGACAGATTTTAAGCAATTTTCTTAGTTATGCCTTATTTTTAAGATGTACTGAAGTTTATCAGCCTTTAATCTTTATCTGATATTTTGTTGAATGCACACACTTTCACTCCATATGAATGATGAAAATTATTGTGGTGATTAAGTTGTTTTTGACAAACAGTTAAGTGTCATTTGCATAAATTCTGAGGATAAGTTCTGATGGAAGTTCTGATGATTAAACTCTAATGGAAACAAGTCAGTATTTGTATGAAGAATCACAGAAAAAGATATTCACTTTTTGAGTTCAGAAGCCATATTCTGATGACTGTTAAAATCTGATATAGGTTAAGTTCTGATATTAAATCCTGATGGAATCCTTGATGCTTACGTGGCATTTTTCTTTACTTGACTTATTTGTGATAAAAACTGAAATAGTCATATCAAATCAGAATATATTTGGGTAAGATAAAAATAGTCATAATCATTATGGGTTAGTGATAAATGTGTTTGTCTTGAAAAACTGCATGTGCGCATTAATTATTGTTTATTTTACGTGCTCATTAACTCTTTCTTTAACTTTTTACTGACTGTTATTATTACACATCGGTCTAGGGAGACGAGGCATCATTATTTTTACTCGTAATCGTTAAACAGTTCTCGTGTCCCTTGGTATTCCATTGGCTATTTAAATGACTGATCATCCTTCAGAAAAATCACATCTTTTCATTTCTTTCAAACAATGGCACATTTTAGTTGGTTTTACTGCTATGGAACAGACACTGTGACCATTTTTAGAAATGGAATTCCGAATTCATATCTTATCAACAACATTCCTTTCGACATCTAGATTCAACTTCCAGACAATATTAAAAATGATTTGATGTCTTTCCAAAGAGAAGTTCATCTCCGTATTCTTAAACAGCAGGAGAAAATCATTCGTCTTTCTGTTCTCTTTGTTGAAAGTAGGAAGAAGAATTAAATGTTATCCATCCGTATCTCTCCACCATCAGCTTTGTCAGACTTCTTAGACTAAGGTTGTTGATGTTAAGATTCTTAGACTAGGACTATCTTGTAATTTTTGCATGTAATCTATAAATTTCATGAAATGTACTCGTTTAATATATTAATGAAATTTTCTTTGATTGCAAGATTTAGTCTCTGTTTCTCTCATATTATGTGACTGTGCATGTTCTAATTGGAATTTGTTAATCTTTACTTCATCTATTTAAACTTTATCCTTTGATGAATGTTTTGATTACAATTATGGTCAATAATAAATTGTGTTGATTTGAGGAAACAGTTGAAGCACAGGTTCATGCATCAGAACCTGTGATAGTTGGAGCTGAGAATGTTACTTCTCAGACAGAAACAGTAGCTCAAAGTTCTGATACTTTGAAAAGAAAGAAATTTGTAAGTTCTGTTACTGTTGAAGCAACTCCTTCATTGGCAAGGAGATTGAAGAAAATGAAGGCTATGAGGTATTTGGCTAAGGTTCCATCAGAAGATACTGAAGAAGTTGAGGAAGGGGATCAGGAATCTTTGATCTTACAAGAACCGATTATCATTGAAGCCCTTCCAGCTCAAGCCAAAGACACTGCTATTGATACAGTTGTAACCTCTCACGTCTCACCTATTAAAGCTACAGATGATGCTAAAGAACAAACTGAAAACTCTGAAATAGATATTCATAATTTGAATATACCAAATGTTCTTTATCTGGAAGCTCCATCTACAGAAGCTCAGCAATCTCCAACTCATTTTCTAATTTTAAATGCTGAGATACCATCTACATCAACCACACCAGCTCTGGAGATAAATTCTGATGTTCAGAATTTAAATGAAGTTGTTCCTCAATCTCCAGTTGCTTCACATACTGTTGTGCTGTCAGAACATAATGAGTCTTCCTCAAGTTCTGAAGACAGTGTTTCTGCTGAGACTCCAGTTCCTATACTAGGAAAGGAAGAATTGGTGAAGAAATTTGTTGAAAAGGAAGCACCTATTCTTTGGGAGGATACTCACAGAGGTGTGGAGTGGACCAAGAAGTGGAATGACACTGATTTCATTCCAAGTTCTAACATTCTGACAGAGCATATTGCTAAAGCTGATGAGTTGCTCACAAATGCTGATTTAAAGACACAACTCAAGATCACTGCTCTATCTACCAAACATCTTCAAGGTCTACATTCTTCTACTCATGAAAAGGTTGATACACTAAAGGAACATGCTGATAAGCTAGATCTACAGCTTAAGCTTGACAAGAATAGATATATCAGACCTACTTTTGAGAAAATTGAAGCTATTGAGAAGATTCAAGAGAAGCAACATGCCCAAATTGCTGAGGTCCTGGCTAACCAAGTTTCTCAGAAAGCTCAATTGGATGAAATCCAATCTTCAGTTGAAATTCTTCTTTCTCTCTTACTTCCTAATGATGCCAAAAAGGGGGAGAAAGTAGTTAAGTCCAAATGCTCACCTACTGAAATACTGAATAAAAAGGATGATAAAAGTGATGACCATGGAAACTCTGATAAGAGTAGAGGTCAAGGAAAAGTTCAAGGAAAATCTTCTACACGGAACAAGTCAAGTACTGATGATATGAATACTAAAAGTCTGAAGTCAAGTTCTGATAAACAAAGTCTGATGTCAAGTTCTGATATTCTGATTCAGTCAGGATCTAAAGACTCTCAGAAGTTTTTACAAACTCTGAAGCTAAAGGGGAAGCAGACTACTGTTTATTACAAAAATCCTAAAATCCAGACACTTGATGAGGAGATAGCTAGAAGATTATTTCTGAAACAAAATCCAGGATTAGATTTGGAAACTCCCAAGGAGGAAGAAGCTAGATTTGCTGCTGAGAAGACAAATCTTAAGTCTAAAGCTTCTGATACAAAGAAACCTTCAAGGCCTAAGGAAAAAGGCATTGTGATCAGAGAAAAGTCAAATTCTGAGATTTTAAAGTCCAAGACTAGAACACAAACTGAGATTGATCCTAAATCAAAAGGAAAAGAAAAGGTTGGTGATCCTTTAAAGATTGAGAAAAAGATAAGTTCTTGTAATATTCGGGATATATCGTGTAAATATTTTTGCTAATAAATAATTAATATATGTGTTCAGTATCTATTCTTTGAATTAATTGTTAAGTGTTAAATGTGTTTGGCTGTTTAAAAATATTATTAATTGAGTGTTTTAATTTTTATATGTCCAAAATAAAATATAGATAATTGTCATATCTTCCTAATTATTTTTAAGTAGATTTATGGATCTATAAGGATCATATGAAATTTATAAAATCTTTTTCCGAGTATTTAAAATCTATTTTATAAAAACGGGAATCAACCGACGTCATCCGTTGTTATATTTTTGGAACCCGAAACTCTTCCGAGAACTCCTTCCTAACCTATTTGTAATATTCCGAGCATATTCCATGTTTCGTCTTTTTCGATCTGGCGTACGGTTTGTCCTGCGCGGGTCCCGGCGCAACATTTTCGATACAATATTCGTTTCGGTAAATCAATAAAACTCGTATTTTCGATAAACGGGAGTTTTTTATTAAATTATCCCAATTATCACCTCGTAGTACGTGTAACCTGGCGCTGAGACCAAGACCGCAGTACAAATTGTACTGATTTGGATAACTGTCCCGAAAACCGATACCGGTTGGATTAGTTTTTATAAATAAACGTATCGTTTTATATCCGGAATGATCCAACGGGATACTAATTTTCCTTAATTATGAATAGCCTTTACCGTATTTTATTTCGTATCAAAATCATTTGCAGACAGTTAATTATATAATTTTCCAGAGAAAAACCTTATATTCATATAATCTTCCAAGAATCAAACAGCAAAACGAAGGTGTTATTGATCTCTGTTTTCAAAGCTCGAGTACTCAATCCAAAGGTCTTGAGGTGTTCTATCAGATTCTGTGTTCCAAATCACTGCAGAAATCAAGGTTTATTTTCTGAAAATTTATTTATTTTCGAATTATTTTTATTAAAAATATGAATTTTTGTTCGGATGATTGTTTGTATGATTTGATGATTGCATACTGTAGGGCTTGTTTTCTTGATGATTTTCATATGTCATACGTCTGATTTGGAGTTCAATAACATGTTCAAAATTGAGTTTGATTTTCGAATTTTGAAATTAGGGTTTATAACCCGTATGAATGTTTTCAATTGAAATTTGGGGCTTTTTGATTTAGGGGTTATTAGCTGTTGATTTATAGTGGATTATGTTCCTTATGAAATTTGCAATCGATTGGTATATAGCTCGTTAACAGAGGATTTCTGAATCGAAGGGAGTTGTGTTTTGAAAATTTCCGAAGTTCGCCGGAAACCGGCGATGTTCTTGGCCAATTTTCGGCCAAGTCTGGGGTTATTTGAATGATTTGATTGCATGAATAAGTTCCTGGTTGTCTGTAGATGTGATCTGGAGCTTGTGGTGAGGTGAGGGTGCCGGAATCGTGTTCTCCGGCCACCCCTGTATTTTCCGGCAACGGGGGTTGTAAAATTGCAGTTTGGTACCTGGACTTTTGGGGACGATGTAGTTTGGTCCCTGAAGTTTCCAGAGTTTGTAAATTTAGGATTCCTATTTTAAAAATATTCAAAAATCATATTTCCTATTTATTTTTATTATAAAAATTTGTTTTTAATTTCTGAAAATTCTAAAAATTATTATTTTAATTCCAAAAATTATTTTTAATTCAAAAATAAATCTGAATTAATTATTTAATTAATTTCAGTTAATTTTTAATTGATTAATTGGTCAATTAAGTCGAAAATTAATTGATTAATTGATTTAATTAATTATTAATTGATTTTAATTAATTATTTAATTAGATTTAATTATTTAAAAATGATTTAAAAATTCTGAAAAATAGTTTCGAGCTTTAAAATACTATTTTAAATTGTTTTCAAGGCTCGGTAATTATTATGAAATTGTTTTAAAGCCAGAGTTGGCCAACCGAACCCTATTTACTGCTTCGAAATTGATCCAACGACCCGTTTTAATCACGAAAAATGTTTTAAAAATCATTTTAAATACCAGAAAGCTTGTTTATGACCCGAGATTTATTTATAAATGATATATTATTGATTATGTGACGTGCTATGTGTTATATGTGACTTGTTTGTTGACTGTCGGTTTGTATATTCGATATTTACTTATTTATTTCGTAACTTTCAATCCGTTAATCGGAATTGGGTGAAACGAAGGGTAGATAGAAGTATGTGTCGAATAGAATCATATGAATTAAATATTGATAGATGCTTATGATATGTGAGCAGAAGAGGCAAGGTGTAAGAAAGGGAAACAGATAGTCCAGGAGTAAGACAGTGGTGATTGAGAGCAAGTGCAGTGTAATAAGCTAGTACCAGGCAGGTGTTCTGAACTTTCTCGAGATATTGTATTGATTTATATTGTTGTTTTACATTGCAAGTGCTTTGAAGCACTGAACCTTAAACCTTGATTCCAGTTATTGATCTTGAGCCGTAACCTGATTCTTTCTAGACCATTGATTGTTGTATAACCAAATATGAACCTCAAAATATACGATACTACTCTACAAATACATACAAACTAAATATTAAACACTGAACCAAATTGCTTACACATTCAAACCATTGTACCTTTTGCTTTGAAAGACCAAATTCTTGGAACCCTGAAATGTTAATTCCTTTGTTATCCAATTCTTTCATTACCTAACAGCCAAGCTTTGGAAATGCCATATTGATCCTTATACAGATTGAAACCATTTTCATTATTGAACGTCCGAAGTTGTTAATGATCGTGTTCATGGTTTATTACTGCTTATTCTGTTATTATGGTAGAATTGGATTGTTTTATAAAATTGTGGACCAGATTCGTGGTCAGACCATATAATGGTCAAGTTAGGCCAATGTGTGCCTTGGATCCAGTTGTTAGAGCAGTGTTGTGTGCTTTGCTCGGGGTTAGTGTGTGACTGATCAGCAGCCTAACCTTGGTTTTTAAAATAAAAATATAATATCCAATTCTAAATCATAATCTATTGTTCACTTGATATCATAACCATATTTACCTGATGATCATTATTCTCAGTTTTGTTATTGTGACTTGCTGAGCTAGTTAGCTTATTTATGAGATGTTGTTTATGTTCTTTCCAGTTAAAAAGGAATCGGTTGCTACCGAGGATCCCCAGTCCAGCGCGAGAGCTAGGGGTTCAGGTTGATCGAGCTAAGTTAGTAGGCTTCTTTTGGGATAATTTGAGTTTGTAAAAGTTTGTAATAATGTTTAATACTTAGTTCTGAGTTTGGAATAATTGGGATTTGAACGTTTGTAATATAAGTAGGTGTGTTTGGCTTGTGTGCATACTTTAACCTGTTGCGGTCCGTGGTAGTTGGTAAGTAGGGTCACTGCATATTATTATTATCTTTATCATTGTTATAAGCAGGTTATTAATAAGGTGTGTGTGTGTGGACCCCAAACTTCTGATCCGGGTTTGGAGGGCGCCACAGGTTTGGTATCAGAGCTACAGGTTATAAGTCACTGACACAATCCTAGGTTGACGGGAATGGGTAGAGGGTTAGGATTAGAAGTAAGGAATAGAAAGATAGAACGTCGAGAGGTTGAGTGCTTCAGTATAACAGGTATTAGTATGATTCGCGTCATGGTTCGAGATTCTTATATTGTGATATGATTTCAGATAGCAACGATGGCCGACTCTTTTATCCCCATATCAGCTGATCACTCAGAGCCTTCAGTTGGAGTACCGTCTTCGGATCCACGTCATGTTGTTCCACCAGTGTTGGCTATACTACCTCCACCTGTATTGCAGCCCGTACCATTGCAGGCCATTCCACCCCCAGGCATGAGGCCACCTATCAGAGGACCCCCACCTGCCGATTCAGGCTTTACTAGTCACTCAGTTACAGGAGTACATTTCCAGTTCTCTTCCTATCCTGTTCCATATCATCAGTTTGAGGCTTGCCTTATGGAGCAGCAATTCCTACAGGGTCAGATTCAGGAGTTACTACATATTATGCGTACCAGAGAGGTTGGGAGTGGTGAGAGGCGACTCAGAGAGAGGCTATAGGCGTTTCGTAGAGTAGCTGCAGTGAGGATTGCTGAGGCTACACATGAGGACATCACCCCTGATTTCCTAGTGGAGTGGGCTAAGTGGGTTCTAGAGGATCTTGAGGAGATTGGAGGTCCAGACTTGCCATGAGTTAGAGATCCAGAGATGTTGAGCAGTATTGTGATGGTTATGTAGTATGTACAGTAGTGTGTAGTGTGTATCGGTAGACTTTTGAGTTGTATTTATAGACTAGCTATGCTGACTAGTGAGTAGGTTGTTGTACCCTTTTGCTTTTACTTTCGAAGCGTCTTTACGCTTGTACTACCCAAAACTTTTGATCTATATATATTAGTACCATTTCCTTTCTAGCACTATCATTTACTTGATTGTACATGATTTACTTTACCTTATTTATTGCACCAGTTATACCCCTGTGATACCATGTACCTTGTTTTTCATAACTGTTTATATTCTGTAAAGAAGCATGTAATTTACTTAGTTATAACTGTTTTCAAAAAGGAGATAATTCTGTATTACAAAACTTTTCTTTTCTACAAAGAATTTGATTTAAAAGCTAAATAAGTTGTTTGATTCTTTACAGAAAATGCCTCCCAGAAGAAATACCCGCACCAACACCCAGAATGAAGAAACCAACAACAACAACAATAATAACAACCAAGACGATACAAACCAGAATGCAAACCCAGGACCCATAGACCCAGCAATAGCCCAGATTCTTCAAATCTTGGCCCAACAAACAGTTCACCTGGCATAATAACAACAAAGACAGACCAATCCCCAGGTAACTTTCAAAACTTTTGAGGCAGTAAACCCACCAGAATTCAAGGGTTCCTTAGAACCGATTGAAGCAAATGTTTGGTTAAAGGAGATAGAGAAGGCATTAGCCTTAGTAAAAGTAAAGGACGAACAGAAGGTTGAGTTAGCAAGTTACTATTTGAAGAATGAGGCCACCTATTGGTGGGAGATGTGAAGACATTGGAAGGTACAGATGTTATTACTTAGGAGAGGTTTAAGGAATTGTTTTTAGAAAAGTATTTTCCTCAGTTTGTCCGGGATCAGATGGAGTTGAAGTTTTTAGAATTAAAGCAAGGAAACATGTCGGTGACAGATTATGAGAGTAAGTTTGAGGAATTGTCAAGGTATGTGCCGTCGTATGTGGATACTAACAGGAAGATGCTAAAAGATTCTAGCAAGGTTTGAAACCATGGATCAGAGGGAAGGTAGCCATTTTTGAATTGGATACCTATGCAGGAATTGTACAGAAGGCTATGATCGCAAAGACAGAGAGTGAGATGTCACGGAAGGAGAAAGAAAGCAAGAAAAGGAAATTTGAAGGGAATGAAGGTCAGTCACAACCAGGGAAGTTTCCAAATTTTAAGAAGGGCAAGTTTCAGCCGGGGAGGAATTTTAATTTCAGGAGATAGAATGCAAGCGACGGAAGTCAGGGCAACCGTCCAGTTAATACGAATCAGCCAAATCAGTTGAGATTAACTTTTCCAGATTATCAAGTATGTGGGAAGAAGCATGGGGGAGTTTGTAATAAGTTGAATGTAGTTTGTTTCAAGTGCAATCAGAAAGGGCACTATTAAAGGGAGTGCCGAAATCAGCGAGCAAGAGAGCCAGCAAATAAGGATCAGCCTATCCGGAATCCAGCAGTGAAGGTTCCAACCATTGGATTTACGTGTTTTAAATGTGGGAAACCAGGACATATAGCTAGGGATTGTAAGACACCAGCCCCAGTCAGTAATGCATTGAGGATTATGGGATCTCCCCCGGCAGTGAATGAGACTCCAAGGGCTAGAGTTTTTGACATGTCTGTGAAGAATGCTATCCAGGATACGGATGTCGTGGCAGGTACGCTTAATGTGAATTCTTTATGTGCCAAAGTGTTAATAGATTTGGGAGCAACTCGATCATTTGTTTCACAAGATTTTGTTAGTAAGTTAAATTATCCAGTTGAGTATTTAAATGAAATAAAGACTGTGGAATTGGCAAATCAAGAACGTGTATCTGTGAATCAAGTTTGTGGGAATTGTGAGATTGAGATTTCTGGTAATAAGTTTTGTGTAGATTTGATACCATTTAAGTTAGGAGAATTTGACGCTATCCTAGGAATGGATTGGTTATCTAAGCACGATGCTCAGATAGATTGTCGAAATAAGAAGGTAATGGTGAAAACGCCAGACGAAAGAATAGTAACGTTCAAGGGTCAGAAACAAGTAAAGAAGTTCTTAACGATGATTCAATCCAAGAAGTTATTTCGACAAGGATGCGAGCATTTTGTGGCATATGTGATTGATAGGAGTCAGGAGCCAGTGAAACTTGAAGATATTCCAGTAGTGAATGAATTTCCAGACGTGTTTCCCGACGAGTTACCAGGACTTCCTCCAGATAGAGAAATTGAGTTTGCAATCGACTTAGCACCTGGAACGGAACCGGTATCCAAGGCCCCGTATAGAATGGCGCCCGTTGAGATGAAAGGGCTAGCGAAGCAATTGCAAGAGTTGTTAGAGAAAGGAGTAATCAGACCCAGTGTATCCCCATGGGGAGCCCCAGTATTATTTGTCAAGAAGAAAGATGGAAGCATGAGACTGTGCATCGATCATAGGGAGCTTAACAAGCTTACAATCAAGAACAAGTATTCGTTACCTAGAATTGATGATCTGTTTGACCAACTGAAGGGAGCCAAGTATTTCTCTAAGATTTATTTGAGATCGGGATATCATCAACTGAAGATCAAGCCAGAAGATATACCAAAGACAGCTTTCAGAACAAGGTATGGGCATTATGAGTTTTTAGTAATGTCTTTTGGATTGACCAATGCCCCGGCAGCATTTATGGATCTGATGAATAGAATTTTGAAGGAGTATTTGGACAAGTTCGTTATTGTGTTTATAGATGATATTTTAATTTATTCAAAAACGGAAGAGGATCATGCGGAATATTTGAGAACAGCTTTGGAGATTTTAAGGAAAAAGAAATTATATGCTAAATTCTTGAAGTGTGAGTTTTGGTTACAGGAGGTTCAGTTCTTAGGACACATAGTCAGTAATGAAGGGATCAAAGTGGACCCAGCAAAGATCGAGGCAATTACAAATTGGGAAAGACCGAGAACACCCACCGAGGTAAGAAGTTTCTTGGTATTAGCGGGATATTATCGTCGATTCGTTCAAAATTTTTCAAGGATTGCAATACCATTGACAAAGCTTACACGGAAGAATGAAAAGTTTATATGGAACGACAAGTGTGAAGAAAGTTTTCAGAAACTAAAGCAACGATTAATCACAACACATGTTTTGTCACTTCCCGACGATCAAGGGAATTTTGTAATTTATAGCGATGCTTCTCATAAAGGACTAGGATGCGTTCTAATGCAGCATGATAAGGTGATTGCGTATGCGTCAAGGCAATTGAAACCACACAAACATAAATATCCTACTCATGATTTGGAGCTAGCAGCCATAGTTTTCACCTTGAAAATTTGGAGACATTATCTGTATGGAGAAAAGTGCGAGATTTTCACATATCACAAAAGCTTAAAGTACATATTCACACAAAAGGAACTTAATATGAGGCAAACGAGATGGTTAGAATTGATCAAGGATTACGACTGCTCGATTAATTATCATCCCGGTAAAGCGAACGTTGTAGCAGACGCGTTAAGTCGGAAGGAAAAGTTAAATGTGATATCAGTACCTGAAGAGATATATAAGGAATTTCATAAACTGGAATTGGAGATTAAAGTTTGCAGGCCTAATGAAGCAAAAGTGTACAGTATGACTTTTCAGTCGGAGTTGCTAGAGAAAATAAAGAAGTGTCAGGAATATGTAATGGATCAAGATATAAATCATTTGGTAGGAGAGGAATTGTGCACGCAGAAGGACGATCAAGGTATTCTTAGGTTTTCTTCTAGAATTTGGATTCCACCGGTGACGGAGCTGAAGAATGAAATTTTACAGGAAGCACATAATTCAAGGTATTCAATCCATCTAGGAAGTACCAAGATGTACAGAGATTTAAAAGAAAATTATTGGTGGCCAGACATGAAGAGGGAAATTGTGAAATGGGTTAGCAAACGTTATACATGTCAAAGGGTTAAAGCAGAGCATCAGAGACCAAGTGGATTACTACAGCCATTGGAGATTCCAGAGTGAAAGTGGGAACATATTGCCATGGATTTCATAGTTAGATTACCAAGGACAAGGGCTAATCATGATGCCATTTGGGTTATAGTGGATAGACTTACCAAGTCAGCTCATTTTCTACCTATAAATGAAAGATTTTCAGTCGACAAGTTGGTCCATATGTACCTAAAGGAAATTATAGTTCGTCATGGAGTTCCTGTGTCTATCGTATCTGATCGAGATCCAAGATTTAATTTAAGATTTTGGAAAAGTTTTCAAGAATGTTTGGGAACGAGATTGAATATGAGTACGGCTTATCACCCCCAGACGGACGGTCAAAGTGAATGAACGATCCAGACGATTGAGGACATGTTACGTGTTTGTGCTATTGATTTTAAAGGAAGTTGGGACGAGAATTTACCTCTAGTAAAATTTGCTTATAACAACAGTTATCATGCCAGTATTGGGATGCCACCCTATGAAGCCCTTTATGGACGTAAATGCAGATCTCCAGTGCATTGGGACGAAGTAGGAGAACGCAAAATACTTGGACCTGAACTAGTACAGCAGACAAAAGAAGTAATTGAAATTATCCAAAAGAGATTGATAGCCGCACAGGACCGTCAAAGGAAATATGCAGATCAGTCCAGGAAAGACATGGAATTCGAAGAAGAAAACTTGGTATTACTGAAAGTATCACCGTGGAAGGGACTAACGAGGTTTGGAAAGAAAGGAAAGCTGAGTCCAAGATATGTCGGACCTTTTGAGATTCTAAAGCGCGTTGGCAAAGTAGCTTACGAATTGGCGTTACCTCCGCACATGGAGCACATTCACAATGTTTTTCACGTATCAATGCTAGAAATATAATCCAGACTCCAGGCATGTAATTGAATATGAGCCAATAGAGCTTCAGGCAGATTTGTCATATGTAGAGAGTCCGATAGAAATTTTAGAGAAAAGAGAAAAGGTATTGAGAAATAAAGTGGTGAAGCTAGTAAGAGTGTTATGGAGAAACCCAAAGATTGAAGAGTCAACCTGGGAGTTGGAAAGTAATATGAGAGAAAAGTACCCTCATTTGTTTTCTTAGGAGATTCTGAGGACTGAATCCTTTTAAGGGGGAATGATGTAATATTCGGAATATATCGTGTAATTATTTTTGCTAATAAATAATTAATATATGTGTTCAGTATCTATTCTGTGAATTAATTTTTAAGTGTTAAATATGTTTGGATGTTTAAAAATATTATTAATTGAGTGTTTTAATTTTTATATGTCCAAAATAAAATATAGATAATTGTCATATCTTCCTAATTATTTTTATGTAGATTTATGGATCTATAAGGATCATATGAAATTTATAAAATCTTTTTCCGAGTATTTAAAATATATTTTACAAAAACGGGAACCAACCGACGTCATCCGTTGTTATATTTTTGGAACCCGAAACTCTTTCGAGAATTCCTTCCTAGCCTAATTGTAATATTCCGAGCATATTCCATGTTTCGACTTTTTCGATCCGGCGTACGGTTTGTCCTGTGCGGGTCCCGGCGCAACATTTTCGGTACAATATTCGTTTCGGTAAATCAATAAAACTCATATTTTCGATAAACGGGAGCTTTTTATTAAACTATCTCAATTATCACCTCGTAGTACGTGTAACCAGGCGCTAAGACCAAGACCGCAGTAAAATTGTACTGATTTGGATAACTGTCCCGAAAACCGATACCGGTTGGATCAGTTTTTATAAATAAACGTACCGTTTTATATCCGGAATGATCCAACGGGATACTAATTTTCCGTAATTATGAATAGCCTTTACCGTATTTTATTTCGTATCAAAATCATTTGCACACAATAAATTATATAATTTTCCAGAGAAAAACCTTATATTCATATAATCTTCCAAGAATCAAACAGCAAAACGAAGGTGTTATTGATCTCTGTTTTCAAAGATCGAGTACTCAATCCAAAGGTCTTGAGGTGTTCTATCAAATTCTGTGTTCCAAATCACTGCATAAATCAAGGTTTATTTTCCAGAAAATTTATTTATTTTCGAATTATTTTTATTAAAAATATGAATTTTTGTTCGGATGATTGTTTGTATGATTTGATGATTGCATGTTGTAGAGCTTGTTTTCCTGATGATTTTCATATGTCATACGTCTGATTTGGAGTTCAATAACATGTTCAAAATTGAGTTTGATTTCCGAATTTTGAAATTAGGGTTTATAACTCGTATGAATGTTTTCAATTGAAATTTGGGGCTTTTTGATTTAGAGGTTATTAGCTGTTGATTTATAGTGGATTATGTTCCTTATGAAATTTGCAATCGATTGGTATATAGCTCGTTAACAGAGGATGTCTGAATCGAAGGGAGTTGTGTTTTGAAAATTTCCGAAGTTCGCCGGAAACCGGCGATGTTCTTGGCCAATTTTCGGCCAAGTTTGGGGTTATTTGAATGATTTGATTGCATGAATAAGTTCCTGGTTGTCTGTAGATGTGATCTGGAGCTTGTGGTGAGGTGAGGGTGCCGGAATCGTGTTCTCCGGCCACCTCTGTATTTTCCGGCGACGGGGGTTGTAAAATTGCAGTTTGGTACCTGGACTTTTGGGGACGATGCAGTTTGGTCCCTGAAGTTTCCAGAGTTTGCAAATTTAGGATTCCTGTTTTAAAAATATTCAAAAATCATATTTCCTATTTATTTTTATTATAAAAATTCGTTTTTAATTTCTGAAAATTCTAAAAATTATTATTTTAATTCCAAAAATTATTTTTAATTCAAAACTAAATCTGAATTAATTTGTTAATTAATTTCAGTTAATTTTTAATTGATTAATTGGTCAATTAATTCAGAAATTAATTTATTAATTGACTTAATTAATTATTATTTGATTTTAATTAATTATTTAATTAGATTTAATTATTTAAAAATGATTTAAAAATTCTGAAAAATAGTTTTGAGCTTTAAAATACTATTTTAAATTATTTTCAAGGCTCGATAATTATTATGAAATTGTTTTAAAGCCAGAATTGGCCAACCGAACCCTATTTACTGCTTCGAAATTGATCCAACGACCCGTTTTAATTTCGAAAAATGTTTTAAAAATCATTTTAAATACCAGAAAGCTTGTTTATGACCCGAGATTTGTTTATAAATGATATATTATTGATTATGTGTCGTGTTATGTGTTATATGTGACTTGTTGGTTGACTGTCGGTCTGTATATTCGATATTTACTTGTTTATTTCGTAACTTTCAATCCGTTAATCGGATTTGGGTGAAACGAAGGGTAGATAGAAGTATGTGTCGAATAGAATCATATGAGTTAAATATTGATAGATGCTTATGATATGTGAGCAGAAGAGGCAAGGCGTAGGAAAGGGAAACAGATAGTCCAGGAGTAAGACAGTGGTGATTGAGAGCAAGTGCAGTGTAATAAGCTAGTACCAGGTAAATGTTCTGAACTTTCTCGAGATATTGTATTGATTGATATTGTTGTTTTACATTGCAAGTGCTTTGAAGCACTGAACCCTAAACCTTGATTCCAGTTATTGATCTTGAGCCGTAAACCTGATTCTTTCTAGACCATTGATTGTTGTATACCCAAATACGAACCTCAAATATACGATACTACTCCACAAATACATACAAACTAAATATTAAACACTGAACCAAATTGCTTACATATTCAAACCATTGTATCTTATGCTTTCAAAGACCAAATTCTTGGAACCCTGAAATGTTGATTCCTTTGTTATCCAATTCTTTCATTACCTAACAGCCAAGCTTTGGAAACGCCATATTGATCCTTATACAGATTGAAACCATTTTCATTATTGAACGTCCAATGTTGTTAATGATCCTGTTCATGGTTTATTACTGCTTATTCTGTTATTATGGTAGAATTGGATTGTTTTATAAAATTGTGGACTAGATTCGTGGTCAGACCATATAATGGTCAAGTTAGGCCAATGTGTGCCTTGGATCCAGTTGTTAGAGCAGTGATGTGTGCTTTGCTCGGGGTTAGTGCGTGACTGATCAACATCCTAATCTTGGTTTTTAAAATAAAAATATAATATCCAATTCTAAATCATAATCCATTGTCCACTTGATATCATAACCATATTTACCTGATGATCATTATTCTCAGTTTTTTCATTGTGACTTGCTGAGCTAGTTAGCTCATTTGTGCGATGTTGTTTATGTTCTTTCCAGTTAAAAAAGAACCGGTTAGTACCGAGGATCCCCAGTCCAGCGCGAGAGCTAGGGGTTCAGGTTGATCGAGCTAATTTTGTAGGCTTCTTTTGGGATAATTTGAGTTTATAAAAGTTTGTAATAATGTTTAATACTTAGTTCTGAGTTTGGAATAATTGGGATTTGAACGTTTGTAATATAAGTAGGTGTGTTTGGCTTGTGTGCATACTTTAACCTGTTGCGCTCTCTGGTAGTTGGTAAGTAGGGTCACTGCATATTATTATTATCTTTATCATTGTTATAAGCAGGTTATTAATAAGGTGTGTGTGGACCCCAAACTTCTGACCCGGGTTTGGAGGGTGCCACAGTTCTTCCATTCTAGTCTATCAAACTACAGTGCATGATGATGATTTGTTAGAAGATGAAACTGTTCAAATTCTGAAGAGAAGAAAGATAATTGAAGAATCTAAAACAACCTCTGACACTGCTCAAGTTTTTCAGAATGAAGAACATCAAGCTATAGAAGAAACAACAAATTATGATCAAGTTAATTTGGAAAAGATGACAATTGCTCATAAGAAGAAGCTGTTATGAAAGAAAGCTACTCCAGTTGAACCAAAATCCAATCTCTTGATGAATTAACGTGCAACATTTGGATTGAGGTCCAAGCAACCTAGAGATAAAGCTGGATTAGTGTTAGTCCCTTAACAATATAGCAAAAATTACAGAAGGGGGGTTGAATGGAATTCTTTACCTTTTTCTTGAAATAAAAATGTTTAACTCGATTATAGATATATCTGTTTTGATTAGCACAATGCGGAATATAAACTTTAATGAATCAAAACAAGAGTAATTAAAAACAAAAGTCTTTAAAAACTTTCTGGTGGATTTAAACAATTCCACCAGAGATATATATTAATATATCGAGAGAACTCTGTGTGCAGAAATGCTCACAGCTGCTTTTACAAGATAGAACAACTAAGAACACAGGAAATGCTAAAGATAGTGCTTACAAAGATTTCTCTGTGTTTGTTTTTAAGCTAACTTAGTTTTCTTAGTTATATTATATTTGCTACTCTCTTGGTTTATATATATTACCAAGATTACAAAGTCAAAAGAACTGAATAAATATAAAATCTAACAGTCTTGATCTTTGCTGCTTTTCGTCCTCTATTACCCAGTTAATGGGCTTCCACAGTGTGTTTGTATCCAATCTCGACGGCTGTGTGTCAGCTTTCACTGTTCAACTGATGTTTGAACCTTGATATTATCATCCGTCGACTTTCAGATCATCCGTCGATGACTTACTTGATCATCCATCGACTGCTATTTTGAACATCCGTTGAAAGTCATTTGATCATCCGTCGAAGCTTTGTTAAGCATCCGTTGATAGCTATTTTGGCACTTGACTTCATTTCACTTATACATAATTATAAAACATTGCTTATGTACAGTTAATCAACCTATTCTGCATATCTAGTTAAAGTCAACATGACTTATATGCTACTACAGATTATATACAAAGGTGCATACAACACTGTGCTACAAACTTATCATTATATAAGCTACTCACTCGATGGATAATAAATTACTCATCCGTCGGTACTCAAACTGAGTTATCCGTCGGGACTATAATTCTTATCCGTCGAGTGCTACATTATTTCACTAAGTAAAATCTACTTAGATGTTTTGTTTAGGTAATCATCAAGTGCACAACATATTCACAACAATCTCCCCCAATTTATGTCTACTGGAATTGTAGCCATAAATTAAGAGACACTTGATGATAACAAAACATCCTAAACATATATCTTTAAAGATAAGTAGATAAAACTGAAAGTGCTTCAATTTAAACAAGGTATACAAGGTTTGGCTCACAGTCAATTCAAGATGCTCCTCTAGCCTGAGCAGATTTTTCTAGTTTATTGAAGGTCTGGATCTTCTTCCAAGATTTCTGTTGTTTTCTTCAATTTGATTCTGGAGCTGTCTGTGGAATTCTAATTCATCAGATTCTGAGAGATCTAACATTTCTTGCATTTCCAAAAGAGTCTCATTGCTAGAGATACTCAATTGGTCTTCTAGTTTGAAGAATCTTCTCACACCCTTGTCATCCATAAATTCCATCAGCCAGTAGGGCCTTAGATGCACTCTTCTCCCTGTGTATGGGATGATAAGAGTTTTGGGTAGTGCATCTTTGGCTCTAACACTTCTTAGCTCTTCAATCTTCTTCAATACCAATCTTCTTGTAGTTACATTAAACCCAAAGTTTTTCTTGAAGGATGAATAGACTTTGATCAACACAGCTTGGCTTTCTTGAAGTATCCTGTGAAGAGGCCACTGAATCTCCCTTCCTCCTTTGTACTTGAATACCAACCTTTCAGGTAGGTTTCTGTATGCATCAATTGCCCTTACCTCATCCAGCTCCTCCAGATAAAGGTTTAGGTCTGAAAATTCCTTGATGTCACACAAGTACAAGTAGTCTTCCTTGTTGATCTTGGGTTGAGCTTTGACTACTGCCTTGGATTTGAGAGGTGACAACTTCACTTTCTTGACTGCCCTTGATTTTGTCCTTCTTGGCTTGGTGAGAATTGGCAAGTTGAAGTCAGGAATTGGTAATTTATCCCACTTTATTGGCTCATCCTTTGGCACAATAGGCTCTCCATGTATGTTCCTGTAGGGGTCTACCACCCTTATGTCTTCAAATACCACAGAGGGCTTTGATGCTTGAGTTTCAGCTTTAGTGGATTCCATTGGAAATTGATCTTCCAATTCCTTGTTAACAATATCCAACTTTCTTTTTGTTCTTTTAGCCAATTCTTTCTTTTTTGGAGATTTCTTTTGTTCTTCAATCTTCTTCTTTGATCCAGTAGCTTGAGTTGGTTGAGAGGGAATTTGTTGAGAAGAGTTCACGACATGTAGCTTGGTCAAGATAGCAAACTGTTCTTTCTTTTGTTTAGACTTCTTTGCATCTAGAGCAGCTTGCCTCTTTTCCTGCTTCAATCTGGCTTTTTCTTCTTCCTTTGCTTGAGCAAATTGTGGATGTCCAGCTACCACACAAATTTCCTTCCCATTTCTGAATATCTTTGCAATTCTCTCTCTTGAGGCTGAATCAGCTGGATCTGTGTAGAGAAGAATAGATCTTGACAGAAGCTTCTTTTCATCAGGCTTGGGTGTCTCATACACAGTATCCATAGGGTTCTTCAAAGATGACTTTGGATAGTTTGCCCTTGGTTTAAGAATCATCTCAGCCTTTGTAGTCTTGATGCAGGAAGATTGTCCTTTCTCCAGATAGTTCATGCTCATCTCATTCACATTGATTGGCTTGACATGAGAGTGATGGATTGCTGACTGATCTGGTTCCTTGACTAATTAAAACTTTCTCTGTATTTCCTCATCAATCTTTTTCCAGTTGATCAGAGTCAACTCTTCTTTATCAGCATCTTTCAAACTTGCTGCTGCTGCATTTATAAGATCTATACCATCTGCAACTGGTGGCTTGGAGATAGTAATTGAAGGTACAATTACTTTGCTGATTTGAACTACAATGTTCTCCCCCTTAGTTGGTCCTTTTTCCCCCTTACTTGATTCTCTCTCCCCCTTTTTGTTATCATCAAGTGAAGGAGTTAGGCCTTGTGCTTTAGCCAGTTGCATGAGAAGATTTGTCTGAGTCTGTTGATTTTGAAGAAGTAGGGCCACTGAATTCTCAATAACTTGAACTCTGGTCTCCAGCTTGGCTATCTTCTTTTCAGAATCTGATTCTCTTCTCAACCTTTGTAATAAATCATGCATGGTACCATATGGCATTATTGAATCCAGTTTCTCAGAGTTGTATGTCTTTAAGTCAGCTATCTCCTTTTTCAATTCATCCACACTGATATTCTGTCTGGAGTGTTGGATCTTTATTAAGTGCAAGGAGTCTAGATGAGCTTTAAGAACAGCCTTGGTACCAGCATCTGAAACTTCCTGAAGGGCTTGCTGAATAGCTGTTACTTGTCTTACCAAAGATACCTCAAATTGTCCTGGTGTAAAGTCCTTTGCCCATGCCCATTCAGGTAAACTTAAAGCAGAACTTTGGCCTTCAGCTCCCCCTAAGTTCATGCTTCCATTCAAAGATCTAGAGTCATCATCATCAGAATTTACTCCAAATTCTTCAGATGGCTCTCCAGCTTGAGGAGGCATCCTGTTGACAGCAGCTTTATCTCTTTGAAGAGATTCTGTGGTGTGCACTAAGTGTAAAGTCTGCTCTGCCTCCACATTGCTCTGAGCAGCCAACAGTTGATAGGCTGAAACAGGGTGAGTAAAAGTGTCAGCATCCAAGGAAATATTATCAATTACAGCTTTGTAATGTTGCTGAAATTGTCTTTCCTTTTTAGCATCATCCACAATCATTGACTCACTAGCAATGGCTGGCTCCATCCTTATTGCTCCAGTACCTGCTTTTCTCTCATGTTCTCTATTTTGTTGCATCAGGGTCTCACCCTGGCTCCCCACCCTCACACCCTCACCTTCACCTACTAAGGTGGGACTCCTCTCACTCACTTTTGCCAATCCTGAATGAATGGATTGCTGAGATTCACTCTTTTCCTCTCCTTTTGCCTGGGAGCAACCCAGCCTCTCACTCAATACACTCTCCTCTCTCAGTCCTAAGAGTGATTGTATTACCACCAAATCTTCTGCACTTGAAATTATTGAAGTTTGAAGTTGTACAGAGACACTCGACGGATAAATGATATCCGTCGGGTGAGTGGTAAAGCTATCCGATGGATAACTGCTGTTAAGCTTATCCGGCGGGATACAATCACTACTCAACGGATGAGCAATATCCATCGAGAGAGTAGAAATGAATGAGGTGGGAAGAGAAACTATTGTTGACTCTGTGATGATTGAAGTTATTTGAGGCACAGATGTCACAATAGAATCAGAAAGAATTGGCAAGTGAGCCAACAAATCATCTAAAAGATGATGCTCACTTGCACTAGATTTTGGCTTCCCCAACAGAGTTAAAGAAGGGGAATCAGGAATTGAAGTGTTTATCATGTCCACTTTCAGTGAGTTGGTTGGTGAGTATGGTGTTTCAGTGGCTTCTATCAAGAGAGATTTTGGCTGTGACTCCACATTTATTGGAGCCACATCAATCTGAATTTGAGAAGGTGCAAGGACTGTGTCTTTAGCACCAGTTTGCACTAAGTGTGTGTCCTGTGCATCCCCAGTTGTTTTGGATTTCATCTTTCTAGTGTAAGTTTGGTGTAGGCTTGTGTCCCTAACCCTCTTGGCCTGTGCTCTTGGATGAGAGCTTTGTTCAATAGCCACATCCTTTTGGGAGGATGCAGCTAGAAGTGAGCTTCTGTCCTTTTTAAGCACTACAGTTTGTTGAGAAACTGCAGTGTGGCTAGGCTGGGATTCACTTATCTCTCCAACCTTATACTTGGGGTTTCTTTGATGTTCACCTCTTCCCTCACCTATCTTACCCTCCTTCACACTCCCCTCTTTGTGTTTGGTACAATTTTCAACTGGTACCTTTTGAGAGATACCAGAGGGGGTTTTCTTTGATTTGGATTTAAGAATTGCAGTTGTTTTGGCAGCTTTGGTAGGCAACTGTTTGGTCATTGTCACAGTTGCCATAGCTATGCCTGAAGTCAAAGAAATAGTAGGGATTGGAATAGTTGAGAGTGTAGATGAACTTACCTCACTTACCTGAGGTGCCAGCATTACAGGAAAATAGAACATTGGCACATCCTTGTGATGGTTGGCTCTGTTCAAATCTGCAATGATTCTTCTCTCTTGAACCCAACACGCTAATTTGTTGGTTGGGTTCTCAAGTACAATCTCTTCACAAAGATGGTTAGCCAAAAGCATAAAAAATCTAGCATAGTAAATATTCTTTCCTCTTTTGGCTAAGTCACCTAGTTTATAACCTAACTCATACACAACCAGATCACTTAAGTTGTAATATTTGTCTGTAACTAGCATGTATAGCATGTTAAGCAAGGAAATGTTCACAGAATCAAAATTACTGATTTTTCCAGAAAAGACCTTAGTTACTACATCACACAAGTAACTCCATTCCTTCCTAAGACCTAGTCTTCTAATTTCACTTAGTTTTGCAGTAGGAAGTGCATAATGAATGGAATTTAGCATATTGACAATATCAGTGTCAGTGTGTGGTGCAGTAACATTGTCATCAGGAATCTTGAAACATGCTTTTATGACATCACTATTGATACAGAAAACATTACCTTTGATGGTCAGAGTGATGGTTTTGTCAGTAGAGTTATAGATTGTTGTTGTCCACATCTCCTCAACAACTTCACAATAAATTGTGGGTGATTCCAGCATAGCAAAACTTAACTTGCAGTTCTTCACGAAGTCCATCATCTTATGATAGTCTTCAGATTGCTGAATCCCCTTATTGACCAAGGCAGTGAAGTTGTTCTTCTCATAGATGAACCCAGTCTGTGACATGATCTTTACTACGGGTGCCATTGTTAGGGAAGAAAAGCTTGAAGAGAAAGAGGATTTTTGCTTGAGAGAGAATGAAATAAGACAGTTGAATTTGAGAATGATAAAAAAAATGATTAGAATGAAATAGGCTTTTATACTTTGCTCAAACTCAACGGATAAAAATAATAAAGAGAAATAAATTACCCAATAGAAACTGCCTAAAATTACCGTTTTAAAATAAACTTTAAAAATTCCACCCATTATCCGTCGTGTAATGCTTATAAACTGTAAGTATACTCGATGGATAATGTTCAGGGAATTAACGGTTAAGATTTAGACACTTCGACGGATGAGGATAAAATATTATCCGTCGAGCTTTAAGATATTCCAGAAAAGTAATTGATTTTTATTTACAATTTGTATATCGACGGATGACTCAACCCGATGGATAATGGTCATCCGTCGAGAGACAAATTTTGACTTAGCCAAAATTTCATCCAAGACTAAAAATCAACTAAATTTCTGGCTTCTTTTCAACTTGCAAGAATAATTCAGATAAATTCAAGAGTAATTAAGCATACCTAACTCACTTACCAACCTAGAAAAGGTGGATTCATCCAGTGGCTTGGTAAAAATATCTGCAAGTTGCTTCTCACTTAGAACAAAATGTAACTCTACAGTACCATTCATTACATGTTCCCTTATGAAATGGTACTTGATGTCTATATGCTTTGTCCTTGAATGTTGCACTGGATTTTCAGTGATGGCAATTGCACTTGTGTTGTCACAGAAAATAGGAATCCTTTCAACTTGCAAACCATAGTCTAGCAATTGATTTTTCATCCATAAAATTTGTGCACAGCAACTGCCAGCAGCAATATATTCAGCTTCAGCTGTAGAAGTAGAAACTGAATTTTGCTTTTTACTGAACCAGGACACAAGCTTGTCTCCTAAAAATTGACAGGTTCCTCTTGTGCTTTTTCTATCAATTCTGCAACCTGCATAATCTGCATCTGAATAACCAGTTAGATCAAAACCAGAATCTCTAGGATACCAAATGCCAAGGTTTGGTGTTCCTTTGAGATATCTGAAAATTCTTTTAATAGCTATCAAATGAGACTCTCTAGGATCAGCCTGAAATCTAGCACACAAACATGTAGCAAACATTATATCTGGCCTACTGGCTGTTAAGTACAGAAGTGAGCCAACCATGCCTCTATAACTTGAAATATCCACAGACTTTTCAGTAGTGTTTAGTTCAAGCTTAGTTGCAGTGGCCATGGGAGTTTTTGCAGATGTGCAATCCATTAGATCAAACTTCTTTAAAAGATCAAAAATATATTTAGTTTGACTAATGAATATTCCATCACTAACTTGCTTAACTTGTAAACCAAGAAAGTAAGTTAGTTCTCCCATCATACTCATTTCATACTTGCTTTGCATCAGTTTGGCAAACTTTTTACAAAGTTTCTCATCTGTAGAGCCAAAAATAATATCATCTACATAAATTTGAACAAGTATGCTAGAGCCATTCATATTTATGAAAAATAAAGTTTTATCTACAGTACCTCTTGTGAAGTGATTTTCCAAAAGGAACTTTGATAAAGTGTCATTCCAGGCTCTAGGTGCTTGCTTCAGTCCATAAAGTGCTTTCAATAGATAGTAGACATACTCTGGGAAATTTGGATCTTCAAAGCCAGGAGGTTGACTCACATACACTTCTTCCTCCAAATCTCCATTCAGAAAGGCACTTTTGACATCCATTTGATAGACCTTGAAATTGGCATGGGCTGCATAGGCTAAGAAGATTCTGATGGCTTCAAGTCTTGCAACAGGAGCAAATGTTTCATCAAAATCTATCCCTTCTTGCTGACAATAGCCTTTAGCAACCAATCTTGCTTTGTTCCTTACTACTATGCCATTTTCATCCATCTTGTTTCTGAATACCCATTTGGTGTCTATTGGATTCTTTCCTTTAGGCTTGGGTACCAGCTTCCATACTTTATTCCTTTCAAATTGGTTTAGCTCCTCCTGCATAGCTAAAATCCAATCAGGATCTAATAAGGCTTCTTCTACCTTCTTTGGTTCTTCCTTAAACAGGAAGCTGCTGTATAGACATTCTTCTTGAGTTGCTCTCCTGGTTTGAACTCTGGAAGAAACATCACCAATAATCAGTTCAAAGGGGTGATCTTTTGTTCATTTTCATGGTTGAGGTAGATTAGCCCTAGATGAAGAGACCTCAATGTTGTCTTGATGTTTGATTGAGTTTTGATTGCTAGAAACTCCCCCTGAGTTTGTGGATCTTTGATTTGAAATTGGGGTGCTTTCTATGGGTGATCTGCCTTGACTTCCTGCTCCTTTTGATAACCCGACGGATGGTGAATTTTGAGTACCGACGAATGAGGCAGGTTGTCTTCCGACGGATAATACAGATTGCCTTCCGACGGATGAAGCATTATTTAACTCGACGGATGTTGAGTTTTGTGCTTCATTTGTAGTAAATTTGTCTGCATTATCCTTAGACACTGTTTCTTGATCACTTTCATCATCACTTTCTTCACTGACCATCTCAACATTGTCGAATTTGAGGCTCTCATGGTAATCTCCATCTTTTAGTCCTTCAATCTTTTTATAATCAAACACAACATGTATAGATTCAACAACAATGTTGGTTCTTAGATTGTACACTCTATATGCTTTACCAACAGCATATCCAACAAAAATTCCTTCATCTGCTTTAGCATCAAACTTCCCATTTTGATCAGTTTGATTTCTCAGAATATAGCATTTACAGCCAAAGACATGAAGAAAGTTCAGAGTTGGCTTCTTGTTCTTGAACAATTGATAAGGTGTCTTGCATTTTGCTTGATTAATCAGAGAGATGTTCTGAGTGTAGCATGCAGTGTTGACAGCTTCAGCCCAGAAATATGTTGGTAATTTTGATTCTTCAAGCATTATCCTTGCAGCTTCAATAAGAGATCTATTCTTTCTTTCCACTACTCCATTCTGTTGTGGAGTCCTTGCTGCTGAAAACTCATGCAGGATCCCATTTTCCTCACAGAATGCTCTCATGACATAGTTCTTGAACTCAGTTCCATTTTCACTCCTGATTCTTCTAACTTTGAAATCAGGATGATTGTTAACTTGCCTTATGTGATTGATGATGATTTCACTAGCTTCATCTTTGGACTTTAGGAAATAGGTCCAAGAGAACTTTGAGAAATCATCTACAATTACTAGGCAAAATCTTTTCTTTGAGATTGACAATACATTGACTGGTCCAAACAAATCCATGTGAAGCAGTTGTAGAGGTTCTTCAATTGCTGAATCAAGTTTCTTCCTAAATGATGCTTTAATTTGCTTCCCTTTTTGGCAGGCATCACACAGTCCATCCTTTGTAAACTCCACCAGAGGAATGCCTCTAACTAGCTCTTTCTTTACCAGCTCATTCATGGTCTTGAAGTTCAAATGGGATAGCTTCTTGTGCCATAGCCAACTTTCATCTTGACTTGCTTTACTGAGAAGACAAGTTACAGATTCTGCTTTATTTGAGTTGAAGTCAGCTAGATACACATTTCCTCTTCTCACACCAGTGAGAACCACTTTGTTATTTTGATTATTAATCACAACACAGGTTTCTTTGTTGAAGGTTACCGAGTTGCCTTTATCACAAAGCTGACTGATACTCAACAGATTGTGTTTGAGACCATCCACTAAGGCAACCTCTTCAATGATGACATTGTCCTTTGAAATCAAGCCATATCCCACAGTATAACCTTTGCTGTCATCTCCAAAAGTGATACTTATGCCAACTCTCTCTTCAAACTCTGTGAGCAGGGTAGAATCACCAGTCATGTGTCTTGAACAACCACTATCCAAGTACCAAAGATTCCTTCTGTTTCCCTGCACACATCAAAATCAAATCAAGTTGATTTTGGTACCCAAGTTTCCTTGGGTCCTGCCTTGTTAGCTTTCTTCTTCTGTTTCTTAGGTTTTAACTCATTTGACTTAGGAATTTCAGATTCTTCCTTAGTCAATTGGGTTGGGCCTTCGAAACCACTAGATGCTACAGAATTATTATGCATGTTATGGCTAACAGGAAATGGCATGCTTGGTGCAAACATGTTATTCCAGTAAGGCATGCTAAATGGCATTTGAGGCATATTGTATGCAGCATAATATGGATTAGGTGCAAATGGCATATTAGCAAACTGTGCATTCATGTTCTGTGTAGGCATAGCATTAACAGGCATAGGAGGCATGGCATTCGTGTTAGAGAATTGAGACTGAACAGACATGGGAGTAGGCATGGCAGATTTGCAATTAACAGACAAATGATTTACACTACCACATTTGACACAGATTTTTCTAGGAGCATATTTGTCAGGTGTGTAGTTGTTATGTTTGTTAATCCCTACTTTACCATTCCTATTGTTTTTCCTTTTAGTTTCTGTTTTTACCTCTATCTTCTCAAGTCTGTCACTCAACTGTTTGACAGTCATGTGACCAACATTAGCCGTCTTCCCTTTCTTGGCTTGACTTGACTCCCCTGAAATAAAGTTCTTGGAAACAGACCCATACTTTTCATTTAGCTTGGTTAATTTGGCTTTACTAATGGGTTTGTTCACAGCCGACGGATGAGGATTTTTATCATTCGACGGATAACACATTTTGTTATCCGACGGATAGTCCTCATCATCCGTCGAGTCTACATCTGTCAGCAATCCATCTACCAAAATAGGTTCTAGTTTCTCCTTATTCTTTTTCCAGGCTTCATCACAAAAGGACTCAATTCCTTGAACCTTGGTGATTTGAGCATGAACATCTCTGGATGTTTTCCATGCTTTAATCACCTCATGTTCACGATCGAGCTGCTTCTTTAAAATTTCTTCCTTTTTCAAGGACTCAATTAATTCCTCCTTAGCAATTCTACACTCAATTTTTAGTTTCTCAAACTCAACAAACTGAGACTCAAGCACATTATTCCTCTCACTCAAAAACAAGTTGTTTTCTTTGATTTTAGCATTTTCTTTAGTGAGGGACTTAAGTGTAACACATAAATGATACAATTCTGTAGACATGTCATTTATTGCATCATTACACTCAGCTTTAGATAAATGTGCAAGGTTTGTAGTAATTACCTGATTGCTTGAGGAACTTGTCTCTATTTCATCAGACTTGGCCATAAGGGCTAGATTGACATAGCTGATCTTCTCATCTTCATCCAAACCATCAGCTGCCCAGTCATTCTCTTGTGTAATAAAAGCCCTTTCCTTCTATTTGAGTAGATCAAAGTATTTTTGCTTATAATCCACAGACTCAAATCTCTTCTTACTAGAATCTGACTTTCTACACTCATTTGCAAAATGCCATGCCAAGCCACATTTGAAGCACTTGAATTTTGACTTATCCACCATGTTTCTATTTGGCTTGGCAGCTCCAAAGTTCTTCTTGAACTTGAGCTTGGAAAATCTTCTTGAAAGGAATGCTAGGTGCTCATTAATGTCCTCCATGTCATCTTGACTCAAAGAATCTTCACTTTCTACAGCTAGCCCTTTACCCTTGCTTTCACAGGCCTTTGAAGTTGATTCCACAGCTTCCATCTTCACTTCCTTCTCCTTTTCCAGTTCAGCAACTAGTGCAATGGATCCTCCTTTCTTCTTTCCTCTCTCCATTCTTTCATCCTGCTCTATTTCAAGCTCATAGGTCTTCAGAATGCCATACAGTCTCTCCAAAGTAAACTCCTTATAATCTTGTGAGTTTCTCAATGAGACTGTCATTGGTTTCCATTCCTTTGGAAGAGATCTGAGAAATTTCAGATTGGAGTCTTTAGTCTGATAGACTCTTCCATGCAATTTAAGAGCATTTAGTAGCTTTTGGAATCTACTAAAAATGTCAGTGAGTGACTCACTTTCTTCATTGTGAAAATGCTCATATTGCTGAATCAGGAGCTGCATCTTATTTTCTCTTACTTGCTCAGTACCATCACAGATTATCTGTATTGTGTCCCAAACTTCCTTGGCAGTCTTGCAGTTGATGATGTTATCAAACATATCTGCATCAACACCATTGAACAGAATGTTCATGGCCTTTTTATCTTTCCTGACTTGTTCAAGATCAGGATCAGACCATTCATGCCTTGGCTTTGGAACTGATGGTTCATTTCCTGTTGCAGCTCTCATTGGAACATGAGGGCCTCTTTCTATGCAGTCCACATAGGCCTCATCTTGAGAAAGCATATGAAGATGCATCTTTACCTTCCAATGATGGTAATTATCTTTATCCAGAAAAGGAATCTTGACTCCAACATCTTTCTTGTTCATCTTGCTGAATTGTTTTGATCTTTAAACTCTTTGTAGATTAAGAGCTTGCTCTGATACCAATTGTTAGTCCCTTAACAATATAGCAAGAATTACAGAAGGGGGGTTGAATGGAATTCTTTACCTTTTTCTTGAAATAAAAATGTTCAACTCGATTATAGATATATCTATTTTGATTAGCACAATGCGGAATATAAACTTTAATGAATCAAAACAAGAGTAATTAAAAACAAGAGTCTTTAAAAACTTTCTGGTGGATTTAAACAATTCCACCAGAGATATATATTAATATATCGAGAGAACTCTGTGTGCAGAAATGCTCATAGCTGCTTTTATAAGATAGAACAACTAAGAACACAGGAAATGCTAAAGATAGTGCTTACAAAGATTTCTCTGTGTTTGTTTTTAAGCTAACTTAGTTTTCTTAGTTATATTATATTTGCTACTCTCTTGGTTTATATATATTACCAAGATTACAAAGTCAAAAGAACTGAATAAATATAAAATCTAACAGTCTTGATCTTTGCTGCTTTTCGTCCTCTATTACCCAGTTAATGGGCTTCCACAGTGTGTTTGTATCCAATCTCGACGGTTGTGTGTCAGCTTTCACTGTTCAACTGATGTTTGAACCTTGATATTATCATCCGTCGACTTTCAGATCATCCGTCGATGACTTACTTGATCATCCGTCGACTGCTATTTTGAACATCCGTTGAAAGTCATTTGATCATCCGTCGAAGCTTTGTTAAGCATCCGTTGATAGCTATTTTGGCACTTGACTTCATTTCACTTATACAGAATTACAAGACATTGCTTATGTACAGTTAATCAACCTATTCTGCATATCTAGTTAAAGTCAACATGACTTATATGCTACTACAGATTCTATACAAAGGTGCATACAACACTGTGCTACAAACTTATCATTATATAAGCTACTCACTCGATGGATAATAAATTACTCATCCATCGGTACTCAAACTGAGTTATCCGTCGGGATTATAATTCTTATCCGTCGAGTGCTACATTATTTCACTAAGTAAAATCTACTTAGATGTTTTGTTTAGGTAATCATCAAGTGCACAACATATTCACAACAATTAGGTTCTGATGAAGAGAAGATACAAACAGGAGTAGAAGTTACTCTAAGAGATCCTTTCATGTTGACAGATAAACCATATGAACAAATCAAACAAAAGCACCTTGACAAAGTGTTGTTGAAGGGTTTTTAGCACATAAATGCAGCGAAAACGTAAATTTAAATCTTAAAAAAAAACAAAACCCTCCGCAGGATCCATGCGAAAAATAATATTTAATTCGTAGTTCAGTATGTTTACCTTAAGAAGCTTTACGTTAATGGAAAGATGGAGGTCTTTAATGGCGATCCAAAAACGATGAACGGAGATCCTTAGCAGTTGCTCCTCAAGTGTGAAGCACTCCACCGGTATCCACCAAGAAAACGATGTAATGGAGGAGGAAGAGGTTGAGAGAATTAGTTGTCTCCCTCTTGTTCTACTTTAGAATTAGGGTTAATTATTTGGGTTGAGGCAAATAGGGTTTATAATAGTATATTTATAGGCAAAATTTTCAACTGAAAATTTTTCATAAAATATTATTATTATTATTAACCCTTTAATTGATTATTCTTATTAACCAATTAACTAATAATTAAAACACCTTTTAATCATTAATCCCTTTTCTAAACACTTTAGAAAAATAATTCTCTCACTTGATTTAATTTCCAAAATTAAATTCTTAATTAATAATATTAAGAATTAATTAAATCTCATTTAATCAATTATTAAATCTGCTAATTAATTATTTCACAAATAAATAATTACCAGCCATTATTAATTAATTCCTCCACCATTAAATCATTCTCTTTTATGGTGTGACCCTGTAGGTTCAATATTAAGCTGGTAGTAGAAATAAATAATAATAAAACTATTTTATCATTATTTATATAAATTCTCTAATTCATTAAATATGATTAATTAATTAATCATATTTATTCTACATCGTGAGGGATACTTCTCAGCATATCGCGACTATCCGGATAATACGAATTCACTGCTTAGAATACCAAGAACCTATTCAGTGAGTAGTTATCGCACAATTAATTTCTTCTATCCTACAATGTCATGATTAAATACAAGGCATGGAACTTGTGTCAAGCCTATCTTATTTAATCACTTGCTTTCCCATTCACTATGCTTAGTTCTATTTAATGTAAATTAGAAACTCCTTCTAATTTCATTCACTCTGGCTAGAGATTCCTGAACTAACATAAGTGGATCAGCATTGAACATTCTCTTCCTACACTGGAAGGGGTAGATCATTTATTGATCATACACTATCTTCGTGTACAAATTCCTATACCCAGTAGAGCCCTTATAATTGTCCCTTGAGACTAAGAACTAAACCAAAGCATAGTTCAGTGTACACAAGATGACTATGATGACCTCAAGTCTAAGGATACTTGTACAACTATCACTATGTGAACAACTGCTGACACGTGAGTGAACTCCATCAGTTGTTCAGCTATGTGAGTCATGTTCAGTGAACTTATTCTATAATAAGCACCTACATACTAGCTATAGTGTCACCACACAAATGTCTATGAGAACAGACATCCTTCATAATGAAGCAAGCATAGTATGTACCGATCTTTGTGGATTATTAATTACCAGTTAGTAATCTTACGACCAGGAACTATTTAAGTTTAGAGTTATCATCTTTTAGGTCTCATTATTATGATCTCATCACAATCCATAAAAAGTTCTACTCTAAACTATGGTATATCTTATTTAAACATTTAAATAGATAGATCCCGCAATAAAAACAAAACAAGCCTTTTATTAATATCAATGAAATCAAAACAGATTACATAAAAGTTATTCCTAAATCCTCATACATGATTGGACTTAGGACATATCTCTTTCAGTTGTCTGCTCAAATTGTGATAGATGCTCATGATAAGGAAAATCTAAAGGAGAAATTGATTTTATTTCTCTATGATGGATTAACTTACAGACTAGTTGATACTGATGTGCTAAAGAAGTCTGTCAGAGAACTTCAACATATTCACTATCTTCTGGAAGTAAAATATGATGTTACAAGAAGATGGTCAGAATACATTTTGAAGGCTATAAGTGATCTATTTAGAATCTCTGGTACAAAGACTTCTCAGTATATACCAGTGATTACTAAAGGTGATGGAAGAGAAATTTCTATGCTGAAGAATTCTGCTAAGGTGGAAGTTATTCTGAAAGAAAAATGCTTATGTTATAATGAAAACTCTTCACATCCTAGAGTTATCAGACTTGGTGATGGACTTGAAAGAACATCAATTCAAGCTCTCAGAACAACCATTTATCAAATTGGTGATAGTAAAGATGAAGAACTGATGCAAGTCAAAGCACAATTAGTTGAATTTCTAAGGAAAGCTGAAGACAAGCTGGTAAAAGATTTTGTTAAGAATCATTATGGATTCAGATTGATCCAGTGAAGTTGGTAAAGCTACAAGGACTGTAAGTTGTAGTTAATAGTCTTATTAAACTCTTATTATATTTGAACTTAAATATTTTTGACATCATCAAATCTATTAACTTGTATATTTTTGCACAATTTACAAGTTGGGGGAGATTGTTAGATATATTTGAGATGTCATGTCTAATATATTTCATGTTTAGTTTTCAGATCTTAACAAACAGGAAATATCAGTACTTACTGAAATTAGTACTTACTGGAAGTCAGAACTTAAGGATATTAGGACTTAGATTATCAGAAGATAAATATCAAAAGATGGATATCAGAACTTAAGTATGGGAGGACTAACAGTTAAGGAAGGAAGCTGATTTACAGGAAAGAAGATCGAGACTAATACAAAAAGAAGATATGCATGGAAAGAGTTAGAGGACTTAAAGACTTGTATAAGATATCTGATTGATATATTTTAGGAGACAGAATTATATTCCATATCAATTAGAAGTTATCTTGTAACTGTGTACTATATAAACAAAGACATAGGTTTACACTATATGTGTTATCATTATCGAGAAGGTCATACGTTGTAACCTAGCAGCTCTCGTGATATTTGTTCATCACTGAGAGAGAACAGTTTCATTGTAACAGAGTTTATTATATCAAATATATCTGTTTACTATTACTTGTGTTCGAAATCGATTTGATTGTATTCTACACTGTATTCAACCCCCTTCTACAGTGTTGTGTGACCTAACAAGCTTTAAGTTGTCATTGGCCAAAACAATCTGAAATGCATACACAAGTTGCAAGAGTGGGAAGGAAAGTATGTCAACGTAAAGATAAACAACAACAAGAAGAATTAGGCCTCCAACAGGAGGCGATGAAGATAACGATTAGATACAAAAAAGGATCAAAAGTGTGATGCTAAGGATAAGTATCTCTGATGGAGGCTCTCTCCGAGAAAGAACAACAGAGAATCGAAGTTCACCGAGTATGCACGTTTTAATGCTCCAAGAAGCCGAATCTTGATAAACATGAAAAGATAAAGATAGTTGATGGCTAAAGCCACTGCTTTCCCTTTCTTTTAATAATGCAAAATAGGAACAAGAATTTGTATTTACGATTTCACGAAGAGGACATCGACGATTGCCATCAACTAAGGAATAAGATTAAGTTCCTAATCCAGAGAGGAATACCGAACATGTTCACCAAGATAGTGAAGAAATTAATAGAATGAAAGGTTATGAAGAATAAGAGGGGAGATCAAGATATTCCATGAAAACACCCATCCCTTTTGGGATACGCCCAATACAAATTCATGCGGACCTGGCCCGGAGCAGACAATATCATACTAATATGAAGTTAAGCCTGATTAACAAGCCCAACAAGAAGTCCTATGCTTTCCCTTTCTTTTAATAACGCAAAATAGAACAAGCGGAACTATAATAAATAAAATAAACACATGTTCAATTCAAGAACAATGTGCACTAAAACCAACAAAAAGGTACAAAAATGGACCTAACTACTATAAGCTACATATATTTATCATATTATAATCCCACACATTCTGGGTCGAATATTCTAATAATCTAATCATTTTTCACGAGCTTAATTTTTAATTTACCACCATAATTCACAGAGGGCCAAACTTCTTATTTGAAATAGTTTTATTCATCTTAATAGTTACTTCACGATCTCCAATTCATAATCAACAACAAGTCTTCAATATAACAGCCAATTTAAAATTTTTAAAATAAATATTAAGAATCATTCTGTTAAGTAATGCTCACTGCATCATAAATTAAAAATTATAAATTGAAATATAAAAAGCAGAAACCACTTATTAATTGCAAGAAGATAAAGTTAATAACGGGAGAAAATAAAATGATTTAAACTATAGTTTGGCCTATTTAACACAAATCAATCTGGTATCACACAAACAATATATATGGTAATGTGTGATTGAAATCCGGTTGATCTAAATTAAACAATGTTGCGAAAAATTACTAGGGTCCTAAGATTAAGAGGGTGTGTGTTTGTGATTTAAAGTGATTGTTTATTCTGAGAGAGTACAAAAATGTGAGAGGGAGAAATAGAGAGGGAGATATGATGAAGAGAGAGACGAGGGTGATTGAGAGAGTTGAGGAAGAAAGGAAAAGTGGGGAGAGATATTAGGATAAAAACTTCTAGAACGGGGAACATTTCCATTAAGGGGTAAAAAATACCGCTCAACGTTTCACTTAGTAAGGCGTGCAAAATTTTTATTTTTAGTTTTTTATTTTGATAATTAAATTATTATTTATTAATTTGAAAACTAACAAATGTCTTTTTTAAATACATACAATAAATTTTATATTTTATACTGACTTCTATATGATATTTTATAGTCATGAATAAGCTAGAATATAATTATAATTCTAATTTTATGATAATATTCCAATTTTATGATAATATATTCACTTTAATATTTTTAAAAATGAAAAAATACCTAATGTAACAGCAGGTAACGGTGTTAACGTGTGCAAGCAATTCGATGCAACGCTAGCTTTACATCTATTGTAACATCAAATCAGTAGTGTTACAATAATTTAGAAATTTCTTAGTTAATGCAACGGAAAGCTTAGAACATTTTTCAAAAATCATTGCTTCAGGTCACTTATAATGTAGTGATAAAAATGAATTTATTCCTATATATTAGACAACTTTTTTGCTTATTGGCTACTAAGAAACTCATAATTGATAAAATTTATAAAATAGTACAACCAATGTTACGATATAAATCTATACGTGTACAAAAAACTGAATATCAAAGTGCTTAAGTATTTATCCAACCTTTATGGATATCAAAATCACAAAAATACTGGAGATAACAGTATTTTTACAAAATATTCTAACTTCATTCAAAAGGATACAAATTCAAACTAATTATTTAATAAAAAAATAATGCCACAAAATTACCAATTCACTAACTTACAATTAAGCTACATACAACTCATGAATATTAAATTTATTGAGTTCAACAAATACCAAAACAAATGGCATATACAGGACACATACAACCCTAACATATAGCCAAACTAAAACACTTACCAACTATTATTTTCTGTGTCATTTATGATTATTTACCAAACTACAACAAATAAAGCCCAAACATATAGCTAAAATAAAACACTTACCATCCACATATATAGCGAAAGAATGTTAAAAATTAATCAAGGGATGACAAATTTTAGCAATTGGGAATTGGGATACCCAATTGCCTAATGGGTATTACATTTGTGTAAGATACCCAATTGAGAAATGGATATCGTAAAAATATATTATATTGGATAATCCATTTACAGATGGGTATCTCAAAATAAAAATATGGGATACCCAATTAACAAACGCGTATCTTGTATAAAATTAAATACCCAAGTATCAAACGTGTATCTCATCGGGTAAAAATAATAATCTACTTTAAAAATGGGTATTTTTGTTAATATTTTTAAAAATATGGGTAAAAAATACAAAAGTCCACATATAGCCCCACCGTGTAATGCAGACAAACAAGTACTAATTATTATAAATTTAATAAATGAAAATATCCCTAAAAACTAATCACCAGCCTACACATTTCGTACAATAAAAATTAAAAAAATATATAATTATTAGTACATGTTACCTGTGTTTTAAGTCGACGATTAATTGTTGTTCGGTAGAAAATCGAACTGATTAAGTGAAAATCGGGTCACAATTCATTTTTTACGAAAATCGGTCAAAAATAAAAAAATTGGATTAATCGATCAAAAATCGGTCTCATTGGTAAAAATATAAAAATATATAGAAAACTAAAAAATATAAAAATATAAATTTGTAATAAATTTAAGAAAAATATTTTTCTCGTATATATAATATATATTTTAAATGATTAAATGATAACCTTTCTTAGTTTTTCATCAAATCGACCTTAATTCATAAGTTAAATCTTAAAAATTATATATAATTTAATAATATACATATTTTCAATTTATTTGTATATATAATAATAATAATAATTATACATGTATAATCCAAATAAGAAAATAATTATATATTTATATATATAAATAATATTAAATTAATTCAGATTAATCCCTGATTACCCTGAACGGTAGCTCCCCTTGTTACGATTTTTTTATAACGGTGCCTTTTACACTGTTAATGCTAAATTTGCTTATACCTTACTTTACTCCCCGGTTTGTTAAAGTGATGGAAGTAAGTGATTAGAAGATAAAATATTTTCATCCCATATTCGGAGTGAAAGTTTTGGGATGAAAGTATACCAAATTTACGTTCATCCCCACTTACTTTCATTTATTTTTAAAATTGGGGAGTACAACTAGGAGTGAAAGTAAAATTACTTATTTTATACTTGTTTTCTTTTATTTTTAAAACTCCAGAGGGGATTAGTTTTTTACTAATCTATATTTCACTATAATAACCAGAATGTGGTATAATTTGGTTTAACGGTTATCTCTAATTTTGGTTGTATAATTTGGTTCAACGGTGATCCCTAATTTTGGTTATTAAAGAAAATAAATAAACAATGTTATATATCAGTTAACCTACTAAATTGTAAAATTACTAGATTTAAACTACAACTACAATGTATCCTATTATTAAAAATTAGAGTAAATTGCACTTTGCACCCTACTATTATGTTTCAAAACCAAATTTGTATCAAAATTTTGGAAAATTCAGTTTGCACCCCTATACTTCAACTTTGGGATTCATTATGCACCCCTTTCCAGAATTTTGTTGAATTGGATAGGGGCAAAACCGGAAATTCAGCAAAAATATTAAGTAAATTAATTTCATATCTTTTTAAAATAATGTTAAAAATTGAATTTTGATACAAAATTGTAAATTTTTAATTTTTTAAATGATAATAGTAATTTGAGTTTTGATTTCATTTTATATTATTAATTCTAGTATTTTGTAATTCTACAAAAAATATTTTAACAATTAATTTTGATTATATAACTAAATTTAATTAAGTGGAGTAATAAATTTTTTGAAATTGATATTAAAAAAATGATAATCGAATGTAAAATTAATAGTGTTATTTGAAAATTAAAAATTTATTATTTTATAGTTGCTATAAAATAATATACAATTTTTAATAATATTTGAACAAGCTAAATTTTATTTTGATCAAGTATATTGTTGAATTTCCGGTTTTACCCCTACCCAATTCAACAAAATTCTGAAAAGGGGTGCATAATGAATCCCCAAGTTGAAGTATGAGGGTGCAAACTGAATTTTTTAAAGTTCTGGTACAAATTTGTTTTTGAAACATAGTAGTAGGGTGCAACGTGCAATTAACCCTAAATAAGTAAATAGTGTTATATATCCGCCGAACTGCTAAATTTTTAAATTACCGGACAAAATTTACTTATTCTATTAAAGTTATTCCATTATTTTTATTATAAATTTATAATTATTATATATTTATTAAAATTATTATATATTTATTAAAATATTTTAAAATTTAAAATATGACGGGCAAATAAAATCTTTTAAATATTAACGGTAGTACGAGCAATTACCAAAGAAGTCACCCGACCCGATTTGTTTATCGTTGGTTGACAAAACCCCAACTAAAGCCCCAAAACCAAAAAGTAATACACCAAGAAGAAACTAGAAGCTTTGAATCAAATCATGTACGGAGGCGGTACGTTTCAATTGGATTCAAGTGGCATTGTAATTTTGCATATTCTTTGTAATTAATAATAATTAAGGGTTCAAAATATTATTACGTTTTGTACAGATGAAGTTTCGGCTATAGTCATAGATTTGGGTTCACATACTTGTAAAGCTGGTTATGCTGGTGAAGATGCTCCCAAAGCTGTGTTTCCTTCCGTAAGCTCCCTCTCGTTAACTCGTTCCGTTTTCACATAATTATTCCTAGCCTCATTTTGTTTCATTTTTTAAATTTGTGAGGTTTATTGATTTCAGTTTCCGCATTGTCAGTCTTTTATAGGATTTGAGTGATGAATAACATTTATATTGTAGTAAGTAGAGTTATGTTGGTTTCACTTGAGAAACCTTTGGTGGAGGCAAGGGAGTGTTGCTTAGGTAATGTGGGTTATGAGAAGGAGTTTGTCTGTTTTTGGTTGTTTTTGGTTGTAGTATTGAAGTCGTTATGCTTCATTTGTTTAGGAGGAACAGAATTTGGGAGTATTACAAAATATAATATTGATTTTCTTCATTTACTCTATTTCATTTGTGCAAATTTGATTTTTGTAACCGAATCTTACCAATTGTAGGTCTGAATTTACATTCCTCCTTCCGTGTAATTACTTAGAAAAATTTAATTTAGATAACACGCCCTTTCTAATTTTTCAATTTATTTCACTCTCCTCTCTTACATGCTTCTCCTCCCCCTTACATTTCGCCCAAAAGAATTTATTTCATTAACTAATTAGCACTTTGCATCCCAAAATTTTGGCCGAATCTCACTTTGGTCCCATTACTTTTAACTTTAACAGTTTGCATCCTAAACTTAAAAAAACAGTGATTTTTTGCATCCCTTGGGCAGTTTTGACGTGAACTCAGACGTTAATGTTAATTTTCAGAGGGGCATTTTTGGTAACACGTTTATATTTCAGTTTGCATCATAGTATTTTCCTCAAATCTCACTTTGCATCCTAGAATTTTGTAATTCGCCCGCAAGGGTTGGTTCATTTGGTTAAAGAGGAGATTACTATTCTCTTGGTCACAAGGTTTGAATCCCACGGGAGAAGAATTTATGATTATGCCTCCTGAGCCAGAGCCTGTCGCTTAAATGCGGTTTACCTTGGTTCATGTGGTTTGCAGACTATTACGTGAGCCCGTAGGGTTTACCCAGTGCGCGTCCGAAAGGTAGCGGCTGCGGATTACCTACGATAAAAAAAAATTTGTAATTCATATTATAAAAAAAAATAATTGTAATTTCAAATTATTAAAATATAATCGAGTTATATTATTTTTTATGTTCATGTTAGAATTTTAAAACTGGACCATTAGTTAATTTGGTCTAGTGTATATAATTTTTTGACGCAGAATCTTTATTATTTTGGTTGTATTATAAGTTCTAAAAGTCAATTTATAAAATTTTACGGCTCACACGAAAGTCACAAAATAATAATTAATTCAGTGTTGTTTTCACAATTATAATATAGCTGGAGGAAAGGAAATACATAGAAAGATGATTAAGAATTTTATTATACGATATTACTTTATTCATAAAATATACAAATCATACAATCATAAGTTATTTATGGATTTAAGTATATGTTTTAAGTATTGTACAAGTAGATATTATAAAATATTATTTAATCTTGAACGTTTAAATTAATTTTCAGGTATTAGGATCTGACTCTCTTTATTTATTCTCATTACGCTTATTTTATTTAGCTAATGATTATTTACCCTTTTTTCTTAATATAATACTCCCCTGTCCCATAATTGAGGCTATTATAAATTATAATTTAGTAATTGATTTTTAAACTTTTCTTTTTTTTAATAAAAATTTGAAAATTATATTTTTATGTAGAAGAATTTTTTTAAAAAAAAATTGAGACAACTATATTTTATAAGAGTGTAAAATGCGTGTCGAGCCCCCGTCCCTCAATATAAAAAATTGAGTGGGGTGGAGGGAATATTATACTTCGACTTATTATACTTCATTTTAAATTATACCAAAACTTGGTAAAAGAAAATAGAATTATTTTAGATAAATTTATTTATTTTGTTTAAAATAATTATGGGATGCAAATTGTTACAACATAAAGTTATAGACCTAGAATGAGATTCAAGATAAAATATGGGGTGCAGACTGTAATTTATGTTTGCATAAATTTTTTAAAAATATGCATTACCAGAAATACCCCTCTAACAATAACGTTAACGTCTGACTTAACGTCAGAAACGTTAAAAGGAATGCGTATTGATGGTGTTTCTAAACGTTGGGGTGCAAACTGTTTTAGTTTAAAATATTAAACCTGGAATGAGATTCAGCTAACGTTTGGGGATGCAAAGTGCAAATTAGTCTATTTCATTCCTTTCAAATAAATAGAGCATTAGTACTTTGTTTGAATTTACCTTAAAGTCAAAAACTAAAAGATTGGCATGCACATACATAATGTGTTTTTGTGTATCTTGAAAGACGTAGCATTTGAACTCAAGAATCAAGCACAAATAAGTAAAGTAGTTGGGTATAGCCTATACAGGTATATGCCATGTAATAGTTTGATTATGTTATTTTCTTATCATGAGCAAAAATTTTAAAATATGTTTGGTGATAAGAAAAAAAAATGAACAAATACATCTAAAAATCAAGTATCTAATTTATCTTGAAAAATACAATTCGAACCAAGTCATAAAGAATTCCGAGCCTTGGGAACATGAAGTGAAATCTTCTCCAAACCACTCATGTTAAAAGGCATACACTATGCTATGAGTATTACTTACCATCAAGTAGGGAGTGCAAAAGAAGAAATGTTCTGTTCTTTAAAATCGGAATGTTGGGTGGTATATAGATAGAAATATGCATATGCTAGGGGTACTTTTAATGAATGCATATATGTATAATTCTCATGAAATCAAAGTTTGGTAAATTGTTGGAGATTCATACTTGTACCACAAACTGGTGTTTTAAGTGTATTTGACAACTCTGGTTTTATGCTGTGATTTGTAATTTTTTTATATAATCGACTTATCTCTCAAAGAAAGCGAACATCTAGAACATTGAAAAAGTATTTAGTTTCCTTTGTTATTATATAGAACACAAAAATGTACATGTACAGGATATGTACTACATATCTATTTATAATATATATCTTCAAAATAATATATTCTCTGCTACAATTCCTCCCCTCTCAGAAATTTATCTTTACTCTGGTCCAAATGTATAAAGGTTGTCGGATCAGTTGATCAAATGGAAGTTGATGACTCCGGGACACCTGATAAGAACTCTGGATCTGGTCAAGAAACAAAGGTCAAGGAAAAGCGCAAGCTATATGTAGGATCTCAAGCTCTGGGATACCGGCGAGATAATATGGAGGTTAAATTTGTATAGTAATCATTTATCGAATATGAGAAAATTTCATATTTTATGTTTTTATTGATGTAAACCCTGTAATTCATCAGGTGCTTCCAACTATAAAAGATGGAGTTGTTACCGACTGGGATATGGTTGAGAGCATATGGGACCATGCCTTAAGGTACTTGTTAGCTGCCCAAAAATGCCTTTTTAAGAAAGCACTTTTATAGTTGTGAAAGAACTGCTACAGTAGCTTTGTCATTAATGTTATGCTCTGATGGAATACATTTTAAATCCTCAATTCATTTTCCAAAGCTTACTGTATGACGGTACTTTTCAGTTTCTCTTCAATCAAATGGATCTAGATGTGTTTCTCCGTGATCACGGTTTTTTTTGTTGTATCTGCTTGAACTTTTGCTTAAGAGTCCCTTTGATATAAAAAAAAATTAGGCTAGTGTCTTAACCAGTTCTTAATAAATTCTGATATTCTACCCCATTTATGACCGGGAACATGTATCTCGCCTATGCTGCATTTTTTTAATTGATAATGGATATATCTGGGCTATTAGAGTTTTGTAGTAAATTTTTATGGTAATTAAAATAAAATTTAGCAAACTTTATTAATTGTTAGAGATATACTCTTTATCTTGCAATTTGTCTTTGTGTTGTTTGTTTTCTTCTGTGCTGTTTACATAATTTTCCTTTTTCCGCAGATGTTATTTATGTAATAGCATGATTTTTCAGGAGTTGTAACTGTTAAATCCAAATTCCTTTTCTAAGTGTTTTTTAAGTGGACATCTTTTAGTAGGTGAACTCTTATACCTAAAATTTTGATCATAAATTTCAGGGACTGCTTATTGGTAGATCCTAAAGAACATCCAATGCTCCTTGCAGAACCATCATTTAACTCCCAGCAACAGAGGGAAAAGTGAGTTGGTAGATAGATCCCTTCTATGACTTTGCTGATATTATGACTTGGTGCTTCTAGTTTTCTCTTGCAATATTATTGTTTTCAAACTTTAGTTCTGTTGCAACTGGCAATTTTGTTGGAAAAGCAGCTCCTTTAATTTGAACAACTTACATTTATTTCAGTACACGAAACATCACTGTTAAATTAAAAACGTTTACTCTTTTATTACATTAGCTACGTGCTTCTAAGTTGGTGTGCTTGAAACAACTTCAGTTCTTGATTAATAATTTATTGGAGAATTGCCCAGTTATGTCAATTCATTAAACTCTTCCATTATCTTGTACAATATTACTTTCATTTTTGTGATGGATTGTTTGTATTCTTAAATGGCAGAGCAGCAGAAATCATGTTTGAAAAGTACAACGTACCTGCATTATTTTTGGCCAAAAATGCTGTATGATCATTCTCTACTCCTTAACTTTATCTTTTAGCAAATTAATTTGAAATATATATCAAGTATCTATAGTTTCTTTTTGTACAGTTAAAAGATTAGTACCTGTAAATTTTTGCTTGAACTGACAGGTTCTTACATCTTTTGCATCTGGACGTGCTACCTCTTTAGTTGTTGACAGGTAAAACTATACTTCGTACCAATAATTTACAAATTTTGTGTGGGTTCTTGCATGTTTAGCTTAAGTGGTTATTCCTGTGATCGCATGACGTGTAGATAACTATTCAACCATATACAGTACAAGTATTTATTAAATGAAAACATGTCAATGTTATAATTGATTTATAATTATATTTAATAAGCATTGCCAGTAATAATAATGAAAACATGTCAATGTTATATGCAGCATAAGATTCCTTTAGAAGCTGGAAATCTGATGTTCTTCCCATCCTTGATGGTTCCTGAATAGAGGGGCAGAGTGTAGTTGGTCATTAAATCACGAATTTATGGTGTTACTCAGATGTTGTAATTTTTATAGGGTGTACAAGTAGATTTCCTTTTTTATGCTTGAATTTTCCTTTAGAACAATTTATAAAGATCGCCTTGGTAATTTTAAATTTTTTGGGGATTGGCCTCTGATCCGCTGACATATATGTGTTTATTCCTTCGTTGAAAATTTTAGGTATCTTGATCAGTTTATATATTTTTTATTTTGACCTTTTTAAGCCTTAATTTGATATGTGATTAAAACTAATATTGCACAATTTTTCACATCTGCAGTGGCGGAGGTTCAACTACCATTGCTCCTGTCCATGACGGTTATGTGCTTCAAAAGGTATCTTCTATAGCAAGTAATAGATGACCCATTATTTATTTCGGGCTCTCTATTTATTTGTTCTGAATGAACTACAATAGTTCCCTTGGGCTGCTTGTTCTCATAATAATTTTATGTATGTATACATCTGTTATATATATTGACATAGCTTCTCATATATTGTAAGGCATATCTTAGCTACACTAACCATACAGAGATACAAGGCATATCTTACTTTTGTCATTATTGCTTTATGGATCTTGTCCTTTTGTCTTCTTTGTGCTCACAAATGTTTAGTGATTTTTATGACCTTGTCATTTGAACTTATTGTCCATATAACCTTACAAATACCTAAAATGCTTGGAAATGAAGATATCTGTTTCCAGATGATGCTGATTGTCTTTTTCATGTGTCCTTTTTTTATTACTTCTAGTTATTATTTAAATCTAGTGAGTCAAAACATGCAAGGAAAATATGCATGGTGGTCCTGGGTCAAGCTTGCTTTGAACTTCATTGTGAAAAGTGTGTTCTTGGATGGTTACATAGTTATTAATTTTTAACTTTTGCATCCTTTTAATAAATTTGAATATTGTTAACAGGCTGTGGCATCATCTCCCATTGGAGGTGAATTTCTCACTGATTGTTTAATTAAAAGCTTGGAAAGCAAAGGTGTTAATGTGAGTCAACCTTAAATATAATTAATTCTTATTCTAATTGTGATGACTTAAATATAGTACCTCACTATTATTATATCCTGGTATAATGTCATGCAGATAAAACCTCGATATGCCTTCAAAAAAAAGGAAATACGTCCCGGAGAGTTTCAGGTTCTTGTAATCTTACTTTGCACCTATATGTACATGGAAGTCTGTCGTGCTATTTTGCGTTATTATGTCCTCTTGATGGTTACACATCCAGCAGTTCTGAGGTCTCAAATCAACTAAGATTCTGTTGATAAGACTAGTGCATAATTAATGACCCATCTGCTGCATGTTACTTCGGTTCCATTACTAACAAATCATTATCACTTCTATTTAATGTAATTTTTTTCCTATCATTATATTTTACTCTGGATTTTGCAGACAGTGGATATGGATTTCCCACAGACCACCGAAAGCTACAGACTCTATTCACAGGTTAGTCTTGGATCTGAAATTTTATGTGCCGTTGCACTTGTATCTCTCTGGTAAATGTTTTGTTCTCTATACTCCCTATGCCCCAATTACAGAGGATCATTGCTAGCGATATCAAGGAATGTGTCTGCCGTGCACCGGATACCCCATATGATGGTCTCTCTCTCTCTCTCTCTCTCTCTCTCACTCCCTCCCTCCCTCCCCCTCCCGCTCCCTCTCCCTCTCACGCTCCCTCCCTCCCCCTCCCCCTCCCCCCCCCCTCTCTCCCCCTGTAAATTACTAATTTATTATATTATATACTTATGTTTATAGCTAAAGTATACAGTGAATGCAATTATAACATAATGCTTCTCAGTAGTAACGGTCTCGTATAGATTTTTGTGTTATGCACTTTTGATTAGGAGGATTAGTGCATTACTCTTGCATGGTTTAAATGTTTAAAGGAATGTGAGACTCAGATTGCTAGTTTTAGATTACATGAAAAAGTTGCGCAAAAGGTATGTTAATAGTGGATCCTCTAATAGAGATACTTTCACTTGATATTATCCATTCCGCGAAACCTAAAATGTACATTAGTTATTGATCTTATCAAACACCACGATTCAGAAAACCAAAAAAAGGAAAATATTTTGTTTGGTTTTATCAATGTTTGTTTTCCATAACAATTTTAGTGTCTGCTTAAGTTTATTATATGTCTTGATTCTTTACTTTGATTTTTTTTAAAGTAATTTTACTAATTTCCTTTTATTTTCCCTTTGTTCAGAGACTTCATACTCAAACATCCCTATGACGCCTTATGAGCTTCCTGATGGACAGTAAGTCATGCGCAGTCTCTATCAATATGGCTTGTGATAGAGATTAATTCAAAATTTGTTCTAGTTAATTTGCTAGTTGCCTCACGAATTCACCCATTTCTGTTACATCTCTTCTGCCTAATGTGGAAGCATCTTTGAACTTTTATGCGTACTTGGTTTGGGTGTAAAGGTCTTAGGATTGCTCCTACAGGCAAACATACTTGAGATGTGATTGAGATCATATATGTTGTCTACTTTTCTGTTACCTTACAGTTTTTAGTTTTGGATTACTTAGAAATTCATCTATCTCTGTATGTTTTTTGTCCTTATTGATGATACAGGACAATTGAAATTGGAGCCGACAGATTCAAGACTCCTGATGTACTGTTCAATCCATCCTTGGTTCAGGTTGGTCTTCTTAATAACAGTATATCTTGATACTTGTCTTACTACTACAGCTATCTGTTACTTGTAATATTGATGGTTTTTGTTTCTCCCAGACTATTCCAGGTATGGAAAGCTATGCAGATATTGCCTCTTCTGCACGTGGTCTGCCCCAAATGGTATATTATATCTCTACTGGTCATGTAATAGTTTTCTCTTCAACATATGTGTAATTTTTTTTTTTGTTTTCAGGTTATAGAGAGTATAAACAAGTGTGATGTGGACATTCGGAGAGAACTATATAGTAGCATATTGGTAAACTACCAACCCTTTATCTAAACTATTCATGTGTGAGTTCACAAAAGACATGATAAATTCTTGAAAGATAAATGTTTTAAAAAGCGACTATTTCGTCTTGCATTCAGCTCCTACTTCCGGATACTGGTGATGTCAATCTTATTTAGTCGGTGATATGGCATTATTTTATAAAGTTTTGTTATAATGAGTAATATCTTCTATTTCACATAATTTTGTTGACGTGCATTGAGGAGAATATATTTACCTTATGTTACTTGCACTCTGCTGCAAGAGTTGGACAGTAATGATTCAGACATCGCATTTAGGATTTAATATTAGGAGTTTTTGATATGCATTAAAAATTAGATAAAGGTTGTCACTCTACGTGCATGTTTGAACATAGAATATCATATGTGCTCCGTTATTAAAATGTTGATTTCCTCTATATATCTTGCACTTGATCATTTACGGGCAAAGCAAAAGGATAATGTAAAAGCAAATCCTCTACAGGATAAGTCCTTAGAGGCATTAGATTGAGATTCTGTTTTAACTTAAACTGCTATAGTGTAATGTGTCCGCGTTGGACACAGAACTGAAACAAGTCAAACCAACTCTCTTGGCCATATTGTGTGTCCGACCGAGGTATGACAGGAAAATTTAAGAGTGTGGTAACATGTCTTTGACAAGTTTAAATTAAAATTTTCAATTTCTAAATCTGAGGTGCAAATGATGATTATGCTATGTTACCCGTACTTGGCCTGCACCATATCCATGTTTGGCTTACCTGATAACTTATATTTCAAGATTGTAAGTGAAAGTATTTTTGTACTCTAAAAGTTATTTTAGGTAGTTTAGTTGATAATATCAAACTTGTAATTCGTAACTTTTTAAAAATAATATAGTGACATAATAGAAGAAGTTACTGATGGTGAGGGTGATGCTGATATAATAGCTTTGAAGTACTGAAGTCAAAGTACAATTAAAAAGAGTTAGAAAAAAAAGATACCAAATTTTTGACGTCTAACTTTTCAACTTTAAAACGAGAATCCTTCTTCCTTACTCCGCAAGCAGACTCACTAATCTGATTTGTTGCTCACAAGTAGATTTTCCACTTCTTAGTGTAGCGGAACACCCTCAGCTCCAAGTGTTGTTTACAATTTTCTATTTCTAAATATGAGGTGCAACTGATGATTATGCTATGTTACCCGTACTTAGCCTGCACCATGTCCATGTTTGGCTTACCTGAAAACTTATATTTCAAGATTGTAAGTGAAAGTATTTTTGTACTCTAAAAGTTATTCTAGGTAGTTTAGTTGATAATAACTAACTTGTAATTCGTAACTTTTTAAAAATAATATAAAGACGTAATAAAAGAAGTTACTGATGGTGAGGGTGATGCTGATATAATCTAAGTTACCCCGACTCTTCAATTTTTCCCTTATACCCGTGTCCATCGGACATGACATGGGTGTGGGTATGGGATCCGAGTTAGATCCTTCAAATGGAAACCGGACACTTTAACCTTAAGAAATCTTGTTCAGAATGATTTAAAAGGCCTCATAAAAACTTACTTCTCTTAATTCTAGGAAGGGATGTCTATAGATTACTATCTCATGTTATGCTTTTAATTTATGTTACAAATATGGCATAAACAATTATGTGTATATTTACTTTATGTGGTAGAAGGCCTGAACTTACAAATATAATGTATAAAAAGTACGTATAATTTGGCTTATGTGAAGGTTATATGCCGAATCCCCGTACCCGTGTCCAATTATGGATCCATATCCACGAATCCTAATTTTTTAAAAACTAAGGGTCTGACACTTGGATCCACAGTAGTACCCGAGTCCGGGTAACTTAGGATATAATAGCTTTGAAGTACTGAAGTCAAAGTACAATTAAAAAAGAGTTAGAAAAAAAGATACCAAATTTTTACGTCTAACTTTTCAACTTAAAAACGAAAAATCCTTCTTCCTTACTCCGCAAGCAGACTCACTAATCTGATTTGTAGCTCACAAGTAGATTTTTCCACTTATTAGCGTAGCGGAACACCCTCTATTCTCCAAGTGTTGTAATTTGCAATGTGTTGCTTTTAAATTTTTACTATTTATGTTTTTGGCCCAACATCAACAGTTCTATGTCTATACCCATGTCCAGGTGGTGCGCGATATGGGTATAAGAGGTGAGAAAGAGTTTAAATGATGTAGTTCTTATCAGATTTTCTTGAAATTATAGGTTTATATTCTATACTATATTATTGTTGTTTTCATGCATCTGATCTTCTGGTGATCTTTATAAATTTTTACTTGCTAATTCAAGTGACTTATTCCTTTCAGTTATCCGGGGGGACAGCATCAATGCAACAACTAAAAGAGCGTCTTGAGAAAGACCTGTTAGAGGTATGTTGGCCACCAAGTGGCTTTACCTTAATCATGCCCTGGGTAAAAGAATACTCTTCTTATGATGAATGGGAGAGAAAATGTTGTTTCATCCTGTTGGTTCATATCTTCTTCATATTTTTTTGCCAAGCACAAACCTTTTCCATATTAAATGAATTTATAACGTGAAGCATGCTTGTTTAGTGGACATTTTGAATATCAAGTAAAAATGTTATGCAGTTGTTGCTATAAAAGGGTGGATACATTATTAGTCATAAGTACCATCTTTCTCTATAGAACTTCTAACCATTACGAAATTGTTTTTGCGAATAAATGAATTGCATAACTGTTTTTTGTTATTAAAATTGCTGATAACTGGAATTGGTATTTTCTACTCTAGGAGTCTCCCCAAGCAGCTCGAGTTAAAGTTTTGGCCAGTGGAAATGCTACAGAAAGGAGATTCAGGTTGGTAATAACATATATATATATATAAATTATATATCAGTTTTTTCCTTGTGCAAGTGCTACAAACTAGCATGAAAATTAAGCCTGATATTCCATCCAAAAAAGTGAAGATCTGAGCAACCGTGACAGACCATATGTATGTGTTGTCCATATCTATCCATTGTATTATAGTTCCTTCTCTTCTTTCTTTTACAAACAACATACAGTTTAACCTCAATAAATAATTATTTTATTTAATTATTAAGGTTAAAAAATACGCCCGTCTATATCAAGTTGTGCTGGGACAGGAAAAAATTATCAAAAATATTTACTTGTTTATGGGGTATTGAATTATCTATTATTAATTTATAGACGTTCTACTGTAATAGATGAACCATTTACCATGAGTGTGGCTGTCTTCTCTCATAATTACAACTCTATATTTAATGAGCAAGTTTATAATTAGTATTTTGTAGTTAATTCTGTCTTCTTTTTAGAAACTCTTCACTCCATAACAGTCCTACAAAGTATTTACTGACTTGATGGTGATGTTCTATAATGTAGTGTCTGGATAGGAGGGAGTATTTTGGCATCTCTGGGCTCTTTTCAGCAGATGTGGTTTTCCAAGACTGAGTAAGTAGTGTGCTATGACATAACATCTTTAAACTACTTGTTTAGAGCTAAATATTTTAAATCATTCATTCCAGTCTTCCACAAGTTCTACCTTATGAGTTTTCCTTCAATTTTCTGCGCTATTGACAGATATGAAGAGCATGGGGCTGGTTATGTTCAGAGGAAATGCCCTTAGACATGCCTATTCGAAGAAATGAGGAGTTGATGCTTTTGTAGATTTAAACAACTGTCAAATGGATTGGTCTTCTTTCAGCGAGCTGCTAACCAGCATCGTATGCTAGACTGCGTAAAGCCCATATCTATTGAGACATGGATATTATAGATGTCAGTATTTGACCTAATTTATGTTGTAAAATTATTTCGCCCATGCGTATCTTGTGATTCTTTAGTTGATTTATGTTGCGCATTAATTACTTGAATGACCTGTCATTGATTTGCACACTACGAAGATTAATAATTAAAATTTTAGCGCACCAAAGATTTATGATAATTGCGATTTTAATCATTGTAAATTGACTTGACGATGAAAGAACTTTTATGTATATAAGTAGATGTACTTGGAAGAGCACAACAATGGAAGTACAATTATTCTCAGAGGTGTGTTTTTCTAATGTCCTATATCAAAGATTGATTTATAAATATGTCCTATTGTTATTTTAATAATAAACATATCCTAAATCAAAATTTTCTTCTAATTTAACTTTAACCATGATTAACTTATTACTTATATATAATCCTTATAAGTCATTTTTTCCCAACCTTTTTATAATTTTAGTATTGAAATATCGTGATAACTTATTTATATTTATTTAGTATTGTGAAATATAATATTTATATTTGGTCTAAAGTAAAATCCACATAATTTCTTACAAACATAACAATTAAAAGTTCAACGTTGGCCTATAGAGCAAAATCATATTCACATTATCAGTATAAAAGTTCCAAAACTAAAACATCTATACACGAGAAACTGTAGCTAAGATATCAAATTGAGCCAAATCAGATTATATTAAAAAAAACTTAAATTTGGTCATGGTATTACAAGGATTGAAGAGCCAAAAAAAACTTAAATTTGGTCGTGGTATTTCAAGGATTGAACCAATGGCTCTATTTTCATTTTGAATTTCTATACACTTATCACATATCTATATTATAGAGGATGGAAGCACATAAAAACATAGGGTAAGAAATTTAGGACTAATAAGTTTTTAGTTATGAGTTATAAAAATCAAAGTTTAGATCTTTTCTGGTGTTGTGTGTGGGTGCATGTATAAAAGGGAAGGCACTCTTAGCAAGTTGCATTCACAAACAAAAACTAAAACATATCTAATTCTAGATGTGATTTTAAATAATCCCGAAAATTTAATTTTCATTATTTTATGAATATTTTAGTAATATTTAGTAATTATATATTATTTTTACTAATTTAAATCCCGTGCGATTCACGAGTTCCCATTAATATTTAAATTCTTTTATTTACCCTTTTATATTATAATTTTAAAATTATTTATATAAATATATAATAAGAATAAATTTATAAAAAAAATAATAGGATAACATGTGATCGTAGTTTAGTATGATAAAGATACTATATCAAGTAGTTTAACAGTTTAGTAGTTTAGCGGATATATAACACTATTTTTTTTATAGTAGGATATGCTATGGTTATATTTTAGTAAAATAAATACACTATGTGTATAGTAATTTAACAATTTAGTAGTTTAGCGGATATATAATATCATTTAATTATTTTTTTAATAGTCAAAATTAGGGAATAACCGTTGAACCAAATTATATCTCATTCCGGTTATTATATGATAGTATAGAAAACTTAACTGCATGTATATGAGTTATATACTAGTTAAATTTTAACTATAAGACACATTTACAAATATTGAATAAAATAAAACACATTAATAAAATAATCCATTAATTTGAGACATCTATATTATATTATAATAGATGAAATATTAAAATTTTGGTAGTCGTTCGGTCGGTAGATACTGATATTACTAAGTTACCCTTACTTAATTATTCTCAATTTCATTGGTCGGTTGGTATAGGCCTGTCAATGGAGCGAAAATCCGATCCGACCCGATCCGATCCGAGGCCATTTTACTGGATATGGATCGACCTATTAAAAATCTGATCCGAGATCCGATCCGATAAGAAAAATCTGATTATAAATGGAGCGGATATGGATTTAGGTCGATCCGATCCGTTAATAACCCGATCCGGTTTATATATATATAATGTAATAAAAATATTTTTTAATAATTCTAATTTTAAACGTATTATCCTCGAGTGAAGTCCCATTATGTATATTTCGGTCGGTTCAGTCTCTGTAATCTAGTCCATTGCTATAACTCTAGTTCTTTTACCTTTTAAAACCGCGTAACCCAAGTCTCAATTCATATAACAGATTTATTTCTAAATCAAGTCCCGTTATCCTTGAGTCAAGTCCCATTATCCTCGAGTAAAGTCTCATTATCTATATTTCGTTTGATTCGATCTCCATAGTCTAGTCCATTTCTATAACCTTAGTTCTTTTACCTTTTAGAGCCGTATGACCCAACTCTCAATTTATATAACACTTTCATTTTACAACATTAATTTTTTTCATTGTTAGAATTAAAATACTGTACAACCCAATAATATGTTTTTTTCAAAAAGCGAATTTTAGTTCATAATTTATCTTTGGACTTCGTTATATTCTACTTGTATTTTAATATTTTTCGAAATTGTCAATTTTAAAAAGATTTTGTAATAATTGAAGTTAAAAAATAAATATACATAAATGGAGCGGATATTCGATCCGAAATTCGTGATCCGAACGGATCTGGATATGGATCGGCCTATAAAAAATCCGGAGCCGATCCGATCCGAATCCGAAAAAATAAATGGATATGGATATGGATTTAGGCCGATCCGATCCAAACCCGATCCATTGACAGGCCTAGGTTGGTAGGTCAATTAATTCTAATTCTAATTGACATCGAAGTCAAATTACCCTAACAATTTAAATTTTATTTCATATACAACTCTATATCATTATCATTGATATTAAAATTAACTTCTTTTTTACCAACTTCTAATTAATATTAAGTTATATATTATTTTAATTGATATTTCGGGCTAAAATAAAATTATCTTATTGATTCAGACTTAAAAAGTTGGAATAATGAGTCTCGGGCTATAAACAAAACATTTAAAAGTTATGTAGTTATCAATACTTGCTAAAATTACTTAATTACTCTTATTTAATTATTTTAATGTTAATTAGTCGGTTGGTTCATGAAATCATATTATTTAAAATTTTAAATGATAAATTTAAAAATTCAATTCAAATTTTTTTCTAAAATTATATAATATTAAATAGTATATATACAATCCGTGTATCGTACGAATTTTAAACTAGTATCATGGAAATTTCATTCTCTTAAATTATGACGAGTGTGATTGATGAGCACACCACAGCGTTCAGTTTGCCGGTAGCTAAATGAAATGCAAAATGGAAAAAAAAAGAGGAAGAGAAAACTTGAAAATGATGTAATTAGACGTGTCAGTTTTACATGACACTATATGTGTTACGGTGTACAGACGAACCGCTCAACTGAATCCAACCGCTCAACCACTCGCAACTGAATTGTATTTTACGAATAATCACAAAACACGGATTAGTTATGAATTTAAATTTTAAAAACTGCTCATTCGCGGTTTGGATATGGTTTTAAATTCTTGAAAATCGCAAAATCTCAACTGCAACCGCAACTCGCAACATATATTTATAATAAAAATATATTTTCAAAAATATATTTGATATCTTATAAATTAATAATAAGGATACATATTTATTAACTAATCTTAGATTAATATTAAGTCTTTATTCATAAAATTCACAATCATTATAACATATATAACCAAATAAATGGAAAATGTAATTAACATGTAATTTTTTTTATTCTTTTTTTTTTCTTTTCTCCTGCCTCAATATTTTTGTATGTTTTAATATTCTTGCTCCACACGGAGTATTAGTTTGTATTTATTTTTGAATGTAAATTAATCGCGTAACTTAAACTTGAATTTATTATTATTTCGAATTTATTTTTTTAGCAAATTATTAATTATTTTAAAATAAGTGGTTGAACCGCAAATCGATCCGCAATAACCGCAAATTCGCAACCACAATTGACGCGGTTAACCGCAACCAGAAATGCAGTTGCGGATGACAATTTTCTTAAACCGCTCTTCGCAGTTTGGTTCAACTTTTATCCCAAAATCGATCTGATATGATCCGAACCACGTACACCCCATATCTATCATCCATGATCGATTTTAGTAATACCACATGATGTCTTTGATCTAGAAAATTCTGATTTGTATAGAAGGGCTTTAAAATCGTTCTTAGTCAATCAAATTTTGGGGTGAATTTATTTTTTCGTAAGGGTATGTGAATTTATTTTTTCTAGTCAATTGAATTTATTTGTGGTGGTGTAGTCATTATAATCCTGTAATTTGAATTTTGAAAATTTAGGTGTAATTAAAGGGTTTTTTTCAAAACTATTCAAATTATAGATAAAATTTTAAAAAGTACGTTGCTACCTTATTACAAATCTTATATGCAATATTACAGGATTATAATGCAATATTACAGGATTAAATACTAAAAAAATCATGAAACTTATTAGAAGTAGAATAAATGTTTAAATATCTTAGAAGTAAAATAAATGTTTGAGTTCGTAGAGAAGAAGAGTTTAAATTTATATATAATTGATGTTACAATGTCTAGAAGTAGAATAGATTGCTAATTCTCAAACTACTTCGAATCTATAAACCTGTATATACAAATAGCCAACCGTTAGAGAGCTGATATCTCTTGCTGTGAAAATTTCTAATCACCATTTATGTATTAATTCAGATGTAGCTAAAACATGAGGTGTAAGCAGAAAACTCGGTTTCACACTTATTCCTCATTCATGTTGTCAAATTAAAATTGATGGGTCTGAGACGACTTACAGCGTGATGATTTTTTTAGTTTTTATTACTACATTTTGTTGTCGAGGTTGATGTGCAAGGCTGCAGAGAGAGAAACAAATCGGAAGTAATCTTGGTATGCCCTTATCTCAGTTAAGCTTTTTATTTGATATTATTTTTTTAGTAGTAATAATCATTTAAATTTATAGGTAATTTAGACCATTTACTAAATTCTAATATATTTTGAAGAAAATATATTAGAAATTAGTTAATATATATATATATATATATATATATAAAGAAAAAGAAATCATTAGTTTAATCAAAATAAAGGAGGATACGCGAGAGGTTTTTTAAAATGTTAAATGTTAAATCATCAATCCAATATTGATAGCACATATGAGTCCTTAGAAGTGCTGGGTCCGGACTTCTGAGACCATCCAGTTCCGCTCACCCTTAGTCCGGACTGGTGATTTCCTACCGCCCGATCCTTAAGAGCCCCATCACGTGAGGCAAATGTTCATGGCACATTTTCAAGCGCGTGATAGAGACAGCTGTCATTGATCAATCATGAGAATAATCAGGGCATGTGTCAGAGAATCCTTAAACCATTACTCAGCCATTTCCATCCCGACACGTGTAAGACATCTACCCCAGCCAGGTATCCTCCGCTCCCAGAATCAACGACTACGATTTAAAATTACCAACCCCTAAACCCCACCTTGGGCTATAAATAGTCCAAGGAGGAGATGTTTTGGGGTTAATCACTCTCACACACTCATATACCACACAACCACCTTACATTCCTATCTATCTTCATCTTCCCTAAAGCGAGTTATTACTCTCACACCGGAGGCTCCACGGGACTTGAACTCCCCTTCCAGTGTTGTTTTGTAGAAACCCCGCAACAGCTACACCACAACCTCAGTAAGGATCCAGGAGCGCCGTCAAAGAGCAGCCCCGCACACCGGAGTTATCATTTGGCGCTAGAAGGTGGGCTTCTTCATTCTTGGGTCTCGGTGCCCCTGGATTCACCTTCACCAACAAACTCTTAAATGAGTCCATTTCTTTAATCTGTAAGAACCCAAACAACCTAACTCTCATAACTATGAATGTTGTTTATTTAAGACACGTTTGTGTGTACTCGTTATTTTAGGCCACGTTTGTGTGAGCCCTGTTTTGTTGATTTAAGTCACGTTTGTGTGTGCTATAGATAATTTCGATCATTTCGGAACCCCAAGTTTGCTTCAATTTACATATTGTCTTTGTGTTCTAAGAAGCAGCTGCACTTATTCTATGATATAGTTAACCAATCCCAAAAAGTTATTTGAACCAGTCCCATAGAGTTGTTTGTTGTTATTCTAGATAGTGTTCATTTTTTTCAAAAAAATAAACCTTAGATCGATATTTTTAGCTTGAAATCTTGGTCTAGTTGTTGTTAGTACATTTGAAACAATGGAAAGAGCAGGAAAAAATACTGCTGAGAGACCTTGTGCAAGTACCCAGATCCAGGATCCGGACCACTCCCAGGCACAGGACCCGGGAGCTGACCGAGACACCCTCCAGGAGCAACCATTGACATATACCCCCGTTATGGAGAGGGTAATAACACCCCGGGATACCATGAACCTTATTGAGCTAAACCAATACAAGTATACCAATGTTCCAGTCGCTAAGGAGCACATGGCCAACCTGACTAGTAATGAACTAGCTAAAGCAATCCGGCTCTATAGGAAAGAGCAAGCAAGGGCTCAGGGGGAAGCTGAACAAGATGAGGAACCAGAAGATTCAGGGGACTCTCAGCAATCTCGGAGATCTGTCTTTGACCGAATTGGAGCAAAAGGGAAGAAGAACTAGAAGGATCAAAGAAATAAGAAAGAAACCGAAACAGCCAAACATAAGAGGTTGGAAGAGATGAGAGAACATATCAGAAAGGAAGAAGAAGCAAATCTTGAGCTAAAGATTAAAAAAAATGCAACTAGAAGAAAAGAAGCTACTGGACAGGTCCAGGACCAAAAGGACCCGGGGGGACCCCACCCCCGAGGTCATTTCTGATGATGATGAGGAGAAGCAGAAGGACCTCAAGGACATGATTTATGAACTGCAAAGGACGATGGACAAAGACTCTAGAATGGAAGTTGGGGAGACTCTAACACCATTCAGCCACTCCTCGTAGGCTATTCCCTGGCAAAGAAACCTCAAGCATTATAACTTTGATTCATTTGACCGATTGGGAGACCCATAAGAACACTTGAATTATTTTGATCAGATTGCACAGATATACTACAACAACAACTTAACAAAGTCTAGGTTTTTCGCATCGACTATTAAGGGGGGGCTCAAAGATGGTTTAGTCGGATCCCCTCCCAAAGCATCCGCAGCTGGAAGGAGTTCTGCAGAGCCTTTCTCAAGAGGTTCCGAGCTAACAAGACACATGAGCTGCACATGTTCCAGCTGGAAATTATCCGCCAATATGACAACGAATCTCTCTAAGATTATATGAGGCGTTTCCAAGAAGCAATAAACAAGATCTCTAACTTGGATGAATGGGAGGCTCTGAGTCTTTAGGAGGAACTTATACCCGGAACATAATGAAAGATACATTGTAGAACTGATCAACAAGGAGCCCCAGAGTCTGGAGGCAACTTACTACATGGATGCCAGATTCATAAAAGAAACTGATGTACTCCAAGCTATGAGGATGACCCGGAGTCGGAGATTTAGGAGCAAGAACTCTGATGACCGACCGAAAGGGGTTACCATCAGGATAATAAATTCAAACAAAGCCAGCATAATCAGGAGAGACATCCGATATTCCAAAGACTTGGTCCTAGGACGGAGTCCAAGAGTGACCCGGGACTAATAAGCAATCCAGGGAGCCAAAACAGGAGCCGAATTGGACTCCATTAAACCGGACCCGGGAGGAATACTGAAGGAAATAAAAGATAAACCGTTCTATTACCCGCCGAAGTCAATGCAGACTCCTCCGAAGAGCATACCTTACAACAGGTTGTGCGACTATCATGAAACACATGGCCACAAGACTGAGAATTGCATATCCCTCAAGTACTTTAACGAGGAGTAAGTCAAGAAAGGGAACCTCAACAAGTACGTAGCCCGGAACAATAGCCAAATAGGAGAGGGACCAAAAAAGGGAAAGAATATAGTGAATGTAGTCTTGGGGGGCTCCCACTCCCCCCATGGAGCCCGGACTCAGGGGACGAAGTACTCTCTATTCAATCCTTCCCGGAGATTATAATATCTTTCGGCAGCAAGGACTATGAAGGAGTCAATCCAAATCACAATAATGAAGTCAGGAGAATGCTAATAGACAACGACTCTGCGGTTAATATCCTCTTCAAGCATACAATGTTCGTTCAAATGAGTGCCGGGAAGACCCACTCTATCTATGGTTTTGGGAACGACTTAGTCCCGATCCAAGGGACCCTATACTTGCCTATCCTATTTGGAACTGCTCCCAACCAAGTCACCCATATCATAAAGCTCTATGTCATCAATACTCTCTCATCCTACAATGGCATAATTGGGCGCCCGACTTTAACTAGGATGCAAGCAATAATTTCCATCTCCTACCTCAAAATCAAGTTCCCAACCACGACTGGAGTCAGAGAAGTCAAGGGAAAAAATGAAGTTGCTGAGATGTGCTATAGTCAAGATTTAGTAATGGCAGAAACTTATCAAGACAACAAGAGAAATGCCACAATCCTTCGAAAACAGCAAAGCAACAAGAAGCACCGCCCCCGCTCAAGGGAAGAATCGGAAAAAGAAGTGAAAGTCATTGAATCCAACCCGGATCCAAAAGCAACTAAACCAAGTTCAGAAGAAGTAGGAAGCGACCAAGTCATGGTAGTTATCGAGGCAGACCCGATCTTAGGCCAGGGAAATCCTACCATGCAAGCAACCAATACTGAAATAATTGAACCAAGGCAAAGAAGCAAAGAAGGAGAATCAGCTCACACTCATACCTACTTAAAAAAGAATGTGGAAGCCCGGATCCATTATATGGTCTCGACCCAGGACCAAGCAAAGACTGAGGCCGCGGTAAGGACAGAAGCAATTTTAATTGATAAAAGCAGTCCTACCAAAATGGTGAAAATAGGTTCCGGGCTTAAAACAGTTTTCAGAGAAGAACTTGTAACACTACTCCGGGAGTATGCTGATATATTCTCTTGGAGTCCAAGAGACATGCCTGGGTTGCATGAATCCATAACAATGCACAACTTTGTTAGGTCCCGAAGTATCGTAGAAGGGGGGTTGAATACGATACTCACTTAATTAAAAAATTCTTTTGAATCTTTTGCGGATAAATAATTTAGCGTTCGGTTAGTGGTTCCATGTTCTTGAGGTGAATAGTGTTTAGGACATCAAAATGAGGAACACAAGATATTCGGGGAAATATATATTCATATATAAATCTGCGAGGGGTTGCTACACTTCGGTAAATAAATTAACCGGCTACAATCCAAGAATAACAAAGTTCCTAGCTACTACAAAGATCACCAATTAATTCCTATATAAAGATCTAGCTTTTATTTGTCTAAGGATTTAATTATTGGATAATGTTTATAATAACCCTTATGAATATGCAAGAGTTAAATCAGGCATTATAACGTTACTCTAGTGAGAAGATTAACGGATATCAATTTGAGTGTGTATCTTCTCTGTCTCTCTTTACTTCATATCTTTAGCTCTTGTGAGAGAGAAGATGAACATAACAACTGAATTGCATCTGCTTCAAGCGTTGACTTTGTACATAAATTAATTTACATGGCTGATTGTGAGCCTTACAAATTAATTTATGTTTCCAATATGGGTTTTGGCTGAGAGTTAACTTGCGATCAGGAGAGTTCATTTCTTTGCTTGCGTGTACTAGAGGACATTTTCCTTGGTTAATCTAGCTCTCCATGTAAGTTGCGACCAAGGTGCACTTTACTTAAAATAAATCTAAGTGGCGACTCAGAGTGATTCCTTGGAGCCTTCCTTAGATTCCATGCAAGTTGCTCATACTAGGTCCACTTGCGACTACTACTAATATAGTAGTACATGACTTAGTTTTTATTTCTTTTTGAATTTGGCTGCGCCAAGAATACTTGTATTTAAGCAATTTAAGCTTCCATGTTTTCTTTCCTTTTAACAACTGAACATGTGCCTTGATATCCTTTACATTTAAAACCAAATGGTCACCTTGTTTTCTTATTTAAATTTAACTTATAACTTAATTAATTTCTTGAAAAAACATAAATATAATTATATAAATAAACTAATTTAGATTTATAAAATGAACTTATTTAAAGTTTATGAAATAAATCAATTTAAATTTATTAAATAAACTAAATTAAAGTCCGTGAATAAATTTATTTAACTTAACAATTAAACTTTGAACTTGGCCAATTTCTCGAGCTGTTTAGATGTATACCCTGTACACCTCTTCTCGTACTTTGACAGATAAACGTTCAATCCAAGCATGTTCTTCAACTTAACAATTCTTCTATAAATAATAATCTGATTCCTTTTACGAACTGTTGATACCTAGTACAACTGGTCTGGTTCACAGACGACTAACTTCGATTCAGGTCTTCGTATTTTAGCTTTGACTACATTGTTAAGCTTGTATCAACTTTATCGCTTCGAACATTGACTGTCAATAAACAACTGTACTGTCACTGGATTCCTTTATGGTACTTAGACAATGTCTTCATTGTTACTACAATCTTAAATACTTCATTCATTGTTCTTCATTGACGCTTGAACATACAAATGAACTCCTTTCAGTGAGTATAACTTCAAGACTGCACCTGTTTTTTTAACCTCTATCTATACCATGTCTTCAATTCTTCATATTCCTACGCTTCGAACACTATCTATCTTCAATCAATGATAATGCACTGAAATCTTCCGGTGATACTTTTATACTGAATCTCCATCATTTCTGAAACCTTGAAAGTCTTTAACCTTTATTCTTCACCGAGGCATGAATATATTAATGAACTTCTTTCAGTGACCTGTAAACAGACTTCAAGCCTTATTCTAATCTTTTGATTCTATGTATTTTCCTTGTCTTCATTTCTTCATGATTTCTTGTGTAGATGTAGTATTATCTACCTGTCCTGTTCTAGTGTTGATCTAGTGTTGAGTTATCACGTATACCGTTCATTCAGCTACGAATTCTCACCAACAATCTCCCCCTATTTGATTGTTAAACCTAACAAACAAATTAAATAGAGAGGATAACTCAACTAAAAACTAGAAAAAGTAAAGTAACAGGACTTGCAAATAATGCTACTGGTTTTCAGGATCAAATTCCGCATTTTCAGATTTCTTGAGTAACTGAAATGAAAGATGCTTGTTCCTCTAGCACTGAACTTATCTTCAAGTAGTTTCATCTTCATTTCCTTAGTTCTTCATATCTTTTCCCAATAACACTTCTCAGTCTTGAAGTAATCATCAGCAGTTTCCTTTGTACAACCACATTTCCTACTGAAAAGCACATATTTCTCTTGCTTCTCCCCCTATGAGAGTCAACTGCTTAAAGGAGATCATGTTAGATATATTTGATAATGTCATGGCTAATATGATTTATGTTTAGTTTTCAGATCTTACTTAACAGGTCAAATCAGTACTTAACTGGGAATCGGTACTTATACTGGAAGTCAGGACTTAAGGATATCAGTACTTATATTATCAGGAGATAATCATCAGAAGTTGGATATCAGAACTTAAGTGCTGAAGGACGATTAGATAAGGAAAGTAGCTGATTAAAGGAAAGAAGATCGAGATAAACATAAGAAGAGATATGCATGAAGAAGGAGTTCCGTGAATAATGGAATACTTGAAAGAAAAGATATCTGATTGATGTATTTTAGGAAGCAGAATTATATTCCATATCAATTAGCGATTATCTTGTAACTGTGTAGTATATAAACACAGACATAGGGTTTACACTATAAGTTTTATCATATTCGAGAAGATTATTCATTGTAACCCTAGCAGCTCTCGTGATATTTGTTCATCACTGAGAGGTAACAGTTCCATACTGTAACAGAGTTTATTGTTTCAATAAAGTTTATTTTCTGTTACTTAAGATATTAAAGTTCGATTTGATTGTATTATACACTGTATTCACCCCCTCTACAGTGTGTGTGACCTAACAAGTGGTATCAGAGCCTATCTGTTAACATACATACAGTTAAAGATCCAAACACAATCATGTCTGACACAGAAACTCCAACTAAGCCTACCAAAACTGAAGAACCTCCAAAGACACAAATTCAAAGTCGGTATGAAACCATCAGAGTTCCCATACCGAGACCATCTGAATATGCCATATGGAAGGTGAGGATGACCATGTTTCTGGAAGCTTCAGATCAAGAATATCTTGATAGAATCAAGGAAGGGCCTCACAAACCAACCAAGCTCGCTGTTGCAGTTGCAGGTGAAGCAGTAAAAACCGTACCAAAGGAAAAGAGTGATTATACTGTTGAAGATATCGCATCAATTGCTAAGGATGCTAAGGTACGACACTTACTGCATAGTGCCATTGATAATGTAATGTCAAACAGGGTAATTAACTGCAAGACTGCTAAAGAGATATGGGATGCTCTGGAAACAAGGTGTCAGGGAACTGATACGATTAAAAAGAACAGGAAGACAATACTCACTCAAGAGTATGAACACTTTGATTCAAAGGCTAATGAATCATTGACTGATTTATATGATAGATTTGTCAAACTCTTGAATGATCTGTCACTGGTTAATAAGGAGTATGATCTTGAAGATTCAAACCTTAAATTCCTGTTAGCTCTTCCTGAATGTTGGGATTTGAAGGCAACAACAATAAGAGACAATTACAATCTTGATGAAACAACTCTTGATGAAATTTATGGAATGCTCAAGACTCATGAACTTGAGATGGAACAAAGAAGTAAGAGAAAAGGAGGAAAGTCAAGAACAGTTGCTCTTAAGGCTGAAGAAGAATCCCCGAAGGCAGCTACCTCAAGGAAATACAAGGGTAAAGCTCTTTTCACAAAGTCTGATACTGAGTCATCAAGTTCTGAAAGTGATGATGACTCAGATTCTGAAAGCTTGCCTGAGACTGATGCTGATGAGGAGATGATGAAGCTGTGTGCTCTTATGGTGAAAGGGATCACAAAGATTGCATACAGGAAGTTCAGGAAGGGAAAGAAGTTTTCTAGAAAAGGCATAAGTTCTGATAAGAAGAATTTCAGAAGATCTGAAGGCAGAGGAGGAAAGTCTGATAGGGGAGATTATACCAATATCAAATGCTATAATTGTGGTGAGAAAGGCCACATATCTCCTGATTGCAAGAAGGTAAAGGGTGACAAAGGCAAGGCTCTTGTCACAAAGCAGAAAAGCTGGACAGACACCTCAGACTCTGAAAGTGAGGAGAACTATGCATTGATGGCAAATGCTGATAAAGAAAGTGCTGAGAGCAGTTCTAAAGCTTCTGAAACAAAGGTGCCTTAGACTACTTATGCTTTTCATACTGATGATATTAATGAGTTGAGAAGATATCTTAAAACCATGTTTGTTAGTTATAGAGATCAAACTTTAACATGTGAAAGATTAACTTCTGAAAATCTTGCTTTTAAGAAAAGAAATGATTTCTTAGAAAAAGAGTTAGTTATGTTCCATCAAACTCAGAAGGATAGAGATGATGCTTTTTATGTTAGGGATGAAGTGCTAAAAATGAATGAATCTCTAAAAACTGAGTTAGAAAAGGAAAGAGAGATTATCAGGACTTGGACTAACTCTAGCAGAACAACTCAAAATTTGCTAAGTAGTGAAAATTGGAAAGAAGGCTTAGGTTATGGAGAGGACAAGAATGATAAAGGAACTATAGAAATTAAGCCTGTTGTTAAGCAAAATCCAAAGTTAAAACTTGTTAAGTTTGTAACTGTAAAGTCTGATAATAAGAAATCAGAAGTTAAAGAGGAATTAACTTCTGACAAACTAAAACAGGAAAAGACAGCTGAAGTAAACATAGGCTTAATGACTAAGAAGCAGCTTAAGCATAAGCTGAAAGATGTTAAGAATGCAAACAAGGTAAAATCACCTAGGAAAAATAGGAATGGAAAGGAAGGTGTGAATAAAAGCAATGATTATAAACCTGTTCCTGATGCTTCTAGGAAAACATGTCATAACTGTGGAAGTTCTAACCATCTGGCTTCTTTTTGCAGGAAGAATAAAAATATTAACTCCTTACCTTCAAAATCAGGAGTTAAGAGTCAGTCTGTTAGATATAAACCACAAAATCCTTGTTTTCATTGTGGTAGTTTATGGTATTCCATTTATACTTGTAAGGAATATCATAGTTTGTACTATGATTATTATCAAATAAAACCTTCTTTGAAGAAAGTTTCCATTGTTCCTTCTAGTGTAAATTCTGATACAAAGTCTGATAGTGTAAATTCTGATAAGAAAAATGTTAACATAAATCTGATGCTAAATCCGCTGCAAATGTTAACAAACTTGATAAGACCAAAGGATCCAAGCAAGTGTGGGTCCTTAAAACTAATCATTAGTGGTCTTTGTGATTGCAGGGCAACAGGAAAAATATTCTAGTTCTGGACAGTGGATGTTCAGGACATATGACTGGAAATAAGGCCCTGCTATCAGACTTTGTGGAGAAAGCTGGCCCAAGTGTTTCTTATGGAGATGGCAACATTGGAAAAATATTGGGATATGGCAATATCAATCTTGGGAATGTCATCATTAAAGAAGTAGCTCTGGTCTCAGGACTTAAACACAATCTGCTGAGTATAAGTCAAATCTGTGACAGAGGTTATCATGTTGATTTCTTTGAAGAACACTATGAAGTTGTGAGTAAATCCAAAGGCAAAGTTGTTCTAAAAGAATACAGGCATGGTAACATTTATGAAGCTAAGCTTTCAACAAATACTGATGGTTCTGCAATCTGTCTGATGAGTAGAACATCAATTGAAGAAAGCTGGAATTGGCACAAGAAACTCTCTCATTTAAATTTCAATAATATAAATGAACTGGTCAAGAAAGATCTTGTGAGAGGACTGCCAAAGTCAGTATTTGCTCCTGATGGCCTTTGTGATTCTTGTCAGAACGCCAAACAAAGAAAATCTTCATTCAAGAGCAAAACTGAATCATCAATTCTTGAGCCTTATCATCTTCTACATGTTGATCTATTTGCTCCAGTAAATGTCATGTCTATTGCAAAGAAGAAATATGCATTGGTCATAGTGGATGAGTTCACTAGATACACATGGGTGTATTTCTTGCACACAAAAAGTGAAACTGCATCTATCTTGATTGATCATGTCAAACATCTGGATAAATTGGTCAAAGATTCTGTGAAAACCTTAAGGAGTGATAATGGCACTGAGTTCAAGAATTTGATAATGGAAGAGTTCTGCAAAAACCATGGAATAAAGCAGGAATTTTCTGCTCCTGGAACTCCACAGCAAAATGGAGTTGTTGAAAGGAAGAATAGAACTCTCATTGAAGCTGCACGTACAATGCTTGAAGAAGCAAAGCTTCCAACCTATTTCTGAGCTGAAGCTGTGCAGACTGCTTGTTTTACTCAAAATGCAACACTCATTAACAAGCAAGGAAAAACACCATATGAGATGGTGAAGAAAAAGAAGCCAAATCTGAAGTACTTTCATGTATTTGGATGCAAGTGTTTTGTTCTCAAGACTCATCCTGAACAGCTATCCAAGTTTGATTTAAAAGCTGATGAAGGAATCTTTGTTGGATATCCACTTTCCACAAAAGCCTTCAGAGTCTATAATTTGAGAACAAAAGTGGTCATGGAATCTATCAATGTCTCCTTTGATGACAAGAAGATTACTGGTCTTGAAGATTTTATTGACCATGATCAGCTGAGATTTGAAAATGAAGACTCAAATTCTGATACTGAAAATCCTGACAGTCTAAGTCCTGATACTGTAAATTCTGATGGATTAAACTCTGATGTTATTGAAACTGTGGTGACTAGCCAAAGGAAGATGCACCTGTGCAGGGGGAGCATACTCAAGATCTTACCACATCTCAAGAAACATCAGAACATACGTCTGGATCTTCAAGTTCTGATTCGTCAAGTTCTGATAAGCCAAGTTCTGACAGTGCTGAAAATCTAAATTCTGAAGAATCCAACTCAGAGAGCATAGTTTCAGGGGGAGCATCAGAAAATGAAAATGAAGATAGCATGGATCATGGGGGAGCATCCAGTTCTAGAGAAAACCTTCCATCTGCAAGGAAGTAGACAAAATCATATACACCTGATTTGATAATTGGAAATCCTGATGCAGGTGTCAGAACTAGAACAGGTACTTCAAACGAATGTCTTTACAATTCTTTTCTCTCTCAGACTGAGCCAAAGAAAGTGGAAGAAGCTCTTCAAGATGCTGATTGGGTGCAAGCAATGCAGGAAGAGTTAAATGAATTTGAAAGAAACAAAGTCTGGACCCTAGTGCCAAGACCAAAGAATAGATCTGTTGTTGGTACAAAGTGGGTATTCAGAAACAAAACTGACAGTGATGGCATAATTACAAGGAATAAGGCAAGGCTGGTTGCAAAAGGATATTCTCAACAGGAGGGAATTGATTATGATGAAACATTTGCACCAGTTGCTAGGTTAGAAGCCATAAGGATATTTTTGGCTTATGCTGCTCACAAAAAGTTTACTGTCTTTCAAATAGATGTGAAAAGTGCTTTTCTCAATGGAGAATTGGAGGATGAAGTATATGTTGAACAACCTCCAGGCTTTGTAGACTCCAAACATCCAGATTATGTCTACAGGCTTGATAAATCACTTTATGGACTTAAGCAAGCTCCTAGAGCATGGTATGAGACTTTAGCTCAGTTTCTTCTGGAAAGTGGATTCAACAGAGGAACAATAGACAAAACACTGTTCTACCTCAACCATGGAAAAGACTTACTTCTGGTCCAGATTTATATTGATGATATCATTTTTGGGTCTACAAATGACAGACTTTACAAGAAGTTTGCCAAACTGATGCAGTCAAGGTATCAGATGAGTATGATGGGGAACTTAGCTATTTTCTGGGCCTTCAAGTCAAGCAGAATGAAGAAGGCACTTTTATTTGTCAAACTAAGTACACCAGAAACTTGCTGAAGAAATTTGGAATGCAAGATTGTTCAAGTGCATCCACTCCCATGTCCACTGCAACAAAACTGGATAAGGATACTGGTAAATCAGTAGATATTACTGATTACAGAGGTATGATTGGCTCTCTACTCTATCTAACTGCTAGTAGACCTGATATCATGTATGCTACCTGTCTTTGTGCAAGATTTCAAGCAGATCCAAGAGAACCTCACTTAACAGCTGTGAAAAGAATTTTTAAGTATCTTAAAGGAACAGCTGATCTGGGATTGTGGTATCCTAGAGAATCAGATTTTAAACTAATAGGTTACTCAGATGCAGATTTTGCAGGTTGCAAAATTGACAGGAAAAACACAAGTGGAAGCTGCCAATTTCTTGGAGGCAGATTGGTTTCTTGGTTCAGCAAGAAACAAAAGTCAATTTCCACATCAACTTCAGAAGCAGAGTATATTGCTGCAGGAAGCTGTTGTGCACAGATTCTTTGGATGAAGAATCAGTTACTGGATTATGGGTTAACATATTTCAAAATCCCTATTTACTGTGATAATCAAAGTGCTATTGCTATGATAGGTAATCCAGTTCAACACTCTATGACAAAGCACATCAGCATCAGGTACCACTTCATAAGGGAACATGTGGATGAAGGTACAGTGGAATTGCACTTTGTTCTAACAGATCAACAACTAGCAGATATATTCACAAAACCATTGTGTGAAGCCACTTTTACAAGATTGGTAAATGAACTTGGAATGGTTTCAGGTTCTTTCTCTAAATATGCTTAGTCTTGTTCTGTTATATCAGACTTTATGATCAGTATTTACAGAATTTAATCTCTTTGTATATTCTGTGCTTAATTGACAAATGTGTTTAAGTACTGACTGCTGTCTGATATATGTTTCTAAACTCTGATAAGTGATATGTCTGTTTAAGTAACTATTCAATCCTATGAGGATAACTGTGCTAGATGCTGACCTAGTAGTCTTCAATAAACAAATGATCCCATGTAAGAAGTAATTATTTCTGTGGAAATCTATTGACACAAGCAAATTCTGATAATTGAGCTAAGTTGAGTTTACTTTGTTTATCTTATTACTAAGTCACAAATTAGAATAATGCTACTCATCTGTTAAGTTCCGATACTAGTAAATCTGCTGAATGCACTAAGTGCTGATAAACCTCACTTATCAAAAGCAAAAGGATCAAAGAATAAAATCAGGCACTCCTTTGAGATCTAGAGTAAAAATGTGGAAGGGACGACCCAAGTGCATTACTGGTATTAAGTAAATATGCATTAGAAAAGCAAAATATTTTCTTGGTGACTTTTCACACTCTATGATTACTGGAGAAATACTCTGATCATAGCATAAATTCTGATAAGAAGTCGTGACTCACTTACACTGAGAAGCCACTGTGAAATGGAATTTAAAAAGATGCACAAAATTAGCACAAAATAGTTGAGGTGGACTCAAGCATGAACTCATTCAACAGTAGGTTACAGAATAATGACAGCTCTTTAGCAAAGTTTCAGTTATGCCTTATTTCTAAGATATACTGAAGTGAATTAGACTTTACTCTTTGTCTGACATTTAGCTTAATGCACACACTAATCATTCCATATGAATGATGAAAATTAATGTGGTGGTCTATGTTGTTTTAGATAAACAGTCAGTGTGTCACTTTGCACAAACTCTGAGGACAAGTTCTGCTTGCATGTTTTGATGATTAAGTTCTGAAGAATATAACTCAGAACTTGTATGAGGACTTACTAAGATAGGCATTCCTTTTTCGAGTTAAGAAATTATGTTCTGATGACTGTTAAGTTCTGATATAAGTCTAAGTTCTGATATTACAGTCTAATTCTTTACTTGACTTATCTGTGGATAAAATTTGATAACAGTCTCGGTTCAAACTAGAATATGTTGAAGTGGAAGATTAATAGTCACTATGGTTAGGGTTAATGGTATTCGTACTTGAACAGTCAACTTTTACTTGCTTCTTGTGCGCATTAAACCATGTTTTCTCTTTCCAATGAATGTTTTTCTTTTTCCAAGTCTGGGGAGACGAGGTAGAATTAATTCTACCTGTCAGCATTAAATTCCTTTGCGTCTCCTGGCATTCTCTTGCTTATATAAGCAACCACTTCACATCAGCCTTCCCATCAAATCTTTTCTCTCAACCTCACCTTACCTTCATACTTTTTCTTTCAAAAACACCATGGTCAGATACAACATGTTTTTGAACTACGAAACTTTCAATATGGAGCTAAGCTGTGCCGATTGGCAGCAGGATTGGCACGTCACTGCCATTCCTGATGAGATATGGGACTCTGTCCCACAGGAGGTACTCACCCACCTCATGTTCTTCTATATGGATTACCATCGCCATCTGGAGCGATTGGAGGAGGAAAGGCTGGAAGCTCTCCGCCAGCAAGAGCGAATCATTCGACTCGCCATTCTGTTTGTCGAGAGTAGGAAGAAGAAATGATTTATTTTCTTCTTCCTGTTTTTCTTCATCATCAGCCTTGCCCTGCTTCTTGAGCTAGGACAAAGGCTGTTGACGTTAGGTTTAGCAGCTTAGGGAAATCTTGTACAAGTGCTGATGTAATTTCAATTTCATGAATGTATTCACTTGATATATTAATGAAATTTGTTTTTGTTTCAAGATTTTGTCTCTAAGTTATTTTGTAATGCATTGATAAATCCTGATAAATACTCATATTCTGATGACCATATAAATTCTGTTTTAATTTAAGTTCTGATTTTACTTTATCAGTACTTACTCATATGATTTATCTTGGTCATTTTCACATGATTTCTTTTCAGAATATTTATGTTGCAGTGAAAAATAATTAAATAAGTGGGAACGGTTTCAATTTTGAATTAAAACTGTTTCACCTTGATTAATGGAATATCTGGGTAAGTGGAACGGTTTTTCCTTGAAAAACGGCAAGTGGGTAAGTAATGATTACTGTTTTCTCGAGCCCAGTAACTATCCGTTATTACTGCATGTCTGACAGGTGTCCAACGGTAACATTTTTTTCAGAGTATAAGTAAGAAAGAGAGAAGATTTTTTTTAATCTTTTATTTTCCTTCATATTTTTTTCTCTCCTTGCTTTTACTCTCCTTCTTCTTCTCACGTTGGTTTTTCATACAGGCATTTTACCAAACACCTAACAGGCACTCTTAAATCTCAATTTTTCACATGGCACCTAAGGATTTAATCATTGATGGAGCTAAATTTGTTCCAAACAACTATGCTGCAGTTCTTGATCATGCTGAAGCTCCATCTGAATTACATTTTATGCAAGATCTTCTTGCACACAGTGAGATTGGGTATGCATTGACCTAACCTTCAGTCTTTTCGAGCCAACAAGTTCTGACATTTTGGCGGACTGGGCCCTTTGATAATGGTGGTACACATGGCACTCCTAGTATTGTTTTCGAAGTGGGTGATTCTTCATATACATTTACTCCTGGTACAATACGCAGGGCTCTACATCTCCCAGAAGGATGTACTTTTTCAATTCCAGAGGAATCCGCTCTTCAGGAGTTAATGGCCACTTTGGGGTATGAACAGAGTTTGGCAAAACTTGGGCAGTTGAAACGGGCTCATCTCAGAAGAGAATGGAGCTTCTTCTTTGACTGCATCACAAAAGCTTTTGGGAACAAATGTTTGAATTTTGATGTTATCCCAATTTTGAGTCAGCACATCGGGTATGCTATTATAAACCAAACTCATTTTGATTTTGCAACTGGTATAATTGGTTTTATTGGAGATAGGATGACAGAGGATAAGAATGTTGTGTACTTTGCTAGATTCTGTCAACTTATATATACTTTTTGTACTGATGAATCTCAATTAGTCAGTTCCTCAACTCCACCTTTTAAAGTTGCAAAACGCTACTTTAATGACCTGATAAATGCTGACACTAAGAAATCAGTGGTTAGACCATTACAGATTCCTTAGTCTGTAAAATAGATCTTAGTAAATGCTGATCCTGATACTTATAGATCTGTTTATTCTGATGTCCAACCAACAACAACCACCCAAACACCACAACAATCAGCACCTACCACTCATACTACTCAACCAACCCTCAGGAAATATATCAAATCCTATCTCTCCACTTCACAGACTGTTCAACCCTCATCCTCAGCACCTACTGTGAAGCCTTCCTCTTCCAAACCTAAGAGGACAAAGACTGTTGCTCAAACACCTCAAAAGAGAAGGAGGATTGCTTTGAGAGATGAATCTGATACTGAGGAACAGGTTCCTTCTTCAGAACCTGTTGTTAGTGAAGCTGAGAAAGAAACTTCTCAGAAGGATTCTGGAATTGGGGGATCTAGGCTTCTCAAGAGGCTTAGAAGAATGACAGTTCCTGAAACTCCCAAAGAATCCAAATCCACAAAGAGATACAAGAAACATAGGGCAAATAGGCCAGTTTCAGATGATGAAGAGGAAGCAGCTAAGGAAGGGGATCAGGAATCTCTGATCTCACAAGAAAAGGAATTTGCTAAAGTTACGTCTTCTCCATCAACTCCATCTAAGGAAGCTGTTTCTGAAAAGGTCAACACATCCTCTGTATCTCCTGTTGATCCAGGCACAAGTGCTGATATTGATGTTCAAAACTTGGTTGTGCCTGAAGTAATTCCCTTAGAAGCTCCAACAGCAACTAATCCTTCAACAACCTGTTACTGATGCTGTTCAAACTCCAGAGTTATCTACAACACCTTCTCTGCATCTAGATGCTGATGATCAGACTTTAGGTGAGCATCAGGATATGGTTGTTGATCAGAACTTAGAACCAGATCAGCAATTAGAGGATGCTGAAGCTTCCATTGCTACTCACACTGTTGTTTTATCAGAGGATACTGAGTCTGTAAGTTCTGATGCTGCAAATGCTGGAGATACTGGTGATGCTGCTCCAACTGCAGATGCTGATGAAGCAGGTCCTTCAGGACATGCTCCTCAACAGACTATTCTTAAGTCTGAACTTGTTAAGAAGTTTGTTACCAGAGAAGCACCAGTGCCTTGGAGTGAAACTCCTGCAGGACAGGAGTGGACTAAGGAATGAAACTCAGTCACCTGTGTTCCAACTGCACAGCATCTGGCTGAGCAATTGACAAAAGCTGATGAGATGTTAAATACTGATGATTTCAAAACACAGCTTAGAGTCACTGCATTGAGTACTAAACATTTACAAGGTCTTCATTCAAATACTCATGCAGAGTTACATCTCTTAAGGGAAGAACTAATGAAGCAAGAACAAGTTCACAAGATTGATAAGAAAAAGTTCTTCCAACCTACCTTTGACAGGATTGCTTATATTGAGAAGACTCAAGATAATCAACAAGCTCAGATTGATGATATTCTGAAAAATCAAGCTTCTCAGCAATCACAACTTAATGAAATCCAAGCCTCAGTGGAATTGCTTGTCTCTCTTCTTCTACCTGCTGATGCCAAAAAGGGGGAGAAAGTAATTAAGTCCAAATGCAAGACTGACAAGACACTGAAAGGGAAGGATGATGAAAAGGATGATCAAGGAAACTTTGGAATGGGTAGAGGTCATAGTCAAGGTAGAGGTTTCACATCAAGAAAAGCTGAAATCACAAGTCACAGGACAAGTTCTGATACTGGGAAAAGAATAAGTTCTGCTACTGGTAAAAGGATAAGTTCTGATGAACTTTTAGATCTTGATGAGGAAATGTCAAGACAGTTATTTCTTCAAGAAAATCGAGGAATGGACTTGGAGAGTTTAATGGAAGAAGAAGCCAGACTTAAATCAGGGAAAGTCACATCTAAATCTGAAGCTTCTGGTAAAAAACCACTTCCAAAACTCAAAGGCATTGTGATCAAAGAAAGGACACATACTGATGCAACATTGGCTAAATCACAACCGCAGATAGATCCAAGATCCAAGGGTAAAGAAAAGGTTGGTGAACCTATCAAGGTTTATGTGCCTCCTGAGGATGAAGAAATTACTGATGAAAAGGATGATCTTGCTCTGACTTCAAGAAAAGTTCTTAAAACAACCTCTGACATGGCTCAAGTTGTTCAGAGTCAAGAAACTGTAAGTTCTGATATTCAGAAGAAGCAAGTAACCTCTGACATAGCTCAAGTTAACTTGATATCAGAAGATAGACCAAAGACACTCCTACCATGTTTCACTAAAGCAAAACAGACTCAACCTTTGAAGACTTCTGCAAGTGGTTTTGAAGCTAGAGTAGTTACTGGAAAGGAAGCAAGAGATAAAACTGGATTAGGAAGTGCTGATGAAAGAAGAATACATAACACTACCAATGATCCAACTTCCTTGAGTGAACCAGGTATTGGAGCAACTCCTGAGAGATTGAATCAACTGGAATCTGTACAAATGGTTTATCATACCTACTTGAAAGAATACATCTTATTGTATTTCATGACAGATGGTAGGGTTTATCATATAAGGCAAATTGCCATTCCGTTGAAGTATTTTGAAGAATTGGAGCATGTACTATTCTTACTTCAAGTGGATGACATATTGACAGGAACTACTGCAAACTATTTGAAGGATCAGATTCAGAGACAGAAAAGGCTTTATTTTGTTAAGTCTGACAGCACATATGTTCCAAAGTACAGAGATCACAAGGGTGATATAGTTGAAATGAAGCCCAATTCTGCTCAAATTATAACTACCTTTCTAGGGTACAGGGCTGTGGAATTCAATCTTGAGTCTGATAAAGCTTATTTGATCAGACTGGATCAGGATATAAGAAAAGCAAAGATTAACGATCTCAGGGCTACAATCTTTCAAATTGGTGAAGATACTGCAGAGCTTAAAGATGCCAAAAGGAGAATGATTGATGAACTTAGATATGCTGAGAGATGTTTGTTGAAGAACTATCTCAGAACAACTCCTGACATCAGAGAGATCAGAAGATGAAGCCAAGTCAAAGATCTACAATTGCTTAAATTCTGATATTTGTACAGACTGAAGTTGTTATCAGAAGTTAAATATTGGTAAAGCTTTAAGGACTGTAAGTTGTAGTTATCTAGTCTAATTCTCATGCATTTGTACTTAATGTTTTTTTGACGTCATCAAATATCTGTTAAACTTGTATATTATGCAAATTTACAAGTTGGGGGAGATTGTTAGATATATTTGATAATGTCATGGCTAATATGATTTATGTTTAGTTTTCAGATCTTACTTAACAGGTCAAATCAGTACTTAACTGGGAATTAGTACTTATACTGGAAGTCAAGATTTAAGGATATCAGTACTTATATTATCAGGAGATAATCATCAGAAGTTGGATATCAGAACTTAAGTGCTGAAGGACGATTAGATAAGGAAAGTAGATGATTAAAGGAAAGAAGATCAAGATAAACATAAGAAGAGATATGCATGAAGAAGGAGTTCCGTGAAGAATGGAATACTTGGAAGAAAAGATATCTGATTGATGTATTTTAGGAAGCAGAATTATATTCCATATCAATTAGCGATTATCTTGTAACTATGTAGTATATAAACACAGACATAGGGTTTACACTATAAGTGTTATCATATTCGAGAAGATTATTCATTGTAACCCTAGCAGCCCTCGTGATATTTGTTCATCACTGAGAGGTAACAGTTCCATACTGTAACAGAGTTTATTGTTTCAATAAAGTTTGTTTTCTGTTACTTAAGATATTAAAGTTCGATTTGATTGTATTATACACTATATTCACCCCCTCTATAGTGTGTGTGACCTAACAGATCACCTTCATTTATCACCTCTCACATACAATAGGATCCGCAGATTAAAACCAATGGTACTCCCCTTTAGGTAAACAGCTTCTCCCCTTATAAAAAATAGTGATGAATCAAATCATTTCTTTTGATCTCGAGGAAATTACCTTCGTGTTTACCACCACTCCCGTACAATAGGATCCGTAGTTTCAAACAAAAATGGTGTTGTGTGGTGTACATATGCTTTACCTTTTTCCTTCCACTTTCCATTTATCCCCCTTAGTTGAGGAATCCTCCAAACTTTTATCCAAACTTTTATGTAACACTTCTTCCCCTTGGAATAAAAGAAGGAATGTATGCTGTTGTCTAAGAAGTTCTCATATTTCACTTTGTTGGAAAAGAAATAACAAGTCATAGTCTGATCAATTATGTCCCTTTATATGCTGCAAGAATGGCTTTACCATTGATCATCCTGTTAACCAACCTTCCCAACATCCTTATACCTCTCAACTGTTAGATCACAATTGTTAGGCCCCAACTATTCGATGACAATCTGTTAACGTTAGATCCCTAAGAGTTAGGTTCCAATCATAAACAAATTTGAGGCGAACATTGTTAGTTCCCGAAGTATCAAGTTGGATCGTTAGGAATCATCTTTCGAAAGATTGAACAATACGAACCATATTTAGGGATAGGGAATGGGATTTGGTATTTCTCTTTCTTTCTCACTGTGAGTGTGTGATTCTGTTTTGTGTACCTCATAAGTGTTTCATTCTTCTCTCCACCCATGTTTATACTCATTCTCACAAGTGTATCACTCCTCTCATAGCTCCAAACTCCAACTATACCTACAAGGAAATGACCTTAGCCATCCGTAAGGAGGTCACATGTGGTGCAATGTGAGTTCGCAAATCCCCATCCTTGTTAGACTCGTCAGATGAATCTGAGTCATAATCTACAAGTTTCTAGTTTCCCTTTGAGGGTTCCACATTTGAACTCTGGGAAGGTAAATAATGATACAAAATTTTTAGCATAAAGATCGAAGTTTCCTTCTAATGTCTATAAAAACATTTCCTTGCGACTCATCAGGTAAATCTGAATCATTGTCAAATAGCTACCGATATGCGCCTATGTCAAACCCATTTAAGAACCTTGAGAAATCAAATCTAACCTTAAAATGGTCAAAACTTTTATTTCCGTCAACTCTTTCTTTGTGTGTGTAACTTCACCTTGTGCATCATGAATTGTTTGTGTTTAAGGTGGTGTCACTATATCGAATACCCTGGACGACAGGTAAATTTCAATAGATGCACCCTATTGAGATGATGAATCTAGTAACTGTTTTTGTGCCTTTTCAGCCATTACATCTTTTTGAGAAGATGTATGGGGGCTAGAAGTTGCCTCAGTTTTAATATTACCTAACTTTTTAGGAGACAGAGCTGCTGGGTTGACTTCAGAACCTTCCTTATATGGTGCACTAAAGCACTTTCTCCCTCACGCTTATTCATACTTCATTTTAGGGATAAGAGAGTGTTGGTTGGTTCTGTTATGTGTTTGTCTTTACAGCCTGTGATAGAAGTTTTGTGTTTTCAACCTCATGACTATCAAATGAGAGAAGGCCATTGGAGGCTGAACATGCATTACAGAACATATGGCAATGTAGAGATAAAATGCACTTAAAATCTATAATGAATGAAAATTATGCGTATAATCTTTGAGAAAAATGATGTACAATAGTGATTTCAAAAAGATTTTCATGAAATAAGTAATCACCATTGTAGAAAAAAGTTTAATTTTTCTCTTAAAACTGCTTGTGTGCAAAAGTATGTTTTTATGCATATAAAGATAATCATGTCTTTGATACAAGACACAGACTGATGACATAGCAGTATTAAAAAAAGAAAGAGAGATTTTGTCTTTCAATATGAATGAGTTTTTGTAAAAGCATTGACCACTTAGGGTAAAGTCTAAGCAATTCTCATTCATGTCATCCAGGATATATATTGTAATTATTTTTGTCAATAAATAAATGATTTGTGATTATTATGTGAATTTTTGGTGAATTATGTGTTGAGTGGTAATTGTGTTTGGATGTTTAAATGTGATAAAATTTGAGTATTTTAATTTTAATATGTCCAAAATAAAGTAGAGATAATTTTGATAATTTTATATTAAGTTTTATGTTGTTATATGATTTTATAAATGATTTATGGATTTAATAAATTATTTTTCCGAGTATTTATACACTATTTTTTATAATCGGGAATCGATCGACTTCAATCATTTTTGCGTTTTTGCAACCCGGAAGTCTCGATAAAACTCTTTTCTAACCTAATTTGGATATTCCAAGCATTTTCCATGTTTAGACTTTTTCGATTTGGAGTACAGTTTTGCCTATGCGGGTCACGGTGCAAAATTTTCGATACAATATTCGTTTCGGTAAATCGATAAAACCCGTATTTTCGAGAAACGAGATATTTTGATTAAACTATTATATTATCTTCTCATAATTCCTGTAACCAAAGCGCTGAGACCAAAATCGTAATTACAAAAAGCCTATTTTTGAAAATTATCCCAAAACCAGTACCGAATTGGATTTGTTCTATTAATACTTAGCGATTAAGTATTCTATTTTTATATCCGATATGATCCAACGGGGTACCAATATTTCGTAAATATAAATAGCCCTTACCGTATTTTATTTTGTACAGATAATCATTTGCAAACAGTAAAAATATTAAATTTTAAAACAAAAATCATAATATTCATAGTGTTCTTGAGAATCAAACAAACATTTGAAGGTGTTATCGAACTCGGAGTTCTGTGTTCTAGTAATCAAAACGAAGGTCTTGGAGAGCAGTATCAAGTTTCATAACCTATTTCACTGCAGAATCAACAGGTTAATTTATGTATATTTATTTATTTTCAAATTTATTTGAGTTTAATTATGAATTTTTTATTTTGATGTTGTTTGTATAATTTGAAGCTTGTATGTTGTAGATAATTTGATTCTGGTCATTCTGGTATGTCATAATAACAATTTGGAGTTCAATAATATGTTCAAAACTGGGTTTGATTTTCGAATTTAGGAATTAGGGTTGTTAATTCGTATGAATGTTTTTAATTGAAATTGGGGGTTTTTGACCAAGGGGTTATTAGTATGATTGGTTGATACCAACGTGTAGAGCTTGAAAAGAGAAATCAATTGGCGGTGGTTTAATGTACAGACGGTACCGGAGTCGAGCTGGCCGGAGCAACGAAGAACTCGCCGTCCAACGAGTTTTCTTCAAGTTTTTCAGGCCAACTCAGGGGTTATTTTACTGATTGGATTGCATAGTTAGATTCCTGGTGAATTGTAGATTATATCCGGAGCTTTTGGTGGCCGGAGGGTTCTGGGATCATGTTCTCCGGCGAACCCCGTCGTTTTTCCGGCGAGGGAGTGTAAAAATTGCAATTAGGCACTTGTACTTTTAAGAACGAAACAAATTGGTCCCTGTACTTTTTGAAAATTTCAAATTTTGGATTCCTGTTTTAAAAATTAATAAAAATCATATTTTATATTTATTTTAATTTCTGAAATTCATTTTTAATTATTAAAAAATCCAAAAATTATTTTTAATTCAAAAATAAATTTGAATTATTTAATTAATTAATTTTAGGTAATAATTAATTATTTAATTAGTCAATTAATTTAAATATTAAATTATTAATTGATTTAATTAGTTATTAATTAATTTTAATTAATTATTTAATTAGATTTAATTATTTCTTATTATTTAAAAATTCTGAAAAATAGTTTCAAGTTTTAAAATATTATTTTAAATTATGTTTAAGTCTCGATAATTATTATTAAATGATTTTAAAGTCAGATTCGGGTATTCGAATGCTTTTAATTGTTTACAAATGATTCATTGACCCGTTTTAATTTCAAAAAATGTTCAAAAATTCGTATTAAATACCTGAAAAATCATTTTAACCCCGAATCTTCTTTGAAAAATTAATTTACCAAATTTCTTACGTGCTATGTGTTATCTGTGATCTAATTGGTGAATAATATGCTTATATGTACATGTTTGATGGTTTTATTGTATCTTTTAATCCGTACATCGGATTTGGGTGAAACGAAGGGTACATAGAAACTTGTAATAAATAGAATAAAGTGAGAATGAGTATTGATAGATACTTGTGATGTCTAGCAGAGGAAGCGAGGAGTAGAAAGGGAAAACATATAGTCAGTGAATAAGACTTGGTGAACGAGAGCAAGTAAAGTGTTAGCAAAGTGAGATGAGGCAAGTGTTCTGAACCTTCTCAAATTATGTTTCAAGTAATTGAATAGTTCTGTTATATATTACAAGTGTTTTGAAGTATTCAAACCTAAACTCTGATTATTTATGTTGATCTTGAGCCATAAACTTTGTTCCTTGTAAACCATTGAACGTTGAATACCCAGCTACGAACCACAGATATACAATACTACTCCACAAATACGTAAACACCCTATACAGATCATTGCTTTTGATTTGCTTAACATACAAACCTTTATACCTAGTAATCATCAAACCGTTATGCTTCTATTATCTGATTCTTTTATAGACCGAAAGCCAGTCCTTGTAAACATCTTGTTATACCTTTATGGTGTTATGAATCACCGTATATTTTGAGATGAATGTTGTTTATGATTCTGTTTTTTGATTTACATTATTTATTATGTTATTGTTATAGAATTGGATTATTTTATAAATGTGGACCAGATTTGTGGTCAGACCAGATTCGTGGTCGTATTAGGCCAATGTGTGCCTTGGATCCAGTATATAGAGCAGAGCTGTGTGCCTTACTCAGGGTTAGTGCATGACTGATCAGCAGCCTAATCTTGGTTTTTAAAATAAAACTGAATATCCAATTATAATCACTGCTTATCAAGAAACTTAATTCCTTAAAAACATTTCATTTGATCAATATTTAATCTAAATATTGTCACTATGACTTGCTGAGCTAGTTAGCTCACTCTTGCGAATCTTTTTATGTTCTTTTCCAGTTAAGAAGGAAATCGTTGGTAGCAAAGATCCCCAAGCAAGTGTTCGAGCTAGGATTCCAAGTTGAGATGGAATAAGCTAGCTGAAGACTTTTGTTTTAGTTTGAGTTTGAGAGTTTGTAAGAATTTTTTACTTTCAGATGTAAGTTAAACTAGTTGGGGTTTTGTACGTTTGTAATATAAGTAAGGTTGTGGCTTGTGTGCAAACTTCAACCTGTTGCGATTCGTGGTTATGGTAAGTAGGGTCATTGTATATATATTATTGTTATAAGCAGGTTTATATATTGTGTGTGTGTGTGTTGTGAACCCCAAATTTCTGACCCGGGTTTGGAGGGCGTCACAAAAGCTCCATAATCTATCTTTATAAAATTATTACCAACAACATTGATTATTGATAAAAAAATCTTAATAAGAATGATTATGCTGCTTATTTTAAATTGTAGTGAATCTTACAGATATAGCAACATATATAAATTCACTAGAACTTAAAATCTCACAATTATCTACAATAAAATATTAACAATATATCATTATTTGATTCTTGTCAAGTACTTTAGATACCAATAATTATGTTGCACCTTATTTTAATATAATTTAAATCATGAAACTGATATGACATGGAATTGTCTAACATCATAATTCAAATATATTTAAAATAAGATATAATTGAATTAAATACTAACTATCTATCAGATAAGCATTAAGCATTCAATTTCATAAACTATACAATTATTAACTCCTAACAGTTGTAATATCTCAAAAAATATTGGTTCGATAAATAAAGCCACATTAACCAACATTGTCTTATTTTCAATCTTACAAAAGCATTCTAAGTTCCTTATACTTTGATCCACTGAGTATTGCATCTATATCAAAGTATTCAGGAATTTGCAGATAAGAGAGAGGAAAAAATTATTCTAATTGGACAACATATGGTTACTTTTAATACAGTATTATCCACATTGACCATAGTTGTACTTAAGAGAGATTTTTACACTTAATTTATTAGTATAAGTGATTGAGGATAAGCATTGATTAATTAGAGGAGTTCTAAGTAATGTCACAAATACTAATACTTCACAATTAGTTCATAGTTAAACTCTTAACTAAATATCATTAACTGATATATGCAAAAATTAGTACACAACTAATCATGCTGCAGTCATGATTTTGATTTCAGTGAATTCTTGAGATGTACACATTGCTAAATTCACTAAAACCAAAATCTCATAATTAAACTATAACACATAAGTTGCATTCAATATACTAGATATCAATTATTTATATATTTAGTTATAATTAATCATGTTGCTTATTTATTTTAAGTTAGTTTGAATTATGGAGCAAATAAAATCATTAAATTTCTTCAATTTCCATAATCCAAACTACCAAAAAGATAAATAATAAATAAATACTAAATATCTATGAGTTAGATACTAGCACTTATATACTTATAATTATCCTTAAATAATTACCAATAAAATTTATGACTTATACACATGGCAGTTATTCTACAAATAATAAACATTTAGAAATATTGAAGGTTTTGTACACATAACTTAGAAAATACTTCAACTTCTAATATTAGTGATTTTAGAAATGATCAATGATTACTCAGTAGAAACAGAAAGAAATGACAAGTGAGCCAACAAATCATCTATAAGATGATGCTCACTTGCTTTAGATTTTGGCTCTTCCATGAGTGTCAAAGATGGAGAATCGGGAATTGATGTATTTATCATGTCCACATCTAGTGAGTTTGTGGGAGAATTATGTATGTGAGGTGTTTCAGTTGTAAGAGATTTTGGTTGTGACTCCACATTTATTGGAGCCATATCAACCTGACTTTGTGATGGTGTGGTAACTGAGTCTTTGACTGTAGTTGGCACTGTGTGTGCACCCTGTGACTCCGCCATAGGTTTAGAGTTCTTCTTTCTAATGTAAGTTTGAGGTTGGTCTCTGTCCCTTCCCCTTTTGGCCTGTGCTCTGGGTTGAGAGCTTGTTTCAATAGTCACATCCTATTGGAGGATGCAACTAGTAATGAGCTTGTTTCCTTATTAAGCACCACAGTTTGTTGAGAAACTACAGTGTGGCTGGTTTGGGTCACACAAACATCACTCTCCTTATCCTTAGGGTTTTTTGGATGTTCACCCTGTCCCTCACCTGTCTCACCACCTTGCACAATCCCCTCTTATATTTTTGTAGTTTTTAAAACTAGTTTCTTTTGAGAGGAACTAGAGTGGGCTTTCTTTGACTTGGATTTAGAAATTTTTGATTTTGTGGCTTGGGTAGGCATCTATTTGGTCACTATCACAGATGTCATAGCCACAGTAGGTTGCAAAGAAACTAGAGGTTGGGAAATAGCAGAGACATAAATATTTACCTCACTTACCTGAGGTGCCTCCATGATTGGCAAGTAGTGGAGAGGCACTTCATTGTGGAGATTATTCCTGTTAAGATCAGCAAGAACCCTCTTTTCTTAAACCCAACAATCAAGCTTATTAATTGGGTTCTCAATTAAGAGGTCTTTAGAAACATGGTTTGCTATTATCATAATAAATCTAGCATAGTATATATTCTTAGACCTCTTCTTAATGTCTCCTAACTTATAACCTAGTTCATACATGACAAAACTACTGAATTTAAAGTATTTATCACTTAAAAGCATGTAAAGCATTTTAAACATAGAGTAACTAACTGAGCAAAATTGCAAATTTTTCCTGAAAATGCTTTAATAAAAGAGTCACAGAGAAAGCTCCACTATTTTCTAAGGCCCATTCTCCTAACCTCACCTAATTTGGCAGGGTTTAGAGAATAACCCATATACACAAGCATGGTGCTCACTTATGTGTCTGTGTATGGGACAAGTGTGTTGTTTTCAGGCAGTTTAAGCATGCTTGGATTTCATCATATTTAATGCAATATTCATTACCTTTGAGAGAGAAGGCAATGGTCTTATCTTTGGAATTATACACTGCAGTAGTCCAAATCTCTTACACAACTTCACAGTAGATGACCGGAGATTCAAGCATAGTATAACTCAGTTTGCAACTTCGAATGAAGTCCATCATCTTGTGATAGTCCTCGGAAGCAATAATATCTTTGTTCACCAATGCTACAAAGTTATTCTTTTCATACAAAATTCCAGATTGACACATGATTTTGACTACAGGTGTCATTGCTGTGATTGATAGTAATTACAGAGATAGGGTTTTTGCTTTGGAGACGAAGAGAGTAAAATGCATTGAGAAAGATAAAAGTAAAATAAAAAATGAAAGATGGCCTTTATACTTCTCAGAAATAAATAAGTAAAAATTAAAAATTACAGTAAAGTACCCAAAATTTTTTGCCCAAAATAGCTGTTTAAAAAAAAATAAACTGTAGAAATTTTAAAGATTATCCATCGACATATACTTACATACTATAAGTAAATTTGATGGATAAGGTATAGAATTAACGGCTATGATTAAAGCAATTCAATGGATATATATTAAACAGATATCCGTCGAGATAAAATGTACCCAAAAAAATATTTGATTTTCAATAGATAATGAAATTCAACGGATATTCATTTTCAATGGATAATGAACATCCGTCGAGAGGTAAATTTTGACTAAAGCCAAAATTTCATCTTTTTAAGAAAAATCAAATTTGTTTCTAGCTGCATTACAAATTGCTTAAACATCAAAACAATTTCAGAAATAATTTAGCATACCTAACTCACTTACCAACCTAGTGAAAGTTGACTAATAAAGTGGCTTGGTAAATATGTCTACAAGTTGCTTCTTGCTTGAAACAAAATAAAGTTCCACTGTACCATTCATGACATGTTCTCGAATGAAGTGGTACTTGATGTCAATGTGCTTTGTCCTTGAATGCTGCACAGGATTTTCAGTAATGGCAATGACACTTGTGTTGTCACAGAAAATTGGGAACTTGTCCACATGTAGACCAAAGTCCAATAGTTGATTCTTCATCCATAAAATCTGTGCACAACTACCAGCAGCAATATATTCAGCCTCAGCTGTAGACGTAGAGACTGAATTTTGTTTCTTACTAAACCAGGATACAAGCTTGTTTCCTAGAAATTGACAGGTTTCTGTTGTACTTTTTCTATCAATTTTACAACCTTCATAATCTGTATCTGAATAAATAATTAGATCAAAACCAGAATCTCTAGAATACCAAATGCCAAGTTTTGGTGTTCCTTTGAGATATCTGAAAATTCTCTTAATAACTACTAAATGAGATTCTCAAGGATCAGCTTGAAATCTTGCTCAAACATAAGTAGCAAACATTAAATCTGGCCTACTAGCTGTTAAATATAAAAGTGAGCTAACCATGCCTCTATAACTTGAAATGTCCACAGACTTTTTAGTAGAGTTCAATTCTAGTTTAGTAGCAGTGGCCATAGGAGTTTTTGCAGATGTGCAATCCATTAAGTCAAACTTCTTTAAAAGATCATAAATATATTTGGTTTGACTAATGAATATTCCATCACTCTTGTAAACCAAGAAAGTAAGTTAGTTCTCCCATCATGCTCATTTCATACTTACTTTACATCAATTTGACAAACATTTTGCAAAGTTTCTCATCCGTAGAGCCAAATATAATATCATCTACATAAATCTGAACAAGTATACTAGAGCCCTTAATATTTCTAAATAAAAGAGTTCTGTCAACAGTACCTCTTGTGAAATAATTTTCTAAAAGAAACTTTGATAAGGTGTCATACCAGTATCTATGTGCTTTCTTCAAACCATATAGTGTTTTCAAAAGATAGTAGACATAATCTGGAAAGTTGGGGTCTTCAAAATGAAGAGGATGACTGAATAGACTTCCTCCTCCAAATCTTCATTCAGAAATGCACTTTTGACATCCATTTGATAGACCTTGAAATTGGCATGAGCTGCATAGGCTAGAAAAATCATGATGGCTTCAAGTCTTGCAACAGGAGCAAAGGTCTCATCAAAATCTATTCCTTCTTGTTGACAATAGCCCTTAGCAACCAATCTAGCTTTGTTCCTGACTATTATGCCATTTTTATCCATCTTGTTTCTGAATACCCATTTGGTGTCAATAGGATTCTTTCCTTTAGGTTTGGGTACCAGTTTCCATACCTCATTTCTTTCAAATTGGTTTAGCTCTTCCTACATAGCTAAATCCCAATCAGGATCCAACAAAGATTCTTCTACCTTTTTGAATCTTCCTGTGATATGAAGCTGCTGTATAAACATTCTTCTTGAGTTGATTTTCTAGTTTACACTCCTAAAGTTGCATCACCAATATTTAGTTCAAATGGGTGATCTCTAGTCCATTTCCTTTGTTGTGGTAGATTAGTTTTAGATGAAGTGGCATCAAAGTTGTCTTGATGTGTGACTCAGTTTTGATTAGAAGAAACTCCCCCTGAGTTTGTGATTTTTGAATTGAAGTTGGGGTCCTTTCTGTATGTGATCTATATTGACTTTCAACTCCTATAGATGGCTCAGCGGATGTTGTTGAGTGTAACCTGTAGTATTTACAGATTCTGCCCAAAATTAAGTTGGTAACTTTGATTCTTCTATCATTGTTCTTGCAGCTTCAATAAGGGATTTGTTCTTCCTTTCCACCACTTCATTTTTTTTGTGGACTCCTTGCTGCTGAAAATTCATGCATGATCCCATTTTCTTCACAAAACAACCTCATAACATAATTCTTGAACTTAGTTTCATTGTTACTCCTGATTCTTCTAACCTTGAGATCAGGATGGTTATTGACTTACCTTATATGATTAATAATGATTTCACTAGCTTCATCTTTAGATTTGTGAAAATATGTCCAAGTGAACTTTGTGAAATCATCAACAATCACTAGGAAATATCTTTTCTTTGAGATTGACAATATATTGACTGGTCCAAAAATCCCATGTGCAGTAGTTGTTGAGGTTCTTCAATTGTAGATTCAAGCTTCTTTTTGAATGATGCCTTGATCTGTTTTACTTTTTGACAGGAATCACACAGTCCATCATTTGAGAACTCAACTTGAGGAATGCCTCTTACAAGATCTTTCTTGACTAATTCATTCATAGTCTTGAAGTTCAGATGGAAAGTTTCTTGTGCCATAGCCAACTTTCATCTTGACTTGCTTTGCTGAAAAGACAAGTAATATAATTTGCACTTGATGAGTTGAAGTCATCTAAGAACACATTTCCATTTCTCACTCCACTGTGAACCACTTTGTTGTCCTTCTTGTTTGTAACAACACAGGCTAATAATTGAATGTTACTAAGTTACCCTTATCACAAAGCTGGATAACACTAAAATGATTATGTTTGAGTCCATCCACTAGAGCAACTTCTTCAATGATGATATTGTCTTTAGAAATCAAGCCATATCTCACATTATATCATTTGTTATCATCTCCAAAAGTGATACTTGGGCCAGCTCTCTCCTTGAACTCAGTGAGCAGGGTAGAATCTCCAGTCATGTGCCTTGAGCAACCACTATCCAAATAAAAAATATTCTTTTTGTTTCCCTGCACATATCAAAACCAAATCAAGTTGATTTTGGTACCCAAGTTTCCATCGGTCCTGCCTTGTTAACCTACTTTTTAGGTTTCTTAGGCTTGTCCCCATTTGACTAAGGTGATTGAGATTCAACCTTGGTCAATAGAGTAGGGCTTTGAAAACCATTCATAATTGCAGAATTATCATGCACAAGTTGATTAACATGAAATGGCATATTATGTACAAACATGTTATTCCACTAACGCATGTTAAATGACATTTGAGGCATACTAAATGCATCATAGTAAATATTTTGTGCAAATGGCATATTAGTAAATTGTGCATTCAAATTCTATGCTGGCATAACATTCATAAGAATTATGGGCAAGCTAGAAAATGAGGGAGGTGCAGACATAGATGTAGGCATAACAGATTTGCAATTAACAGACAGATGATTAACACTACCACACTTAACACAGATTTTTCTAGGTGCATATTTATCAGGTGTGTCGTTTTTGTGTTTGTTAATTCCTACATTTCCATTCCTGTTATATTTCCTTTTAGATTCTGCCTTAACCTTAATTTTCTCCAATCCATCATTTAGTTGCTTCATTGATAGATGCCCCACATTGACTCTTTTGTTATCCTTGATTTGACTTGAGGTGCCTCCATGATTGGCAAGTAGTTGAGAGGCACTTCATTGTGGAGATTGTTCCTGTTAAGATCAACAAGAACCCTCTTTTCTTGGACCCAACAATCAAGCTTATTTATTGGGTTCTCAATTAAGAGGTCTTTAGACACATGGTTTGCTATTATCATAATAAATCTAGCATAGTATATATTCTTAGACTTCTTCTTAATATCTCCTAACTTATAACCTAGTTCATACATGACAAAACTACTGAAATTAAAGTATTTATCACTTAAAAGCATGTAAAGCATGTTAAACATAGAGTAACTAACTGAGCAAAATTGATAATCTTTCCTGAAAATGCTTTAATAAAAGAGTCACAGAGAAAGCTCCACTCTTTTCTAAGGCCCATTCTCCTAACCTCACCTAATTTGGCAGGGTTTAGAGAATAACCCATAGACACAAGCATGGAGCTCACTAATGTGTCTGTGTGTGGGACAAGTGTGTTGTTTTCAGGCAGTTTAAGCATGCTTGGATTTCATCACAGTGAATGCAATAGTCATTACCTTTGAGAGAGAAGGCAATGGTCTTAACTTTGGAATTGTACACTACAATAGTCCAAATCTCCTCCACAACTTCGCAGTAGATGACCTGTGATTCAAGCATAGCATAACTCAGTTTGCAACTTCGAATGAAGTCCATCATCTTGTAATAGTCCTCGAAAGCAACAATATCTTTGTTCACTGGTGCTACAAAGTTGTTCTTTTCATACACAAATCCAGATTGACACATGATTTCGACTACATGTGTCCATGCTATGATTGATAGTAGTTACGGAGAAAAGGGTTTTTGCTTTGGAGACGAAGAGAGTAAAATGTTTTGAGAAAGATAAAAGTAAAATAAAAAATAAAAGAGAGCTTTTATACTTTCTCAAAAATAAATAAGTAAAAATTAAAAAGTACAGTAAAGTACCCAATAAAATTTTCACAAAACACCCGTTTTAAGAAAAAGAAATAAACTGTAGAAATTCTAAAGATTATCCATCGACATATACTTACATACTGTAGTAAATTCGACGGATAAGGTATATAACTAACGGCTATGATTAAAGCAATTCAATATATATATATATTAAAAAGATATCCTTCGAGATAAAAAGTATCCAAAAAAATATTTGATTTTCAACAGATAATGAAATTCAACAGATATTCATTTTCAACGGATAATGAACATCCGCCGAGATGTAAATTTTGACTTAGCCAAAATTTCATCTTTTTAGGAAAAATAAAATTTGTTTTTGGTTGCATTACAATTTGCTTAAACATCAAAACAATTTCAGGAATAATTTAACATACCTAACTCACTTACCAACATAGTGAAAGTTGACTCATAAAGTGGCTTGGTAAATATGTCTATAAGTTGCTTCTTGCTTGAAACAAAATAAAGTTCCACTGTAACATTCATGACATGTTCTCGAATAAAGTGGTACTTGATGTCAATGTGCTTTGTCCTTGAATGCTGCACATGATTTTCAGTAATGGCAATGACACTTTTGTTGTAACAGAAAATTGGAATCTTGTCCACATGTCGACCATAGTCCAAGAGTTGATTCTTCATCCATAAAATCTGTACATAACAACTATCAGCAACAATATATTCAGCCTCAGCTGTAGACGTAGAGACTGAATTTTGTTTCTTACTAAACCAGGATACTAGCTTGTTTCCTAGAAATTGACAGGTTTCTGTTGTACTTTTTCTATCAATTTTACAACCTGCATAATCTGCATCTGAATAACTAAATAGATCAAAACCAGAATCTCTAGGATACCAAATGCCAAGTTTTGGTGTTCCTTTGAGATATCTAAAAATTCTCTTAAAAGCTACTAAATGAGATTCTCAAGGATCAGCTTGAAATCTTGCTCAAACACAAGTAGAAAATATTATATCTGTCCTACTAGCTGTTAAATATAAAAGTGATCCAACCATGCCTCTATAACTTAAAATGTCCACAGACTTTTTAGTAGTGTTCAATTCTAGTTTAGTAGCAGTGGCCATATGAGTTTTTGCAGATGTGCAATCCATTAAGTCAAACTTCTTTAAAAGATCATAAATATATTTAGTTTGACTAATGAACATTCCATCACTAACTTGCTTAACCTGTAAACCAAGAAAGTAAGTTAGTTCTCCCATCATGCTCATTTCATACTTACTCTACATCAATTTGACAAACATTTTACAAAAAATTTCATCTGTAGAGCCAAATATAATATCATCTACATAAATCTGAACAAGTATAATAGAGCCCTTAACATTTCTAAATAAAAGAGTTTTTTCAACAGTACCTCTTGTGAAATGATTTTCTAAAAAAAACTTTAACAAGGTATCATACCAGACTCTATGTGCTTGCTTCAAACCATACAGTGCTTTCAAAAGATAGTAGACATAATCTGGAAAGTTGGGGTCTTCAAAACCAGGAGGATGACTGACATAGACTTCCTCCTCCAAATCTCCATTCAGAAATGCACTTTTGACATCCATTTGATAGACTTTGAAATTGGCATGGGCTGCATAGTCTATTAAAATCCTGATGGCTTCAAGTCTTGCAACAGGAGCAAAGGTCTCATCAAAATGTATTCCTTCTTGTTGACAATAGCCCTTAGCAACCAATCTAGCTTTATTCCTGACTACTATGCCATTTTTATCCATCTTGTTTCTGAATACCCATTTGATGTCAATATGATTCTTTCCTTTGGGTTTGGGTACCAGTTTTCACACCTCATTCCTTTCAAATTGGTTTAGCTCTTCCTACATAGCTAAAACCCAATCAGTATCCAACAAAGATTCTTCTACTTTCTTTGGCTCTTCTGGTGATATGAAGCTGCTGTATTAACATTCTTCTTGAGTTGATTTTCTAGTTTACACTCTTAAATTTGCATCACCAATAATTAGTTCAAATGGGCGATCTCTAGTCCATTTCATTTGTTGTGGTAGATTAGCTCTAGATGAAGAGGCCTCAAAGTTGTCTTGATGTGCGACTGAGTTTTGATTAGAAGAAACTCCCCCTGAGTTTGTGGATCTTTGACTTGAAGTTGGGGTCCTTTCTCTATGTAATTTATATTGACTTTCAACTCCTATAGATGGCTCAGCGGATGTTGCTGAGTGCAACATGTAGTATTTACAGCTTCTGCCCTAAAGTAAGTTGGTAACTTTGATTCTTCTAGCATTGTTCTTGCAGCTTCAATAAGGGATTTGTTCTTCCTTTCCACCACTCCATTTTTTTGTGGAGTCCTTGCTGCTGAAAATTCATGCATGATCCCATTTTCTTCACAAAATAACCTCATAACGTAATTTTTGAACTTAGTTTCGTTGTTACTCCTGATTCTTCTAACCTTGAGATCAGGATGGTTGTTGACTTGCCTTATATGATTAATAATGATTTCACTAGCTTCATCTTTAGATTTGAGAAAATATGTAATGTCTGGGAAATTTACGTTTGTATTATATCATATTTATAATAAATAAGGTGTGTTGATGTGTCATTTATGTGTGATTATCTGTCAAACCCTAATTGTTACGTGTTATGTACATTCTGTGTCATTTCTGTATTTTTAGGATATTTTTCAGATGATTTATTTTGCATTCATCGCTTTCATTTCAAACGTTTTACGACCCAAACCATGATTTTAAAGCCAGTATTTCAAATAAAATAATGGGCCTTATTTTTCATCAAACGGCTTTTACCATCACATTATTCTGAACATCTAGACATTTTATAAATTTTCTCGTTTACGAAAAATGACTTTTCCAGGCTCCATTGGGTGTTAAAACCCCCACAAAAATCACATTTTTATTTTTATAAAATTATAGGACTTTCATTTATATTATTTGTTTGCATTTTTGCATTATTCACAATTTTCGGGAAATTTTGGCATATATATTGCATATATAAAATATTTATAAATTAAATTTTAATACTAAAAAATTATAAAAATTAGGGCCAAATATTTTTATTAGATGTATAATTAGCCCCTTAATTTTATTTAGGAGTATTATTTTTACTACTATAAATAGCCTAATTATTATTTAATTATAATTAATAAATCATTAAAAATCAGAATTTTCTCTGAAATTCGGGTCGGGAAGAACTTGAATCGGGTCGAGAATCAAACCGTGATTTCCAGCTGATTTCTTCATCAAATCGTGTAATTCCAGTAACCAAATCGAAGGTTTTGATCTGTTCTTTCCATTTCTAGCATCAATTTCACGTTTTAATTCGTAGTTTTTAATTTGCAAATTCTAGGGTTTATGTTCGAATTAGGACTTTTTGATTGCAGGGTTATTTTGATGTTTTGATGATTGATATAGCTTTGTTAGATGATTTACAGCCGATTCATGGTGTTTAATTGAACGAACGATGTCTGTATAGTGATTCACGATTTCTAGGGTTTATGTCAGATTTTCAAAACACAACTCGATGATTTCTGTGCATATTTGATTCTTGATATGTTAGGGCTTTGATTGTATGAGTTCATAGCTTTAATTTCCACTATAGAACGTTGAGTTTGGTTTACAGAATAAAAAGATAGGTTTTTGGCCGGAGTTGAGTTTGATTTTGATCGGAGATGAAGTTTCAGGGATGTTTTTGGTTTGTTTTGGCCGGGAACAGATTGAGGTAGTTGCCAGGAATTGAAACCCTGTGAAAAACGAACCAAACGGTTCCGTTTTTGGCCTGAAAATGGCTCACCGGAATCTGCACCGGTGGCCAGATTCTGGGCAAAATCAGGCGTGTTCTTCACGACCCGGATTTTGACTCGTATAAAATATCCGGTTTTGATGTGTTTTGTCAGATGTTTGGTTTCTGACAGATGTTTCTGGAATTTTAATTTTAATTTTATTTTTATTAATTTAAAAAATCAGATTTATTTATTTTATAAATTGATTAATTAATTATTTAATTAATTGATTTATATTATAAATAATTCTGAATTATTTTCTAAAAAAACATTAGATTGAATTATTTTCTTAATTATTTATTATTTATTTATTATTTATTAACTATTTATTAATTATTTAAAAATGATTAGTTATTTTGATAATTAATCAAATAATTTTCAATAAATCATAATAAATTTATTATAATTTCAAAAATTAAAGAAAAATCATTTTTACTTCTGATTTTTCTTAAATAATGATTTAAAAATTATTTTTGAGTTTTAAAAATTAGTAATAATTATTTATAGTGAATAATAAATTGAATTATCAGTGTTTAATTGATAATAATTAGACAGTTAGTCCGATTTGAGTAAAACGAAAGCATGTTGACTCAGAAAAATGAATTCTTTCCATTAAAAATAATATTAAAGCTTAATTTCTTCTAGAAATTAGTTGATTTTGTTTCTTGTTTGATTATCAGGCGAAATACGTGCCGAGACAAGTCCGAAAAATTCCGAAAAATGGGAAACGAGTCAGATGACGATCAGTTGAGCGACCAGCGAGTCGATTTTGGTTCTAAAAATTATTTTAACTATAAAAATGATTGTGTGCTTATGTGCTTATGTGTATTACGTGGTTAATGGAGTCTTATTTGCTAATAAGTAATACATGAGTCAGTCATAAGCGCATGGGTAGATGTTAGGAATGGTGTGAAGTCGATTCAAGATGCAATTGAAGTACGAAATGACGTAATCAGTCTATTTCTCTAACAGAAGCTAAGCCAGCAAGGTAGGTTGAGTCGGTATTAGATGAAGGTGACATATTTGCAGTGAGTCACACATAAGGCAAGTTTTTCCCCTATTCTACTTTCAGAATAGTGACATTTCTTCAAATGCTTATCACATTTGCACTCTTTTGATTCTTGTTCTTAATCACTGATACACACTTGCTATTCCTTTATTCATATTTCATTTCGATTCTTGATTTCTCCGTTTCTTTGGATTCCTAATTCATATTCCATTGGTGATACATTGAGATTGATATATTCTGGTGTTTAGAATATATCAAAGCATACCGATTGTTCCAGTTGCTAAGCGATGGACTGGATAATGATATTTTTGGGATTGAGTGTGTCTTAATCCTGAGGACCGGGATATGACTGGTGCCTCGACATGGGTCGTAGTGCCTGGGTACCTGACTAGATCTATATATTGAGATATATATCTGCATTATATTTTGACTGATCAGCAGAATATAGATACGAACTTGTGTCCAGTTTAGTTCATTTGTACTCGCCAGTAATGGCCTTCTTTCTATTCTCGTGGGGTTATATCTTTGCAGATATACCCGAAATTATGGATTCATTTAAAATGCTTTAACACTGTTTATAATTTGTGGACTTGTTGAGCAATTTTTGGCTCACTGTTGTTATTCACCTTATTATTTTCAGTTAAGAAGGAATATGAAACCCATCAGGACTCGAGTGGTAAAGAAGCGGGTCAAGCCTCGGGATCCTCTCATACCCAAGGTGTTGATCCCAATCCAGGAAGAAAGCTTTGAGTTTCCCGAACAGGTGGAGTGTTGATAGATAGTGTGTTTGAATAAAAGCTGAACTTAGTTTAAAATGAATTAGACAATGGTTTGTTATAAAGAGAGCTTGTGAGATTTTGAATTTGGTTTTTTAATAAAGTAGTTAGTGGTTCTTGTTTTCATACTTCAACCTAAAAAGATCCTGGTTAGTATTAAAGGGGTTTAGTTTCATTTCTTTATTAATTGTTAATCAGATTGTACAGGTTTGGTGATTAGCTAGTAACCCCCAGACTTATACCCCGGGTCTGGAGGGCGTTACAAAATATGTTCAAGTGAACTTTGAGAAATCATCAACAATCACTAGGAAATATCTTTTCTTTGAGATTGACAACACATTGACTTGTCCAAAAATTTATGTGCAGTAGTTGTAGAGGTTCTTCAATTGTAGATTCAAGCTTCTTTTTGAATGATGCCTTGATCTGTTTTCCTTTTTGACATGAATCACACAGTCCATCATTTGAGAACTCAACTTAAGGAATGCCTCTTACAAGATCTTTCTTGACTAATTCATTCATAGTCTTGAAGTTCAGATGTGACAGTTTCTTGTGCAATAGCCAACTTTCATTTTGACTTGTTTTGCTGAAAAGACAAGTAATAGAATTTGCACTTGTTGAGTTGAAGTCAGCTAAGTACACATTTCCCTTTCTCACTCCAGTGTGAACCACTTTGTTCTCCTTCTTGTTTGCAACAACAACAAATGCTTGGGAATTGAATGTTACTAAGTTGCCCTTATCACAAAGCTGGATAACACTCAAAAGATTATGTTTGAGTAGATCCACTAGAGCAACTTCTTCAATGATTACATTGTCTTTAGAAATCAAGCCATTTAATCCGTGAAAATAGCCGTTTAAAAAAAAATAAACTATAAAAATTCTAAAGATTATCCATCGACATATACTTACATACTGTAAGTAAATTCGACGGATAAGGTATAGAATTAACGGCTATGATTAAAGCAATTCAACGGATATATATTAAACAGATATCCGTCGAGATAAAAAGTACCCAAAAAAATATTTGATTTTTAACAGATAATGAAATTCAACGGATATTCATTTTCAACCGATAATGAACATCCGTCGAGATGTATATTTTGACTTAGCCAAAATTTTATCTTTTTAGGAAAAATCAAATTTGTTTCTGGCTGCATTACAAATTGCTTAAACATCAAAAGAATTTCAGAAATAATTTAGCATACCTAACTCACTTACCAACCTAGTGAAAGTTGACTCATAAAGTGGCTTGGTAAATATGTCTACAAGTTGCTTCTTGCTTGAAACAAAATAAAGTTCCACTGTACCATTCATGACATGTTCTCGAATAAAGTGATACTTGATGTCAATGTACTTTGTCCTTGAATGCTGCACAGGTTTTTCGGTAATGGCAATGACATTTTTGTTGTCATAGAAAATTGGGATCTTGTCCATATGTAGACCATAGTCCAATAGTTGATTCTTCATCCATAAAATATGTGCACAACAACTACCAACAGCAATATATTCAGCCTCAGCTGTAGACGTAGAGACTGAATTTTGTTTCTTACTAAGCCGGGATTCTAGCTTGTTTCCTAGAAATTGACAGGTTTCTGTTGTACTTTTTCTATCAATTTTACAACCTGCATAATCTGCATCTGAATAACTAATTAGATCAAAACCAGAATCTCTAGGATACCAAATGCCAAGTTTTGGTGTTCCTTTGAGATATCAGAAAATTCTCTTAATAGCTACTAAATGAGATTCTCAAGGATCAGCTTGAAATCTTGCTTAAACACAAGTAGCAAACATTATATCTAGCCTACTAGCTGTTAAATATAAAAGTGAGCCAACCATGCCTCTATAACTTGAAATGTCCACAGACTTTTTAGTAGTGTTCAATTCTAATTTAGTAGCAGTGACCATATGAGTTTTTGCAGATGTGCAATCCATTAATTCAAACTTCTTTAAAAGATCATAAATATATTTGGTTTGAATAATGAATATTTCATCACTAACTTGCTTAACTTGTAAACCAAGAAAGTAAGTTAGTTCTCCCATCATGCTCATTTCATACTTACTTTACATCAATTTGACATACATTTTGCAAAGTTTCTCATCTATAGAGCCAAATATAATATCATCTACATAAATTTGAACAAGTATACTAGAGCCCTTAACATTTCTAAATAAAAGAGTTTTGTCAACAGTACCTCTTGTGAAATGATTTTCTAAAAGAAACTTTGATAAGGTGTCATACTAGGCTCTATGTGCTTGCTTCAAACCATAGAGTTCTTTAAAATGATAGTAGACATAATCTGGAAAGTTGGGGTCTTCAAAACTAGGATGATGACTGACATAGACTTCCTCCTCCAAATCTCCATTCAGAAATGCACTTTTGACATCCATTTGATAGACCTTGAAATTGGCATGGGCTTTATAGGTTAGAAAAATCCTGATGGCTTCAAGTCTTGCAACAGGAGCAAAGATCTCATCAAAATATATTCCTTCTTGTTGACAATAGCCCTTAGCAACCAATCTAGCTTTGTTCCTGACTACTATGCCATTTTTATCCATCCTGTTTCTGAATACCCATTTGGTGTCAATAGGATTCTTTCCTTTAGGTTTGGGTACCAGTTTCTGTACCTTATTCCTTTCAAATTGGTTTAGCTCTTCCTACATAGCTAAAACCCAATCAGGATCCAACAAAGATTCTTTTACCTTCTTTGGCTCTTCCTTTGATATGAAGCTGCTATATAAACATTCTTCATGAGTTAATTTTCTAGTTTACACTCTTAAAGTCGGATCGCCAATAATTAGTTCAAACGGGTGATCTATAGTCCATTTCCTTTGTTGTGGTAAATTAGCTCTAGATGAAGAGGCCTCAAAGTTGTCTTGATGTGTGACTGAGTTTCGATTAGAAGAAACTTCCCCTGAGTTTGTGGATTTTTGACTTGAAGTTGGGGTCCTTTCTGTATGTGATCTATATTGACTTTCAACTCCTATAGATGGCTCAACGGATGTTGCTGAGTGTAACATGCAGTATTTACAGCTTCTGCCCAAAAGTAAGTTGGTAACTTTGATTCTTCTAGCATTGTTCTTGCAGTTTCAATAAGGGATTTGTTCTTCCTTTCCACCACTCTATTTTCTTGTGGAGTCCTTGCTGCTGAAAATTCATGCATGATCCCATTTTCTTCACAAAACAACCTCATAACAGAATTCTTGAACTTAGTTTCATTGTTACTCCTGATTCTTCTAACTTTGAGATCAAGATGGTTGTTGACTTGCCTTATATGATTAATAATGATTTCAATAGCTTCATCTTTAGATTTGAGAAAATATGTCCAAGTGAACTTTGAGAAATCATCAACAATCACTAGGCAATATCTTTTCTTTGAGATTGACAATACATTGGCTGGTCCAAAAAATCCATGTGCAGTAGTTGTATAGGTTCTTTAATTGTATATTCAAGCTTCTTTTTGAATTATGTCTTGATCTCTTTTCCTTTTTGATAGAAATCACACAGTCCATCCTTTGAGAACTCAACTTGAGGAATGCCTCTTACAAGATCTTTCTTGACTAATTCATTCATAGTCTTAAAGTTCAGATGAGACAGTTTCTTGTTCCATAGCCAACTTTCATCTTGACTTGCTTTGGTGAAAAGACAACTAATAGAATTTTCACTTGATGAGTTAAAGTCAGCTAAGTACACATTTCCTTTTCTCACTCCAGTGTGAACCACTTTGTTGTCCTTCTTGTTTGTAACAACACAGGCTTCATAATTGAATGTTACTAAGTTGCCCTTATCACAAAGCTGGATAACACTCAAAAGGTTATGTGTGAGTCCATCCACTAGAGCAACTTCTTCAATGAAGACATTGTCTTTTGAAATCAAGCCATATCCCACAGTATAGCAATTGCTGTCATCTCCAAAAGTGATACTTGGGACAGCTCTCTCCTTGGACTCAGTGAGCAGGGTAGAATCTCCAGTCTTGTGCCTTGAGGAACCACTATCCAAATACCAAATATTCTTTCTATTTCCCTGCACACATCAAAACCGAATCAAGTTGATTTTGGTATCCAAGTTTCCTTTGGTCCTGCCATGTTAGCCTACTTTTTAGGTTTCTTAGGCTTGTCCCCATTTGACTCAGGTGATTGAGATTCAACCTTGCTCAATAGAGTAGGGCTTTGAAAACCATTTATAATTACAGAATTATCATGCACAGGTTGATTAACATGAAATGGCATATTATGTGTAAACATGTTATTCCAGTAAGGCATGTTAAATGGCATTTGAGGCATACTAAATGCAGCATAGTAAGTATTTTGTGCAAATGGCATATTAGTAAATTGTGCATTGAAATTTTGTGCAGGCATAACATTCATAGAAATTATGGGCATGCTAAGAAATGAGGGAGGTGTAGACATAGATGTAGGCATAATAGATTTGCAATTAACAGACAGATGATTAACACTACCACACTTAACACAGATTTTTCTAGGTGCATATTTATCAGATGTGTAGTTGTTATGTTTTTTAATTCCTACATTTCCATTCCTGTTATTTTTCCTTTTAAATTCTGCCTTAACCTCAATTTTCTCCAATCTATCATTTAGTTGCTTCATTGATAGATGCCTCACATTGACTCTTTTGTTATCCTTGATTTGACTTGAGATGCCTCCATGATTGGCAAGTAGTTCAGAGGCCCTTCATTGTGGAGATTGTTCCTGTTAAGATCAGCAAGAACCCTATTTTCTTGGACCCAACAATGAAGCTTATTTATTGGGTTCTCAATTAAGAGGTCTTTAGACACATGGTTTGCTATTATCATAATAAAACCAAGAATAGTATATATTCTTAGACCTCTTCTTAATATCTCCTAACTTATAACCTAGTTCATACATGACAAAACTACTGAAATTAAAGTATTTATCACTTTAAAGCATGTAAAACATGTTAAACATAGAGTAACTATCTGATCAAAATTGCTAATCTTTCCGGAAAATGCTTTAATAAAAGAGTCATAGAGAAAACTCCACTCTTTTCTAAGGCCCGTTCTCCTAACCTCACCTAATTTGGAAAGGTTTAGAGCATAACCCATAGACACAAGCATGGTGCTCACTTATGTGTCTGTTTGTGCTCACTTGACGGATGTGATTCTTTGTCTTTCGATGTATAACTCCTTTTATCTTTCGACGAATAATCTTCATTATCCGTTGAATTCACATCCGTTGAAAGTCCTTCTACCAAGCTACGATCCAGTTTCTCTTTACTCTTTTTCCAGGCTTCCTCACAGAAAGGCTCTATTCCTTAAACTTTAGTAATTTGAGTATGGATATCTCTAGATGATTTCCAAGCATTAATTACATCATGTTCTCGTTCAAGTTGCTTTCTTAAAATCTCCTCTTTCTTTAAAGATTCAGTAAGTTCTTCTTTAGCAATTCTACACTCTATTTTCAGTTTCTCAAACTCAACAAATTGAGTTTCTACCACATAATTTCTTTCACTTAAAAACAAATTATTTTCCTTAATTTTTTTGTTTTCCTTAGTGAGAGATTTGAGTGTAACACGCAAGTGATACAATTCTGTAGACATGTCATTTATAGCATCATTACACTCATATTTAGAAAGATGTGCTAGGTTAGTGGTGATTACCTGATTGCTTGAAGAACTGACTTCTGCTTCATCTGATTTGGCCATCAGGGCTAGGTTGACATAGCTAGTTTCTTCATCTTCATCTATCCCATCAGTAGCCCAGTCATTTTCCCGAGTCAAGAAAGCCCTTTTCTTTTGTTTGAGCAATTCAAAGTATTTTTTTTTGTAATCCACAGGCTCAAACTTCTTTTTCTCAGAATCAGGCTTTCTGCATTCACTAGAAAAATGACCACTCAAGCCACATTTGAAACACTTGAATTTGGTTTTATCCACCATATTTCTATTTGGCTTGGTTGCTCCAAAATTCTTTTTGAATTTGAGCTTGGAAAACCTTCTTGACAGGAAAGCTAGATGTTCATCTATATCTTCCATTTCGTCTTGACTAAGATGATCTTCATGCTCAGCTACTAGCCCTTTTCCTTTGCCTACACAAACCCTGGAGTTTGGTGCAGATTCCACAACTTCAACCTTCATCTCTTTCACTCTCTCTTGCTCAGCTACCAGAGCTATAGATCCATTCTTCTTTCTTCCTTTCTCTATCTATTCATCTTGTTCCATTTCAATCTCACAAGTTTTTAGAATGCTATATCCTCTTTCCAAAGTAAATTCCTTGTAATCTTGAGAATTTCTGAGAGAGACCGTCATAGGCTTCCACACTTTTGGTAGATATTTAAGGAACTTCAGGTTTGAATCTTTTTTCTGATAGACTCTTTCATGCAGTTTTAGTATATTTAGTATTTTTTGAAATCAACTAAAGATGTCACTCAGAGATTCACTGTCTTCACAATGAAAGTGCTCATACTGCTGAATTAGAAGTTGTATTTTGTTTTCCATCACTTGTTCAGTTCCATCACATATGATTTGAATTGTATCCCATATATCTTTAACAGTCTTGCAGTTGATGACATTGTCAAATATATCTCCATCAAGTTCATTGAACAGAATGTTCATAGCCTTCTTGTCTTTGTGTACTTGCTCAATATCTTCATATGTCCATTCAGCTTGTGGCTTTGGAACAGTTTTCTCATCACCTACAGCTCCTTCAGTATCTGTAGCAGCTTTTCTAGGAACATGAGGGCCTTTCTCAATGCAATCAACATACCTTTCATCTTGAGAGAGAAGATGAAGGTGCATTTTTACCTTCCAATATTGATAGTTGTCTTTATCCAACAACGTGATCTTTACTCTAACATCCTTCCTGCTCATGTTGTTAGTTGCTTTGATCTTTAAACTCTTAGTGTGTCAAGAGCTTGCTCTGATACCAATTTTTAGTCCCAAACAATCTAACAACTAGAATTACAGAAGGGGGGTTGAATGTAATTTTTATTTTTTTTTATTTTAAGAATATCTCACAAATATAATTATATCAGTGTTGAATATGCAAAAGTGTGGAATGAAAATAAAGAAGTATTCAAACATAAAGTAGTTAAACACAAGGATTAAAAACTTTTTGGTGGATTGAAATTACCCACCAGAGATATATATTTATGAGAACTCTGTGTTGCAAAGATGCACACAACTACTTACAAGTATGAAATACTAAGAACAAAGAAATTCTTAACAGATACAGCTTTTTCTATTTCTCAGTTCTTGCTTACTTGCTTAATATTCAACTTGCTACTACACTTGGTTTATATACATGATAAAAAGAAAAACTAATAAGACAAAAGTATCTTGGTCTAATTTAATGCTGCTCCATTTCTCCATCCAGCATATTTGAATATCTTCAATTTAGCATGGAAATAGAAATGCTTATTTGTTCTCTAAAACATGTTAATAGGCTGCCACATTCCATTTGCATACAATCAACCCATGTGACTGCCAAGTCACTATCAACTGCTTTTTGAATTTGATCATCCGTTGAAACTCTATTGGATCATCCGTTGAGACTTTGTTGGATCATTCGTTGGATCATTCGTTGAGAGTCTGGTTGATCATCCGTTGAAACCTTGTGGAACATCCGTTGAGAGTATCTTCAGAGCAGTTAATTCTATTTCACTTATGCAAGATTATAAGGCATCTAATATTTTTGCAATTAGCCAACCTATTTTGCATATCAATCTAGTAGTCAACATAATATAAAATATCTTACATCTTCTAGTTCTCTAAGACATTACAATATGCAGAAATGCGCTACTAAAATTTATTTAAACATAAGCTACTCTCTCACCGGATAACTAATAAAATTTTCTGTTGAGAGCTACAATCACACTTAATCAAATTTAATAAGATGTTTTTTAGCATATCATCATGTCTACATTATATTCCTAACAACAAACGGTTTTGATAGCAGTGTTATTATGCATTCTCTGGTTCTCTATTTCAAAAAACTCTGTAGTAGCTGAAGCCGAAGACATTATAAGAGCCACGCAGATAATTAGAGCTTGGCTTCATTAATATTGGAAGTTGTACAAATCCATACGTTGGAAATCTTGTTATTCTACATCATTTTCTTGAAACTTAAAAAACAATGGAAATCTTGTTATTCTTACTGAATCTGATAATATATTTTGGTCATCAAACTCTTAACAATTATGTGGAGCAGCTGTTGGATTCAGGGAATCTTGTTATAGAGATGAAGATGAGAGTGATTCTGTTAAGCAAAGTTTTGGTATTCCTCCAAATACTCTATTACCGGGTTCTAACTTCTAAGCTCAGCTGGAATTTGGAACCTGGGCTTGAGAGATATCCCACCTCTTGGAAAAGTACAGATGATCCATCTCCAGGTGAATTTGAAAATTGTACTGATCACAATAGATATCCACAGCTTATGCTGAAGAAATGTTCTTCTATACATTAGCCTAATGATGAGGAGTTGTAATTTCATTACAAGTTGTTAATAGATCAGTTGATACGAGGCTTGCATTGGATCCGCTTGGTAATTTGAAAAACTGTGTATGGATTAAAAATCTCAAATTTGGCAAACTTTTCTTTCTTATCAAATATATAATTGTGACCATTATGGGATATGTGGAGCTTATGGGAGCTGTAAGGTCAACAATTCTCTTGCTTGCAATTGCTTTAATGGATTTCGGCAAATTGATTAAAAAAAATGGGATGCTGCAGATTGGTCTAGTGCATGTGCGAGGAAGGTACAATTGAGCGGTGTAATTGGAGAGTGAATTTTTGAAATTCTCCTGGTTGAAATTACCAGATACTCAGTGTTCTTTGTTTCATAAGTAAACGAGCTTTGATGAGTGTAGGAGAGCGTGCTTGAAGAATTGGTTGTGTACAGCTTATGCAGATACAGATATTAGAGGCGGTGGATGTGGATGCTTGTTATGGTTTGATGAGCTTATTAATATTATACATCAGAAAGAATATCTTAACATAAGAATGGCTGCATCTGAATTAGGTAAACTTTATTTGTCTTCATTACTCCCAACTCAGTATGTTATAATCTGTTTTATGGCAATTAGTATATTAATATTACTTTCTGCCTAAATATGAAGCTAAAAATGGGAGATCAAAACTTATAAGGATCATAAGTATACCTATTCTTTTGACCGTGACAATGATGTGAGTATGCCCGTGGGTAATCAGGAACAATAGAGTTCCATTGTTTTACTTCACAACCTTAGCTACCCAACCAATGGGCAATGGCTTCTCAAGAAACTCTCTTTCTTGGAGAAGGTGGTTTTGGACCTGTCTATAAGGTAAGTGTCATGGCTGCACTAATCTAGGTGCAAAGTCTAGACAACTTATAGGCACAGAACGCAAGAGTTAGAATTACTGTTTACACACTTGAAACAGAAATATATCATGTTTGAGTTGAGCACATATGTTCAACACCGTAACCATACATTCTTTTCCCCTAAATGCAAATGGTCAATGGTACATGTCATTTGTTCCTAGTGCAGAAAATGACTCTGTCACATTAACGTATTTTAGGGTATGCTCGACCAAGGAAAAGAAATAGCAGTAAAGAGACTTTCAAAAGATTGGAGGCAAGGGTTGAGATAGTGAATCTTCTTGGCTGCTCTAAATCCATATCACCCTTCCAGGTGCCAACATATAACTAGAGTGCTGATTGTATGGGAAGTGAAGCATTCGCAACCATGACGAATTGACGATTATTCTTCACCAAGCAATCAATTTCCACTGCAAAGTTTTCCATTGCAATTGCTGGTAAGGAAAGTGCCATAACAATCCCAGTCTCGCCCTTTCTGTTCTTATGCGGTATGTAAAAACACATCCCGCAAATGCCATAGCCTATTACACCAGTGGGCGGACCACCATAATCAGCTCTGCCCCACCCGAAATCAATGTCTTCAAATCCGGCATGTGTTAAATCGGATACATTAAAGGTTCGAGCCAGTCTGAAAAGAGGTCGTCCTTTTAAAACCATAAGGTCAGCTACCGATCTCATGTACTCTTCTGTAACATCTTCTTTTATTTTCTTTACAAGTTCCAATGCATATCCAAATGGATTCTCACAAAGTTTTCCGACTGTTGTTACAACTGCTGGGTTCACGAATGCATTCCCATAGTATCCCTTGGGCAGGATGGGAGGATTAAATTTTGTGCGTGCATTGACATGATAAGAAACGCGCACCTCCTCTTGGGGATCAAGCTGCAGGGAACGAGTACGACATCTCCATAAGAAAGCTGTGAGAAGCTCCAAGGAAGAACATTTGCCAAGGTGCGGAGGAACCAATTGACGGAGCACACGAATCTCACTAGGACCAAAGAAAAACGAACGATTAACTATGTTATCAAGATTTATGTTGATGAAATCATCTAACTCATCAAACTGATGATGTGTGCACGTAACACGGGGTGGGTCCCTTGCATTAAGTAGTTCTCTTTGCCACACTGGAAAAACAGAAGGGGCACTTGCACCTCTAGCAATTTCACCTAAAGCAGTTAGAAACTGCACAAGTCCGGAAGCATCACACATTGTATGGTTAATCCTCGAGGCAAATATGAATCCTCCGCACTTAAGTCGAGTTACCTACAGACGTTAATTGTTACCAAACAGCCTAAAAATTATATACACATGTCGATACTGCTAGATCATAGCTAAGCTAACCGACTAAATGCATAGAAGAGAGAAAAAAAAAACCTGAATATGGACAAGAGGAGAATCTGTAATTCCAGAAGAGTGAGGTACTTGAAAAAGAAGCTCCTCAAAACATGGAAATGGAGGCTCAAGTGTATCACCAAATTGGTCAACTGTAACATCTGCATCAGCTTCAACGAATATCACTCCTTCCCCGGTGCATTCTACTGCCAGTTTGCGGGCCGCACCTTCTCGTAGCCGGCCCGCCAGCGGATAGTAGAACACAAGCGTTTTGGAAAGTGCTTCTCTAATGACTTTCACGGGGTCCTTTTTTCGTACATCAATTAAATCATTTTTCTTTCGATAAAATTGGATGTTCGAGATTTGTAAACGGAAACCGTCTTGATCATCTATGTCGGAGAGGAATTTGTACTCGTGTGGAGTCGGTTTTGCTGGAGTTATTAGCTCCGGTGAACGCCTGTTTACTGCGAAAACCAGGGGCTGTTGTGTTTCCATCGAAGATAATTGTGATCAAGTTTGAGAGATAGCTACAAACTAGATAAGTGTACAATACTTGATGTAGTGGTAAGCAGAATATAAGCTAAGCCCATGTATTTATATGTAGTATCTTTTGTAATTAGCGTGTGAGAATTTTAATCGAATTACGACGTTTTGACGCTTGTTTTAGAATCTATACATCTGTCTATACATATACATGATCTGTTTGCCACTGTTTTTGCTGAAAAATAATTAGTATCAATTATCAGCTGATCAAACACATGCATAAGGACATAAAACAAAGTTATAGTAAAAATATTTGATGGGACAGCTTGGATTCTTATCTGTTTTGAAAATGTGCAATAGTTGAATGGACATTTTGACCTGGAGTAGAAATGTCCGGCCATGTAGGGTGACGATGATATTAATAAGTTTTAACTCCAACTGCTTATAGATAACTTCACATATGAAGAAATTAGAAAAATAAAATAAAAAAACTTCACAAATGAAGACAAGATGACGATAATCAGTAATGAATTGGAATCTTGCACACGAATATATTTATGTAAATTCCAGGAATAGATTAGGTCAGAGTTTATACACAGATATATTTGTTACATGACTCATGCATGTATAGAGAGTAGGCCAGCTCCTTTAACTACCAGACTATGATCAACCGAGAAACTCCTGAAACTCCATGTGCTCGTTGTGATCTAGCAGCTACACCATTAATCTATATAGCAAATTGATACATTTAACAAAAAAACAGATCTATCTGCTGTTAGAGATAATGATCCTAAAAGTTATACTCCCTCCGTCTCTTTCAATTGTTTACATTTTTTAGAGAGTGGTCGACATGCATTTTAAAGTGCATATAAACTATATTTCTGTAAATTTTTTTTACAATTTTGTTTTTCTAAATAAAAATTAAAACATTCAACTTTTATTCAGAAAAAGAAAATTATAAAAATAAGTTACATAACTATATTTTTTATGCACCTTAAAATGCGTGCCGGACACTTATTCAGAAATATAAACTATTCAAAGAGACTGAGGGAGTATATATTATGCGTACGTGTGGTCTAAGAGTTAAAGTTTCACCAACAACCTAAATTTAAAATTAATACTCCAACTTAATTAATTCTAACTTAAAAATGAGCATGCTATGGTAATTTAAGTAGTTAAAACTTAAGAATTTATTCTTTATGGTCCACATCGAAAAAATCCAATATATCATCATTTCACTTCATAATGGCCAAATTGTCACTATTCAAAAATATGGTCAATAATATCATTTTAAAATGTCATGTTTGGAATACAACCCAAAAAAACATTTTGTACCTTTTTTTGTCAATGTCCACACGGTACATCATGTAGTGTTGTTTGGTTACACATTTTTTTAAAAATTATATTGAGCTTCTGATTGTCATTTTGGAGGCCGAAAACACCACTTAATATAAAGTTTTCGATATTCCCTTTTCTTTTTTAATTTAAGAGTCTACGCTAATTTAACAAATTTTAATTTTTCAAGGTTCAACAATCACTTTTGGGTTTTAAAAATATTAAAATTTGAATTAAAGGTTCACCGATTTAGGGTTTAGGATTTAGTAAATCGTAAAACCTAAACCCTAATTTAATTCCTATGAACCAAAAATGTAAACTCTAAATTTAATAATTTTAAAATTTAAGGGTGTTACCTAATTTAATTGACATTTAAAAAGATGCAATTTTATATTTTTCTTTTGATCTTTTCTCCTGCAGCTTGATCAGATTTGCAACCTCTCCAGGTATTGACGTTCATTGTTCAAGAGACATTTATTATTTAGACATTCCTAAAAAGCTGTCTTGTCTATTGACATGAGTTATATGGTTTAAGGTATGTCTGTTAAACATTTCTTTCTTTAAGTATTCTTGATTCGCTTTTCATTATTGATATGGAGGACATAACTCATGTCATGAATAACATAATCGAGGAGGAGGAAGACGAGGGGGAGGGGAGGAATTGCTCTCGAAGAGGACAATGGACTCGAGAACATGGATATTACGTATGTATGCGATGCAAAACTCTGTCTTGTTGGTATATTTCTTACTGAAGGTGTTAGATATATTTGATAATGTCATGTGTAATATGATTTGTGTTTAGTTTTCAGATCTTACTTAAACAGGACAAATCAGTACTTAACTGGAAATCAGAACTTATACTAAAGACAGAACTTAAGATATCAGAATTTAAGTTATCAGAACTTAAGATTCAGAAGATATTTATCAGGAGATAATATCAGGATTTAAGATGACTTTCAGATAAGAATCGGGTCTAGAGTAAATCGTGGAAAGAAAATCTTGGAGAGACACGTAAAAGGCAAGAATCTCGTGAATTCAAAGGCCCCAATCATTGGAGAAGCGGGTGAAAAAGGGGGAAACATTTACAATAATAGAAAACAAAAAAGAGGACATATATATGCCAAACATTGGGCTTAAACACGGGGGTGGGAGTGGACTCGGATGATGAGGATTTCACAAACATGGATCAACATACGAATAATGGCCCAGAATACTTATATGTGGCGGGTTTCGGGGATCAGGCCCGCCTAGCATTGTGAGCATGTTGAGCTGAAATTGCCACGGGCTAAGGGTCTCGCGGGCCTTTAATTTCTCAAAAATTTAGTGTCCCAAAATAAACCAAATATTGTTTTTTTATATGAAATATTATGCACACAAGAAAAAGTGGAGAAAGTTAAAATTTTCTAGTGTTTAAAGGCATGATTGCAATTGACTGTCAAGGTCAAAGCGGTACTTTAACTCTTTATTGAAGAAATAGGCATAAGGTTTCGCTCCGCTCTTTAAAGTATAACCACATTGATGCATAGTTAGCATTTAAGGCTGGAGTACGTTTCGTCTTACTGGCATCTATGGTGAACCAAGCAGAACCCGAAGAAGAGCCATTTGGGATCTTATTCGATACCTAGCAATGGATAATTGAAAGGCATATGGCATAGCCTATTTGTATATTCGAGGATTTAACTCAACTCAAATAAGAATGTAATAAGTAAATAGTGGATCTATCGTCAGAGAGATCTCACAAAGTAACATCTGTCAAAGGGTTAAGAAACATTATTCATCTACAGACTTGAAGACTTAATTCACTGGAAGAAGCTCAAGAAATTGATCAAGCCTCAGTGATATAAATCAAGATTGTGGATTTAATCAAGTGACAGAGATCTCGTCAGGGTATCAATTAATTACAAGGATTTAGTCTGAAGAAAATCAAGAGTATCAAGGTCAAGGCTTGATGAAACGTCACGAAAGTTAGTCACTCATGAACCAGACAGTACATCGAGTGTCAACAGTGAAGTGGTGGAATTGATTCATAATTGACAGTAATTTTCAGAAGATTTTCAGAAGAATGGATGCTGCTCAGGGTTAGTGTTAATTCTCTATTAATTAATTAAGTCATATAATTTAATTAAGAAAATAAATTATATCTGCAAAGATTAATTTATTGATTAATTAAATTAATTGATTAATTAATTCAGAATTAATATTAAGGTTTTTCAGAATTTTAATTGATTTAACATCTGTTATTAATTCAAAAAGACAACTGATTGTATTAGTATGACAATCGGTATGACAATCAATAGTCATACCGAAAGTCATGCTAATTCAAAAGGATTGTCTTATCATATTTTTTATTACATTAAAATCTATTATTAATTCAGTAAGACAATCTGATTTTGAACTACTATGACAATCGGTATGACAATTGATAGTCATACCGAAAGTCTTGCTAGTTGATTCTGATTGTCTTGCCAGTTCAAAGAGATTGTCATGCCAGTACATTCTACTCGACTGTTGGATTAAAAGAAGCAGAAAAAGCAGTTCATTCAGATATCATACAGAATACACAAGTCAAGAACACAGCAGAAATAAAAAGCAAGACATATCATTTTTCATCTGCTTTATTCAAGATCAAAATTCTAGATTGTAAAGTTAAATCCAAACCACTAGAATTATTTATCTTGTTCTTGTGTAACAATCTAGCCGATCAAAATCCCTAGAACTTAATCTCAAATCGCTTATAGCATTTGATCTTTTTATTGCAAAAATAGAAAAAGTTCATGTTGAATTTATTCTAGATTTGTGATAATTGATTTGAGATTAATCCCTTGTAAACGATACCGTTGTTGTAACACCTTTCAAGTTTAATATTAATTTTATTTAACTTGAATTTTGTTTCACATTTTTATTCCGCATTTTATTCGATTAAACGGTATTGTTTGTATTCAACCCCCCTTCTACAAACATATTGAAACCTAACAATTGGTATCAGAGCCTTCTGATTAACGTACAAATCAAGATCCTAGACTTTTGTGTTTCTTTCAGTCCTTGATTTTTTTTATTCACTCAAAAAATTCATAATGACTACACAAAAAGTTGGAACCGTTAAAATTCCACTTTTCGATAAAGAAAATTATGTTATATGGAAGAAGAAGATGCTACTGTTTTTACAAGTTGTTAATCACAAATATCTGCAAGTGTTAAAGAAGGGTCCAAAAATTCCTATGGTTATTGAACCAGAGGTAATAGAAAATGATGTGGTGATCACCAAAGCGAGAACTTATGTGAAAGATCCTGAGGATTTCTCTCCTGCTGAAATAGAAGAAGCCTCCCTGGATGCTAGCCTTCAATTAATTTTAGTAGATTCCCTTGATCCCTTGATGAATAGACATGTGATGAATTGTAAAGATTCCAAACATATCTGGGAAACTATTGAGGTTATTAATGAAGGCACAGAGGAAGTTAGGGAGAACAAGTTAGAAATCCTAACCTCTGAGTATGAATACTTTAAATCCAATCCAGGAGAAGGAATCACTGAAGTGTTTGAGAGGTACAATGCATTGATCAACAACCTGAACATTAATGGTAAATACTATTCCATCAAGGAGGTCAACAAAAAGTTCCTTTTAACACTGCCAACTCATCTTGAACATAGAATCACTGCCATAAGAGAAGCAAGAGATCTGAGTGAGATTTCTTTGGATAGGCTCTATGGTGTGTTAAAGACTTATGAGTTGGAGCAGATTCAGCAGAAGGAAGTTTACGGGAAAGGAAGAGTGGTCAGCACGTCTACTGCTCTAGTAGCTGATGAACAACAACAACAACCTCAATATCAACAACAATCTCAACAGTCAGAAAGAATGGTACAGTTTTCCAAGGTTGAAGAAAATGTGATAGTAGCAGAATTTGATCCTCCTACTACAAATCAATCAGGAGATGATTTTTATTCCTTGGAAGAACTGGAGCAATTGGAGGATGCGTCAATGGCCCTGATTGTCAAGAGATTCTCAAATGTCAGATTCAAAAGGAATCCAAAGTTCAAGTACAAGTCCAACTACAACAGATTCCAGAAAGGTGGATCTTCATCCTCTAACACCAACAGTGGTGGGTACAAAACATGGATGGTTGATCAAAGCACCATTCGATGCTTCAACTGTAATGAGTTGGGACACTTTGCCACAGAATGCAGGAAGCCAAAACAAGTTAGGAAGAACTCTTACGATTCTAATCAGAAGAGTAAATCTGAAAAGGCTTACCTGGCAAAGGGAAGAAGCTGGGATGATACTGACAGTGAAGATGAAGAAGTTGGGAATCTTGCTCTCATGGCTAGTGATGCAAACACCTCATCGTCAAGAAAAGAGGTAAAATTTACTGATGCTGAATTAGTTTATCATCTAGGAGGTTCCTTAGATTGTGCTCGTCGTGATAATGAATTGTTAAATCAACAAATCAAAGACCTTGAGAAAGAGGTCAATGAATTAAGACTTGTGCATATTAATCAAGATAAATTAAAAGAACAGGTACCTTTTCTAGAGAATAGAGTTGACTGTTATAGACAACTTGAAACTATTCTCAAAGACAAGATCACCGGTCTTGAGGCTAAGGTTAAAGCTTACTTTAATTCTTGTTCGAAGTCCAAAGAGTTTTACAATAAGCAATCTGTTAATTAAACATCTGGAATAGGCTATGATTACAATGCTGCTATTGGAAAATTAGGCATAAACTCCCCTCCTCATGTCTGTGCTAAAGGCAGGGAAGTACCACATGTGCTTAAGGGTGTTGATGAACCCCTCTATAAAGAATCAATTGCTGAACCATTTGATGAGACCTCATTTATTATTCAAGAAGAAATCCGTGCTGAAGATAATGCTAATGAGAAAGCTGTCTCCAAGTCAAGTGTGTCAAAAGTTCCAGTCAAGGTTGTGAAAGCAACTGAGACTAACTCAGACACACATGAGTTGGATAACACAAATGCCATGTCTACTATGCATAAGTTGACTATTGTTAATCCCTCTCATAAAGCATGTGGTGTTCCTGATTGTATGTCTTGTGCTTTTAATCTGATGTATGCTTATTTTAATGGTAAGCATGTTTCTAATGATAAGACCACTCCTCGTCAGCATGTGAATAATAGAAAGCATGATAGGCCTGAGACTGCTAGTCCTCCTAAAGCTAGAAAGGAGACATTTGTGCCTAAGTCTAAACAGAAATTTGTCAAGGCTGTTCACAAGGTCAAATGTCCAGTCATTGAGAAAGTTGAGAATATTAAAATTAAGAATGTTGTTTTGCCTGATAAAGGCCAATTTTACAAATATGCCGGACCCAGCCAAGCTTGGGTTCTGAAGAAGGTCTAATCCATTTGTATTGCAGGGCATTAAACAGGTACAACCGGTAGTGTGGATTCTTGACAGCGGATCGTCAGGACATATGACCGGAGATAGAGCCCTGCTATCAAATGTGGTTGAGAAAGCTGGCCCAGTGGTTACCTTTGGAGATAACAGCAAAGGTTTAACGGAGGGATATGGCTGTTTGCTAGCTGGAAATGTTATCATTGAAAATGTGTATGTTGTGCAAGGACTTGAACACAATCTGCTTAGCATTAGTCAGTTCTGTGACAACGGCTACAATGTTTTATTCGACAAGATGAAGTGTCAGATTCTGCACAAGAAAAGTGAAAAACCCTCCTTAATGGGAATCCGAAAAGGAAATCTGTTCGTAGCTGACATGAACTCTGGAAGCAATCCTGAAGTCAATTGTTTCTATGCAAAGGCATCGTCAGATGAGAGTTGGCTATGGCACAAGAGACTTTCTCATCTCAATTTCAAAACAATGAATTCTCTTGTAAAAAGAGAATTGGTAAGAGGTCTGCCTCAGCTGGAATTCTCTCCAGAAGGACTATGTGAGGCTTGCCAGAAAGGAAAGTCAAAGAAAGCAAGTCACAGAGGCACTGCCACATCTTCCATAACTGGTGTTCTGCAATTATTGCACATGGATTTATTTGGACCAGTTAATGTCCTTTCGATGTCAAAGAAGTGTTACTGTCTTGTGATAGTTGATGACTATTCCAAGTATACGTGGGTTTTATTTCTTCACTCTAAGGATGAAACACCACAAGTTGTGATTGATCATATCAAGATGATTGAGTTAGATTCTAATGTCCCTGTTGGAGCAATAAGGTCAGATAATGGAACAGAATTCAAGAATTCACTTCTCAATGGATTCTGTACAGACAAAGGGATTACCAGACAATTTTTAGCTCCTAGAACCCCTCAGCAAAATGGAGTGGTAGAAAGGAAGAATTGTACATTGATTGAAGCTGCAAGAATGATGTTAAGTGAATCAGGTCTTCCAATGTACTTTTGGGCTGAAGCTGTCAATACTGCATGTTATACTCAGAATCGAACTCTAATCAACAAAGACTTCATGAAAACTCCTTATGAGATTCTGAATGAACAGAAACCTTCTATCAAATACTTTCATGTATTTGGTGCCAGATGCTTCGTGCTCAAGGATGGAGATGATCGTCGTGGTAAATTCGAGGCAAAGGCATATGAGGGTATTTTTGTTGGATATGGAAGAAGATCATACAGAGTGTATATCATTGATCAACACAAAGTAACTGAAAGTGTCAATGTTACATTTGATGACACTAAACTCCCTAGTATCCAAACTGAAGATCCTTCTGAGAAACTGAAGTTTGATGATATGACAGATTCAGAATCAGAACATGGTCAAGAACCTGAGTTTGTTGCTGGTGAAGAACCTGTTAATCATGATGATACTCAAGGTAATAGTGATGGAAACTTTGGCAACAATGGAGATACCACTGCTACTGACGGAGAATCTTCAAGTCAACATGACAACAACTCAGGGGGAGATGTTGAAGGAACATCTAGTAGGACACAACATCCCAATGAATTTCAAGGCGAATCATCAAGATCAAATCTTCCAAGACAGACTGTCTGGAATAAAGCTCATCCTTTTGAGTTGATTATTGGTGATCCAGATGTTGGAGTCAGAACTAGACGTGCTACTCAAAATGAGTGTCTGTTCTCAGGATTTCTTTCTGAGATGGAACCTAAGAAGATTGAGGAAGCACTGACTGATCCAGATTGGGTGATTGCTATGCAAGATGAGCTCAATCAGTTTGAAAGTCAACAAGTCTGGAAACTGGTACCTAGACCTACACACAAGAAAGATGTTGGTACTAGGTGGGTATTCAGGAATAAACTAGATGAAGAAGGCGTGGTTACAAAAAACAAGGCAATACTGGTAGCAAAAGGGTATTCTCAAGCTGAAGGCATTGATTATGATGAAACCTATGCTCCAGTGGCTAGACTTGAGGCCATCAGGATATTTCTGGCATTTGCAGCATTCTCAAACTTTAAAGTTTATCAAATGGATGTCAAGAGCGCCTTTCTGAATGGAAAGCTGGATGAAGAGGTATATGTAGAGCAACCTCCTGGTTTTGAAGATCCAGATCATTTGGATTCTGTCTTCTTTCTTTTCAAGGCTATCTATGGGCTCAAACAGTCTCCAAGAAAATGGTATGACACTCTCTCTGAATTTCTTTTTGAAAATAGCTTTATTAGAGGTGTCATAGACAAAACTCTCTTTTCTAAAAAACATAAGAATGATACTATATTAGTCTAAGTCTATGTGGATGATATAATATTTGGGTCTACTAATGATAATCTCTGTAAGACATTTGCTAAGTTAATGCACAACAAGTTTGAAATGAGCATGATGGGAGAGCTGAAGTTCTTTCTTGGATTACAAGTAAATCAAAGGTTAGATGGAACATTTATTTATCAGTCCAAGTATCTCAAGGAACTCCTCAAAAAGTACAATCTAGAGGATTCTGCATCAGCAAGGATTCCATCAACTACAGCTGTCAAGCTTGGACCATGTGAAAACTCCATTAAGGTAGATGTCACAAGCTACAGAGGTTTGATTGGCTCGTTACTCTATCTTACTGCAAGTAGACCAGATATTATGTATGCTACATGCTTATGTGCAAGGTTCCAAGCGGATCCTAGAGATATTCATCTCGTTGCTGTTAAACGAATCTTAAGATATCTTAAGGGAACACCAAATCTAGGTATTTGGTACCCTAAAGAATCTGGTTTTAACCTTGTTGGATATACAGATTCAGATTATGCTGGAAGTGTTGTTGATAGGAAAAGTACCTCAGGGAGTTGTCAATTCCTAGGTAGCAGACTAGTCTCATGGTACAACAAGAAACAGCAAACAGTTTCCAAACTGAAGATCCTTCTGAGAAACTGAAGTTTGATGATATGACAGATTCAGAATCAGAACATGGTCAAGAACCTGAGTTTGTTGCTGGTGAAGAACCTGTTAATCATGATGATACTCAAGGTAATAGTGATGGAAACTTTGGCAACAATGGAGATACCACTGCTACTGACGGAGAATCTTCAAGTCAACATGACAACAACTCAGGGGGAGATGCTGTAATAACCCCAATTTTTGAGAAATTTTGAAACCCTTATGAATAGTGTTTTTGCTGAACGAGAAAACTTTTCATGCCACGCTATGTAGGGGTTCTGTTATTGATCTTATGGGATATTATTAGTACTCTATGAAGTATATAAGTGTATGTAAAGATCGTCAGAATCCAATTCCGAACACTTTGGTTTTTCCCGGAAATCCACAAGATACGGAGAGAATTGAGAAAAAGGTAACAGGATAAAGAGGATTTAAATTAAAGGATTATAAGAGAGGATCATAGAAGGAATACAATATATTAAGAAAGGTTAAGGGAACCTAAGTAATAAGATCCCGGGTATGATCCCTCAAACGATAAACGAGAACGAAAGTTAAGCGAACCGTATAACAGATCAGCGGTCATTAGGCAAACAATTAAAAGCTAATCAAAGGGATTAGTGGGGATGATGTCATCCAACCAATAGAAAGAGGACAAAGGAGGGGTGATGACATCACAAAGTGATGTAGGCATGACATGGGAAGGAAGGAGGTGTGGTTGAATGAGAACCACACAAATTCAAGGGCAACAAGGTAATTGACTAAATCAAACAAAACAAAAACCTAGCAACCAAGCAAAACAAATCACAAAACACCAAATCCTCCATTTCTTCATGAAGCTCTCGGCTTCTTTCTTAAGAAATGGGAAGTCCAAGCTCCTCCACTTACTATTTAGCAAGGTAATTATCTAAGATTCCCCATGGATAGTTACATACTTCCTATAAGTTTAAGCTCCTAATTCCAAGCCAATCTTTTTCTATAAATCATGAAAGAAGATGGTGAATAGTGTTTTCAAGAACTAAAATTTGTGTTCTTGAAGTTTTGTTTAGATTAAGCTTGGATAAGGGCTTTAAAGGTGATTCCAAGCCATTCTCTTGATTCTCCACTCTCCAAGGAAGGTATAAACTACAAACCCTAGCTTTAGTTTTGAGTAATTAGGATTGAATGTGTTTGATATAGCATATGTGAAGCATGATGCTTGATTGGTTGAAGTTTGGTTGAGTTTGTAGAGATTAGTTGGTTTTGTTGCATTGTTGGAGTTGTAAATCTTGGTAATTAGTTAAAGAACCTAAGTAAAGCTTTTAGTTCATGTGAGGAATAAGTATAAATGGTCAATGTGGATTTGTTGGGGCTGTTATGATGTGGTTTGGAGGGATATTGGTTGTATGATTGATTTGGGGTTGATTTGTGGTTGGTATTGAATGGTTTAAAATTTGGGAAATCGCGTAAACATAGCCGTCGTAACGTCCGATTTTCTGTAGACTGTTTTTGTGCATAACATTAGGACCCGAGAACCCCCTGCTAGATTATGACCACTGCCATGTTTAGATAGCTCATGTTACGAGCTTCGTTTTGATATGTAGTTCGTTTGATTCCGATGCACGGTTTAGGAGAAACGACCGTTTCAAGTAACGGCATTTCGCGAACGAAACTTTTCCCCTCGCCTTACTTTGAAGCATAGGTTAAAGACCAAAAAGGGTTAATTAATGTATGAAACATTTATGGTAAGTGTTTTAGGCAGTTGGTAAGACACTCGCGAAGGAATCGCTTTAAAACTCGTAAAGGTTAAATTATTAAAAATGGTGGAGCCGAGGGTACCCGAGTGACTTAAGCGAATCAGTGAGCGCAAAACAAGCGTTAGAGTCTAAGTTAGTTAAAGTATAGATTTACAAGTGATTTTGGTTTAATTCCAACTTACTTGTTGTTTATAGGTTACCAGACTCGTCCCGAGCCATTCGTAACCCCCAGTCGCTCAGGCAAGTTTTCTACCCGTTATACTGTTGTTGTGATGTAAATATATGTATATGCATTATCTTGTGATATTGCATGATTGTTATTAGCAAATTTTGCGATATATTGGAGCATGCTAATATGGTATATATGCATGTCTGTTTTGTAATCTGGTTATCTATCTGTTGATTTCAATGCTTATAGTTGCATAATACCTATGCTAGAAATAAGCAAGTAGTTGCGTATACCCTTAGTATAGGGGATAAAAGGTGAACATATTTCTAAACCGGGAGTCGATGTTCCCGAGTATTTTATATATATATATATATATTTATTTTTATATATATATATATATGGATATAGTTTTTAAAACTATTAATCGAATAAGGTTTATTCGATAACTTTAACTTTATTTTATTATTGAATATTATTTTGAATATTATTCGAAGGCCTATGACTCCTTTATATTAAATGAATATTATTTTGAATATTCATTCGGGGACTTATGACTCCTTTTATTTATTTATCTGAATATTATTTGAATATTCATTCGAGGGCTTATGACTCTTTTATATTATTTATTGAATATTATTTGAATATTCATTCGAGGGCTTATGACTCTTTTATATTATTTATTGAATATTATTTGAATATTCATTCGAGGGCTTATGACTCAGTTTATATTATTTAATGAATATTATTTGAATATTCATTTGAGGATCTATGACTCCGATTATTTGCTGAGCTATATTCTTTATTTTATTAAAGAATAAGGTGTCAATAATCAAACTTATTTTCGATTATTCAAATAAAGATAATACTTTCATATAAGTATATCTTTGGTTATTTAATACTCGTTTCAAGTATAAGTTTTAATACTTCTACTTCAATTATTTTTATAAAGATTATTCTTTATGGGAATATTATTTAAATAATAGTATTCAGTCATTTTCTAAATATTCTGGGGACTGATTTACTTCATTAAATCAGCTTTACTCCAAACACTCTATAAAGTGTTTTCGAGTCTTCAAAATGATTTTTAAAGTCAGAGCGGATCCCAAAACTCATTTTTATATTTAAGATCTTCCTTTTTAAGGGGATTTAAATACTCGCTCAAAACCTGGGGAATCCGGCTCTGTGGTGTATTTTATATTCGCAACGAGGTTGCAGTTTTGGTAAATGAATTGATTACTTGCCCAATGTTCGGGAAGTAAGCCCATCTAATTGAGTCGGCATAAGCGACAGGCCGGGGTACGGTCTATGAATTGTGTAAGTGGCTGGGTGGCAGTCCATCAACGCGTAAGAGGCCGGGTGGCGGTCCAGCACAAGGTCCTTATGAGGCCAGGGTGATGACCGGTGGGGGATTCATCCATCTACTAGTAGAAAAGGTTACTTATTGGTATCTTTGCCTGATCAGCAAGATATCTGGTTTATACCAAAATTCTTTTCCTTCCAAATTTATTGGATATTGCAACTCTGTTCATACTTTACATGACAGAGGTTTTCAGGAAATGTATAAAGAAGATGTATATGTGGATATATATATATATCAGAACTTAATGAAGTATATCCTAACTTCATTTCCTTTAATAATATTTCAAAGATTGAATCTATTCAAGTCTTATCTTGTGGTCTCATCAGTGGGATGAACTTTTGAAATTGATTATAACTTGAACGGTGGTAGTTCAAGTAGTATTTGGGAATGATATAAGTGTAGTGAAGTATTTGGTAACTTCATCTTTTAAACTTATATCTAATTAATAATTGTCTTATGTATGACAAAGATTTTCAGAAAAACGTTGAGACAAGGTTAGATATATGAGATCACCTTGCAACGATATTTTTTTTATACAGTTATACACTAGGACTTTGTGTATATTATGCATGGAAGAGGACTTCCAATATTTTGAAAAGTATATATGTATATATACTGAATATTTTGCGACTTCATCGCATTAAGTTATCAACTTGGTTCATTTCTTTTGACCAAGACTTTCATGAGTATTATGAGTAGGCTCATATATTGTAAATCATTATACATATTATTTTGGTGGGCTTGCTGCTCACCCTTGCTTTCTTCTTTCATCACACAACAACAGTTAGGAAAGATGGCCAGACTCCAGCAGACCCAGCGCAAGCGCGTGGGAAGCGTCCCGCGTCTTCCCGTTGATGTTGTAGCTGCTATAGCTGCAGAGGTAGATCTATTGTAGATCAGACCATCTACTTTTGAGAATCAATTATGTATAATTATAACTTGTGGCAGATAATGGCAATTAACTATAAATTTATCAAGTAATCATTTTGGGTTGTAATAACTTTTAAATTGTGGATTCAAAGACTTGTACTTATTTAAATTTCATCTCTGAGACTATAACGGGTTGTGGTGTGTGTTAGTGTGGGGTCACAGCATAAGGTTATTTATTATTAATTAAGTGAAGTGATATTGTGGAAAGAAAGACCGTGACGACCCGGATCCCCGACCCCGGATCTGGGGGTGTTACAGAAATGGTATCAGAGCTAAGCGTTATAAACCTCAGAGATGATGGGACGTTAAGATAATAAGTTCACTAAGATAATAAGAACTCTTGCCAAGTTCATAGTCGGACTACCTAACGTAGTACTGACAGTTAAAACCCTTATGGGAACCCTTATAAATGTAGCGATAGAAGCGTAGTTCGTTATCGTATATGGTAGCGGGACTCCGAACCCTGAAGTTGAGGAACATCAACGCGATGATGTTTTATTACTAATTGGAGATCAGATTGTGGATCCAATAGAGCGTCCTAACGCAGGACCGGATGATGTTGATATTGAGGATGTAGCGGTTGAGGATGTTGTCCTAGAAGGGATAGTTGCTGAGGAGGATCCCATGGAGGATCCTGACGAGATTGGATAAAGGACCACTGATGAATTGATGACCCTGGTTGGGTCGACTACCAGAGGTAGGATTGGCCGGTCACTACCAGAGGTTCGTTCAAGTTTGTAAAGATAGTAGCCCCTTTAACGTGGCTTACTCATAAGACTGAGAAGTTCGAATAGACAGAAAAATGCGAGAACAGCTTTTAAGAACTGAAGCAAAGGTTGGTGACGACCCCTATGTTGGCGTTGCCGGATGGAAAAAGGAGATTTTGTGATTTGTAAGTGACGCTTCGCATAAGGAATTAGGGTGCTTCTTAGCACAGCAAGATAATCGCGTCCGCGTCAAGACAATTAAGGTAATATGAAATTCGATATCCCCGCCCATGAGCTTAGGCTCGTGGCAATAGTTTTACCCTAAAGATTGGAGGCACTACTTGTATGGAGAGAAGTGCGAGAATTACCTAAGCCATAAGTGCTCTAGTACATTCTTACGTAGAAAGAGCTCAACATACGCCAGAGGAGGCGGTTAGAGCTAATCAAGAATTATGATTGGGAGATTCTTTATCATTCGGGGAAAGCCAATGTGGTGGCTGATGCCATTAGTAAAAAGGAGAGACTCAAGATGATAATGTCTTTGGGAGAGTTGATAAGAGATTTTGAGAAAATGGAAATAGTAGTGAAGGTAACCGGAGCCGGTACCGAAAAGCTGTTTGAGATTGCAATAGAGACCGAATTATTGGAAAAGAGCATATTGTGCCAGAAAAAGGTGATGAATGAAGGCAGAGAGCCAACAAATAAATATGAGATTAATACTGAGAAAGATGATAAGGGAATAATGAGGTATTCCTATAGAATTTGGGTTCCGAAAGTTCAAGAGCTTAAGGATGAGAACTTAGATGAGAGCCATAGTTTGAGGAATAGGATTTAGGACAAACCCAGAGTGTGATAGTCAGGGAGGTTGCCATCAAGAAAGAAAGAACCCATAACATAATAGAGTGGAAAACAAGGTTTTTAATGTATAAGATAACCCCGATTATGGGAGAAGGTTGAAACATTTCATACTAAGGAAACAGAAAGTCGAGTAAGGAAAGGAGACCCGAGACGGTACTCCTATATGGTAATTTATGGACCTGTCTAGACAGAACTTAGACTATTATCCCCAACCACCACCCTGAGGGGACAATGCGGCAGGAAATTCTTTCATGACCTTTAAATCGTTAAGCTCTCAGAGTTCCAAGGAACAGGTTGACCTAGTCGAGGCAAGAGCCAGGCTAAAGGAAATATAGGAATCATTTGAGATTCTAAATGATTGACGAATCACAAAAGACTGTTTTTGTCACTTACCCTCCCAAGAGAGAGACCACCCGCTGGTGAAAGGCCAAGGAAGGCACGGAGCAAGAGATTATAATAAACTGATTAAAGTTCAGCCAATTATTTTCGGGAAAGTAATTCCCAAGGTTATGGAATAGTGTAAAAGCTTTAGAGCCAGAACAAAGGCAGACGAGTATGATGAATTATGAATCTAAGTTGTAAAAGTTGTCAAGATTCGTTCTGAGGACACGAATCCAGAATGACGGGATGTTTGAAATCAATGCTTATGTTGTGTTAGTTCATGAAATAATGATAAGGAAGTTGGGTATGAGGAAACCCTAAAGACTCGTAGTAATAGAAATAAAAAAAAGTAAGTAATCGTCAGGATGAGGGCGATTCACCATGAGTTAAAATTGATGGTTGAGGGCATAAGAGATACATATATATTATCCCCTGTAAGTTGGGAGGATTCGAAGAAACCTTGAGATAGTTCGAAGGATAAATAATGAGACGCGGATAGACTGAGGAGACAAGAAAGTAAGAAATTAAGAAAATTGGATGAAGGAAGTGACCTTCAAGAATGTGAAGTGTAAGACCGGTGGCTTGATACCCAGGAAGGGAGACGCCAGGTATGAAAGATATCCCAATATTGAGATGACTGTTGAGATAAACAACAAAAGTAAATAAGGATTTATTAAGAAGAAGTTCACGTTGAACACGACCAATATCTTCCAGATCATCCATGTGATCATTACCAAATCAGGAAAGAAAAGCGGATAACCATTTTTATCTTTTGGAGGCCATGTGGATTGACCTCAATTTGAATAAGGATGCTATTATGAAGTTAGGTATAGACTATCGAGGTGGGAATGATGAATAAGATAATCTATCAAGGATATATGAATTGATTTATCCATGGAAGGATGCATGTACCTTTTTAAAGGTGGAATTAAGAATAAAACATCGGTAACTTAAAATGAATCCTAGGGGAATGCATAAAGGTTGGCATTTCACCCTTAATAGGGATAGTATGAGTTTTGACAGTATGAATTGGAAAGGATTAAGGTAATAATAACCTTTAAGGATCAGTGGAGAAATTTTTCAGAAGTATATAGACAATGGTTCTAGTATTAGTAAATGGTATTTTGATATGCCCTGTATATAGGGAATACAGGAGGAACGATTGAACGATAACCTTAGAGGTTTTACAAGGAGAAAGGAAATATTCGAAGTTCTCAAGAATAAAAATGTTGATAAAGGAAATATGACATAATTATAATGTTGCCAAGTGAGGCACGTGCTAAACCACGAGAAAGTATGGATCGAACCAGTAATGGTCGAAATTGTTCAGGGCAATTAGGACTTAAGATAAAAGATGTTCTAATTATGATTGAGCGTCAGTCATGACAGTGATTAAGCTCTAAAGACTGAGGCAACAACTTATGGAAAAATGGTGATTTTTTTTTACTTATCAGATGTTAAGGAAAACATCTTCACATAAGCTGTGATTGAAATGAGGTAGAAAATTTAGTTGAAGGTGGTTAAAAGACATTGATTATAAGGAACTATTACTATCAGGGAAGGCCAAAGAGGTGGCCAACACTTTAAAGGTAAGAGGATAATTATAGGCGCTGGTGCCAAAGGAATACAGTAATGATGGTTAAAACTATGAAGGTTGTATTGTGGTTTGGAAGATTGACATTCCTTCTGATGACTGTGCAATACCCAACCGTAATAGTAGTTCGGTAAAGGTTTAATTCGTGTAATCACCAGGAGTGGGCTATCTATCTTAGAAGGTACCATCTTGAGAATGAGCCAGGACTATATTTCAAAGAGGACTAAACGAACCTTTGAGTTAAGTCTTCTATTTAAGGCATATGACTAAGAATGGTATTAACCTGCTATCGTTGCTTTGATTGAAACTCTTCTGCAATTTTATCTACTTCATGTCATGAAAGTACGTCAGAGTTTGGAGTGTTCTTCATGAATTGTGATTGGTGGTTATGTTAACTCCTTAGGAGAATTAGATACGAGATGTATGGACTCCGTATGGTTAAATATTAAGATTTTATGGAAAAGTGAATGATGACAGTAGGTCAGTGGTGGACCATAGTAAGGCAGCAATGATTTTGCGAGTAATGAGCTGATTACAACCGTGAGAGTTGTATTGGAATGGGTGTTGAGATTGAGTACCACTAATCGGGTCGTGGTAGTGTATAAGTTATCATTGATAAACTAATTAAGTAGAGTATCTACCTAGTGAATTATTATTCTTTCTTATCAATAGAAAGTCGTATTATTATACGAGGAAGGTTGCGGTGCAAGGATAGAATTCTAGTAGCGATGATGTATAGAATGAGATCCCAGATTCGATTTTCGATGTCGATGGAGTTTCAAAGGTGATTGTGTATAAGCTCGAGGAAGAGCATGGGTCCATAGAATGATGAACGGAATAGAAATATTTAGGCATGTGAAATAGGATGCTATAATACTTGATGTTGATATAAATACATATATATTTTGTTCTCCTATGACAAACCTCTATAGTTCAGAGGTAGGTTCCAAGCCAGATATTTTGTGACAGTATATTTTTTTCATATATACAATTCTCTTCAGTTCGTTCTTTTCTCTTCTTTTCATTTCATGTAAGCTGAGAAGAACAACCCTTCTAGAAGGGGAGGTATTGCCGAATGACTATCTATCTTTGTGATAGAAGCCTAGTAGGATACCACATGTTGTTTAATTGCTTGTCAAGTACTAAAGGCTGGCCACCTTCTGTACTAACTATGCGATATAACAAGTGTTCATGATCATAGTGATCTCTCAACAAATTCCTTTACTTCTATTTGATTGATCAAATTTTGGAAAATAGAAACAACTGAAAAAGGAGTAATAAAGTGGTGGTAGTATGCGGAATGGGAACACATTCGTGATACTAAGGTTGACGTGGTTATTAAAAGGTTATAGAACGCTAACGAGCAAAAGTATAACCAGTATAATATTAGGAACGGAAGGTAGTAGCGATTACGAACTGGAAAAGAATGGGTATTAAGAAGCAAAAGCTATAATGCTAGAAGCTATAATGAGAGTCTGTGCAATAGACTTGAAAAGAATTTGGAATGATCACTTAATTCGGATTGAGTTATCTTACGACAATAGATCATATGTCATTATCGAGATGTCACCTTATGAGATCCTTGAGGGAAGATAATGTCGATCTCCCTTATGTTAGGATGAAGTTGTAGAGCGCAAGATGCTCGGACCCACAGTAGTCCAAAGGACCAAGGATATGATAGATCTAATCAGAGGACGGCTGGTAGTAGCCTAAGATGGACATGATAAGTATGTTGATTTGACACGAAAGGATAAAGAGTATGAAATAGGGGACCTAGTAATGTTATAGGTATCCCTTGGAAAGGATTGATGAGGTTCGGAAAGAAAGGAAAGCTAAGTCTACAATTTGTTGGACCCTTGGATATATTAAGACGTTTGGGAAGTTAGCATATGAGCTAGCCCTAACCCAGAACATGTAGCGAGTCATAACGCGTTTCACGTATCAATGTTAAGGAAGTGTAATTCAGATGCCAGATAAATAGAGGCATATGAGCGCATAGATATGCAACCCGACGTAACCTATATGGAGCAACCAGGAAGGGTTATAGAGTGAAAAGGAACAAGTGCTTAGGAGAAGGATTATCAAACTAGGCAGAGTTTGGTGGTAGAACCACAATGTGGAAAATTGACTCGAGAGTTAGAAAGTGTAATGCTAAGAAAGTATCCCCATTTGTTTTCTATCTGATTCCGGGACGGAATCCTTTTAAGGAGGGGAGACTGTAATAACCCCAATTTTTGAGAAATTTTGAAACCCTTATGAATAGTGTTTTTGCTGAACGAGAAAACTTTTCATGCCACGCTATGTAGGGGTTCTGTTATTGATCTTATGGGATATTATTAGTACTCTATGAAGTATATAAGTGTATGTAAAGATCGTCATAATCCAATTCCGAACACTTTGGTTTTTCCCGGAAATCCACAAGATACGGAGAGAATTGAGAAAAAGGTAACAGGATAAAGAGGATTTAAATTAAAGGATTATAAGAGAGGATCATAGAAGGAATACAATATATTAAGAAAGGTTAAGGGAACCTAAGTAATAAGATCCCGGGTATGATCCCTCAAACGATAAACGAGAACGAAAGTTAAGCGAACCGTATAACAGATCAGCGGTCATTAGGCAAACAATTAAAAGCTAATCAAAGGGATTAGTGGGGATGATGTCATCCAACCAATATAAAGAGGACAAAGGAGGGGTGATGACATCACAAAGTGATGTAGGCATGACATGGGAAGGAAGGAGGTGTGGTTGAATGAGAACCACACAAATTCAAGGGCAACAAGGTAATTGACTAAATCAAACAAAACAAAAACCTAGCAACCAAGCAAAACAAATCACAAAACACCAAATCCTCCATTTCTTCATGAAGCTCTCGACTTCTTTCTTAAGAAATGGGAATTCCAAGCTCCTCCACTTACTATTTAGCAAGGTAATTATCTAAGCTTCCCCATGGATAGTTACATACTTCCTATATGTTTAAGCTTCTAATTCCAAGCCAATCTTTTTCTATAAATCATGAAAGAAGATGGTGAATAGTGTTTTCAAGAACTAAAATTTGTGTTCTTGAAGTTTTGTTTAGATTAAGCTTGGATAAGGGCTTTAAAGGTGATTCCAAGCCATTCTCTTGATTCTCCACTCTCCAAGGAAGGTATAAACTACAAACCCTAGCTTTAGTTTTGAGTAATTAGGATTGAATGTGTTTGATATAGCATATGTGAAGCATGATGCTTGATTGGTTGAAGTTTGGTTGAGTTTGTAGAGATTAGTTGGTTTTGTTGCATTGTTGGAGTTGTAAATCTTGGTAATTAGTTAAAGAACCTAAGTAAAGCTTTTAGTTCATGTGAGGAATAAGTATAAATGGTCAATGTGGATTTGTTGGGGCTGTTATGATGTGGTTTGGAGGGATATTGGTTGTATGATTGATTTGGGGTTGATTTGTGGTTGGTATTGAATGGTTTAAAATTTGGGAAATCGCGTAAACATAGCCGTCGTAACGTCCAATTTTCTGTAGACTGTTTTTGTACATAACATTAGGACCCGAGAACCCCCTGCTAGATTATGACCACTGCCATGTTTAGATAGCTCATGTTACGAGCTTCGTTTTGATATGTAGTTCGTTCGATTCCGATGCACGGTTTAGGAGAAACGACCGTTTCAAGTAACGGCGTTTCGCGAACGAAACTTTTCCCCTCGCCTTACTTTGAAGCATAGGTTAAAGACCAAAAAGGGTTAATTAATGTATGAAACATTTATGGTAAGTGTTTTAGGCAGTTGGTAAGACACTCGCGAAGGAATCGCTTTAAAACTCGTAAAGGTTAAATTATTAAAAATGGTGGAGCCGAGGGTACCCGAGTGACTTAAGCGAATCAGTGAGCGCAAAACAAGCGTTAGAGTCTAAGTTAGTTAAAGTATAGATTTACAAGTGATTTTGGTTTAATTCCAACTTACTTGTTGTTTATAGGTTACCAGACTCGTCCCGAGCCATTCGTAACCCCCAGTCGCTCAGGCAAGTTTTCTACCCGTTATACTGTTGTTGTGATGTAAATATATGTATATGCATTATCTTGTGATATTGCATGATTGTTATTAGCAAATTTTGCGATATATTGGAGCATGCTAATATGGTATATATGCATGTCTGTTTCGTAATCTGGTTATCTATCTGTTGATTTCAATACTTATAGTTGCATAATACCTATGCTAGAAATAAGCAAGTAGTTGCGTATACCCTTAGTATAGGGGATAAAAGGTGAACATATTTCTAAACCGGGAGTCGATGTTCCCGAGTATTTTATATATATATATATATATATATTTATTTATATATATATATATGGATATAGTTTTTAAAACTATTAATCGAATAAGGTTTATTCGATAACTTTAACTTTATTTTATTATTGAATATTATTTTGAATATTTTTCGAAGGCGTATGACTCCTTTATATTAAATGAATATTATTTTAAATATTCATTCGAGGACTTATGACTCCTTTTACTTTATTAATGAATATTATTTTGAATATTCATTCGGGGACTTATGACTCCTTTTATTTATTTATCTGAATATTATTTGAATATTCATTCGAGGGCTTATGACTCTTTTATATTATTTATTGAATATTATTTGAATATTCATTCGAGGGCTTATGACTCTTTTATATTATTTATTGAATATTATTTGAATATTCATTCGAGGGCTTATGACTCAGTTTATATTATTTAATGAATATTATTTGAATATTCATTTGAGAATCTATGACTCCGATTATTTGCTGAGGTATATTCTTTATTTTATTAAAGAATAAGGTGTCAATAATCAAACTTATTTTCGATTATTCAAATAAAGATAATACTTTCATATAAGTATATCTTTGGTTATTTAATACTCGTTTCAAGTATAAGTTTTAATACTTCTACTTCAATTATTTTTATAAAGATTATTCTTTATGGGAATATTATTTAAATAATAGTATTCAGTCATTTTCTAAATATTCTGGGGACTGATTTACTTCATTAAATCAGCTTTACTCCAAACACTCTATAAAGTGTTTTCGAGTCTTCAAAATGATTTTTAAAGTCAGAGCGGATCCCAAAACTCATTTTTATATTTAAGATCTTCCTTTTTAAGGGGATTTAAATACTCGCTCAAAACCTGGGGAATCCGGCTCTGTGGTGTATTTTATATTCGCAACGAGGTTGCAGTTTTGGTAAATGAATTGATTACTTGCCCAATGTTCGGGAAGTAAGCCCATCTAATTGAGTCGGCATAAGCGACAGGCCGGGGTACGGTCTATGAATTGTGTAAGTGGCTGGGTGGCAGTCCATCAACGCGTAAGAGGCCGGGTGGCGGTCCAGCACAAGGTCCTTATGAGGCCAGGGTGATGACCGGTGGGGGATTCATCCATCTACTAGTAGAAAAGGTTACTTATTGGTATCTTTGCCTGATCAGCAAGATATCTGGTTTATGCCAAAATTCTTTTCCTTCCAAATTTATTGGATATTGCAACTCTGTTCATACTTTACATGACAGAGGTTTTCAGGAAATGTATAAAGAAGATGTATATGTGGATATATATATATATATATCAGAACTTAATGAAGTATATCCTAACTTCATTTCCTTTAATAATATTTCAAAGATTGAATCTATTCAAGTCTTATCTTGTGGTCTCATCAGTGGGATGAACTTTTGAAATTGATTATAACTTGAACGGTGGTAGTTCAAGTAGTATTTGGGAATGATATAAGTGTAGTGAAGTATTTGGTAACTTCATCTTTTAAACTTATATCTAATTAATAATTGTCTTATGTATGACAAAGATTTTCAGAAAAATGTTGAGACAAGGTTAGATATATGAGATCACCTTGCAACGATATTTTTTTTATACAGTTATACACTAGGACTTTGTGTATATTATGCATGGAAGAGGACTTCCAATATTTTGAAAAGTATATATGTATATATACTGAATATTTTGCGACTTCATCGCATTAAGTTATCAACTTGGTTCATTTCTTTTGACCAAGACTTTCATGAGTATTATGAGTAGGCTCATATATTGTAAATCATTATACATATTATTTTGGTGGGCTTCCTGCTCACCCTTGCTTTCTTCTTTCATCACACAACAACAGTTAGGAAAGATGGCCAGACTCCAGCAGACCCAGCGCAAGCGCGTGGGAAGCGTCCCGCGTCTTCCCGTTGATGTTGTAGCTGCTATAGCTGCAGAGGTAGATCTATTGTAGATCAGACCATCTACTTTTGAGAATCAATTATGTATAATTATAACTTGTGGCAGATAATGGCAATTAACTGTAAATTTATCAAGTAATCATTTTGGGTTGTAATAACTTTTAAATTGTGGATTCAAAGACTTGTACTTATTTAAATTTCATCTCTGAGACTATAACGGGTTGTGGTGTGTGTTAGTGTGGGGTCACAGCATAAGGTTATTTATTATTAATTAAGTGAAGTGATATTGTGGAAAGAAAGACCGTGACGACCCGGATCCCCGACCCCGGATCTGGGGGTGTTACAGATGCTGAAGGAACATCTAGTAGGACACAACATCCCAATGAATTTCAAGGCAAATCATCAAGATCAAATCTTCCAAGACAGACTGTCTGGAATAAAGCTCATCCTTTTGAGTTGATTATTGGTGATCCAGATGTTGGAGTCAGAACTAGACATGCTACTCAAAATGAGTGTCTGTTCTCAGGATTTCTTTCTGAGATGGAACCTAAGAAGATTGAGGAAGCACTGACTGATCCAGATTGGGTGATTGCTATGCAAGATGAGCTCAATCAGTTTGAAAGTCAACAAGTCTGGAAACTGGTACCTAGACCTACACACAAGAAAGCTGTTGGTACTAGGTGGGTATTCAGGAATAAACTAGATGAAGATGGCGTGGTTACAAAAAATAAGGCAATACTGGTAGCAAAAGGGTATTCTCAAGCTGAAGGCATTGATTATGATGAAACCTATGCTCCAGTGGCTAGACTTGAGGCCATCAGGATATTTCTGGCATTTGCAGCATTCTCAAACTTTAAAGTTTATCAAATGGATGTCAAGAGCGCCTTTCTGAATGGAAAGCTGGATGAAGAGGTATATGTAGAGTAACCTCCTGGTTTTGAAGATCCAGATCATTTGGATTCTGTCTTCTTTCTTTTCAAGGCTATCTATGGGCTCAAACAGTCTCCAAGAAAATGGTATGACACTCTCTCTGAATTTCTTATTGAAAATAGCTTTATTAGAGGTGTCATAGACAAAACTCTCTTTTCTAAAAAACATAAGAATGATACTATATTAGTCCAAGTCTATGTGGATGATATAATATTTGGGTCTACTAATGATAATCTCTGTAAGAGATTTGCTAAGTTAATGCACAACAAGTTTGAAATGAGCATGATGGGAGAGCTGAAGTTCTTTCTTGGATTACAAGTAAATCAAAGGTTAGATGGAACATTTATTTGTCAGTCCAAGTATCTCAAGGAACTCCTCAAAAAGTACAATCTAGAGGATTCTGCATCAGCAAGGACTCCATCAACTACAGCTGTCAAGCTTGGACCATGTGAAAACTCCATTAAGGAAGATGTCACAAGCTACAGAGGTTTGATTGGCTCGTTACTCTATCTTACTGCAAGTAGACCAGATATTATGTATGCTACATGCTTATGTGCAAGGTTCCAAGCGGATCCTAGAGATATTCATCTCGTTGTTGTTAAACGAATCTTAAGATATCTTAAGGGAACACCAAATCTAGGTATTTGGTACCCTAAAGAATCTGGTTTTAACCTTGTTAGATATACAGATTCAGATTATGCTGGAAGTGTTGTTGATAGGAAAAGTACCTCAGGGAGTTGTCAATTCCTAGGTAGCAGACTAGTCTCATGGTACAACAAGAAACAACAAACAGTTTCCAACTCAACGGCCGAGGCTGAATATATTGCTGCTGGAAGCTGCTGTGCTCAGATCTTGTGGATTAGGAACCAGCTACGAGACTATGGCTCTGTATTGAACAAAATTCCTATTTTATGTGACAATACAAGTGCAATAGCCATCACCAACAACCCTGTGCAGCACTCGAGGACATTGACATCAGGTATCATTTTATTAGAGAGCACGTCATGAATGGTACTGTTGAACTATTTTTTGTTCCAACAGAAGAATAAATAGCAGATATTTTCACTAAACCACTTGATGAATGCACATTTACCAGATTAGTTGGTAAATTGGGCATGTTGAATAGTTTTAGTGATTAATTTAGTTAATATCTGAGATCTGTTCTTGAATGAATTTACAAATGAATTTTTCATAAATGAAAAATTCATTTGCAAATTTATTTTATCATTTTATCATATTTCTTGCTTAATTCTATGTAATTTATATTATCTTATCTGTTTTATTTACTCTTCTTGTTAATTTCAAATATCTCAGAATATTTTATTTTCTCTAAAAATATTTTATTATGAATTTTATTTGCTAAAATTCAACAGAAATCTATTTTTGGAACAAAAATAATTAATTCTGAAATACTGTCTTTGTTTTTATAAATATTTTCTATAAGTATATAATTGTCTTTCTACTGGAATGACAATCGGCAAGACAATTAAAATTGTCTTGCTGAAAATCATTTCAGTATATATTTATATATAAATAGGTTAATACTAATTCTGCTTATAATTGCTTTATTTCCAGAATGACAATCGGCAAGACAATCGAAATTGTCTTGCTGAAAGTTATTTCAGTATATAATTGTGTTATTTTGGTTATCAGTATAGTTTTATACTGGCAAGACAATCGGTATGACTATCAATTGTCTTGCCAGTTATAAACCTTATATATAAATATTTTCCTTTTATTTTATACTGGTATGATAATCGGTATGACTATCAGATTGTCATACCAGTTATATATATTTAGTGTTTATTAATTTTGTTTCAATTATTTTTTTGTCTTTAAGCTGGTAGGACAATCGGTATGACAATCGGTATGACAATCCGATTGTCATAACAGTTATACTACTTAATCATTTTTGTGTGTGCTTTCTTTTCATCAGTTCAGTTCTATAGTTTTTTTTTAAATTTTCAACAGTCTTTCAGTTTTTTTTTCTCCCTTCTCTCTCTCTCATATTCGAATCAAACTCAACTGCTTCCTTGTCTTCCTTGCTCGAGTTTTTACTCAGCATACAAAAATCATCACTCCTGTGATATATACATACAGAAGTGCTGTTGGATTTTTGTTAAAAAAAAATCAGTTTGTGTTTGGTGTTTTTGGATATTTTTAATTTTAATTTTAATTTCTGTTTTGTGTCTTTTGGCTTTTCAAATCTGCGTTTGTGAGTTAAGAATTTTAACGAGATACATTTCTGTCTAAATTTTTTGATTATAATTAATTTAATTCGAATTATTAAATTAATTTAATTAATTCGAATTTTCTTAATATTATTCTTAAAATTCTGAAAGTGTGTGTCTTATTATTATTTTAAATGGCTCTCAATTTCCAAATTGTTGCGCATAATCAGGTTGGTTATTTTAATCCAGAAAAATGTGATGTGGAAATATTTAAGCCATGGATTAGATTTTTAAATGACCATTCGATTGTTAGCTCTGCTATTAAATCAAATGTGATTTTAAATGTCGATCTGCTTAGACTGATTTGCACAACCTCTACTGTGGCCGATGATTCAAAATCTTTTTCATTCACAGTGGAAAACACACATTATGTAGTTGATGAAACAGTCGTCAATCAAGCGTTAAATTTTCCATTGAACAATTTCTGTAATTTACCCTCTGAAAATGATATCACAAACTTTTTCCATGCTATTCACTATCAGGGGGTGATCAATTTAACCAAACTTTCAAAATCCAATTTGGTGTCTGAATGGGACATTTTCTTCGATACACTTTCTAAAGTGTTTGCCAACTGCACTAAATCCAACTTTCACAACATCACTTCCACTCTGCAGTATATTGGTCTTGCGGTTGTTTTCAATCAAAGGATCAATTTTGGCAAACTACTTTTTCCCATTCTCTTGAGACGTCTCACTACTGCTTTACGTGATCATTCTACAAATCGTAGGGTCTCGTGCTACTACGCTCATTTTCTCATGCTCATAGCAGAACATCTTCTCTCACCTGAGCATAAAGCTCTTTTTGCTAACTCTTCAGTAACCGAACCCCATCCTGTAAGCAAAAAGATTTACACCCGCCAAGACACAACCTTCAAATTCATGCAAGTTCCAGTACTTGTATCTGCTTTCATGGCCACTTATATTCCCTTACCTATTTTCAATCTTCCTGGTCATGAACAGCAACCTCAACCTCCAGTGGTTCAAGCCACCCAGGCTCCTCCAACATCAGATGCTCTTCCATTACAGGTAGTAATTCCTCACTCTCACTCCATTCCTACTTCTGTTGAAAGACCCCCAGTGGTCGATAGGACTGACCATGAAGTTGTAGAACCACAGCTTCAATCCCAGGTCATAGAGCCAAACACAGAGTCACAACCTATCTCAACCTCTCCCCCACTGTCTAAAATGTTACCCAGAAGATTAATAGGAAGTAGTGTAATGTTAAATGTGAGTGAACCCTCAGCTCTGCCTCCTCCCAAGAAAAGAAGAACATATACTGAGGCATCTGAAAGCCCATCCTTGTCCTCCCAACAGGACATGGACTTTGAAATGGCCAATGAACAGTTACTAGAGATATTCTCTCAACATGATGAATCTATTGAAATTCGCCATAGGGCCATGGCATCTTGTACTGAGTCAAGCACAATTCCATTACTCACAATGGAACCATACATACCCACAGATGATACTCAGGACACAGAGCAAGGAGTGCACATAGAGTCTGTTACAGTGCCTGCCATAGTTACGGCAGAAGAGCAGTCACATGCTTCTGAGGGAAAATCTGATTCTCAGCCACCCTTAATAGAGTCATTTTCTCCCCTCCCAGATCAAACACCTCTGGCTCCCTCACGGGATTCTCCATTCGTAGATTTATCTGGAGAAAGTGGAGGGCAACTCGGTCAATCTATCCCTGAAGCAATTCAGACATCTATTTCACATGAAATGATAGGTTTGACTGAGGATCGGGACTCACGAATTCCCATTGCACCACCATTGACCTCTCTTGAAGAGGCTAGGGTGATTTTAACTGCAGGTACAGAAGAACAGCAACAGGAAGACTCCTCACGAGCAATTATATTGAGAGAAACACAAGCACGTGAGGTGAGTGAACCAAACACGAGTGAAATTCAGGTGAGAGCACACACAGACACAGATACTGAAAACCTGTTAGCTCAAATTGCTGTTCTAAAAGAAGAACTTGCTAAAAGCCAAGCTGAGACTCAAGCATTCAAAGCACAAGTGGTTGAACGGTCTTCTTCTTCCACCTCTGTCAACAATCAACTGGCACTCATCAGGAATGATATCTCAGATCTCAAGACCACTGTCATACCAAAGCTCAATTCCATTCAGGAAACTCCAACTTTATCAGCTGATGACATTTCTAACTTCTGGTCTCTATATACAAGGATGACTTCTCTTGAAGATTTGGTTGAAATGAACCATTCACTGGATTCCTCCAGATTTCTGAAGATAGAGACAGGTATGGAACATCTGAATGAAGGGATGAAGCACTTGTACTACATGATCAAAAATTCTCACTGTCCCAATGAAGAACAAAGGACTTACTTTGAAGGGCCGTCTGGTGGAGGCTCAGGCTCTGGAGGTGATGGAGGTCATGGAGGTTTTAAAGGAAAGTCAGTAGAGGATCCCTCAACTAAGGGGGAGAAGAAAGGGAGTAGTGGAAAGGGAAAAGAAAAAGATACCTCTGCTGGAGACAAAGGAAAGGCTGATGATGTCTACTACAGTGGAGACCATGATGACTTTGATATTTTTGACATTCCCACTGAACCAGTCTTGGAAGATAAAGATGGTTTATTTGAAGCTGAAGAGGAAAGTGATTTTGGAGAATGGGAAGAGAAAGCTACAGTGGATCCTATCTTTGAGAAAGAGTTTCAGCAGCAGCAATCAGAGATGAAAAGAAAAGGAGCTGAACTCAAAAAGGTCTCCCAGATCATTGACATGAGGAAAGATATACAAAGAACAGAAACTCTTCAAAAGCAACGTCTTCATGACATTAAGGCTCAAGAAAGGAGAAGAGATGTCAGACTGAAGATTGGTGAAAAATGGGATGAAGCTAGGAGAGTACTTGATATGCCTCAGTTGAGCACTAACAATGATAGGCAGTTCCTACATCTTCTTGACAAGCTAGAAATCTCAAATCCTAACAATGACATGTACATGAATGCTATCAAGACTGAAGTCTCAAGGATCACAGTTGCTTTTGACAGATCCCTAAATGAGATAAACATTTTTGTATATTATCAGAGTGAAGGATCTTTCAAGGTGTCACTTCATCTGTTTGAGAATCGTTCTTTGTCAGAGATTTGGGTTCTTCTCAACAAAGTAAAAAGAAGTTCAGAATTGAATGAAGTTCTTCGAGAAAGGCTTAAAGAGTTTGCCAGCAGGGCTAGTCCTCAAGTGGTCAACAATCCTCATCAGGTGAGATTCTTTAAGTCTGATTGTCTTCAAATCTGTCAGCTAGATGTACAATCTCTTAAAGATTACTCAGCTAAGCATCTGGTCTGGATGGAACATCATTTAAGAACTGCTGGATACTCATCCATGTTGAAGACTCAAGCTGCTGATTTGATTCAAGCTTATTGTGAAAAGAATATTAAAAGGTACAATCAAATCAAGAATAAGCTGAAGTCAGTTGGAGTTCAACCAGTCAGACCAGCAAGCTTCACTTTAGAAAAGGATCGTGTCTTTGACAAGGAGTTGCTTCAAGATTTAGAAGAAGGTGAAGTCAGAAGAGAAGACAACTGAAGTCAATTAGCTCAAAACTCAATGTAATATAATTAGAGCTTTATGAATCAAGATAGTCTAATGTAGTTATATGTTCAGGCTAGAGGAACATCTATCTTGTATTCACTTGTAAATTTCTTTTGGAATCTGGAAAATGTTAAATGTAATCCAGAACTTTTCTACTATTTACTTTGCATTACTGTGTATATCTTTTTCTTATTTTTTAGTTGAGTTATCCTCTAGGTATTTGTTGTTATTGTCTAACAAGCAAATAGGGGGAGATTGAACGGCATATGTCATAGCCTATTTGTATATTCAAGGATTTAACTCAACTCAAATAAGAATGTAATAAGTAAATAGTGGATCTATCGTCAGAGAGATCTCACAAAGTAACATCTGTCAAAGGGTTAAGAAACATTATTCATCTACAGACTTGAAGACTTAATTCACTGGAAGAAGCTCAAGAAATTGATCAAGCCTCAGTGATATAAATCAAGATTGTGGATTTAATCAAGTGACAGAGATCTCGTCAGGGTATCAATTAATTACAAGGATTTAGTCTGAAGAAAATCAAGAGTATCAAGGTCAAGGCTTGATGAAACATCACGAAAGTTAGTCACTCATGAACCAGACAGTACATCGAGTGTCAACACTGAAGTGGTGGAATTGATTCATAATTGACAGTAATTTTCAGAAGATTTTCAGAAGAATGGATGCTGCTCAAGGTTAGTGTTAATTCTCTATTAATTAATTAAGTCATATAATTTAATTAAGAAAATAAATTATATCTGCAAAGATTAATTTATTGATTAATTAAATTAATTGATTAATTAATTCAAAATTAATATTAAGGTTTTTCAGAATTTTAATTGATTTAAAATCTGTTATTAATTCAAAAAGACAACTGATTGTATTAGTATGACAATCGGTATGACAATCAATAGTCATACCGAAAGTCATGCTAATTCAAAAGGATTGTCTTATCATATTTTTTATTACATTAAAATCTATTATTAATTCAGTAAGACAATCTGATTTTGAACTACTATGACAATCGGTATGACAATTGATAGTCATACCGAAAGTCTTGCTAGTTCATTCTGATTGTCTTGCCAGTTCAAAGAGATTGTCATGCCGGTACATTCTACTCGACTGTTGGATTAAAAGAAGCAGAAGAAGCAGTTCATTCAGATATCATACAGAATACACAAGTCAAGAACACAGCGGAAACAAAAAGCAAGACATATCATTTTTCATCTGCTTTATTCAAGATCAAAATTCTAGATTGTAAAGTTAAATCCAAACCACTAGAATTATTTATCTTGTTCTTGTGTAACAATCTAGCGGATCAAAATCCCTAGAACTTAATCTCAAATCGCTTATATCATTTGATCTTTTTATTGCAAAAATAGAAAAAGTTCATGTTGAATTTATTCTAGATTTGTGATAATTGATTTGAGATTAATCCCTTGTAAACGATACCGTTGTTGTAACACCTTTCAAGTTTAATAATAATTTTATTTAACTTGAATTTTGTTTCACATTTTTTATTCCGCATTTTATTCGATTAAACGGTATTGTTTGTATTCAACCCCCCTTCTACAAACATATTGAGACCTAACAATAATAATTTAATGTGGAGTTTGATTGGGGATATGAATAATGTTATGGGGAAGGCAGTCAAGAGAGGGGGTAGTTTATATCCATCATGGATGATTCAAGTTTTTCATCATGTTCTCGATGACTTTGACCTAGGAGAGAGACCATAGTACGGAGGACTGGATTGAGATAAGATTAGACAGAGCTGTTGTGTCTAAAAGATAAGATCATTGTCTTATTCTACTTGAACCAATATTTGAAAAAATTATGTTAAATTCAAAGAGATTTAAATTCGAGAATGTGTGGCTCGGAGAACCAATGTGCAAGAAAATCGTTGAAGATTCATAGGAAAATAACAGTGCGGATAATATTCATGAAAAAGTCAAGCATATAATATTAACAAAAAACTCAGTGTGGATTGAAGAGGAGGCAAGGTGGACTTTTTGATTTTAAAAAGATAATGAAAAAGCTTAAAAGTCGGAAGGTACTTTTTCACGGGGCAACAGGCCAGGAACCAGGAAACCCACTTAATAGAGTTCGGGGCTAGCTGAGTGAAAGTATCCCGTAGACGTCACGGCACAGGGACTTGGTAAACTGGTGGAGATTGGGTCTCATGCTACGAAGATGCTCTAAGGGAATCCCTACCCAACCACCAGCAGGACGGTGATAAACTCTCTCGTGAGGCTCGGGCCACCTCCACTCCATATCATCCCCGAAGTGAAATACAGCCTTCACCAGATCGTCTATCTGCTGGATGGTGTACTCGGAGAGGTCAGGATGACGGGGGGCAGGAACATATCTTGTCCCGGGGGCATTATAAAAAAATTGATCCATGCGGGCCCCATCATAAGGTTCTAAGCCCCCGGGCCTATAAGCAGTGGTGAGATCCCTAAAGTAATAATCATGGGGAGGGCTGTTCTCACGAGTCCGAACAAAGTAATGGTCTATATCTACCCAGGACCCATCTCTCCTATCCAAAGTCTGCCCGGGGTTTAATAGGAAAGTAGGCAATTCCTCAACTATGGCTTGGCGACGGGGAGGCATATTTTCTGGTTCCGGGGAAGAGTCACTCGAAGAATGTTCAGGAAATCCAAAGTGGGGACGGTCAGGTCTACGTTTCAGGTTAGCTAATTGTTTCCTTCTACCCCTCCTAACCATATAACCCCGGAGTCTATGCCATTTCGGGAAGAAAAAGAAAAAAAGAAAAAAACACAGAAGCTACTCAGAAACAGTTAACCTCAAAATCAAAACACCAAAATACATCATACAACCTATACATACATATATACACCCATAACAAATGCTATGAACAGTCATAAAAGCAAAGAACAAACCCAGTTTTGCATAGATCGAAACCCTTATTCGCACATATGTGTATCCCAAAACACAAACCCAAACTCAGTACAAACATCAACTTTTTAGTCGCAAAAAAAGCCATAAATCTAAACAGCAAACAACATGTTTTGATTCATCAAAACTCGACACAATAGAAATAAACAAACTCAGATAATTGGGCACACATGCATTCTAAAAGCTCAAACTACAAGTACTCGCTAAACAATCATGAAGAAATAAAAAGAAGAATGAAGACAAGTTCGAGAACTTACAAGAAAGCAGGAGAATAAATCGGCTTCAAAAAGCAAAGGAGCTCCCAAATTCAACTTGGAGAAAAATGGCAGAAAGATTTTGTGTTTGCAGTTGCGTAAAGAAAAAAGAAATAAGAAAGGCGGAGTATTTATAGGCACAGAGGGAGAGTTAACCCACTCAACTACCCCGTAATCTGGTCCGTTGATCGAAGACACGTGGCACAATCCTGAGCATCCAGAAAATAACCGCTGCAGTTAATGATTACATCGCTGTAACTATTTAACAGGCGCAACTTTTGAGGCAAAAAAGGGGGGAAAAACTGCAACATTTCGTGCATACACATGTACTTACACATATATTCGTGCAAGAAGCTCAACCGCCACCTGACACTCCGGGAAAAGCGCTACAACATTAACCACCTGTCACATCTGCACCAAGACCCACCCAAACACAACCCCAGGGACATGTACCCAACAACACCCCGGGGCTAGGGGCCACAAGTCAAAAGAAAAATGACAAAATTTTTCCAAGCGCCAAGAATTAAAAGGCCGACCCAAACACAACCCCGGGGACTTGTACCCAACAACACCGCGGGGTTAGGGGCCACAAGTCAAAGGAAGAATGACAAAATTTTTCCAAGTGCCAAGAATTAAAAGGCCTACCCAAACACAACCCCGGAGACTTGTACCCAGCAACACCCCGGGGTTAGGGGCCACAAGTCAAAAGAAAAATGACAAAAATTTTCCAAGAGCCAAGAATTAAAAGGCCTACCCAAACACAACCCCGGGGACTTGTACCCAGCAACACCCAGGGGTTAGGGGCCACAAGTCAAAGGAAGAATGACAAAATTTTTCCAAGTGCCAAGAATTAAAAGGCCTACCCAAACACAACCCCGGAGACTTGTACCCAGCAACACCCCGGGGTTAGGGGCCACAAGTCAAAGGAAGAATGACAAAATTTTTCCAAGCGCCAAGAATTAAAAGGCCTACCCAAACACAACCCCGGGGACTTGTACCCAGCAACACCCCGGGGTTAGGGGCCACAAGTCAAAGGAAGAATGACAAAATTTTTCCAAGTGCCAAGAATTAAAAGGCCTACCCAAACACAACCCCCGAGACTTGTACCCAGCAACACCCCGGGGTTAGGGGCCACAAGTCAAAAGAAGAATGACAAAATTTTTCCAAGCGCCAAGAATTAAACGGCCTACCCAAACACAACCCCGGGGACTTATACCCAACAACACCCCGGGGTTAGGGGCCACAAGTCAAAAGAAAAATGATAATTTTTTCCAAGTGCCAAGAATTAAAAGTCCTACCCAAACACAACCCCGGAGACTTGTACCCAGCAACACCCCGGGGTCATGAGACAAGTCAAAGGAGTGAACTTTTTCCTACTCCCCCATCCGGGAAAACCCGCATAAGGGAGTGGGAGGCAAATGATGGGCCAGAAATAATCAGGCCCAGGTAGAAGAGCAGGGGCCCAAAAGAGATGCCACCCCAGGCCCAAGCCGAAGTGGTCCCCGGTGCCACGTGGCACAGGACAAAAGAGTCAACTGTCTCATGTTACCCAAAATGGAACAATTGCATCCTAGCCATTCATAGGCAACCATCCCAAGATAGCTCTGATGGAGAAAGGACACCTGACCACACAACTCATCTGGACCGTCCAACCTATCACCACACAAGAATGATCAAAGGCCTGGATGAAGAGGTACAAACCCCAAAAACCCTAAATCGTGGGACCTATAAAAGGCCCCAAAAAGAGGGTTTTAGGGGTTGGAAAATATTTGACTGCTATACTCACATACTCACATACACACACCCTCACATATTTTTGAATAGCTCCCTCTTCCCTCTTCTTCTTCTTCAAGAAAGCCCATTTCTTATTCTCACACCGGAGTTGCCGCGGGATAAAACCCCCCTCCGGTTCTGTTTTGCAGAGACCCCTACCTAGCAGGTTAACCGCACCCAAACCGCTGCGCAGACCGTGTCCCCGCACGTGAGAGAAAGGAGAAGACCTGGGAAGAAACCGAGTTATCATGGATAATATTGGGGTAAAGACGTTATAGGTAACTTTAAAAATGTAAATCACAGTGCAAGAAGATTGTTAAAACAACGAAGGGGCTTAGTGGTGGATACTCTGTGAGAAAATTTCAGGAGGAAAATAAGAAGCTTACCGTGGTTCTAACGCAACAGGAATTTTTTTAGAAACAACGATCAAAGCAGTTATGGATTAGAGAGGGTGATCCAAATAGCAAGTTCTTCTATCAAAATGCTAAAATGCGTAAAAGATCAAATCAAGTCAAGTCTCTATAATATGAAGAGGGTGTTAGTATGGGATGGGAAGATAGGTTACATGACCTTAAGGTTAACTATTTTGATTCTTTGTTTGAGGCATCCAAAATATATTGGGAGCATGTGGTAAACTGCATGCACAAATCAGTTACAGCTGATAACAATTCATAAATTTTGAAGACTGTGGAGAAGCAGGAAGTAAAAAGTACCATTTTTATATGCACCCTAATAAGTCTCCCGAACCTGAATGGCATGAGTTCAGGGTTTTATCAGAAATATTAGCACACGCTTGGGGAAGATGTCACAAAGCTAGTGCAAAATTTTCTGAAAACTAGTGTTTTTGAAGATAATATTACGGATACAAATATTGTCCTGATTCCTAAAGAGCAATCTCCGGTGACGATGGAGGACTTGAGACCTATATCACTATATAACACAGTATATAAAGTGGCTTCGAAGGTCCTTGCAAACAAGTTAAAAGAAGTTATTGATGTGTGGCACCTTCATCCCAAAAAGACTAATTTCTAACAATATTATGATAGCCTACGAGGTGACACACTATATGAAGAGAAATAACTCGGAAAAACAAGGGTGGATGGCCTTGAAACTCAACATGAGTAAGGCCTACTACCAGGTTAAATGGGGATATCTTCGGGCTGTTTTACATAAAATGGGTTTTAGTGATAAAGTGGTTAATTTATTTATGCAATGTGTGACTAATTTTCGATATAGAATTTATCACTCAGGATGGGAGTTCGAAAATATTAAACTAGGTAGTGGCCTTCACCAAAGGGATCCCTTGTCATTATATTTGTTTCTCATTTGTATAGAAGGTTTTTCAGCAGTTATGCAAAATTTTGAAGCTCGAGGATTTCTCGGAGGTATAAATGTCGCTAGGGGAGCTTCTAGTATCTCTCACATGCTTTTTAAGGACGATTCTTATATTTTTTTGTAAAGCATCTACAGATAAAGTAAGGAAATTTATTGATATACTTAGGATTTTTGTAAAAGCATCTGGGTAGAATATCAATCAGCAAAAAATAAGTGTTTTTCAAGCCATAATGTGAAAACTGCTTGCAAGAATGAGATATGCAAAGTCTTAAAATTTTCTGAAGTAGATAAAAATACTCACTACTTGGGTCTCCCAAATTTTATTATCCATAAGAGACCTACAATGCTTGGCTACCTGAAAGAAAGAGTTCAATCTTGGGATGGAAAGCTTATAACAAAAAGGGGAATAGAGATTCTTTTGAAGAGCGTGGCACAAACATTCCCCAATTATGTTATGTCCGTATTTTTACTTCCTCTGGATATGTGCAATGAAAAGGAGCATATTATGTGTAAATTTTGGTGGTGGACATCTGTTAAAAAGAATATGAGAATTTATTGGATGTCATGGGAGCGAATGTGCAGACCCAAGTCTGAAGGATGCATTGGATTTAGGCATCTTCATGATTTTAATGTTGCACTTTAGGGAAAACAGGGATGAAGATTGGTTTCGAAAATGGAGAGCCTCGTGGCAAAAGTCTACAAGTCTAGGTACTATCCTCAGAATAGTTTCATGTCTGCAACAATAGGAAGCAACCCTAGCTTCATTTGGAGAAGTATCCTAGAAGCTCAGAGTAATTAAGGAGGGAGTGTCTTGCAAGGTGGGTTCTGGTACCTCGATAAGTGTCTTGAACGACCCGTGGCTTCCAGATAGCCATAATCCTTATATTTCTTCAATGAACACAGCTATGGAAGGTGCTTCTGTCTTATCGTTATTAGTTAGAGAGGAAAATATATGGGATAAGGATCTGTTACATAACATGTTTGAAGAATGAAATGTGAATTTTATTTTGTGGATCCCTGTCAGTTACATTAAATATGACTTTTAGTATTGGAGGAAGGAAAGGTTGGGACCCTACTCTGTGGAATCGGCTTACGTGACGCTACAAACAATGAATAATACATATACTGTAGATGCAGGCTTGAAGTGTTAGAAGATACCCTGAGCTTTAAATATTCCACCATAAGTGAAATATGTTATGTGACGTGCCGTTACCGGATGTTTACCCACAAAGTCTCATTTACATCAAAAGCATATAAACAATAACATGATTTGTCCAATGTGTAACCAGGATACATAAACCATCACCCATGTTCTATTGAAGTGTTCTTTTTCTAGTGAATGTTGGAGTTCTTTAGGATATAGAATTACTACAGGTGCTCATGACTCTATCATAACATAGTTCACAGATTCATATGAAAGTTGGGATGTGGGTTCAAGATTGTAACGACCGGTAATTTCGTGATGTAATTAAGTGAATAAAGTATGATTTCAGTGGTATGATTATAAATTATGTGACTAAGTGATGGTTAATTGTCTTTATTGTATAATATTATCTGGGAGCGTAAATAGATGCGTTCCGATTTAAAGAGTCAGCTAAGGGGTTAAGCTGTGTTGTCGGGCCGTCAGGTAGAACGGAACCCGTCTTAAAAAGGAATTAAAGTGTTTAAATGTGAAATATGTGTTGATATGTGAAAAGGAATGTTTCAGTGAGAATTATGTTCTAGTGATGTGTCGGTTAGTAAAGATAATTGATTGTGAAGCGTAAGTGAAACGCTGAGCGTCAGACTGTCAGGTAGAACGTGACCCGATACGTGAAAAAGAGAAATAATAATAAAAAGGGGAAATTGTAAGGTCAATTATGAGTTGTGATGTGTGGATTATATGTGCTTGCTTTCCTGTATGCATGATTACGTGATCTATTAATTTTAAATGGATATAAGGGATTTATTCAGATTAAAATAAGGTTTATTGAACTTTTATACATTTTTATAAAATTGTTCGAGAATGGTCAAGGCATGAAATTTGTTTTGTTATCTTCAAAATAGTCCTAGAGACTTCCTAAAAATGATAGAAGGATTAATTTCGTGATCGTTGCATTTTAAAATGATTTTAAGGAGTTAAAATGCTATTTCCAGCATAATCTTGTAAAATCCGTATTTAATCAACAACTCGCTCAAAAATTATTCTGAAAATATGGTTGGAAAGCTAATTTCGAAATCTATGCTCTAAAATTTTTGTTCGTTCCATTCTCATATTTTCTGAGAGAGCTATTTCTTGAATAAATCCATTTTTAGATTGAAATAAGAAAAAAGAGAAAAAGAAATTTAAAGGTATGGTACAATGACCATACTACCCTTCCAAGCTAATATATATACCCCTTTCCTCCCCCTTTTTCTTTCTCTTCACCCGGCTTCACTCTCTCATCTCTCACATTCTCTCATTTCTCTCTTTTTCTCTCTCACTCTCGAAGTGTCTCTCTCTTTTGTTTCCTCTCGGTACACCTCTCTTCTTCACTTAATTTCTATGGATTCTTCCATAAACTTCATTCTTAATCCATGTAACACCCCCAAATCCGGGGTCGGGAATTCGGGTTGTTATGAGTTCCATTTCCCTTAATAACACCCAATCTAAATAAACAATCAACTACTCCGTACTGTGACCCTACAATATACACACGCCACAAGTTATAGTCTCAGAGATGAATACCAAAAAAATAACACAAGTCATTTTATTCCACATAATAAGCCATTACACCTCAAGAAGGTTCTAAATAAATTTACATTTCTTTGCCATTATTACAATTCATATTATACATAAGTCTGGTTCATCAATAGTTGAAAATCTAGCCTATTGGTAGCTCCTACCTCAGCTACGGTGGCATCAACGCTTCCAGAAAACTGCGGAACGTTTCCTAACCGCTTGCGAATCGGGAGCTTGGTCCTGTTCATCTTTTCTATCTGTTGTTGTGTGATAAAAGAAGAAAGCAAAGGTGAGCAACAAGCCCACCAAAATAATATGTATAATAATTAACAATATATGAGCATTCTCATAGTACTCATGAAAGTCTTGGTCAAGAAGAAATGAACCAAGTTGATATCTTAACGCGACCAAGTCGCAAAATATTCAGTATATACATATATACTTTTCAAAATCTTGGAAGTCCTCTTCCATGCATAATATACACAGAGTTCCAGTTTATAACTATATAAAACTATCATTGCAAGGTGATCTCATATATCTAACCTTGTCTCAATATTTTTGTGAAAATCTTTATCATGCATAAGATAATCATTTACTAGATATAAGTTGAAAAGATGAAGTTACAAGATACTCCAATATACTTATATCTTTTCCGAATACTACTTGAACTACCACCGTTCAAGTTATAATTAGTTTCAAAAGTTCATCACATAGATGAGACTAAAGGACAAGATTTGAATAGATTCAATCTTTGAATATCATTATAAATAATAAAGTTACGAGATACTTCATTAAGTCCCGATATATAGATACACCTATATATATATATTTCGTGCACTCCTTGAAAATCTCTGTTATGAAAATTATAAACAGAGTTGCAATATCCAATGAATTTGGAAAGGAGAAAACCTTGGCATAAACCTGATATCTTGCTGATCAGGCAAAGATACCAATAAGTAACCTTTTCTACTAGTAGATGGACGAATTCCCCACTGGTCATCACCTTGGCCGCAATAGGACCTTATGCTGGACTGCCACACAACCATTTACGCATTTGATGGACTCCCACTGAGCCACTTACACTTTCATGGACGCCCACTGAGCCCATGTTGCTTATGCCGACTCAAATAGATGAACTTACTTCCCGAACGATGGGTAAGTAATCAAGATGTTTTCTCAAAACAACAACCTTGTTGCGAATGTAAAATACACCACTGAGCCGGATCCCCCCAGGTTTTGAGTGAGTATTTAAATCCCCTTCGAAAGGAAGATCTTAAATATAAAAATGAGTTTTGGGATCCGCTCTAATCTTTTAAAAATCATTTTGAAGACTCGAAAACATTTTTAAGAATGTTTGGAGTAATGCTGATTTAATGAAATAAATCAGTCCCGATATATTAGAAAATATCTGAATATTATTATTTAAATAATATTCCCATAAGGATAATCTTTATAAAAATAATTGAAGTAGAAGTTTTAAAACTCATACTTGAAATGAATAAAAATAATATTCTTTAATATTCAATAATTAAAGAATATTATATAATTAAATAAAATAAAGAATATTATTTAATAAAAAAGTTTGATTATCGAAACATTATTCTTTAATAAAAATAAAGAATATTATTTAATAATTAAGCGGAGTCATAAGTCCTCGAATGAATATTCAAGATATTATTCATACAATAGAATAAACGGAGTCATAAGTCCTCGAATGAATATTCAAAATAATATTCATTAAATAAAATAAACCGAGTCATAAGTCCTCGAATGAATATTCAAAATAATATTCATTAAATACAATAAAGTTATCGAATAAACCTTATTCGAATAATAGTTTTGAAAACTATTCATATATATATAAATATATATATATATATATATATATATATTATACTCGGGAACATCGACTCCCGGTTTTAGAAAAATGTTCACCTTTGGGTCCCCTATACTAAGGGTATACGCAAATACCGCTTATCTCAAGCATAGGTATTATCAACGGAATCAACAGATATATGTATCAAGATTACGAAACAATCACGCATATATACCATATCACATGCTACAATATATCGCAAGAATTTTCTAATTAACCATCATGCATCTATCACAAGATAATGCATATACATATATTTACATCACAACAACAGTATAACGGGTATAAAACTTGCCTGAGTGCTCCCGGATAGACTTAAGCTTAGAGTGGGTCTGATAACCTGTGAACAACAACATAAGTTAGAATTAAACCCCGGTCGCTGAAGAAACTAGACTTTAACCAATTAGACTCTAACGCTTGCTTTTGCGCTTAATGATTCACTTACGTCGCTCGAGTACCCTCGGCTCCACCATTTTTAATAAATTAACCATTAAGAATTTTAAAGCGATTCTTTCGCGAGTACCTTACCAACTGCCTAATCCCCTTAACATAATTGTTTCATACCCCAATTAGTCATTTAAAGTCCTTAACCAAGGTTTCAAAGTAAGGCGAGGGGTAAAGGTTCGTTTGCGAAACGCCGTTACTTAAAATGGTCGTTTCTCCTAAACCGTACATCGGATTCAAACGAACCACATATCAAAACGAAGCCCATAACATGAACTATCTAATCATGGGAATGGTAAAAACCTAACAGGGAGTTCTCGGGTCCTGATGTTAAGAGCAAAAACAGTCTAAAGTAAATCAGACATTACGACGGCTATGTTTACGCGATTACCCAAATTTATACCACTCCAAATCAACCCACAATCAACCCAAAATCAACATCCCAACCAAAATCCATCCATACTTCAGCATAACAGCCCAAACAACTCAATATTATCAATTTATACTACTTTCCAATCATGAACTTAAAGCTTACTTAAGTTCTTTAACTATAAACAAGATTTCAACATCCAAATCACTACAACTCCAACCCAAACTCTAAACATACAAGCATCAAGCTTCTCTTTTACCATAACAATAAAAACCATCCTAATATTCAAAGTAAGGTTAGGGTTTGGAGATGTTATACCTTCCTTGAAGTGATTGGAGTAGCTAGGAAGCCTTAAGAAGCCTTGAGATAGCTTAGGAATGCTTGGATCATAAAGGAAAAACAAAGAATACAAAGTTAAAAATCTTGAAAACACTATTCATTATCTTCTTCATTGATTTATTGGAAGAGAATCATGAAGAATTGGAGGCTCAAACTTCTAGGATAGCCATAACTAATCATAAGGGACCTTGGATAATTACCTTGTGATTTAACAATGGTTGGATCTTGATTTTTGAAAATTTCTTCTCTTGAAATAAGAAAAAGCCGAGAGCTTTTCTTTGAAGAAAAGGGAAGAGCTTTTGTGTTTTTGTGATTTGTTTTGATTTGCCTTGGTTGGTTGATTTTTGTTTTGTTTTAATCATTTTTAACCATGAAAAATTGTGTGGTTATAAATCAACCACACTTCCTTCCCTTTTGTCATGCTTTGGTCATCATGTGATGTCACCCTCCACACTTGTCCTCTTTTTGTTGGTTTGATGACATCATCCTCACTAACCTCTTTGATTAGCTTCTAATTACTTGGCTAATGACCGCTGATCTGTTATACGGTTCGCTTTACTTTCGTTTTCGTTTATCGTTTGAGGGATCATACCCAGGATCTTATTACTTGGGTTTCCTTAACCTTTCTCAATACATTATATTCCTTTTATGATCCTCTCTTATAATCCTTGAATTTAAATCCTTTTTATCCTGTTACCTTATACTCAATTCTTTCGGTATCTGGTGGATTTTCGGGAAAAATCAAAGTGTTCGGATTTGGATTTTGACGATCTTTACATACACTTATTTATCATATAGAGTACTAATACGATCTCAGAATAACAATAAAAGAACCCCTACATAGTGTGGCATGAAAAGTTTTCTTATTCAGCATAATCAGCAAAAAGCACTATTCACAAGGGTTTCAAAAATTCCAAAATTTGGGGTTATTACAGTCTCCCCTCCTTAAAAGGATTCCGTCCCGAAATCAGATAGAAAATGAATTGGGATACTTTCTTAGCTTTGCACTTTCTACTCTCAAGTTAATTTTCCCACATTGTGGTTCTACCACCAACTCTGACTAGTTTGATAACCCTTCTCCTAAGCACTTGTTCCTTTTTCGATCTATAACCCTTCCTGGTTGCTCCATATAGGTTACGTCTGGTTGCATGTCTATGCGCTCATACGCCCCTATTTGTCTGACATCCGAATTACACTTCCTTAACATTGATACGTGGAACACGTTATGAACTTGCTACATGTTCGGGGGTAGGGCTAGCTCATATGCTAACTTCCCAATACGTCTTAATATATCCAAGGGTCCAACAATTCGTGGGCTTAGCTTTCCTTTCTTTCCGAACCTTATCCATCCTTTCCAAGGGAATACCTATAACAGCATTAGGTCCCCTACTTTCCTATTCTTTGTCCTTTCGCGTCAAATCAACATACTTCTCATGTCCATCTTGGGTTACTACCAGCCGTCCTCTGATTAGATCTATTATATCCCTGGTCCTTTGGACTACTGCGGGTCCGAGCATCTTGCGCTCTACAACTTCATCCTAACATAAGGGAGATCGACATTGTCTTCCCTCAAGGATCTCATACGGCGACATCTCGATAATGACACATGATCTATTGTCGTAAGAAAACTCAATCCGTGTTAAGTGATCATTCCAAATTCTTTCAAGTCTATTGCACACACTCTCATTATAGCTTTTAGCATTAGAGCTTTTGCTTCTCAATACCCATTCTTTTCCAGTTCGTAATTGCTACTACCTTCCGTTCCTAATATTATACTGGTTATACTTTTGCTCGTTAGCGTTCTATAACCTATTAATAACCACGTCAACCTTAGTATCACGAATGTGTTTCTATTCCGAATACCACCATAACTTTACTACTCCTTTTTCAGCTGTTTCTATTTTCCAAAGTTTGATCAATCATATAGAAGTAAAGGAATTTATTGAGAGATCACTATGATCATGAACACTTGTTACATTGCATAGTTAGTACAGAAGGTAGCCAGCCTTTAGTACTTGACAAGCAATTAAACAATAGATGGTATCCTACTAGGCTTCTATCACACATATAGATAGTCATTCGGCAATACCTCCCCTTCTGGAAGGGTTGTTCTTCTCAGTTTACATGAAATGAAAAAAAGAGAAAAGAATGAACTGAAGAGAATTGTATATACGTAAAAAAATATTGCCACAAAATATCTGGCTTAGAATCTACCTCTGAACTATAGAGGTTTGTCATAGGAGAACAAAACATATACGTATATATATCAACATCAAGTATTATAGCATTGTATTTCACATGCCTAAATATTTTTACTATTCCGTCCATCATTCTATGGACCCATGCTCTTGCTCGAGCTTATACTCAATCACCTTTGAAACTCCCTCGACAGCGAAAATCAAATCTGGGATCTCATTCTAGACATCATCGTTACTAGAATTCTGTGCTTACATCGCAACCTTCCTCGTATAGTCATACGACCTTCTATTGATAAGGAGGAATAAATATTCAATAGGTAAATAATCTACTTAATTAGTCTATTCAATGATAACTTATACATCACCACGACCCGATTAGTGGTACTCAATCTCAACATTCATTACAATACAACTCTCACAGTTGTCATTGTCTCATTATTCATAGACTCATTGGAGCATTACTATGGTCCACCACTGACCTGCTGTAGTCATTCGTTTTCCATGAAGTCTTAATAGCTAACCATACGGAGTCCATACATATCGTATCAAATTCTTCTAAGGAGGTAACATGATCACCGTTCATGATTCATGAAGAACACTCCTGATCCTGGCGTACATTCATGACGTGAAGCAGATAAAATTGCAGAAGAGTTTCAATCAAAGCAACGATATCAGGTTAATATCATTCTTAATCATATGCCTTCAATAGAAGACTTAACTCAAAGGTTCGTTTAGTCCTTTTTGAAACATGGTCTTGGATTATTCTCAAGATAGTACCTTCTAAGATAGATAGCCCGCTCATGGAGATTACATGAATTAAACCTTTACCAAACTACTATTACGGTTGGGTATTGCACAGTCATCAGAAGGAATGTCAATCTTTTAAACCATAATACAATCTTCACGTCTTCAACCATTATCACTATATTCCTCTGGCACAAGCGCCTATAATTATCCTCTTACATTTAAAGTGTCGGCCACCTCTTTGGCCTTTCCTGATAGTAAAATTTCCTTACAGTCAATGTCATTTTAACCACCTCCAAATAAATTTTCTACCTGATTTCAATCACTGCTTATGTGAAGATGTTTTCCTTAAAATCTGATGAGTAAAAAAAAATATCACCATTTTTCCATAAGTTATTGCCTCAGTCTTTAGAGGTTAATCACTGTCACGACTGACTCTCAATCATACTTAGAACATCTTTTATCTTCGGTCCTAATTGCCCTGAACAATTTTGACCTTTACTGGTTCGATCCATACTTTCTCGTGGTTTAACACGTGCCCCACTTGGCATCATTATAATTACGTCATATTTCCTTTATCAACATTTCTATTCTTGAGAATTTTGAATATTACCTTTCTCCTCGTAAAACCTCTAAGGTTATCCTTGAATCGTTCCTCCTGTATTCCCTAGATACAAGGCATATCAAAATACCATTTACTAATACTAGAACCATTGTTTAAGTTCTTCTGAAAAATTTCTCTACTGATCTTTAAAGGTTGATGTTACCTTAGTCCTTCATCCTATACTACCCAAATTCATAATGTCCCTATTAAGGGTGAAATGCCATCCTTTATGCATTCCCCTAGGATTCTTCTCAAGTTATCGAGGTTCTATCCTTAATTCCACCTTTAAAAAGGTACATGCATCCTTCCATGGATAAATAAAGTCATATATCCCTGATAAGGGTATCTTATTCAATCATTTCCACCTCGATAGTATATGCCTAATTTCACAATAACGTCTGTATTCAAAATGAGGTCAATCAATATGGCCTCCAAAAGATAACAACGGTTATCCGCTTTTCTTGCCTAATTTGGTAACGATAACAAGGTTGTTCTGGAAGATATTGGTCGTGTTCAACGTGAACTTCTTCTTAATTATTCCTTATTTACTTTTGTTGTTTATCTCAATAGTCACCTCAATGTTGGGATATCTTTCATACCTGGCGTCTCCCTTTCTGGGTATCAAGCCACCGGTCTTACACTTCACATTCTTGAAGGTCACTTCCTTCATCCAATTTTCCTAATTTCTTACTTCCTTGTCTCCTCAGTCTATCCGCGTCTCATTATTTATCCTTCGAACTATCTCAAGGTTTCCTTGAATTCTCCCAACTTACAGGGGATAAAATATATGTATCTCTTATTCCTTCAATCATCAACTTTAACTCATGGTGAATCACCCTCATCCTGACGATTACATACTTTTCTATTTCTATTGCTACGAGTCTTTAGGGTTTCCTCATACCTAACTCCCTTATCATTCCTCAAACTCTATTGCCTTTATATTCCTTTCCACTTCAGTTTCTTTTTATTTTCCTTTCTCTTATCATTATTTCATGAACCCACTAATCATTAACTTCAAACATCACATCGTTCTGGGATTTTTGTCATCAGAACGAATCTTGACAACTTTTACAACTTAGCTTCATATTTCATCATACTCGTCCGCCTTTGTTCTGGCTCTAAAGCTTTTACACTCTCTCCATAACCTTGGGAATTACTTTCCCGAAAACAATTGACTGAACTTTAATCAGTTTATTACAATCTCTTGCTCCGTGCCTTCCTTGGCCTTTCACCAGCGGGTGGCCTCTCTCTTAGGAGGATAAGTGACAAAAACAGTATTTTGTGATTCGTCAATCATTTAGAATCTCAAATGATTCATATATTTCCTTTAGCCAGGCTCTTTCCTCGACTGGGTCAACCTGTTCCTTGGAACTCTGAGAGCTTAGCGACTTAAAGGTCATGAAAGAATTTTCTACCACATTGTTTCCTCAAGGTGGTGGTTGGGAATAAAAGTATAAGTTTTGTTTAGGCAGGTCCATGAATTGCCCATAGGAGTGCCGTCCTGGTTCTCCTTATCTTGCTCGACTTCTGTTTTCTCAGTATGAAATGTTTTCTCATCCTCCCCATAATCGGGGTCATCCTACATGTTTTAAATCCTCATTTTCCACTTCATTATGTTATGGGTTCCTTCTACCTTGATGGCGTCCTCCCTGACTATCACCTTCAGGGTTTGCCCTAAATCTTATTCCTCGAACTATGACTTTCATCTAAGATCCAGTCCTTAAGCTCTTGAACATTTGGAACCCAAATTCTGTAGGGATACCTCATTATTCCCTCATCATCTTTCTAGGTATTAATCTCTTCTCCGGTCATTGGTTCTCTGCTTCTATTCATCACTTTTTTTCTTGGCACAATATGATCTTCTCCAATAATTCGGGCTGTATTGCAATCTCAAACATCTTTTCGGTACCGGCTCCGGTTACCTTCACTTCTATTTCTATTTTCTCAAAATCTCTCATAAACTCTCCCAAAGACATTATCATCTTGAGTCTCTCCTTTATACTAAGGGAATTAGCCACCATTTTGGCTTTCCCTGGATGATAAAGAATCTCATAATCGTAATCCTTGATTAGCTCTAACCACCTCCTTTGGCGCATGTTGAGCTCTTCCTGCGTGAAAATGCACTAGAGCACTTATGGCTTGTGTAAATCTCGCACTTCTCTCTATACAAGTAGTGCCTCAAATCTTTAGGGCAAAACTATTGCCACGAGCCCAAGCTCATGGGTGGGGATATCGAATTTTATATTCCCTTAATTGTCTTGACGCGTACGCGATTACCTTGATGTGCTGTATAAGAAGCACCCTAATTCCTTATGCGAAGCGTCACTACACATCACAAAATCTCCTTTTCCATCTGGCAACGCCAACATAGGGGCCATCACCAATATTTGCTTCAGTTCTTAAAAGCTGTTCTCGCATTTCTCTGTCCATTTGAACTTCACAGTCGTACAAGTAAGCCGCGTTAAAGGGGCTACTATCTTTACAAACTTGAACGAACCTCTGGTAGTGACCGACCAATCCTACCTCTGGTAGTCGCCCTAACCATGGTCATCAATTCCTCAGTGGTCCTTTATTCATTCTTGTCAGGATCCTCCACGGGATCCTCCTCAGCAACAATCCCTTCTAGGACAACATCCTTAACCGCTACATCCTCAATATGAACATCATCCGGTCCTGCGTTATGACGCTCTATCAGATCCATAATCCGATCTCCAATTAGTAATAAAACATCATCGCGTTGTCGCTTCTCAACCTCAGGGTTCGGAGTCCCGCTACCATATACGATAACGAACTACGCTCCTATCAAGATATTTATAAGGGTTCTCATAAGGGTTTTAACTGTCAGTACTACGTTAGGTAGCCCGACTATGAACTTGGCAAGAGTTCTTATTATCTTAATGAACTTATTATCTTAACGTCACATCATCTCTGAGGTTTATAACGCTTGGCTCTGATACCATTTCTGTAACACCCCCAAATCCGGGGTCGGGGATTCGGGTTGTTATGAGTTCCATTTCCCTTGATAACACCCAATCTAAATAAACAATCAACTACTCCGTACTGTGACCCCACAATATACACACACGCCACAAGTTATAGTCTCAGAGATGAATACCAAAAAAATAACACAAGTCATTTTATTCCACATAATAAGCCATTACACCTCAAGAAGGTTCTGAATAAATTTACATTTCTTTTCCATTATTACAATTCATATTATACATAAGTCTGGTTCATCAATAGTTGAAAACCTAGCCTATTGGTAGCTCCTACCTCAGCTACGGCGACATCAACGCTTCCAGAAAACTGCGGAACGTTTCCTAACCGCTTGCGAATCGGGAGCTTGGTCCTGTTCATCTTTTCCAATCTGTGGTTGTGTGATGAAAGAAGAAAGCAATGGTGAGCAACAAGCCCACCAAAATAATATGTATAATAATTAACAATATATGAGCATTCTCATAGTACTCATGAAAATCTTGGTCAAGAAGAAATGAACCAAGTTGATATCTTAACGCGACCAAGTCGCAAAATATTCAGTATATACATATATACTTTTCAAAATCTTGGAAGTCCTCTTCCATGCATAATATAGTTAGAGTTCCAGTTTATAACTATATAAAACTATCATTGCAAGGTGATCTTATATATCTAACCTTGTCTCAATGTTTTTGTGAAAATCTTTGTCATGCATAAGATAATCATTTACTAGATATAAGTTGAAAAGATGAAGTTACAAGATACTCCAATATACTTATATCTTTTCCGAATACTACTTGAACTACCACAGTTCAAGTTATAATTAGTTTCAAAAGTTCATCACATAGATGAGACTAAAAGACAAGATTTGAATAGATTCAATCTTTGAATATCATTATAAATAATGAAGTTACGAGATACTTCATTAAGTCCCGATATATAGATACACCTATATATATACATTTCGTACACTCCTTGAAAATATATGTTATTAAAATTATAAACAGAGTTGCAATATCAAATGAATTTGGAAAGGAGAAAACCTTGGCATAAACCTGATATCTTGCTGATCAGGCAAAGATACCAATAAGTAACCTTTTCTACTAGTAGATGGACGAATTCCCCACTGGTCATCACCCTGGCCGCAATAGGACCTTATGCTGGACTGCCACTCAGCCACTTACGCATTTGATGGACTCCCACCGAGCCACTTACACTTTCATGGACGCCCACTGAGCCCATGTTGCTGATGCCGACTCAAATAGATGAACTTACTTCCAGAACGATGGGTAAGTAATCAAGATGTTTTCTCAAAACAACAACCTTGTTGCGAATGTAAAATAAACCACTGAGCCGGATCCCCCCCAGGTTTTGAGCGAGTATTTAAATCCCCTTCGAAAGGAAGATCTTAAATATAAAAATGAATTTTGGGATCCGCTCTAATCTTTTAAAAATCATTTTGAAGACTCGAAAACATTTTTAAGAATGTTTGGAGTAATGCTGATTTAATAAAATAAATCAGTCCCGATATATTAGAAAATATCTGAATATTATTATTTAAATAATATTCCCATAAGGATAATCTTTATAAAAATAATTGAAGTAGAAGTTTTAAAACTCATACTTGAAATGAATAATAAACCACCAAAGATATACTTATACGAAAGTACGATCTTTATTCGAATAATCGAAAATAAGTTTAATTATCGAAACATTATTCTTTAATAAAAATAAAGAATATTATTTAATAATTAAGCGGGGTCATAAGTGCTCGAATGAATATTCAAGATAATATTCATTAAATAGAATAAACAGAGTCATAAGTCCTCGAATGAATATTCAAAATAATATTCATTAAATAAAATAAACCGAGTCATAAGTCCTCGAATGAATCTTCAAAATAATATTCATTAAATAGAATAAAGTTATCGAATAAACCTTATTCGAATAATAGTTTTGAAAACTATTCATATATTTATATAAATATATATATATATATTATATTCGGGAACATCGACTCCCGGTTTTAGAAAAATGTTCACCTTTGGGTCCCCTATACTAAGGGTATACGCAAATACCGCTTATCTCTAGCATAGGTATTATCAACGAAATCAACAAATATATGTATCAAGATTACGAAACAGGCATGCATATATACCATATCACATGCTACAATATATCGCAACAATTTTCTAATTAACCATCATGCATCTATCACAAGATAATGCATATACATATATTTACATCACAACAACAATATAACGGGTAGAAAACTTGCCTGAGTGCTCCCGGATAGACTTAAGCTTAGAGTGGGTCCGATAGCCTATGAACAACAACATAAGTCGGAATTAAACCCCGGTCACTTAAGAAACTTGTTAGGTCTCAATATGTTTGTAGAAGGGGGGTTGAATACAAATAATACCGTTTAATCGAATAAAATGCGGAATAAAAAAGTGAAACAAAATTCAAGTTAAATAAAACTATTATTAAACTTGAAAGGTGTTACAACAACGGTATCATTTACAAGGGATTAATCTCAAATCAATTATTACAAATCTAGAATAAATTCGACATGAACTTTTTCTATTTTTGCAATAAAAAGATCAAATGCTAAAAGCGATTTGAGATTAAGTTCTAGGGATTTCGATCCGCTCGATAGCTACACAAGAACAAGAAAAGGATTTCTAGTGGATTAGATTTAATAATAAATACTAGAAATAAATGATCTGTGAATTTGCAATAAGTTCTCTGCAGGTTTCTTTTGTTCTGTGTTCTGCTGAATTTGATAATCAATACTCTGCTCTTCTTTGAAAAACAGCTGCTCTGCTTTATATTGAATCCTGTGATTTTAATTGGCAAGACAATCCATTTAGCTCAGCATGACAATCCTTTGAACTGGTAAGACTTTCGGTAGGACTATCAATTGAACTGATAGGACTTTCGGCAAGACAATCTAAATGCACTAGCATGACTTTCGGTATGACTATTGATTGTCATACCGATTGTCTTGCTAATACAAAAGATAGTCTTGCTGGATTAAAACAAATTTTAATCAAATAATAATTCTGAATTACTTAATCAATTAATTTAATTAATCAATTAATTTAATTAATCAATAAATTAATCTTTGCAGATTTAATTTATTCTCTTAATTAAATTATATGACTTAATTAATTAATAGAGAATTAATACTAATCTTGAGCAGCAACCATTCTTCTGAAAATCTTCTGAAAATTACTGTCAATTATGAATCAATTCCACCACTTCAATGTTGACACTCGATGTACTGTCTGGTTCATGAGTGACTAACTTCCGTGATGTTTCTTGATGCCTTGACCTTGATACTCTTGATTTTCTTCAGACTAAATCCTTGTAATTAATTGATACCCTGACGAGATCTCTGTTACTTGATTAAATCCACAATCTTGATTTATATCACTGAGGCTTGATCAATTTCTTGAGCTTCTTCCAGTGAATTAAGTCATCAAGTCTGTAGGAGAACAATGTTACTTAATCCTTTGGCATATGTTACTATGAGAGATCTCTCTGACGATAGGACCACTATTTACTTGTTACATCCTTATTTGAGTTGAGTTAAATCCTCGAATAAACAAATAGGCTATGACATATGCCTTTCAATCTCCCCCTATTTGTTCGTTAGACAATAACAACAAATACCTAGAGGATAACTCAACTAACAAATAAGAAAAAGATATAAACAGTAATGCAAAGTAAATAGCAGAAAAGTTCTGGATTATATTTAACATTATCCAGATTCCAAAAGAAATTTACAAGTGAATACAAGATAGATGTTCCTCTAGTCTGAACATATAACTACATTAGTCTATCTTGATTCATAAAGCTCTAATCATATTACATTGAGTTTTGAGCTAATTAAATTCAGTTGTCTTCTCTTCCGAATTCACCTTCTTCCAAATCTTCACCTTCTTCCAAATCTTGAAGCAACTCCTTGTCAAAGACACGATCCTTTTCTGAAGTGAAGCTGTCTGGCCTGACTGGTTGAACTCCAACTGTCTTTAGCTTATTCTTGAGTTGATTGTACCTTTTAATATTCTTTTCACAATAAGCTTGAATCAAATCAGCTGCTTGAGTTTTCAACATGGATGAATATCCAGCAGTTCTTAAGTGATGTTCCATCCAGACAAGATGCTTAGCTGAGTAGTCTTTAAGAGATTGTGAATCAAGCTGGCAGATTTGAAGACAGTCAGACTTAAAGAATCTTACCTGATGAGGATTGTTGACCACTTGAGGACTAGCCCTGCTGGCAAACTCTTTGAGCCTTTCTCGAAGAACTTCATTCAATTCTGAGCTTCTTTTGACTTTGTTGATAAGAACCCAAATCTCTGACAAAGAACGATTCTCAAACAGATGAAGTGACACCTTGAAAGATCCTTCGCTCTGACAGTATACAAATATGCTCATCTCATTTAGGGATCTGTTATAGGCGGCTGTGATCCTTGAGACTTCAGTCTTTATAGCATTCATGTACATGTCATTGTTTGGATTAGAGATCTCTAGCTTGTCCAGAAGATATAGAAACTGCCTATCATTGTTTGTGCTTCGCTGAGGCATATCAAGTACTCTCCTAGCTTCATCCCATTTTTCACCAATCTTTAGTCTGACATCTCTTCTCCTTTCTTGAGCCTTAATGTCATGAAGACGTTGCTTTTGAAGAGTTTCTGTTCTTTGGATGTCTTTCCTCATGTCAATGATCTGGGATACCTTTTTGAGTTTAACTTCTTTTTTTTTCAACTCTGACTGCTGCTGCTGAAACTCTTTCTCAAACAGAGGATCCACTGGAGCTTCCTCTTCCCATTCTCCAAAATCACTTTCCTCCTCAGCTTCAAAGAAACCATCTTTATCTCCCAAGACTGATTCAGCGGGAACGTCACAAATATCAAAGTCATCCTGTTTTCCACTATAGTAGATATCATCAGGCTTCCCTGTGCCTCCAGCAGACGAATATTTTTCTTTTCCCTTTTCACTTCTCCTTTTCTTCTCCCCCTTAGTTGAGGAATCCTTTACAGACTTTCCCTTAGACCCTCCATGACCTCCATCACCTCCAGAGCCTGAGCCTCCACCAGACGGCCCTTCAAAGAAAGTCCTTTGTTCTTCATTAGGGCAGTGAGAATTTTTGATCATGAAGTACAAGTGCTTCATCCTTTCATTCAGATGTTCCATACCCGTCTCTATCTTCAAAAATCTGGAAGAATCTAGTGAATGATTCATTTCAACCAAGTCTTCAAGAGAAGTCATTCTTGTATGTAGAGATCAGAAGTTTGAAATATCGTCAGCTGATAACGTTGGAGATGCTTGGATTGAGTTAAGCTTTGGTACAACAGATGTCTTCAAATCTGATATTTCAGTCCTGATGAGAGCCAGCTGATTATTGACAGAGGTGGAAGAAGAAGACCGTTCAACCACTTGTGCTTTGAATGATTTAGCTTCAGCATGACTTTTTGCAAGTTGTTCCTTGAGATCATCAATTTGAGCTAACAGATTTTCAGTGTTTGTGTCTGTGTGTGCGCTCACCTGAATATCTCTCCTGTTTAATTCACTCAACTCACGTGCTTGTGTATCTTTCAATATAATTGCTCGTGAGGAGTCTTCCTGATGATGATCTTCTGTACCTGCATTTAAAATCACCCTAGCCTCTTCAAGAGAGGTCAGTGATGGTGCAATGGGAATTCGCGAGTCCCGATCCTCAGTCAAACCTATCTTTTCATGTGAAATAGATGTCTGAATTGCTTCAGGCATAGATTGACCGAGTTACCCTCCACTTTCTCCAGATAAATCTGTGAGTGGAGAATCCCATGAGGGAGCCAGAGGTGTTGGATCTGGGAGGGGAGAAAGTGACTCTATTAAAGGTGGCTGAGAGTCAGATTTTCCCTCAAAAGCATGTGACTGCTCTTCTGCCATAACTATGGTAGACACTGTAACCGACTCAATGTGCACTCCTCGCTCCGTGTCCTGAGTATCATCTACTGGTCTGTATGCTTCCATTGTGAGTAATGGAATTGTGCTTGACTCAGTACAGGATGCCATGGCCCTATCGCGAATTTCAATAGATTCATCCTGTTGAGAGAATGTTTCTAGAAACTGTTCAGTGGCCATTTCAAAGTCCATGTCCTGTTGGGAGGACAAGGATGGGCTTTCAGATGCCTCAGTAAATGTTATTCTTTTCTTAGGTGGAGGCAGAGCTGAGGGTTCATTCACATCCACTAACATACTACTTCCTACTAACCTTCTAGGCAACATTTTAGACAGTGGGGGAGAGGTTGAGATAGGTTGTGACTCTGTGTTTGGCTCTATGACCTGGGATTGAAGCTGTGGTTCTACAACTTCATGGTCAGTCCTATCAACCACTGGGGGTCTTTCAACAGAAGTAGGAATAGGTTGAGTTTGAGGAATTATTACCTGTAGAGGAAGAGCATCTGATGTTTGAGCCTGGGTGGTTTGAACCACTGGAGGTTGAGCTTGCTGTTCATGACCGGGAAGATTGAAGATAGGTAAAGGAATATAAGTGGCCATGAAAGCAGATACAAGTACTGGAACTTGCATGAATTTGAAGGTTGTGTCTTGGCGAGTGTAAATCTTTTTGCTTACTAGAGGGGGTTCGGTTACTGAAGAGTTAGCAAAAAGAGCTTTATGCTCAGGTGAGAGAAGATGTTCTGCTATGAGCATGAGAAAACGAGCGTAGTAGCACGAGACCCTACGATTTGTAGAATGATCACGTAAAGCAGTAGTGAGACGTCTCAGAAGAATGGGTAAAAGTAGTTTGCCAAAATTGATCCTTTGATTGAAAACAACCGCAAGACCAATATACTGCAGAGTGGAAGTGATGTTGTGAAAGTTTGATTTAGTGCAGTTGGCAAACACTTTAGAAAGTGTATCGAAGAAAATATCCCATTCAGAAACCAAATTGGATTTAGATAACTTGGTTAAATTAATCACCCCCTGATAGTGAATAGCATGGAAAAAGTTTGAAATATCATTTTCAGAGGGCAAATTACAGAAATTGTCCAATGGAAAATTTAACGCTCGATTGACGACTGTTTCATCAACAATATACTGTGTGTTTGCCACGGTAAATGAAAAAGATTTAAAATCATCAGCCACGGTAGATGTTGTGGAAATCAGTCTGAGCAGATCAACATTTAAAATCACATTTGATTTAATAGCAGAGCTAACAATCGAATGGTCATTTAAAAATCTAATCCACGGCTTAAATTTTTCCACATCACATTTATCTGGATTAAAATAACCAACAAGATTATGCGAAACAATTTGGAAATTGAGAGCCATTTAAAAAATAATAAAACACACACTTTCAGAATTTTAAGAATTAAATTAAGAGAATTCGAATTAAAAAATAATTTAATAATTCAAATTAAATTAATTATATCCGAAAAATTTAGAAAGTAATGTATCTCGTTAAAGTTCTTAACTCACGAAAGCAGATATGCAAAATCACAAGAAACAAAACCAAATTGAAATACACAAAAAAACTGATTTTAGGAAAATCGAATTAAAATATAAAAAACAATAAAATGGGTAGCACTTTTGTATGTATATACGTGTATGTATATAACAAAAGTAAAGTTTTTGTTTGCCGAGTAAACACTCGAGTAAGGAAGACAATTGCTGCGATGGTGGTTTGATCGAATAGAGAGAGAGAGAAATAAGAGAGAAAAAAGAAACTGAAGGAATTTGAAAAAAAAACAAGAACTGAATGAATAAAAAGTAAGAAAGGAACGAAAAAACAGCTTAAATAAACAACTGGTATGACAATTCGGGATAGTCTTACCGATTGTCATACCGATAGTCATACCAGGCAATTTGAGAAGACAAAACAAAAAATAGTATTAATATAACTGGTATGACAATCTGATAGTCATACCGATTGTCATACCAGTACAAAATAAAACAAAAAAATATCTGATATTAATTTTATTACTGGCATGACAATCAATAGTTATACCGATTGTCTTGCCAATTATAAAATTAAATTGAATTAAAAATAAACACTTATATGTACTAGAATGACTTTCAGCAAGACAATTTCAGTTGTCTTGCCGATTGTCATTCTAGTATAAAATAAATTAAGTATTTATATAAATATACTGAAATGACTTTCAGCAAGACAATTTCAATTGTCTTGCCGATTGTCATTCAAGTATCAAATTAACACAAACAAATATATATATATTTTATAAACCAAATATAAACAGTTTTTAATAAAAACAGAACATATAATAATAAAAAAAACAAAAAACTACAATAAATACTAATATAGATATGGCAGAAAATATTTACACAATTAAAATATTTCAGAGATAATTATATTTTCAGTCCAAAATAAAATATTTTTAGAGAAAATAAAATATCCCGAGACATTAAAATTAACAAGTTGAATAAATAAATAAGATAAGATAATAAAAACTTACATAGAAATAAGCAAGAAATTATGGAAAATGATAAAATAAATTTGCAAATGAATTTTTCATTTATGAAAAATTCATTTGTAAATTCAGTTAAGAACAGATTTGAGATATTCACAAGTTTAATCACTAAAGCTATTCAACATACCCAATTTACCAACTAATTTGGTAAATGTGGATTCATCAAGAGGTTTAGTGAAAATATCTGCTATTTATTCTTCTGTTGGAACAAAAAATAGTTCAACAGTACCATTCATGACGTGCTCTCTAATAAAATGATATCTGATGTCAATGTGCTTGGTCCTTGTATGCTGTACACGGTTGTTGGTGATGGCTATTGCACTTGTATTGTCACATAGAATAGGTATTTTGTTCAATACAGAGCCATAGTCCCGTAGCTGATTCCTAATCCACAAGATCTGAGCACAGCTGCTTCGAGCAGCAATATATTCAGCCTCGGCCGTTGAATTTGAAACTGTTTGCTGTTTCTTGCTGTACCATGAGACTAGTCTGCTACCTAGGAATTGACAACTCCCTGAGGTGCTTTTCCTATCAACAACACTTCCTGCGTAATCTGAATCTGTATATCCAACAAGGTTAAAACCAGATTCTTTAGGGTACCAAATACCTAGATTTGGTGTTCCCTTAAGATATCTTAAGATTCGTTTAACAGCAACGGGATGAATATCTCTAGGATCCGCTTGGAACCTTGCACATAAGCATGTAGCATACATAATATCTGGTCTATTTGCAGTAAGATAGAGTAACGAGCCAATCATACCTCTGTAGCTTGTGACATCTACCTTAATGGAGTTTTCACATGGTCCAAGCTTGACAGCTGTAGTTGACGGAGTCCTTGCTGATGCAGAATCCTCTAGATTGTACTTTTTGAGGAGTTCCTTGAGATACTTGGATTGACAAATAAAAGTTCCATCTAACCTTTGATTTACTTGTAATCCAAGAAAGAACTTCAGCTCTCCCATCATGCTCATTTCAAATTTGCTATGCATTAATTTAGCAAATCTCTTACAGAGATTATCATTAGTAGACCCAAATATTATATCATCCACATAGACTTGGACTAATATAGTATCATTCTTATGCTTTTTAGAAAAGAGAGTTTTGTCTATGACACCTCTAATAAAGCTATTTTCAATAAGAAATTCAGAGAGAGTGTCATACCATTTTCTCGGAGACTGTTTGAGTCCATAGATAGCCTTGAAAAGAAAGTAGACAAAATCCAAATGATCTGGATCTTCAAAACCAGGAGGTTGCTCTACATATACCTCTTTATCTAGCTTTCCATTCAGAAAGGCACTCTTGACATCCATTTGATAAACTTTAAAGTTAGAGAATTCTGCAAATGCCAGAAATATCCTGATGGCCTCTAGTCTAGCCACTGGAGCATAGGTTTCATCATAATCAATGCCTTCAGCTTGAGAATACCCTTTAGCTACCAGTCTTGCTATGTTTCTTGTAACCACACCATCTTCATCTAGTTTATTCCTGAATACCCACCAAGTACCAACAGCTTTCTTGTGTGTAGGTCTAGGTACCAGTTTCCAGACTTGTTGATGTTCAAACTGATTGAGTTCATCTTGCATAGCAATCACCCAATCTGGATCAGTCAGTGCTTCCTCAATCTTCTTAGGTTCCATTTCAGAAAGAAATCCTGAGAACAGACATTCATTTTGAGTAGCACGTCTAGTTCTGACTCCAACATCTGGATCACCAATAATCAACTCAAAAGGATGAGCTTTATTCCAGACAGTCTATCTTGGAAGATTTGATCTTGATGATTCGCCTTGAAATTCATTGGGATGTTGTATCCTACTAGTTGATCCTTCAGCATCTCCCCCTAAGTTGTTGCCATGTTGACTTAAAGATTCTCCGTCAGTAGCAGTGGTATCTCCATTGTTGCCAAAGTTTCCATCACCATTACCTTGAGTATCATCATGATTAACAGGTTCTTCACCAGCAACAACCTCAGGTTCTTGATCATGTTCAGATTCTGAATCTGACATATCATCAAACTTCAGTTTCTCAGAAGGATCTTCAGTTTGGATACTAGGGAGTCTAGTGTCATTAAATGTAACATTGACACTTTCAGTTACTTTGTGTTGATCAATGATATACACACTGTATGATCTTCTTCCATATCCAAGAAAAATACCCTCATATGCCTTTGCCTCGAATTTACCACGACGATCATCTCCATCCTTGAGCACGAAGCATCTGGCACCAAATACATGAAAGTATTTGATAGAAGGTTTCTGTTCATTCAAAATCTCATAAGGAGTTTTCATGAAGTATTTGTTGATTAGAGTTCGATTCTGAGTATAACATGCAGTATTGACAGCTTCAGCCCAATAGTACATTGGAAGACCTGATTCACTTAACATCGTTCTTGCAGCTTCAATCAATGTACGATTCTTCCTTACTACCACTCTATTTTGCTGAGGAGTTCTAGGAGCTGAAAATTGTCTGGTAATCCCTTTGTCTGTACAGAATCCATTGAGAAGTGAATTCTTGAATTCTGTTCCATTATCTGACCTTATTGCTCTAACAGGGACATTAGAATCTAACTCGATCAACTTGATATGATCAATCACAACTTGTGGTGTTTCATCCTTAGAGTGAAGGAATAAAACCCATGTATACTTGGAATAGTCATCAACTATCACAAGACAATAACACTTCTTTGACATCGAAAGGACATTAACTGGTCCAAATAAATCCATGTGCAATAATTGCAGCACACCGGTTATGGAGGATGTGTCAGTGCCTCTATGACTTGCTTTCTTTGACTTTCCTTTCTGACAAGCCTCACACAGTCCTTCTGAGGAGAATTCTAGCTGAGGCAGACCTCTGACCAATTCTCTTTTGACAAGAGAATTCATTGTTTTGAAATTGAGATGAGAAAGTCTCTTGTGCCATAGCCAACTCTCATCAGACGATGCCTTTGCATAGAAACAATTGACTTCAGGATTGCTTCCAGAGTTCATGTCAGCTATGAACAGATTTCCTTTCCGGATTCCCATCAAGGAGGGTTTTTCATTTTTCTTATGCAGAATCTGACACTTCAGCTTGTCGAATAAAACATTGTAGCCATTGTCTCAGAACTGACTAATGCTAAGTAGATTTTGTTCAAGTCCTTGCACAACATACACATTTTCAATGATAACATTTCCAGCTAGCAAACAGCCATATCCCTCAGTTAAACCTTTGCTGTTATCTCCAAAGGTAACCACTGGGCCAGCTTTCTCAACCACATTTGATAGCAGGGCTCTATCTCCGGTCATATGTCTTGATGATCCGCTGTTAAGAATCCACACTACCGGTTGTAACTGTTTAATTCCCTGCAATACAAATGGATTAGACCTTCTTCAGAACCCAAGCTTGGCTGGGTCCGACATACTTGTAAAATTGGCCTTTATCAGGCAAAACAACATTCTTAATTTTAATGTTCTCAACTTTCTCAATGACTGGACATTTAACCTTGTGAACAACCTTGACAAATTTCTGTTTAGGCTTAGGCACAAATGTCTCCTTTCTAGCTTTAGGAGGACTAGCAGGCTTAGACCTATCATGCTTCCTATTATTAACATGCTGACGAGGAGTAGTCTTATCATTAGAAACATGCTTACCATTAAAATAAGCATACATCAAATTAAAAGCATAAGACATACAATCAGGAACACCACATGCTTTAAGAGAGGGATTAACAATAGGCAACTTATGCATGGTAGACATGGCATTTGTGTTATCCAACTCATGTGTGTCTGAGTTAGTCTCAGTTGCTTTCACAACTTTGACTGGAACCTTTGACACACTTGACTTGGAAACAGCTTTCTCATTAGCATGATCTTCAGCACAGATTTCTTCTTGAATAATAAATGAGGTCTCATCAAATGGTTCAGCAATTGATTCTTTATAGAGGGGTTCATCAACACCCTTAAGCACATGTGGTACTTCCCTGCCTTTAGCACAGACATGAGGAGGGGAGTTTATGCCTAATTTTCCAATAGCAACATTGTAATCATAACCTATTCCAGATGTTTGATTAACAACTTGCTTATTGTAAAACTCTTTGGACTTCGAACAAGAATTAAAGTAAGCTTTAACCTTAGCCTCAAGACCGGTGATCTTGTCTTTGAGAATAGTTTCGAGTTGTCTATAACAGTCAACTCTATTCTCTAGAAAAGATACTTGTTCTTTTAATTTATCTTGATTAATGTGCACAAGTCTTAATTCATTGATCTCTTTCTGAAGGTCTTTGATTTGTTGATTTAACATTTCATTATCACGACGAGCACGATCTAAGGAACCTCCTAAATGATAAACTAATTCAGCATCAGTAAATTTTACCTCTTTTCTTGACGATGAGGTGTTTGCATCACTAGCCATGAGAGCAAGATTCCCAACTTCTTCATCTTCACTGTCAGTATCATCCCAGCTTCTTCCCTTTTCCAGGTAAGCCCTTTCAGATTTACTCTTCTGATTAGAATCGTAAGAGTTCTTCCTAACTGGTTTTGGCTTCCTGCATTCTGTGGCAAAGTGTCCCAACTCATTGCAGTTGAAGCATCGAATGGTGCTTCGATCAACCATCCCTGGTTTGTACCCACCACTGCTGGTGTTAGAGGATGAAGATCCACCTTTCTGGAACCTGTTGTAGTTGGACTTGTACTTGAACTTGGGATTCCTCTTGAATCTGACATTGGAGAATCTCTTGACAATCAGGGCCATTGACTCATCCTCCAATTTCCCCAGTTCTTCCAAGGAATAAAAATCATCTCCTGATTGATTTGTAGTAGGAGGATCAAATTCTGCTACTATCACATTTTCTTCAACCTTGGAAGACTGTACCATTCTTTCTGACTGTTAAGATTGTTGTTGATATTGTGGTTATTGTTGTTGTTCATCAGCTACTAGAGCAGTAGACGTGCTGACCACTCTTCCTTTCCCGTAAACTTCCTTCTGCTGAATCTGCTCCAACTCATAAGTCTTTAACACACCATAGAGCCTTTCCAAAGAAATCTCACTCAGATCTCTTGCTTCTCTTATGGCAGTGATTCTATGTTCGAGATGAGTTGGCAGTGTTAAAAGGAACTTTTTGTTGACCTCCCTGATGGAATAGTATTTACCATTAATGTTCAGGTTGTTGATCAATGCATTGTACCTTTCAAACACTTCAGTAATTCCTTCTCCTGGATTGGATTTAAAGTATTCATACTCAGAGGTTAGGATTTCTAACTTGTTCTCCCTAACTTCCTCTGTGCCTTCATTAATAACCTCAGTAGTTTCCCAGATGTGTTTGGAATCTTTACTGTTCATCACATGTCTATTCATCAAGGGATCAAGGGAATCTACTAAAATTAATTGAAGGCTAGCATCCAGGGAGGCTTCTTCTTTTTCAGCAGGAGAAAAATCCTCAGGATCTTTCACATAAGTTCTTGCTTTGGTAATCACCACATCATTTTCTATTACCTCTAGTTCAATAACCATCGGAATTTTAGGACCCTTCTTTAACACTTCCAGATATATTTGGAATTTGCAACTTGTAAAAACAATAGCATCTTCTTCTTCCACATAACATAATTTTCTTTATCGAATAGTGGAATTTTAATGGTTCCAACTTTTTATGTAGTCATTATGAATTTTTGAGTAATTAAAAATTCAAGGAGTGAAAGAATCACAAAAGTCTAGGATCTTGATTTGTTCGTTAATCAGAAGGCTCTGATACCAATTGTTAGGTCTCAATATATTTGTAGAAGGGGGGTTGAATACAAACAATACCGTTTAATCGAATAAAATGCGGAATAAAAAAGTGAAACAAAATTCAAGTTAAATAAAACTATTATTAAACTTGAAATGGTGTTACAAAAACGGTATCGTTTACAAGGGATTAATCTCAAATCAATTATTACAAATCTAGAATAAATTCGACATGAACTTTTTCTATTTTTACAATAAAAAGATCAAATGCTAAAAGCGATTTGAGATTAAGTTCTAGGGATTTCGATCCGCTAGATAGTTACACAAGAACAAGAAAAGGATTTCTAGTGGATTAGATTTAACAATAAATACTAGAAATAAATGATCTGTAAATTTGCAATAAGTTCCCTGCAGGTTTCTTTTGTTCTGTGTTCTGCTGAATTTGATAATCAATACTCTACTCTTCTTTGAAAAACAGCTGCTCTGCTTTATATTGAATCCTGTGATTTTAATTGGCAAGACAATCCATTTAGCTCAGCATGACAATCCCTTGAACTGGTAAGACTTTCGGTAGGACTATCAATTGAACTGATAGGACTTTCGGCAAGACAATCTAAATGCCCTAGCATGACTTTCGGTATGACTATTGATTGTCATACCGATTGTCTTGCTAATACAAAAGATAGTCTTGCTGGATTAAAACAGATTTTAATCAAATAATAATTCTGAATTAATTAATCAATTAATTTAATTAATCAATAAATTAATCTTTGCAGATTTAATTTATTCTCTTAATTAAATTATATGATTTAATTAATTAATAGAAAATTAATACTAATCTTGAGCAGCAACCATTCTTCTGAAAATCACTGTCAATTATGAATCAATTTCACCACTTCAATGTTGACACTCGATGTACTGTCTGGTTCATGAGTGACTAACTTCCGTGACATTTCTTCATGCCTTGACTTTGATACTCTTGATTTTCTTCAGACTAAATCCTTGTAATTAATTGATACCCTGACGAGATCTCTGTCACTTGATTAAATCCACAATCTTGATTTATATCACTGAGGCTTGATCAATTTCTTGAGCTTCTTCCAGTGAATTAAGTCATCAAGTCTGTAGGTTAACAATGTTACTTAATCCTTTGACATATGTTACTCTGAGAGATCTCTCTGACGATAGGACCACTATTTACTTGTTACATCCTTATTTGAGTTGAGTTAAATCCTCGAATAAACAAATAGGCTATGACATATGCCTTTCAAAACTAGACTTTAACCAATTAGACTCTAACGCTTGCTTTTGCGCTTAACGATTCACTTACGTCGCTCGAGTACCCTCGGCTCCACCATTTTTAATAAATTAACCATTAAGAATTTAAAGCGATTCTTTCGCGAGTACCTTACCAACTGCCTAATCCACTTAACATAATTGTTTCATACCCCAATTAGTCATTTAAAGTCCTTAACCAAGGTTTTAAATTAAGGCGAGGGGTAAAGGTTCGTTTGCAAAACGCCGTTACTTAAAACGGTCGTTTCTCCTAAACCGTACATCGGATTCAAACGAACCACATATCAAAACGAAGCTCGTAACATGAACTATCTAATCATGGCAATGGTCAAAACCTAACAGGGAGTTCTCGGGTCCTGATGTTAAGAGCAAAAACAGTCTAAAGTAAATCGGATATTACGACGGCTATGTTTACGCGATTACCCAAATTTATACCACTCCAAATCAACCCACAATCAACCCAAAATAAACATCCCAACCAAACTCCATCCATACTTCACCATAATAGCCCCAACAACTCAATATTATCAATTTATACTACTTTCCAATCATGAACTTAAAGCTTACTTAAGTTCTTTAACTATAAACAAGATTTCAACATCCAAATCACTACAACTCCAACCCAAACTCTAAACATACAAGCATCAAGCTTCTCTTTTACCATAACAATCAAAACCATCCTAATATTCAAAGTAAGATTACGGTTTGGAGATGTTATACCTTCCTTGAAGTGATTAGAGTAGCTAGGAAGCCTTAAGAAGCCTTGAGATAGCTTAGTAATGCTTGGATCATAAAGGAAAAACAAAGAAAACCAAGTTAGAAATCTTGAAAACAGTATTCATTATCTTCTTCATTGATTTATTGGAAGAGAATCATGAAGAATTGGAGGCTCAAACTTCTAGGATAGCCATAACTAATCATAAGGGACCTTGGATAATTACCTTGTGATTTAACAATGGTTGGATCTTGATTTTTGAAAATTTCTTCTCTTGAAATAAGAAAAAGCCGAGAGATTTTCTTTGAAGAAAAGGGAAGAGCTTTTGTGTTTTTGTGATTTGTTTTGATTTGCCTTGGTTGGTTGATTTTTGTTTTGTTTTAATCATTTTTAACCATGAAAAATTGTGTGGTTATAAATCAACCACACTTCCTTCCCTTATGTCATGCTTTGGTCATCATGTGATGTCACCCTCCACACTTGTCCTCTTCTTGTTGGTTTGATGACATCATCCTCACTAACCTCTTTGATTAGCTTCTAATTACTTGGCTAATGACCGCTGATCTGTTATACGGTTCGCTTAACTTTCATTTTCGTTAATCGTTTGAGGGATCATACCCGGGATCTTATTACTTGGGTTTCCTTAACCTTTCTCAATACATTATATTCCTTTTATGATCCTCTCTTATAATCCTTGAATTTAAATCCTTTTTATCCTGTTACCTTATACTCAATTCTTTCGGTATCTGGTGGATTTTCGGGAAAAATCAAAGTGTTCGGATTTGGATTTTGACGATCTTTACATACACTTATTTATCATATAGAGTACTAATACGATCTCAGAATAACAATAAAAGAACCCCTACATAGTGTGGCATGAAAAGTTTTCTTATTCAGCATAATCAGCAAAAAGCACTATTCACAAGGGTTTCAAAAATTCCAAAATTTGGGGTTATTACAATCCATATATGGGCTTTAAATATTATTCATGTGTGTGTAGGTGTTTGCATGCGTGTGTGCGTGTATGTTTGTGTGTGATGTTGAGCCGAGAACCTTGGTTCGAGGTCTTCTTGCAAGTTTTGACTTTGATTTTCTTGATTTACGATGAATTGTTTTTGCATGCGTTACTTGTTGTTGTTTGATAGAGAAATTAGACATTTTATGGTTTGGAAACTCCCAAATGGGGGCACCACCGTAGAACCACCGCCACCGGTGATGAACTCCGGTGAACCGTTGGTGAGTCATGATTTGTAAACTGAACTCTACTAATCATAAAACTTATTTTCGATGTTTGCATGTGTTGTTTCTTCAAAAAGCCGAATGGCTTTTGATTTTCAGAAGATTAAGTTGATTTTATTGATTTAAATGGTTGTGGATGTTTATTCTAGGATAATATTGAGAAATTAGAATAAATATTGATTCAAGGATTTGGAATATTGTTTGCATGTGTTGATTTCCTAAAAAACCCGAATAGGTCCTTGATTTTGAGAAAATAAATTTGATTGTTTGATGAAAATGACTTTTTAATGTATATTCTTAGAAGTAATTGAGAAATTTGATTAGTTGATGATTTAAAGAATCGAAATAAAAGTTACATGTGTTGTTTTGCTTGAAAATCGAGTGGTTCTTGTTTATTAAGTTGATTTTTATGATGTAAATGATTTGTTGTTGATTGATTGTAGAGATTCTTGAATAAGTATATTGAGATGTGGTTTAAGAACTCCAAATGATGCATGCATGTCCTGATTGTTGGAAATTTTGGGTGTTATTGCTTGACCTTAGGGGATTAAAGTTGATTTATGTGTTTAAATGCACTATAAATGTGATTTTGATTTGGTTCTAGTAGGTGCATGTCAAGATAAAGTTTTGCATGTAAGCGTTTAGGCTAAAATATGATTTAAAGGAATGAGTAGTGAATTGATTCCAAGTTTTTATGCAATTGTGATGCTTGTATGATAATGTTTGATTCTTGGGTATTGTTTTGTGGTTATAGCCGAATGAAATATAGATATAAAAGTGATTGATTTGATGCTAATTGAATGCATGTGTAATTCCTAAGAGATATATGATTTGTTTGATTATTTTTGTTCGAATTAAGTATTGAAAAAGGAAGGATTAAGTCGTCTAGTTACAAGGGTATATAATTGATACAATAACTCAAGTATAGAGTTGAAAATGCAAGGATTAAATACTATATGTCGTATTTGCATCATAATGCGTGATTCGAAGTCTATATGGTTAAAGTATACGAGTTATGGTATAGACATGTTGTGTGATTATAATTGAGTATATAAATACTCTTAGGGTATTGCAATTAAGGAAAATGTTAAGCATTATGGGAACGTCAAGTGGGAATCTAATTAAGGTTTTGGTTTTTGGATTGTAGGATCGGAGCGTGAGGGCATTCAGGCTAGGAAAGGGAAAGGTATACTAGGTGGCAGTAGTTCAACCTGTGTGAAACAGGAAAGCAAATTCAGGAAAGTAACTCTACTTACTTGTGTAAATGGTTATAAAGAGGATATTGTTCATGCCATGTAAAGTATTGAACTTTTATAGTAATGTACCCCTGTTATTGATTCTTGAGATACCCTATCATTGTTCTTGTGAACTTGTTATTTATAAGATTATTGTTCAAACCCTTTGGTAACCTTTTCTTATCCTGATTACTTGTTAATACCATGAACTATTGTAAACCCTATAAGAACCTTTATGAACCCCTTGTGTAATGATCCTTTACTCCTTTATTTACCTTATACCCTATTGATCCTTGAAACGGTTTTGATTCCCTAACCTGAGTACCTTGTTATCATTTGATCAAGATCCCTAGAATTGAACTTTGCTTATCCTTGATTCATTTCCTTATCTTTAAATTCTTGAAATTTGAACTTAAATATGAGTTTCGACTTGAAAAAGTCTGAATGATTTCATATTCTTGGTAATGATCAAATGAATTTAGTAAAACCTTTCTTTTCCAACACAAGGTTTTCCAAACGAATTCCTGATGGATTGGATTGAGACGTAAGAGACTAGTGGGACTAGTCCAGTCATGTTAAGAGGCTTGCAGGGCTAGTCCAGTTTAAGGCTGAAATTATGCCATTGGTACCTTAAAGACCGGATAGAGGTCGGTACGGGCTGGTCACCCGTATTATTATGAATTGAAAGTTAAAGAAGTCCATTCAAGGGTTCCGTAACTATTTAAAAAGGAATTAAAATTTCCTATTCAGTAATTGATTCATTGAAAATGAAAAGGCTTATATTGTTTTGAAAATAGTTGATTGTGATATTGTGAAGCTTACAGCTTGTGAACCCCGATTTTGATTTTGTTGATATTATCAATCATATAATTGTTTCCCAATGATGAAAAGATTATCGCTTTCCATTTGAAAGATCATTTGTGATCCTGTTAATGATTTGAGATGAATGTCGGCTTTCACCCTATCTTGATCCTTGTTCCTTGAAAGCTCAAACCTTTTCTTCATAGCCCGAAAGATAGAAATCTGCCACCTAGAAATGTTAAAATAGAATGCCCTGAAAACAGAAATGGTATATTGTGGATTTTGTATCGTAGAACTATTTTATAGTTACTTGCTGAGTTTTATACTCATATGTTTTGTTTTAATCTAACCATGGCAGTTAAGCAAGAAGATGGTCAGGCTTAGGCCACTGCTCGTAAGAGCGTACCTGGTGGTCCCTACCGTGTTGAGGGCTTCCGATTGCCAGAGCAGGTAGTACATGTTTTGAGTGAGCAAGCGCTTAGCCGAAAGGTTGTTAAGATACAATGGGTTATCTGTCAATTTCAAGTCGGGATCGACTATGTAAATTTGGTTTTATTTTGGGTTGTAAATTTTATTCTATGGTTGGTAGTTGTAATCTTGTCTCATACTTTATCCTATTTGATCCTGTTAGTAGTTAATCGGGGTTTATGCTTATTTAATTCATAGTTTAAAAGTGTGTGGGTCCTCATTTCCTAACCCCGAGATTGAGGGTGTCACAAAGATGTAGTACATCTATGCTTTGTTGGTCAATATGAAAGTGCAGAAATGATCTGGTAAGGAATCAACGGAGTTACGAAGTGGTAAAAGTAGTGGTATCCGTTAGTGTTTGTGCCTAGAGACAAAACTACGATATTTTAGTTTAAGACATTAGGATTATTAATGTTTATGTTCTATCGATTATTCTCTTTATAATTTATTAATTCTAAACTTACTGCGATATAAATGTTAGATCAATTAATGTCCTTGGAATATGATATGCAATTCTATATCTATAAGTAAGTGACTTAGAAATGAGATTATGAGAAAAGTATCAATATTCCTAAAGGTCCCTAGTCGAGTATTATTATTAAGGGACAATAATAATGCATTAAGACTGGTGTGTTTGTTGACCGATGATCACATCTCATTGATCATAGGTATAGTGATACTAAAGTAAAAAACACAGGTAGATGTATATGTAATGGTGTTGGACAGACCCAATATGAGATTCTACATGTCTGTTGTGTCATAAGTAATTCTCACAATGATAATGATGTAATAGTCCTTAGACCTGAAGTTAATATATTTCTATACGAGAATTAATATACATTGATTCCATTAAAAGTTATCCTTGACCGGGTAGTGATAAAAGTGGACATTGGGTATATTATGAATCGTATGAGAAATATGAATGATCTAGATGCGATTTAACCCTCCTATTTTAGGAGTGATATTATTGGCCTCTTGTGTGAGCTAGACTATGAAATGCGTGGCCACGCTCAAATGTTGATTTGATCTGATAGTCTACTCATTGATCAAGGAAACTTGGATTAAATTATGACGAGGATGACAAATTACATGCCTCTAGTTTAATCTATAATATTTGGTTAAAGGGATTATATTACGTTGTACATTATTCACAAAAGGTTTAATCGATCACCGATTCAATTATTATTACTTGGGTAGCAATGATGTATTACTAGATGCCGCTCATTGTTTACGATTTTAAATTAGATTTAAAATTCGTTGTCAACGTAATAATAACCTATAGGTTCACACACTAAGAATGCTTGAAGGATTATTCAATTTAAATTAGATTTAAATTATATTAAAGTAATTCGAATTATTTATAATATTAATTAAGTATGACTTAATTAATTAGATAAAGATTGATATTCAAATTTACTAGTATTAATTATGAAATTTATTTGTTAAAGAATTAAATGAGACTTAATTATAATACAAATAGGAATTTTGAATTAATAATAACTCCTAATTAGTTAAGAGTTATAATTCATTTTTCTACTCTCTATATAATATCTCTTGTGTGGCTGATTTTGAAAAAGCAAGACTTTTACTAAAACCCTAGCCACCAAGGGAGAAGATGGAGAGAGCAAGAAGAAACGAGTTTGTACTAGTACACATTCAATTCTTAAGTTCAAGCATTCGTGTGGATATCGATAGAGCGTAGATCGCGAGAGCGGGATGCGTGGTGATTGAACAAGCTTTGGATCTCCATTAGTCAACCAATTGGTAAAGCTTCTTAAGGTAAACAATCTATTTTACGAATTACATATATGTTTTTCGCATGGATTTTGCGGTGGGTTACGAAAATTCTGATTTTTTTTACATTTTTAATTACTGTTTTCGTTACGTTTATGTGCTCGAAACCCAACAATGGCATCAGAGCTACTTGCGAAAAGTGTTTAATTCGTTTATGTGTTTACTGGTTTAATGATGATAACATGTATACAATATTTCATGACTGTTATGTATGCGATTTTGTATGTTTTACATGTTGTTATATTTATATATGTGTATATATATATGTTTTGAATATATGATATTCATTAGAGTTGTATAATCATATGATGATTATATAATCTGTATATATACTGATATATATATGTTTTGTGTTTGTTCTTATTATAAAAATCGTATTTAATACGATTCTAAATCAGATGCAGTGGATTTGCTGAAATCTGTGTCTGGTGTCCGATTTTGGTGAACGAATACGCTATTTCATATGGAATCGAGCGTCTAGACATAACTGATAGCCATAGCTATCATAGACTAATCTTTAAGGCGCTTGACGTCGTTTAGGCCTTATAATCTGTGATTTAATGTTATTAGATTTAATTTCGAATTTTCTATTTTTTTCAATATTTGGTTTTGATATGATTATATCATGATGGGTATGATATGTTAAGATCAGACTATGTGCTTTAACATGTTATTTTGTGTTAATTGAGCATGGTGGATGGTTATGGCTTATGACCTTAGGTTAATGGTTTTGGTTTTTCAAATACGGCTTGCATGTCGTTTAATCTTGTAATTATTAAATATCAAATGTAACTTGAGTTCTTCTTGTAAGTTTATTAGATTAGTTTTCATATTTCATTCTTGTAATGTACATGAAGACATGAAGATTTGAAGATCAAGGGTAATCCCATACGGAGGCCATCCAAGGAAACAATACAAGAAAGAAGACATGTAGTAGTTAACCTATATTTATTTTCCACCTTAGATTGACCTAGATCTTTGTCATTAGCTTGATAAAGATCACATAAGATGAAGCTATAACCAACCACGTTTATTTATTGCACTTTATATATATATGTACATATGATGAATGTATGTGTAGAGTAGTTTATAAAGATGCATGCTTAATTAGATTAAGGATGTATGTATTAGATACGACACCCATGCCATGCTTGCTAAACAAGATAAAATCTGTAACGATTCAAGATTTTAAAATGAACAAACGATTATGAGATTCTCGTGTTTATGAAATACGGAATAAAATACAAATTTTCTTTATTTCTGACATGGGGCAATTTTGTCAAAAGCGAGTTCATTGAACTTGTAAGGTTGTGGGTTTTAAGCGAGACCGTTGTGACTCCCTAACTACCTGGAAATCAAACCATTGACAAATATTGATTTGAAGTATTTTATTCAAGGAAAAATTAGGAATCTCTTTATGATGGGATCATGATCATTTTAAAATTAACAAAACCCTAAAGTTAATATTAAGTTGATCAGATGCCTTCCAATGAGTCCAATGCGTTAACCCCTAGATCGACCAGGAATGGGTTCGCCAAAAAGAAGTACTCCTATCTATCGTGGGAGATATGTTGAAGTATATTGATACTTTTTGACTATTGGGTTTGACTTAACTAAGTTATCACAATAAGATTGTGAACTTAGAGGCATAGAGTTTGGCGAGATTTATTAGATAAATATGAACAAATATTGTTCCACCAAGTTATCCAAGAGTTATATAGTTGATATAATTGACAAATGTTGTCTACCTAAATAATCATGTTTTAGGAAAAAAGCCAAAGCTGACCTAACGCGTGGTGAAATATGGATCTTGGCTCACTAGAAAGGATATATAAGATATTTTTTCCGAATTAATAGTCAGGGCTATTGATTTGATAAAAATAGTGGGAGATATATATTGTGAATATATATATATATATATGAATAATCACTTGAACATAAATTAATGATCATCTGTAGACTAAGTCATTTTATGCACTTTAATATTGTAGACATCAAATGACAAATAACATAAATAACTTCTCTATGTAATAGTCCTTGAGAAGGACAAGCTGACATGAAATAATTTCCTCGATTGACATGGGAACTTGAGGATTGTCCTCGGGTTCAAGGTTGTCACTCAAACCCCTTGCTTATTTCTTCTAGCTGAGAATGAAACATGTGCTGAACAAAATGATTACCTGAAGCAAATTGATTATGCAACTTATGTTTCATGTCTCATGCTTGTAATTATGAGTGCTGAGCTTTAGAAGCAACAAGAGCATAATGATGCTTATGATATGATTGAGCACCTTCAAAGGATGTTGGAAGGATAGGCTCGTCAGAAAGATTTGACAATAATAAGGCACCATACTTTATATTAATGGGAGAATGATATCCGGTTGGACCATATGTTCTAAAGATGATAAGTATATGTACCTTGATATTTTGTGTTTCAAGAATAGTCTAGAGACTCAGCTTGATTTGATCAAACAATCTTTGAACAACTTCTATTCTTAGTTTGTTAAGAACAAAAGGAATGAGATAGATAAAACCCTCACTGAGTTGTTAAGCATGTTTAGAACTGCTGAAAATAACACGGTAAAGACATGAATTATGTCCATATTGATGATGTACACATGGGAATGCAAATTGGAAAGGAAAGTGGACAGGCAAGGTGAAGATTTAATCTTATTCGGTGTCAAACCAAAGTCCAATCCCAAAGGGCTTTTGAAGCTTGCTAGTGGTGTTGCTGAAGGAGATGATTGTCACTTCTGTGGAAATAACTGGATGATTGGAAATTATATTGTCGAGCTTGTTTGGAAGATCTAAAGAAGAAGACCAACAATGGTCAAGCTTCAGGTATCGGGTTAGAATTGGAGCAAAAGTTGTTGCTCTAGTTGACGGAACTCGAAACCTAATTTTTCCCATAAGGCGAGATTGAGAACTGGATAAATTTTTATTACGTGCATGCCTTTAGTGGATATATTAAATCAATTTCTTGTCAGGACAAGAAAGGTTTTCATTTTAATTAAATAAAAAAATAGTTGTTTATTCTATTTTAATGATAAGGCTTATAATGTTGCATAATTGGTTAATAATTTATATGTTCTAAGATGACTCAAATCAAACATTACCTCTAGCATTGTTGTTAAGCCATATTAATGAGAAACGCATTTCTGAGTTACATATAGATGGATACTTAGATAATTTTGATTTTGAATTATACGGAAGATGCGAACTTTATCTTATTGGCAAAATGACAAAAGCTTGTTTTACCTAATTAGGTGAAAGGGCCACCGAACGATTAGGACTCATACATAATGATGTATATGGTCGAATGTGTATGATGGAACTGTGTGGCTTATAATACTTCATAAAATTTAGTGATGATTTTAGTAGATATGGATATGTGGTTCTTATGAAGAACAAATCCGATTCTGTTGAAATGTTCAAAGAATATAAGGCCGAAGTAGAAAAGAAAACAAGGGAAAAGTATAAAATTTTTACGATCAGATCGTGGAGGAGAGTACTTAAACTTTTATTAAACTCTGATGAGGATGACAAATTACATGCCTCTAGTTTAATCTATAATATTTGGTTAAAGGGATTCTATTACGTTGTACATTATTCACAAAAGGTTTAATCGATCACCGATTCAATTATTATTACTTGGGTAACAATGATGTATTACTACATGTCGCTCATTATTTACGATTTTAAATTAGATTTAAAATTCGTTGCCAACGTAATAATAACCTATAGGGTCACACACTAAGAATGCTTGAAGGATTATTTAATTTAAATTGGATTTAAATTATATTAAAGTAATTTGAATTATTTATAATATTAATTAAGTATGACTTAATTAATTAGATAAAGATTGATATTCAAATTTACTAATATTAATTACAAAATTTATTTGTTAAATAATTAAGTGAGACTTAATTATAATACAAATAGAAATTTTGAATTAATAATAACTCCTAATTAGTTAAGAGTTATAATTCATTTTTCTACTCTCTATATAATATCTCTTGTGTGGCTGATTTTGAAAAAGCAAGACTTTTACTAAAACCCTAGCCACCAAGGGAGAAGATGGAGAGAGCAAGAAGAAACGAGTTTGTGCTAGTACACATTCAATTCTTGAGTTCAAGCATTCGTGTGGATACCGATAGAGCGTAGATCGCGAGAGCGGGATGCGTGGTGATTGAACAAGCTTTGGATCTCCATTAGTCAACCAATTGGTAAAGCTTCTTAAGGTAAACAATCTAATCTATGAATTAAATATAAGTTTTTCGCATGGATCCTGTGGTGGGTTACGAAAATTCTGATTTTTTTTACATTTTTAATTACTGTTTCCGTTGCTTTTATGTGCTCGAAACCCAACAGTATCATCAAAAGTGTTTCTTAATCAGTGGCAACCAGCTAAAGATAAATCATTCGATGTTTGCATTGGTCACATGACCAGTACGGATGGAGACAAGCAATGGAATGTTCCAAATGTTAATACGATTAAGGTTAATTGCGATGCTATTATCTTCGAAGGAACCAACAGCTACAGTTTAGCTTTTGTGGCCAGAAATCATCGAGGTGCAGTAGTAGAAGTGAAGTCGAAGTGTAGTATGGGTCGCCCAACACCAGAAAATGCAGAAGCTTTAAGTATAAAAGAAGCTCTCAATTGGATTAAAAACCAACATTTCAGTGATGTGTTGGTGGAGACAAATTATTTAGTCGTGGTGCAAGCTATCCGAAGTGTTGGTGCTTCTATTTCTTACTTTGGCAGAATTATAGAATCATAGAGGAGTGAAAAAATCTTTTGGGGGAGCTAGAAGGTAGGAATGTTATAGTCAAGTTTGTTAAACGATCTGCAAATCAAGTAGCTCAGTTCTTAGCTAAGTCTACCTATTTATAGTTGATCGTATTTGGCGGGTGAGTGATAATCACACGAAGTTCATTGATGTATTGATTAAAAATTTATTTTAATGAATGAAATCATCTTTTCTTTTACAATAAATACTAATAATAATAATAATAATAATAATTTTTGACATTTTAGGATTCACCTATTCATTTTTGGGTTTCAAAATTATTTGAAAAGAAAATAATAAAATCATAATTTAAGTGTGAACTCTAAATTAAATAATTTATTATTATTATTTTTGGGTTCAACAATTTCTTATTTGGGTTTTAAAATATATTTTTTAAAAATAATATGTGTGAAAATGCTAGATAAAGTAGTGTTTTGAGGCCCAAACGTAGCATTATCTTATATGTAAGAAAATTAAAAATTACAAGATAACATGACTTCATTTAGCGTTAAAGTTTAAAAAAAATTAAAATAAAATTAAGTTTAGGCAAAACGCCTACCGAAGTGGCGTTAGATTTAAACACTATCTAATGTAACATTTTCGATTAATATTTTGGGTCATTATTTTTATATGTCATTTTGGATTTAGCAAAAAAAAGTCATTTTGGACCATTTTCACGATAAAATATCATTTAGGGGAAACACTCACTGCATCGCTTATTTAAAAAATACTTTATAAGCCATTTTTACTAATTATGTGTCCATTACATACATTGGAAAAACCCTTTATTAAAAAGTGTCCCAAAAAGTGTGAGATAAAAAACCTATCGATTTGAGGTCTACATTTCTCGCTGGCAGGGTTATTGACCCATAAAAATTTAACTAATTCCAAGTCTGCAAGGACTTGAAAATAGAAAAATTAAGGAAGAACATGTCATGATGATTTTGGATTTCAAGGGAGTAGAAATTGAAATAGTGTCGTGAAATTGTCGTAGTTGTAACTTGCAAGCTTACAGATGTGTATGCAGCTATATTGCTACTGTTGTGTGAGGAATTTGGTACAATATTTGGGTGGAATGACGGAATAATCACAAAGATTTATCCGGGAACATGAGGTATTTGTGGATGCGTTTGGATTGAATTTGCAAGGATTCCGAGCGTGGTGGTGGAGTATTTTCTACTCAGCCGTGGGGGGTTCCTGGAATTGGTTTCGCGACAGCTCCACCATGTTTTTTGGTAGAGACAACGAGTGTCCAACCTCTGCAAATGGCCTACATATCCTATATTTATAGAAAGAAAGTCCATATATAGTTCTATAGCCTTAGGACTCCTCCATGATGGGCTACCCACGCTTTTACTTCGCCCATGACATCTTCTAAGGCTTATCCAAGTAGGTTTAAGCTAGCCACCAAAAGTCCTTCTTCTTGTATGCCGCTAGAATCCTTTTTTATCCATGTTATTATTGTAATTATCTATGAGATATATGTATATTCCATACATATATCATGTATATCCATATTTTCCAAGTTATAGTAACTTGTTAGGAGTCCAACTCTTTATTCCTTCTTGGCCAGGAGTTGTGTCCTAGTAGAACACTGTCTCTGCAGGCTTCTTACCATAATCAGGATAAGCCCGTCTAGGCCTTTCACCATATTGGAAATAGCCCGACTTATCATGATTCCTGACTACCCCTGGGTCTTGGCATATTATAAGACGCCCGAGGTATTGGCTAATCCATAAGAGGCTGCTCTTATTGTCCTGTTATGATAACCCTCATAACATGCCCTAACCATTGTCTCAATACCCCTATTATACCAGCCCACTTAGGTCCATAATCCTTTCTTTGTCATCCAAAAAGCCTAATCCATTATGCATATCCATCTAATCCATCTATGGGCCATAAATTCGGTCCAATGATGATTTTGAGTACAACAACTACCCCCTGCTTTCTCGCAGCAATTGAATGCAATAGAAACCTATATAGCACAGAGTTTAATCCTTCTTTACCATTCTCATAGAAATACATACCTTCCACATTTGGCTTCCAAGCGTACATGAGCTAACTCTGCATAAGAAATAGGAAACACAATGCCTCAACTTATGTACCTCAATCTGAATCCTTAAATGAAATCATTCAATACTCTTTAGACCACGTATTTCAATTCCAGTTCCAATCTAGGGTGTAATATCCGGGATATCGCGTGTAATTATTTTATCAATAAATTATTTATATGTAATTATTATGTGAATTTTGGTGAATTATCTGCTAATTGATAATAATATTTAGATGTATATATGTGATAAAATGTGAGTGTGTTAATTTTATTATGTCCAGAATAAAATATAGATAATTAAGGAATTTTTCTGGTAATTTTTGGAATATTATATGATTTTATATTGGTTTATAAATTTATTAATTATTTTCTGAATAATTACAAAATTATTTTATAAAGCCGGGAATCGCCCCACCTCAACCGTTTTTACGTTTTTACAACCCGAAACTCTTCTGAAAACTCCTTCCTAACCTAATATGATCGTTCCAGACATTTTTCATGTTTTGACTTTTTCAATCCGGATTACGGTTTGACCCGTGCGCGGCCCGGCGCATGATTTTTGATACGATAATCATTTCGGTGAATCAACAAAACCCGTATTCTCGAAAGATGAGATAATATTACATTATTTTTGTATAAGGTGTTTTATAAAAAGCCCGGTTGGGATAATTATCCAATACAGGTATTAAATCGGATCGTTTTTGCAGTTACTTAGTGGCTAAGTAACTAGTTTAACGATCCAAAACAATCCAGAACGAACCAATATTCCGTAAATATAAATAGCATATTTCTTATTTCATTTTATTCATTTATTCATTTGCAACTAGTACGAATACAAAAAATAAAGAGAAAAACCCTAGAAACCGATACGTTCCTGAGAATCAAACGCACGAACGAGGAAGTTACCGAACTCCGATTCAAGCGTACAATATATCAAAACGAAGCTCTCGAAATATAGAATCATAATCAATCATCAAATCAAACCCAGAAACATCAGGTAATCTTCTGTCTAATTGTTTTAATTCGAATTTATTATGAATTTAAATATGAAAATTTGTTCTTGATGTTGTTGATGTGATTTGATGTTATAATCGTGTAGATAATATTTTTCTGGTCAATTTGGTATATAATATGTCATATTTTGAGCTCTGCTTCATATAGAAAAGTGGCTTTGATTCTCGGATATGAAATTAGGGTTTTTAGCCTTTGAATGTTTTCAATTCGACTTGGGAACTTTTAATCTGATGATTCTGGGCTTGATTAAGTTATACCAGCTTATAGATCGTCTAAAAATGGCTCCATTCATGTATATATTTGCTATGTTGGAAGCCTGGATCGAGTGGCCGGAGTTGAAGTTGAGGTCGCCGGCGTTAATGGCAGTTCTTGCCGGAAACAGAGTCGCGGGGATGATTCTGATATTTTGAATCATTGTTGTTGTTGTTGTAGTAGATTGAAATCGAATAGTAGTAAGAACTGTACCAAACGATTCGTAAATCACCTGGATTAGAGTCGCCGGAGTCCGTTCCCGCCCGCCGGAATCTGCACCGGTCAGCCTGTTCTTGAACGACCCGGTCGGGTCAGTTTTGACCCGGGATATAACCCGGTTTTAATCCATATTTTCCCTAAATCAAAAATCAGAAACTATTTATGATTTCTTTTATTTTAAAAAATTATTTTAAAATTGTGTTTTATTTATAAAAATTCATTTTAATTTCTAAAAATCTATATTATTTTGAAAAAATATTTTAATTCTAAAATAAATCTTAATTATTTAATTAATTAATTTTAGTTGATAATTAATTATTTAATTAATCAATTAATTTAAATCTTAATTGATTAACTAATTTAATTAGTTATTAATTAATTTTAATTGATTTAATAATTAGATTTAATTATTTAAAATTGATTTAAAAATCCTGAAAAATAATTTCGAGCTTTAAAATATTATTTTAATTTCTTTTCAAGGCTCGATAATTATTATAAAATTATTTTAAAGCCAGATTCAGGTGTTCGAACCCTATTATTTAATTATAAAATAACTCGGAGTCTCGTTTAAATTCCGAAAAATGTTTAAAAATTCGTAATAAATACCTGGAACATCATTTTAACCCCAAATCCTCTTTGATTAATTATTTTAATTAAATATCTTACGTGTTACATGTTATATATGATTTGATGATGCGTAATATGATTGTACGTGCATTGCTTAACTGTTTCTGTTGTAACTTTTAATTCGTACGTCGGATTTGGGTGAAATGAAGGGTAGTTAGAAGCTAGTAACGAATAGAATGTGATGAGACATAGTATTGATAAGTACATGTGATATTTAACAGAGGAAGCGAGGCGTAGAAAAGGAAAACAGGTAGTCAGTGAGTGGCAGTCAATTGATAAGTGCTTGTAAGGTGAAAGTGAATCGATAAGGCAAGTGTTTCTTTTCCCCTTGATTATATTGCAAGTACTTCTGAACCTTTTTAAGATATATTGCAAATATTTTCGAACTGTTTCATAATATGTCGCTATTATTCAAAATAACTCCTATTTTATACTGCAATCACTTTAAACTATTTAACCTTGAACCTTGATTCTTATTGATCTTGAGCCATAAGCCTTATTCTTCATAAACCATTGATTATTAAATTCCCAGATACGAGCCATACACATACAACACTACTCCACAAATACATATCTACCACATACTGATTCTGATATTGAGTTTCTTAACATACCAACCCTTATTCCTTGTTTATCAAAAGACCAATTCTTGAAACCCTTGAACCCTTGGTTTTCTACTTTCTGAACCTTTCCTTGATTGAAAGTCAATATTTTCGAATTTCCTGTTATGCCTTCATGGTGTTATGAATCACCCTATGATTCCAGATAAATGTTGTTTATGATTCAACTTATTGATTTACATTGGTTATCATATTGAATTATTTTAGAATTGGATGGTTTTATAAATGTGGACCAGATTCTTGGTCAGACCAGATTCGTGGTCATAATAGGCCAATGCATGCCTTAGATCCGGTATATAGAGCAAAGCTGGGAGCCTTGCTCGGGGTTAGTGCGTGACTGATCAGCAGCCTAACCTTGGTTTTTAAATGAAAATGAATATTCAATTCTAATTATTATTTATTAGTAAACTTGATTCCTTATATTATATCAATGGATCATTGTTAATCTCAGTTACTATCTTTGTGACTTGCTGAGCTAGTTAGCTCACTCTTGCAAAACTGTTTATATTCTTTTCCAGTGAAAAAAGAAACTGGTGGTAGTGAGGATCCCCAGACAAGTGTGCGATCTAGGTATCCAGGTTGAATTGGAATAGACTAGCAGAGGATGTTTGGCTTGGTGGTGTTTATAGTTTGTAATAAAGTTGAAACTTCCAATGTAAGATAAATAAACTGGGTTTGGTACGTTTGTGTAATAAATAAGATTTTGGCTTATGGACATACTTTAAACTGCATCGATCCGTGGATTATGGTAAAAAGGGTCATTGCATACCTATATATTCTGAGATTCATAAACAGGTTTAAATATAGTGTGTATGTGTTGTGGACCCTCAAACTTCTGACCCGGGTTTGAAGGGCGCTACAGTTTGGCATCAGAGCCACGGTTTAAAGTCACTGCCACAAGCCTAGATTATCGGGAATGAGTAGAGGGTTAAGATTAGTATTAGGTAACAAAGAAATAGAACGTCAAGAAGTTGAGTACGACTAAATAGTAGGCTTTAGTATAATTCGTGCCGAGATTCGAGATTCTTATTTAGCAACGTGATTTTAGGATAGCAGCGATGGCAGATTTCTTTATTTCGATATCATCTGATTACTCGGAGCTTTTCATCGGAAGACCGTCATCTGATCCACTTCTTGCTCTTCCGCTAGTGTCAACCATAAAACCTGTTGCGACGGATGCACCAATACGAACTATTCTACCTCTAAGTGTGAGATTACCTATTCGAGGACCTCCACCTGTTGACTCCGACTCTATTGGATATTCGGCTGCGGGTGCGTCTTAAGATTTTGTTGATTCCATTTTAAATCAGATTCTCTCCTTCCCTACTTGTGAATTTTTCTATCTAAACATTGTTTCTCTTCTCGATGATTCTATTGGACGATTGGGGCAAATAATGCATATGTGTTGACTATTTGTCTATGTGACAAAAAGGTCTGGTGGGACATCACCGAATTATGTGTTGTGAACTATGCGGTACTAAGTCTGGTCATCTTATGTACTTGTATGGTTGCTCTCAGTCATACTTACATCTTCTTCACTATTCCTTTTCATTCGATTTCCTTGATTTTGAAATTTCATTTGGTATTCTATGACAATGAATTTCCTCAGTAATCTCTAGTATGAGGTTTTCTTCTGGAACGAGAAGCCTTGTTGACATAATTCGGGGATTTCAATACATTATCAGGACTATAGATATCGACAGAAATGTGAAGGAACTTTGGAATGAGATACAGGTGACCCAGGGAGTACTTGAAACTAGATGGCGGAGATGATGTGACAACTGATATGTGTATAACAATGTAGGATATATAAAAAATCAGATTTTTGGTGGGAATATAAATAAACAAGACTTGTTGACTAATGGATAGACCTGTTGCACCTTTGCCTTCAATAAATATTCCGCGTTTGCACCACCAAACTTTGATATACACCAGTACCTTTCCTTTGTAGTATGGTCATCTACTTTACTATACCTGTTTTATCTTACTGCACCAGATATGAACTTTTGTGATAACATGTACCCTTTCCCCTAACTGTTTACATTCTATAAAGAAGCATGCAATTTACTTAGTTCAATGATTGAAAATGTTTTCAAAAAGTAGATATTTCTGTTTTTTTTAAAAAAAATCTTTTCAGAAAAAGGGATTTGATTTAAAGGATAAATAAGTTGTTTGATTCTTTACAGAAAATGTCTACCAGAAGAAATACCCGTTCTACCAACCAGAATGAAGAAAACAACAACAACAATAACAACAACAACACCTAAGATAACAACAACTAGAATGCCAACCCAGGTCCCGTAGACCTAACTGTGGTCCAGATTCTTCAGATCTTGGCCCAACAGACAGTCCATCTGACTCAACAGCAGCAGAGGCAGACTAACCCTCAGGTAACCTTTAAGACCTTTCAGGAGGTGAATCCACCAGAGTTTAAGGGTTCTGCAGATCCGATTGAGGCAAGGGTCTGGTTGAAGGAGATTGAAAAGGCATTTGCCTTGGTCAGGGTGAAAGAGGAGCAAAAGACTGAATTTGCAACTTACTATCTGAAGAATGAAGCCACCTACTGGTGGGAAACTGTTAAAGTGTTGGAAGGTACCGATGATGTTGCGTGGGAGAGATTCAAGGAGTTGTTTCTCGAGAAGTATTTTCCTCAATTTGTCCAGGACCAAATGGAATTGAAATTTCTGGAGTTAAAGCAGGGGAGTATGTCAGTGACAGATTACGAAAGCAAGTTTGACGAGTTGTCCAGGTTTCTGCCATCCTATGTGGACCGATAGGAAGAAGGTTAAGAGGTTTTAGCAAGGACTCAAGCCATGGATTCGTGGGAAGGTGGCCATATTTGAATTGGACACGTATGCGGGAGTTGTGCAGAAAGCTATGATTGCGGAGACAGAAAGTGAAATGTCCCAAAAAGAGAAGGAAGGTAAGAAGAGGAAGTTTGAAGGAGGTGAAGGACAATCTCAAGCAGGGAAGTTTCTAAATTTTAATCAGAGGAAGGGCAAGTTCCAGCCCGGAAGAAATTTTAATAGACAAAATCCAGGAAACGGAGGCCAAGATAACCGCCCAATCATGGGGAATCAACCTACCCAGCAGAGGCCAGCTCTACCAGATTGTCAAGTCTATGGAAAAAAACATGGATGAGTTTGTAACAAGTTGAACGTGGTCTGCTACAGATGCAACCAGAGGGGGCACTACTCAAGGGAGTGCCGTAATCAGCCAGCCAAGGAGCCAGCCAACAAGGATCAGCCTACTAGGAATCAGGCAGGCAAAGTTCTAGCAATTGGGTATACCTGTTTCAATTGCGGAAAGCCAGGACACATAGCAAGGGATTGCAAGGCACCAGTTCCTGTCAATAATACACTGCGAATCATGGGAGCTACTCCAACAGTGAATGAACCTCCCAGAGCTAGAGTTTATGACATGTCTATGAAGGATGCTATCATGGATACGGATGTTGTGGCATGTACGCTTACTGTATATTCCCTATGTGCTAAAGTGCTAGTAGATTCGGGAGTAACTCGATCATTTATTTCTCAAGGTTTTGTTGATAAATTGAATTGTCCAGTTGAATTGTTAAGTGAGATTATGATGGTAGAGTTAGCAAATCAGGAGCGTGTATCTGTTAACCAAGTGTGTAGGAGCTGTGAGATTGAGATTACTGGCCGTAAGTTTGATATTGACTTGATTCCCTTTAAGTTAGGAGAGTTTAACGTTATTTTATGAATGGATTGGCTATCTAAGCACGAGGCTAAGATAGACTGTCATAATAAGAAAGTAATACTGAAGACACCAGACGAGAAAGCGGTGACGTTTAGAGGCCAGAGACAAGCGAAGAAGTTCTTGACGATGATTCAAGCTCATAAACTATTACGACAAGGATGCAAGCATTTCATTGCCTACGTGGTAGACAAAAGTCTGGAGCCAGCAAAACTAGAAGATATTCACGTGGTAAATGAATTTCCATACGTATTTCTAGACGAACTACCAGGACTTCCTCCAGATAGAGAGATCGAATTTGCAATCGACTTAGCACCTGGAATGGAACCAGTATCGAAGGCCCCATACAGAATGGCGCCAGAGGAAATGAAGGAGCTAGCAAAGCAATTGCAAGAATTATAAGATAAAGGAGTAATTCGACCCAGTGTATCACCATGGGGTGCACCGGTATTATTTGTTAAGAAGAAAGACGGAAGCATGAGGTTGTGCATCGACTATCGGGAACTCAATAAGTTCAATTCTTAGGGCACGTAGTGAATTATGAAGGAATCAAAGTGGACCCAGCAAAGATCGAAGCTATTACGAATTGGGAAAGGCCAAAAACACCAACGGAAGTGATAAGTTTTTTGGGATTAGCAGGATATTATCGAAGATTTGTTCAAGATTTCTCGAAGAATGCGACACCTTTGACAAAGCTTACCAGGAAAAGTGAGAAGTTTATATGGAACGAGAAATGTGAAGAACGTTTTCAAGAATTAAAGAAGAGACTGATCACGACACCTGTTTTATCACTTCCAGATGATCAAGGAAATTTCGTAATATATAGTGATGCTTCTCATAAGGGATTAGGTTGTGTTTTGATGCAGCATGATAAAGTCATTGCGTATGCGTCGAGATAACTAAAACCTCATGAGCAGAAGTATCCTACTCATGACTTGGAACTAGCAGCGATAGTATTCGCCTTAAAGATTTGGAGACATTATTTATATGGAGAAAGATGTGAGATTTATACGGATCATAAGAGCTTGAAGTACATATTCACGCAAAAGGAGCTTAACATGAGACAAAGGAGATGGTTGAAGTTGATCAAAGACTATGATTGCACGATTAACTATCATCCAGGAAAAGCGAATGTGGTGGCAGATGCATTAAGCAAAAAAGAAAGACTGAACATGTTGACGATCCCTGGAGAATTATATAAGGAATTTCAGAAGTTGGACTTGGAAGTCAGAATTCGCAAACCTGATGAAGCAAAGATGTATAGTATGACTTTTCAACCAGAATTGTTGGATAAAATAAGAAAATGCCAAGAGGAAATAATGGATCAGGATATCAATCGATTGGTTGGAGAAGAATTATGCACCCAGAAGGATGATCAAGGTATTCTTAGATTTTCATCCAGAATTTGGATACCATCAGTGGCGGAATTAAAGAATGAAATTTTACAAGAGGCTCACAACTCAAGGTATTCCATTCATCCGGGAAGTACCAAGATGTACAGAGATTTAAAAGAAAATTATTGGTGGCCAGACATGAAGAGAGAAATTGTGGGATGGGTTAACAAATGTTACACGTGTCAGAGAGTTAAGGTGGAACACCAGAGACCGAGTGGATTATTACAGCCACTAGAGATCCCAGAGTGGAAGTGGGAGCACATTGCTATGGATTTTATAGTTGGCTTACCGAGGACGAAAGCGAACCACGATGCTATTTGGGTTATAGTGGACAGACTACCCAAATCAGCGCATTTCTTGCCTATCAATGAAAGATTTTCACTAGATAAGTTAATTCACATGTATCTGAAGGAAATAGTAATACGTCATAGAGTCCCTATGTCTATCGTGTCTGATCGGGATCCGCGATTCAATTCCAGATTTTGGAAAAGTTTTCAAGAATGTTTGGGAACTAAGTTAAATATGAGCACGGCTTATCATCCGCAGACAGACGACCAAAGCGAGAGAACGATCCAAACAATTGAAGATATGTTACATATTTGTGCCATTGATTTCAAAGGCAGTTGGGATGAGCATTTACCCTTAGTAGAGTTTGCTTACAATGACAGTTATCATGCCAGTATCAGAATGCCTCCCTATGAAGCTCTTTATGGACGCAAATGTCGATCACCAGTATATTGGGACGAAGTCGGAGAGCGTAAAATACTTGGATCTGAATTGGTGCAACAGACAAAAGAGGTTGTGGAAGTCATCCAGAAAAGGCTAATTGCAGCATAGGATTATCAAAGGAAGTATGCAGATCAATTTCGAAAAGATATGGAATTTGAAGACGGAGATCTAGTGTTATTAAAAGTGTCACCATGGAAAGGATTGTCAAGATTTGGAAAGAAAGGAAAGCTGAGTCCTAGATACGTTGGACCTTTTGAAATTCTAAAACATGTCGGCAAGGTAGCTTACGGATTAACGTTACCCCCACACATGGAGCATATTCATAATGTTTTTCACATATCAATGCTTAAGAAATATAATCCAGATTCTAAGCATGTAATTGAGTATGAGCCGATAGAACTTCAGGCAGATTTATCATATGTAGAGAATACGATAGAGATTCTAGAAAAGAGAGAAAAGATATTGAGGAATAAAGTTGTAAAGTTAGTAAAAGTATTGTAGAGAAACCCAAAGGTTGAAGAGTCAACCTGGGAACTAGAAAGTGATATGCGAGAAAAATACCATCACTTGTTTACTTAGGAGATTCTGAGGAAAGAATCCTTTTAAGGGGGGAGGATGTAATATCCAGGATATCGCGTGTAATTATTTTATCAATAAATTATTTCTATGTAATTATTATGTGAATTTTGGTGAATTACCTGCTGATTGATAATAATATTTAGATGTATATATGTGATAAAATGTGAGTGTGTTAATTTTATTATGTCCAGAATAAAATATAGATAATTAAGGAATTTTTATGGTAATTTTTGGAATATTATATGATTTTATATTGATTTATAAATTTATTTATTATTTTCTAAATAATTACAAAATTATTTTATAAAGCCGAGAATCGCCCCACCTCAACCGTTTTTATGTTTTTACAACCCAAAACTCTTCCGAAAACTGCTTTCTAACCTAATATGATCGTTCCAGACATTTTTCATGTTTTGACTTTTTCAATCCGGATTACGGTTTGACCCGTGCGCGGCCCGGCGCAAAATTTTTGATACGATAATCATTTCGCTGAATCAACAAAACCCGTATTCTCGAAAGACGGGATAATATTACATTATTTTCGTATAAGGTGCTTTATAAAAAGCCCGGTTGGGATAATTATTCAATATAGGTATTAAATCAGATCGTTTTTGCAGTTACTTAGTGGCTATGTAACTAATTTAACGATCCAAAATGATCCAGAACGAACCAATATTCCGTAAATATAAATAGCATATTTCTTATTTCATTTTATTCGTTTATTCATTTGCAACCAGTACGAATACAATAAATACAGAGAAAACCCTAGAAACCGATACGTTCCTGAGAATCAAACGCACGAACGAGGACATTACCGAACTCCGATTCAAGCGTACAATATATCAAAACGAAGCTCTCGAAATATAGAATCATAATCAATCATCAAATCAAACCCAGAAATATCACGTAATCTTCTGTCTAATTGTTTTTAACTCAAATTTATTATGAATTTAAATATAAAAATTTGTTCTTGATATCGTTGATGTGATTTGATGTTATAATCGTGTAGATAATATTTTCTGGTCAATTTGGTATATAATATGTCAGATTTTGAGCTCTGCATCATATAGAAAAGTGGCTTTGATTCTCGAATATGAAATTAGGGTTTTTAGCCTTTGAATGTTTTCAATTCGATTTGGGAACTTTTAATCTGATGATTCTGGGCTTGATTAAGTTATACCAGCTTATAGATCATCTAAAAATGGCTCGATTCATGTATATATTTGCTATGTTGGAAGCCTGGATCGAGTGGCCGGAGTTGAAGTTGAGGTCGCCGGCGTTAATGGCGGTTCTCGCCGGAAACAGAGTCGCGGGGATGATTCTGATATGTTGAATCGTTGTTGTTGTTGTTGTTGTTGCTGTAGTAGATTGGAATCGAATAGTAGTAAGAACGGTACCAAACGATTCGTAAATCACCTGGATTAGAGTCGCCGGAGTCCGTTCCCGGCCGCCGGAATTTGCACCGGACGACCTGTTCTTGAACGACCCGGTCGGGTCAGTTTTGACCTGGGATATAACCCGGTTTTAATCCATATTTTCCCTAAATCAAAAATCAGAAACTGTTTCTGATTTCTTTTATTTTAAAAAATTATTTTAAAATTCTGTTTTATTTATAAAAATTCATTTTAATTTCTAAAAATCTATATTAATTCTGAAAAAAATATTTTAATTCAAAAATAAATCTTAATTATTTAATTAATTAATTTTAGTTGATAATTAATTATTTAATTAGTTAATTAATTTAAATATTAATTGATTAATTAATTTAATTAGTTATTAATTAATTTTAATTGATTTAAAAATTAGATTTAATTATTTAAAATTAATTTAAAAATCTTGAAAAATAATTTCGAGCTTTAAAATATTATTTAAAATTATTTTCAAGGCTCGATAATTATTATAAAATTATTTTAAAGCCAGTTCAGGTATTCGAACCCTATTATTTAATTATAAAATGACTCAGAGTCTCGTTTAAATTCTGAAAAATATTTAAAAATTCGTAATAAATACATGGAACATCATTTTAACCCTGAATCCTCTTTGATTAATTATTTTAATTAAATATCTTACATGTTACGTGTTATATATGATCTGATTGATGCGTAATATGATTGTATGTGCATTGTTTAACTGTTTATGCTGTAACTTTTAATCCGTACGTCGGATTTGGGTGAAACGAAGGGTAGTTAGAAGCTAGTAACGAATAGAATGTGATGAGACGTAGTATTGATAAGTACATGTGATATTTAACAGAGGAAGCGAGGCGTAGAAAAGGAAAACAGGTATTCAGTGAGTGGGAGTCAATTGATAAGTGCTAGTAAGGTGAAAGCGAATCGATAAGGCAAGTGTTTCTTTTCCTCTTGATTATATTGCAAGTACTTCTGAACCTTTTTAAGATATATTGCAAATATTTTCGAACTGTTTCATAATATGTCGCTATTATTCAAAATAACTCCTGTTTTATACTGCAAGCACTTTGAACTATTTAACCTTGAACCCTGATTCTTATTGATCTTGAGTCATAAGCCTTATTCTTCATAAACCATTGATTGTTGAATTCCCAGATACGAGCCATACACATACGATACTACTCCACAAATACTTATCTACAACATACTGATTCTAATATTGAGTTTCTTAACATACCAACCCTTATTCCTTGTTTATCAAAAGTCCAATTCTTGAAATCCTTGAACCCTTGGTCTTCTACTTTCTGAACCTTTCCTTGACTGAAAGTCAATCTTTTCGAATTTCCTGTTATGCCTTCATGGTGTTATGAATCACCCTATGCTTCCAGATAAATGTTGTTTATGGTTCAACTTATTGATTTACATTGGTTATCATACTGAATTGTTTTAGAATTGGATGATTTTATAAATGTGGACCAGATTCGTGGTCAGACCGGATTCGTGGTCATAATAGGCCAATGCGTGCCTTAGATCCGGTATATAGAGCAAAGCTAGGAGCCTTGCTCGGGGTTAGTGCGTGACTGATCAGCAGCCTAACCTTGGTTTTTAAATGAAAATGAATATCCAATTCTAATTATGATTTATCAGTAAACTTGATTCCTTATATTATATCAATGTATCATTGTTAATCTCAGTTACTGTCTTTGTGACTTGTTGAGCTAGTTAGCTCACTCTTGCAAAACTGTTTATATTCTTTTCCAGTGAAAAAGGAAACTAGTGGTAGCGAGGATCCCCAGACAAGTGTGCGAGCTAGGTATCCAGGTTGAATTGGAATAGACTAGCTGAGGATGTTCGGCTTGGTGGTGTTTATAGTTTATAATAAAGTTGAAACTTCTAATATAAGATAAATAAACTGGGTTTGGTACGTTTGTGTAATAAATAAGATTGTGGCTTATGGACATACTTTAAACTGCATCGATCTGTGGATTATGGTAAAAAGGGTCATTGCATACCTATATATTCTGATATTCATTAACAGGTTTAAATATAGTGTGTATATGTTGTGGACCCTCAAACTTATGACCCGGGTTTGGAGTGCGCTACATAGGGCTTCCTATCCTTTTTAGCTGTAGATAATGGCTTCTATCCATTTTCCCAAAAGCCATGCATTATCCCTCCAAGATTTTCCTTTTCCTTGTGAAGTTGATCTTTAGGTGATGATTCTCATGAGTGAGGCCCAGAAAATCCTGCTATTTCAAATAGGCTTCATATATCCATACTTCTGGGCTACCAAGATAACTTAAAAAGAGTGATTAGTAGTATGAGCTACACAGCTATTATATATAATGCATGAAACCCATACATATAATATGCAAGTTTGAATATGCAAGTAAGAAGATGAAAGTGTGAATGATTTTGTATAAATATAGATATCTATATTCGTTGCTGCCTCAACAATGAGGCTGAACCTTGGCGAACACACTTTTCAAGACAAAGCCATAATTTTCAGAGGCTTTCATGGTTTCTTCACCTGGCCTCTTAATATATTATTTAGTTTTTTAGTACTTCTCTCTTGATGCCCAACACCTGTGGGACTTTTAAATCCTGCCCATGCAATATGGGACTTTTTCGGCCTGCCCATGTTCCATGGGCCTATTTGAGTTTATCGCATGAGAGACTAAGGGAAGGCCATGGAGAAACCCATCAATTATTATTATGTCCTTCCAAGTGATTAAATTATGGAGCATATAGCGTGCCTAGGTATCTGCTTGAAAGTTTTGGTCAACAAGTTTGAAAATATTTTGAAATCTCATGCATAATGTAAGGAAATATATAAAATGCAATACCCTCACATATGTAAACCCATGCAAGTTTATTCCTTGAGAATATACGATATGCATATTTAGATAAACATGTCCACGTGTAGGGAAAAATAAGAGACATAGGGTATAATTAATTTCTATATATGCACATAAAGCACGTATGATAATGAATATATAAAATCATGAGAGTATGGTTTATCTCATTTTAATGCAGACCATGATTTAATCCATGGAAATCCATGCAGTTAAGCCTCTTCCGAGGTGTTTCGTTGGTAAAAACCCATTTTTCATCATATTATCAGTATTGGGGTATTGAAGAGTTGATATACCCCCCACCCTGTAGATTTCCTTCCTATATGACATCCTTCTCTAGCCTATACACAAATGTTGTGAGGAGTGAATTCAGGGATCATAAGAAATACTTTTAACCTGCTCCTTGGGAAAATCATAGCTAAATACTATAGTATCCATTATTATGGGCGAGTGCAAGTGCAGGCCCATCCAATTATAGGTGAACATCAATGAACTTGTGGCCATCAAGTGAATGCCAAAGGACCTGCATCCATTAGATATATGGCAAACCATCTTTTAGGAATATGTTATAATCTTGATGGTAACTCAATAAAACACTCTAAGTAGATAAGTTAAATGGTTTTGTAACCATCAAAGTGATAGAGTATCTTATGTTTAAATAAGTCTGTAGAACATTTCAGTATACTACAATATCTTAAAAGTTTAGAAGTTGTCAGAAATTCCAAGTCATGTTGACTACTAGCAAGATATGCAGAATAGGCTTGCTAATTGTAGATAGATGATGCATTGCAATTCTGCATAAGTGGAAGAATATCAAATGCTAAGGAAACACTATCAACGGATAATCTGCAAAGACCTCAACGGATAACTCAAGCCACCGTCAATGGATGATTCATAACAGACTCAAAGGATAATGCTGAAGTCTAAAAGAACAATCAGATTTGAATAGCAGTTGAAAGTGACTTGACAGTCACATGGGTTGATTGTACACAAATGGAATGTGGCAGCCTGTAATCAAGATTATAAAGATCAAGAAGCATTTCCTATTCATGCAAAATAGGGACGTTCAAAGATGCTATCTATCTGGATTGCATTGGACAGAGAAATGGAGAAAAATGTGTTTAGACCTAGATAAGAGACGTATGTTCTGTCTTATCACACATGTAACTTGGTGATATATAAACCAAGAGTAGCAAGAGTTAAACAAATCTATAGATTTAATTAACACAGTAAAAACAAGCAAGAATAAGAGAGTAGTTGTAAGTTATATCTTTAGCACTCTCTAGTTTAGTTTATAAGAACTCTTGTAAGCAGCTGTGTGCCTTTGCATCACAGAGATCTTGTACATTTATATATATCTCTGGTGGAAAAATCAATCCACCGGAAAGTTTTTAAACATTCTTGTTTATCTACATTGTGTTTGAATACTTGAATATTTCTTATCCGCAACTAGCTTATTCAAAAACTGTTATACATACATATATATATATATTCATAAGAAGTTTTAAATATCCAAAAGAAATCAGAATTCCATTCAACCCCCTTCTGTAATTCTGCTGTTAGATTGTTCGGGAATAATAATTGGTATCAGAGCAAGCTCTTGACACACTATGAGTTTAAAGATCAAAACAAATTAATAACATGAGCAAGAAGGATGTAAGAGTGAAGATTTCGTTTATGGATAAAGACAACTATCACCACTAGAAGGTGAATATGCACCTTCATCATCTCTCACAAGATGAAAGCTACGTCAAATGCATTGAAAATGGTCCTTATGTTCCTAGAAGGGTTGAAACAGATGCTGAAAATGCAATTGAGAACGAACAGACCATCCCAAAGCCAAGGTCAGAATGGACTGATGAAGATATTAAAGCAGTTCACAAGAATAAAAAGGCCATGAATATTTTGTTCAATGTCTTGATGGTGATATGTTCGATAATGTCATCAACTGCAAGATGACCAAGGATATATGAGATACAATTCAGGTTAATATGCGATGAAATGGAGCAAGTGAGAGAAAACAAGATGCAGCTTCTTAGATAGCAGTATGAGCACTTTTACTTTGAGGAAGGTGAGTCTTTGAATGATATTTTAAGTAGATTTCAGAAACTATTAAATGGACTAAAGCTGTATGGGAAGATCTACCAAACAAAATATTCGAATCTGAAATTCCTTAGATCTCTGCCAAAGGAGTGGAAGACTATGACAGTTTCTCTTTGTAATTCTCAAGAGTATAAACATTTTACTCTAGAGAGACTGTATGGCATCTTAAAGACCTATGAGCTCGAAATGGAGCAAGATGAGCAGTTGGAGAAAGGAAGAAAGAAGGGTGGATTCATTGCACTTGTAGCTCAACAGGAAAAAGAGAAAGAGATGAAGGTTGTAGTTGTGGAATGTGCACCAAACTCAAGGGTTTGTGAAGGTAAGGGACAAGGGTTAACAACAGATGTTGAAGACTGTACTAGTCAGGATGAAATGAAGGATCTAGATGAACATTTGGCTTTTCTATCAAGAAGATTTTCCAAGCTCAAATAAGAGGAATTTTGGATCAACCAAGCCAAACAGAAACCTGATGGATAAATCTAAATTCAAATGTTTCAAATATGGCTTGAGTGGTCATTTCGCCAATTGTTATGCAAGACATGCTTGTATCATAATTAGTTGTGTGATAATCTAAATTTGTATTTTGTATTATATTACTTGAGTCTGTAAAAATGTCAAAGATCTGAATGGAGTATTTTTCTGTAAACAATCTCAAGCCTAAGAATAAACTCCGGAAGAAGATCATGCCTCAGAGAAATTGTGAAGAAGCTTGGAGTTGAATAAATCTGTTTTAGGAAAAATGTTCTAAGTCAAGATATCTACAAGTCACAGATCAAGTCATATAGAGAAGTCATTCGAGAACTCCAGAATGATTTATCAAGAAGTACAAAATGCTTATAGGGAAGTCTCAGAGATATCGACAAGCCAAATGAAGGCATGAAGATTGGAGATATCGACAAGTAAAATTATCATTAGAGACCTCAGAGATATCTACAAGTCAAAATGTATATAGAGATCTCTGAGATATCAACAAATCATTTATGCATTAGAGAACTCAGAGATATCGACAAGTCAAATTGAAGATGTGACGATTGGAGATATCGATAAGTCAAACTCTCATTAGAGATCTCATAGATATCGATAAGTCAATATGACAATAGAGGTTTCAAAGATATCGACAAGTCATTTCTACATGCAGAAATTTGGAGACCTCGACAAGCCAAGTTCACTTATAGAGAACTCAAAGACCTCGACAAGTCAAAGACTTTTATAGAGAAATCAGAGATCTCGATAAGCCATTATACTTATCGAGATGTTAGTTCTTTAAAAAACAAACTGAAGATCTCGATATGAAGCTCAAGTATAGAATTTAGACAAGTTAAATATCCAAGATATCAATCAACAAATGATCTAATCATTTAGATTGAAAAGTCTACAAAAATAGCTTGAAGAGTACAAGATCAAAGGCCAAGATTAACCAACAAAGGAAAGTCACAGATCTACAAGATATGCAAGGATTCACTAAGCCGAAAATGGAAAGCTTTAGAGATAACATAAAATTGGGTTTAGTACATTCTATTACATGCTGTGTAAACCTATGTTTACTAATATATAAACTAAACACTGGTCCTTTGCTTTTAAGTTGTATCAAATAGATCTAGTTTTTCTAGTAACTCTCAAGGAAGAAGCTGAGTTCATTACTTACAAAGAACCCAGAATTTATCACAAAATACTAGCTTGATTTTAATACAAAATTAAGTGAGTTTTGAAATACTATGTGCACTGTTTTATTCCAGTTGATATAATATTACTGCATTTCTAATCTGCTTTGTTAACCAAGTAACAAACATTCAAAAAGCCTTAAAAATATCTAAAACACATTCACCCCCCTTCTGTGTTGTATTTATTACCTAACAAGTGGTATCAAAGCAAAATCTGAAAGCAAACAGATTAAAGATCTTGAAAGAATGAATAAACAGTAGATTAACAGTATCAAAATATCACCCTTTGACAAAACCAACTATACTTTATGGAAAAAGAAGATGTTGTTGTTTATAAAGATGGCCAACCCATTATATGTTCAGATTCTCAAAAATTGTCCTTTCAATCCCATGGAAAGAGTTGAGGAATCTACAGATGGAGACATGGTCATCCTAGCTCATTATGCCCCTAAAGATCCCTCAAAGTACACTGAACCTGAAAAGGAGAAAGCCTCTCTAGATAGTGGCTTGCAACTAATTCTAATAGAGTCACTTGAGATATATAATGTACAATAACATTATCAACTGTGACAGAGCCAAACATCTGGGAGAAAATATAAATTCTATGTGAGGGAACAGAGTAAGTTAGGTCAAATTAAAAGTGGATTTTGGTATCTTAGTTCGAGGGTTTTATGGCTAAGCCAAAGGAGAGTATAACTGATGTCTTTGAAAGATTCAATAAGCTGATAAATGGCTTGCAGCTTCATGACAAATACTATGAAGCTGAGGATGGTAAATTGAATTTTTTACTCACCCTTCCATATCATGTAGAACAAAAAATCTTAGCTACTAGAGAAGGGAGAGACTTGAGCAGAATGACATTGGAGGTTTTATATGTTATTTTAAAAAACCTATGAACTAGAAATGATTCAAAGAAAATCTTTAAGAGCTGGTCAAGGGCACATTATTGATGGATCAAGTACTCTAGTTGTTAATGACAGCCTGTCATCTGATGATGAACAAGAAATTCAGACTCCAGTTGTTTCAATCAATGCGCAAAAGAACAAAGAACCACAGAAGGAAGTTATTCTTAAACTTGAAGAGGATGAATTATATACCTTGGATGAACTGGATGAGGAAGATCAGTCCATGGCTTACTTAGCAAGGAAATTCTCTAGCATTAGGGTAAAGAAGCCAAAGTTTTTCAAAAACAAGGGACAAACATCCAAAAAGGACAGCATCTGGAAGGCAAAGGAACAGTATAACTCTGGCAGCAAAGATGGCTACAAAACAGGATATGTTGATAGGTCAAATGTGACGGCCTCAACCCCGGGGTCAAAAGTTGACGTCACCAAACATAACAAACCACAAAATATAAACTACAAGATTATTATTATTATATTATCACGATCCCAAAACCAAGATCTGATCCAAGTTTAAGTATGATTTAAGCTACTCACTATTACAAACCATTTATTTAGAAAGTCAGACACACTATACTTATTTAGCAAATCATCATACCGCACATGGTCTGATACAAACTACCTCAGAGGAGCCAGGTCCAGAAGGGGCTGAGACTCGGTTCTGCCAAGGTCTGATGGGTCTTCTAGACATCCGTGATAAATATATAATAGGTTGCAAGGCTGAGCATATACTCGCTCAGCAGTACCAACATATGAGTATCAAAATAAAAACAGTAAAGTAAACAGTTATAGGAATCATTTCGAACAACAGTAAATAATCACCGATAAAGAAACTGGATATCACTCACTATCATGCTCTTTATGAAATAAACGTAATTGTGTGTTGTGTAAATACCAAAGTCCAATTTTAGCATGCTATTCAATTTGCTATTCAACTGTATAAATCACTTATTTCCTTACGGGAATCACTAAGCCAAATCAGATATGTAATGGATATGTGAAGACTGATGATCAGGCTACCAACACCAGACAGCTCCAACTGCCATCCCATACACCTATTCCGGAACTCAGAGGCTAGCTAGGTCTCTGACCTGCCGGACTAATCAGTTTTGAAATGCGCGCAACCGAGTTAGCCTCTTACGCAATCTCATTGGGCCACTCTGGCCCCTATGTATCCCATATCTGATCGTTTTATCCAGTTTTTAAAACACTTGTACCTATCTCATTTTAAAATCATTCATTTAATAGCACACATAAAACTGATTCACAAATCATTTTCATTTGGGATAGATACCTTTCTGTAACATCCCCAAATCCGGGGTTAGGATTGGGTGTCACTAAAACAATTTAAACAATATAATCCTATATATTATAACAAATATACAGATAACCCCTCATTATTCCGGATCGCTTACAGGTTATGATATGAAAAAAGAATCTGACCTTCTAAAATTACAATATCTAAATAAAATTTCATTACCTCTTTACTAAATTCCTCGTATTGTTCACCCTGACACCTCCAAAGTCCCTTCATCTGGAAACTCACTACTTTTACTTTCTATTAAGAGTTAATCACTCTTGTCCTCATTTGATACTGAAAGAAATAAGAATTCACAAAGCAAGAGTGAGCCAAAAATGCCCAGTAAGTATTATAATTGGTTTTCAGGTATTAGATCAAAGAAACTTCTGGAAACAATCTCTAAATGATTTCAAAACACTTTTATTTATTTAAAACAGTTGAGCGAATGAAAATATCGGCCCTCATTGGCCTTTAATCATAAATCACATTTCTCTGTAAAAGAACAGTGGACATTTCACTGATTCATCTCTTTGAATCAAATCTTTGTTTGTTTTTGTAATCATAAACTTTCCAAGAAGAAATGCGGATTATGGAGATCAACAATAAATTAGACTGGACACTAGAACCAACATATGCACTATAAACTGCTGATCAGTCAGGATGTAGTGCGGATCTATACCCAACTGCATAGACCCACCAACATATAGGGTACCCATGCACTATGGCCTAATAATTAAGGGTCCATCCATCTCTGGCCCTTAGGGTCCAGCTCATTCCTGGCCCTCATCGTAATCATCCAGTCCGTAGAGTATTTTGATGTCAAATCACTTTGATTTCAAAACATCCCGATTCAGGGTTCGCAAATAACCCGGAATAATAGGTATTTGTTTAAGAGATCAATCTATAATCAAGGAACAAGATCAAAAAGGTACTTGCATAAATAAGAGTAATTGCAGTGAAATATAAAAACATTTAACTATTCTGAACTTAAAATAGGAATGAAGAAATATTTGCAGTATTTTAAAAGAAAGTTCAGGAATACTTACCTCAATTGATAACCGTCTGATCTTTAACTATCTGCCATATCACTTAGTCCTTATGTATCTGTATTTCCATTGACAGACTACCTGACCTTTCTTGTTAATCACCATTTCAGGTTTATCTCTATTTTGAATCCACTCGTTTTATTACTACACGTAATCAGGCTTTACTTTAACAATCTCTGTCTGGCTTTGAATGCCTCGAACTATATGTATCTATCATAAAGATGCCATTCAATTAACTAACAATATATAATTGTCTAGTCTATACATTTATCCATATCGTCTACCTGCCCGATAATAACAGATAAGGATTATCTTTAATCATATAAAGTTTAATCGACACGTGGACTCATAATTCACATAACACATAAACATATAAGGCACGTATCACATATTTCATATAACATATAACTTAGTTTGTCAAAACATTCGACTCGGTATGTTTAAACTGAAATTGAGCCGAAATAAAATTTTATGATATTTACGTTACAAAATTAAGCGACCTTTCGAAACGAAATTTTTTATTTCTCGAAAGTATTTTTAATGGATGCAGAATATTAATCTGAGCCTAGACGCGTTCATTTCATATTAAACGGACGAACGGTTTATTTAATACGAATTTTTGAACATTTTTCGGAATTAGAACTAGTCTCCGAATCATTTTATAATTTAGATAATAAGGTTCGAATACCCAAATATGACTTTAAAATCATTTAATAATAATTATCGAGTCTTGAAAATAATTTAAAATAATATTTTAAAGTTCAAAACTATTTTTCAGAATTTTTAAATCAAAATAAATAATTTAATCTAATTAAATATTCAATTAAAATTATTTAATAACTAATTAAATTAATTAATCAATTAACATTTAAATTAATTGACTAATTAAATAATTAATTATCAATTAAAATTAATTAATTAATTAATTAATTAAGATTTATTTTAGAATTAAAAATAATTTTCAGAAAATAAATAATGAATTTTTGAATTAATTTACAAAAGAAAATGCAGAAACAGAAATTAGTTTTAGGAATTAAACCCGGGTCAAAACCGGGTTATACCGCAGGTCGGGAAGAAATAATCAGGTTTGAAGGTCATCAGACTTTCACCCAGATTCCAGCCGCCGCGGCGAACCTCCAGTCGTCCGTTCAGCCACCCAAAACATCACCAAATTGACAAGGTTTTCGGTTTAAAATTGCATAATGTCACATTTCCGGGCTATATCTAACAACAACGACATCAAACAGCCTGCAAATCGTCAAGTTCAACGATCCCCGCCTTCCCGCCGGCGAAGAATCCAGCGAAAACCCGATCACCATCATTTCGAAACTAAAATTGATCATATGTATATCAAAACAAAGCTGATTCAACCTACAATCTACTCATATGATAAAAATAAACACCGACATCTTTAATAATCATGAAAATCGAAATTAAAATTTAATAAAACACATGAATTCGACTTATATTATCCGGTTATCGTTTGGTCTAAACAAGTATATGAATCGATTGCAAATGCTAAGATGAATCTATATCAACCATCAATTTCAATCAATAACCCTCAGAGCAAAAAGCCCCAAATTCAATAAAGAACATTCATACCCCTTTTAAACCCTAATTTAGATAATTCAAGAATCAAACCCGATTTTTTATATGTTATTGAACTCCAAATTAATCATATAATATACCAAAATGACTGGGAAGAAAAGATCTACATGATTCTAGCATCAAATCACACAAACAACGTCAAGAACAAAAATCCATATTTTAATTATCAATAATTTGATTTAAAATTAATAAATAAGAAAATCACCTTGATTTCTGCACTAAAATGGTTGATTGATTCAGAAAGTAATTTTTGAGAGCTTCGATTTGATATGTGGCATGCCCGAATCGGAGTTCGATAACGCTTTCGTTTGCGAGTTTGATTTTCAAGAATGCAGTGTTTTTAAGGGTCTTTCTCTGTATATTCTATATTTTTACTGATCGATTATGATTATACGAATAAAATGAGGTAATAAATAGGCTATTTATATTTATGAATATTGGTTCGTGTTGGATCGTATTGGATAGATAAATTAGTTACTTAACCGCTAAGTAACTGCAAAAACGATTCGATTTGATACCCGTATTGGATAATTATCCAAACCGAGCTTCTAATAAAACACTTTATATGAAAATAATGTGATATATCTCGTGTTTCGAGAATACGGGTGTTGTTGATCTATCGAAATGATTATCGTATCGAAAATTTTGCGCCGGGACGCGTACGGGTCAAACCGTAATCCGGATCGAAAAAGTCAAAACACGGAAAATGTCTGGAATTACCCTATTAGGTTAGGAAGGAGTTTTCAGAAGAGTTTCAAGTTGTAAAAACATAAAACAATTGAAGTTGGACGATTCCCGGCTTTATAAAATAGTTTTATAATTATTCAAAAAATAATTGATAAATTCATAAATCAATATAAAATCGTATAATACTCCAAAAGTTATCAGAAAAATATCATAATTATCCATATTTTATTCTGGACATAACAAAATTAACATACTTATACTTTACCACATATAAACATCCACATATCAACACCAATCCTTAGATAATTCATCAAAAATCACATAATAATCACCTAATAATTATTTATTGATAAAAAATAATTACACGCTATGTCCCAGATATTACGCTTTCGAAGTTACTTTTCCCCAAAACAGGTTTAAAACAATTATTTATAACTACAGGGGATACGTAACTTAAAACGTTTCTATTCCTGTACGAGAATAAAACAACAGTTTATTCATATGTACTGAACCATAAAAGAATGGTCAGGGGTACTTGCCTTGCAACACTTTACAGAAACCCTAGGTAGCTTTTATGCTGACTTCGGTCCTTGTGAGACTCGACTGGGATTTACAGTAACAGAATAACCTAATTAGTTATACCGACATGCTTGATATCCTCAAACCTAATTAACCCAATCCGATAACCCGACTCGTATAATGTATGAATATATATACACATAATCATGTAATCAGCATTCACGATAGGGGAAAAAGTTTTATATCAAATAGTAAACATTTATCGTGTTTTAAAATAATTTTCAGAAAATTTTGACAGTGACTCCTCTATTTATAAGCCTGCCCGTCGAAACATAATCGACATAAAACCCAACAATTCATAATTTTACGATCCACGATTTAATACGACTTTACAATAATTATTTAAGTTCAAAAACTAATTTATTTGTTTTATAAATTTAGGACTCATAACGTATCATCACGGTCCATCGTTAACTCACCAAAGTTCATCGTCAACAGACGTAAAATTTACGGGTACCCGATTAATTTCGGGCTTCCAACGTAAATTCCACCGATATAATCTAATTATTTCCTGCATGAAATATTCATATCACGAATATTATTCAAAAATAATTTCCTGCATAAATAATTAATAAAATTAATTTCAAAATATTCGAACTATAACACAACCAACAGCAACAACACAAACACAGTCAGCACGCGCCTATGCACTGCACACACGCGCCACCAGGCGCCACACACACACTGAAACGCACATACCCACACACACAATCTTACACACAGGTACATACATAAACATAGATACATGTATATACACGAATTAACAACACAAAATCGAACCAGCCAAGCCTGAAAATCGAGCGGCGGCTCACCGAAAATGGGCCTAAAAACGAGAACGGCGGTGAACAGAATCAACAGAGGAGGGGAAACGGGGAAGCAAAAGGGAAGGGATGAGAAAAAGGAAGAGAAGAGAGTGAGAGATTGAGGAAGGGAGCGAGAGAGAAGATAGAGATCGAGGGAGAGAGACAATGAATAGGGGGGTGGGGGTATTTTGTTTACTTTTTTTATTCCCTCTTTTGGCTGCTCAACACGTATAAAAAATGAGAGGATACGTGTTAATTAGTTGTATACGAATTTGACACGTGTCCGAATAATGTATTGTTAACGAACCACTGTGCATCGAAAGCTATCAAAAATTATAATTAAATTACCAAAAATCTTGGAATATTAAAGAGTTAAAAAAATAAAATTTTCATAATTTCTAAAACATTTCCGAAACACAACTTATACCCGCGTTTAACGATTTAACGAACCAACGCGCGGGTGAATTTAATTCCAAAAATTTCCAAAATAATTTTAAAATTCTCAGAATATTATAAACTTCATAAAATATGAGTTTCGTAATTTTTAAAGAATTCTGGAATTAAATACTGATTTTACAATTAAATGCATTCAGAAAACCATTTAAAGATAAATAATTATTGAAATTTTGATTTCTAAATTTTATAAAATCCCAAAAATAATTATTGAAATTACACAATCACAAATTTTTTTTTAGAGGTAATCCAAATATTTATGAAAATAAAACTGAAATAAAATCACTTTTAAAAGTGAAAACAACTCAATTCTGTGCAATATTTAATTACGCAAATAAACCCTGTACACCAATAAATCACACATAAATAATAATAATAAACAACACCCAGCTGTCAAAATCAATACACATTATTTATATAATTAATTATTTACCAATTAAACCTTTACAATAATACAAAATATACGAGTCGTTATATCAAAGATCAGGTGCTTCAATTGTGATGAATTGGGCCATTTTGCTACGGAATGCAAAAATCCTAAAAAGTTGAAAAATGACAAGGCCTATCTTGAATTTAAAGCAAAATATGAGGCTTTTCTAAGAAAGCAACAGGGTAAAGCTTATATTGCAGAAGGAAAGAGTTGGGATAATTCAGATAATGATGATGATGATGAGGAAGTAGGAAACTATGCACTCACTGTAATATCCGGGATATATCGTGCAATTATTTTTGCTAATAGATAATTATTATATGTATTCAGTATCTATTCTGTGAATTATTTGTTAAGTGTTAAATGTGTTTGAATATTTAAAAATGCTATTAATTAAGTATTTCAATTTTTATATGTTCCAAATAAAATATAGATAATTGTCATATCTTCCTAATTATTTTTATGTTGATTTATAAATTTATAAGAATCATATGAAATATATAAAATCTATTTTATAAAAATGGGAACCAACCGACGTCATCTGTTGTTATATTTTTGGAACTCGAAACTCTTCCGAGAACTCCTTCCTAACCTAATTGTAATATTCCGAGCATATTCCATGTTTCGACTTTTTCGATCCGGCGTACGGTTTGTCCTGCGCGGGTCCCGGCGCAACAATTTCGATACAATATTCCTTTCGGTAAATCAATAAAACCCGTATTTTCGATAAACGGGAGCTTTTTATTAAACTATCCCAATTATCACCGCGTAGTACGTGTAACCAGGCGCTGAGACCAAGACCGCAGTACAAATTGTACTGGTTTGGATAATTATCCCGAAAACCGATACCATTTGGATCAGTTTTTATAAATAAACGTACCGTTTTATATCCGGAATGATCCAACGGGATACTAATTTTCCATAAATATAAAAAGCCTTTTACCGTATTTTATTTCGTATCAAAATCATTTGCAGTCAGTTAATTATATAATTTTACAGAGAAAATTCATATATTCATAAACCCTTCTAAAAATCAAACCACAAGTTCAAGGTGTTAGTGAAATCCGTTTGGAAAGTTGGAGTAACCAAATCGAAGGTCTCAAGGAATACTATCAGATTTCAGAACCTGTTTTACTGCAGAATCAAATGTTGATTTTATATATTTTTATTTATTTTCAAATTATTTTTATTAAAAATATGAATTTTTGTTCGGATGATTATTTGTATGATTTGATGATTGCATGTTTTAGAGCTTGTTTTTCTGATGATTTTGATATATTATATGACTGATTTGGAGTTCAATAACATGTTCAAAATTGAGTTTGATTTTCGAATTTTGAAGTTAGGGTTTATAACCCGTATGAATGTTTTCAATTAAAATTTGGGGCTTTTTGATCTAGGGGTTATTAGCTGTTGATTTATAGTGGGTTATGTTCCTTATGAAATTTGCAATCGATTGGTATATAGCTCGTTAACAGAGGATGCTTGAATCGTAGGGAGTTGTATTTTAAAGTTTTCGTCGAACTCGCCGAAAACCGGCGAGTTTCTTGAACATTTTCCGGCCATCTCCGGGATGATTAGAATGAATTGATGGTATGGTTGTGTTCCTTATAAAGTGTAGATGTGATCTGGAGGTTGTGAAGGTGTGACAGTGCCGGAGACGAGTTCTCCGGCGAACCCGTCGTGTTCCGGCGGGGTGAACTCTGCAAAATTGCAGTTTAGCCCCTGTATTTTTTTAGGTGATGAAGTTTAGTCCCCCAGGTTTCCAGAATTTGCATATTTTGGATTCCTGTTTTAAAATTATTTAAAAATCATATTTTCTATTTATTTTAATTATAAAAATTCGTTTTTAATTTCTGAAAATTCCAAAAAAAATTATTATTTTAATTCCAAAAATTACTTTTAATTCAAAAATAAATCTGAATTAATTATTTAATTAATTTCAGTTAATTTTTAATTGATTAATTAGTCAATTAATTCGAAAACTAATTGATTAATTGATTTTATTAATTATTAATTGATTTTAATTAATTATTAATTGATTTTAATTAATTATTTAATTAGATTTAATTATTTAAAAATGATTTAAAAATTCCAAAAAATAGTTTCGAGCTTTAAAATATTACTTTAAATTGTTTTCAAGGCTCGATAATTATTATAAAATTGTTTTGAAGCCAGAATTGGCCAACCGAACCCTATTTATTACTCCGAAATTGATCCAACGACCCGCTTTAATTCGGAAAAATGTTTTAAAAATCATTTTAAATACCCGGAAGCCTGTTTATGACCCGAGACTTATTTATAAGTGATATGTCATTGATTATTTGACGTGTTATGTGTTATATGTGACTTGTTGATTGACTATTGGTCTATATGTTCGGTGATTACTTGTTTATAGCATAACTTTCAATCCGTTAATCGGATTTGGGTGAAACGAAGGGTAGTTGAAACCTTACGACGTCCATGTGACGATTAGAATAATGTGAAATGAATATTAATGGATACCTATGATGCCTAGAAGAGTAAGCAAGGCGTAGGAAAGGGAAGCAGGTGATCAGAGAATGGAATCGACATGTAGAAAATACAGCAAGTGATCGGAAGATAGAATCGAGGCATAGGAAAAGTAGACGAGTGGTTGTTGAAGAGAGTCATTTGACGAGTACAAGTGAAATTGGAATCGATTATGATAAGGCAAGTACTTCTGAACCTTTCTCAAGATATAAAGTAAATATTTTTAAATTCTCTTGTGACATACTGTTAATACCCAAAATAGCTCTGTTTTATATTGTAAATACTTTGAATCCTTCAGCCTCGAACCTGAGCCACATCATTTGATCTTTGAGCCGCAAGCCTTATTCTTTGTGAACCACTTCTTGTTGATTTACCAGATATTAAACCACACAAATACGATACTACTCCACAAATATATAACCATCATATACCAAACAGTGGAACAAAATTATTTAAACATACAGAAACTTTTATACTCAACCATACGTTGTGATATCAAAGTACTAAAACTTTGTCAAAACACTATTCATCTAATACCCGATTATCCTACCGGCTGGAGGCTACTTCTTTTATATACTCTGACATACCCCTTCAGTAACCATGAATTCTTACCATGTTTTTTTTACAAATGTTCTACTGTTATTGATTATGATCTGGTTTATTGAACTCTCTTGTTTATCATATTGAAATGCTTTAGAATTGGATAGTTTTCTTTGTATGGACCAGATTCGTGGTCAGACCATATCAATGGTCAAGTTAGGCCAATGTGTGCCTTGGATCCAGTAGTTAGAGCAGTGCTGTGTGCTCTGCTCGGGGTTAGTGCGTGAATGATCAGCAGCCTAACCTTGGTTTTAAAAACTTAAAATGAATATCCAATTCTATTGGTTGTTTAATAAGAAACTTTATTCCTTTGAATCATCTCGTTTATTATTGTTTAACCTCAGTTATTGATAATATGGCTTGCTGAGCTAGTTAGCTCACTCTTGCGAATTTTTTATGTATTTTACAGTTAAGAAGGATACGGTTGATAGCAAGGTTTCCCAGTTAAATGTTCGAGCTAGGATTCCAGATTATGATTGATCGAGCTAGCAGGAGCTTATTGCAGTAGTGAGATAGTAAGGTTGTAAGAATAATTTCATAGCATTTGTAAATTAAATTGGTTGGGATTTGGTACGTTGTTATAAAAGTTAAGGTTGTGGTTTGTTTTCATACTTTAACCTGTTGCGATCCATGGTTATGTCAAGCAGGGTCATTGCAAATAATAATTTATATACAGGTTTATATATTGAGTATGTGTTGTGGACCCCAAACTTCTGACCCGGGTTTGGAGGGCGCCACATGTTGGTATCAGAGCTACAGGTTATAAGTCACTGAAACAAGCCTAGATTGTCGGGATTGGGTAGAGGGTTAGGATTAGAATAGGAAATAGAAAGATAGGTCATCGTGAGGTTGAGTACGACTGTATAGTAGGTCTCCGGCACGGTTCGTGTTGCGATTTGGGATTCTTAACTAGCGACGTGATATCCAGGCAATGATAATGGCATATCCTGATTTCCCTGCATCAACAGATCGTTTAGAGCTTTCCATTTAGGATCATCTTCTTCTCTTAGATTCAATTTGTGCCTTGTTCCTCCATCAGTATTAATGGTATTACCTTTTATTATGACAGTTGCGCCTCTCCAAGTTACTTAACGCTATTCTATTACCTCTTGATACGAGACGACCTATTTGAGAAACATCCATCTGTTTATTCTTGTTTTACTAGACGTTGATTATGAGTGTGTCCTTTTAATTTACCCTTACACCCTGTTTTATACCCCAGTTTAAAATATGTTTTATGAAACAATTGTATTTATGAGGATGGACTCGGGAACTACAGTAAATGGTGAATATTGAGATACAAATTAAGGTGAGAAGGAGTTTAGAAAGAAGATTCAAGTGTTCCGGAGGATGACTGTTATTAGGTTACAAGAAGCTATTAGTAAATAGGCCACTCATGACTAGCTTATGGAATAGAGTAGATAAGTGTTGAAGAGAGAGAGTTAGAAGAGATTAGGGATCTGAAGATTTCTTGAAATTATAAAATGGTGTTGTAATAATGTGATATATATTTCAATAAGATGATGTGACATTAGCTGACTTGTTGACTATTGGATAGTCTGTTCCACTTAATGATTGCAAAGTTGTTAACGGGAGTACTACCAGTATGGGAGCCTTAATGTGAAGCTACGAATAAGATAACGTGCAACGACAACGGAAGTGTTCATTGATTATGAAAAGAAATAGACCCCAATGAAAGAGAGGAGATAAATGGAAGTGAATGGACCTTTGAGTGATCATTCTTTAACTTGGTATTTGGTCATAAGAAGGACAACAACCAACTCATATAGTGAGGACAACCAGAGGTGTGATTTTCAAAATTTTCAAATGTTTAACGAGTTTTCGAAAAAGATTTTTCCTAACAAAATTTCTAAAAGCCTTTTTGAATAAAATAAGTTTTAAACCTTGGTTGTCAAGTTATTACTTGAGTTCTTGTTTGTTAAAAGACCCGGATTATCTGGGAGGATGTTGTTTCAGACTCAGTATTATTAATTCGGAGAATGAGGTAACCTGCGATTATGAAGAAATGGGTGCAAGTATTGCCTGATAGGACTAACAACAGAACCAGCGTACGGAGTAACTATTCATCAAATTACTGGGATTATTAGAGTTCGAAGAATTCATCGATTTAACGGAAGCCTGAGCACGACCGAAGAAGATTGGGAAGATTTCTAGACTCTTCTAAAAGAAGAAAATTATTAATAAAAAGATCGCTATGTTGAATGATTCATGGTTATTCCAAATTAAAAGAGGAAACTCAAGGTTATTTGATAAGAACGCCATTACGATCGAATTGTTAAAGTATTATATCTGTAGGTGCGACGTTATAGACACGAGACTTAACAAGTAAGAATCTACCATAATGCTTAGTTGCGAAGGCATTTCAGCATACTTCTAAAGTTGTTATATGATATAATTGGGATGTGATCGATCAAACTCGAAAGATGAATGCAAGTGAAATGTGAATGGTGACCAATGGTACCATTCTTGTCCTCAACATTACAACATATATTCCTTTTTAATTCCTAAAAATGTATGAACTTCTTTTCTTAATAAATTCTTTCTAATGATATCAAAACGGAGGATTTTGCATTCCTTTCAAATTTAATTGTTCCCCTCGAGTTTTGCCTTCCGATTGGGACAAACAGTGTTATGATGAGACACTTTGTCGGAATGACGAAGAGTCGGGTGGGACGCCACCTAATCATGTGCTGTATGCCATACGGTATGAAAGACTGGCCATCTTAAGTACCAATGTGGTTCTCTCATTCATATTCAAATTATTACTTCTTCTTTCTTTTCAACTCTAAGTTTATTAAAATTATGAATCATTGTAGTTGTTTCGTTGTACCGTGGTTCTTTGCGAGAGCTTTTCAAACAAAAGTCAACGTATTATACACCCAGCGGGCAAAGTCTCATATATCTCTCATGCATGGAAAGGAAACAAGGGCATATGGTGAGAATCGCAAATCACTGGCCTTAGCCAGGGATGCATTACGAGTCGAGGGAATCTACTTCAATAAGGAATACGTTTCCGAGAACGAGAATTTGCAATTTTCCTGAGAAATAGGTTATTTAGAATATGGATGTGATGACATGGAAGATTATTGCGGATACCTTATGCGTTAAAGTATTGAAAGATGTGGGAGCAATTTGATCGTATATCTCTTAAGATTTTAGTAATAAGATGAATTATCCTGTCGAATCAACAAGTTTATGACTAAAGGACTATCAAGTTAAGAACATGCAGTTATTGAATAAGTAAGTACCAATGGCATAATCGATATTTCTGGCAATAAGTTGTGAATAATTGATATCGTTTGAGATTAGAGGATGTGACATTATTCTAAGGAAGGGATTAACTATTCAAGTGTGATGCCCAGGTAGACCGTTGTGATGGAAGATAGTTCTGAAGACGTCAAATGAGAACGTGAAGAAGTTTAAAGGACAAAGGAAAGTAAAGAACTTGTTAAGAATGATTTAAGATTATAGTGACCAAAATTTAAGTGCTATGGCGATTATAACTAAGAGTCCGGAGCAAACAGAACTTGAAGATTCTACATTCTCGAGATATATTTCCAGATAATGTTACCAATATTTCTTTTAGATAAAGAAAATGCGTTTATGATTGATTTAGCACCTGAAATGAAGCCAGTGTCCAATGCCCCACACAGAATGGCACCAGATAAAATTAAGGAGTTACCGGAGCAAACGCAGGAGATAATTAGAAGGAAAAAAAAAGCAACTGGACCTAGCGTACCCCCTAAAGTGCACCGACATGATGTGTTAATAAGAAAGATGGAAGTGTGAGATTATGTGTCAGCAAAAGCTCAACAAGTTTACTCTCAAGAGCAGATATCTGTTACCTCGAACCAATGATTTGTTTAACTAAAGGAACGAAGCAAGGTATTTTTATAAAATTGATTTAAGACTGAGTATATTACCAAGTGAAGATTGAACTTATGGATATACCAAAGATAATTTTCAGAACCCAATACTGTTGTTATAAAATTTTAGAAATGTTAATTGGATGAACTAATATACCAGTGATATTTAAATTTGATAAGTAGTGTCTTGAAGGAGGAATCTGGATAAGATGTACTTGTGTTACTTGAGAAGAACCATGCAACCTATACAATGATAGCTGAGGAGTCAAAGAAGAAAGAAGCGGTATAAAAAGAGTTTACCAGCTGAAAACTGTAATGGCAGGAGGTATAATTCTTAGTATAGACAGTCAGTAAGGAGGAGACAAAAGGGGATTCAGCAGAAAAATTTAAAGATAGTATGAATGAAGAAAGATTAGAAGCACCAACAAAAGTAAGAAGTTTTATCATGGGCCAATTATTATTGGAAATTTATGCAAGATTTCTTGAAAGTTGTAATATTCGGGATGAAGCTAACCAGAAAAAGCAAGAAGGTTATATGAAATGGAGAAGGGTGAAGAAAGTTTTGCGGAGTTAAATGAAAGAATGGTTACAACACCTATTTTATCACTTTGAAAGTATCAGGGAGACTTGGTAGTTTATAGTGATATTTCTCGTAAGGGAATAGGATGTGTGTTGACGCAAAACAATAAAGTTATTGCATATGCATCCAGACAACCGAAACCTTATGAGCAGAAGTACCCTACTCATAACTGGGAATTAAAAGCAATAATAATATTCGTTTTGAAAGATTTGGAAAGATGTGAGATATATACGGACCATAAGAGTTTGAAGTATGAACTCCCGAGGAAAAGCAGATGTAGTGGAAAGAGATGAGTAAGAAGGAGAGAGAATGAACATAGAGACTATATCAGAAGAATTATCTATGGAATTCTAGAAGCTGGAATTGGAAGTCAGGGTTCATGATCCAAAAAGAAGTAAGAATGTATAAGTATAACTTTTCAGTCGGAATTGTTAGAGAAGATAAGGAAGTGTTAGGAAGAGGTAATGGATCAGGATATAAATCATTTAGTAGGTAAAGAATTGTGCACGCAAAAAGGATGATCAAGGTATTCTTAGGTTTTCTTCTAGAAATTGGATTCCACCAGTGACGGAATTGAAGAATAAAATTTTACAGAAAGCTCATAATTCAAGGTATTTAATCCATTCAGGGAGTACCAAGATGTATAGAGATCTAAAGGAAAATTATTGGTGGCCAGATATGAAGAGGGAAATTGCGGAATGGATTAGCAGATGTTATATATGTCAAAGAATTAAAGTAGAGCATTAGAGACCAAGTGGATTGCTACAGCCATTGGAGGTTCCAAAGTGGAAGTGGGAGCATATCGCCATGGATTTCATAGTTAGGTTACCAAACGCATAAGCTAGTCATGATACCATTGGGATTATAATGGATAGATTTACCAAGTCAGCTCATTTTTTGTCTACAAATGGAAGATTTTCACTCGACAAGTCAGTTCATATGTACCTAAAAGAAATTGTAGTTTGTTATGAAATTCCTGTATCCATCGAATCCGATCGAGATCCAAGATTTAATTCAAGATTTTGGGAGAGTTTTCAAGGATGTTTGGGAACGAGACTGAATATGAGTACGACTTACCAACCGCAGACGGACGGCCAGAGTGAAAGAATGATCCAGATAATCGAGGACATGTTGCACGTGTGTACTATTGATGTTAGAGGAAGTTGGGACGAGCATTTACCTCTGGTAGAATTTGCTTATAGCAACAATTATCACGCCAGTATTGGGATGCCACTCTATGAAGCCCTTTAGGGATGCAAATACAGATCTCCAGTGTATTGGGATGAAGTAAGAGAACGCAAAGTACTTGGACCTAAATTAGTGTAGCAGACAAAGGAAGCTATTAAAGTTATCTAGAAAAGATTGATAGCAACACAAGATCATCAAAGGAAATATTCAGATTAATCAAGGAAAGATATGGAATTCGAAGAAGGGAATTTGATATTACTAAAAGTATCACCGTGGAAGGGATTAACGAGGTTTGGAAAGAAAGGAAAACTGAGCCCAAGATATAACGGACCTTTTGACATTTTAAAGCACGTTGGTAAAGTAGTTTACGAGTTGTCGTTACATCCGCACATGGAGCAAATTCACAATGTTTTTCACGTATCAATGATTAGGAAGTATAATCCAGACTCCAAGCATGTAACAGAGTAGGAGCCAATAAAACTCCAAGCAGATTTGTCATATGTAGAGAGTCCGATAGAAATTAAAAGGGAAGAGAGAAAGTATTGAGAAATAAAGTGATAAAATTAGTAAGAGTATTGTGGAAAACCCAAAGGTTGAAGAGTCAACCTGGGAGTTAGAAAAAGATATGAGAGAAAAGTACCCTCATTTATTTTCTTAGGAGATTCTGAGGACAGAATCCTTTTAAGGGGGGAAGGATGTAATATCCGGGATATATCGTGCAATTATTTTTACTAATAGATAATTATTATATGTATTTAGTATCTATTCTGTGAATTATTTGTTAAGTGTTAAATGTGTTTGAATGTTTAAAAATGCTATTAATTAAGTATTTCAATTTTTATATGTTCCAAATAAAATATAGATAATTGTCATATCTTCCTAATTATTTTTATGTTGATTTATGAATTTATAAGAATGATATGAAATTTATAAAATCTATTTTATAAAAACGGGAACCAACCGACGTCATCTGTTGTTACGTTTTTGGAACCCGAAACTCTTCCGAGAACTCCTTCCTAACCTAATTGTAATATTTCGAGCATATTCCATGTTTCGACTTTTTCGATCGGGCGTACGGTTTGTCCTGCGCGGGTCCCGGTGTAACATTTTCGATACAATATTCGTTTCGGTAAATGTAACGCCCCCAAATCCGGGGTCAGAGGATTTGGTCGTCACAATGAAATATAATTCAAGTATAATTCGTTGTGAAGCTGTGTGGTGTCACAATTGTATTTAAAGGTGATTTTATTCAGGATTTATTTCCATAAATACTTGAATTATCCCTAAAATCATTTTATGGCCTCATAATTTTATTAATTATTTTTAGGGGTTTTTAAAATTTAAAAATCAATATTTTATTGATTATTTACCCTTAAATGATTTTTTGATTGTGTTTATTTGTAAAATCCGTATTAAATCCAGAAAAGATTCAAAAATTACGAAACTTATATTTATTCAAGTTTGGAATATTCCGAGAATTTTAAAATTATTTTGGAAATTTTTGGGATTAATTTCACCCGCGCGTCGATTCTTTAAACTGATAATGACGGGTATAAATTGCATTTTAGAAATTGGTTTAAAATTTCGAAATTTATTTTTTAGTAACTTTGGGATATTTACAATATTTTAAAAGTAATTTGGTAGCTTTCTGGCCAGTTTCAACCGTAAGTTCATTCAATAAAATGTACAACACGGGACAAAAATCGGAATTTCAATCAGTAAGGGGGGACACGTGTTGTTATTTAAGGAAATTTCGATGCCTGCCCTATTTTGATTGGAGGTAACAAATCACAAAAATAAAAACTCACACCCCTGTGTAACCCCCCCTGGTCTCTTCTCTCTCGCGTACTCTCTCTCTCTGTACATTTCTCTCTCTCTCTCTCTATTCCTTTCTCTCCCTCTCATTTCTTTCCATATTTCTCCCTTTCCCCGCCTATCTTTCCTTTTCTATGGTATTTCTGCCGCCTCTCTGTTTCTTTCCATCCCGCCGGTTTTTCCTTTTCAGGCAAGCGCATAAGTGTGTGTTTGGCTGTTGGGGTGTTGATGATTGTTGATGTATGTGATTGTTGATGTAATTGATATATGAGCAGGAAACCCGTATGGGCAACGCCAGAGTTGTGCCGTCGTCGGCAATGAATGCGGTGAGCCGACGGTTTAAGGCGATGATGATTCGATGAGCCTCCATTTTATATACGTAATTATTTTGCAGAAAATTCGAATTAAGAATTAGAATAATTGGAGTTTAATTTCTGAAATCGATTGGTTTTTGGATTAAGATATCAATTAGTGTGAATTGTTGTTGTTGGATTGTCGGAAAATGATTATGATTACGGTTCTGTTTTTTTCGGGTATCATTCCGGCCACCGTCGCCGCTGTGCACGTTGTCCCGCGAACCAAAATCCCGCAAAGAATAGTTATGCGAACCGAGTATACATTTTTATATATCTGTGTTGCTTGTTGAATATACAATGTTTCAGTGATTTTAATTTTAATACGTATGTGAATGGAAATTAAATAATCGTACTACATTAACTGACTTGGAAAAGAAATAAATAAATAACATAAAGGTTAGTTGGGAATATTAAATTACAAAGATGCGAGTAATAATTAATAAATATATTTAGTTGGTTTTTGAGAATTTTTAAATGATATTGTTGGTTGAATCGATGGACGGGGCTTGGAAAGTTAGATTTTTGGTGATTGCGTTGTGGGTTTGACATCGAATTGTTTCGATGGGTAGTCCGATAAACAAAGGAAGCGCTGCCCAATTTCCAGGAAATCGAACTGCGGAAATACTGGAGCGTAGCTAGCAATTATCGGGACGTCGAATGAATATGTAAAAATATATATAAATATTTTATGCGAAACCTGATTATATGTGGTGATGAAATGTTTTGCCAAAACCAATAACCCTAATTTTGTACAATGACGAGTATACGTATTTTTGAAAACAAACATAGAACCGACTTTCGAGAACGTGAACCCTAATTAATACGTGTATTATTATATGAAGTATATTACGAGTTGGGTTTTTTTAACGTTCGAGTAGATTGTTAGGGAGGATATGTCAAGCATAATCGAAGATCTAAGTTAGGGTGTTTCGACCTTGTAGGTGCTAGTCGGGAAGCCCAAGAGTTGGCGTCGGATAGCCTAGTGGACATTCGACGAGCTCAGTAAGGTTCCAATCGAAGGACCTGAGTGTTGAAGTCGAAGCCAGTGTAATCTAGTGGTTAGACGTTAAAGCCTGAGCGTCCGTGTCGGCTCAACGTCAATTGGTATTAGTTGTAAAGCTCTGCAAGGCAAGTACCCCTGAACAAATCTTTTACGGTTTAGTATATATGAATAATTGTTGATTTAAATTACGTACTGGAACAGAACGAATTAAGTTACGTATCCTCTGGGTTTCAAATTGTTTTGTTAACTTGGTTTTAAGGGAAAAGTAACTTCTGAAAATACCTATCTCTAAGTTTTGAATAAAATGAAAATGTTTTGGGAAAATATGCTATGTTATAATTGTTTTGACAAGAGATAGGTAAGTGATTTGGAAAACTGGATAAAAATGATCAGATAATTGGATGAGTGTGCGCAGAAGGCCTGTAACGGCCTGGAAGTTAGCGTAAGAGGCGAAGTGGTTGCGCACCCTGTTATAACCACCAGCCCAGCGTGACAGAGACCTAGCTAGTCTCTGAGTTCCGGAACAAGTTTCATAGGATAGCCTGATCAGCTGTCTCACCAGGGATCATCCAATACTTTTATATCTGACAAGTTTTATAGGTCCTGTGATGGGACAAGTTTTATAGATCCTGTGATGGGATAAGTTTCATGGTTCCCGTAACGGAACAAAAGATTTTGGGTCCCCGTAACGGGACAAATGGTTTTATGGGTCCAGCGATGGGACAGAAGATTTGAAAATGAAAGAAGCATGCTAAAATTGAAATTGATATTTATGCACATCACACAACTAATGATTTGGTTTACAGAGCATACTAGTTTTGATATCCAGTTCACACATGTTTTACTTGTTATCTAGCAAGTTATGATTTCTGTTCCTATAATTGTTTATCATAAACTGTTTTTGATTATTATTCATATAGTGGTATTGCTGAGCAATTGATTGCTCACCCTTGCAAAATGTTTTATATATGTATTGCAGATGCCTAGAGGATTCTCCCGTGGTAGTTAGGGCAGAGTTCCAGTTCCTTCTGTGTCAAGCTCCTCTGAGGTAGTTGTGTTGGACCCAAGCGGGTCTGTTGAGTTGCTGAATAAAGATAATATTGTTTGGATTGTCTTTAGTAAGTTAGTTTTGTGATGGTTGTAACCTAAGTCATACTTAAACCTGAAAAAGATCTTGGTAAAAGGGGTCGAGATTATGTATAATTAATAGTTTGGGTTATATTGTTTATTAGTATTGTTGTTGATGACGTCAACTCCTGACCCCAGGGTTGAGGCCGTCACAACCACCTTCCAAGAGCTTCTTCTTTGTTTCCACGAATTACGCAGCTAAACAGCGCAAGCTAATCCTCACTGGAGGTTAAATTTAAAAACAGGCAAGTATGAGCGAAAGAAATGCTCAGCAAGATCATTATGACATATATAGGGTCTTTTGATATAAAACCGACATCTACATTAGAGCAGAACATTTAAAATCATAATTGCCGAACCAGAAAACTCTTTTTGATATTTTCAAGAGAAAGGCTTCAGCAATACTTTGAATCTTGACGAGAGCAAGGCTCATAAAATAGTGTTTACGGAAATATCGTAAACAATAACAACAAGAAGCAATGATTATGGAATGAATCATAAACTTTACTCAAAATCGAACTCTTGAAATTGATACTTATTTTGCTGTCATATCAAATTAGATATCAATACGACCTTTGATGCTCACAACCTACCCGCGCTAAAATAGGGAAGTTAACATCAATCATCTATACTAATACCACATTTGATATTTAACAACAACGTAAGTATCAGCGTAAATCACAATCTGAATCAAAACTGCTTTTCACCATTATTCCAAAACAGAAACAGTTGATACATCATTTATTCTATGAATATCAAAAATGATATGATAATTTAGACTGGGATCATCCTCTGACGAACGTACTATCACATGTTGATCAGCCCGTGTGATAGCACAAGGTCATGATTCATAGAAACGTGACCCCAAAAACACACGAGTATTTTAAATAAAAGGCAATACTCGCCTGTGGCAAAATGGTGTCATAATATTTCATATGGCACTTAGAAATAGCCCTCCGGTGGACCGTCCATCCCGGTCACTTACACAATTATGATCCAATCTTAAAACCTTTTATTAAAATGGGGTCATAATAATCGACACCCGCAATAATTTTATTCCCCCAATTCTTGGGTAGAAATATTCGCAAACAAATCACTTTTGAAAATCCCAAAACATTTATAAATCCGATAATTAGATAAGTAAAATCACTTGCCTATTCTGAACATAGAATAGCATATGAAAACTTGCATAAACATAATTATTTAATTCAGCGATATGTAAAACATTTATCTATCTTGAACTGAATAGGGAAAACAATACTTGCATGATATGATTCAAAATAAATATCACTTGAACAATAAGTGATGATAGGAATACTTGCCTTTGGATTTTAGCAGTTAGTCACACTCGTAAAGACGCATCTATTCTGACATTCTGTCTTAAAACATCCCCATCCTTCTTTTTAAAATTTGACTGATATGCTGCTCTTGCGATTGCTAGAAGCCAACTACCCAATACCATTCCAACTTATTCTTTATCCAACGTCTTGTCCTGATCAACTCGAATGATCCGCATCTATAATTAAAATATACAACTTTAATCGCCTAAACGATAATCACTCGATGAACTACGCGTCAAAAGCCTATCGTCTACCCATACGATAGCCCACACAAAAATATAACAGACAAACACAGGACCCTTGATCCACATACACACATAATTCATATAGCACATAAGCACATAACTCATGTATCACATAATTCGTATCACATAAGACTCAGTTCATCAGAAGGGTCGACTCGGTACGTTTAAAACGGAAATCGGGTCAAAATATGATTTATCGATCAAAAATCGACTCAAAATGATTCGTTAACAAGCGACCTTTCGAAACAAAAGGATTTGGGTCTCGAAAGTATTTTTATTGAAAGCGGAATACTTTTCTGAGTCTGTACGCGTTTGTTTCATATTAAACTGACGAACGGTTTATTTAATAGGAATTTTTGAACATTTTTTGGAATAAAAACAATCTCCGAATCATTTAATAATTAAACAATAGGGCTCGAACACCCGAAAATAATTTTAAAAGAATTATCGAGCCTGGAAAATAATTTAAAATAATATTTTAAAGTTTGAAACTATTTTTCGGAATTTTTAAATCAAACATAAATAATTAAATCTAATTAAATAATCAATTAAAATTAATTAATAACTAATTAAATTAATTAATCAATTAATATTTAAATTAATTGACTAATTAAATAATTAATTATCAACTAAAATTAATTAATTAAATAATTTAGATTTATTTTTAAATTAAAAATAAATTTTCAGAATTAAAATAACGGTTTTTGAAAGTAAACTAAATGAATTTTTAAAATAAGAAAAAGAATTTGTATAAATTTTTAAAATAGAAAATGCCAAAAACAGATTTTATCATTTTGTTATCTTCAACACCAGATCAATGGGAGGCACAGGGGGAGGGAGTCCCGGCCGGAGCTCATCGGAGCTCGGATGAACTCGGCCTGAAACTGGGAACACGCCCAGAAACCGACGAGTTTCACCGACTTCCGGCGGCTCCTAAACGGACTAAAAACTCCGATTTCTCGGTTCTAATCACTCCTGACTCTGCCCAGAAACATGAATATCAACCCAGATTTTCCATACGAAGCTGGGAATGATTTTTCCGGGCAAAACAAAATAAATCCGGCTAAGCAAACCGACGAATTGAAACTCAACTAATTCTTAACCAAAAATCGAAGTTTAATCATCAAAACGAAGCTTAACATCAACACAATTATTACCAATAATCAAAATCAACAGTCCTTTAATCATAATTCCAAAAATTGAATCTAAAAAATCCGAAAATGAAGAACTCGGTGGTATACCTCCTGGACTAAAACACACGATTTAATAACATAAATCGATTGTAAACAACGTCATAAAGCTATACAAACCATCAAAACACGTCAAATATTGCTTAATCAAGAAGCCCCAAATTCGGGTATAAACCCTAAATTTACGAATTTAAAAATTACCAATCCTTAGTTGATTTTGATGCTAAAATCAGATAGAACAGATTGAGGGCTTCACAACGGATATTCATACTTGTGATTTGGTGTTCAATAACACCTTCAAAATTAACTTTGATTTTCAGAACTCTTCAAGAACACCATGAACACATAATCAAGAAATTTTCAGAAAATCAAACCTTAATTTCTATATGATACTGAACCCTATTTTTGAAGTATAATATACCAAATTGACCTACAACATGGAAGCATCAAATCACATCAACAAGATCAAGAACAAAAATTCATAATTTAATTATCAAATAATTCGAATATAAATAAATAAATAAGAAAATTACCATGATTTCTGGGCAGAAACTGATGTTTGATTCAAAAAGAAGATTTCGAGAGCTTCATTTTGATATGCTGCACGCCCGAATCGGAGTTCGATAACGCTTTCGTTCGTGTGTTTGATTCTCGGGAACGTATTGGTTTCTCGGGTTTTTCTCTGTATTTACGGTATTTTAACTGGTTACAAATGAATAAATGAAATAAATGAAATAAGAAATAGGCTATTTATATTTATGGAATATTGGATTGTTCTGGATCGTTTTGGATCGTTAAATTAGTTACTTAGCCGCTAAGTAACTATAAAAACGATACAATTCAATACTAGAATTGGATAATTATCAAAACCGAGCTTTTTATAAAACATTATATACGAAAATAATATAAAAATATCTGTCTCTCGAGAATACGGGTTTTATTGATTACCGAAATGATTGTCGTATCGAAAATATTGCACCGAGCCGCGCACGGGTCAAACCGTAATCCGGATCGAAAAAGTCAAAACACGGAAAATGTCTGGAATTACCAGATTAGGTTATGAAGGAGTTTTCGGAAGAGTTTCGGGTTATAAAAACGCAAAAACGGTTGAAGTCGGACGATTCCCAGCTTTATAAAATAATTTTGGTAATTACCCAGAAAATAATTAATAACTCATAAATCAATATAAAATCATCTAACAGTCCTAAAATTACCAGAAAATATCTCAATTATCTATATTTTATTCTGAGCACATAAAAATTAAAATACTCAAATAATATCACATATAAACACCCAAACATCAATTCTAATTATCAGTTAATTCACTAAAGTTTCATATAAAATTCACATAAATAATTCCAAATAATTATAAAAAATAATATCTGAAAATATGGGATATTACAATCTACCCCCTTATAAGGATTCCGTCCTCGGAATCAGCAGAAGAAAGCACTAGGGATCTTATCACAAATTTTCCATTTCCAAATAAACTCAATTTTCCAAAATCTCGAATAAATCTTGTATTCCTTGTATAATAAAACTCTTACAGGAGTTTCACTGAGCACCACTGTTCCATTCACACCCTTTGACCAATTCTTCAATAGAATCACTTTTTACTGATTGCGAGAAAGAAGAATAGAGAAGATAAAGAGAAAGAAAAGAAAGAGATATAGTTAAATAGAGAGAGAAATAAAGAAACATATTGACTTCGGTATACGCCACTGATATTCTAATCGCATTTGTAGTCCACTGTCGTCCTTCGTAATTCCATCACATCGCCTTACTTTGACTTGACCAAGATAACTCAGCTTAACTTGATTGGCATACCTTCGAATATTTGAAATGATAAAAATCATGGAATTTCAAAAAGAAAAGAATTTGATACCATAACGAGACCAAAATCTGAATTTAAGAAAAATATTGTTGAAATAAAAGAATAACTGAGAGATCAATATGATCAAATAAACTTGGTATTGCGTGTCCAAATTAAGACACTACTAAAGGTTGTTAACCTTCATGTATTCACAACACACACAAGTGATGCCGTCCCATCCAACTCCTATCACACAGACAGGTATACCTTGTGTCCCCTATAGTTAGGGTTGTTCATCTCAGTCAGAATAAGAGAATATCAAAGGAATCCAAGATCAAATGAATAAAATTGGAAAGATTTCAAAGCTGATATTTCTAAAGGAAATGAAATCCAGAGAACAAAATTCTGGCACCAAATGAGCAAATGGTGTCACATCATCAAGAAACTATCCACCAAATAAGAAAAGTGGAATTAATTATCATAACTTGACAGAGCTATCAAAACCTGAAAAATAGGCTTCATGATAGCCTCTGGCACATTTAAAACACAGATAGGATTGAAAATGAGTGTTAGGGAATATATCCTTTAACAATTACTTTTTTTTTGAGAGATGTCAAAAGGAATTATAGAAATAGAAGGTATTTTCAAAGTCTTAATACTTATCTTCTATTTGAATTCTTCCGTTGACTCGTCATCCGATTCTCGACACTTCTTCATATTTCAGGGATATCGATAATCTCCATCGTCGTCAAATCGTAGTAGCCTCGGAAGATTCCACCATAGAAGTTTGCAGCTTCCTGGAGTTCCATCCAGCTCAACACAACCATCTCGAACGAATGCGCCTATCTTAACTTATTCGTTGGTACTATATCCAATAGTCCAACAAGAACTCGATAAGAGCTCAAGCGTCCTCACATAGCTATACACACTCCTACACACTCTCGTTTCTAATTTACTATAACCTCAGCACTGATACCAACCTGTAATGCCCCCAAATCCGGGGTCAGAGGATTTGGTCGTCACTATAAAACTTCAATCCAAATTAACCTATTAAATCAATAAATAAATGCCAGCGGAAGATAATTATCATAAATGACCCCAAACTACTCCAAGATCTTTTAAAGTTACAGTTCTAGAAACAAGAATTCCAAATTCCATCAATAATTTTTCACTTTCTTTTAAAACTCTTTTTAACAAAATCCAATCCAAAACTAAACCCACTAGTATAACTTCGAAATGAAGTATACTAGGCCCAAATAAAATACACAACTATAATATAATATAATATAAACAACTTTACACAATAAAACTTACACTAGCCCGCAAACCCTGGACCAACCACCTTCCAAGAGCTTCTTCTTTGTTTCCGCGAATTACGCAGCTAAACAGCGCAAGCAAATCCTCACTGGAGGTTAAATTTAAAAACAGGCAAGTATGAGCGAAAGAAATGCTCAACAAGATCATTATGACATATATATGGTCTTTTGATATAAAATCGACATCTGCATTAGAGCAGAACATTTAAAATCATAATTGCTGAACCAGAAAACTCTTTTTGATATTTTCAAGCGAAAGGCTTTAGCAATACTTTGAATCTTGACGAGAGCAAGGCTCGTAAAACAGTGTTTACGAATCATAAACTTTACTCAAAACTGAACTCTTAAAATTGATACTTATTTTGCTGTCATATCAAATTAGATATCAATACGACCTTTGATGCTCACAACCTACCCGCGCAAAAATAGGGAAGTTAACATCAATCATTTATACTAATACCACCTTTGATATTTAATAACAACGTAAGTATCAGCGTAAATCACAATCTGAATCAAAACTGCTTTTCACCATTATTCCAAAACAGAAACAGTTGATACATCATTTATTCTATGAATATCAAAAATGATATGATAATTTAGACTGTGATCATCCTCCGATGGACGTACTATCACATGCTGATCAGCCCGTGTGATAGCACAAGGTCATGATTCATAGAAACGTGACCCCAAAAACACACGAGTACTCAAATAAAAGGCAATACTCGCCTGTGGCAAAATGGTGTCATAATATTTCATATGGCACTTAGAAATAGCCCTCCGCTGGACCGTCCGTCCCGATCACTTACGCAATTATGATCCAATCTTAAAACCTTTTATTGAAATGGGGTCATAATAATCGACACCCGAAATAATTTTATTCCCCCAATTCTTGGGTAGGAATATTCGCAAACAAATCACTTTTCTCAAAATCCCAAAACATTTATAAATCCGATAATTGGATAAGTAAAATCACTTGCCTATTCTGAACATAGGATAGCATATGAAAACTTGCATAAACAGAATTATTTAATTCAGCGATATGTAAAACATTTATCTATCTTGAACTGAATAGGGAAAGCAATACTTGCATGATATGATTCAAAATAAATATCACTTGAACAATAAGTGATGATATGAATACTTGCCTTTGGGTTTTAGCAGTTAGTCACACTCGCAAAGACGTATTTATTCTGACATTCTGTCTTAAAACATTCCCGTCCTTCTTTTCAACACTTGACTGATATGTTGCTCCTGCGATTGCTAGAAGCCAGCTACCCAATACCATTACATCTTATTCTTTATCCAACATCTTGTCCTGATCAACTCGAATGATCCGCATCTATAATTAAAATATAGAACTTTAATCGCCTAAACGATAATCACTCGACGAACTACGCGTCAAAAGCCTATCGTCTACCCATACGATAGCCCACACATAAATATAACAGACAAACACAGGACCCTTGATCCACATACACATATAATTCATATAGCACATAAGCACATAACTCATGTATCACATAATTCATATCACATAAGACTCAGTTCATCAGAAGGGTCGACTCAGTACGTTTAAAACGGAAATCGGGTCAAAATATAATTTATCAATAAAAAATCGACTCAAAATGATTCGTAAAACAAGCGACCTTTCGAAACAAAAGGATTTGGGTCTCGATAGTATTTTTATTGAAAGCGGAATATTTTTCTGAGTCTGTACGCGTTCGTTTCATATTAAACTGACGAACGGTTTATTTAATACGAATTTTTGAACATTTTTCGGAATAAAAACAATCGCCGAATCATTTAATAATTAAATAATAGGGCTCGAACACCCGAAAATAATTTTATAAGAATTATCGAGCCTGGAAAATAATTTAAAATAATATTTTAAAGCTTGAAACTATTTTTCGGAATTTTTAAATCAAACATAAATAATTAAATCTAATTAAATAATCAATTAAAATTAATTAATAACTAATTAAATTAATTAATCAATTAATATTTAAATTAATTGACTAATTAAATAATTAATTATTAACTAAAATTAATTAATTAAATAATTTGGATTTATTTTTAAATTAAAAATAAATTTTCAGAATTAAAATAACGATTTTTGAAAGTAAACTAAATGAATTTTTGAAATAAGAAAAAGAATTTGTATAAATTTTTAAAATAGAAAATGCCAAAAACAGATTTTACCAATCTGTTATCTTCAACACCAGATCAAAGGGAGGCACATGGGGAGGGAGTCCCGGCCGGAGCTCGGATGAACTCGGCCGGAAACTGGGAACACGCCCAGAAACCGGCGAGTTTCACCGATTTCCGGCGGCTCCTAAACGAACTAAAAGCTCCGATTTCTCGGTCCTAATCAGTCCTGACTCTGCCCAGAAACATGAATATCAAACCAGATTTTCCATACGAAGCTGGGAATGATTTTTCCGGCCAAAACAAAATAAATCCGGCTAAGCAAACCGGCGAATTGAAACTCAGCTAATTCTTAACCAAAAATCGAAGTTTAATCATCAAAACGAAGCTTACGATCACCACAATTATTATCAATAATCAAAATCAACAGTCATTTAATCATAATTCCAAAAATCGAATCTAAAAAATCCGAAAATGAAGAACTCGGTGGTATACCTCCTGGACTAAAACACACGATTTAATAACATAAATCGATTGTAAACAACGTCATAAAGCTATACAAACCATCAAAACACGTCAAATATTGCTTAACCAAAAAGCCCCAAATTTGGGTATAAACCCTAAATTTATGAATTTAAAAATTACCAATCCTCAGTTGATTTTGATGCTAAAATCAGATAGAACAGATTGAGGGCTTCACAACGGATATTCATACTTGTGATTTGGTGTTCAATAACACCTTCAAAATTAACTTTGATTTTCAGAACTCTTCAAGAACACCAAGAACACATAAACAAGAAATTTTCAGAAAATCAAACCTTAATTTCTATATGATACTGAACCCTAGTTTTGAAGTATAATATACCAAATTGACCAGAAAAACATGCTCTACAACATGGAAGCATCAAATCACATCAACAAGATCAAGAACAAAAATTCATAATTTAATTATCAAATAATTCGAATATAAATAAATAAATAAGAAAATTACCATGATTTCTGGGCAGAAACTGATGATTGATTCAGAAAGAAGATTTCGAGAGCTTCATTTTGATATGCTGCACGCCCGAATCGGAGTTCGATAATGCTTTCGTTCGTGTGTTTGATTCTCGGGAACGTATCGATTACTCTGGTTTTTCTCTGTATTTACGGTATTTTAACTGGTTACAAATGAATAAACGAAATAAATGAAATAAGAAATAGGCTATTTATATTTATGGAATATTGGATCGTTCTGGATCGTTTTGGATCGTTAAATTAGTTACTTAGCCGCTAAGTAACTATAAAAACGATACAATTCAATACCAGAATTGTATAATTATAAAAACCGAGCTTTTTATAAAACACTATATACGAAAATAATATAAAAATATCCCGTCTCTCGAGAATACGGGTTTTATTGATTACCGAAATGATTGTCGTATCGAAAATATTGCGACGGACCGCGCACGGGTCAAACCGTAATCCGGATTGAAAAAGTCAAAACACGAAAAATGTCCGGAATTACCAGATTAGGTTGGAAAGGAGTTTTCGGAAGAGTTTCGGGTTATAAAAACGCAAAAACGGTTGAAGTCGGACGATTCCCGGCTTTATAAAATAATTTTGGTAATTACCCAGAAAATAATTAATAACTCATAAATCAATATAAAATCATCTAACAGTCCAAAAATTACCAGAAAATATCACAATTATCTATATTTTATTCTGAGCCCATAAAAATTAAAATACTCAAATAATATCACATATAAACACCCAAACAACAATTCCAATTATCAGATAATTCACTAAAGTTTCATATAAAATTGACATAAATAATTCCAAATAATTATAAAAATTAATATCTGAAAATATGGGATATTACAGTAAATCAATAAAACCCGTATTTTCAATAAACGGGAGATTTTTATTAAACTATCCCAATTATCACCTCGTAGTACGTGTAACCAGGCGCTGAGACCAAGACCGTAGTACAAATTGTACTGGTTTGGATAATTATCCCGAAAACCGATACCGTTTGGATTAGTTTTTATAAATAAACGTACCGTTTTATATCCGGAATGATCCAACGGGATACTAATTTTTCGTGATTATAAATAGCCTTTTACCGTATTTTATTTCGTATCAAAAGCATTTGCAGTCAGTTAATTATATAATTTTACAGAGAAAATTCATATATTCATAAACCCTTCTGAAAATCAAACCACAAGTTCAAGGTGTTAGTGAAATTCGTTTGGAAAGTTGGAGTAACCAAATCGAAGGTCTCAAGGAATACTATTAGATTTCAGAACTTGTTTTACTGCAGAATCAAATGTTAATTTTATATATTTTTATTTATTTTTGAATTATTTTTATTAAAAATATGAATTTTTGTTCGGATGATTATTTGTATGATTTGATGATTGCATGTTGTAGAGCTTGTTTTTCTGATGATTTTGTTATATTATATGACTGATTTGGAGTTCAATAACATGTTCAAAATTGAGTTTGATTTTTGAATTTTAAAATTAAGGTTTATAACCCGTATGAATGTTTTCAATTAAAATTTGGGGCTTTTTGATCTAGGGGTTATTAGCTGTTGATTTATAGTGGGTTATGTTCGTTATGAAATTTGCAATTGATTGGCATATAGCTCGTTAACAGAGGATGCTTGAATCGTAGGGAGTTGTATTTTAAAGTTTTCGTCGAACTCGCCGGAAACTGGCGAGTTTCTTGAACATTTTCCGGCCATCTCCGGGATGATTAGAATGAATTGATGGTATGGTTGTGTTCCTTGTAAAGTGTAGATGTGATCTGGAGGTTGTGAAGGTGTGACAGTGCCGGAGACGAGTTCTCCGGCGAACCCGTCGTGTTCCGGCGGGGTGAACTGCAAAATTGCAGTTTAGCCCCTGTATTTTTGTAGGTGATGAAGTTTAGTCCCCCAGGTTTCCAGAATTTGCATATTTTGGATTCCTGTTTTAAAATTATTTAAAAATCATATTTTCTATTTATTTTAATTATAAAAATCCGTTTTTAATTTCTGAAAATTCCAAAAAAAATTATTATTTTAATTCCAAAAATTACTTTTAATTCAAAAATAAATCTGAATTAATTATTTAATTAATTTCAGTTAATTTTTAATTGATTAATTAGTCAATTAATTCGAAAATTAATTGATTAATTGATTTAATTAATTATTAATTGATTTTAATTAATTTTTTAATTAGATTTAATTATTTAAAAATGATTTAAAAATTCCGAAAAATAGTTGCTTTAAAATATTACTTTAAATTGTTTTTAAGGCTCGATAATTATTATAAAATTGTTTTGAAGCCAGAATTGGCCAACCGAACCCTGTTTATTACTCCGAAATTGATCCAACGACCCACTTTAATTCTGAAAAATGTTTTAAAAATCATTTTAAATACCTGAAAGCCTGTTTATGACTCGAGACTTCTTTATAAGTGATATGTCATTGATTATTTGACGTGTTATATGTTATATGTGACTTGTTGATTGACTATTGGTCTATATGTTCGGTGATTACTTGTTTATAGCATAACTTTCAATCCGTTAATCGGATTTGGGTGAAACGAAGGGTAGTTGAAACCTTATGACGTCCATGTGACGATTAGAATAATGTGAAATGAATATTGATAGATACCTATGATGCCTAGCAGAGTAAGCAAGGCGTAGGAAAGGGAATCAGGTGATCAAAGAATGGAATCGACATGTAGAAAATACAGCAAGTGATCGGAAGATAGAATTGAGGCATAGGAAAAGTAGACGAGTGGTTGTTGAAGAGAGTCATTTGATGAGTACAAGTGAAATTGTAATCGATTATGATAAGGCAAGTACTTCTGAACCTTTCTCAAGATATAAAGCAAATATTTTTAAATTCTCTTGTGACATAGTGTTAATACCCAAAATAACTCTGTTTTATACTGTAAATACTTTGAATCCTTCAGCCTTAAACTTGAACCACATCATTTGATCTTTGAGCCGCAAGCTTTATTCTTTGTGAACCACTTCTTGTTGATTTACCAGATATTAAACCACATAAATACGATACTACTCCACAAATATATAACCATCATATACCAAACACTAGAACAAAATTATTTAAACATACAGAAACTTTTATACTCATCCATACCTTGTTATATCAAAGTACTAAAACCTTGTCAAAACACTATTCATCTAATACCCGATTATCCTACCGGCTGGAGGCTACTTCTTTTATATACTCTGACATACCCCTTCAGTAACAATGAATTCTTACCATGTTTTTTTATAAATGTTCTACTGTTATTGATTATGATCTGGTTTATTGAACTCTCTTGTTTATCATATTGAAATGCTTTAGAATTGGATAGTTTTCTTTGTATGGACCAGATTCGTGGTCAGACCATATCGATGGTCAAGTTAGGCCAATGTGTGCCTTGGATCCAGTAGTTAGAGCAGTGCTGTGTGCTCTGCTCGGGGTTAGTGCGTGACTGATCAGCAACCTAACCTTGGTTTTAAAAACTTAAAATGAATATCCAATTCTATTGGTTGTTTAACAAGAAACTTGATTCCTTTGAATCATCTCGTTTATTATTGTTTAACCTCAGTTATTGATAATATGACTTGCTGAGCTAGTTAGCTCACTCTTGTGAATCTTTTATGTATTCTACAGTTAAGAAGGATACGGTTGATAGCAAGGTTTCCCAGTTAAATGTTCGAGCTAGGATTCCAGATTATGATTGATCGAGCTAGCAGGAGCTTATTGCAGTAGTGAGATAGTAAGGTTGTAAGAATAATTTCATATCATTTATAAATTAAATTAGTTGGGATTTGGTACGTTGTAATAAAAGTTAAGGTTGTGGTTTGTTTTCATACTTTAACCTATTGCGATCCGTGGTTATGTCAAGTAGGGTCATTGCAAATAATAATTTATATACAAGTTTATAGATTGAGTATGTGTTGTGTGTAGGGCCCTCCAAACCCGGGTTAGAAGTTTGGGGTCCACAACACATAATCAATATATAAACCTGTATATAAAATATTATTTGTAATGACCCTGCTTTACATAACCACGGATCGCAACAGGTTAAAGTATGAAAATAAGCCACAACCTTAACTTTTATTACAATGTACCATATTCCAACTAATTTAATTTATAACTGATATAAAATTATTCTTACATCCTTGCTATCTCTCTACTGCCATAAGCTTTTGCTAGCTCGATCAATCATAATCTGGAATCCTAGCTCGAACATTGAACTGGGAAACCTCACTATCAACCGTATCCTTCTTAACTGTAGAACACATAAAAAGATTCGCAAGAGTGAGCTAACTAGATCAGCAAGTCATATTATCAATAACTGGGGTTAAACAATAATAAACGAGATGATTCAAAGGAATCAAGTTTCTTGTTAAACAACCAATAGAATTGGATATTCATTTTAAGTTTTTAAAACCAAGGTTAGGCTGCTGATCAGTCACGCACTAACCCCGAGCAAAGCACACATCACTGCTCTAACTACTGGATCCAAGGCACACATTGGCCTAACTTGACCATCGATATGGTCTGACCACGAATCTGGTCCACACAAAGAAAACTATCCAATTCTAAGCATTTCAATATGATAAACAATAGAGTTCAATAAAACCAGATCATAATCAATAACAATAAAACATTTGTAAAAGAGCATGGTAAAAATTCATGGTTACCGAAAGGGTATGTCAAAGTACATAAAAGAAGTGGCCTTCAGCCGGTAGGATAATCGGGTATTAGATGAATAATGTTTTTACAAGGTTTTAGTACTTTGATATCACAAGGTATGGTTAAGTATAAAAGTTTCTGTATGTTCAAACAATTCTGTTTCAGTATTTGGTATTTGATGGATATATATTTGTGGAGTAGTATTGTATTTGTGTGGTTTAATATCTGGTAAATCAACAATAAATTATTCACAAAGAATAAGGCTTGCGGCTTAAAGATCAAATGATGTGGCTCAGGTTCAAGGCTGAAGGATTCAAAGTATTTTCGATATAAAACAGAGCTATTTTGAGTATTAACAATATGTCACAAGAGAATTTAGAAATATTTGCAATATATCTCGAGAAAAGTTTAGAAGTACTTGCCTTATCATAATCAATTTCAACTTCACTTGTACTTGTCTAATAACCCCATTCAACAATCACTCGTCTGCTTCTCCTATGCCTCGCTTCTATTCTCTGATCACTTGCTGTATTTTCTACATGTCAATTCTATTTTCTGATCACCTGCTTCCCTTTCTTACGCCTTGCTTATTCTACTAGGCATTATAAATATCTATCAATATTTAACTCATATGATTCTATTTGACATACACTTCTATCTACCCTTCGTTTCACCCAAATCCGATTAACGGATTGCAAGTTATGCTTTAAACAAGTAATCACCGAATATATAGACCGACAGTCAACCAACAAGTAACATATAACACATAGCACGTCATATAATCAATGATATATCACTTATAAAGAAGTCTCGGGTCATAAACAGGCTTTCAGGTAATAAAAATAATTTTTAAAACATTTTTCGGAATTAAAACGGGTCGTTGGATCAATTTCAGAGTAATAAACAGGGTTCGGTTGGCCAATTCCGGCTTCGAAACAATTTTATAATAATTATCGAGCCTTGGAAATAATTTAGAATAATATTTTAAAGCTCGAAACTATTTTTCAAGATTTTTAAATCATTTTAAATGATTAAATCTAATTAAATAATAAATTAAAATCAATTAATAATTAATTAAATCAATTACTCAATTAATTTTCGAATTAATTGACCAATTAATCAATTAATTATTAATTAAAATTAATTAACTAATTAATTCAGATTTATTTTTGAATTAAAAATAAATTTTGGAATTAAAATAATGATTTTTGGAATTTTCAGAAATTAAAAATGAATTTTAGAATTTAAATAATGGATTTTTGAATTATTTATAAAAAGAAATTCCAGAAACAGATCCTCAGGTCAAGGTTGTCTTCAACCTTGAATCAAAGGGCGGCACAGACGGGCGGCCGGTGGCCAGACTTTGAAGAACAGGCCGCCGGATTCTGGAATTTCCAGAAAACGGCCAGCGAACTTCCAAGTTCCGGCCAGGCCCGTTCCTGGCTGAAATCAACCCCAATCAACTCGGTTTTCATCTCAAAACATCCCTTTTGATTTCAACAATCCAGAATTAACACAAACATCTCCAGAATCCCGCCCGAACTCCGATTCCGACCAAAACCCGACCTTCAACCTCGGTTTTCCGGCCACTTATCAAAATCAATCGATTTTGAACCAAAAGTAACGATTTTGGTACCAAAATAAACCTTATTACATGTACAATCTATTCATGCCATCAAGAACACTCAAAACACTAGATTAAACCAAGAAAAATCGATGTATAAATCTTATAAAATTTTAAAACTCTTTTTTACTATTTACTGAACCAAATCAAGCAATCAATATATGAAAATGATCCTTTGAACTTCTACAATCATAATCAACCAACAAAATTATCAAACCATTCCTCTAAATCAAAAACCGAATTTAAGTTTAAATAATTAAAAACTGAAAAATATGAAATTGAAAAATAAATACACTTATTCGAAGATTTTGATACGGGTACGATCGTCTTGTCGAGAGCTTCGTTTTGACTATTGCTACGCCTCCATCGGATTCCAATAACGCCCAAATCTTTATTTGATCACGAAGAACACGGTTCATTTCTCTGAATAATTATCTATATAGCTGTTTGCAAATGATTTTCGGTATAAAATAAAATACGGTAGAAGCTATTTATAATTACGGGAAATTAGTATCCCGTTGGATCATTCAGGATATAAAACGGTACATTTATTTATAAAAACTGATCCAAACGGTACCGGTTTTCGAGATAATTATCCAAATCAGTAAAATTTTACTGCGGTCTTGGTCTCAGCGCCTGGTTACATGTACTACGAGGTGATAGTTATGATAGTTTGATAAAAAGCTCCCGTTTCTCGAAAATGCGAGTTTTATCGATTTACCGAAACGAATAATGTATCAAAAATGTTGCACCGGGACCCGGGCAGGACAAACCGTACGCCGGATCGAAAAAGTCAAAACATGGAAAATGCTCAGAATATTACAATTGGGTTAGGAAGGAGTTCTCGGAAGAGTTTCGGGTTCTAAAAACGTAAAAATGGATAACGGTGGTTGGTTCCTGTTAGATATATTTGATAATGTCATGGCTAATATGTTTTATGATTAGCTTTCAGATCTTACGTGAACAGGATAAATCAGTACTTAACTGTTGATCAGTACTTATACTGGAAGTCAGGACTTAAGGATATCAGTACTTATATTATCAGGAGATAATCATCAGAAGATAGATATCAGAACTTAAGTGCTGAAGGACAATCAGATAAGGACAGTAGCTGATTAAACGAAAAAAGATCGAGATAAACATAAGAAGAGATATGCATGAAGAAGGAATTCCGTGAAGAATGGAATACTTGGAAGAAAAGATATCTGATTGATATATTTTAGGAAGCAGAATTATATTCCATATCAATTAGCGATTATCTTGTAACTGTGTAGTATATAAACACAGACATAGGGTTTACACTATAAGTGTTATCATTATTAGAAAAGATTATTCATTATAACCCTAGCAGCTCTCGTGATATTTGTTCATCACTGAGAGGTAACAGTTCCATACTGTAACAGAGTTTATTGTTTCAATAAAGTTTGTTTTCTGTTACTTAAGTTCTTAAAGTTCGATTTAAGTGTACTATACACTGTATTCACCCCCTCTACAGTGTGTGTGTGACCTAACAATTGGTATCAGAGCCTATCTGTTAACTTACATACAATTAAAGATCCAAACACAATCATGTCGGACACAGAAACTCCAACTAAGCCTACCACAACTGAGGAACCACCAAAGACACAAATTCAGAGTCGGTATGAGACCATCAGAGTCCCCATACTGAGACCATCTGAATATCCCATATGGAAGGTAAGGATGACCATGTTCCTGGAAGCAACAGATCCAGAATACCTGGATAGAATCAAGGAAGGTCCTCACAAACCAACCAAACTCGCAGTTGCAGTTGCAGGTGAAGCAGCAAAGACCATACCAAAGGAGAAGAGTGATTATACTGCTGAGGACATAGCATCAATTGCTAAGGATGCTAAGGTACGACACTTACTGTATAGTGCCATTGATAATGTAATGTCAAACAGGGTAATCAACTGCAAGACTGCTAAGGAGATATGGGATGCTCTGGAAACAAGGTGTCAGGGAACTGACACAATTAAGAAGAACAGGAAGACAATACTCACTCAAGAGTATGAACACCTTGACTCAAAGACTAATGAGTCATTGAATGATTTATATGATAGATTTGTCAAACTTTTGAATGATTTGTCATTGGTTGATAAAGAGTATGATCTTGAAGATTCAAACCTTAAGTTCCTGTTAGCTCTTCCTGAATGCTGGGATTTGAAGGCAACGACAATAAGAGACAACTATAATCTTGATGAAACAACTCTTGACGAAATCTATGGAATGCTCAAGACTCATGAGCTGGAGATGGAACAAAGAAGCAAGAGGAAAGGAGGAAAGTCAAGGACAGTTGCTCTTAAGGCTGAAGAAGAATTCCCCAAAGCAGCTTCCTCAAAGAAAGACAAGGGTAAAGCTCTTTTCATAAAGTCTGATACTGAGTCATCAAGTTCTGAGAGTGATGATGACTCAGATTCTGAAAGCTTGCCTGAGACTGATGCTGATGAGGAGATGATGAAGCTGTGTGCTCTTATGGTGAAAGGAATCACAAAGATTGCATACAGGAAGTTCAGGAAGGGAAAGAAGTTTTCCAGGAAAAGCATAAGTTCTGATAAGAAGAATTTCAGAAGATCTGAAGGCAGAGGAGGAAAGTCTGACAGAGGAGATTACACCAATGTTAAATGCTATAACTGTGGTGAGAAAGGCCACATATCTCCTGACTGCAAGAAGGTAAAGGGTGACAGAGGCAAGGCTCTTGTCACAAAGCAGAAAAGCTGGACATATACCTCAGACTCTGAAAGTGAGGAGAACTATGCATTGATGGCAAATGCTGATAAAGAAAGTGCTGAGAGCAGTTCTGAAGCTGCTGAAACAAAGGTACCTCAGACTACTTATGTTTTTCATACTGATGATATTAATGAGTTGAGAAGATATCTTAAAACCATGTTTGTTAGCTATAGAGACCAAACTTTAACATGTGAAAGATTAACTTCTGAAAATCTTGCATTTAAGAAAAGGAATGATTTCTTAGAAAAAGAGTTAGCCATGTTCCATCAAACTCAGAAGGATAGAGATGATGTTTTTTATGTTAGGAATGAAGTGCTAAAATTAAATGAATCTCTAAAAACTGAGTTAGAAAAGGAAAGAGAGATTATCAGGACTTGGACTAACTCTGGCAAAACAACTCAAAATTTGCTAAGTAGTGGAAACTGGAAAGAGGGCTTAGGTTATGGAGAAGATAAGAATGATAAAGGAAATGAAGAAATTAAGCATGTTGTTAAGTAAAAGCCAAAGTTTAAACCTATTAAGTTTGTAACTGTAAAGTCTGAAAATGAGAAATCTGAAGTTAAAGAGGAATTAACTTCTGACAAACTAAAACAGGAAAAGACAGCTGAAGTGAACATAGGCTTAATGACAAAGAAGCAGCTTAAGCATAAGCTGAAAGATGTCAAGAATGCAAACAAGTTAAAATCACCTAGGAAAAATAGGAATGGAAAGGAAGGTGTGAATAAAAGCAATGATTATAAACCTGTTCCTGATGCTCCTAGGAAAACATGTCATAACTGTGGAAGTTCTAACCATCTGGCTTCTTTTTGCAGGAAGAATAAGAATATTAACTCCTTACCTTCAAAATCAGGAGTTAAGAGTCAGTCTGTTAGATACAAACCACAAAATCCTTGTTTTCATTATGGTAGTTTATGGCATTCCATTTATACTTGTAAGGAATATCATAGTTTGTACTATGATTATTATCAAATAAAACCTTCTTTGAAGAAAGTTTCCATTGTTCCTTCTAGTGTAAATTCTGATTCAAAGTCTGATAGTGTAAATTATAATAAGAAAAATGTTAACATAAACTCTGATGCTAAATCCGCTGTAAATGTTAACAAACTTAATAAGGCCAAAAGATCCAAGCAAGTCTGGGTCCTTAAAACTAATAATTAGTGGTCTTTGTGATTGCAGGGCAACAGGAAAAATATTCTAGTTCTGGACAGTGGATGTTCAGGACATATGACTGGAAATAAGGCCCTGCTATCAGACTTTGTGGAGAAAGCTGGCCCAAGTGTTTCTTATGGAGATGGCAACATTGGAAAAACATTGGGATATGGAAATATCAATCTTGGAAATGTCATAATTAAACAAGTAGCTCTGGTCTCAGGACTTAAACACAACCTACTGAGTATAAGTCAAATCTGTGACAGAGGTTATCATGTTGATTTCTTTGAAGAACACTGTGAAATTGTGAGTAAATCTAAAGGCAAAGTTGTTCTGAAAGGATACAGACGTGGTAACATTTATGAAGCTAAGCTTTCAACAAGTACTGATGGCTCTACAATCTGTCTGTTAAGTAGAGCATCAATTGAAGAAAGCTGGAATTGGCATAAGAAACTCTCTCATTTAAATTTCAACAATATAAATGAACTGGTCAAGAAAGATCTTGTGAGAGGATTACCAAACACAGTATTTGCTCCTGATGGTCTTTGTGATTCATGTCAGAAAGCCAAACAAAGAAAATCTTCATTCAAGAGCAAGACTGATTTTAAGGAAAAAGAAGTTATATGCTAAACTGTCGAAGTGTGAGTTTTGGCTACAGGAAGTTCAGTTCTTAGGACACATAGTTAGTAACGAAGGGATCAAAGTGGACCCGATAAAGATCGAAGCAATTACGAATTGGGAGAGACCGAGAACACCCACTGAGGTAAGAAGTTTCCTAGGATTGGCGGGATATTATCGTCGATTTGTTCAGAATTTCTCAAGGATTGCCACATCATTAACAAAGCTTACACGAAAGAATGAAAAGTTTATATGGAACGACAAGTGCGAAGAAAGTTTTCAAGAGTTGAAGCGAAGATTAATCACGGCACCTGTTTTGTCACTTCCAGACGATCAAGGGAATTTCGTAATTTATAGCGATGCTTCTCATAAAGGATTAGGATGTGTCCTTATGCAGCACGACAAGGTGATTACTTATGCGTCAAGGCAATTGAAACCACACGAACAGAAATATCCTACTCATGACTTGGAGCTAGCAGCTATAGTTTTTGCTTTGAAGATTTGGAGACATTATTTGTATGGAGAAAAGTGTGAGATTTTCACGGATCACAAAAGTTTGAAATATATATTTACCCAGAAGGAACTTAATATGAGGCAAAGGAGATGGTTAGAATTGATCAAGGATTATGATTGCTCGATTAATTATCATCCTGGTAAGGCGAACGTTGTAGCAGATGCGTTAAGTCGGAAGGAAAGGTTAAATGTGTTATCTGTACCTGAAGAAATATATAAAGAATTTCAGAAATTAGAATTGGAGGTTAGAATTTGCAAGCCTGAGGAAGCAAAAGTGTACAGTATGATTTTCCAACCGGAGTTATTGGAGAAAATAAAGAAATGCCAGAAAGAGGTAATGGATCAAGATATAAATAGTTTGGTAGGTGAGGAATTATGCACGCAACAAGATGATCAAGGTATTCTTAGGTTTTCTTCAAGAGTTTGGATTCCACCAGTGACGGAGTTAAAGAATGAAATTTTACAAGAGGCGCATAGTTCAAGATATTCCATCCATCCCAGGATACCAAAATGTACAGAGATTTAAAGAAGAATTATTGGTGGCCAAATATGAAGAGGGAAATTGCGGAATGGGTTAGCAAATGTTATACATGTCAGAGAGTTAAAGCAGAGCATCAGAGACCAAGCGGATTGCTACAGCCATTGGAGATTCCAGAATGGAAGTGGGAACATATTACCATGGATTTCATAGTTGGATTACCAAGGACAAGGGCTAATCATGATGCCATTTGGGTTATAGTGGATAGACTTACCAAGTCAGCTCATTTTCTGCCTATAAATGAAAGATTTTCGCTCGACAAGTTAGTCCATATGTACCTAAAAGAAATTGTAGTTCGTCATGGAGTTCCAGTGTCTATCGTATCTGATCGAGATCCAAGGTTTAATTCAAGATTTTGGAAGAGTTTTCAAGAATGTTTGGGAACAAAATTGAATATGAGTACGGCCTATCACCCGCAGACGGACGGCCAAAGTGAAAGAACAATCCAGACAATCGAGGACATGCTACGTGTTTGTGCTATTGATTTCAAAGGAAGTTGGGACGAGCATTTACCCCTGGTAGAATTTGCTTATAATAACAGTTATCACGCCAGCATTGGGATGCCACCTTATGAAGCCCTTTATGGACGCAAATGTAGATCTCCATTATATTGGAACGAAGTAGGAGAATGCAAAATACTCGGACCTGAATTGGTGCAACAGACAAAGGAAGTTGTTGAAATTATCCAGAAGAGATTAATAGCCGCACAAAATCGTCAGAGGAGATATGCAGACCAGTCAAGGAAAGACATGGAATTTGAAGAAGGGAGCTTGGTATTATTGAAAGTATCACCGTGGAAAGGACTAACGATGTTTGGGAAGAAAGGGAAGCTAAGCCCAAGATATGTCGGACCTTTTGAGATCCTAAAGAGCGTTGGCAAAGTCGCTTACGAATTGGCGTTACCTCCGCACATGGGGCACATTCACAATGTTTTTCATGTATCGATGCTTAAGAAATATAATCTAGACTCCAGGCATGTAATAGAATATGAGCCAATAGAGCTTCAGGCAGATTTATCATATGTAGAGAATCTAATAGAGATTTTAGAGGAAAGAGAGAAAGTACTGAGGAATAAAGTGATAAAGTTAGTAAGAGTATTGTGGAGAAACCCAAAGGTTGAAGAGTCAACCTGGGAGTTAGAAAGTGATATGAGAGAAAAGTACCCTCATTTGTTTTCTTAGGAGATTCTGAGGACAGAATCCTTTTAAGGGGGGAAGGATGTAATATCCGGGATATAACGTGTAATTATTTTTACCATTAAATAATTATTATGTGTGTTCAGTATCTATTTTATGAGTTAATTGTTAAGTGATATATGTACTTGAATATTCAAAAATAATATTAATTGAGTATTTTAATTTTTATATGTCCAAAATAAAATATAGATAATTGTCATATCTTCCTAATTATTTTTATGTTGATTTATAGATTTAGAAGAATTATATGAAATTTTTAAAATCTTTTTCCGGGTAATTAAAATTTATTTTATAAAAACGGGAACCAACCGACGTCAACCGTTGTTACATTTTTGGAACCCGAAACTCTTCCGAGAACTCCTTCCTAACCTAATTGTAATATTCCGAGCATTTTCCATGTTTCGACTTTTTCGATCCGGCGTACGGTTTGTCCTGCGCGGGTCCCGGCACAACATTTTCGATACAATATTCGTTTCGGTAAATTAATAAAACCCGTATTTTCGATAAACGGGAGCTTTTTATTAAACTATCCCAATTATCACTTCGTAGTACGTGTAACTGGGTGCTGAGACCAAGACCGCAGTACAAGCTGTACTGATTTGGATAATTATCCCGAAAACCGATACCATTTGGATCAGTTTTTATAAATAAACGTACCATTTTATATCCGGAATGATCCAACGGGATACTAATTTTCCATAATTATAAATAGCCTTTTACCGTATTTTATTTCGTATAAAAATCATTTGCAGACAGATAATTATATAATTTTACAGAGAAAAATCTTATATTCATAAACTGTTCTAAGAATCAAACAGCAAAATGAAGGCGTTACCGATCTCTGTTTTTAAAGCTTGAGTAACCAAAACGAAGGATTTGAGGTGTTCTATTAGATTCTGAGCTTTGTTTCACTGCAGAATCAAAGGTTTAATTTCTAAAAATTTATTTATTTTCGAATTTATTTTATTAAAAATATGAACTTTTGTTCGGATGATTGTTTGTATGATTTGATGATTGCATGTTGTAGAGCTTGTTTTCCTGATGATTTTCATATGTCATACGTCTGATTTGGAGTTCAATAACATGTTCAAATTTGAGTTTGATTTTCGAATTTTAAAATTAGGGTTTATAACCCGTATGAATGTTCTTAATTGAAATTTGGGGGTTTCTTATTCTGTGATAGATTGATGTTGTGTTATAGTGGGTTGTGTTCTCTGTGAAATTAGCAATCCAGTCGTATAAGTTTCATGAACCAACGAGGTCTGTAGAGAAGGGAGTTGTGTTTTGAATATTTTCGATGTTCGCCGGAAACCGGCGATGTTCTTGGCCAATTTCCGGCCAAAACATGAATGATTATAATGATTTGATTGCTTGAATATGTTCCTGGTCAGGTGTAGTTGTGATCTGGACAGTTTGGCGGCCTGAGTTGGCCGGAATCGTGTTCTCCGGCCACACTCCGGCGAAGTCGACGGCGGGGTTGGTAAAATTGCAAACAGGCCCCTGTAGTTTTAAAAACGATGCAGTTAGGTCCCTGAAGTTTCCAGACTTTGCAAAAATAGGATTCCTGTTTTAAAAATGTTTAAAAATCATATTTCCCATTTATTTTTATTATAAAAATTCATTTTTAATTTCTGAAAATTCTAAATATTATTATTTTAATTCCGAAAATTATTTTTAATTCACAAATAAATCTGAATTAATTAGTTAATTAATTTCAGTTAATTTTTAATTGATTAATTAGTCAATTAATTCGAAAATTAATTGATTAATTGATTTAATTAATTATTAATTGATTTTTAATTAATTATTTAATTAGATTTAATTATTAAAAATGATTTAAAAATTCTGAAAAATAGTTTCGAGCTTTAAAATATTATTCTAAATTATTTTCAAGGCTCGATAATTATTCTAAAATTGTTTCGGAGCCAGAATTGGCCAACCGAACCCTGTTTATTAACCCGAAATTGATCCAACGACCCGTTTTAATTCCGAAAAATGTTTTAAAAATTATTTTAAATACCCGAAAGCACATTTATGACCCGAGACTTCTTTATAAATGATATGTCATTGATTACGTGATGTATTATGTGTTATACGTGACCTGTTGTTTGACTATCGGTCTATATATTCGGTGTTTACTTCGTTATTGCATAGATTTCAATCCGTTAATCGGATTTGGGTAAAACGAAGGGTAGATAGAAGTGTGTGTTGAATAGAACTCTATGAGTTGATGATTGATAGATACTTATGATATGTGAGCAGAAAAGGCAAGACGTAGGAAAGGAAAACAGATAGTTGAAGAGTAAGACGGTTGTGATTGGAAGTCAGTGCAGAATAGTAAGCTAATACCAGACAAGTTTCTGAACTTTCTCAAGACATTGTAATTCTTGATAGTCTTGTTAACATTGCAAGTGCTTTGAAGCACGGAAACCTAAACCCTGATTTTAGTTATTGTTCTTGAGCTATGAACCATATTCTTTCTAAGCCATTGATTATTGTAAACCCAAACTCGAACCTCAAGTATACGATACTATTCCATAAATACATGCAAACAAAATCCCAAACACTGAACTGAATTACTTGTACATTCAACCATTGTATCCTATGCTTTGAAAGCCCAAATCTTTGAAACCCTGAAACATTGATTCTTTTGTTATCCAATTCTTTCATTACCCAGCGTTCAAGCTTTTAAACTACTTATTTGATCCTTACAAAGATTGAAAACCATTCATTGTTAAACACTCATTGTTGTTAATGATTTTGGTTATTGTTTATTATTGCATATTCTGTTATTATGTTAGAATTGGATTGTTTTTATAAAATTGTGGACCAGATTCGTGGTCAGACCATATAATGGTCAAGTTAGGCCAATGTGTGCCTTGGATCCAGTAGTTAGAGCAATGCTGTGTGCTTTGCTCGGGGTTAGTGCGTGACTGATCAACAGCCTAACCTTGGCATTTAAATTAAAAGTTTAATATCCAATTCTAAATCATAATCCAATGTTCACTTGATGTCATAATCATAGTCACCTGATGATCATTATTCTTAGTTTTGTCATTTTGACTTGCTGAGCTAGTTAGCTCATTTGTGCGATGTTGTTTATATTCTTTCCGGTTAAAAAGGAACCAGTTGGTAGGGGTTCAGGTTGAGGAAGCTGAGCTAGTAGGCTTCTTTTGGGATAATTTAAGTTTGTAAAAGTTTATATTAATGTTTGATACTCAGTGTGAGTTTGAAATAGTTGGGATTTGAACGGTTTGTAATATATTAGTGTGTTTGGCTTGTGTGCATACTTTAACCTGTTGCGGTCCGTGGTAGTTGATAAGTAGGGTCACTGTATATATTATTATTATCTTTATTATTGTTATAAGCAGGTTATAATTAAGGTGTGTGTGTGGACCCCAAACTTCTGACCCGGGTTTGGAGGGCGCCACAGATACTGCAAACTCTGATGGATTAAACTCTGATGTTATTGAAACTGTGGTGACTACGTTAAAGGAAGACGCACCTATGCAGGGGGAGCATACTCAAGATCCTACCACATCTCAAGAAACATCCGAACATGCATCTGGCTCTTCAAGTTCTTATTCGTCAAGTTCTGATAAGCCAAGTTCTGATAGTGCTGAAAATCTAAATACTGAAGAATCCAACTCCGAGAGCATAGTTTCAGGGGGAGCATCAGAAAATGAAAATGAAGATAGCATGGATCATGGGAGAGCATCCAGTTCTAGAGAAAACCTTCCATCTGCAAGGAAGTGGACAAAATCACATACACCTGATTTGATAATTGGAAATCCTGATGCAGGTGTCAGAACTAGAACAGGTACTTCAAATGAGTGTCTTTACAATTCTTTTCTCTCTCAGACTGAGCCAAAGAAAGTGGAAGAAGCTCTTCAAGATGCTGATTGGGTGCAAGCAATGCAGGAAGAGTTGAATGAATTTGAAAGAAACAATGTCTGGACCCTAGTACCAAGACCAAAGAATAGATCTGTTGTTGGTACAAAGTGGGTATTCAGAAACAAAGCTGACAGTGATGGCATAATTACAAGGAATAAGGCAAGGCTGGTTGCAAAAGGATATTCTCAACAGGAGGGAATTGATTATGATGAAACATTTGCACCAGTTGCTAGGTTAGAAGCCATAAGGATATTTTTGGCTTATGCTGCTCACAAAAAGTTTACTGTCTTTCAAATGGATGTGAAAAGTGCTTTTCTCAATGGAGAATTGGAGGAAGAGGTATATGTTGAACAACCTCCAGGTTTTGTAGATACCAAACATCCAGACTATGTCTACAGACTTGACAAAGCACTTTATGGACTTAAGCAAGCTCCTAGAGCATGGTATGAGACTTTAGCTCAGTTTCTTCTGGAATGTGGATTCCACAGAGGGACAATAGACAAAACACTGTTCTACCTCAACCATGGAAAGGACTTACTTCTGGTCCAGATTTATGTTGATGATATCATCTTTGGATCTACAAATGACAAACTTTGCAAGAAGTTTGCCAAACTAATGCAGTCAAGATATCAGATGAGTATGATGGGGGAACTTAGCTATTTTCTGGGCCTTCAAGTCAAGCAGAATGAGGAAGGCACTTTTATTTGTCAAACCAAGTACACCAGAAACTTGCTAAAGAAATTTGGAATGCAAGATTGTTCAAGTGCATCCACTCCAATGGCCACTGCAACAAAACTGGATAAGGATACCGGTAAATCAGTAGATATTACTGACTACAGAGTTATGATTGGCTCTCTACTCTATCTAACTGCTAGTAGACCTGATATCATGTATGCTACCTGTCTTTGTGCAAGATTTCAAGCAGAACCAAGAGAACCTCACTTAACAGCTGTAAAAAGAATCTTTAAGTATCTTAAAGGAACAGCTGCTCTGGGATTATGGTATCCTAGAGAATCAGATTTTAAACTAATAGGTTACTCAGATGCAGATTTTGCAGGTTGCAAAATTGACAGGAAAAGCACAAGTGGAAGCTGCCAATTTCTTGGAGGCAGATTGGTTTCTTGGTACAGCAAGAAACAAAAGTCAATTTCCACATCAACTGCAGAAGCAGAGTATCTTGCTGCAGGAAGCTGTTGTGCACAGATTCTTTGGATGAAGAATCAGTTACTGGATTATGGGTTAACATATTTCAAAATCCCTATTTACTGTGATAATCAAAGTGCTATTGCTATGACAGGTAATCCAGTTCAACACTCAATGATAAAGCACATCAGCATCAGGTACCACTTCATCAGGGAACATGTGGATAAAGGTACAGTGGAATTGCATTTTGTTCCCACAGATCAACAATTGGCAGATATCTTCACAAAACCATTATGTGAAGCTACTTTTACAAGATTGGTAAATGAACTTGGAATGGTTTCAGATTCTTTCTCTAAATCTGCTTAGACTTGTTCAATGAATCAGACTTTATGCTAAGTATTTACAGAATTAATCTCATTGTATATTCTGTACTTAATTGATAAATGTCTTTAAGTACTGACTGTTGTCTGATATATGTTTCTAAACTATGATAAGTGATATGTTTGTTCTAGTACCTATTCAATCCTATGAGGATAACTGTGCTAGATACTGACCTAGTAGTCTTCAATAAACAAATGATTCTATGGAAGAAGTAATTATTTCAGTGGAAATCTTATGACACTAGCAAATTCTGATAATTACTTTGTATATCTTATTACTAAGTCACAAATTAGACTAATGCTACTCATCTGTTAAGTTCTGAAACTAGTAAAACTGCTGAATGTACTAAGTGCTGATAAACCTCTCTTATCAAAAGAAAAAGCAAAAAGATCAAAGATTAAAATCAGGTACTCCTTTGAGATCTAGAGTAAATATGTGGAAGGGACGACCCAAGTGCATTGCTGGTATTAAGTAAATATGCATCAGAAAAGCAAAATATTTTCTTGGTGACTTTTCACACTCTATGATTACTGGAGAAATACTCTGAAAATAGCATAAATTCTGATAAACAGTCGTGACTCACTTACACTGAGAAGCCACTGTAAAACAGAATTGCAAAAGATGCATAAAATTAGCACAAAACAGTTGAGATGGACTCTAGCATGAACTCATTCATCAGTAGGTTTCAGGACAATGACAGATCTTTAGCAAAATTTTAGTTATGCCTTATTTCTAAGATGTACTGAAGTGAATCAGACTTTACTCTTTGTCTATTTTTAGCTTAATGCACACACTAATCACTCCATCTGAATGATGAAAATTTCTGTGGTGATCTATGTTATTTTAGATAAACAGTCATTGTGTCATTATTGCACAAATTCTGAGGACAAGTTCTAAGTTACACGTTCTGATGATTAAGTTCTGACGTCCATAACTCAGAACTTGTATGAGTATTTACTAAGATGGGCATTCCTTTTTCGAGTTAAGAAATTATGTTCTGATGACTGTTAAGTTCTGGTATAGGTCTAAGTTCTGATTTCTCAGTCTAATCCTTTACTTGGCTTATCTGTGAATAAAATTTGATAATAGTCTCAGTTCGAACTCGAATATGTTGAAGTGGAAGATTAATAGTCACTATGATTAGGATTAATGGTATTTGTACTTGAACAGTCCACTGTTTCTTGTGTCTTGTGCAGTCTAGACCATGATTCCTCTTTCCAATGACTGTTATTCTTTTTCAAAGTCTAGGGAGACGAGGTAGAATTAATTCTACCTGTCAGCATTAAATATCTTTGCGTCTCTTGGCATTCTTTTGCCTATATAAACAGCCACTTCACATCAGTCTTTCCATCACATTCTTCTCACACACTTATCCTCCTTCTTCTATCAAAAACACAATGGTTCGATACAACATGTTTTTGAACAACCAAACCTTCACTATGGAGCTCAGTTGTGCCGAGTGGCAGCAGGAGTGGCATGTAACAGCCATTCCTGAGGAGATCTGGGATTCTGTCCCACAGGAGGTGCTAACTCACCTTCTATTCTTCTATATGGACTACCATCGCCATCTGGAGCGATTGGAGGAGGAAAGGCGGGAAGCTATCCGTCAGCAAGAGCGAATCATACGACTCACCATCTTGTTTGTCGAAGATAGGAAGAGGAAGATGACTTAATCTTGTCTTCTTCCTGTTTTTCTTCATCCTCAGCTTTGTCAGGCTTCTTAGCTAGGACTAAAGCTGTTGATGTTAGGATTAGAAGCTTAGGGAAAATCTTGTATAAGTATTGATGTAATTTCCATTTCATAAATGTATTAACTTGATATATTAATGAAAATTGTTTTTACTTCAAGATTTATCTCTGAGTTATTTTATCTTGTGTTGATAAATCCTGATTGATATTCTGATGACCATTTAAATTTTGTTTTATTTAAGTTCTGATTCTCTGTCAGCACTTATTCATCGAAATTATCTCGGTCATTTTTAACATGATTTATTTTCAGAATATTAATGTTGCAGTGAAAAATAATTCAATCAGTGCTAACGGGTTAAATTTTGAATTAAAATTGTTTCCCTTGATAAATGGAACAGTTTTTTCCTTGAAACTCGGCAAATGGGTAAGTCATGATTACTATTTTCTCGAGCCCAGTAACTATCCGTTATTACTGCATGTCTGACAGGTGTCCAACGGTAATATTTTTTTGTATAAGTACAGCAGAGAGAAGATTTCTTTATTCTTTTTAATTTCTTCATCTTTTATCTCTCTTCTTACTTTTACTCTCCTTCACTTTACTTTTTCCGTTGTTTTCATACAGACATTATATCAAACACCTAACATGCATACTTAATTCTCAATTTTTTCACATGGCACCAAAGGATTTAATCATTGATGGAGCAAAGTTTGTTCTAAACAACTATGCTGCAATTCTTGATCCTGCTGACGCTCCATCTGAATTGCACTTTGTGCAAGATCTTCTTGCACATAGTGAGGTTGGGTACGCCTTAACTCAACCTGAATTATTTTCAAGTCAACAAGTTCTGAGGTTCTGGAGGACTAGAGTTTTTGATGATGGTGGTAACCGTGGAACTCCCAGTATTATCTTCCAAGTGGGTGATTCATCCTTTGTAGTCACTCCTGGTACAGTACGCAGGGCTTTACATCTTCCAGAGGATTGTACTTTCTCAGTTCCAGAGGACTCAGCCCTTCGGGAGTTAATGGCTGAATTGGGATATGAAAAGAGTCTGACGAAACTTGGACAGTTGAAATGGGCTAATATCAGAAGAGAATGGAGTTTCTTCTTTGATTGCATCACCAAAGCTTTTGGGAACAAATGTTCAAATTTTGATGATATCCCAATTCTGAGTCAGCACATAGGGTATGCTATTATCCATCAAACTCATTTTGATTTTGCAACTGGAATAATTGGTTTTATTGGGGATAGGATGACAGAGGATCGAGATGTTGTTTATTTTGCTAGATTCTGTCAACTTATTTACACTTACTGTACTGATGAACCTCATTTAGTCAGCACTCAAACCCCACCTTTTAAGGTTGCAAAATGATACTTTAATGACCTGGTAAATGCTGATACTAAGAAGAAAGTGGTTAGACCATTACAGATTCCTAAGTCTGTAAAACAGATCCTGGTAAATGCTGATCCTGATACTTATAGATCTGTTTACTCTGATGTCCAACCACCTCCAACCACCCAAAATCCATCAACCTCAGTACATACCTCTCATTCTACTCAACCTACCCTCAGAACTTATCTCAAAAACTATCTCTCCACTTCACAGACTGCTCAACCTTCTTCTTCAGCACCTACTGTGAAGCCTACATCCTCTATGCCAAAGAGAACAAAGACTGTTCCTCAAACACCTCAAAAGAGGAGGAGAATTACTTTGAGAGATGAATCAGATTCTGAGGAACAAATTCCTTCTTCAGAACCTGTGGTGGTTGAAGCTGAGAAAGCAACTTCTCAGAAGGATTCTGAAATTGGGGGTTCTAGGCTTCTCAAGAGGCTTAGACGTATGATAGTTCCTGAAACTCCCAAGGAATCCAAATCAACAAGGAAGTACAAGAAACAGAGGGCACAAAGGCCAGTTTCAGATGATGAGGAGGAAGCAGCTAAGGAAGGAGATCAGGAATCTCTGATCTCACAAGACAAGGAATTTGCTCCAGTCACTTCTTCTCCATCAACTCCATCTCAGGAAGCTGTATCTGACAAGGCTAACTCACCATCTGTGTCTCTTGTTGATCCAGGAACAAGTGCTGAAATTGATATTCAGAACCTGGTTATGCCTGCAATATTTTCTTAGAAGCTCCAACAGCAAATATTCCTTCCACAACACCTGTTACTGATGTTGTTCAAACTCCAGAGTTATCAACAACACCTTCTCTGCATCAAGTTGCTGATGATCAGATTTTAGGTGAGCATCAGGATATGGCTGTTGATCAGAACTTAGTATCAGATCAGCAATTAGAGGATGCTGAAGCCTCCATTGCTACTCACACTGTTGTCTTATCAGACGATACTGATTCTTTAAGTTCTGATGCTGCAAATGTTGGAGATACAGGTAAAGCTGCTACAACTGTAGATGATGATGAAGCAGGTCCTTCAGGACATACTCCTCCACCGACTCTTCCTAAGTCTGAACTGGTAAAGGAGTTTGTTATCAGGGATGCACCAGTGCCTTGGAGTGAAACTCCTGCAGGTCAGGAGTGGACTAAGGAATGGAACTCAGTTTCATGTGTTCCAAATGCTTTACATCTTGCTGAGCACTTGACTAAAGCTGATGAAATGTTAAATTCTGATGATTTTAAAACCCAGCTTAGAGTCACTGCATTGAGTACTAAACATCTACAAGGTCTTCATTCCAATACTCATGCAGAGCTATACAAGATTCAGGAGAACTTTATCAAACAGGAACAAGTTTGGAAAATTGATAAGAAAAAGTTCTTTCAACCTACCATTGATAGGATTGCTTATATTGAGAAAACTCAAGAGAAACAACAAGCTCAGATTGATCAAATTCTGACAAATCAAGCTTCTCAGTAATCGCAACTTACTGAAATCCAGACCTCAGTGGAACTACTTATCTCTCTTTTATTACCTGCTGATGCCAAAAAGGGGGAGAAGGTAATTAAGTCCAAATGCAAAACCAGCAAGACACTGCAAGGAAAGGATGATGGAAAAGATGACCAAGGAAACTCTGGAATGGGTAGTGGTCATAGTCAAGGTAGAAGGTTTACATCAAGACAAGCTAGTCATAGAATAAGTTCTGATACTGGGAAAAGAATAAGTTCTGCTGCTGGTAAAAGGATAAGTTCTGATGAACTTCTAGATCTTGATGAGGAAATGTCAAGACAGTTATTTCTTCAAGAAAATCCAGGGATGGACTTGGAAAGTTTAAAGGAAGAAGAAGCCAGACTTAAATCAGAGAAAGTCACATCTAAATCTGAAGCTTCTGGTAAAAAGTTACTTCCAAAACTTAAAGGCATTGTGATCAAAGAAAGGACACATATTGAATCAACATTGGCTAGATCACAACCACAGATAGATCCAAGATCTAAGGGTAAAGAAAAGGTTGGTGAACCTATCAAGGCTTATGTACCTCCTGAGGAAGAAGAAATTACTGATGGAAAAGATGATCTTGCTCTGACTTCAAGAAAAGTTCTTAAAACAACCTCTGACATGGCTCAAGTTGTTCAGAGTCAAGAAATTGTAAGTTCTGATATTCAGAGGAAGCAAGTAACCTCTGACAGAGCTCAAGTTAACTTGATATCAGAAAATAGATCAAAGACACTCCTACCAGGATTCACTAAAGCAAAACAGACTCAATCTTTGAAGACTACTGCAAGTAGTTTTGAAGCAAGAGTAGTTACTGGAAAGGAAGCTAGAGATAAAACTGGATTGGGAAGTGCTGATGAAAGAAGAGTACACAACACGACCAATGATCCAACTTCCTTGAGTGAACCAGGTATTGGAGCAACTCCTGAGAGATTGAATCAACTGGAATCTGTACAGATGGTTTACCATACCTACTTGAAAGAATACATCATGTTGTATTTCATGACAGATGGTAGGGTTTATCATATAAGACAAAATGCCATTCCTTTGAAGTATTTTGAAGAATTGGAGCATGTACTTTTCTTATTTCAAGTGGATGACAGAATAACAGAGACTGCTGCAAACTACTTAAAAGAACAGATTCAGAGACAGAAAAGGCTTTATTCTGTTAAGTCTGACAGCATATATGTTCCAAAGTACAGAGATCACAATGGTGATATTGTTGATATGAAGCCTAATACTGCACAGATCAGAATGTATCTTGGTATTAAGGGACTTGAATTCAATCTTGAGTCTGACAAAGCTTATGCCATAAGACTAGATCAGGAGTTGAGAAAAGCAAAGATTAATGATCTCAGAGCTGCAATCTTTCAAACTGGTGAAGATACTGCAGAACTTAAAGGTGTTAAAAGGAGAATGATTGATGAACTAAGATATGCTGAGAAATGTTTGTTGAAGAACTATCTCAGAACAACTCCTGACATCAGAGAGATCAGAAAATGAAGAAGCCAAGTCGAAGATCTAAAACTGCTTAAATTCTGATATTTATACAGATTGAAGTTGTTATCAGAAGTTGAAATTGGTAAAAACTTTAAGGACTGTAAGTTGTAGTTATCTAGTCTATTTCTCATGCATTTGTACTTAATGTTTTTGACATCATCAAATATCTGTTAAACTTGTATATTTTTTTAATTTACAAGTTGGGGGAGATTGTTAGATATATTTGATAATGTCATGGCTAATATGTTTTATGTTTAGCTTTCAGATCTTACGTGAACAGGATAAATCAGTACTTAACTATTGATCAGTACTTATACTGGAAGTCAGGACTTAAGGATATCAGTACTTATATTTTCAGGAGATAATCATCAGAAGATAGATATCAGAACTTAAGTGCTGAAGGACAATCAGATAAGGACAGTAGCTGATTAAAGGAAAGAAGATCGAGAATGAAGAAGGAATTCCGTGAAGAATGGAATACTTGGAAGAAAAGATATTTGAATGATATATTTTAGGAAGCAGAATTATATTCCATATCAATTAGCGATTATCTTGTAACTGTGTAGTATATAAACACAGACATAGGGTTTACACTATAAGTGTTATCATTATTAGAAAAGATTATTCATTGTAACCCTAGCAGCTCTCGTGATATTTGTTCATCACTGAGAGGTAACAGTTCCATACTGTAACAAAGTTTATTGTTTCAATAAAGTTTGTTTTCTGTTACTTAAGTTCTTAAAGTTCGATTTAAGTGTACTATACACTGTATTCACCCCCTCTACAGTGTGTGTGTGACCTAACAGTTCCCGTTTTTATAAAATAGATTTTAAATACCCGGAAAAAGATTTTATAAAATCCATATGATTCCTATAAATTCATAAATCAACATAAAAATAATTAGGAAGATATGACAATTATCTATATTTTATTTTGGAGATATAAAAATTAAAATACTCAATTAATAATATTTTTAAACATCCAAACACATTTAACACTTAACAAATAATTCACAGAATAGATACTGAATACATATAATAATTATCTATTAGCAAAAATAATTATACGATATATCCCGGATATTACATCCTTCCCCCCTTAAAAAGATTATGTCCTCAGAATCTCCTAAGAAAACAAATAAAGGTACTTATTCTCAAATCTTTTTCTAACTCCCAGGTTGACTCTTCAACCTTTAGGTTTTCCACAATACTCTTACTAATTTTATCACTTTATTTCTCAATACTTTCTATCTTCCTCCTAGAATCTCTATAGGACTTTCTACAATTGACAAATCTGCCTGGAGCTTTATTGGCTCCTACTCTATTACATGCTTGGAGTCTGGATTATACTTCTTAAGCATCGAGTACGTGAAAAACATTGTGAATTTGCTCCATGTGCGAAGGTAATGACAACTCGTAAACTACTTTACTGAGGTGCATTAAAATGTCAAAAGGTCCGTCATATCTTGGGCTAGGTTTTCCTTTCTTTCCAAACCTCGTTAATCCCTTCCACGGTGATACTATTAGTAATATCGAATTCCCTTCTTTGAATTCTATATCTTTCCTTGATTAATCTACATATTTCCTTTGACGATCTTGTGCTGTTATCAATCTTTTCTAGATAACTTTAATAGCTTCCTTTGTTTGCTGCACCAATTTAGGTCCAAGTACTTTGCGTTCTCTTACTTCATCCCAATACACTGGAGATTTGTATTTGCGTCCATAAAGGGCTTTGTAGGGTGGTATCCCAATATTAGCGTGATAACTGTTGTTGTTAGCAAGTTCTACCAGAGGTAAATACTTGTTCCAACTTCTTCTGAAATTAATAGTACAAACACGTAACATGTCTTCGATTTTTTGGATCATTCCTTCACTCTGGCTGTCCGTCTGTGGGTGGTAAGCCGTACTCATATTCAGTCTCGTTCCCAAACATTCTTGAAAACTCTCCCAATATCTTGAATTAAATCTTGGATCTCGATCAGATACGATGGATATAGGAATTCCGTGACGAACTATAATTTCTTTTAGGTACATATGAACTGACTTGTCCAGTGAAAATCTTGCATTTATAGACAGAAAATGTGCTGTCTTGGTAAGTCTATCTACTATAACCCAAATGGTATCATGATTAGCTTTTGTGCTTGGTAACCCAACTATGAAATCCATGGCGATATGCTCCCACTTCCACTCTGGAACTTCCAATGGCTATAGCAATCCATTTGGTCTCTGATGCTCTACTTTAACTCTTTTGACATATATAACATCTGCTAATTCATTCAAAATTTTCCTCTTCATATCTGGCGACCAATAATTTTCCTTTAAATCTCTATACATCTTCGTACTCCCTGAATGGATTGAATGAGCTTTCTGTAGAATTTTATTCTTCAATTCCGTCACTGGTGGAATCCAAATTCTAGAAGAAGACCTAAGAATACCTTGATCGTCCTGTTTGCGTGCACAATTCTTTACCTACTAAATGATTTATATCCTGATTCATTACCTCTTCCTGACACTTCTTTATCTTCTCTAACAATTTTGATTGAAAAGTTATACTTATACATTCTTACTCCTTTTTGGATCATGAACCCTGACTTCCAATTCCAACTTCTAGAATTCCATAGATAATTCTTCTGGTATAATCTCTATGTTCATTTTCTCTCCTTCTTACTCGTCTCTTATCACTACATTTGCTTTTCCTCGGGAGTTCATACTTTAAACTCTTATGATCCGTATATATTTCACATCTTTCTCTATACTTATAATATTTCTCAATCTTTCAAAACAAATATTACTGTTGCTTTTAATTCCCAGTTATGAGTACGGTACTTCTGCTCATAAGGTTTCGGTTGTCTGGATGCATATGCAATAACTGTATTGCTTTGCGTCAACACACATCCTATTCCCTTACGAGAAGTATCACTACAAACTACCAAATCTCCCTGATACTTTTAAAGTGAAAAAAAATAGGTGTTATAATCATTCTTTCATTTAACTTCACAAAACTTTCTTCACCCCTCTCCATTTCATATAACCTTCTTGCTTTTCCTGGTTAGCTTTATCCAAAATATTACAACTTTCAAGAAATCTTGCACAGTTTCTGATAATAACTGGTCCACGATAAAACTTCTTACTTTTGTTGGTGCTTCTGGTCTTTCTTCATTCATACTATCTTTAAACTCCTCTGCTGAATCCCCTTTTTGTCTCCTCCTTACTGACTGTCTATACTAAGAATTATACTTCCTGGCATTAAAGTTTTCACCTGGTAAACTTTTCATACCACTTCTAGCTTCTTTGACTCCTCAGCTATCATTGTATAGGTTGCATGATTCTTCTTAAATAACACAAATACATCCTATCCAGATTCTTCCTTCAAGATTTTATTCATCAAATTTAAATATCACCGGTATATCTGTTCGATCACCTAACATTTCTAGAATTTTAAAACAACAGTACTGAGTTCTAAAAATTATTTTTGGTATATCCATAAGTTCAATCTTCACTTGGTAATATACCCAGTCTTAAATTAACCTTATGAAAATACTTTGCTTTCTTCATTTGGTCAAACAAATCATTGGTGAGGTAACAGATATCTACTCTTGAGAGTAACCTTGTTAAGCTTTCGCTAGTCAACACATAATCTCACACTTTCATATTTCTTATTAACAAATCGTGTCGGTGCACTTTAGGGGGTACACTAGGTCCAGTTGCTTTCTCCTCTAATTATCTCCTGCGTTCGATCTGGTAACTTCTTTATTTTACCTGGTGTCATTCTGTGCGGGGCTTTGGACATTGGCTTCATTTCAGGTGCTAACTCAATCATAAATTCATCTTCTTTATCTAAAGAAAATATTAGTAACTCGACTGGAAACATATATTGAGACTGTAAAATCTTCAAGTTCAGTTTGCTCCTGACTCTTATTTATAATTGCCATAGCACTTATATTTTGGCCACTTGTAATCTTAAATCATTCTTAACAAGTTCTTTACCCTCCTTTGTCCTCTAAACTTCTTTATATTTTCATTTGGCATCTTCAGAACTATCTTTCATCACGACAGTCTATTTGATCATCACACTTGAATAGTTAATCCACTCCTTAGAATAATGTCAAATCCTCTTATCTCAAATGATATCACTTTTTCATAACTTAATGCCAGAAATATTGATTCCGCCATTGGTATTTACTTATTCAATAACGGCACGTTCTTAACTTGCCAGCCCTTTAGTCATAATCTTATCAATTCGACAGGATAATTCATCTTATCAACAAAATCTTGAGAGATATATGATCAAATTTCTCCCATATCTTTCAATACTTTAATGCATAAGGTATTCACAATAATCTTCCACGTCATCACATCCATATTCTAAATAACATATTTCTTAGGAAAATCGCAAATTTTCGTTCTCGGAGACGTATTCCTTATTGAAGTAGATTCCCTTGACTTTTAATGCATCCCTGGCCAGGGCCAGTGATTTGTAATTCTCTCCATATGACCTTGTTTCCTTTCAATGCATGAGAGGTAGATGAGACTTTGCCCACTAGATGTATAATACGTTGACTTTTATTTGAAAATCTCTCGCAAAGAACAACGGTACAATGAAACAACTAGAAGGATTCATAATTTTAATAAACTTAGAGTTGAAAATAAAGAAGAAGTAATGATTTGAATATGAATGAGACAACCACATTGGTACTTAAGATGGACAGTCTTTCATACCATATGGAATACAACATATGATTAGGTGGCGTCCCACCCGACTCTCCGTCATTCCGATAAAGCGTCTCGCCATAACACTGTTTGTCCCAATCAGAGAGCAAAACTTGAGGAGAACAATTAAATTTGAAAGGAATGCAAAATCTTTCATTTTGATATCATCAGAAAGAATTTATTAAGAAAAGGAGTTCATACACTTTTAGGAATTAAAAAGGAATATACGCTGTAATGTTGAGGACAAGAATGATACCATTGGTCACTATCCACATTGCACTTGTATTCATTTTTTGAGCTTGCTCGATCATTTCCCAAATGTATCACATAACAACTTTAGAAGTATGTTAAAATTGCCTTCGCAACTAAGCATGATGGTAGATTCTTACTTGTTAAGTCTCGCGTCTGTAACGTCGCACCTACACGTATAATACTTTAACAATTCAATCATAATGGCGTTCTTATCAGATAACCTTGAGTTTCCTCTTTTTAATTTGGAATAACCATGAATCATTCAATATAGCGATCATTTTATTAATAATATTCTTCCTTTAGAAAAATCTGAAAATTTTCTCAATCTTCTTCGGTCATGCTCAGGCTTCCGTTTAATCAATGAATTCTTCGAATTCTGATAATCCCAGTAAGTGGATGAATAGTTACTCCGTACGCTGGTTCTGTTGTTAATCCTATCAGACAATACTTGCACCCACTTCTTCGTAATCGCATGTTATCTCATTCTCCGAATTAACAATATTGAGTTTGAAACAACATCCTTCCAGATAATCCGGGTCTTTTAACAAACAAGAAACTCAAGTAGTAACTTGACAACCAAGGTTTAAAACTTATTTTATTCAAAAAGGCTTTTAAAAATTTTATGAGGAAAAATCTTTTTCGGAAACTTGTTAAAAATTTTGAAAATTTTAAAAAAATCACACCTCCGGTTGTCCTTACTGTATGAGTTGGTTGTTGTCCTTCTTATGACCAGATACCAAGTTAAAGAAATGTTTACTCATAGGTCCATTCACTTCCATTTATCTCTTCTCCTTCATTGGGGTCTATTACTTTCCGTAATCAATGAAAACTTCAGCTGTCGTTGCACGTTATCTTATTCATAGCTTCACATTAAGGCTCCCATACTGGTAATACTCCCGTTAACCATTTTGCAATCATTAAGTGGAACAGACTATCCAATAGTCAACAAGTCAGCTAATGTCACATCATCTTGTTAAAATATATCTCACATCATTACAACACCATTTTCTAATTTCAAGAAATCTTCAGATCCCTAATCTCCTCTAACTCTCTCTCTTCAACATTTATCTACTCCATTTCACAAGCTAGTCATGAATGGCCTAAGTACTAATAGCTTCTTCTAACCTGATAACAGCCATCCTCCCGAACACTTGAATTTTCTTTCTAAACTCCTTTCTCACCTTAATTTGTATCTCAATATTCACCATTTACTGCAGCTATCGTGTCCCTCATCGCAAATGTTGTTGTTTCGTTGAAAAGGTTTTTAAACTGAGGATATAGAATATAGTGTATAGTGAACATAAAAGATACATTCATAGTTGAATGTTCAAAAGAACAAGAGTAAGCAAATGAAGGTTCTTTGAATAGGTAGTCTCATATTGAGAAATGATAGAATAGCGTTGAATAACTTGGAAAGGCGCAATTGTCATAACAGAAGGTAATACCGCTAATACTGATGGAGAACAAGGCGCAAATCGAATCTAAGAGAAGATGACGATCCTTAAACGGAAGGCGCCAAACGATCAGTTGATGCAGGGAAATTAGGATCTGCCATTGCCGTTGCCTGGATATCACGTCGCTAGTTAAGAATCCTGAATCGCAACACGAACCGTGTCGGAGACCTACTATACAGTACCACTGAACCTCACGAGGACTTATCTTTCTATTTCCTATACCTAATCCAAACCCTCTACCCAATCCCGACAATCTAGGCTTGTTTCAGTGACTTATAACCTGTAGCTCTGATACCAACCTGTGGCGCCCTCCAAACCCGGGTCAGAAGTTTGGGGTCCATAACACATAATCAATATATAAACCTGTATATAAAATATTATTTGTAATGACCCTGCTTTACATAACCACAGATCGCAACAGGTTAAAGTATGAAAACAAGCCACAACCTTAACTTTTATTACAACGTACCATATCCCAACTAATTTAATTTACAACTGATATAAAATTATTCTTACAACCTTGCTATCTCACTACTGCCATAAGCTTTTGCTAGCTCGATCAATCATAATCTGGAATCCTAGCTCGAACATTGAACTGGGAAACCTCGCTATCAACCGTATCCTTCTTAACTGTAGAACACATAAAAAGATTCGCAAGAGTGAGCTAACTAGCTCAGCAAGTCATATTATCAATAACTGGGGTTAAACAATAATAAACAAGATGATTCAAAGGAATCAAGTTTCTTGTTAAACAACCAATAGAATTGGATATTCATTTTAAGTTTTTAAAACCAAGGTTAGGCTGCTGATCAGTTACGCACTAACCCCGAGCAAAGCACACAAAACTGCTCTAACTACTGGATCCAAGGCACACATTGGCCTAACTTGACCATCGATATGGTCTGACCACGAATCTGGTCCACACAAAGAAAACTATCCAATTCTAAGTATTTCAATATGATAAACAATAGAGTTCAATAAAACCAGATCATAATCAATAACAATAAAACATTTGTAAAAGAGCATGGTAAAAATTCATGGTTACCGAAAGGGTATGTCAAAGTACATAAAAGAAGTGGCCTTCAGCCGGTAGGATAATCGGGTATTAGATGAATAATGTTTTTACAAGGTTTTAGTACTTTGATATCACAAGGTATGGTTAAGTATAAAAGTTTCTGTATGTTCAAATAATTCTGTTTCAGTATTTGGTATTTGATGGATATATATTTGTGGAGTAGTATTGTATTTGTGTGGTTTAATATCTGGTAAATCAACAATAAATGGTTCACAAAGAATAAGGCTTGCGGCTTAAAGATCAAATGATGTAGCTCAGGTTCAAGGCTGAAGGATTCAAAGTATTTCCGATATAAAACAGAGCTATTTTGAGTATTAACAATATGTCACAAGAGAATTTAGAAATATTTGCAATATGTCTCGAGAAAAGTTTAGAAGTACTTGCCTTATCATAATCAATTTCAACTTCACTTGTACTTGTCTAATGACCCCATTCAACAATCACTCGTCTGCTTCTCCTATGCCTCGCTTCTATCCTCTGATCACTTGCTGTATTTTCTACATGTCAATTCTATTTTCTGATCACCTGCTTCCCTTTCTTACGCCTTGCTTATTCTGCTAGGCATTATAAATATCTATCAATATTTAACTCATATGATTCTATTTGACATACACTTCTATCTACCCTTCGTTTCACCCAAATCCGATTAACGGATTGAAAGTTATGCTATAAATAAGTAATCACCGAATATATAGACCGACAGTCGACCAACAAGTCACATATAACACATAGCACATCATATAATCAATGATATATCACTTATAAAGAAGTCTCGAGTCATAAATATGCTTTCAGGTAATAAAAATGATTTTTAAAACATTTTTCGGAATTAAAACGGGTTGTTGGATCAATTTTAGAGTAATAAACAGGGTTCGGTTGGCCAATTCCGGCTTCGAAACAATTTTATAATAATTATCGAGCCTTGGAAATAATTTAGAATAATATTTTAAAACTCGAAACTATTTTTCAGGATTTTTAAATCATTTTTAAATGATTAAATCTAAATAAATAATTAATTAAAATCAATTAATAATTAATTAAATCAATTAATCAATTAATTTTCGAATTAATTGACCAATTAATCAATTAATTATTAATTAAAATTAATTAACTAATTAATTCAGATTTATTTTTGAATAAAAAATAAATTTTGGAATTAAAATAATGATTTTTGGAATTTTCAGAAATTAAAAATGAATTTTAGAATTTAAATAATGGATTTTTGAATTATTTATAAAAAGAAATTCCAGAAAAAGGTCAAGGTTGTCTTCAACCTTGAATCAAAGGGCGGCACAGACGGGCGGCCGATGGCCGGACTTTGAAGAACAGGCCGCCGGATTCTGGAATTTCCAGAAAACGGTCGGCGAGCTTTTAAGTTCCGTCCAGGCCCGTTCCTGGCTGAAATTAACCCCAATCAACTCGGTTTTCATCTCAAAACATCCCTTTTGATTTCAACAATCCAGAATTAACACAAACATCTCCAGAATCCCGCCCGAACTCCGATTCCGACAAAAACCCGACCTTCAACCTCGGTTTTCCGGCCACTTATCAAAATCACTCGATTTTAAACCAAAAGTAACGATTTTGGTACCAAAATAAACCTTATTACATGTACAATCTATTCATGCCATCAAGAACACTCAAAACACTAGATTAAACCAAGAAAAATCGATGTATAAATCTTATAAAATTTTAAAACTCGTTTTTACTATTTACTGAACCAAATCAAGCAATCAATATATGAAAATGATCCTTAGAACTTCTACAATCATAATCAACCAACAAAATTATCAGACCATTCCTCTAAATCAAAAACCGAATTTAAGTTTAAATAATTAAAAACTGAAAAATATGAAATTGAAAAAAAAATACCATTATTCGAAGGTTTTGATACGGGTACGATCATCTTGTCGAGAGCTTCGTTTTGACTATTCATACGCCTCCATCGGATTCCAATAACGCCTTCAAATCTTTGTTTGATTACGAAGAACACGAAGAACACAGTTCATTTCTCTGAATAATTATCTATTTAGCTATTTGCAAATGATTTTCGGTACAAAATAAAATACGGTAGAAGATATTTATAATTACGGGAAATTAGTATCCTGTTGGATCATTCAGGATATAAAACGGTACGTTTATTTATAAAAACTGATCCAAACGGTACCGGTTTTCGAGATAATTATCCAAATCAGTACAATTTGTACTGCGGTCTTGGTCTCAGCGCCTGGTTACACGTACTACGAGGTGATAATTGTGATAGTTTAATAAAAAGCTCCCATTTCTCGAAAATGTGAGTTTTATCGATTTACCGAAATGAATAATGTATCGAAAATGTTACGGCGGGACCCGCGCAGGACAAACCGTACGCCGGATCAAAAAAGTCAAAACATGGAAAATGCTTGGAATATTACAATTAGGTTAGGAAGGAGTTCTTGGAAGAGTTAAAAACGGATAACGGTGGTTGGTTCCCGTTTTTATAAAATAGATTTTAAATACCCGGAAAAATATTTTATAAAATCCATATGATTCCTATAAATTCATAAATCAACACAAAAATAATTAGGAAGATATGACAATTATCTATATTTTATTTTGGACATATAAAAATTAAAATACTCAAATATTAATATTTTTAAACATCCAAACACATTTAACACATAACAAATAATTCATAGAATAGATACTGAATACATATAATAATTATCTATTAGCAAAAATAATTATACGATATATCCCCCAAACTTCTGACCCGAGTTTGGAGGGCGCCACACTCACGGCCTTGGAGCAAGGGGAGTCATCCTCATCAAAAACAAATGTACCAACTCTTACCACTCTTGATTTAAATGAAAGTCAATATAAGGAGACTGTTGAAAAGATGAGCATAGAAATGTTCCATATCCATACAAGCATGATAGCAGCTACTGAGGAGGTCAGTAGGTTATCAAAAGCTAATGAGAAGCTTGAGAGTGAGAAACAAGAGTTTGAGCTACTGCTTGTGGAGCTTGAGACAATCAAGCAGGAGAATGAATGCCTAAAGAACAAGCTCAAGTGTGCTAGTGCGATAGAAACTGTGTTAAGAGAAAAGATAGAGAAGAATTAGGTGAAACTGAAGTCATTCAGAAATGTATCCCATCTAGTTGGTCAATACCATGAGAAGAACAAACCATGTGCTAACATAACTATTGGTTTAGATTATAATGCATTGAACAACAACAAGAAAGTTGAAGGTGTCAAGGGTAAGGCAACACCAAATGAAGATGTCCCAGCTATGCTAAGAAAGGTTGATTAACCACTGTTCAAATTATGTGAAGTAAATTTCAATGAAGAGGAGTTGATCATAAAGAAAAAACTTGTTGATGAGGATAATGAGAAGGAATGCAAAAAAATAGCTCCAACTTTTAAAGCTGAGAAGAAGCTCATGGTAAACCAAACTCCCAAGAAACCAAACAAGGAAGTTAAGACTGAGAATGCAGGAAAAAAAAGAAAAATAGAAATGGGAAGGTTGGAATAAACAAAAGCAATAACTTTGCATTTGTTGCAGCTGCTCCTAGGAAACAGTGTCAAAAATGTGGCTCTACAAATAATCTAACTCACCTTTGTAAAAAGGCTTTTAGTTAGCAAAATTGGGAGCATGCAAGTATAATGAAACCAAATCCAATGATCCTTACTCATTCTCTGACAAGTTTGATTGCATGCCTTGCAACATGAAAGTAATGACAAGTTGCCATAAGCTTAAGGAAGTTAATATTGAGTCCTCAGCTAAAAAGGAAAATGCACATCAATCAATAAACTCTATTCTTTCTGAATCATTATATTCTACTTCTACCAAAACTGTTAACAAGAAGAAAGTACCCAACACTGCTTGGATTGCTAAACACACTTAATCCTCATTGTGTGCAGGGCAAAGTAAAGAAAGTCATATAGATTATAGGCAGTGGATGCCTAAGACATATGACAGGTGATATGGCCCTGCTATAACAATTTGAGGAGATGGATGACCCATTAGTGACTTTTGGAGACAACAATAAAGGTTTCACAATGGGATATTGCAAGATAATTTATGGAAATGTTGTCATTAGAGATGTAGCACTGGTAGCAGGTCTTGAGGTAAATCTTCTGAGTGTAAGCCAATTTATAGATAGAGGATTCAATGTTCTATTTGACAAAGGAGAATGCCTGATTATCAGCAAAAAGACTAGTGAAACTACTTTGAAAAGAGCAAGAAAAGAAAGATTATTTGTTGCAGACCTGGACTCAGCAAACGAGTATGGAATTTGTTGATTCTACACCAAGGCATATGTAAAACAAAGCAAGATATGGCATAAAAAGCTCTCTCACCTAAATTACAAGGCAATCAATACCTTAGTTAAAATGGAGTTGGTGAGAGATATGCCAAATTCGGAGTTTGCTCAGAATGAGTTATGTGAGGATTGTTAAAAAGGATAAATGAAGAAATCAAGCCACAAGAGTAATACAGTGAATTCCATAAGTGCACATTTACAACTTATTCACATGGATTTATTTGGACCAGTAAATGTCTTATCAATTTCAAGAAAGAAGTATGCACTTGTGATGATGGATGACTACTCAAGGTACACATGGAAAGAATTTATGCACTATAAGGATGAAACTCCACACATTATAATTGAACACATCAAGAAGATAGAGAAGCAGGCTGAAGATCATAATTGTGTGAAAAGGTTGAGGAGTGACAATGGCACATAATTCAGAAATGCAACTTTAATTGAATTCTGCAAAGACAAGAGAATTGTTCAAGAATTCTCAGCAGCTAGGACACCTTAACAAAATAGTGTTATTGAATAGAAAAATAGAACATTAGTAGAGGCTACTAGAACAATGCTGCACGATGCTAAATTGCCAACAAGTTTTTGGGAAGAAGCTATGAACACTGAATGCTACACTCAAAACAGATATCTCATTAACAAGAATCTTGGAAAATCACCCTACTCAATCTTATCTAAAATAAAGTCTACTGTGAAGCATTTTTATATGTTTGGAAGCAAGTGTTATGTTTTAAATGATAACTCTGAATATGTGGGAAAATTTGACTCTAAGGTTTTTGAAGTAATTTTTTTGGGATATTCATTGGAGAGACCTGCCTACAAAGTCTATGTGCTAGAACAAAAGAAAATTATGGAAAATACATATGTAACTTTTGATGATGACAAGTGTCCAGGCTTGGAATGCCTTGATGTAAATGAAGCTGAGGCCCTGCAATTTGAAAATCTCAACATTGACAGTGATTCTGAGGATGAAGCTGAAGTCAACACAAATCACAGAATGGATGAAGAGTCAACTGAACAAGTGAACAATGAAAATGAAAGCTCATCTCAAACACCTGAATTTGATAGCACAAACTCAGGGGGAGAAGGAGGAGAAGGTTCAGCAAGTCGTGCCAATGGTGAAAAAAATGTAGAGAACTCAAGTCAATAAACTCAAACCAGAAAATGGGATATGAGTCACACAAGAGAAGCAATTATTGGTGATCCAACTATTGGAGTTAGGACTAAAAGTGCAACTGCCAAGTTTACATGCATGCTTTCTTTCACAAATTGAGCCTAAGAAAACTGAAGAAGCTCTACTTGTCCTGATTGGATATCTTCAATGCAAGAGGAGCTAAATCAGTTTGAAAGAAACAAAGTTTGGGAGTTGGTTCCTGCACCAAAGAACGGAAGTGTAATTGAAACAAAGTGGATATTCAGGAACAAAATGGATGAAAATGGGATTGTCACCAGAAACAAAGCAAGGTTGGCTGTAAAAGGCTACTCACAGGAGGAATGAATTGATTATGATGAAACTTTTGCTCCAGTTGCAAGACTTGAAGCAATAAGAATCTTTCTTGCATTTGCTGCACACTCAAACTTCAAGGTATATTAAATGGATGTAAAGAGTGCATTCCTTAATGGTGAGTTGGAAGAAAAAGTTTATGTGCAGCAACCACCTGGCTTTGAAGATCCAAAATTTCCAGACTTTGTATAAAAATTACTCAAGGCTCTCCATGGACTAAAGCAAACACCTAGAGCTTGGTATGACACACTGTCAGAATTTTAGCTTAAACATGGATTCACTAGAGGTACAATTGGTAAAACTCTCTTCTACAAGTAGCATGGTGATGATATGATCCTAGTTCAAATCTATGTGGATGATATCATTTCTGGTTCTACTAATGAAAAGTTATGTCAAAGATTCTCAAAACTCATGCAGAGTGAATATGAAATGAGTATGATGAGAAAGTTAAGTTACTTTCTTGGATTTCAAGTCAGCCAAAGGAGTGAGGGAATCTTCATCAACGAAACTAAGTATGTCAAGGATTTATTGAAGAAGTTTGGTATGGTTGATTGTACACCTGCATCTACAGCTATGTCTACAACTACTGTTAGGTCCAAAAGGTACATACAGAGGGGGTGAATGTATGTTCTTCATTTTAAAAAATTAATTGCAGCGGAAAAAAAAACTCGAAAACGAAATAAACAAACACAAGGAGATTAATGGAATAATTCTTGTTATTAAGAAATTAAACCGTAAAGGGTTGCTTACAACTCCGAATATAAATGATTCGAAACAACAAATATAGAGAGAACAAAAAACAATAATTATCAATCTAGGCTTCTATCTATCACTCTAAGAATTTAAAGCTCTTATTAAATGATATTAAATACATTCAAAACAGCTTTAAATAATGAGTTTTACAAGTTTGTAAGGCTTTAAATGGTGTGAAACAAATTGGACATGATCTCCCCTTGTCAAATGAAGCTTTCAAGAGTGCTGAGTTTATTTTTCAAGAGCTCCGCACTGTTGTAAAAATGGAGGAGATGCAGATCCAATTGTTGCTGGTTGATTATATAAATTAGTAGGCTGGAGAGAGAAGGAGACAACGTGGCACAAGTAGGAACAAGCAAATTCAATTGACATCTTTTAGAATAATTATTTGAATCCAAGTTGCGACTCACTATTTTTGTTTTGAATTTGATGAACCTGAGACTGCAATATTCATTCAACAACTTATGACGTTTAAACAAAAGAGTCTGCCATTTCTATTTATTTATTTAACTGGTGACTCATTTTGTTTATTAAATAAACAAAACCCCAGCTTCCTTTACTGTGTTTTACAGGACAAATAAACAGCCAACTTGCGACTGTCATTTTCTTTCCTTCAACCTGCGACATATATAGATTTCATTTACTTGATTATTGTTGAACTAGGATGAGCATGCGGGTCCGGTTTCTTTCTTTCTGTGGTGTAAATAGATACAAGAAGTCATTTCTTTATCCTTTCTATTTGAATTTAATCAAAAGAAACATGAGAGGAGTTGTTTGCTGTCCACGCGCAGAAGAAGAAAGGTAGGAATGGGATTTGTGCCACACGCGCGTAGCTCGCAAGACAGATTCAAGTAAAAGAAAACCTACCAACTTCTACCAATCTGTGTTTCTTTATACAAATTTTGTGACTGATTTCTTTGTACAGATCTGTGTGTCCTGCGGCTATGCACACCCTCAAGCTGCCAATTTCTTTTCTTATGTTTACAAACTAACAGCTTGGTTCTTTTCTTTGAAATAATAACAAACGCATGTTACATGACAGAACAACCAATACTCGAGACCTGTTTCTGTGTCATTTTGTTCGAGTAACAGCCGAATAGCCTGCCAATTAACTGCTTGAGTTTCTTTTTCTTTTGTGCAAACCTGTGTCTTCCTTTTCTTTTGTCTACAAAATAAACAACCTGTCGAATATTGCATGCATGGCTGGCTGTTTGATTTTAAAAAATAAATAAAATACTTGATTAATAAAATAAATAAATAAATGAATAAAATTTCATTTATTTATTTAATTAAAAACAAATATTAATTTATTTTCTAAAATTAAATATTAATATTAAATTATATAAATAAATGATTTGAATTTCATTTCTTCATTTAATAAAATAATTAACTATTAAGTTATTTATTTTAAAATCAATTTTGATATAAAATTAAATAAATTAATGAATTAATTTCCATTTATTCATTCAATAAGAAATCAGTCATTGATTAAAAATAGATCCAGTAAATCCTTGGGCTGTACTCCTTTGTATGTGCAGGCCTTCTAATCTCCGGGATTTTGTACCTCATAACATTTCCAGACTCCTCGAGTACAAAAGCTACTTAACAATATTTTTAAAAATAATACCCCGTTTTCTTTCACGGATCACTGATGTCTGGTGCACGGGTCTGGTTCATAGACGACTAGTTCCTCTCTCAGGCCTTCGTATTATACCCGTATAAACCACTATTAAGTCTTCTACCAAATATAACCATCTACACTAAGAATCCTTGAGGTCTTTACACTGATTTTGATAACTGCTTCGAATGACTCCAATCTTATTCCTCCGATGCCTAAACATATTAATGAGCTTCATATGGATCACTGTTGACATCTTCTTCACTGCAGCTAATAAAACCTTTTGTGTATATGCCTAATAAACAATCTGTACTGATTCTAGCGGAACATATATTATTTCAAAGTCCTTGTTCTATGTTGAGTTATCGAAACCAGTATTATTGAGTTATACATATAGCTTCAATCTTGCTCAACAACTACTAAGTTGGATGAAGACAAGAAAGGAAAGAGTGTAGACATTTCAGGTTATAGAGGAATGATTGGATCTTTGATCTACTTAACTACTAGTAGACCAGACATTATGATTACAACATGCCTGTGTGCAAGATTTCACTCTAGTCCAAAGTAATCACATTTGATGGTTGTGAAGAGAATTTTCAAATACCTAAAGGGGACTCCAAACTTGGGATTATGGTATCCTAAGGGCATATATTTTGAAGCAGTTGGATACATATATGCAGTTTTTGCTGGATGCAGGGTTGACAGAAAGTGCACTAATCAAAGCTGTCAGTTTCTTGAATAAAGACTTGTATCCTGGTAGAGCAAGAAACAACAATCCATATGAACTTCCACGGCTGAGGCTGAATATATAGCTGCTGGAAGTTGCCGTGCTCAAGCGCTTTGGATTAGAAATCGGCTAATGGATTATGACCTAGTGTTACACAAAATTCCAATTATGTGTGAAAATACTAGTGTTATATCTATTGTGGCTAATCCAGTTAATCATTCAAGAACAAAGCACATTGATGTAAGGTACCATTTTATTAGTGAACATGCTCCAAATGGTACCATTGAGCCTATTTTTGTCCCAATAAAAAACAATTAGCTGACATTTTTACTAAACCTTTGGATGAAATAACTTTCACTAGACTTGTAGGTGAAATTGGAATGCTAAATTCTTCATCCTAAAGGCAAGAACTCAGCTAATGTTTTGCAGCAGATTATTTTCTAATAAATCAAATTTAATTTAATTTAATTGGAAATTAACTGGAATATGAGTTATAAATATTTCAGAAATCTCTGTATATCTATTTTTCAAAATTCAAAATTTAACTTGGAATTTTTCAGTTCTGAGAAAATTGTCTAAATGTTAATTTACATTTTCAATATGTGAAATTAGCACAAGATAGAATCAAAAAGAACAAAAGTACTTAGAGAACTGAGTTCTCGATAAGCCTAATTAACTTCTCGACAAGCCATTTTAAGAGTTCTCGAGTGAGTTCTCGATAAGACATTTTTCTGACTTCTCGAAGGACTTCTGTAACACCCTCCAAATCCGGGGTATAGATTTGGGGCATTACTAATATTAACTACACATTAGTCTTGCACAAGCGGAATATAAATAGAATAATTACCCCGAACTACTGTTATCAGGATCTTTTAAGGTTAAGATCTGAAAACAAGAACCACATACTAACTTTATTACAAACCAAATAAAAATAATCTGTCTCAAGAACTCTCTTTATTACAAAACTTTATTCTATCTACATGCTCACCACACAACTTTTATTCAAACCATAATAGTACTTATCCTGTTACACCTGATCTGATAACTCAAAGCTCTCTTCAGGGATAGGGATGAACACCCTTGGTATAAGAGGGTCCCGCTACTTGACTCGCTTCTTGACTACGCGGGTTCTGATGGGTTTCATTCTCTACCTTAACTGTAAGACAATAGGAATAACAATAAAAGAGGATGAGCCAAAATTGCTCAACAAGCCTGCAACAATATAGATAGTATAAAGAGAGAGAAATAAGTGAACCAATAAGCTGCTGGTTTGATCAACCATTTGAGTCTGTATAGACTAATAATTTGCCAATACTGGCGAGTGCCAAATGAACAAGACTGGAAACAATAACCAACATATGCACTATAACCCGCTGATCAGTCAGGATATAGTGCGAATCTATACCCAACTGTATAGATCCAACCAACATAAGGAGTACTCAGGCAGCTATGGCCTATTAATTAAAGGTCTGAGTAAAACCCAGCCTGTATCGTAACCATCCAGTCCGAAGTTTAGCATCCGGAACAATCGGAATGCTTTTGATGTATCCCAACATCAGGATATATCATAATATATGTAACAAGGGTAAAAATATTGGAATATGAATAGAGGATTCAATAAATTGGGAGAAATCAAGAATCGAAATGAAATAGAAACAAGAATCAATAGATATGTATCAGTGCATATGAACAAGAATTATCAAAGTGTAATTGATATGTAAAATGGAATATAATTCACTATTCTGAATTTAGAATAGGGGAAAAACTTGCCTCGCGCGTACTTAACCTGATTCAACTCACCGCCTTTTGTCCCTAGCTTACTCTGCCTTGCTAACACTGAACCAATCATGGAAATATAGTTGTTTAGATAACTTACTATATACGTGTATCTAGAATTGATATCACGTAACCTTATCAGTCTACCCATGCGTTTCTATCTGATTCGCATATATACACATATATTGATATAGCACATAGGTTCACATAATCACATAAAGCACATAGCACATAAAGCACATAATCAATTTTTAGACTTATAATTATTTTTAGAATTGATTCTAGACTCATACCTGCATTAACTAGCCTTATCTGACTTTATTATAATTTTTCGGGATTATTCGATTAAATTATACCCCTATTAAGGCCTACGAACTATTAATTATCACCAAACCATTCTCTTTTGGAGGAAATTATAACTCACAATTATTTTTATTGGATTCATTTCATTTTTCTGAGTCTAGGGGTCTTCGTTTCGCTCAAATCGGATTAACGGATGAATTATTATGAATTAAACAAGATTTAATTAATTAATAATTAATTATAATTAAATAATCCTTAATTACATTTTTAAATAATTAACTAATAATTATTGTATTTTAAAATAATTAATCCCTAATTATTAGGATTAATTACTATTTATTACAATTATTTACAAATTAATAATACTTACTCGATCAGATCGATTATTTATAAATAAAAATCGATACAACTAACTGATACGCTATTTATCGAATAAATACGAATTACTCGAATTATAATCTAACTCAATGATTAATTACTCGTATAAATATGAGCTACTCGCGATTCTTGACTATTATCGAATTGTAATTATTATTACTATACCTATACGATTAATTAATCATTTAATTATCTGTATTTAATTATTCGATACGAATAAAACGATATCCTTCGAATAAATTATTGCTCGAATAATAATTCTCATTATCGAATCACTACTCGTATGAATACAAGTTACTCGTAATATTAACTAATTATCGGATTATTAATCATATTATTTAATCCTTATTTATTAATTAATTACCTAATTATTAATTAATTACCTAATTAGTAATTACTTAGATAACTAATAAATAATTAGATAAATAATTAAATAATTAAATTCGAATTTCAAAATTAATAAAATAATTTAAAAATTAATTATAATATTTTTCAAAATTTTAAAACTGATTTTTATTTACTTTTTAGAATTACTAAAACTAATATCTGATTTTAGAAAAATAAAATAAAAATAAAAAAAAGCAGAAACATGAAAACAGAAACAGGGTTAGGGTTATATGGATCAACTCCGGGTCAAATAAAAACCCAACCGGGTCGGATCCGGGTTGGCAAGAACACCCGCCGGTGTTCTTCACGTTTCCAGAACACGGCGAAGTTCCGGCCACCGGAGCCCAACTCCGGCGATACCAATTCCTGACCAAAAACCGTGTGGTTCGACTCGTTCCTGCTGCAAATCAATTCCTCACCATCCCAGCCATTCATCCCTGCCATTCTCCTCCTTCCCCGTCGCCTGTCTCATCATTCCCGGCGAAAACCGATCCAAAATCGGCGACCTTCAACTCCATGGCCGGCCAAATCGTTTTTGACGAATACAAAACCAAACAACGTGATTCCGGTGTCAAATTAAAGCTACAGAGTTCTACAATTACTTTCTAACATCAATCGCGAGCAAAAACATATATAAATCTAAAAAAAACAAAATCAAAAATAGTTAAACTCAAGAACTCGACATATCGATTCAGGGGTTGTAAAATCATAATAAAAATACCTGATTACTCCTAAGACTACAACGAAACTAACTACATAATCCAAACAATCAAATGATTCTTCAAAATCAAAAACCGAAATTCATGCCAAGAACATAAAAATCGATTTTGAGATTAAACAAACCTCAGTTGTTGATATTAGTATCAATAGATTCGTCTCTTCACAAGGATTGTATTGGTTACTCGAGTGTTTTCAGTGGATTAGTATATCTCCCAAAATCACAGTTTGATCTTCTCCCTTCTTCAAGAACACAAACTTCACCCACACTTTCTAATTTTTATTTTCTGATTTTTTAACAATTAATTAATGAATAATTAATAATAAAACAGGTATTTATACTAATGAAAATAATACCCCTAAATAAAATTAAGGGTCTAATTATACCTCTAATAAAAATATTTGGCCCCAATTTTTATAATTTTTGGGTATTAATAATGAATTTTTAAATATCCAATAAATACAAAATTAATGTCAAAAATTCCTAAAAATTGTGAATATTACAAAAATGTAAAGAAAAATGATATATGATAATTTCATGATCATATAAAAATAAAAATGTGATTTTTGTGGGGCTTTTGGTACCCGAAGGGGTCCGGAAAAGTCGTTTTTCGCGAAAAAGGTAAATTTGTAAAACGTTTAGGGGTTCAGAATAGCGATATGGGATAGGGCATTTTTGGCAAAATAGGGCCAATGATTTTGTTTGAAATACGGGCTTTTAAAACATAGTTTTGAGCTGTACAGGTTTTGATATAATATATATATAACTGATGATAAAATGCTCAATAAATATCCAAAACACGTATGGATCAAAACAGCCAACACATATCACATAGCAGTTAGGGTTTAACGACTTAACACATTTAACCACATAATAATACACACAATTTATCATTATTATAATATAATACCAGCGTAATTCCTCGGTCGTTACAACTTCTCTACAAGCTTTATTATGACTTATCGATAAGTCATTATAGAGTTCTCTATAAGTGTTAACTCACAGAGTTCTCTACAAGTATGCATTTTAGACTTATCAATAACTCAGAACTGAGATAATTTAGTTTAATAAATTATTTTGGTAAAATACTTTTGACAAAATTATTCTGATTTAATTTTGATTTATTCAAATAAAAATTGGAAATAATTCGGTCAATTCAGGACAAACTGGGTATGTATTTGACATCTCGACAAGTCATTTTCTAGTTCTTGATAAGAGTCAGGAAAATGACATATCGATATGTATCTATTCTCTCAATATGACTTATCGATAAGCAAATTCCAAACATCCATTTTTAGTTCTCGATAAGTCATTTACCTTTTACTATAAATACCCAGACATCTCGACATACACCTCTTTATGTAACACCCCCAAATCCGGGGTCGGGGATTCGGGTTGTCACGAGTTCCATTTCCCTTAATAACACTCAATCTTAATAATTAATCAACTACTCTGTACTGTGACCCCACAATAAACACACACACCACAAGTTATAGTCTCAGAGATGAACATCCAAAAATAATCACAAGTCAATTTATTCCACAATTATCTACCAATACACCTTAAAAGGTTTTCTGAATAAATTTAGATTTCTTTGCCATTATTACAATTCATAAATATACATAAATCTGGTACATCAAAAGTTGAAAGCCTAGCCTATTGGTAGTTCCTACCTCAGCTACAGCGACATCAACGCCTATAGGAAACTGCAGAACGTTTCCTATCCGCTCGCGAATCGGGAGCTTGGTCCTGTTCATCTTTTCTATCTGTTGTTGTGTGATGAAAGAAGAAAGCAAGGGTGAGCAGCAAGCCCACCAAAATAATTAATGATTAACAATATATGAGCCTTCTCATAGTACTCATGAAAGTCTTGGTCAAAAGAAATGAACCAAGTTGATATCTTAATGCGATGAAGTCGCAAAATATTCAGTATATATATATACATATATACTTTTCAAAATATTGGAAGTCATCTTCCATGCATAATACACACAGAGTTCCAGTGTATAACTGTATAAAAATATCGTTGCAAGGTGATCTCATATATCTAACCTTGTCTCAACGTTTTTCTGAAAATCTTTGTCATGCATAAGATAATCATTTACTAGATATAAGTTTAAAAGATGAAGTTACAAGATACTCCAATATACTTATATCTTTTTCCAAATACTACTTGAACTACCACCGTTCAAGTTATAATTAGTTTCAAAAGTTCATCACATAGATGAGACTACAAGACCAGATTTGAATAGATTAAATCTTTAAAATATCATCAAAATAAAATGAAGTTACGAGATACTTCATTTGATGCAAACATCATTTTGAAAACTTGACCCTGCCAACACTCAACAATCGCCCAACCGTAGCCTTTCTATCGAAGTGCTCTGGGTAGTGTTGCAGAAATATCCAATTGGATGATGAACTCATTACGGGAGTTTGCCGCGCCAGGAAGACCACTTACGATGATCAGTCATAGTAGTGCAACCCCACAATTTTCTACATGTAGAGGAGAACCTGTCGGATTTACTTGTCAACCGAACACTGAACTCCTAAGGAATGGACCGCCTTAGCGGAACTTCCAGGCCATTTGGGCCAATATAATAAGGCTGGGCCGGTGCTACTCGACCACTTACGCCACTCCTAGTTCAGATGAAATCCATGACTCTGAAACGTAAGCTCGTCCCCACTTTCCCCAAGTAGAAACTTGTTGATACGGCTCCACCAAGAAGTCGTATCTAGTTGGAAAGGAAAACTCACCGATATTTCCCAGGCGATGTCTGTTAATGGATTAACTTATTCCGGAAATTTTACTTCCAAAGTGTTGGGTAAGTAATCAAAATTCTTTTATCAAGACATCAACCTTGTTGCAAATATAAAACACACCACAGAGCCGGATCCCTCAGGTTTTGAGCGAGTATTTAAATTCCCTTCGAAAGGAGGATCTTAAATATAAAAATGAGTTTTGGGATCCGCTCTAACTTTCAAAAATCATTTTGAAGACTCGCAAAACATTTTTGAGAATGTTCCGAGTGATGCTGATTTAACAAAATAAATCAGTCCCAATATATTAGAAAATATCTGAATATTGAAGTAGAAGTTTTAAAACTTATACTTGAAATGAATATTAAATAACCAAAGATATACTTATACGAAGGTACTATCTTTATTTGAATAATCAAAAGTGAGTTTGATTATCGACACCTTATTCTTTAATAAAATAAAGAATATATCTCAACAAATAATCGGAGTCATAGATCCTCAAATGAATATTCAAAATAATATTCAATAAATAAATAAGCTGAGTCATTAGCCCTCGAATGAATATTCGAAATAATATTCATTAAATAAATAAGCTGAGTCATAAGCCCTCAAATGAATATTTGAAATAATATTCAATAAATAAATAAGCTGAGTCATAAGCCCTCGAATGAATATTCGAAATAATATTCATTAAATAATATAAAGTTATCGAATAAACCTTATTCGATTAATAGTTTTGAAAACTATAACCATATATATATAAATATATATATATAATCTACTCGGGATCCTCGACTCCCGGTTTTAGAAAATGTTTTCACCTTTGGGTCCCTATACTAAGGGTATATGCAAATTACCGCTATTCTCTAACATAGGTATTATCAACTGAACCAACAGATATATATGGCAAGAATACGAAACCGGCATGCATATGTACCATATCACATACTACAATATATCGCAAGAATTTTCTAATTTAACCATCATGCATCTATCACAAGATAATGCATATACAAATGTATACATCACAACAACAGTATAACGGATAGAAAACTTGCCTGAGTGCTCCCGGATAGGCTTAAGCTTAGAGTGGGTCTGATAACCTATGAACAACAACATAAGTCAGAATTAAACCCCGGTCGCATAAGAAACTAGACTTTAACCATTTAGAGTCCTAACGTTCGCTTTCGCGCTTAACGATTTACTTAAGTCACTCGAGTACCCTCGGCTCCACCATTTTTAATAATTTAACCACTAAGGGTTTTAAGGCGATTCTTTCGCGAGTATCTTACCAACTGCCTAATCCACTTTACATAATTGTTTCATACTTCAATTAGTCCTTTAAGATCTTTAACCAAGGTTCCAAATTAAGGCGAGGGGAAATGTTTCGTTCGCGAAACGCTGTTACTTAAAACGGTCGTTTCTCCTAAACCGTACATCGGAATCAAACGAACCACATATCAAAACGAAGCTCGTAACATGAACTATCTAATCATGACAATGGTCAAAACCTAGCCGGGAGCTCTCGGGTCCTAATGTTATGAACAAAAGCAGTCTAAAGTAAATCGGACATTACGACGGCTATGTTTACGCGATTTCCCAAATTTATACCATTCCAATTCAACCACCAATCAATCCCAATTTATAACCCAATCAAAACTCCATCCATACCATACTACAACAGCACCAACAAATCAATATTACCAATTCATACTTATTTCTCAATTATGAACTAAGAGTTTACTTAAGTTCATTGACTAATAACCAAGATTTCCAACTCCAAAAATATCACAAAATCAACCAATCTCTAAACACACCATAATCATGCCTCTCACCAGGTAAACTACTCATAACAAGATTTAAACATGATTACACACCCATTATACTAACCCATCATCTAAACAACAAAACTTAAAACTAAGATCATGAAGAGTTATACCTTCCTTGAAGCTTTTAATCCATGAAAGATCCTTGGAATGCCCATGGAAGCCTTAATCTAACCTCCTACAAGCTTGTTCTTTCAAAGAAATCAAGAACACAAAAATTAATTTCAAGAAATTACTATTCACCATCTTATTCCTTGATTTATAAAAAAGATTGGTTTGGAATTAGAAGCTTAAACTTATAGGAAGTATGTAACTATCCATGGGGAAGCTTAGATAAATACCTTGCCAAATAGTAAGTGGTGGAGCTTGGATCTTCATTTTTTAAGAAAAGGGGCCGAGAGCAAGATGAAGAAAAGAAGTGTTTTGTGATTTGTTTGGTGAAAAATGAAATGTTTGGCTTGGTTGGTTGAATTTTGATTTGTTTTAGGTTAATTACCTAATTAACCTTGACTTTGTGTGGTTATCATTCAACCACACTTCCTCCCCTCCCCATGGCATGCTTACATCATCAAGTGATGTCACCCTCCCTCCTTTGTCCTCTTCCTATTGGTTTGATGACATCATCCCCACTAATCCCTTTGATTAGCTTCTAATTGTTTGCCTAATGACCGCTGATCTGTTATACGGTTCGCTTAACTTTCGTTCTCGTTTCTTGTTTGAGGGATCATACCCGGGATCTTATTACTTGGGTTTCCTTAACCTTTCTCAATACATTATATTCCTTTTTTGATCCTCTCTTATAATCCTTTAATTTAAATCCTTTTTATCCTGTTACCTTATACTCAATTCTTTCCGTATCTAGTGGATTCCGGGAAAAATCAAAGTGTTCGGAATTGGATTCTGACGATCTTTACATACACTTATATACCACATAGAGTACTAATAATATCCCAGAAGATCAATAACAGAACCCCTACATAGTGTGGCATGAAAAGTTTTCTCATTCAGCATAATCTGCAAAATCACTATTCATAAGGGTTTCAAAATTTTCCAAAAATTGGGGTTATTACAGTCTCCCCTCCTTAAAAGGATTTCGTCCCAGAATCAGATAGAAAATGGATAGGGATACTTTCTTACTCTCGAGTAAATTTTCCCACATTGTGGTTCTTCCATCAAACTCTGAATAGTTTGATAACCCTTCTCCTAAGCACTTGTTCCTTTTTACTCTATAACCCTTCCTGGTTGCTCCATATAGGTTACGTCGGGTTGCGTGTCTATGCGCTCATATGCCCCTATTTATCTGGCATTCGAATTATACTTCCTTAACATTGATACGTGGAACACGTTATGACTTGCTACATGTTCGGGGGTAGGGCTAGCTCATATGTTAACTTCCCAAAATGTCTTAATATATCCAAGGGTCCAACAAATTGTAGACTTAGCTTTCCTTTCTTTCCGAACCTCATCAATCCTTTCCAAGGGATACCTATAACATTACTAGGTCCCCTATTTCATACTCTTTGTCCTTTTTAGTCAAATCAGCATACCTCTTATTTCCATCTTGGGTTACTACCAGCCGTCCTCTGATTAGATCTATTATATCCCTGGTCCTTTGGACTACTACAGGTCCGAGCATCTTGCGCTCTACAACTTCATCCTAACATAAGGGAGATCGACATTGTCTTCCCTCAAGGATCTCATAAGGCGATATCTCAAAACTGACATATGATCTATTGTCGTAAGAAAACTCAATCCGTGTTAAGTGATCATTCCAATTTCTTTCAAGTCTATTGCACAGACTCTCATTATAGCTTTTAGCATTAGAGCTTTTGCTTCTCAATACCCATTCTTTTCGAGTTCGTAATCTCTACTACCTTCCGTTCCTAATATTATACTGTTATACTTTTGCTCGTTAGCATTCTATAACCTTTTAATAACCACGTCAACCTTAGTATCACGAATGTGTTTCCATTCCGAATACCACCACAACTTTATTACTCCTTTTTCAGCTGTTTCTATTTCCCAAAGTTTGATCAATCATATAGAAGTAAAGGAATTCGTTGAGAGACCACTATGATCATGAACACTTATTATATCGCATATTTAGTACAGAAGGTGGCCAGCCTTTAGTACTTGACAAGCAACTAAACAATAGATGGTATCCTACTAGGCTTCTATCACAAAGATAGATAGTCATTCGGCAATACCTCCCCTTCTGGAAGGGTTGTTCTTCTCAGCTTACATGAAATGAAAAGAAGAGAAAAGAACGAACTGAAGAGAATTGTATATATGAAAAAAATATTGCCATAAAATATCTGGCTTGGAATCTACCTCTGAACTATAGAGGTTTGTCATAGGAGAACAAAACATATATGTATTTATATCAACATCAAGTATTATAGCATCGTATTTCACATGCCTAAATATTTTTGCTATTCCGTCCATCATTCTATGGACCCATGCTCTTCCTCGAGTTATACACAATCACCTTTGAAACTCCCTCGACATTGAAAATCGAATCTGGGATCTCATTCTAGACATCATCGTTACTAGAATTCTATGCTTGCATCGCAACCTTCCTCGTATAGTAATACGACTCTCTATTGATAAGAAGGAATAAGTATTCAATAGGTAGATAATCTACTTAATTAGTCTATCAATGATAACTTATACACCACCACGACCCGATTAGTGGTACTCAATCTCAACATTCATTCCAATACAACTCTCACGGTTGTAATCAGCTCATTACTCGCAGAATCATTGCTGCACTACTATGGTCCACTACTGACCTACTGTCGTCATTCATTTTCCATGAAATATTAATATCTAACCATACGGAGTCCATACGTGTCGTATAGAATACTTCTAAGGAGTTAACATAATCACCAATCATAATTCATGAAGAACACTCCAAACTCTGACATACTTTCATGACATGAAGTAGATAAAATTGCAGAAGAGTTTCAATCAAAGCAACGATAGCAGGTGAATACCATTCTTAATCGTATGCCTTAAATAGAAGACTTAACTCAAGGTTCGTTTAGTCCTTTTTGAAACATGGTTCTGACTTATCTCAAGATAGTATTTTCTGAGATAGATAGCCCGCTCATGGCGATTACACGAATTAAACCTTTACCATCTACTATTACGGTTGGGTATTGCACAGTCATCAGAAGGAATGTCAATCTTCCAAACCATAATACAATCTGCATAGCTTTAACCATCATCACTGTATTCCTTTGGCACAAGCGCCTATAATTATCCTCTTACCTTTAAAGTGTCGGCCACCTCTTTGGCCTTTCTAGATAGTAAAATTTCCTTACAGTCAATGTCATTTTAACCACCTCCAATTAAATTTTCTACCTTATTTCAATCACAGCTTATGTGAAGATGTTTTCCTTAAAATCTGATGAGTAAAAAAAAAATCACCATTTTTCCATAAGTTATTGCCTCAGTCTTTAGAGGTTAATCACTGCCATGACTGACTCTCATTCATAATTAGAACATCTTTTATCTAAGTCTTAATTGCCCTGAACAATTTCGACCATTACTGGTTCGATCCATACCTTCTCGTGGTTTAACACGTGCCCCACTTGGCATCATTATAATTACATCATATTTCCTTTATCATAATTTCTATTCTTGAGAATTTTGAATATTACCTTTCTCCTTGTAAAACCTCTAAGGTTATCCTTGAATCGTTCCTCATGAATTCCCTAGATACAGGGCATATCAAGATACCATTTATTAATACCAGAATCATTGTCTATATACTTCTGAAAAATTTCTCCACTGATCCTTAAAGGTTGTTATTACCTTAATCCTTTCCAATTCATACTGTCAAAACTCATGACGTCCCTATTAAGGGTGAAATGCCAACCTTTATGCATTCCCCTAGGATTCGTTTTAAGTTACCGATGTTCTATCCTTAATTCCACCTTTAAAAAGGTACATGCATCCTTCCATGGATAAATCAAGTCATATATTCCTGATAAGGGTATCTTATTCAATCATTTCCACCTCGATAGTCTATACCGAATTTCACAATAGCATCTTTATTCAAGTTAAGGTCAATCCACATGGCCTCCAAAAGATAAAAATGGTTATCCGCTTTTCTTGCCTAATTTGGTAATGATAACAAGGATGTTCTGGAAGAAATTGGTCGTGTTCAACGTGGACCTCTTCTTAATAATTCCTTATTTACTTTTGTTGCTTATCTCAACAGTCACCTCAATGTTGGGATATCTTTCATACATGGCGTCTCCCTTTCTGGGTATCAAGCCACCGGTCTTACACTTCACATTCTTGAAGGTCACTTCCTTCATCCAATTTTTCCTAATTTCTTACTTTCTTGTCTCCTCAGTCTATCCGCGTCTCATTATTTATCCTTCGAATTATCTCAAGGTTTCCTCGAATCCTCCCAACTTACAGGGGATAAAATATATGTATCTCTTATGCCCTCAACCATCAATTTTAACTCATGGTGAATCACCCTCATCCTGACGAATGCATACTTTTCTATTTCTATTGCTACGAGTCTTTAGGGTTTCCTCAAGGTGGTGGTTGGGGATAATAGTCTAAGTTCTGTCTAGACAGGTCCATAAATTGCCGTATAGGAGTACCGTCTCGGGTCTCCTTTCCTTACTCAACTTTCTGTTTCCTTAGTATGAAATGTTTCAACCTTCTCCCATAATCGGGGTTATCTTATACATTTAAAACCTTGTTTTCCACTCTATTATGTTATGGGTTCTTTCTTTCTTGATGGCAACCTCCCGGACTATCACATTCATGGTTTGCCCTAAATCTTATTCCTCAAACTATGGCTCTCATCTAAGTTCTCATCCTTAAGCTCTTGAACTTTTGGAACCCAATTTCTGTAGGAACACCTCACTATCCCCTTATCATCTTTCTCGGTATGGATCTCTTCTCCAGTCATTGACTCTCTGCCTTCATTCATCACTTTTTCTGGCACAATATGTTCTTTTCCAAAAATTCGGTATGTATTGCAATCTCAAACAGCTTTTCGGTACCGGCTCCGGTTACCTTCACTTCTATTTCCATTTCCTCAAAATCTCTTATAAACTCTCCCAAAGACATTATTATCTTGAGTCTCTCCTTTTTACTAAGGGCATCAGCCACCACATTGGCTTTCCCTGAATGATAAAGAATCTCCCAATCATAATTCTTGATTAGCTCTAACCACCTCATTTGGCGCATGTTGAGCTTTTTCTACGTGAAAATGTACTAGAGCACTTATGGCTTGTGTAAATCTCGCACTTTTCTCCATACAAGTAGTGCCTCCAATCTTTAGGGCAAAACTATTGCCACGAGCCCAAGCTCATGGGTGGGGATATCGAATTTTATATTCCTTTAATTGTCTTGACGCGTATGCGATTACCTTGCTGTGCTATATAAGAAGCACCCTAATTCCTTATGCGAAGCGTCACTACACTTCACAAAATCTCATTTTCCATCCGGCAACGCCAACATAGGGAACGTCACCAACCTTTGCTTCGGTTCTTAAAAGTTGTTCTCGTATTTCTCTGTCCATTCGAACTTCTCAGTTTTACGAGTAAGCCGCGTTAAAGGGGCTACTATCTTTACAAACTTGAATGAACTTCTGGTAGTGACCAGCCAATCCTGCCTCTGGGAGTTGCCCTAACCATGGTCATCAATTCCTCAGTGGTCCTTTATTCATTCTTGTCAGGATCCTTCACGGGATCCTCCTCAGCAACAATCCCTTCTAGGACAACATCATCAACCGTTACATCCTCAATATCAACATCATCCGGTCCTGCGTTAGGACGCTCTATCAGATCCACAATCCGATCTCCAATTAGTAATAAAACATCATCGCGCTGTTGCTCCTCAACCTCAGGGTTCGGAGTCCCGCTACCATCTACGATAACGAACTACGCTTCTATCACGATATTTATAAGGGTTCCCATAAGGGTTTTAACTGTCAGTACTACATTAGGTAGTGCGGCTATGAACTTGGCAAGAGTTCTTATTTATCTTAATGAACTTATTATCTTAACGTCACTTCATCTCTGAGGTTTATAACGCTTAGCTCTGATACCACTTCTGTAACACCCCCAAATCCGGGGTCGGGGATCCGGGTTGTCACGAGTTCCATTTCCCTTAATAACACCCAATCTTAATAATTAATCAACTACTCTGTACTGTGACCCCACAATAAACACACACACCACAAGTTATAGTCTCAGAGATGAACATCCAAAAATAATCACAAGTCAATTTATTCCACAATTATCTGCCAATACACCTTAAAAGGTTTTCTGAATAAATTTACATTTCTTTGCCATTATTACAATTCATAAATATACATAAATCTGGTACATCGAAAGTTGAAATCCTAGCCTATTGGTAGTTCCTACCTCAGCTACAGCGACATCAACGTCTATAGGAAACTGCGGAACGTTTCCTATCCGCTCACGAATCGGGAGCTTGGTCTTGTTCATCTTTTCTATCTGTTGTTGTGTGATGAAAGAAGAAAGCAAGGGTGAGCAGCAAGCCCACCAAAATAATATGTATAATGATTAACAATATATGAGCCTTCTCTTAGTACTCATGAAAGTCTTGGTCAAAAGAAATGAACCAAGTTGATATCTTAATGCGATGAAGTCACAAAATATTCAGTATATATATATATATACGTATATACTTTTCAAAATATTGGAAGTTCTCTTCCATGCATAATACACACAGAGTTCCAGTGTATAACTGTATAAAATATCGTTGCAAGGTGATCTCATATATCTAACCTTGTCTCAACATTTTTCTGAAAATCTTTGTTATGCATAAGATAATCATTTACTAGATACAAGTTTAAAAGATGAAGTTACAAGATACTCCAATATACTTATATCTTTTTCCAAATACTACTTGAACTACCACCGTTCAAGTTATAATTAGTTTCAAAATTTCATCACATAGATGAGACTACAAGACCAGATTTGAATAGATTAAATCTTTAAAATATCATCAAAATAAAATGAAGTTACGAGATACTTCATTTGATGCAAACATCATTTTGAAAACTTGACCCTGCCAACACTCAACAATCGCCCAACCGTAGCCTTTCTATCGAAGTGCTCTGGGTAGTGTTGCAGAAATATCCAATTGGATGATGAACTCATTACGGGAGTTTGCCGTGCCAGGAAGACCACTTACGATGATCAGTCGTAGTAGTGCAACCCCGCCATTTTCTACATGTAGAGGAGAACCTGTCGGATTTACTTGTCAACCGAACACTGAGCTCCTAAGGAATGGACCGCCTTAGCGGAACTTCCAGGCCATTTGGGCCAATATAATAAGGCTGGGCCGGTGCTACTCGACCACTTACGCCACTCCTAGTTCAGATGAAATCCATGACTCTGAAACGTAAGCTCGTCCCCAATTTCCCCAAGTAGAAACTTGTTGATACGGCTCCACCAAGAAGTAGTATCTAGTTGGAAAGGAAAACTCACCGATATTTCCCAGGCGATGCCTGTTAATGGATTAACTTGTTCCAGGAATTTTACTTCCCGAGTGTTGGGTAAGTAATCAAATATTTTTTATCAAGACAACAACCTTGTTGTGAATATAAAACACACCACAGAGCTGGATCCCTCAGGTTTTGAGCGAGTATTTAAATCCCCTTCGAAAGGAGGATCTTAAATATAAAAATGAGTTTTGGGATCCGCTCTAACTTTTAAAAATTATTTTGAAGACTCGCAAAATATTTTTGAGAATGTTCGGAGTGATGCTGATTTAACAAAATAAATCAGTCCCAATATATTAGAAAATATCTGAATATTATTATTTAAATAATATTCCCATAAAGAATAATCTTTATAAAAATAATTGAAGTAGAAGTTTTAAAACTTATACTTGAAATGAATATTAAATAACCAAAGATATACTTATACGAAGGTACTATCTTTATTTGAATAATCAAAAGTGAGTTTGATTATCGACACCTTATTCTTTAATAAAATAAAGAATATATCTCAGCAAATAATCGGAGTCATAGATCCTCAAATGAATATTCAAAATAATATTCAATAAATAAATAAGCTGAGTCATAAGCCCTCGAATGAATATTCGAAATAATATTCAATAAATAAATAAGCTGAGTCATAAGCCCTCGAATGAATATTCGAAATAATATTCAATAAATAAATAAGCTGAGTCATAAGCCCTCGAATGAATATTCGAAATAATATTCATTAAATAATATAAAGTTATCGAATAAACCTTATTCGATTAATAGTTTTGAAAACTATAACCATATATATATAAATATATATATATATATATATATATATAAAATCTACTCGGGATCCTCGACTCCCGGTTTTAGAAAATGTTTTCACCTTTGGGTCCCTATACTAAGGGTATATGCAAATTACCGCTATTCTCTAGCATAGGTATTATCAACTGAACCAACAGATATATATGGCAAGAATACGAAACAGGCATGCATATGTACCATATCACATGCTACAATATATCGCAAGAATTTGCTAATTTAACCATCATGCATCTATCACAAGATAATGCATATACAAGTGTATACATCATAACAACAGTATAACGGATAGAAAACTTGCCTGAGTGCTCCCGGATAGGCTTAAGCTTAGAGTGGGTCCGATAACCTATGAACAACAACATAATTCGGAATTAAACCTCGGTCGCTTAAGAAACTAGACTTTAACCATTTAGAGTCCTAACGTTCGCTTTCGCGCTTAACGATTTACTTAAGTCACTCGAGTACCCTCGGCTCCACCATTTTTAATAATTTATCCACTAAGGGTTTTATGGTGATTCTTTCCCGAATATCTTACCAACTGCCTAATCCACTTTACATAATTGTTTCATACTTCAATTAGTCCTTTAAGGTCTTTAACCATGGTTCGAAAGTAAGGCGAGGGGAAATGTTTTGCTCGCGAAACGCCGTTACTTAAAATGGTCGTTTCTCCTAAACCGTACATCGGTATCAAACGAACCACATATCAAAACGAAGCTCGTAACATTAACTATCTAATCATGACAATGGTCAAAAGCTAGAAGGGAGTTCTCGGGTCCTAATGTTATGAACAAAAGCAGTCTAAAGTAAATCGGACATTACAATGGCTATATTTACGCGATTTCCAAAATTTATACCATTCCAATTCAACCACCAATCAATCCCAATTCACAACCCAATCAAAACTCCATCCATACCATACTACAACAGCACCAACAAATCAATATTACCAATTCTTACTTATTTCTCAATTATGAACTAAGAGTTTACTTAAGTTCATTGACTAATAACCAAGATTTCCAACTCCAAAAATATCACAAAATCAACCAATCTCTAAACACACCATAATCATGCCTCTCACCAGCTAAACTACTCATAACAAGCTTTAAACATGATTACACACCCATTATACTAACCCATCATCTAAACAACAAAACTTAAAACTAAGATCATGAAGAGTTATACCTTCCTTGAAGCTTTTAATCCATGAAAGATCCTTGGAATGCCCATGGAAGCCTTAATATAACCTCCTACAAGCTTGTTCTTTCAAAGAAATCAAGAACACAAAAATTAATTTCAAGAAAGTATGATTCACCATCTTCTTCCTTGATTTATAAAAAAAGATTGGCTTGGAATTAGAAGCTTAAACTTATAGGAAGTATGTAACTATCCATGGGGAAGCTTAGATAAATACCTTGCCAAATAGTAAGTGGTGGAGCTTGGATCTTCATTTTTTAAGAAAAGGGGACGAGAGCAAGATGAAGAAAAGAAGTGTTTTGTGATTTGTTTGGTGAAAAATGAAATGTTTGGCTTGGTTGGTTGAATTTTGATTTGTTTTAGGTTAATTACCTAATTAACCTTGACTTTGTGTGGTTATCATTCAACCACACTTCCTCCCCCCATGTCATGCTTACATCATCAAGTGATGTCACCCTCCCTCCTTTGTCCTCTTCCTATTGGTTTGATGACATCATCCCCACTAATCCCTCTGATTAGCTTCTAATTGTTTGCCTAATGACCGCTGATCTGTTATACGGTTCGCTTAACTTTCGTTCTCGTTTCTCGTTTGAGGGATAATACCCGGGATCTTATTACTTGGATTTCCTTAACCTTTCTCAATACATTATATTCCTTTTTTGATCCTCTCTTATAATCCTTTAATTTAAATCCTTTTTATCTTGTTATCTTATACTCAATTCTTTCCGTATCTAGTGGATTTCCGGGAAAAATCAAAGTGTTCGGAATTGGATTCTGACGATCTTTACATACACTTATATACCACATAGAGTACTAATAATATCCCAGAAGATCAATAACAGAACCCCTACATAGTGTGGCATGAAAAGTTTTCTCATTCAGCATAATCTGCAAAATCACTATTCATAAGGGTTTCAAAATTTTCCAAAAATTGGAGTTATTACACTTTACGCCTTCGAGATTTCTAAGTGACCTAATTTTTCCAATTCCCAACCACTCTCTCTCGTTTCAAACTCCTTCTCTCTAATTTTTCTTACCTACTCAAATTTACTCCTCTAAAATGGCACTAAACAATGTTAGAGCTGCAATCCCTAGGGATGGAACCAACTATCTCGCTTTTACAGATGCTAATCAAGCTCTTGACAGTTTCATGGGGTTTGTTAAGTTTTTGTCTGAGTCTTATCTTGCAGGAGCTCTAACTGCTAACCCAATCCCCTAATTGGATATTATGCATGAATTCTAGATAATAGATGTAGTGAAGACAGTTGTGCATGCCAACTCTGTATCTATTACGGTGAACTGCTCTATTGGAGGCCAATAAGTAGAGTTTAATTAGCAAGATGTGAATCAAGCTTTGGGCATTCCAACTGAAAATTTGGTGGAGGTTCCAACACAAGATGAGCTAGCTGAGTTCATGGACTTCATCAACTATAGTGAAAGAATCAACCTGGATAGCCTGAACAAGAAGTTCCTAAGGAGGGAATGGTCTTTCTTGTTTGATTCTATTGTGAGGGCCTTCACTTGCAGAAAGACAGGATATGACAATATATCAAGTAAGGTCCAGAATCCGGTGCTCTCCATAGCTCACAACACACACTTGAATGTTGGCTTATTGATCCTTGTTAGGTCACACAACACTGTAGAAGGGGGTTGAATACATTGTTACTACAATCAAATCGATTTCGAACACAAGTAATAGTAAACATATATATATTCAATAAGATAAACTCTGTTACAATGGAACTGTTCTCTCTCAGTGATGAATAAATATCACTAAGAGCTGCTAGGTTACAATGTATAATCCTCTCGATAATGATAACACATATAGTGTAAACCCAAAGTCTGTGTTTATATGGTACATAGTTACAAGATAATTTTTAATCGATATGGAATATAATTCTGTCTCCTAAAATATATCAGTCAGATATCTTCAACAAGTCTTCCAGTATTTTAACTCCTTCCATGCATATCTTCTTTTGTTTAAGTCACGATCTTCTACTGTAAATCAGCATCCTTCCTTAACTGTAAATCCTCCCGCACTTAAGTCCTGATATGACCTTAAGTTCTGATATTAAGTTTTGACTTACAGTAAGTCCTGATTTCAGTAAGTCCTGATATGTCCTGTTTGTTAAGATCTGAAAACTAAACATGAATCATATTAGACATGACATCTCAAATATATCTAACAATCTCCCCCAACTTGTAAATTATGCAAAATATACAAGTTAATAGATTTGATGATGTCAAAAACATTTAAGTACAAATGCAATAAGAGTTTAACTAGATAACTAACTACAACTTACAGTCCTTGTAGCTTTTACCAATCTCACTGAGTCAATTTGAATCCATGATGATTCTTGACAAAGCTTGATATCAGCTTTTCTTCTTTAATACTCAGGACTTGAGATAGTGTAGTCTTGACTTGCTTCATCTCTTCATTCTTACTTCCAATCTGATAGATTACAGTCCTTAAAGTAGATATATGGTTTCTTTCTAAACCATCATTCAGTCTTATTACCCTAGGATGAGAAGAATCTTCATTGTAGCATAGACATTTCTCTTTCAGTATCACTTCAAGCTTAGCAGAATCCTTCTTCATTGGAATTTCACTTCCATCATTTTCAACAATATTTGGAATGAATTCTGTAACTCTTGATCCAGAAATTCTTGTTTTATCTCTGATGGTCTTCAATATGAAGTTTGACCATCTCTTGGTAATATTAGACTTTACCTCTAAAAGCTAATGAAAGAATTGAAGTTCTTTCAGTGATTTATTCAGCACATCTGATTCTGACATTTGATATGTCCTTCCATCTTCAAGAAATAGAAACAGATTTTCCTTAACATTGTGCTTGTCATGAGCATCCAATACTACTTGAACAGAGATAACCTTATCTAGATGTTTATGTGTAACATCTTCAAGCGATCTGTCAGTCAATAGAAATGGATCTCTAGTAGCAACTTTAACTCATGTTTTTATCTTAGCTTCATCAGAACCTAGTCCAGCCCTGTCTCTTGGTTCTCTAGCATTTAACCCAATAGTCATGAATGTAGACAACAATTGGATTTTCTTTGGATCTGATGGTTTGACATTTTTCCACAGAAATTTCTTTTTATCAGTTACTTCCATTTTGTCTAAATCAACTTCAGCACTGTCAGAGGTTGACTTGATGACTTCATCAGAACTTGCTGTTTCTGTTATAGCTTGCTATTCTTTACTCTGAATAACTTGAACCTTTTCAGAGGTTGTCTTTGATTCTTCAAAAATCTTCTTTCTTTTCAGAGTTTAAACATCTTTATCTTCAGCAAGATTATCATCAGTAACTTGAACCAATTTGCACACTGGTTTTATTAGAATTTGAGGAATTTTCATATTCAGTGGCTTGGTTGGTTCATCAACTTTTCCTTTCCCTTTGTCTTTGGGATCAATCTCAGATTGTGATCTTGTTTTGGGCTTTGATGCCTCAGTATGTGACTTCTCTTTGATCACAATGCCTTTTTCCTTAGGCCTTGGAGGTTTCTTTGCAATAGAAGCTTTTGGCTTTAGATTTTTCTTTTCAGCTTTAAATTTAGCTTCTTCCTCCTTGATATTTTCTAAATCTATTCCTGGATTATGCTTCAGAAATAATCTTCTAGCAATTTCCTCATCAAGTATCTGAATCTTGGGATCCTTGTAGTAGACTGTTGTCTGCTTCCCCTTGAGCTTCAGAGTTTGCATGAACTTTTGAGAATCTTGACTTCCACCTTGTATTAGAACATCAGGCTTTGTCAGACTTTGCTCATCAGAACTTGATATCAGATTTTGAGTATTAGTACTTGCTATCAGATTTTGAGTTTGAGCAGCTTTAGAACTTGTCTTCTTTTGAGTAGAAGATTTGCTTGCTTCAGTAATTAGTTTCCTTGAAGAAATCTTGTTGCTCTACTCTTTTCCCTGAACTTGACCTTTACCCTTGCTAGGGTTTCCCTGGTCATCAGTTTCATCATTTTTCTTCTTCAGTAATTGATCATTTGAGCATTTGGACTTAACTATCTTCTCCCCCTTTTTGGCATCATCTGATAGTAGGAGTGAGAGAAGAAGTTCAACTGAAGATTGAATCTCTTCTAATTGAGCCTGTTGAGAAGCTTGATTAGTCAGGACCTCGGAGATTTGGGCATGTTGTTTCTCTTGAGTTTTCTCAATTGCTTCTACCTTTTCAGAAATAGGTCTGATAAACCTCTTTTTGTCAAGCTTGGTCTCCATATCCAGCTTTTCAGCCTTTTCTAGAAGCTTATCAACCTTTTCTTGAGTAGCATAGTGTAGACCTTAAAGATTTTTGGTAGACAGAGCTGTGACTTTGAGTTGTGTCTTGAAATTAGAATTTTTGAGCAACTCATCAGCTTTACCATTATGGTCTGTCAGTACTTTGGATCTTGGAATGAAGTCAGTTTCATTCCACTTCTTGGTCCACTCCACACCTCTGTGAGTATCTTCCCAAGGAATAGGATCAGCTTTCTCAACAAATTTCTCAACTAGTGCCTCATTTCCTACTATGTGAGTAGGAGTATCAACAGAAACATTGTCTTCTGAACTTGAGGAAGACTCATTATCTTCTGACAGTACCAGAGTGTGTGAAGCAACTGGAGATTCTGGAACAATTTTATCTAAATTCTGATCTTCAGGTTCTTGATCCGGAATAGGTTTAGATGGTATCTCAACAGCAACATTTGATATTGGAGAATGAGTTGGAGATGTCTGAGCTGCTGTAGGAGCTTCCAGATAAAGAACAGTTGGAATGTGCATCCTATTAATGTCAAATTCAGGACTTAAGCCTGAATCTTTAACTGTAATATCTTCATGAAGAGGAGAGACTGAAGGTGTAACCACTGTGTCAGGAACAATATCTTGGGCTTTTGCTGGAGGTGGCAGAGATTCAATGATTATTGGCTCTTTTGAGATCAGAGATTCCTGATCTCCTTCCTCAGCCTCAGTTGTATCCTCAGATGTAGGCATATCATTATATCTCTTTGCCCTCATTTTCTTCAATCTCCTTGCCAATGAAGGAGTTGCTTTAGCAGCATCAGAACTTATAGTTCTCTTTCTTTTCAAGGAATCAGAATCTTGAACTACAGTTTCTTTCTGAGAAGTGACATTCTCAGTTTCAACTGTCAAAGGTTCTGATGCATGAACCTGTGCTTCCTCTTCACTATCAGATTCATCCCTGAGAATCACTTTCCTTCTCTTTTATGAAGGCTAAGGAACAGACTTTGTCCTCTTTGGCCTGGAAGGTGAAGGTCTGATGGTATGTGCTGATGATTGAGGTTGGGATGATTGTGTTGGTTGGAAATATGTCCTGATGGTAGGTTATGGTTGTGGTTGAGAAGTGTTTGGTTTTGTAGTGGCTGGAGGTTCTGATGGAGGTTGGGATGGTTGGACATCAGGATATAAGACAGTGTAGGTGGATGGAACAGAACTTACCCAAAACTGTTTGACTGATATGGGAATTTGGAGGGGTCAAAATAGTTTTCTTATTATCAGCAGATAATAAGTTAGTAAAAGCTCTCTTAGCTGGCTTAAATGGTTCAATTAACTCACTAGCTAATTGGGGTGCATCAGAACAACAAGAACTATAAATAAGCTGACAGAATCTAGAAAAATATACATTGTTTCTATCTTCTGTCATCCTATCCCCAATAAAGCCTAAAACAACATTTGCATAATCAAAATGAGTTTGATTTATGAGAGCATACCGGATTTGTTGACTGAGAATTGGGACTGCATAAAAATTGGAACACTTATTTGCAAAAGTCCTGGTGATGTAGTCAAAGAAAAAACTCCATTCCCTCCTTGAGTGAGGTCTATTCAACTGTCCCAGCTTCGCCAGAGTTTTCTCATAGCCCAGATTTTCCATTAGCTGTTGAAGAACTGGTTCTGCAACTGTTGAATATGTGCATTTTTCTGGCAGATGGAGTGCTTGTCGAACTATAGCCAAAGTCACCACATGGGCATCCTCCCCTGTAGTAAAGACAATACTTGGGGACCCATTGGCACCACCATCATCATACATGCCTGACCTCCAGAACTCCAGCACTTGAGTTCCTGAGAATGTGTCTGGTTGGGTCGGTGCATAACCTATCTCAGAGTTAGCGAGAAAGTCCTGAACGAAGTGAAGATCTGATGGGGCTTCACTCTTGCTGAGAATAGCCAAGTAATTGTTGGGGACAGACTTCACTCCTTTGAAAATAATATCTTTTGGTGCCATTTCTGTAAGAAATAAGTGAAAAAATATATTGTGCACAAGGTGTTTGATAAAAGTCCTGTATGAAAAAGCTTCAGGGAATATTAGAGAGAGAGATAGAATAAGAAAGATTAAGAATAGAAAAGTAGGTAAAAGATAAGAAAATCTTTTAACTCCCATATATATACTCTCTCCACTCAAAAGTCCTTTTTAGAAGTAAAACTGTCACTTGTACACCTGTCCGCCGGTAACTAGTTAAAGCAGATTTAGTGGGCACGAGAAATAAACAATAATTAATGTGCACATACAGTTTCAGGACAAATACGTTTACCACTAACCCAAATGATTATGACAGTTTTTATCTCACCTAATTATATTCTTATTAAATATGTTCGTTTCAGTATTTACCACAAATAAATCAAGTAAAGAATAATGCCACGTAAGCATTAGTGTGTCCATCAGAATTTAATATCATAACTTGACTATTATCATATTTTCACAGTCATCAGAATATGGCTTATGTACTCAAAAAGTGAATGTTTGTATCTGTGATTCTTAATACAAATACTGACTTGTTTCTTCAGAGTTTAATCATCAGAACTTCCTCAGAACTTGTCCTCAGAATTTATGTAAATGACACTTAACTGTTCGTCAAAAACAACTTAATCACCACAGTAATTTTCATCATTCATATGGAGTGAGAGTGTGTGCATTAGCAAAATATCAGATAAAGATTAAAGTCTGATAAACTTCAGTACATCTTAGAAATAAGGCATAACTAAGAAAAGTGCTTAAAATCTGTCATTAATAATGAAGTCTACTATATGATAAATTTGTGCATGAGTCCACCTCAACTGTTTGTGCTCATTTTATGCATCTTTTGAAATTCTTTTTTTCAGTGGCTTCTCAGTGTAAGTGAGTCACAACTGCTTATCAGAATTTATGTTATTGTCAGAGTATTTCTCCAGTAATTAGAGAATGTGAAAAGTCACCAAGAAAAATTTATTTGCTTTTCTAATGCATATTACTTAATACCAGCAATGCATTTGGGTCTTCCCTTCCACATATTTACTCTAGATCTCAAAAGAGTACATGACTTTATTTTTCTTTTCTTTTCTTTTCTTCAGATAAGTGAGGCTTATCAGCATTTAGTTCATCCTTAAGATTTACTGACATCAGAATTTGACAGATAAGAAGCAAGAATCTAGTTTGTGACTTAGTAATAAAATACACAAAGTAAATTTGATTAAGCTCAAAATCAGAAATTGCTTGTGTTAATGAGTTTCCACATAAACAACTAATTCAGACATGGGATTTCTAGTATGTTAAAGACTACTAGGTCAACATCTAGCACATGTATCCTCATTGGATTGAATAGTCACAGAACATTCAAATCACTATCAGAGTATATAGATCCACATCAGATAACAATCATCATTTAATGTATTTCAATTTAAGCACAGATTACATGAAGATAAGACAATCTGTAAATACTGATCATAAAGTCTAATGCATGAGAATAAAAACTAAGCAGATTTAGAGAAAGAATCTGAAACCATGCCAAGTTCATTTACCAATCTTGTAAAAGTAGCTTCACATAGTGGTTTTGTGAAGATATTTGCTAGTTGTTGATCTGTTGAAACAAAATGCAATTCTACTGCACCTTCCATCACATGTTCCCTTATGAAATGGTACCTAATGCTGATGTGCTTTATCATTGAGTGTTGATCTGGATTACCTGTCATAGCAATATAACTTTGATTATCACAGTAAATAGGTATTTTAGAAAATTCTAACCCATAATCCAGTAACTGATTCTTCATCCAAAGAATCTGTGCACAACAGCTTCCTGCAGCAATATATTCTGCTTCTGCAGTTGATGTGGAAATTGATTTCTATTTCTTGCTAAACCAAGAAACTAATCTGCCTCCATGAAATTGGCAGCTTCCACTTGTGCTTTTCCTGTCTATTTTGCATCCTACAAAATCTGCATCTAAGTAACCTATTAGCTTAAAATCTGATTCTCTAGAATACCATAATCCTAGATCAGCTGTACCCTTGAGGTACTTGAAAATTCTTTTCACAGCTATTAGATGAGGTTCTCTTGGATCAGCCTGAAATCTTGCACAAAGTCATGTAGCATACATGATATCAGGTCTACTAGCAGTTAAATAGAGTAAAGAGCCAATCATACCTCTGTAGTTACTGATATCTACTGATGAACCAGTATCTTTATCCAACTTGGTTGCAGTGTCCATGGGAGTGGATGCAGTTGAACAATCTTGCATTCCAAATTTCTTGAGTAAATTTCTGGTGTACTTGGATTGACAGATAAAAGTACCTTCTTCATTTTGCTTGACTTGAAGTCCCAGAAAATAACTAAGTTCTCCCATCATACTCATTTGATATCTTGACTGCATTAGCTTTGCAAACCTTTCACAGACCTTGGCATTTGTAGAACCAAATATGATATCATCAACATATATATGTACCAAAAGTATGTCCTTTCCATGGTTGAGGTAGAACAATGTTTTATCAATTGTACCTCTGTGAAATCCACTTTCCAGAAGGAATTGAGCTAAAGTCTCATACCATGCTCTAGGAGCTTGCTTAAGGCCATAAAGTGCTTTATCAAGCCTGTAGATATGATTTGGAAATTTTGATTCTACAAATCTTGGAGGTTGTTCCACATAAACCTCTTCTTCCAATTCTCCATTGAGAAAAGCACTTTTCACATCTATTTGAAAGACTTTAAACTTTTTGTGAGCATCATAAGCCAAAAAGATTCTTATGGCTTCCAATCTGGCAACTGGTGCAAATGTTTCATCATAATCAATATCCTCCTGTTGAGAGTAGCCTTTAGCAACCAGCCTTGCTTTGTTCCTTGTAATTATGCCATCACTGTCAGTTTTGTTTCTGAACATCCACTTTGTGCCAACAACTGATCTGTTCTTTGTTCTTGGCACTAGGGTCCAGACTTTATTTCTTTCAAATTCATTTAACTCTTCCTGCATTGCTTGCACCCAATCAGCATCTTGAAGAGCTTCTTGCACTTTCTTTGGTTTAGTCCGAGATAGAAAAGAATGACAGAGACATTTATTTGATGTTGCAGTTCTAGTTTTGACACCTGCTTCAGGATCTCCAATTATTAAGTCAGGTGTATGTGATTTGGTCCACTTCCTTGCAAATGGAAGTTGATTTCTAGAACTGGATCCTCCCTCATGATCCATGCTATCTCCATCAGCATTTTCTAATGCTCCCCCTGTAGTAATGCTTTCTGAAACTTCAGAATTAGTGTTGGTTCCTTCAGGATTTGAAGAATCAGAGTTTTCAGAATTTTCAGTATTTGGCTCATCAGAACTTGATGAATCAGAATTTGAAGAGCCAGTGATAGGTTTTGATGCTTCTTGAGAGTCTTGAGTTGTGGTAGGATCTTCAGCTTGCTCCCCCTGGACAGATGCATTTTCCTTTGAAGTTGTTACCACAGATTCAATGACATCAGAACTTAACCCGTCAGAACTTACATGATCATATTTTAAGTCATCAGAATTTACAGAATCAGAATTTAAATCTTCATTTTCAAATCTCAGCTGATCATGATCATTGAAATCTTCAAGTCCAGTAATTTTTTTATCATCAAAAGATAAATTGATAGATTCCATGACAAGTAGACTCTGAAGGCTTTTGAGGAAAGTGGATATCCAACAAAAATTCCTTCATTAGCATTTAAATCAAATTTTGACAGTTGTTCAGGATAAGTCTTAAGAACAAAACACTTGCATCCAAATACATGAAAGTATTTCAAATTTTGCTTCTTTTTCTTCACCATCTCATATGGTGTTTTTCCATGCTTGTTTATCAGTGTAGCATTCTGTGTAAAACAAGCAGTCTGCACAGCTTCAGCCCAAAAGTAGGTTGGTAGCTTTGCTTCATCAAGCATAGTTCGTGCAGTTTTAATAAGAGTCCTCTTCTTTCTTTCTACAACTCCATTTTACTGTGGAGTTCCAGGTGCAGAAAATTCCTGTTTGATTCCACGCTCTTTGCAAAACTCTTCCATGATTGAATTCTTGAACTCAGTGCCATTATCACTTCTTATAATTTTAACAGAATCTTTGACCAACTTATCCAGCTGTTTGACATGATCAGTTATAGTAGGTGCAGTTTCATTCTTCTTTTGCAAGAAATACACCCAAGTGTACCTTGTGAACTCATCCACTATAACCATAGCATAGAACTTGTTAAAAGTCGGGCTTCATAAATGTTACCATGCTTGTAACCTTTTAGAACCACTTTGCCTGTAGAATTGCTTACAACTTCACAGTGTTCTTCAAAGAAATCCACATGATAACCTCTGTCACAGATTTGACTCACATTTAGCAGATTGTGTTTAAGTCCTGAGACAAGAGCTACTGTTTCAATGATGACATTCCCAAGATTGATATTGCCATATCCCAGAGTTTTTCCCATATTGCCATCTCCATAAGAAACTCTTGGGCTAGCTTTCTCCATAAAGTCTGATAGCAGGGCTTTATTTCCAGTCATATGTCCTGAACATCCACTGTCCAAAACTAATATATTTTAACTGTTGCCCTGTAATCACAAAGACCACTAATGGTTAGTTTTAAGGACCCAGACTTGCTTGGATCCTTTGGACTTTTTAAGTTTGTTAGCATTTGCAGTGGATTTAATTTCAGAGTTTATGCTAACTTGCTGTTTATCAGAACTTATATCAGACTTTGTATCAAACTTTACACTAGAAGGAATTATAGTAACTTTCTTCAAAGAAGGTTTTATTTGATAATGATCATAGTACAAACTATGATATTCCTTACAAGTATAAATGGAATGCCATAAACTACCACAATGAAAACAAGGATTTTGTGGCTTAAACCTAACAGACTGACTCTTAACTCCTGATCTAGAAGGTAAAGAGTTTATATTCTTATTCTTCCTGTAAAAAGAAGCAAGATGGTTAGTGTTACCACAGTTATATCATTTCTTTCTAGGAGCATTAGGAACAGGCATATAATTATTGCTTTTATTCACACCTTCCTTTCCATTCCTATTTTTCCTAGCTTCCTTTACCTTGTTGATATTCCTAATCTCTTTCAGCTTATGCTTAAGCTACTTCTTTGTCATTAAGCTTATGTTGACTTCAGCTGGTTTATCCTGTTCTAATTTGTCAGAAGTTGACTTCTCCTTAACTTCTATCACAGACTCTTTCATCTTTTCAGAATCAGACTTTACAGTTTTTGCTACAAACTTAACATGATTTACCTTTGGCTTAGCAGTCTGTTTAACAACAATTGGCTCAATTTGTTCAGTTCCTTTTCACTTTTATCTTCTCCATAACCTAAGCCCTCTTTCCAGTTTCCACTACTTAATAAATTCTGAGTTGTTCTGCCAGAGTTAGTCCAAGTTCTGATAATCTCTCTTTCCTTTTCTAAGTCAGCTTTTAGAGATTCATTCAATTTTAACACTTCATCTCTAACATATAAAGCATCATCTTTTTCCTCATAGTTTGATGAAGAAAAACTAACTCCTTTTCTAAATAATTATTTCTCTTTTTATAAGCAGAATTTTCAGATGTTAATCTTTCAAATGTTAAAGTCTGATCTCTATTACTAATAAACATGGTTTTAAGATATAATCTCAACTCAGTAATATCATCAGTATGAAAAGCATAAGTTGTCTGAGGTACCTTCAATTTAGCAGTTTTAGGGCTGCTATCAGCATTTGCCATCAAGGCATAGTTCACCTCATCTTTAGAATCTGAAGTGTCTTTCCAGCTTTTCTTCTTTGTGACAAGTGCCTTGCCTTTGTCACTTTTTCCTTTCTTGCAGTCAGGAGATATGTGTCCTCTTTCACCACAGTTGTACAATTTGACATTTGAGTTGTCTCCTCTGTCAGACTTTCCTCCCTTGCCTTCAGACTTTCTAAACAGTTTCTTATCAGAACTTACACCTTTCCTGGAAAACTTCTTTCCCTTTCTGAATTTCCTGTAGGCTATCTTTGTGATACGCTTCACCATAAGAGCACACAATTTCATCATCTCTTCATCAGCATCCATTTCAGATAAGCTTTCAGTTTCTGAATCATCATCATCAGAATATGATGACTCTGAATCAGACTTTATGATGAGAGCCTTTCCTTTGCCCCCCTTTGAGGCAACAACCTTTGGAGATTCCTCCTCAGCCTTAAGAGCAACTTTCCTTGACTTTCTTCCATGCCTCTTGCTCCTTTGATCCATCTCAAGTTCATAAGTCTTGAGCATACCATAAATTTCATCAAGAGTAGCTTCAGTAAGGTCATAGTTGTCTCTTATGGTAGTAGACTTCAAATCCCAATTTTCAGGAAGAGCTAAAAGGAATTTTAGATTTGAATCTTCAAGATCATATTCCTTGTCCAACAGTGACGGCGATAATGTCTTACGATCTGAAGATCCATATGAGTATTTCACAAATCATTTAAGAGTTTGACAAACCTGTAATATAAGTCAGTTAAAGACTCATCAGCTTTTGAGTCAAAGTGCTCATACTCTTGAGTGAGTATAGTCCTTCTGTTCTTCTTGATTGCATCAGTTCCCTGGCATCTTTTCTCCAGAGCTTCCCATATCTCCTTTGTAGTCTTGCAATGTATTACCCTGTTTGACATGACATTATCAATGGCACTATGCAGTAAATGCCTTACCTTTGCATCCTTGGAAATAGATGAGATGTCTTCAGCTGTGTACTCACCTGTCTCCTTTGTTATGGTCTTTGCTGGTTGATCATCAACTACAACAGAGAGCTTGGTAGGCTTATGTGGTCCTTCATTAATTTTGTCAAGGTATTCTGGATCTATAGCTTCCAGAAACATAGCCATCTTCACTTTCCACATGCGATACTCAGAAGGTCTCAGTATTGGAACCCTAAAAGTCTCATATCGACTGTGGGTTTGAGTCTTTTAAGTTTCTTCAGTTTTGGTGGGCTTGGTTGGAGTTTGTGCTTCTTAAGACATGATTGTTTGGATCTTTACTGTAATTGTGTTAACAGAAAAGCTCTTATACCACTTGTTAGGTCACACAACACTGTAGAAGGGTGTTGAATACAGTGTTACTACAATTAAATCGATTTCGAACACAATAAATAGTAAACAGATATATTCAATAAGATAAACTCTGTTACAATGGAGCTGTTCTCTCTCAGTGATGAACAAATATCACTAATAGCTGCTAGGTTACAATGTATAATCTTCTCGATAATGATAACACATATAGTGTAAACCCAAAGTCTATGTTTATATAGTACACAGTTATAATATAGCTTCTAATCGATATGGAATATAAATCTGTCTCCTAAAATATATCAATCAGATATCTTCTACAAGTCTTCCAGTCTTCTAACTCTTTCCATGCATATCTTCTTTTGTTTAAGTCACGATCTTCTACTGTAAATCAGCTTCCTTGCTTAACTGTAAGTCCTCCCGCACTTAAATCCTGATATGACCTTAAGTTCTGATATTAAGTTCTGACTTCCAGTAAGTCATGATTTCAGTAAGTCCTGATATGTCCTATTTGTTAAGATCTGAAAACTAAACATGAATCATATTAGACATGAAATCTCAAATATATCTAACAATCCTGAAAGAACTTAGCACCAGGCTCATATTGCCCCTAGCTACAAGAGGTAAGGAAATATTCTCATGACTTAGAACTTAGCACCAGGCTCATAATGCCCCTAGCCACAAGAAGTATCCTACTAATGACTTAGATGTGGAAGCAATAGTATTCGCTTTGCAGATTTGGAGACGTTATCTATATGGAGAAAGGTGTAAGATTTATTATGAACCATAAGAATTTGAAGTGTATATTCATGCAGAAGGAACTTAACATGAGATAACAAAGTGGTTGACGTTGATCAAAGACTATCATGGTGCGATTAACAATCACCAGGGAAAAGTAAATGTAGTGGCAGAAGCATTAAGAAAAAAGTAGAGATTGAATGTGTTGACTTTAACAGAAGAATTATACAAGGCATTTTAGAAGCTGGAACAAGAAGTTAGAGTTTGTAAGCCAGAAGAGGCAAATATATATACCATGACCTTTCAGACAGAATTGCTAAAAAATATAAAGAGATATCAAGAGGATATAATGGATCAAGATATCAATCGTTTGGTAGGAGAAGAGTTGTGCACTCAAAAAGATGATCAAGGAAGCTCATAATTATAAGTATTTGACCCATCTAGGGAGTACCAAGATGTATAGAGATTTAAAGGAAAACTATTGGTGGCCAGATATGAAAAGAGAAATTGGGAGATGGCTTAGAAAATCTTATACCTTTCAGAGAGTTAAGGCAGAGCATTAACGACCAAGTGGATTATTTTAACCGTTAGAGTTTTTGGAGTGAAAGTTAAAAACACATTGTTATGGATTTTATAGTTGGGTTACCAAGAATGAAAGCGAACCACGATGCTATTTGGGTTATAGTAGACAGACTAACCAAATTAGCTCATTTTTGCATATTAATGTGAGATTTTTATTGGACAATTTGGTTCACATGTATCCGAAGGAGATGGTAGTTCGTCATGGAGATCCCGTGTCTATTGTATCCAATCGAGTTCCAAGATTCAATTCAAGATTTTGCAAAAGTTTCCAAGAATTACTAGGAACCAAGTTGAATATGAGTACAACTTATCATCCACAAACTAACGGCCAAAGTGAGAGAACGATTAAGATAATTGAAGATATATTACGTGTTTGTGCCATTAATTTTAAAGGAAGTTGGGCGAGCATTTACCTTAAGTAGCATTTGCTTACAATAACAATTATCACGCCAGTATCAGAATGCCTCCCTACGAAGCTCTGTATGGACGAAAATATCGATCACTGATATATTGGGATAAAGTTAAAGAACGTAACACACTTGGACCAGAGTTGGTATAGCAGGCGAAAGAAGTTATCGAGATTATTCAGAAAAGGCTAATTGCAGAACAAAATCATCATAGAAAATATATAGATCAAGCCAGAAAAGATATGGAGTTTGTAGATGGAGATCAAGTGTTATAAGAGGTATCACCATGGAAGGGATATTCCAGAGTTGGAAAGGAAGGAAAAAAATTAAGTCTTAGATATACTGGGCCTTTTAAAATTTTAAGGCATGTTGGCAAAGTAGCATACAAATTGGCATTACCACCGCACATGGAGCACATTCATAACGTCTTTCGGGTGTCAATGCTTAAGAAGTATAATTCAGATTCTAGGCATATGATAGAGTACAAGCTGATACAACTTCAGACATATTTGTCGTAGATAGAGAATCCAATAAAGATTCTAGAAAAGAGAGAGAAAGTTTTGAGGAATAAAGTTATAAATTTAGTAAGAGTATTATGAAGAAACCCAAGGGTTGAAGAGTCAACCTGGGGTTTAGAAAGTGATATACGAGAAAAGTATCCTCATTTTTTTGCTTTAGAGATTCTGAGGACAATATCCTTTTAAGGGGGGAAGGATGTAATATCTGGGATATAACGTGTAATTATTTTTTCCATAAATAAATATTATGTGTTTATTATATGAATTTTTGGTGAATTATCTGTTAATTGGTAACCGTGTTCGATGTTTATATGTGATAAAATTTGAGTATTCTAATTTTTATATGTCTAAAATAGAGTATAGATGATTTTGATATTTTTCTGGTAATTTATATGTTGTTATGTGATTTTATAAAGGATTTACAGATTTAATTAATTATTTTCAAATTAAATATAAAATATTTTAAACAATCAGGAATCGTCTAACTTCAACCATTATTATGTTTTTACTACCCGGAAGTCTCGGAAAAACTCATTTATAACCGAATTTGATTATTCTGAGCATTTTCCATGTTTTGACTTTTTCGATTCGGAGTACTGTTTTACCCGTGCGGATCCCGACGTAAATTTTTTGATACAATATTTGATCCGGTAAATCGATAAAACCCGTATTCTTGAGAAATGAGATGTTTGATTAAATTATTATATTATCTTCTCGTAATTCATGTAACCAAAGTGCTGAGACCAAGACTGTATTTACAAAAGCCTGGTTTTGATAATTATCCCAAAATTGGTACCGAATTGGATCTGTTTTTTTTTAATACTTAGCGATTAAGTATTCTATTTTTATATTCGATATGATCTGACGGGGTACCAATATTTCATAAATATAAATAGCCTTTACCATATTTTATTTTGTACATATAATCACAAATATACAATAAAATTTTATAATTATCCAGAGAAATGAATAGTGTTTTTCGTGTTCTTCATAATCAAACAAGGATTTGAGGATGTTATCAAACTTCATTTTCAGCGTGTGAGTAGTGGAATTGAAGCCCGTGACATGTTCTTTCAGACTATATCAACTGTTTTTATGGAGGGCAATCAAATATTAATTTTGATTTTTGTTCTTGAGCTCGAATTTGTACCTTGGAATTATGGGAGCTTTTGTTTGTTTTTGATGATTTGAATAGATTTGGATGCTAATTTAGAATGAATTCATGTTATTTTATGTATGTTCGATTATTAGAATTGTTAGATCGAGGTCGAAGTTTTGGTCGGAAGTTCGAATTGATTTTCTGGGGTTTTGAATCAATTTCTGTGTTTGTTGTTACTTATATTAGATTTTAGATATTCATAACTTTAATTTGATGTACAAAGCACTTGAACTGGTTACATTTTGATGAGGTTGCGTTTTCGCCGGGAAATCGCGTCGGTTTTGTGTTTCGTTAGGCCGGCGTTTGATCCATGAGTTTAATCTGATTGTGTTATGGTTGTGGTTAGATTACGGGAGGGATATGAAGTGATTATAAAAGTCGGGGTAAAATCGTGGTGTTTGGGGGTTGTTTAGCGTTCGCCGGAAAACGACGAAGTCGTCGGTGTCTGGATGAACCCAGATTCCGGTCGATCTTTGACCGGTTTCCGGTCATCTTCCCCAACTTGGCACCCTTTGATCCAAAATCAGCCAGCCCCATTGCTAAATTTATGTTTCTGCTGAATTATCTTTTAAATAATTCAAAAAAAAATCAGGTTTTCATTCTAAAATTATTTCTTAATAACAAAAATTTAATTTGGTTAATTATTTTAATAATTAACTAAATTACTTTAAATTCAGAAAGTTATTTCTTTATTATTTCCATCAATTCAAAATTTGATTTATTATTTATAAATTATTTTAGTTAATTATTTATTGATTTAATTAATTGATTAATTCATTTAATCAATTAATTTTATTTATAAATGGTTAAATAAAATTGAATTATTTATAATTAATCCAAATATTGATTTAGAAATTATTTTGAGCTTTTAAAAAGTATATAAAGGTATTTAAAAATTAATTAATATTATTATTGATTGAATTGTTCTTATTTTATTCATAATAAATAGACTGTTCATCTGTTTAATATGAAACTAACGCGTGTAGACTAAGAAAAATATTTTTCTTTTATTAAAATACTTTCTAGACATAAAATATTTCGTTGTGAAAGGTCGCTTGATTTTGTAAACATTTCTGAGTTGCATAAATATCAAAAAGTTGTATTTCGACTCGATTTCAGTTTTAAAGGTACCGAGTCGAATGTTGTAATAAACTGAGTTATATGTTATATGAATTATGTGATGCGTGGAATAGGTGTTTACTTGTTATATGAATTATGTGCTGATAAGAGTGTCAGAAAACTGGATTAATCATATCATTTGATTCTTAATTCAGATTCAGACGAAACAAAAAGTGATTATAAGCTTATATTGTCAATTTTATTATTTTATAATAAAATGATTGAGTCGAAAATGTGAGTATATGTCATTAGATATGCATAGTGAGATTATATATGATGTGACTATGTGTTAATTGACGATTATATAAAGTATATGGTTATGTCTTGCGTTAAGAACACGATAAGTGAATTGAGTAACATAATGTCGTGTCATGGTTGATACTGGAATTCAATTTGATTGATTAGTTTTTGGATAATATAAATAACAGGGGATGGTAAATATCAGATTTTCACTATGATTTATATTCTAACGATTTATAGAACATTGTGTTTAAAATGGTTTGACTGTAAGATAAAGTCAAGGCATGATTATATGTTAACTGATATCTGGTAAGTCAGAAAGGTTATATAGGTTGACTTATGATTATGTGTTAAGTGTTTGTCGAGATACGTGATCTGTATATGCGAAGGGGGTATAGAAACGGAGTTTGATAGTTATAAGTTAAAGTCGATAGACTGTTTAGTGATTATAATATTGTGTTATTCTCATTAAGGATCTGGACGTGTCGTGCAATGTCGACGACGTACAAAAGGTCAAATGATGTCGTAAAGCGAATAAGCAACTCATAGGAATATGCTGTGTACTTGATGATAAGCTAAACAAAACACCATAGTAGATTTAACTTAGTGAATTTTGTAGCACCCGGCGGATGACTAATTGATATCCACCAGGTGAGTAGCTTATGTAACAATAAGTACTGTAGCACATTTCTGCAAACAACTTTGTATAGATTCTGTAGTAGCTTATGAATCATGTAGACTGCTAGTAGATGTGCAGAATAGGTTGATTAAATGTAAATATAAGATGTCTTGTAATTCTGCACAAATAAAATGGAGTCAAGTGATAAATGGCTACCCGACGGATGATCAACAAAGCTACCCAACGGATGATCAACAAGGCTTCCCGACAGATAACAAGCATGTACTCGACGGATGATCAATTCAAATATCTGTTGACAGTGATAACACAGTCACATGCATCGAGTGTTTGCAAAAGGAATGTGGTAGCCTGTTTAGTAGGGTTTCGAGAATAAAGAAGCATTACCATTTCCATGCAAGTTATGAAGATTTTCAAAGATGCTGGAATAGAGTAGTGAAGCAGCATGAAACTAGACTTGATAGGTTTTGTTTTATTATCCTATCTTATTATCATGTAAACTTGGTGATATATAAATCAAGTGTAGCTAGTAGAATAAACTAACCAAGCAAACACATTTTTAGCAGAGAAACATTTGTAAGCTGCATTCTGTAGAATTTCTCTATAGTTTATTTGTTCACTTATAAAGCAACTGTGAGCTATTCAAGCTTCACAGGGTTCTCTTAATATATATATATATATATATATATATATATATATCTGGTGGATACTTTCAAATCCACCAGAAAGTTTTAAAGACCTGAGTTTTTATTACTTTATGTTTGATTAACTTAACTGTGTATTCCACACTTTGCAAATTAAACAGTTGGATATAAATTTAGTTAGAAAGATTTTTCATAAATCTCAAAAAGAAGCAAGAATTACATTCAACCCCCCCCATTATGTAATTCTTGTTGTATTGTTAGGGAGTAACAATTGGTATCATAGCAAGCTCTTGAAGTACAAAGAGTTTAAAGATCACAAGAAAACAGCAAGATGAACAAGAAGGATGTTGGAGTCAAAATTCCATTTCTGGATAAAGACAATTATCATCACTGGAAGGTGAAGATGCACCCACATCTTCTTTCTCAAGATGAGGCCTATGTTGATTGCATAGAGAGAGGTCCTCATGTTCCAATGAGAGCTTCTACTGGCAATGAGCCTTCAGTCCCCGAGCCTAGGCATGAATGGTCAGATCCTGATATTGAGCAAGTCAGGAAGGACAAAAAGACCATGAATATTTTATTCAATGGAGTTGATGGTGAAATGTTTGACAACATCATCAATTGCAAGACATCCAAGGAGGTTTGGGACACCATCCAAATTATCTGTGATGGTACTGAGCAAGTTAGAGAAAATAAGATGCAATTGCTAATTCAGCAATATGAGCACTATAACGACTCGTGTAATCTTTTTGAATTATTTAATTGTGAAATTATGGAAATTATTAAATAAATAAAATACGTGTGTTGGTTTTGACCGCTATGTGTTGTTTGATTATTATCCATATGTGATTTATAATGTACCGGGTTGTCCGTGCGTTTAATTATGGAATCATATTGAATTGTTTTCACTTTCAAAAGTGGATTTAGTGCAAATTTATTTGCATAAATATTGGGAACATTTCTAAAATTGTTTTTATAATTTTATAATTACAATAATTATTTTTGGGATTTTATAAAATTGAGAAATCAATATTTCATTCATTATTTATCTTAAAATGATTTTCTGAGTATGTTTAATGGTAAAATCCATATTTAATTTTAAAATTCTTCAAAAATTATGAAACTCATATTTATGTAAGTTTGGAATATTATGAGAATTTTAAAAAAAAATTTGAAACTTTTCGGGATTAATTTTACTCGCGCGTCGATTCGTTTAATTGATAAAAGCGGGCATAAAGTGCATTTTAGAAATTGTTTTAAAATTTCGAAATCATGTTTTTATAAACTTCGGGATATTTGTAATACTTTAAAACTATTTTCGTAATTTTCTAAAATTGTTTTAAGTGCAGCCCGATTCGTTAATTGTGAATTGTGGATACGAGTTGCGTTTCAAAATGCTTTAAAAATAATGAAAATGTTATTTTAATAAATTAGGGATATTTTTGGCGATTTTTTGAAATTATTTTAAAAGTGGGTCAGTTCGTTAATTTTTTAGATTTCGGGGAAATTCCGGGTTTCCGGATATTCGAGCGGTACGTGTCAAAAACTTATCAAATGAATGACACGTACCCAAAATTTATTGATACGTGGCTTCCTCAAATAAATCAACAGATTAAGTTTTATTTTTTTTACTCCTCTTCCGCATCCCTGACCTCCCCGCACTCGATCTCTGCTCTCGTTCTCTATTCTCTTCATTGTTTCTTTTCCTTCGCATATACATATATATGTATTCCTCTGTTCTTCCCGTACTCTCGCCATCGTGCGATTTCGGTGAACCGCTGCCATATTTTTTTCCGGCTTACCCTGTTCAATCGCGTGTGTATGATGTGTATAGGTGTGTGTATGTATTCTGTATGTATGTGTTGCAGTGTATCAAGTGTGTGTGTGTGTGTGCCGTGGTTGCAGTGCTGCCGCCGATTTCTTTATTTTTCCGGCTCTGTGTTCGTTTTGTGTTATTGGCGCGTGTAACGCGTGTGTGTTGGGTGTTCTGTTAGTTACTTCCCCGTGTTAATTTGTACAGTTAATTCCAAACGGAATTTTTAATTCTTTTTACAGAAAATTTCTGATCAACTATTCGTGATATAATTATTTTTCGTGCGGAATATTTATTTTTTCGGTGGAATTATGTTGGAAACCCGAAACTAATCGGGTACCCGTAAATTTTGCCGCCGTCGACGATGAGCTTCGGCGAGTCGACGGTGGACGGTGATGAATTTATTCTGAGTCCTAAATTTTTTAAAAAATAAATAAATCAATTCGTAAAATTATTATTTTTTAAAAAAACAAGAATTTGATTGTTATATTAAAGTCAAGTACGTAAGTTAGTGAATAAATTGTGATTGGATTGTTTGTTGGCTTGAATTGGTGATTGGATTTTGGGTTGTGGTTGTTGTGAACTTGATTGTCGTTGGTGTGACGTCGATCGTATTCGACGGGTAGTCCGATAAACAAAGGAGACGCTGCCCGATTTTCAGGAAATCGAACTACGAAAATACGGGAACGTATCCGAGGATTATCGGGACGTCGAGCGAGTATAAGTACATACATATACGTATATTTTATACAGAACCTGATTGTATGTTGTGTTTTATGTTTTGACCAAAACACAGTAACCCTAATTTCGTAAAATGACGAGTATACGTATTTTCTGAAAATGAACACTGGATCGATTTCGAGAATATGAACCTTAATTGTTGTCTGTGTTATTCTAATATGAATAGTTACGAGTCGGGTTTGAATATCGTTGGATAAGAATCAGTATCGAGGATATGTCAAGTATACCTAGACGTCTAACGTAAGGTATTTCGACCCTATAGGTTATAGTCGGGAACATTGCAAGTGGACGATGGACTAAAGATAACCTAGTGGTCAGTCGATAAGCTCAGTAGAGTTTCAACAGAAAGACCTGAGTGTCGAAGTCAAATCCAATGAGATCTAGTGGTTGGACGTTGGAACCTGAGCAGCGGAGTCAGCTCAGAGTTGATCAGTAATAGTTGTAAAGCCTTGTAAGGCAAGTACTTCCGAACTTTTCTTCAAGATATATTGCAATGATTTTCGAACTGTTTCATAACATGTCGCTATTATTTAAAAACAACTCCTATTTTAAATTGCAAGTGCATTAGACTATTTACCCTTGAACCCTGATTTTTCTTGATCTTGAGCGATAAGCCTTATTCTTTGTAAATCATCCTTCATTGAGTTTCAGATACCAAACCACCCAAATATGATAATAATCCTCAAATGTATAACTACCAAACACCAAACGCTGCAAGAAAATTTGTTTGAAAACACAGGAATTTTTATACTCCAAACATTTTTAATAACCTCAAAGAACCATACCCTGAAACATCATTACTGGTCTGATACCTGACCCTTGTACAAACTGAAAGCCGTTTCTTATACATACCCTGATATACCCTTGAGATATCCATGAGTTTCCTTACGTTTTATTCAAATGTTTAATCATCATTGATTATGATCTTGTGTTATCGAATTATATTGTTTATCGTATTGAACTGCTTTAGGATTGGATAGTTTTTATATATGTGGACCAGATTCGTGGTCAGACAATACTAATTGTCAAGTTAGGCCAATGTGTGCCTTGGATCCAGTAATTAGAGCAGTGCTGTGTGCTTTGCTCGGGGTTAGTGCATGACTGATCAGCAGCCTAACCTTGGTTTTAAAACTTAAAATGAATATCCAATTCTAATGATTAGTTAAAAAGAAACTTAATTCCTTTGAATCATCTCATTTGATCATTGTTTAACCTCAGTTATCACTATTATGACTTGCTGAGCTAGTTAGCTCACCCTTGCGATTCTTTTATAAATTTTACAGTTGAAAAGAATATGGATGATAGTGAAGTTCCTCAGTCCAAAGTGCGGGTTAAGGTTCCAGTTAAGTTGAATCGAGCTAGCAGAAGCTTCATGCGGTATAAAGATAGTTAGATTGTAAGAATGATTTTATTATCAATTGTAAGTTACATTAGTTGGGATTTGGTACGTTATAATAAAGGTTAAAATTGTAGCTTGTTTTCATACTTTAACCTGTTACGATATGTGGTTATGTAAAGCAGGGTCATTGCAAATAATATTTCTTATTCAGGTTTATATATTGTATATGTGTTGTGGACCCCAAACTTCTGACCCAGGTTTGGAGGGCGCCACAAGCACTTTCATTATGAAGATAGTGAAACTCTCACTGACATATTTAGTAGGTTTAAAAAGCTACTAAATGCTCTAAAGTTGCATGGAAGAATCTGTCAGACAAAAGGCTCCAATCTCAAGTTCCTTAGATCTCTTCCAAAGGAATGGAAACCAATGACAGTGTCACTGAGAAATTCTCAGGATTACAAGGAGTTTACCTTCGAGAGACTGTATGGCATCCTGAAAACTTATGAGCTTGAAATAGAGCAAGATGAGAGGATGGAGAAAGGAAAGAATAAAGGAGGGTCCATAGCACTGGTTGGTGAGTTGGAAAATGAGAAGGAAGTGAAGGTAGAAGCTGTTGAGTCTACTACAAAGGTCTGTGAAAACAAGGGCAAGGGGCTGATAGCTGAAAATGAAGATTCTTTGAGCCAAGATGATATGGATGATATTGATGAACATCTTGTATTCCTTTTTAGAAGATTTGCCATGCTCAAGGTCAAGAAGAACTTTGGAGCTACTAAGCCAAATAGAAACATGGTGGATAAATCAAAATTCAAATGTTTCAAATGTGGCTTGGCAGGGCATTTTGCCAGTGAGTGTAGAAAGTCAGATTCCAGCAAGAAGAAGTTTGAGCCAGTGGATTATAAACAGAAGTATTTTGAGTTGCTCAAACAAAAGGAAAGGGCTTTTATTACACAAGAAAATGACTGGGAAGCAGATGGCATGGATGAGGATGAAGATGTCAGCTATGTAAATCTAGCCCTAATGGCCAAATCTGATGAAACAGAAACAAGTTCTTCAAGTAATCAGGTAATCACCACTAACCTAGCACATTTATCTAAAGCTGAGTGTAATGATGCAATTAATGACATGTCTACATAATTATATCATTTACGTGTTACACTTAAGTCTCTCATTAAGGAAAATGCTAAAATCAAAGAAAATAATCTGCTTTTAAGTGAGAGGAATAATGTGCTAGAGTCTCGGTTTATTGATTTTTAGAAATTGAGAATAGAATGTAAGATTTCTAAGGAGGAATTAACTGAGTCCTTGAAGAAAGAAGAGATTTTGAAGAAGCAACTTGAACGAGAACAGGAGGTGATTAAAGCATGGAAATCATCTAGAGATGTTCATGCTCAAATCACCAAAGTTCAAGGTATGGAGTCCTTTTGTGATGCAGCCTGGAAAAAGAGTAAGGAGAAGCTAGAATTCAATTTGGTTGAAGAATTGCTAACAGATGTGGACTCGACGGATGATGAGAGTCATCCGTCGGATAATCAAAAGGATTATCCGTCGAGTGGCACAAATCCTGATCCGTCGGCTGTAAGCAAACCTGTGAGCAAAGCCAAACTTGTCAAGTTAAATGAAAAGTATGGATTAGTTTCCAAAAACTTTGTTTCAGGAGAATCAAGTCAAGTGAAGAATTATAAGAAAATGAATGTTGGTCATCTGTCTATCAAGCAATTGAATGACAGATTAGAAAAGATTGAGGCTAAAACAGAAACTAAAAAGAAAAACAATAGAAATGGGAAAGTAGGGATTAACAAACATAACAACTACACACCTGATAAATATGCTCCAAGAAAAATCTGTGTTAAGTGTGGTAGTGTTAATCATCTGTCTGTTAATTGCAAACTTTCTATGCCTACTCCTCTATCTGTACCATTATCTTTTCCCAACATGAATGCCATACCTTCTATGCCTATGAATGTTATGTCTGCACAGAATATGAATGCACAATTTGCTAATATGCCATTTGCACCTAATCCTTATTATGCTGCATTTAGTATGCCTCAAATGCCATTTAGCATGCCTTACTGGAATAACATGTTTTCAAATAGCACACCTTTTCCTGTTAATCAAAATGTGCATGATAATTCTGTTTCATTGACTGGTTTCAAAGGTCCAACTCAGATGACTAAGGATGAATCTGATATCCCCAAGTCAAATGAGATCAAACCTAAGAAACAAAAGAAGAAGGCTAACAAGGCAGGACCCAAGGAAACTTGGGTACCAAAATCAACTTGATTTGGTTTTGATGTGTGCAGGGAAACAGAAAGAATCTGTGGTACTTGGATAGTGGATGTTCAAGACACATGACAGGAGATTCTACCCTACTCACAGAGTTCAAGGAGAGAGTTGGTCCAAGTATTACTTTTGGAGATGAAAGCAAGGGTTATACTGTGGGATATGGCTTAATTTCAAAAGATAATGTCATCATTGAGGAGGTTGCCTTAGTGGATGGTCTCAAGCACAATTTGTTGAGTATCAGCCAGCTTTGTGATAAAGGAAATTCAGTAACCTTCAATTCTGGAGCCTGTGTTGTGACTAACAAAAGAAGCAACAAAGTGGTTCTCACTGGAGTGAGAAAAGGAAATGTGTTCCTAGCTGACTTCAACTCATTAAATGCAGAATATGTCACTTGTCTTCTCAGTAAAGCAAGTCAAGATGAAAGTTGGTTGTGGCACAAGAAGCTGTCCCATCTAAACTTCAAGACCATGAATGAGCTTGTCAAGAAAGAACTGGTTAGAGGTATCCCTCAAGTGGAGTTTTCTAAGGATGGACTATGTGATGCCTGCCAGAAAGGAAAGCAGATTAAAGCATCATTCAGGAAGAAGCTTGATTCAATAATTGAAGAACCTCTGCAATTGCTACACATGAATTTGTTTGGACAGTCAATGTGTTATCCATCTCAAGGAAAAGACTTTGCCTAGTAATTGTAGATGATTTCTGAAATTTCTCTTGGACATATTTCCTAAAGTCTAAAGATGAGGCTAGTGAAATCATCATCAATCACATAAGGCAAGTTAACAATCATCCTGATTTCAAAGTTATAAGAATCAGGAGTGACAATGGAACTGACTTCAAGAATTCTGTTATGAGAGCATTTTCTGAAGAGAATGGGATTATGCATGAGTTTTTAGCAGCAAGAACTCCACAATAAAATGGAGTAGTGGAAAGAAAGAACAAATCACTTATTGAAGCTGCAAGGACAATGCTTGAAGAATCAAAGTTACCAACATATTTCTGGGCTGAAGCTATAAATACTGGATGCTACACTCAGAATATTTCTTTGTTTAATCAAGCAAAGTGTATGACACCCTATCAATTGTTCAAGAACAAGAAGCCAACTCTAAATTTTCTTCGTGTCTTTGGCTGCAAATGTTATATCTTGAGAAATCAAACTGATCAAAATGGAAATTTTGATGCTAAAGTAGATGAAGGAATTTTTGTTGGATATGTTGTTGGTAAAGCATATAGAGTCTACAATCTAAGAACCAACATTGTTATGGAATCAATACATGTCGTGTTTAATGATAAGAATATTGAAGGACTACAAGATGGAGATTACCATGAGAGCCTCAAGTTTGATAATGTGGAAATGATTAGTGATGATAGTGATGATGAAAGTGATCAGGAAATAATGAGAAAGGATAATGCAGAAAAATCTACTACCAATGAAGTACAAAATTCAACATCTGTCGAGTTGCAAAATGCGTCATCCATCGGGAGACAATCTGCTTTATCCGTCGGGAGACAATCAGCTTCATCCGTCGGAACTCAAAATGCACCGTCCGCCGGGTCATCAAAAGAATCTGAAAGTCAGAATAGATCACTTACAGAAAGTTCCCCTTTCTCAAATCAAAGATCCATAAATTCAGGGGAAGTTTCTAATAATCAAAACTCAGATACACATAATGACAACAATGAGGCCTCTTTATCTAGAGCTAATCTACCTCAACAAATAAAATGGACAAAAGATCACCCCTTTGAGCTCATCATTGGTGATGTATCTTCTAGAGTTCAAATAAGGAGAGAAACTCAAGAAGAATGTCTATATAACAGCTTCCTATCTAAGGAAGAACCAAAAAAGGTAGAAGAAGCTTTGTTGGATCCTGATTGGATTTTAGCTATGCAGGAGGAGCTAAACCAATTTAAAAGGAATAAGGTATGGAAGCTGGTACCCAAGCCTAAAGGAAAGAATCCAATTGACATTAAATGGGTATTCAGAAACAAGATGGATGAAAATGGCATAGTGGTCAGGAACAAAGCTAGATTGGTTGCTAAGGGCTATTGTCAACAAGAAGGAATAGATTTTGATGAAATTTTTGCTCCTGTTGCAAGACTTGAAGCCATCAGAATTTTCTTAGCCTACGCAGCCCATGCCTATTTCAAGGTCTATCAAATGGATGTCAAGAGTGCTTTTCTAAATGGAGATTTGGAGGAGAAAGTCTATGTCAGTCAGCCTCCTGGTTTTGAAGATCCAAATTTCCTAAATCATGTCTACTATCTTTTGAAAGCACTCTATGGACTGAAGCAAGCTCCTAGAGCCTGGTATGATACTTTATGAAAGTTCCTTTTGGAAAATCACTTTACAAGAGGTACTGTGGATAAAACTTTATTCTTTAGAAATGTTAATGGCTCTAGTATACTTGTTTAAATTTATGTAGATGATATTATATTTGGCTCTACAGATGAAAAACTTTGCAAAACGTTTGCCAAATTGATGCAAAGTAAATATGAAATGAGCATGATGGGAGAACTAACTTACTTTCTTGGTTTACAAGTTAAAAAAGTTAGTGATGGAATATTCATTAGTCAAACTAAATACATTCATGATCTTTTAAAGAAGTTTGATATAATGGATTACACATCTGCAAAAACTCCCATGGCTACTGCAACTAAGCTTGAATTAAACACTACTGAAAAGTCTGTGGATATTTCAAGTTATAGGGGCATGGTTGGCTCATTTCTGTACTTAACAACTAGTAGGCCAGATATAATGTTTGCTACTTATCTTTGTGCAAGATTTCAGGTTGATCCTAGAGAATCTCACCTAGTGGCTATTAAGAGAATTTTCAGATATCTCAAGGGAACACCAAAACTTGGCATTTGGTACCCTAGAGATTCTGGTTTTGATCTAACTGGTTACTCAGATGCAGGCTATGCAGGTTGTAAAATAGACAGAAAAAGTACAACAGGAACCTGTCAAATTCTAGGAAACAAGCTTGTGTCCTGGTTCAGTAAAAAGCAAAATTCAGTTTCTACTTCTACAGCTGAAGCTGAATACATTACTGTTGGTAGTTGTTGTGCACAGATTATTGATGAAAAAACAATTGTTGGACTATGGTCTACAAGTGGATAGGATTCCTATTTTCTGTGATAACACAAGTGCAATTACCATACTGAAAATCCAATACAACATTCAAGAACAAAGCACATAGACATCAAGTACTACTTCATAAGAGAACATCTGTACCATTATCATTGAAAAGCAGCTTGCAGATATATTTACCAAACCACTTGATCAATCCACCTTTTCAAGGTTGGTAAGTGAATTAGGTATACTTAATTTCTCTTGAATTATTTCAAAATATTTTTGCAAGTGGTTATGTAGCCAGAAATTTAATTAATTTTTCTGTTTTGGATGAAATTTTGGCTAAGTCAAAATTTACATCCCGACGGATGATCATTATCCATCGAGTTTGATCATCCGTCAGAATACAATTTGTCAATAAAATCAATTATTTTTCTGGAATTTTTATAACTCGATGGATAACTGAGTTATACTCATCCGTCGAATCGTCTCAATCCTAGCCGTTAATTCCCGGAACATTATCCATCGAGTATACTTACATCTTTTAAGCATGATACGACAGATAAGTGATAGAATTTTTACAGTTTATTTATTTTTAAACGGCTATTTTGGGCAATTTTTATTGGTTACTTTATTTTACTTTATTATTTTTTACAGTTATTTTCTGAGATAGTATAAAAGCAAATTCATTTTTATTCATTTCTTTTATCATGCTCAAGACTCAATTGCTCTAATTTCCTTCTTCTCAAAAGCAAACTCTCTCTCTGCAAATTCCAAGTGTCTAACAATGGCACCTGTAGTGAAAATCATGTCTCAAACCGGTTATATCTATGAGAAAAATAACTTCTCAGCTTTGGTGAACAAGGAGATTCAACAGTCTGGTGACTATCACAAAATGATGGATTTTGTGAAGAACTGCAAACTCAACTATGCCATGTTCGAATCACCCACCATTTACTATGAGGTTGTTGAAGAGATATGGACAACTGTAGTGTACAACTCTATAGACAAGACCATCACATTCACTCTGAAAGGTAAGCAGTTTTGCATAAATAGTGATATTGTTAAAGCATGCTTCAAGAATCCTGATAATAATGTAACTGCTCCACACACAGACACTGACTATTTTACTATGCTTAATTCCACGGGATATGCACTCACCACTTATAAATAAAGTGAAATTAGGAGGTTGGGTCTTAGGAAAGAATGGCGTTATCTGTGTGATGTAGTAACTAAGGTATTTTCTGGTAAAGTTAGTAACTTTGACTCTATAAACATTTCTATGCTTAACATGCTATACATGCTAGTTACTGATAAGTACTTTAATTTCAGTGATTTGGTTTTGTTTGAGTTAGGATTTAAGTTATGAGAGATCAATAAGAGCGGTAAAAATGTCTAATTTGCTAGATTCTTTATGATGCTTGTTAACCATCTTATTGAACAAATTATGATTGAGAACCCAACCAACAATTTAAATTGTTGGGTTAAAGAAAGAAGGATCATTGCAGATTTAAACAGAGCAAACCATCACAAGGAGGTTCCCTTATACTACTTTCCAGTAATGGAGGGACCTCAGGTAAGTGAGGTAATTTCTTCTGTCTCCACTCATCCAACCTCACAAATTTCTTTGCTTTCTAGTATAGCTATGGAAACTGTGTCAATGACCCAACAATTGCCTACCCAAGCTACCAAATTAACAAAAGTTCCTAAATCCAAAGCTAAGAAAGCCCCCTCTGATTTCTTTCAAAAGAAATCAGTTGTAAAATCCACCAAACCTAAAGAGGGGAGTGTGAAGGTGGGCAAGAAAGGTGAGGGAGAGGGTGAAAATCAAAGAAGCCCTAAGGATAAGGTTGGAGAGCTGAGTGTTTCCCAGCCTAGCCACACTGCAGTTTCTCAACAAACTACAATGCTTAAAAAGGATTTAAGCTCATTACTAGTTGCATCATCCCAAAAGGATGTGACTATTGAACAAAGCTCCCAGCCAAGAGCACATGCCAAGAGGGTAAGGGACACAAGCTCACCCCAAACTTATACCAGAAAGAAGAAACCAAAAACCCTTGGGGATGCACAGGGCTCACTCACTGTACAAACTGGTGCAAAAGACCCAGTCACTGCACCTTCTCAAAGTCAGGTTGATGTGGCTCCAATAAATGTGGAGTCACAGCCAAAATCTCTCATAATTGAAGTACCTGAAACACCAAATTCTCCCACACACTCACTGGATGTTGACATGATCAATACATCACTTCCAAATTCTCCATCTTTAACTCTCTTGGAGAAGCCAAAAATCCATGCAAGTGAGCATCATCTTCTAGATGATTTGTTGGCTCACTTGCCATTTCTTTCTGAGACTATTGAGACATCTGTGCCAAAATTTTCATCAATCTGCATAGAGTCTACAATAGTCTCAACTCCAATCTCAATTATTTCTTCTATCCCGATGGATATTTATCATCCGTCGAGTAGTGATTGTATCCCGACGGATAAGCTTAACAGCAGTCATCCGTCGGGTAGTCAAACTGCTAACCCGATGGATATTCCTCATCCGTCGGATGTCTCTGCACAACTTAAAATTTCTTCAATTCTTACAAGTGCAGAAGACTTAGTAGTAGTGCAATCACTCTTAGGACTGAGGGAAGGGAGTGATTTGAGTGAGAGTTTGGTTTGCTCCCAGGAAAAATGAGAGGAAAAGAGTGATCTAATGCAGTATATTTCTTTAGGACTGGCAACAGTGAGTGAGAGGAGTCCCACCTTAGATGGTGAAGGTGAGGGTCTAAGGGTGGGGAGCCAAGGTGAGACCTTGATGCAAGAAAAGAGACATAATAAGAGAAATGCAGGTACATGAGAAATAAGGGTGGATGTCATTGCAAGTGAGTTAATGAATATCCAGGATGCAGACAGGGAGGGACTAGTTCAGCAAAATCAAACTGTTATAGATTCTACCTCCTTGGATGCTGAGACATTTACTCACCCTGTTCCAGCATATCAACTTCTAGCTGGAAAGGGCAATGACAATGCAGAAAGAATGCTAAATCTGGTGCACACCACACAGTCTATGAAAAGAGCAAAGGATGCAATCACAGCTCTGCCCCTACAACTGGTGATATTGACTATGAGACTGGTGGTTCAGAAGATTTCTTTGGTGGTGAGGATGAAGGAAGTGAAGAAGAGCCATTGGACATAGGGGAGAAGTAGGCCCTAGTTCCAGATCAGGCATGCCATCATGGGCCTTCTCAAAGAAATGTGATGAACATCATTTCAAGACCACACTCATCCAACTTATCAGTCAAACACATTCTGCTCTCCAATCATCCAAAAATGCTAGCACCAAGAAGCTTCTACAAGCATATCTTGCTTCTCTCCAACTACAACAAATCCAAGGCCTCCAACACAATCAGGATATAACTTCTATCCAAACAGAGATCACTCAAGTGAAGAAGGATATAGCTGATAGATGAGATGCAAAACTTCTAGAAGCTACAATGCTTGATATCAAAAGATAATTAAGAAAGAACTCTGATCTTGCCACCAAGGTGGATTTCTTGGACAAAATTATGACAACAATGGAAGCCTCTCTAACAGCCATACATCTACATCAAGCACAACAAACATACTTGCTTCAAAGGCTAGTAGCAGCACAAACCCCTTCTTCTACTCAACTTGATGATAACAAAAAGGGGGAGAAAGAAACCTCTTCTAAGGGGGAGAAAGAAAGCTCAATTATCTTATTCAGTCAAGGGGAATCAAGGAGTGAAGGGGAGCAAACAGTGCTCAATATTCAAGTAAGTAAAGTAATTGTGCCAACAATTGCTTTCACAAAGCCACCTGCTAAAGATAGCATAGATCTAATCAAAGAAGCAACAACCAATTTGAGAGCAGCTGAGAAGAAGCAATTGAGTCCAATCAACTGGAAGAAAATTGATGAGAACATCTAGAATATATTTGGTCCAATTCAGAAGCCAGAAAAAGTCTTCAATCATCACTCTAAAGTCATGAAAATTTCTGTGAATGATATAAGTATGAACTATCTGGAAAGGGATCAAACTTCCTGCATCAAATCTCCAAATAAAGATCTCATTATGAAGGCCAAATGGAACTATCCTAAGTTTTTAGACAAGAATCCTATGGATACAGTGTTTGAAACACCTAGGCCAGATGAGAAGAAGCCGCTGGCCAGGTCTATTGCATACTACAAGGATCCAACTGATTCAGCATTGAAAAGGAGAATTGCCAAAATTTACAGAAATGGTAAGGAGATCTGTGTGGTGGTTGGACATCCACTGTTTGTGGAAGCTAAGAAGGAAGAGAAAGAAAGAATCATGCTAGAAAAGAAGCAATCTGCTTTGGATGCTAAGAAGTAAAAGCAAAAGAAAGAACAAACTGTTATCTTGGCCAAACTTCAAGCTATAAAAACCACAACAGAGCTTCATGTACAACCAACTGTAATTACTGAACCTAAGGATCTGAAAATGCAAGAAGAATCACAGCAGAAAAGAATATTTAGATACAAACTCCATTCTAAGAGGAAAGTGAACTTTAATGATGAGGAATTGGAAGACCAATTTCCCAAAAAGCCTACAACTACAACTCAGATATCAAAACCCTCAGTGGTATTTGGAGAATTCAAAGTGGTTAATCCAACAAGAAATATTCATGGTAAACCAATTATTCCTAAGGATGAGCCAGTATACTGGGATAGTTTACCAATTCCTGAGCTAAATTTACCCTTATTCAAGACAAAGAAGACAAAGACTAGAGCCATCAAGAAAGTGAAGCATGTATCCCTCAAATCCAAAGCTCTAACCAAATCCCAACCCACAGTCAACAAGAGAGATCTCATGCACATTTGTGATATCAAGGAATTTTCAGACCTGAATCTCTACTTGGATAAAGTGGAAGAAGTAAGAGGAATTGATGCCTACAGAAATCTTCCTGAAAGACTGGTGTTTAGATACAAGGGAGGGAAAGAGATGACATGGCCTTTTCACAGGATTCTCCAAGAAAGCCAATCTGTTCTAATTATAGTTTACTCATCCTTAAAAAAGAACTTTGGATACAATGTGACTGCAAGAAGAATTGTTCTAAAGAGGATTGAGGAACTAAGGAGTATTAGAGCCAAAGATGCACTTCCAAAAACTCTATCTATTCCCTTTATAGGAAAAAGAGTGCATCTAAGGCCCTATTGTCTGATAGAATTCATGGATGACAAAGGTGTTAGAAGATTCTTCAGATTGGAGGACCAATTGAGTATATCTAGCAATGAGACTCTTTTGGAAATATGGGAAATGCTAAATCTCTCAGAAGCTGATAAACTTGAATTTCACAGACAACTTCAGAATCAAATTGAAGAAAACAACAGAAGGCTTGGAAAAAAATCCAGACAATCAAGGAAATAGATCTATCTGCTCAGACTAGAGGAGCATCTTGATAACAATTGTGAGCAATTTCTTTGTGTACTTTGCATTGTTCAACTTTCAGCAATTTATAGCACTTATTAGTTTTATCTACTATTTTTTTCAAACTATATCTTTAGGATGTCTTATTATCATGTAAACTTGGTGATATATAAACCAAGTGTAGCTAGTAGAACAAACTAACCAAGCAAACACATTTTAAGCAGGGAAATATTTGTAAGCTGCATTCTGTAGAATTTTTCTGTAGTTTATTTGTTCACTTGTAAAGCAGCTGTGAGCTATTCAAGCTTCACAGGGTTCTCTTGATATATATATACATATATATATATATATATATATCTCTCTGGTGGATACTTTCAAATCCACCAGAAAGTTTTAAGGACCTGAGTTTTTATTACTTTATGTTTGATTAACTTAACTCTGTATTCCCCACTTTGCAAATCAAACAGTTAGATATAAATTTAGTTAGAACCATTTTTCATAAATCTCAAAAAGAAGCCAGAATTACATTCAACCCCCCTTCTGTAATTCTTGTTGTATTGTTAGGGAGTAACAGAAACAAGTCGAGTAGGCAATGAGTTGCTATAAATAGACGATAGTCAGAGGTTATCAGGGAGCTGATATAGATAGATTATGAAATATGAAGTATGAGACTGAGCTGTGAGTTGAGAATTGAATTTAAGGCAAGTTTCCTAATTCATTTCTCATAAATGTTGCATAAATTGTGATGTTTCTTTCAAAATTATGGTATCATGTTTATACTGTGAACTACATCTAGGAAACCTTTACTTCTGAGAATGAAACCCATGATTCCTTTCTACCTTCAAGTTCTGAAAAGCCAAACATCTTATCATATCCTATGAACACTTACCCTATGATATGATACCACTTCAAAATCATCATATACCTTTCATTCAGCAATTACAAATCCCTGAATACTTGATTTCGTTTAATGAATACCGAACCTTTGTTATTGCAAGGTTGATATTCTTGTCACATATGATTTGATTATCAACTGCAAATGATGTTTTAGTTAAATATTTTTATAACTGTTGATTATGATTCAGTTTATGATTATGAATGTTTTAATTGAATTCAATTATTAAAATTGGATTTTTTATAAAATATGTGGACCAGATTCATGGTCAATTATAGGCTAAAGTGTGCCTTGGATCCAATATAGAGAACACGGCTCTGGGCCATGTTCGGGGTTAGTGCGTGACTGATCAGCAACCTAACCTTTGGTTTTAGTTAAAATGAGATAAGTCGGGTTCTATAATTCTTTAGAAAGATTGAATTCTCTTAGTTTTCAATTGTCTCAGAGATTGATGAATTTTTTGGTTTAATACCCCGAGTTTATGAATTCCTGATAAATTATTTCAGATCATTATTGCTATATTGGTATTTGCTGGGCATCGATTCTCACCCTTTCTTTTCGTATAACCATTTCAGAAAGGCATAAAAATGAGTTTCTCGAATTCGATAACATTTAAGGCTAAGGATGTGTGAAGAGTATGAGTGGTTAAGTCATCCACATGTCAAAGAAAGTATCCAGAGAAATTGATGAAGAAAGTTCGATTTAGAGTTTTTTATTGAAATTCATTTGTAAATCAGGTTTGTAAATAAAGTAGTAGTGATTCTTCTTATCGAAGATGACTTGATGTTGTATAAGATGTTGTTTATTATAATAGTGGTTGATTCCAATTTTAATGATGTAACCTGTATGTGATCCTGTTTTAGGGGTTAAACTGTTTCATTTTAAATTCTTTTCAAATGTCCAGGTTTTTATTATCTTTTCAAAAATATAGGTTTTCAAATGTTTTTTAAAAATTTGGCTTTCGTGTGATGACGTCAAATCCTGACCCCCGGATTTGAGGGATGTCGCACAACATCTGCTCACTATAGATATGTCAAATCAAGACTATCAGACCATTCTGCTTACCTATAATACAGATGTTAAAATAAAAAGCAGAAAATAGTGAATAAAGCTGAGCAGGATGGCAATGTGGATGCTTGGCTTTCTAAGGACTTCACCTTGGATATGGATGAGGTCTTGGCAAGGTTGAGAGATGAATATGTCACCATTTTGGGGAGTAAAGCCAAGATCCTTGTTAAGTGGCATTTAGGTCCACTTAGAATGACCTATAAAGGCTTGGATTGATGTTTTGAGCTCGAGTTATTTGTGTATTTGATGTGTTTTGTAGTGTTTTTGGATTTCAGACATATAACAGGGATCAAGGTGATTTAGCATTGCTTTGATGCTAAAATGGTGTTAGGAAGGTATCGTGAAGAGTGCTCGTGCAAAGGCCATCAAGAACCAGCAAATAAAGGAAGCAATTTCAGTTTTTCCAGATGGTCAGTGCGCCCGTGTTGTGCTAGTGCGCGGCCGCGCGAGAAGTTGCAGAAGGACAGCGTGCTCGTGCTGGTGAAGCGTGGGCCACGCCGTGTCGGGATAATAAAATCATGTTTCAACTAGAAGACTATTTTCTGGGCTTCTGGATTAATTGGGCTGCTATTTAAAGACAATTTAAAGACGTTTTAAATAACGGAGCCCATGGCGAAGACAACTGCAATCAGCAATGCTCTTACTTAATTTGGACAGCAAATGGGAGAATCTTTGTGTGAGGCTTGGGATCGCTACAAAGAAATGCTTAGAAAGTGTCCTCATTAACTGCTTTTATAACGGGTTGGGTGCTACTTCTAGACCCATGCTTGATGCAGCATCAGGAGGAAGTAGTGGGTAGTGCTGGTTTGAGTTCAGCGCAGTATAGGCGCTTGATGAGGAGGATGGATGCGATGCATAACATCCATAGTAGGTTTGCACACGATCTCACCCAGGCATTGGGGACTGCATTCAGAGCCACAGGAGTTGACATCCAGTGGCTAGTATTTTGTGAGGATTCTGTGTACCCGCCTCCAGACACTCCTGACACTCTACCCCATGAGGGTGATGAACCTGATTCCGAGTAGGTATTCCTGATTCCTTACTATTACCTTCTCTTGGGACAATGAATATTTTAAGTTTAGGGGTGATAGTTAAGAACATATGTTTGTGTGTGTCCATATAGTTTGAATATTCATAGAGTTTATTTCATAGAGTTGCATATTTGTCATGCATGTAGTTTTTTTAATTTTGCATGATAGTTTGTTGCAAAACGTTCATGCATTTGCATTATAACATGATCCCTTAAGTTTACTTTTCTGACTAATTTGTGATATTGATGCTAGTGTAGTGATGTCGTGTATAGTGATGTTAAGTCCTATTGAGTTGATTTGCATGCTAGAAGTAATAAAATTTCACAAAGTCTTATAGGTTGCTTGAGTGGTAGATCATGATCATGTCTTATTTGTTTGTCGAGGTTTAATCTCTTGTTTATATTTAGAATTGAGGATATTCTCTTAATGATAAAATAATATAGTTATTTAAAAATTGGAAAAATTGGATTTTGTTTCTAGTTGTTGTGGCTAGGTGTCAAATGGCTAGTAGCCGGCTCATTTTATATGAGTAGTCTAGGGTTGAGCGAGATGGAGCAAAACACACTCGTTCATAAACCATATGAATAAAAGAAAAAAAATAGAAAAAAAGAAAAGAAAAAAATTATATGTGTTATGCATAACTGATCATGATGGGCTCTTTAATACTCTAGTTATTAAGTTCTTAGGGGACTTTGTGCCTAATGACCTAAGGCTTTCATAGTCTGGGATCCACTAACCTAACATTCGTTACATTGGTATTATTGCATAAGTCTTCTGTGAACCTCACTCATTGCATGATCAAATGAGCATATTGTAATTGTTTATGTGTTGTGAATAAAAGCATAAATCCATATAATAACTCCGATATAAAAATTGAAGTGTTATAAGTCATTTTGAGTTTAGCTTTTATTTTATCTATAACCTTGTGATTGCCTTAATGAGTAGTGAGTCATGATTATTTATCTAGTTGCGATAGTATATCTGTTAAGCTAATGCACACACGCACATTTCTGGCTTGTAAGTTAAATTGTGGGATTTGATTGATCTTTGTGCGAAAAACTGCATTTGTTGAGATGTTGCTCATTGGTTGGTTTAGTTATTCTGAGGGGATCGTTGCATTCATGTAGCTTGCATTCATGCATTTTAATTTCTTGTTCTTTGAGTCTATTTATGCTTGAGGATAATCATCAGTTCAAGTTTGGGGGTGTGTTAAATGACACTTATGTCCACTTAGAATGCTCTATAAAGGCTTGGATTGATGTTTGGAACTCAAGTTATTTGTGTTTTTGATGTGTTTTGTAGTGTTTTTACATTTTAGGAATATAACAGGGATCAAGGTGATTTAGCAATGCTTTGATGCTAAAATGGTGTTGGAAAGGTATCGTGAAGAGTGCTCGTGCAAAGGCCATCAAGAGCTAGCAAATAAAGAAAGCAATTTTAGTTTTTCCAGAAGGTCAGAGCGTCCGCATTGTGCTGGCGTGTGGCCGTGCCAAATATTGCAGAAGGACAGCATGCCCGCGATGGTGAAGCGCGCGGCCGTGCCGTGTCGGGATAATAAAATCCTGTTTCTATTAGAAGGCTATTTTCTGGGCTTCTGGATTAATTGGGATGCTATTTAAAGACAACTTAAAGACGTTTTTAATAACGGATCTTAAGGAGAAGACAGCCAGAAGACTTATAGAACAAATTCAACGAAGGCGGCTAGTTTATTCTTGTGATTTTTTATTCTAAGTTATAATCTTGGATGCTCGTTTTTTGTTTTGTTGAACCTATACTCTGGATTTCGTACTTTGTTTATTATTCATTTTATAAAGACCTAGTTTATTATACCATGCGTTTATCGGAACCCACGGTGATGATGAGTTCGGTTATGGGCTAATCATTATCGCGGTGTTCTAGCGGATTTACTTATGGATTTCTTTAGTTAATTTGTTTCGATACCTTAGTGTGTGGTGATTATATGATATCCTAGTATTAGTTGTGCTTATTCATCTTATGAGCGTCGCAAACTTATAAGATAGCGTGGTAATATCTAATGAAGCGACAGTGAATTTAGAGGTTTAGAACTTGCCATGCTAGCATAGGTTCATGTATTTGTTATGCATGATTCATAGGTAATTTTAGCCATCTTACTTGCCCGATGTAATCACGATAGATAACTTGCACATTAAACCGTTATGTTGTCAAATTCTATAGACATATAGGGTCTCAATATAATTGGTGTCTATTTAGCTTCTATCTCTTTTGTGGATGTCTGGTAGTAGGGTATTCGTACAACGAAAATTGGCGTTTACTCGTTTCATGTTATCTGATTAGTGTCATCACCATTGAAACAAAAAGGCTATTTAATGAAGTAGTAATGAAGTTTAAATCCCATGTCTGTCTTATATAAGAAAATCAACCTTTACTCTCTTAGTTAATTACATGTTACTTAATAATCTTAGTTATAAACAAAACCAATTTGTTATTCGTCTTAGCATTGAATAACCATACCATTGTTGCATAAGTACATTGACTGAAATTAACCTAAACCAGTCTCTGTGGGAATGAACTAGAATTAATTATATATTATTTGCGATCGCGTATACTTGCGTGATATTAGCGTGTGTTTTCGTCCTAACAATCCTCACTCCACAGGAAGTCTATGATGCAGTCACTAAAGTCTATAAGGATCAAATCAAGGTTTTTCACCTCTTTGGTAAAGCACTACAAGTGACTTTGACTAGTGATCAAGAAAAAATCAAAAAGTTAGTGAGGGAGTAGATGGATGAAATTATCCCTTCACAAGTTGAGATCAAATAAAAATTCAAAACCTTTGCAGAACAGATGGCAAGATTTGATCTAACTGTAGTGGATGCAAATATCAAAAATCTAAGGCAATCCTTTGTGGCTTTACATGAGGTGGTTCAACAGCACATTACAAATTCAAATGACACCAGACTCAAGCAGAATCAACTTCATCAAAGTAGATATGAGCAATTTGCTCTTCTAATGGAAGGAATCAAGGAAGTTGTTCAAGCAACATTTGACACTTCTATATCTTCCAGCTCTCAACAACCTATATCAACATCAACCAACTTGCAAATCCAGGCTCTTCAATCTCAAATCCCTACCTTACAGTTCGCCAATGAGTCTCTAACAACTCAAGTATCACAACTCACAACAATGGTGGCAATTCAACAGGATGATATCCAGACCCTGGTGGACTCTCACAAGCATCTACAAATGCAAAATTCAGTATCTTTGGGGGCCAACATGGGTGCACTCAACATTCCACTGCCTGCACTTCCAGAAGCTGTGAGTCCTGAAATCCCTACACCTCTTATCCTGCCTTCTAAGAAGCCTAAGGGGGAGATTGAGGCTAGGCTAATAAGATCATCCCAAACATCTAAATCTGTTAAAGCTGCTAATAAAGGCATATCTCAAGAAGTTGATGTCGGAATGGAGAGGCTCATAAAAGCAGCTGAGGGACCTAGTCTGAGTAAGGAATTAGAAGAATTGCTAAAGGCTCTCAGGGCTTCTCTCAACAACAACTTCATCACCTACAAGAGGGCCTTGAACAAGACTATAAACTTTATAAGGGTGATTTTGGTAACCAAGGGTAATTTTCAGGAAAAGAGAGTTGTTATAAACATCAATGACTCAGGGGTAGATAGATGCATAATGGTGTCCCTAATTTTCTTATCAAGAAGGGCATCTGAATTGGATATCTTCATTAAAAAGTCAATAGAGTAATCAGTGAAGACACTCTCTTGCTTAAGGAATTACAAAAAGCTCAAGAAGCTGCTTTTCCAGAAACATATCTCCAGCCAAGCAAGGGAGTGGCATACATGTGTCCAGCCTCCTAGGAACTCAAGAACATTCTTGTTCCCAGACATTGTGTCATTGTAATATCTGGGATATCGCGTGTAATTATTTTATCAATAAATGATTATTATATGATTATTATATATTTTTTGGTGAATTATCTGTTGATTGATATTGATAAATAGATGTATATATGTGACTAAATGTGAGTATGTTAATTTTAATATGTCCAGAATAAAATATAGATAATTTTGATATGTTTCTGGTAATTTTTGGATCGTTATATGATTTTATAATGATTTACAGATTCAATAATTATTTTATGAAAAAATAAAAAATTATTTTATAAAGCCGTAAATCGTCCAAACTCAACCATTTTTACGTTTTTACAACCCGAAACTCTTCCGAAAGCTCTTTTCTAACCTAATCTGGTAATTCCGGACATTTTCCGTGTTTTGACTTTTTCGATCTGGATTACGGTTTGACCTGTGCGCATCCCGGCGCATAAATTTCGATACGATTATTATTTCGATATATCAACAAAACCCGTATTCTCGAAAGACGGGATATTATTACATTATTTTGGTATAAAGTGTTTTATAAGAAGGCCGGTTTGGATAATTATACAATACGGGTATTAAATCGATCCAAAACGATCTGATTCAAGAGTGCGATATATTAAATCGAAGCTCTAGAAAAACTCTTTATGAATCAATCAACTATTTTGGTGCAGAAATTAAGGTATTTTTCTTATTTAATTGTTTTATTTTGGAATTTATTAAAGATTAAATTATGAAAATTTGTTCTTGATGTTGTTAATATGATTTGATGATCCGATCGTGTTGGTAATATTTTTCTGGTCATTTTGGTACATTATATGTCAAAACCCGAGTTCAATAACATAGAGAAAAGGATGTTTGATTATGTAAAAATGAAATTAGGGTTTATACTCATGAATAATTTCAATTGAGATTTGGAATTTTTACATCGATTGATTCTGGGTAGGAATTAGATGCACCAGTCGTTAGATCGTGTCAAAACGAATCAAAACATAGGCTCAGTTGCTACGTTTGACCCCTGTAAAGCATCGCTGGAAAAGCTCGAACCCAGGCCGGCTTCAATGCGTTTTCGCCGGAAAACACAGGACCGGGGTTACGAACCAAAACGAAGCATGGCCCTGAGTTCCTGGAAACATCAGGAGTATTTTTCTGCAAGAGATTTCACCAAACAACTAGAGATTTGTTCGAATTGGTCTCGCCGGACTCTGCGATTTTCCGTCGGGTTTCGATGTTCTTGATCGACCCGTTCGGCTCGGTCTTGGACCCGAAATAAACCCGACTTTGATCTGATTATTACAAAAACTTTTCTAAAATTATGTTTTTTACAATTTGACCCCCAAAACTTCTGAAATCTTGCAAATAAAGGATGCATGTTTTAAAAACTTACAGAAAATGGATTTCTGTTTTAAAAATAAGTTGTTTATTATTTTAAAAATCAGAAAAATAGTTATTTAATTATTTTAAGTTCAAAAAATTCTTTTTAATTATTTATTTACTTAAAAATAAATCTTATTTATTTTATTAATTAATTTAATTATTTTTTAATTATTTTAATTAATCGATTAGTTTGATATTAATTGATTAATTAATTTAATTAATTGTTTCGAGCTTTAAAATATTATTTAAAATTATTTCAAAGCTCGATAATTAGTATTAAATCATTTTAAAGTTAGATTCGGGTATTCAAACCTTGTTATTTAATTATAAAATGATTCAAAGACCCGTTTTAATCCTGAAAAATGTTCAAAAAATTTGTATTAAATAACTGGAAAATCATTTTAACCCCGAATCTTCTTTGAATAATTATTTTAAATTGAATATCTTATGTGCTACGTGTTATATATGATCTAATTGATGCGTAATATGACTGTACATGCATTGTTTGACTGTTTTATTCATAACTTTCAATCCGTACGTCGGATTTGGGTGAACCGAAGGGTAGTTAGAAGCTTGTAACGAATAGAACATGATGAGAATGAGTACGGATAAGTACATGTGATGTTTAACAGAGGAAGTGAGACATAGAAAGGGAAAGAAAGTGATTGACGGGTGGGAACCAACTGTTAAGTGTTAGTAAAGTAAAAGCGGATTGATAAGGCAAGTGTTCCTATTCTTATTGATTATATTACAAGTATTTTGAACTCTCTTCATTATGTTGCAACTATTCCAAATAGTTCTTATTCTATATTGCAAGTACTTTGAAGTACTTAACCCAAACCCTGATTCTTATTGATCTTGAGCCATAAACCTGATTCTTCATAAACCATTGATTGTTGAATTCTCAGATACAAACCACACCTATACGATACTACTCCACAAATAAATATCTACCACATACTGATTCTTGATACGAGATTGCTTAACATACCAACCCTTATATCTTGTGTAACAGAAGACCAATTCTTATAACTCTTGAACCCTTGGGTCTTCTACTTTCTGATTTTTTCCTTGATTGAAACCCAACCTTTATGATTTCCTTGTTATTTCATGGGATTACAGATCATCCTATGCTTCAAGATAAATGTTGTTTATGATTCAACTATTGATTTACGTTTCTTATCATATTGTGATTATGGAATTGGATTATTTTTAAATATGGACTAGATTCATGGTCAGACCAGATTCGTGGTCATAATAGGCCAATATGTGCCTTGGATCCAGTATATAGAGCAAAGCTGGGAGCCTTGCTCGGGGTTAGTACGTGACTGATCAGCAGCCTAACCTTGATTTTTAAAATAAAAGTTAATATCCAAGTCTAATCATTGCTTATTAGTAAAGTTGATTCCTTATATCATCTCAATTGATCATTGTTAATCTCAGTGACTATCATTATGACATGCTGAGCTAGTTAGCTCACTCTTACAAATCTGTTTATATTCTTTTCCAGTGAAAAAAGAAAGTGGTGGTAGCGAGGATCCCCAGACAAGTGTGCCAGCTAGGTATCCAGGTTAAGATAGAATAAGCTAGCAGATGTTGTATGTCTTAGTTTGTGTTGATAGTTTGTAATAAAGTTTACTTCAGTTGTAAGATAAATAAACTGGGATTTGGAACGTTTGTAATATAAATAAGGTGATGGGTTGTGGGCATACTTTAAACTGCTTTGATCCATGGATAATGGTATGTAGGGTCATTACTATATATTATTATATTCATAAAAAGGTTTAAATATGGTGTGTGTGTGTGTGTGTTGTGGTCCCCAAACTTCTGACCCGGGTTTGGAGGACGTTACAGGTTTGGCATCAGAGCTATGGTTTAAAGTCACTGCCACAAGCCTTGATTGTCAGGAATGGGTATAAAGTTAAGATTAGTATTAGGAAATAAAGAAATAGAGCATCGAAAGGTTGAGTGTGACTAAATAGTAGGTTTCAGTATGTTCCGTGACGAGATTCTAGATTCTTATCTAGTAACGTGATTTTCAGATAGCAGCGATGGCAGATTCCTTTATTTCGATACCATCTGATTACTCGGAGCCTTCCGTCGGAGGACCGTCATCTGATCCACGTCCTTCTCTTCCACCTGTGTCAGCCATAATACATGTTACGATGGTTGCACCAATGCGAACTATTCTACCTCCAAGTATGAGACCACCTATTCAAGGACCTCTACCTGTTCATTCTGACTCAATTGGATATTCGGCTGCGGGTGCGTCTTCGGATTTTGTTGATCCCATTATAAATCAGGTTCTCTCCTTCCCTATTTGTGAATTTTTCTATCTAAACATTGTTTATTTTCTCAGTGATTCTATCGGACGATTGGGGCAAACAATACATATGCGTTGACTATTTATCTGTGTGACAAAAGGGACTGGTGGGACGCCACCGAATTATGTGTTGTGAACTATGCATTATTAAGATTGGCCATCTTATGTACTTGTGTGGTTGCTCTCAGTCATACTGCATCTTCTTCACTTTTTTTTCTCATTCAATTTCCTTGATTTTGAAATTTCAGTTGGTATTCTATGATAATGAATTTCTTCAGTAATCTATAGTATGAGGCTCTTCTTTTGGAGCGAGAAGCCCTGTAGGGCACATATCTGGGAACTACAACACATTATCAGGACTATAGATGTCGGCAGGAATGTGAAGGAATTTTGGAATGAGATTCAGGTGACCCGGAGAGTACTTGAAACTAGACGACATAGATGATGTGACAGCTGATATATATATAATAATGTGTGATATGTAAGATCAGAATTTTGGTGGGAATATAAATGAACAAGAATTGCTGACTAATGGATAGGCTTGTTGTACCTTTTCCTTCAATAAAACATTTCACACTTGTACCACCAAACTTTGATATATACCAGTACATTTCCTTTCCAGATTGTCATCTACTTTACTATACCCATTTTATTTTATTGCACCAGTTATAAAACTCTTGTGATAACCTGTATTTTTTCCCTAACTATTTATATTCTGTAAAGAAGCATGCAATTTACTTAGTTCGACTACTGAAAATGTTTTCAAAAAGAGATATTTCTATTTTACAAAAATATTTTTAGAAAAGGGATTTGATTTAAAGGCTAAATAAGTTGTTTGATTATTTACTGGAAATGCCTCCTAGAAGAAACACCCATGCTACCAACCAAAATAAAGAAACCAACAATAACAACAACAACAATACCCAAGACAGCAATAACCAGAATGTGAATCCAGGTCCCCTAGACACAACTATAGCCCAGAATCTTCAGATCTTGGCGCAACAGACAGTCCACCTGACTCAACAATAGCAGAGGTAAACTAACCCTCAGGTAACCTTTAAGACCTTTCAGGCGGTGAATCCACCAGAGTTTAAAGGTTCTGTAGATCCGATTGAGGTAAGGGTCTGGTTGAAGGAGATTGAAAAGGAATTTGCCTTAGTTAAGGTGAGGGAGGAACATAAGACTGAGTTTGCAAGTTATTATCTGAAGAATGAAGCCACCTACTTGTGGGAAACTGTTAAAGTGTTGGAAATGTTACGTGGGATAGATTTAAGAAGTTATTTCTAGAGAAGTATTTCCCTCAATTTGTTCAGGATCAAATGGAATTGAAATTTCTGGAGCTCAAGCAAGGGAATATGTCAGTGGCAGATTATGAAAGCAAGTTTGAGGAATTGTCTAGGTTTGTTCCATCCTATATGGACACTGATAGGAAGAAGGCTAAGAGATTTCAGCAAGGACTCAAGGCATGGATCTGAGGGAAGGTGGCCATATTTGAATTGGACACGTATGCGGGAGTTGTGCAGAAAGATATGATTGCGGAGGTAGAAAGTGAAATATCTCAGAAAGAGAAGGAAGGTAAGAAGAAGATGTTTTAAGGGAGTGAAGGACAGTCTCAAGCAGGGAAGTTTTCAAATTTCAATCAAAGGAAAGGCAAGTTCTAGCCCGGAAGAAATTTCAACAGACAGAATGCCGGCAACGGAAGCCAGGGTAACCATCCAGCCACTAGGAACCAGCCAACCCAGCAGAGGCTAGCTCTACCAGATTTCCAAGTCTGTGGAAAGAAACATGGTGGAGTTTGCAACAAGTTGAATGTGGTTTGCTACAGATACAACCAGAGGGGGTATTATTCAAGGGAGTGCCGTAATCAGCTAGCTAGGGAGCCAGCCAACAAGGATCAACCTACCAGGAATCAGGCAGGAAAAGTTCCAGCAATTGGGTATACCTGTTTCAAGTGCGAAAAGTCAGGACACATAACAAGGGATTGTAAGGCACCAATTCCAGTCAATAATACATTGTGAATCATGGGAGCCCCTCCAGTAGTGAATGAACCTCCCAGAGCTAGAGTTTATGACATGTATGTGAAAGATGCTATCATGGACACTGATGTTGTGGCAGGTACGCTTACTGTGAAGTCTTTATGTGCAAAGGTGCTAGTAGAATTGGGAACAACTCGATCATTTATTTCTCAATATTTTGTTGATAAGTTGAATTGCCCAATTGAATTGCTAAGTGAAATTATGACGGTAGAATTAGCAAATCAGGAATGTGTATCGGTTAATCAGGTATGTAAGAGCTCTGAGATTGAGATTTCTGGCAATAAGTTTGCTGCTGACTTGATACCATTTAAGTTAAGAGAGTTTGACATTATCCTAGGAATGGACTGGCTATCTAAGCCTGATTCTCGGATAGATTGTCGTAATAAGAAAGTAATCTTGAAGATGCCAGATGAGAAAGTGGTGACGTTTAAAGGCCAGAAGTAAGCAAAGAAGTTCTTGACGATAATTCAAGCTAAAAAGTTATTGCAACACGGATGTGAGCACTTCATTATGTACGTGATCGATAAAAGCCAGGAGCCAGTAAAAATGGAAAACATTCCAATGGTAAATGAATTTACAGACATGTTTCCAGATGAATTACCAGGACTTCCTCCAGATAGAGAAATTGAGTTTGTGATCGACTTAGCACCCAGAACGGAACCAGTATCTAAGGCCCCATACAGAATGGAGCCTGTTAAAATGAAGGAATTGGCAAAGCAATTGCAAGAGTTATTAGAAAAAGGAGTGATTAGACCCAGTGTATCCCCATGGGGTGCACCGGTACTCCTTTTTAAGAAGAAAGACGAAAGCATGAGGTTATGCATCGACTATCAAGAACTCAATTATCTTACGATCAAGAACAAGTATCCATTGCCTCAAATCGATGATTTGTTTGACCAGCTGAAAGGAGCCAAGTATTTTTTTAAGATTGATTTGAGATCCTGATATCATCAATTAAAGATCAAACCTGAAGAAATAGTGAAGACAACTTTCAGAACAAGATACGGTCATAATGAATTCTTAGTAATGTCTTTTGGATTGACCAATGCCTCACCAGCATTTATGGACTTGATGAACAGAATTTTCAAGGAATATTTGGACAAGTTTGTAATTGTCTTTATCGATGATATTTTGATCTACCCCAAGCCAACGGAAGATCACGCGGAACACCTAAGGACAGCTTTGGAAATTTTGAGAAAGAAGAAGTTGTATGCAAGGTTTTCGAAGTGTGAATTTTGGTTACAAGAATTTCAATTTTTAGGGCACGTAGTAAGTAATGAAGGAATCAAAGTGGACCCAACAAAGATTGAAGCTATTACGAATTGGGAAAGGCCAAAAACACCAACAGAGGTGAGAAGTTTCTTGGGATTAGCGGGATATTATCGAAGATTTGTTCAAGATTTCTTGAAGATTGCGACGCGTTTAACAAAGCTTACCAGGAAAAGTGAGAAGTTTATATGGAACAAAAAGTGCGAAGAAAGTTTTCAAGAATTAAAGAAGAGATTGATCACGTCACCTGTTTTGTCACTTCCAGATGATCAAGTGAATTTTGTAATCTATAGTGATGCTTCTCATAAGGGATTAGGTTGTGTTTTGATGCAATATGATAAAGTCATTGCATATGCATCTAGACAACTAAAACCTCATGAGCAGAAGTATCCTACTCATGACTTGGAACTAGCAGCGATAGTATTCGCCTTGAAGATTTGGAGACACTATCTATACGGAGAAAAATGCGAGATCTATATGGATCACAAAAGTTTAAAATACATATTCACGCAAAAGGAGCTTAACATGAGACAGAGGCGATGGTTGGAGCTGATCAAGGACTATGATTGCACAATTAACTATCATCCAGGAAAAGAGAATGTGGTAGCTGATGCGTTAAGCAGAAAGGAAAGACTGAACGTGATGATAGTACTTGAAGAATTATACAAGGAATTTCAGAAATTGGAATTAGAAGTCGGAATTTGTAAGCCTGATGAAGCAAAGATGTATAGTTTGACTTTTCAGTCAGAATTTTTAGAAAAGATAAGAAGATGCCAAGAGAAAATAATGGATCAAGATATCAATCGTTTGGCTGGAGAAGAATTATGCACTCAAAAGGATGAACAAGGTATTCTCAGATTTTCTTCCAGAATTTGGATTCCACCAGTAACAGAACTGAAAAATGAAATTCTACAAGAAGCTCACAACTCAAGGTATTCCATTCATCAAGGAAGTACCAAGATGTACAGAGATTTAAAAGAGAATTATTGGTGGCCAGATATGAAAAGAGAAATTGCGGAATGGGTTAGCAAATGTTACATATGCCAAAGAGCTAAGGCGGAGCACCAAAGATTAAGTGGGTTATTACACCCACTAGAGATTCTAGAATGGAAATGGGAGCACATTGCTATAGATTTTATAGTTAGATTACCAAGAACGAAAGCAAACCACAATGCCATTTGGGTTATAGTGGACATACTAACCAAATCAACACATTTCTTGCCTATCAATGAAAGATTTTCACTGGATAAATTGGTTCACATGTATTTGAAGGAAATAGCCATGATCTAATTCAAGATTCTGGAGAAGTTTTCAAGAATGTTTGGGAACTAAGTTGAACCTGAGTACGGCTTATCATCCGCAGACCGATGGCAAAAGTGAGAGAACAATCCAAACAATTAAAGACATGCTACGTGTTTTTTCCATTGATTTCAAAGGAAATTTGGATGAGCATTTTCCCTTAGTAGAGTTTGCTTACAATAATAGTTATCATGCCGGTATCGGAATGCCACCCTATGAAGCTCTTTATGGACGCAAGTGTCGATCACCGGTATATTGGGATGAAGTCGGAGAATGTAAGATACTTGGACCCGAATTGGTGCAACAGAAAAAAGAAGTTGTTGAAGTCATCCAGAAAAGGTTAATTGCATCACAAGATCGGCAAATAAAGTATGCAGATCAATCAAGATAGGACATGGAATTCAAAGAAAGAGATCTAGTGTTACTAAAGGGGTGTCATCGTGGAAAGGATTATCGAGATTCAGAAAGAAAGGAAAGCTAAGTCCTAGATACGTTGGACCTTTCAAAATTATGAAACATGTCGGCAAGGTAGCATATGAATTGGCATTACCCCCGCACATAGAACACAGTCATAACGTATTTCACCTATCGATGCTTAAGAAGTATAATCCAGATTCTAAGCATGTAATTGAGTATGAGCCGATAGAACTTCAGACAGATTTATCGTATGTAGAGAATCCAATAGAGATTCTAGAAAAGTGATAAAAGATATTAAGAAATAAAGTTGTAAATTTGTAAAAGTATTGTGGAGAAACCCAAAGGTTGAAGAGTCAACCTGGGAACTAGAAAGTGATATGCAAGAAAAGTACCCTCAGTTGTTTACTTAGCAGATTCTAAGGACAGAATCCTTTTAAAGGAGGAAGGATGTAATATCCTGGATATCGCGTGTAATTATTTTATCAATAAATGATTATTATATGATTATTATGTAATTTTTGGTGAATTATCTGTTGATTGATATTGATAAATAGATGTATATATCTGATTAAATATGAGTATGTTAATTTTAATATGTCCAGAATAAAATATAGATAATTGTGATATTTTTATGGTAATTTTTCGATCGTTATATGATTTTATAATGATTTACAGATTCAATAATTATTTTATGAAAAAATACAAAATTATTTTATAAGGCCGGGAATCGTCCAACCTCAACCGTTTTTACATTTTTGTAACCCAAAACTCTTCCGAAAACTCATTCCTAACCTAATCTGGTAATTCCGGATATTTTCCGTATTTTAACTTTTTCGATCCGGATTACGGTTTGACACGTGCGCGTCCTGGTGCATGATTTTCGATAGGATAATTATTTTGATATGTCAACGAAACCCGTAGTCTCGAAAGACGGGTATTATTACATTATTTTCGTATACAGTGGTTTATAAGAAGCCCGGTTTGGATAATTATCCTATACGGGTATTAAATCAGATCATTTTTGCAGTTATTTAGCGGCTAAGTAACTAATTTATCAATCCAAAATGATCCAACATGATCCAATATTCCATAAATATATATCGCCCTTTTATTATTTCATTTTAGTCGTATAATCACAATCTGTTAGTTACAACCAGTAAAATACATAGCAAAACCCTAAAAACGTTGTGTTCTTCATAATCAAACCCACAAATGAAGGCATTATCGAACTCGAATTCAAGCGTGCAATATATCAAATCGATGCTCTCGAAAAACTCTTTCTGAATCTATAAACTATTTTGGTGCATAAATTAAGGTATATTTCTTATTTAATTATTTTATTTCGAATTTATTAAATATTAAATTATGAAAATTTGTTCTTGATGTTGTTAATATGATTTGATGATTCCATCGTGTAGATAATATTTTTCTGGTCATTTTGGTATATTATATGTCAAAAATCGAGTTCAATAACATAGAGAAAATGATGTTTGATTCTGTAAAAATGAAATTAGGGTTTATATTCATGAATAATTTCAATTAAGATTTGGGAATTTTACATCGATTGATTATGGGTAGGAACTACGTTTGGACCCCGTAAAGTATCGCCGGAAAATCTCGAATCCCGGCCATCTTCAATGGCGTTTTCGCCAGAAACACAGGACCGGGGTTACGAACAAAAACAAAGCATGGCCCTGAGTTCCTGGAAACATCAAGAGTATTTTTCTGCAAGAGATTTCACAAAAAAACTAGAGATTTGTTAAAACTGGGCTCGTCGGACTCTGCGATTTTTCGGCGGGTTTCATTGTTCTTGATCGACCCGTTCGGGTCGGTCTTGGACCTGAAATAAACCCAACTTTGATCTGATTATTACAAAAACATTTCTGAAATTATATTTTACAATTTGACCCCCAAAACTTCTGAAATCTGGCAAATAAAGGATGCCATTTTTAAAAACTTACAGAAAATGGATTTTTGTTTTAAAAATAATTTGTTTATTATTTTAAAAATCAGAAAAATAGTTATTTAATTATTTTAAGTTAACAAAATTATTTTTTAATTATTTATTTACTTAAAAATAAATCTGATTTATTTTATTAATTAATTTTAATTAGTTTTTAATTATTGTAAGTAACCGATTAGTTTGATATTAATTGATTAATTAATTTAATTAATTATTAATTAATTTTAATTGATTTAATAATTAGATTTAATTATTTAAAATTGATTTAAAAATCCTGAAAATATTTTCGAGCTTTAAAGTATTATTTAAAATTATTTCCAAGCTCGATAATTAGTATTAAATCATTTTAAAGTCAGATTCGGGTATTCAAACCCTGTTATTTAATTATAAAATGATTCGGAGACCTGTTTTAATTCCGAAAAATGTTCAAAAAATTCGTATTAAATACCTGAAAAATCATTTTAACCCCAAATCTTCTTTGTATAATTATTTTAAATTGAATATCTTACGTGATATGTGTTATATGTGATCTGATTGATGCGTAATATGATTGTACGTGCATTGTTTGACTGTTTTATTCATAACTTTCAATCCGTACGTCAGATTTGGGTGAAACAAAGGTTTGTTAGAAGCTTGTAACGAATAGAACGAGATGAGAATGAGTATTGATAAGTACATGTGATATTTAACAGAGGAAGCGAGACGTAGAAAGGGAAATCAAATGATTGATGGGGGGAACCAACTGACAAGTGTTAGTAAAGTAAAAGTAGATTGATAAGGCAAGTGTTCATATTCTTCTTGATTATTTTACAAGTATTTTGAACTACCTTCATTATATTGCAACTATTCCAAACAGTTCTTATTCTATATTGTAAGTACTTTGAAGTACTTAATCCAAACCCTAATTCTTATTGATCTTGAGCCATAAGCCTGATTCTTCATAAACCATTGATTGTTGAATTCTCAGATACAAACCACACCTATACGATACTAATCCAAAAATACATATCTACCACATACTGATTCTTGATCGAGATTGCTTAATATACCAACCCTTATATCTTGTGTAACAAGAGACCAATTCTTGTAACCCTTGAACCCCTGGGTCTTCTGCTTTCTGATTCTTTCCTTGATTGAAACCCAACCTTTATGATTTCCTTGTTATATTTCATGGGATTATAGATCATCCTATGCTTCAAGATATATGTTGTTCATGATTCAACTATTAATTTATGTTGCTTATCATGTTGTGATTCTGGAATTGAATTGTTTTTAAATATGGACCAGATTCGTGGTTGGACCAGATTCGTGGTCATAATAGGCCAATGTGTGCCTTGGATCCAGTATATAGGGCAAAGCTGGGAGCCTTGCTCGGGGTTAGTGCGTGACTGATCAGCAGCCTAACCTTGATTTTTAAAATTAAAGTGAATATCCAATTTTAATCATTATTTATCAGTAAACTTGATTAATTATGTCATCTCAATTGATCATTGTCAATCTCAGTGACAGTCATTATGACTTGTTGAGCTAGTTAGCTCACTCTTGCAAATCTGTTTATATTCTTTTCTAGTGAAAAAGGAAACTGGTGGTAGCGAGGATCCCCAGACAAGTGTGCGAGCTAGGTATCCAGGTTGAGATGGAATAAGCTAGCAGATGATGTGTGGCTTAGTTTGTGTTGATAGTTTGTAATAAAGTTTACTTCCGTTGTAAGATAATTAAACTGGGATTTGGAACATTTGTAATATAAATAAGGTGATGGCTTGTGCGCATACTTTAAACTTCTTTGATCCGTGGATAATGGTAAGTAAGGTCATTGCTATATATTATTATATTCATAAATAGGTTTAAATATGGTGTGTGTGTGTTGTGGTCCCGAAACATCTGACCCGGGTTTGGAGAGGGTTACAGTCATGGAACACAAAAAGCTTATGATAACTTTAGAAACTGGATTGAAGACCAAAAAGAACAAGACTGATGAAGATATAAAGATGATATATATTTTAGGGAGATATTTGAGAAATCCTGACACCAATTTGCCCAAAACTCAAATCAATAAGGATGACTTGGATGATGATGAGCAAAAGAAAGATGATCAAAAACCTTCTGGCTCAAATCCAAGTCAACCCTCCAAGGAAACTGGCAGCAAAGAAGATGAAAAGAAAAGAGATGCTAAGAAAAAGGGGAAAGATGAGAAGAAAGGTGATGAGAGAAGAAGGAACAAGGAAAAATGTCCAGTCAATTCAAATCCAATATGCTCAAACCACTAAAACTATAAGCTCAAACATTCTTCTATCTTTGACCTTTAATCCCAAGTTTTTGTACAAGCCAACTACAAACACACTACTCAAAATACCAATCACATCTAGCCAGTTCACCTTGAAAAAAATCACAAACTTACCCTCATTCAAACCACCAACCAAAACTTATTTCAAATATGTTGGAAGAAAACCAAAGAAATTACAAGTCCCTGTAAGGACCATCTGCAACTGTGTTGATCAATATGACTTTCTACCACTAAATTGGTGCATCACAGATGATGAATACTTTCAGCAGTTAGCTGAAAAAATAGTAAAATTCTGGGTTGTATCCTATACAGATATCAGGATATATTATGATGATGGTACTGTTAGATATATATGTGATCTCATGTCTAATAATGATTTGTGTTTAGTTTTCAGATCTTAACTAACAGGACAAATCAGGACTTGACTGGAAATCAGTACTTATACTGAAGTCAGGACTTAAGATATCAGGACTTAAGTTATCAGAACTTAAGATATTAGGAGATATTTATCAGGAGATAATATCAGGACTTAAGGAGACGTTCAGATAAGGAAGGCGGCTAATTGAAAGGAAAGAAGATCAAGAAAAACATAAGAAGAGATATGCATGAAGAAGAATTCTATGAAGAATAAAATACTTGGAAGAAAAGATAACTGATTGATATATATTAGGAAGCAGAATCATATTCGATATCAATTAGAACTTATCTTGTAACTGTGTAGTATATAAACACAGACATAGGTTTTACACTATATGTGTTATCTTAATCGAGATTATTATTCATCGTAACCCTAGTAGCTCTCGTGATAATTTGTTCATCACTGAGAGAGAACAGTTCTTTATAACAGAGTTTATTGTGTTGAATAAAATCTGTGTTCTGTTACTTGAGTTCTTATATTCGATTTGATTGTAGTAAACACTATATTCAACCCCCTTCTACAGTGTGTGTGACCTAACAAGTGGTATCATAGCAATCTGTTAACATACATACAGTAAAGATCCAAAAACAATCATGTCTGAAGAAGCACAAACTCCAACCAAGCCCACCAAAACTGAAGAAACTCCAAAGACTCAAATTCATAATCGATATGAGACTATTAGGGTTCCCATACTGAAACCTTCTGAGTATCCCATATGGAAGGTGAGGATGTCTATGTTTCTGGAAGCTACAGATCCAGAATACCTTGACAGAATTAATGAAGGACCACATAAGCTAACCAAGCTCTCTGTTGTAGTTGCAGATCAGCCAGCACATACTGTACCAAAGGAAAAAAGTGAATATACAGCTGGAGATATCTCATATTGCAAAGGATGCAAAGGTAAGACATTTGTTGCACAGTGCCATTGATAATGTCATGTCAAACAGGGTAATTAACTACAAGACTGCAAAGGAGATATGGGATGCCTTGGAGACAAGATGTCAGGGAACTGATTCAATTAAGAAGAACAAGAGGACTATACTCACTCAAGAGTATGAGCACTTTGACTCAAAACCTGATGAGTCATTAACTGGTTTATATGATAGATTTGTCAAACTCTTGAATGATCTGTCACTGGTGGATAAGGAATATGATCTTGAAGATACTAATCTCAAATTCCTTTTAGCTTTTCCTGAAAGTTAGGATTTGAAGGCCAAAACTATAAGAGACAACTATGCTCTTGATGAAACTACTCTTGATGAAATTTATGGTATGCTCAAGACTCATGAACTTGAGATGGATCAAAGAAGCAAGAGGCATGGGAGAAAGTCAAGGACAATTGCTCTTAAGGCTGAGGAGGAATCCCCTAAAGTGGTTGTCTCAAAGAAAGGCAAAGAAAAGGCTCTCATCACAAAGTCTGATACTGAGTCATCAAGTTCTGATAGTGATGAGGATTCAGAAACTGAAAGTCTATCTTAGATGGACCCTGATGAAGAGATGATGAAGCTATGTGCTCTTATGGTGAGAGGAATCACACATATTGCATACAGGAAATTCAGAAGGGTAAAGAAGTTTTCCAGGAAAGGTGCAAGTTCTAATAAGAAAAGTTTAAGAAAATCTGAAGGCAAAGGAGGAAAGTCTGACATAGGAGATTACTCAAATGTCAAATGCTACATCTGTTGTGAGAAAGGCCACATATCTCCAGATTGCAAGAAAGGAAAAAGTGACAAAGGAAAGGCTTTTGTCACAAAGAAGAAAAGCTGGACAGACACTTCAGATTCTGAAAGTGAGGTAAACTATGCCTTGATGGCAAATGCTGATAGCAGTTCTGAAGCTGCTGAGTTAAAGGTGATGATATTACTGAGTTGAGAAGATATCTTAAAACCATGTTCATTAGTTATAGAGTTCAAACCTTAACATGTGAAATATTAACTTCTGAAAATGTTGCTTATAAAAAGAGGAATGATTATTTAGAAAAAGAGTTAGTTATGTTCCATCAAACTCATAAAGATAGAGATGATGTTTTTTATGTTAGAGATGAAGTGCTTAAAATGAATGAATCTCTAAAAACTGAGTTAGAAAAGGAAAGAGAGATTATCAGGACTTGGACTATCTCTGGCAGAACAACTCAGAATTTGTTAAGTAGTGGAAATTGGAAAGAGGGCTTAGGTTATGGAGATGATAAGAATAATAAAGGAACTGTAGAAATTGAGCCTATAGTTGTTAAACAAATGCCAAAGGTAAATCCTGTTAAGTTTGTAGCTGTAAAGTCTGATATTGATAAATCAGAAGTTAAAGAGAAATTAACTTCTGACAAACCAAAAGAGGATAAGCCAACTGAAGTTAACATAGGCTTAATGACAAAGAAGCAGCTTAAGCATAAGCTGAAAGAAGTTAAGAATGTAAACAAGGTAAAGCCACCTAGGAAAAATAGGATTGGAAAGGAAGGTGTGAATAAAAGCAATGATTATAAGCTTGTTCCTAATGCTCCTAGAAAGAAATGTTATAACTGTGGAAATTCTAACCATCTGGCTTCTTTTTGCAGGAAGAATAAAAACATAAACTCCTTACCTTCAAAATCAGGAGTTAAGAGTCAGTCTGTTAGATATAGGCCCAAAATCCTTGTTTTCATTATGGTAGTTTATGGCATTCCATTTATACTTGTAAGGAATATCATAGTTTGTACTATGATTATTATCAAATAAAACCTTTTTTTAAAGAAAGTTAGCATTATTCCTTCTAGTGAAAGTTCTGATGCAAAGTCTGATACTGTAAATTCTGATAAGAAAAATGTTAACATAAACTCTGATGTTAAATCCGCTGCAAATGTTAACAAACTAAATAAGGCCAAAGGATCCAAGCAAGTCTGGGTCCTTAAACCTAATCATTAGTGGTCTTTGTGATTGCAGGGTAACAGGAAAAACATCCCAGTTCTGGACAGTGGATGTTCGGGACATATGACTGGAAATAAAGCCATGCTATCAGACTTTGTGGAGAAAGCTGGCCCAGGTGTTTCTTATGGAGATGGCAACATGGGAAAAACTCTAGGATATGGCATTATCAATCTTGGGAATGTCATTATTGAAAAAGTAGCTCTAGTCTCAGGACTTAAACACAATCTGCTGAGTGTTAGTCAAATCTGTGACAAAGGTTATCATGTGGATTTATTTGAAGAACACTATGAAGTTGTAAGCAAATCTACAGGCAAAGTTGTTCTGAAATGATACATGCATGGTAACATTTATGAAGCCAAGCTTTCAACAAGTTCTGATGGTTCTGCAATCTGTCTGTTAAGTAGAGCATCAATTGAAGAAAGCTGGGATTGGCACAAGAAACTCTCTCATTTAAATTTTAACAATATAAATGAACTAGTCAAGAAAGATCTTGTGAGAGGACTGCCAAAATCAGTATTTGCTCCTATTGGCCTTTGTGATTCATGTCAAAAGGCAAAACAAAGAAAATCTTCATTCAAGAGCAAGACTAAATCTTCAATTCTTGAGCCTTATCACCTACTACATGTTGATCTATTTGGTCCAGTGAATGTCATGTCTATTGCAAAGAATAAATATGCTATGGTCATAGTGGATGAGTTCACCAGATACACATGGGTGTATTTCTTGCACACAAAAAGTAAAACTGCATCTATCTTGATTGATCATGTCAAACAACTAGATAAATTGGTTAAAGAATCTATGAAAATTTTAAGAAGTGATAATTGCACCGAGTTCAAGAATTTGATTATGGAAGAGTTCTGCAAAGACCATGGAATAAAGCAGGAATTCTCTGCTCCTGGAACTCCACAGCAAAATGGAGTTGTTGAAAGAAAGAATAGAACTCTTATTAAAGCTGCACGAACTATGCTTGATGAAGCAAAGTTACCAACCTACTTTTGGGCTGAAGCTGTGTTGACTGCTTGTTTTACTCAGAATGGTGAAGACACCATATGAGATGGTGAAGAAAAAGAAGCCAAATCTGAAGTATTTTCATGTATTTGGATGCAAGTATTTTGTTCTTAAGACTCATCCTGAACAGCTATCCAAATATGATCTAAAAGCTGATGAAGGATTTTTTGTTGGATATCCACTTTCCACAAAAGCCTTTAGAGTCTACAATTTAAGAACAAGGGTTGTCATGGAATCTATCAATGTCTCTTTTGATGATAAGAAGATTACAGGACTTGAAGATTTCAATGATCATGATCAGCTGAGATTTGAGAATGAAGTTTTAAATTCTCACTCTGTAAATCCTGACGGTCTAAATCCTGACAGTCTAAATCCTGATACTGCAAACTCTGATGGGTTAAACTCTAATGTTATTGAAAATATGGTGACTATGCCAAAGGAAAATGTACCTGTGCAGGGAGAGCATATTGAAGATCCAACCACATCTCAAGAAGCATCAGAACAAAGAACAGGCTCTTCAAGTTCTGATTCATCAAGTTCTGATGGGGCAAGTTCTGATAATTCTGGAAACTCAAATTCTGATTCATCAAGTTCTGATGGGCCAAATTCTGATAATTCTGGAAACTCAAATTCTGAAGGATCCAACTCAGAGAGCATAATTTCAGGGGGAGCATCAGAAAATGTTGATGGAGACAGCATGGATCATGGGGGAGCATCGAGTTCTAGAGATAACCTTCCATCTACAAGGAAGTGGACTAAAGCACATACACCTGACTTGATTATTGGAGATCCTGAAGCAGGTATTAGAACTAGAACAACAACATCAAATGAATGTCTCTATCATTATTTTCTTTCGCAGATTAAACCAAAGAAAGTGGAAGAAGCTCTTCAAGATGCTGATTGGGTGCAAGCAATGTAGGAAGAGTTAAATGAATTTGAAAGAAATAAAGTCTGGACCCTAGTTCCAAGACCAAAGAACAGATATGTTGTTGGTACAAAATGGGTGTACTGATAGTGATAGCATAATTACAAGGAATAAAGCAAGGCTGGTTGCAAAAGGATACTCTCAACATGAGGGAATTGATTATGATGAAACATTTGCACCAGTTGCTAGATTGGAAGCCATAAGAATATTTTTCGCTTATGCTGCTCATAAAAAGTTTACAGTCTTTCAAATGGATGTAAAAAGTTCTTTTCTTAATGGAGAATTAGAAGAAGAAGTATATGTTGAACAATCTAACCTCCAGGTTTTGTAGATTCAAAATTTCCTCATCATGTCTACAGACTTGATAAAGCACTTTATGGCCTTAAGCAAGCTCCTAGAGCATGGTATGAGACATTAGCTCAGTTTCTTCTGGAAAGTGGATTTAACAGAGGGACTATTGACAAAACATTGTTTTATCTCAAACATGGAAATGACTTACTTTTGGTGAACATATATGTTGATGATATCATTTTTAGTTCTACAAATGACAGACTTTGTAAAAGGTTTGCCAAGCTAATGCAGTCAGGATATCAAATGAGTATGATGGGAGAACTTAGCTATTTTCTGGGCCTTCAAGTCAAGCAGAATGAAGAAGGAACTTTTATTTGTCAATCTAAGTACACCAGAAATTTGTTGAAGAAATTTGGAATGCAAGACTGTTCAAGTGCATCCACTTCTATGGCCACTACAACAAAATTGGATAAGGATACTGGTACATCAGTAGATATTACTGATTACAGAGGTATGATTGGCTCACTACTCTATCTAACTGCAAGTAGACCTGATATCATGTATGCTACCTGTCTTTGTGCAAGATTTCAGGCAGATCCAAGAGAACCTCACTTAATAGCTGTAAAAAGAATTTTCAAGTACCTTAAGGGTACAACTGATCTGGGATTGTGGTATCCTAAAGAATCAGACTTTAAGCTAATAGGTTACACAGATGCAGATTTTGCAGGATGCAAAATTGACAAGAAAAGCACAAGTGGAAGCTGCCAATTTCTTGGAGGCGGATTGGTTTCTTGGTTTAGCAAGAAACAGAAGTCAATTTCTATACCAACTGCAGAAGCAGAATACATTACTGCAGGAAGCTGTTGTGCACAGATTCTTTGGATGAAGAATCAATTACTGGATTATAGGTTAATATATTCTAAAATTCCTATTTACTGTGATAATCAAAGTGCTATTGCTATGACAGGTAATCCAGTTCAACACTTAATGACAAAACACATCAGCATAAGGTACCACTTCATAAGGGAACATGTGGATGAAGGTACAGTGGAATTGCATTTTGTTCCAACGGATCAACAACTAGCAGATATCTTCACAAAACAACTGTGTGAAGCTACTTTTACAAGACTGGTAAATGAACTTGGAATGGTTTCAGGTTCTTTCTCTAAATATGCTTAGTTTATGTTTTGATACATAAGACTTTATGATCAGTATTTACAGATATTACTATCCTTGTATATTCTGTGCTTAAATTGAAATTTTCTAAGTGTTGATTGTTGTCTGATGTGAATTTCTAAACTCTGATAGTGATATGAATGTTTCTATGACTATTCAATCCAATGAGGATAACTGTGTTAGATGCTGACCTAGTAGTCTTTAATATACTAAAGATCCCATGTTTGAAGTAATTGTTTATGTGGAAATCTTTTAACACAAGCAAATTCTGATATTGAGCTTGGTTAAGTTTACTTTGTGTATCTTATTACTAAGTCAAAAACTAGAATAGTGCTTCTTATCTGTTAAATTCTGATGTTAGTAAATCTGATAGATGTACTAAGTGCTGATAAGCCTCACTTATCAAAAGAAAAAGAAAAGAAAATAAATAAATATCAGGTACTCATTTGAGATCTAGAGTAAAAATGTTGAAGGGAAGATCCAAGTGCATTGCTGGTATTAAGTAATATGCATTAGAAAAACAAAATAAATTTTTTTTGGTGACTTTTCACATTCTCTGATTACTGGAGAAATACTTTGATAATAGCATAAATTCTGATAAGCAGTCATGACTCACTTACACTGAGAAGCCACTGTAAAAAGGAATTTCAAAAGATGCATAAAATGGGCATAAAACAGTTGAGGTGGACTCATGCATGAACTCATTCTATAGTAGACTTCAGAATCATGACAGATTTTGAGCAAAGTTCTTAGTTATGCCTTATTTCTAAGATTTACTGAAGTGAATCAGACTTTACTCCACATGAATGATGAAAATTATGTTGGTGATACATATTGTTTCAGATGAACAGTTTAAGTGTTAGTTGCATAAATTCTGAGGACAAATTCTAATGGAAGTTTTGATGATTAAGTTTTGAAGAAACCATATCAGTATTTATGTGAAGAATTACAGAAATAAACATTCACTTTTCGAGTAAAGGAGCCATATTCTGATGACTTTTAAATTCTGATAATAATTAAGTTCTGATGCTGACGTGGCAGTATTTATTTACTTGGTTTATTTTTAAGTCAATACTTGAATGGTTATATTTTTCAGAATATTGGATTATGTAAGATAAATCAGTAATAATCATTTGTTTAGTGGGAATAGTTTTTTTTAAAAACTGAACGTGCAATGTAATCATTACTTATTTACCGTGCCCATTAACTTTTGCCTTAACTATTGCATGGCTGACAGGTGTAAAGGTCTGTTCCACTTCTCAATAACAGCTGTCACGTGGGTTGTCTAAGTAAAAGAGATAAAAGATTTTCAAATCTTTTATTCACATATCTATTCTATTCACTCTCTCTCTTTCCCTTATTTTTTCACATTTTCTGACGGCTTTCAATCCAGACTTTTCATCAAACACCTTTCAGAAAAACTAATTTCTCACTTATTTTGGATGGCGCCCAAGGATTTAATTGTTGATGGAGCCAAGTTTGTACCAAATAACTATGCTGCAATCCTGAACAAGGCTGAAGCTCCATCAGATCTGCACTTTGTGCAAGATTTATTAGCCAATAGTGAGATTGGGTATGCTTTGACCCAACCTCAAACTATTTCAAGCAAACAAGTGCTGACATTTTGGCGAACTGGGCTTTTTGATAATGGTGGTGCTACTGGTACTCCAAGCATTGTTTTCACATCCGGAGATGTCGAGCATGTTGTTACTCCTGGAGCAGTTCGTAAAGCTCTCACTTACCTGAAGGTTGTACATTCTCAACAGTGGAGGATCCTATTTTACAGCAGCTTATGGCCAGTCTGTGCTATGAGAAAAGTTTGGGAAAGCTGGGTCAACTGAAAAGATCAAATATCAGAAAAGAATGGAGCTTTTTCTTTGATTGTATCACAAAGGCATTCACCAATAAGTGCTCCAACTTTGATGTTATTCCCATTATGTGTCAGCAAATCGGGTATGCTCTTATTCATCAAACTCATTTTGATTTTGCAAGTGTTGTGCTAGGTTTTATAGGGGATAGGATGACAGAGGATAGGAATGTAGTATACTTTGCTAGATTCTGTCAGCTTATATATACTTTTTGTTGTGCTGATGAACCCCAACTAGACAGTGATTTAATTCCACCCTTTAAGCTTGCAAAAAGGGCTTTTAATGATTTGTTAAATGCTAACAATAAGAAACAAGTGCTGAGACCCTTACAGATTCCTCAGTCAGTAAAACAGATCTTGGTAAATGCTGATCCACAAGCATATACATTTGTCTATCCTGATGTCCAACCCACCAACTCATCAAAACTAACCCAATCTCCATCCATACCTACCACAACTACACAAACACCTCAAACTTCTCAACCTCAATCAACTCAACCCTCCATCAGGACATATTACAAACCAACACATTCATCTCAACCTCAACCTTTAGCACATCCAGTGAAGCCTTCATCTTCAAAACCCAAGAGGACTAAGATAGTACCTCAGTCTCAACAGAAGAGAAGTAGAATTGTTCTGAGAGATGAGTCAGATAATGAGGAACTGGTTCCAATATCATAACCTGTTGTTGTAGAAGCTGAGAAGATCTCTTCTCAGAAAGATACTGAAACTAGGAGTTCTAGGCCCCTCAAAAGGCTTAGAAAGCTAAATTCTGATGATGAAGCTCCCAAAGTCTCAACTTCAGCAATGAGACTTAAAAAGCAAAGAGCCAGGAGGGATGTAAGTGAATCATCACACTCTAAAGAAGTTCTGGAAGAAGCAGCTAAGGAAGGGGGTCAGGAATCTCTGATCCCAACAGAACCTATAGGAATTGAATTACTTCCCACAACTGAATCAGACTTTACTCAAGCTCAAAAGTCTCATATTCAAGAGCAAGAGGATATTCCAGAGCAAGTGCCTACACCTCCTGTGTCTCCTATAATTGATCCAGTACATGCTGAAGACCCAGGTACAAGTGCTGAAATAGACATACATTACTTGGTTGTGCCTGAGGTGCTATACTTGGAAGCTCCACCAACTCAACTCACTCCACCAACAACACCAATTTTGGATGCTGATTTTAATGCAGACATTCCAACAACACCAGTTCTGAATCTAGATGATGAAGATCAGATTGAAGGTGGGCATCAAAATTTGGATGTTGATCAGAACTTAGTTGCATATCAGAATTTAGAGGATGATGTTGAAGCCTCTATAGCCTCACATACTGTTATTTTATCAGAGGATGCTGATACTGCAGGCACTGTAAGTTCTGATGCTGACAATGCTGAATCTACTGGTGAAGCTGCTACTAATCTAGATGCTGATGCAGCTGGTCCTTCAGGACATGTACCTCAACAAACAGTTAATAAAGCTGATTTGATCAAGAAGTTTGTTAGAGAGGATGCACCAGTACCTTGGAGTGAAACTCCTAGAGGAAAGGAGTGGACTAAGGAATGGACACAGTTAGTTTTGTTCCTACTGAAAAAATTCTTGTTGAGCACCTGGATAAGGCTGATGAAATGCTGATAAATGATGATTTCAAGGCACAGCTGAGAGTTACAACAATGAGTACTAGGCACCTTTAAGGTCAACACTCAATAACTCTTGACAAGGTGAACAAAATTCAAGAGTCACTGATCCAGCAAGATATGAATATCAAATTGGAAAATAACAGATTTTTAAGCCAGCCTTTGACCGAATTAGGTATATTGAAAAGACTCAGGAGAAGCAACCATATCAGATTTCTGAAATTCTAAAGAATCAAGCTTCTCAACAAACTCAACTCAATGAGATCCAATCCTCAGTGGAATTGCTTGTCTTTCTTCTTCTACCTGCTGATGCCAAAAAGGGGGAGAAAGTGATTAAGTCCAAATGCAAATCTAGTCAAGTACTGATGTGTAAGGATTATGGAAATGATGACCAGGGAAACTCTGGAACGGGTAGAGGTCATGGTTAACGCAAAGGTTTTTCATCAAGGAAAGCTGGAACTACAAGTCAAAGAACAAGTTCTGATACTGGAAAAAGGATAAGTTCTGATACTGGTAAAAGGATAAGTTCTAGTGAACATCTGGAACTTGATGAAGAGATTTCCAAAAGGCTATTCCTAAAAGACAATCCAGGCATTGATATTGAAAGTCTGAAGGAAGAAGAAGCCAGACATAAAGCAGAAAATGTCAAGTCAAAGTCTAAAGCTCAAGTCATGGAAAAGAAGCCACTTAAGCCTAAGGGCATTGTGATAAAAGAAAAGACAAATTCTGAGGCAACAAAAGCCAAATCACAAGTGGAGGTAGATCTTAGATCCAAGGGCAAAGCAAAAATTGATGAACCTGTAAAGGTATATATGCCAACCATGGATCTTGAGACAAAATCTGATGAAGATGCTAGTCTAATTTTGAAGAAAAGGATATTCAAATAACCTCTGACATAGCTCATGTTGTTCAAGATCAGGACTTAGTAAATTCTGATATTATAGTGAAGCAAGCAACCTCTGACATAGCTCAAGTTGGCTTGATATCAAAAGATAAAGAAAAGGAAACCTCTGACATTGCTCATGTTAAACCTTCAAAGATACTACTACCAGGATTCACCAAAACTCAACAGACTCAACCTTTGAAGACTACATCAAGTGGTTTTGAAGCAAGAGTTGTTTAAGGAAAGTGTAATAACCCCAATTTTTGGGAAATTTTTGAAACCCTTATGAATAGTGTTTTTGCTGAATGAGAAAACTTTTCATGCCACGCTATGTAGGGGTTCTGTTATTGATCTTATGGGATATTATTAGTACTCTATGAAGTATATAAGTGTATGTAAAGATCGTCAGAATCCAATTCCGAACACTTTGGTTTTTCCCGGAAATCCACAAGATACGGAGAGAATTGAGTATAAGGTAACAGGATAAAAAGGATTTAAATTAAAGGATTATAATAGAGGATCATAAAAAGGAATATAATGTATTGAGAAAGGTTAAGGGAACCTAAGTAATAAGATCCCGGGTATGATCCTTCAAACGATAAACGAGAACGAAAGTTAAGCGAACCGTATAACAGATCAGCGGTCATTAGGCAAACGATTAGGAAGTTAATCAAAGGGATTAGTGGGAATGATGTCATCCAACCAATAGAAAGAGGACAAGGAAGGGAGAATGACATCATGAGGATGATATAAGCATGACATGGGAAGGAAGGAGGTGTGGTTGAATGAGAACCACACAAATTCAAGGGCAAGAAGGTAATTGACTAAAGCAAGCACAAAAACCAAGCAACCAAGCCAAGCAAAAATCATTTTCATCAAAAAACAAAAGCAACCAAGGCTTTGTTCATGAAGCTCTCGGGTGGTTTTCTTAAAATTTGAAGATCCAAGCTCCACCACTTACTATTTAGCAAGGTAATTATCTAAGCTTCCCCATGGATAGTTACATACTTCCTATAAGTTTAAGCTTCTAATTCCAAGCCAATCTTTTTCTATAAATCAAGGAAGAAGATGGTGAATAGTAACCTTCAAGAAATAACTTTAGTTTTCTTGAATTTTTATGAAAGATTAAGGTTATACAAGCAAGGATCAAGGTTCTTTTAGGCATTCAAAGCTCTTGGGTTGTGTTAGGAAGCTTCAAGCAGGTATAAACAACTTTCACCTTTAACTTATAGTTTGAACTTTGAGTTTTGATAAGTTTATGAATGGATTAAGGTATATATAGAAATATCCATGTATGTATAGCAAGATCCATGTGTGTTAGATATTTTGGTTGGATTTGTGGTGATTTTGGATATGAATCTTGGTTAATGGTTAATGAATCTTAAGTTATGGTTAGTAGATCATGTTTGTGGTTGAATAAGTTGGAAAACCTTGAGATTATGGACTGACTTTGCCTTGATATAAGTTTTGTTTGAGGTATTGATGATGGTTGGGTGGTTTGTAGTGAATTGGTAAAGAATTGGAGTGGTATAAATATTGGTAATCGCGTAAACATAGCCGTCGTAACGTCCGATTTTCTTTAGACTGTTTTGTGCATAACATTAGGAACCGAGAACCCCCTGCTAGATTATGACCACTGCCATGTTTAGATAGCTCATGTTACGAGCTTCGTTTTGATATGTAGTTCGTTCGATTCCGATGCACGGTTTAGGAGAAACGACCGTTTCAAGTAACGGCGTTTCACGAACGAAACTTTTTCCCTCGCCTTACTTTGAAACATAGGTTAAAGACCAAAAAGGGTTAATTAATGTATGAAACATTTATGGTAAGTGTGTTAGGCAGTTGGTAAGACACTCGCGAAGGAATCGCTTTAAAACTCGTAAAGGTTAAATTATTAAAAATAGTGGAGCCGAGGGTACCCGAGTGACTTAAGCGAATCGGTGAGCGCAAAACAAGCGTTAGAGTCTAAGTTAGTTAAAGTATAGATTTACCAGTGACTTTGGTTTAATTCCAACTTACTTGTTGTTTATAGGTTACCAGACTCGTCCCGAGCCATTCGTAACCCCAGTCGCTCAGGCATGTATTCTATCCATTATACTGTTGTTGTGATGAATATATGTATTTGCATTATCTTGCGATAGATGCATGTTGGATAATTAGCAAATGATGCGATATATTGTAGCATGTGATATAGTATGTATGCATGCCTGTTTCATATTCTTGGAATATATATCTGTTGGTTCAGTTGATAATACCTATGCTAGAGGATAGCGGTAACTTGTGTATACCCTTAGTATAGGGACCCAAAGGTGAACATATTTCTAAACCGGGAGTCGATGTTCCCGAGTATATTATATATATATATATTTATATATATATATATATGGATATAGTTTTTTTAAAAACTATGGATCGAATAAGGTTTATTCGATACCTATATTTTATTATTTGAATATTATTTGAATATTCATTCGAGGGCTTATGACTCAATTTATATTATTTATCTGAATATTATTTGAATATTCATTCGAGGGTTTATGACTCAGTTTATATTATTTAATGAATATTATTTGAATATTCATTTGAGGATCTATGACTCCGATTATTTGCTGAAATATATTCTTTATTTTATTAAAGAATAAGGTGTTAATAATCAAACATATTTTCGATTATTCAAATAAAGATAATACTTTCATATAAGTATATCTTTGGTTATTTAATACTCGTTTCAAGTATAAGTTTTAAAACTTCTACTTCAATTATTTTTATAAAAGATTATTCTTTATGGGAATATTATTTAAATAATAATATTCAGTCATTTTCTAAATATTCTGGGGACTGATTTACTTCATTAAATCAGCTTTACTCCAAACACTCTTTAAAGTGTTTTCGAGTCTTCAAAATGATTTTTAAAAGTTAGAGCGGATCCCAAAACTCATTTTTATATTTAAGATCTTCCTTTTAAAGGGGATTTAAATACTCGTTCAAAACCTGGGGAATCCGGCTCTGTGGTGTATTTTATATTCGCAACAAGGTTGCAGTTTTGGTAAATGAATTGATTACTTACCCAACGTTCGGGAAGTAAGTCCATCTATTGAGTCGGCATAAGCAACATGGGCGCAGTGGGCGTCCATGATAGTGTAAGTGGCTCAGTGGGAGTCCATCAAATGCATAAGTGGCTGAGTGGCAGTCCAGCATAAGGTCTTAATTACGACCAGGGTGATGACCAGTGGGGAATTCGTCCATCTACTAGTAGAAAAGGTTACTTATGGGTATATTTGCCTGATCAGCAAGATATCTGGTTTATGCCAAAGGTTTTCTTTTCCTTTCCAAAATTCATTGGATGTTTCAAACTCTGTTCATACTTTACATAACAGAGGTTCCAGGAAATGTTTAAGAGATATATATATGTGGATATATATATATCGGGACTAAATAAAGTATCTCATAACTTTTTCATTCAATAATATTTCAAAGATTGAATCTATTCAAATCTTGTCTTGTAGTCTCATCTATGTGATGAACTTTGAAACTAATTATAACTTGAACGGTGGTAGTTCAAGTAGTATTGGGAAAGATATAAGTATATTGGGGTATTTGGTAACCTCATCTTTTAAACTTATATCTAGTTAATAATTGTCTTATGTATGACAAAGATTTTCAGAAAAACGTTGAGACAAGGTTAGATATATGAGATCACCTTGCAACGATATTTTTTTTATACAGTTATACACTGGGACTTTGTGTATATTACGCATGGAAGAGGACTTCCAATATTTTGAAAAGTATATATGTATATATACTGAATATTTTGCGACTTCATCGCATTAAGATATCAAACTTGGTTCATTTCTTTTGACCAAGACTTTCATGAGTATTATGAGTAGGCTCATATATTGTAAATCATTATACATATTATTTTGGTGGGCTTGCTGCTCACCCTTGCTTTATTTCTTCATCACACAACAACAGTTAGGAAAGATGGCCAGACTCCAGCAGACCCAGCGCAAGCGCGTGGGAAGCGTCCCGCGTCTTCCCGTTGATGTTGTAGCTGCTATAGCTGCAGAGGTAGATCTATTGTAGATCAGACCATCTACTTTTGAGAATCAATTATGTATAATTATAACTTGTGGCAGATAATGGCAATTAACTGTAAATTTATCAAGTAATCATTTTGGGTTGTAATAACTTTTAAATTGTGGATTCAAAGACTTGTACTTATTTAAATTTCATCTCTGAGACTATAACGGGTTGTGGTGTGTGTTAGTGTGGGGTCACAGCATAAGGTTATTATTATTAATTAAGTGAAGTGATATTGTGGAAAGAAAGACCGTGACGACCCGGATCCTCGACCCCGGATCTGGGGGTGTTACAGAAATGGTATCAGAGCTAAGCGTTATAAACCTCAGAGATGATGGGACGTTAAGATAATAAGTTCACTAAGATAATAAGAACTCTTGCCAAGTTCATAGTCGGGCTACCTAACGTAGTACTGACAGTTAAAACCCTTATGGGAACCCTTATAAATGTAGCGATAGAAGCGTAGTTTGTTATCGTATAGAGTAGCGGGACTCCGAACCCTGAGGTTGAGGAGCAACAGCGCGATGATGTTTTATTACTTATTGGAGATCAGATTATGGATCCGATAGAGCGTCCTAATGCAGGACCGGATGATGTTGATATTGAGGATGTAGCGGTTGAGGATGTTGTCCTAGAAGGGATAGTTGCTGAGGAGGATCCCATGGAGGATCCTGACAAGAATGAATAAAGGACCACTGAGGAATTGATGACCATGGTTAGGGCAACTACCAGAGGTAGGATTGGCCGGTCACTACCAGAGGTTCGTTCAAGTTTGTAAAGATAGTAGCCCCCTTTAACGCGGCTTACTCATAAGACTGAGAAGTTCGAATAGACAGAGAAATGCGAGAACAGCTTTTAAGAACTGAAGCAAAGGTTGGTGACGGCCCCTATGTTGGCGTTGCCGGATGGAAAAAGGAGATTTTGTGATTTGTAAGTGACGCTTCGCATAAGGAATTAGGGTGCTTCTTAGCGCAGCAAGATAATCGCGTCTGCATCAAGACAATTAAGGTAATATGAAATTCGATATCCCCGCCCATGAGCTTAGGCTCGTTGCAATAGTTTTACCCTAAAGATTGGAGGCACTACTTGTATGGAGAGAAGTGCGAGAATTACCTAAGCCATAAGTGCTCTAGTACATTTTCACGTAGAAAGAGCTCAACATATGCCAGAGGAGGCAGTTAGAGCTAATCAAGAATAATGATTGGGAGATTCTTTATCATGCGGGGAAAGCCAATATGGTGGCTGATGCCCTTAGTAAAAAGGAGAGACTCAAGATGATAATGCCTTTTGGAAAGTTTATAAGAGATTTTGAGAAAATGGAAATAGAAGTGAAGGTAACCGGAGCCGGTACCGAAAAGCTGTTTGAGATTGCAATACAGCCCGAATTATTGGAAAAGATCATATTGTGCCAGAAAAAGTTATGAATGAAGGCAGAGAGCCAACAATTAGATAAAAGATTAATATCGAGAAAGATGATAAGGGAATAATGAGGTATTCCTATAGAATTTGGGTTCCGAAAGTTCAAGAGTGTAAGGATGAGAACTTAGATGAGAGCCATAGTTGAGGAATAAGATTTAGAGCAAACCCTGAACGCGATAGTCAGGGAGGTCGCCATCAAGATAGAAGGAACCCATGACATAATGGAGTGGAAAATGAGGATTTTAAATTAAAAGATGACCCCAATTATGGGGAGTAGGATGAAACATTTCATAATAAGGAAACAGAAAGTCGAGTAAGGAAAGGAGACCCGAGACGGTACTCCTATACGGCAATTCATGGACCTGTCTAGACAGAACTTAGACTATTATCCCCAACCACCACTCTGAGGAGACAGTGCGGTGGGAAATTCTTTCATGACCTTTAAGTCGCTAAGCTCTCAGAGTTCCAAGGAACAAGCTGACCCAGTCGAGGCAAGAGCCTGGCTAAAGGAAATAGATGAATCATTTGAGATTCTAAATGATTGACGAACCACAAAAGACTGTTTTGTCACTTACCCTCCCAAGAGAGAGACCACCCGCTGGTGAAAGGCCAAGGAAGGCACGGAGCCAGAGGTTAGAATAAACTGATTTAAGTCCAGTCAATTGTTTTCGGGAAAGTAATTCCCAAAGATAAGGAGATAGTGTAAAAGCTTTAGAGCCAGAACAAAGGCAGACAAGTATGATAAATTATGAATCTAAGCTGTAAAAGTTGTTAAGATTCGTTCTGAAGACGCGAATCCAGAATGACGGGATATTTGAAATCAATGCTTATGTTGTGTTGGTTCATGAAATAATGATAAGAGAAAGGAAAATAAAAAGGAATTGAAGTGGAAAGGAATAAAAAGGCAATAGAGTTTGAGGAATGATAAGGGAGTTGGGTATGAGGAAACCCTAAAGACTCCTATTAATAGAAATAGAAAAGTATATGATCGTCAGGATGAGGGTGATTCACCATGAGTTAAAGTTGACGGTTGAAGGCATAAGAGATGCATATAGTTTATCCCCTGTAAGTTGGGAGGATTCGAGGAAACCTTGAGATAATTCGAAGGATAAATAATGAGACGCGGATAGACTAAGGGGATAAGAAAGTAAGAAATTAAGAAAATTGGATGAAGGAAGTGACCTTCAAGAAGGTGAAGTGTAAGACCGGTGGCATGATACCCAGAAAGGGAGACGCCAGATATGAAAGATATCCCAACATTGAGGTGACTGTTGAGATAAACAACAAAAGTAAATAAGGAATTATTAAGAAGAAGTTCACGTTGAACACGACCAATATCTTCCAGAACATCCATGTTATCGTTACCAGATTAGGCAAGACAAGCGGATAACCATTGTTATCTTATGGAGGCCATATTGATTGACCCTATTTTGAATACAGATGTTATTGTGAAATTAGGCATTTACTATCGAGGTGGGAATGATCGAATAAGATACCCATATCAGGGATATATGACTTTATTTATCCATGGAAGGATGCTTGTACCTTTTTAAAGGTGGAATTAAGGATAGAACATCGGTAACTTAAAACGAATCCTAGGGGAATGCATAAAGGTTGGCATTTCACCCTTGATAGGGATAGTATGAGTTTTGACAGTATGATTGGGAAAGGGTTAAGGTAACAACAACCTTTAAGAATCAGTGGAGAAATTTTGCAGAAGTATATAGACAATGGTTCTACTATTAGTAAATGGTATTTTGATATGCCCTGTATCTAGGGAATACAGGAGGAACGATTGAAGGATAACCTTAGAGGTTTTACAAGGAGAAAGGTAATATTCAAAATTCTCAAGAATAGAAATGTGGATAAAGGAAATATGACGTAATTATAATGATGCCAAATGGGGCACGTGTTAAACCACGAGAAAGTATGGATCGAACCAGTAATGGTCGAAATTGTTCAGGGAAATTAGGACTTAAGATAAAAGATGTTCTAATTATGATTGAGAGTCAGTCATGACAGTGATTAACCTCTAAAGACTGAGGGGATAACTTATGGAAAAATGGAAATTTTTTTTTACTCATCAGATATTAAAGAAAAGTATTTTCACATAAGCTGTGATTGAAATAAGGTAGAAAATTTATTTGGAGGTGGTTAAAATGACATTGACTATAAGGAAATTTTACTATCAGGAAAGGCCAAAGAGGTGGCCGACACTTTAAAGGTAAGAGGATAATTATAGGCGCTTGTGCCAAAAGAATACAGTAATGATGGTTAAAACTGGGAAGGTTGTGTTATGGTTTGGAAGATTGACATTCCTTCTGATGACTGTGCAATACCCAACCGTAATAGTAGTTGGTAAAGGTTTAATTCGTGTAATCGCCATGAGCGGGCTATCTATCTTAGAAGGTCCTATCTTGAGATAAGCCAGGACCATGTTTCAAAAAGGACCAAACAAACCTTTGAGTTAAGTCTTCTATTGAAGGCATATGATTAAGAATGGTATTAACCTGCTATCGTTGCTTTGATTGAAACCCTTCTGCACTTTTATCTGCTTCATGTCATGTATGTATTTCAGGATCAGGAGTGTTCTTCATGAATCAGAAATGGTGATTATGTTACCTCCTTAGAAGGATTTGATACGACATGTATGGACTCCGTATGGTTAGCTATTAAGATTTCATGGAAAGTGAATGATGACAGTGGGTCAGTGGTGGACCATAGTAAGGCAGCAATGATTCTGCGAGTAGTGAGTTGATTACAACCGTGAGAGTTGTATTGGAATGGGTGTTGAGATTGAGTACCACTAATCGGGTCGTGGTAGTGTATAAGTTATCATTGATAGACTAATTAAGTAGAGTATCTACCTGGTGAATAATTATTCTTTCTTATCAATAGAGAGTCGTATTACTATACGAGGAAGGATGCGGTGCAAGCATAGAATTCTAGTAACGATGATGTATAGAATGAGATCCCAGATTCGATTTTCGATGTCGAGGGAGTTTCAAAGGTGATTATGTATAAGCTCGAGGAAGAGTGTGGGTCCATAGAATGATGGACGGAATAGCGAAAATATTTAAGCATGCAAAATGCGAGGCTATAATGCTCGATGCTGATATAAATACGTATATGTTTTGTTCTCCTATGACCAACCTCTATAGTTCAGAGGTAGGTTCCAAGCCAGATATTTTGTGGCAGGATATATTTTTTCATATATACAATTCTCTTCAGTTCGTTCTTTTCTCTTCTTTTCATTTCATGTAAGCTGAGAAGAACAACCCTTCCAGAAGGGGAGGTATTGCCGAATGACTATCTATCTTTGTGATAGAAGCCTAGTAGGATACCACATGTTGTTTAATTGCTTGTCAAGTACTAAAGGCTGGCCACCTTCTGTACTAACTATGCGATATAACAAGTGTTCGTGATCATAGTGATCTCTCAACAAATTCCTTTACTTCTAATTGATTGATCAAATTTTGGAAAATAGAAACAACTGAAAAAGGAGTAATAAAGTGGTGGTAGTATGCGGAATGGGAACACATTCGTGATACTAAGGTTGACGTGGTTATTAAAAGGTTATAGAACGCTAACGAGCAAAAGTATAACCAGTATAATATTAGGAACGGAAGGTAGTAGCGATTACGAACTGGAAAAGAATGGGTATTGAGAAGCAGAAGCTCTAATGATAAAAGCTATAATGAGAGTCTGTGCAATAGACTTGAAAGAATTTGGAATGATCACTTAATTCGGATTGAGTTATCTTACGACAATAGATCATATGTCATTATCGAGATGTCGCCTTATGAGATTCTTGAGGGAAGATAATGTCGATCTCCCTTATGTTAGGATGAAGTTGTAGAGCGCAAGATGCTCGGACCTGCAGTAGTCCAAAGGACCAAGGATATGATAGATCTAATCAGAGGACGGCTGGTAGTAGCCCAAGATGGACATGATAAGTATGTTGATTTGACACGAAAGGATAAAGAGTATGAAATAGGGGACCTAGTAATGTTATAGGTATCCCTTGGAAAGGATTGATGAGGTTCGGAAAGAAAGGGAAGCTAAGTCTACAATTTGTTGGACCCTTGGATATATTAAGACGTTTGGGAAGTTAGCATATAAGCTAGCCCTAACCCCGAACATGTAGCAGGTTGTAACGTGTTTCATGTATCAATGTTAAGGAAGTGTAATTCAGATGCCAGATAAATAGAGGCATATGAACGCATAGATATGCAACCCGACGTAACCTATATGGAGCAACCAGGAAGGGTTATAGAGTGAAAAGGAACAAGTGCTTAGGAGAAGGATTATCAAACTAGGCAGAGTTTGGTGGTAGAACCACAATGTGGGAAAATTTACTCGAGAGTTAGAAAGTGCAATGCTAAGAGAGTATCCCTATTCATTTTCTATCTGATTCCGGGACGGAATCCTTTTAAGGAGGGGAGACTGTAATAACCCCAATTTTTGGGAAATTTTTGAAACCCTTATGAATAGTGTTTTTGCTGAATGAGAAAACTTTTCATGCCACGCTATGTAGGGGTTCTGTTATTGATCTTATGGGATATTATTAGTACTCTATGAAGTATATAAGTGTATGTAAAGATCGTCAGAATCCAATTCCGAACACTTTGGTTTTTCCCGGAAATCCACAAGATACGGAGAGAATTGAGTATAAGGTAACAGGATAAAAAGGATTTAAATTAAAGGATTATAATAGAGGATCATAAAAAGGAATATAATGTATTGAGAAAGGTTAAGGGAACCTAAGTAATAAGATCCCGGGTATGATCCTTCAAACGATAAACGAGAACGAAAGTTAAGCGAACCGTATAACAGATCAGCGGTCATTAGGCAAACGATTAGGAAGTTAATCAAAGGGATTAGTGGGAATGATGTCATCCAACCAATAGAAAGAGGACAAGGAAGGGAGAATGACATCATGAGGATGATATAAGCATGACATGGGAAGGAAGGAGGTGTGGTTGAATGAGAACCACACAAATTCAAGGGCAAGAAGGTAATTGACTAAAGCAAGCACAAAAACCAAGCAACCAAGCCAAGCAAAAATCATTTTCATCAAAAATCAAAAGCAACCAAGGCTTTGTTCATGAAGCTCTCGGGTGGTTTTCTTAAAATTTGAAGATCCAAGCTCCACCACTTACTATTTAGCAAGGTAATTATCTAAGCTTCCCCATGGATAGTTACATACTTCCTATAAGTTTAAGCTTCTAATTCCAAGCCAATCTTTTTCTATAAATCAAGGAAGAAGATGGTGAATAGTAACCTTCAAGAAATAACTTTAGTTTTCTTGAATTTTTATGAAAGATTAAGGTTATACAAGCAAGGATCAAGGTTCTTTTAGGCATTCAAAGCTCTTGGGTTGTGTTAGGAAGCTTCAAGGAGGTATAAACAACTTTCACCTTTAACTTATAGTTTGAACTTTGAGTTTTGATAAGTTTATGAATGGATTAAGGTATATATAGAAATATCCATGTATGTATAGCAAGATCCATGTGTGTTAGATATTTTGGTTGGATTTGTGGTGATTTTGGATATGAATCTTGGTTAATGGTTAATGAATCTTAAGTTATGGTTAGTAGATCATGTTTGTGGTTGAATAAGTTGGAAAACCTTGAGATTATGGACTGACTTTGCCTTGATATAAGTTGTGTTTGAGGTATTGATGATGGTTGGGTGGTTTGTAGTGAATTGGTAAAGAATTGGAGTGGTATAAATATTGGTAATCGCGTAAACATAGCCGTCGTAACGTCCGATTTTCTTTAGACTGTTTTGTGCATAACATTAGGAACCGAGAACCCCCTGCTAGATTATGACCACTGCCATGTTTAGATAGCTCATGTTACGAGCTTCGTTTTGATATGTAGTTCGTTCGATTCCGATGCACGGTTTAGGAGAAACGACCATTTCAAGTAACGGCGTTTCACGAACGAAACTTTTTCCCTCGCCTTACTTTGAAACATAGGTTAAAGACCAAAAAGGGTTAATTAATGTATGAAACATTTATGGTAAGTGTGTTAGGCAGTTGGTAAGACACTCGCAAAGGAATCGCTTTAAAACTCGTAAAGGTTAAATTATTAAAACTAGTGGAGCCGAGGGTACCCGAGTGACTTAAGCGAATCGGTGAGCGCAAAACAAGCGTTAGAGTCTAAGTTAGTTAAAGTATAGATTTACCAGTGACTTTGGTTTAATTCCAACTTACTTGTTGTTTATAGGTTACCACACTCGTCCCGAGCCATTCGTAACCCCAGTCGCTCAGGCAAGTATTCTATCCGTTATACTGTTGTTGTGATGAATATATGTATTTGCATTATCTTGCGATAGATGCATGTTGGATAATTAGCAAATGATGCGATATATTGTAGCATGTGATATAGTATGTATGCATACCTGTTTCATATTCTTGGAATATATATCTGTTGGTTCAGTTGATAATACCTATGCTAGAGGATAGCGGTAACTTGTGTATACCCTTAGTATAGGGACCCAAAGGTGAACATATTTCTAAACCGGGAGTCGATGTTCCCGAGTATATTATATATATATATATTTATATATATATATATGGATATAGTTTTTTTAAAAACTATGGATCGAATAAGGTTTATTCGATACCTATATTTTATTATTTGAATATTATTTGAATATTCATTCGAGGGCTTATGACTCAATTTATATTATTTATCTGAATATTATTTGAATATGTTTATGACTCAGTTTATATTATTTAATGAATATTATTTGAATATTCATTTGAGGATCTATGACTCCGATTATTTGCTGAAATATATTCTTTATTTTATTAAAGAATAAGGTACTTTCATATAAGTATATCTTTGGTTATTTAATACTCGTTTCAAGTATAAGTTTTAAAACTTCTACTTCAATTATTTTTATAAAAGATTATTCTTTATGGGAATATTATTTAAATAATAATATTCAGTCATTTTCTAAATATTCTGGGGACTGATTTACTTCATTAAATCAGCTTTACTCCAAACACTCTTTAAAGTGTTTTCGAGTCTTCAAAATGATTTTTAAAAGTTAGAGCGGATCCCAAAACTCATTTTTATATTTAAGATCTTCCTTTTAAAGGGGATTTAAATACTCGTTCAAAACCTGGGGAATCCGGCTCTGTGGTGTATTTTATATTCGCAACAAGGTTGCAGTTTTGGTAAATGAATTGATTACTTACCCAACGTTCGGGAAGTAAGTCCATCTATTGAGTCGGCATAAGCAACATGGGCGCAGTGGGCGTCCATGATAGTGTAAGTGGCTCAGTGGGAGTCCATCAAATGCATAAGTGGCTGAGTGGCAGTCCAGCATAAGGTCTTAATTACGACCAGGGTGATGACCAGTGGGGAATTCGTCCATCTACTAGTAGAAAAGGTTACTTATGGGTATATTTGCCTGATCAGCAAGATATCTGGTTTATGCCAAAGGTTTTCTTTTCCTTTCCAAAATTCATTGGATGTTTCAAACTCTGTTAATACTTTACATAACAGAGGTTCCAGGAAATGTTTAAGAGATATATATATGTGGATATATATATATCGGGACTAAATAAAGTATCTCATAACTTTTTCATTCAATAATATTTCAAAGATTGAATCTATTCAAATCTTGTCTTGTAGTCTCATCTATGTGATGAACTTTGAAACTAATTATAACTTGAACGGTGGTAGTTCAAGTAGTATTGGGAAAGATATAAGTATATTGGGGTATTTGGTAACCTCATCTTTTAAACTTATATCTAGTTAATAATTGTCTTATGTATGACAAAGATTTTCAGAAAAACGTTAAGACAAGGTTAGATATATGAGATCACCTTGCAACGATATTTTTTTTATACAGTTATACACTGGGACTTTGTGTATATTATGCATGGAAGAGGACTTCCAATATTTTGAAAAGTATATATGTATATATACTGAATATTTTGCGACTTCATCGCATTAAGATATCAAACTTGGTTCATTTCTTTTGACCAAGACTTTCATGAGTATTATGAGTAGGCTCATATATTGTAAATCATTATACATATTATTTTGGTGGGCTTGCTGCTCACCCTTGCTTTATTTCTTCATCACACAACAACAGTTAGGAAAGATGGCCAGACTCCAGCAGACCCAGCGCAAGCGCGTGGGAAGCGTCCCGCGTCTTCCCGTTGATGTTGTAGCTGCTATAGCTGCAGAGGTAGATCTATTGTAGATCAGACCATCTACTTTTGAGAATCAATTATGTATAATTATAACTTGTGGCAGATAATGGCAATTAACTGTAAATTTATCAAGTAATCATTTTGGGTTGTAATAACTTTTAAATTGTGGATTCAAAGACTTGTACTTATTTAAATTTCATCTCTGAGACTATAACGGGTTGTGGTGTGTGTTAGTGTGGGGTCACAGCATAAGGTTATTATTATTAATTAAGTGAAGTGATATTGTGGAAAGAAAGACCGTGACGACCCGGATCCTCGACCCCGGATCTGGGGGTGTTACAGAAAGGAAGCAAGAGACAAATCAGGATTGGGTAGTTCTAAAGAGAAGAGAGTAAACAATACTACCAATGATCCAACTTCCTTAAGTGAACCAGGAGTAGGAGCAACTTCTGAGAGATTGAATCAACTTGAATCTGTACAAATAGTTTACCACTCTATTTTGAAAGAAGATATCATGTTATACTTTATGACAGATGGGAGGGTATTCCAGATCAGGGAGAATGCTATTCCATTGAAGTATTTTGAAGAACTGGAACATGTTCTATTTCTACTTCAAGTGAAAAATAGATCAACAGATAGTGTTACAGGTTATTTAAAATCAAATATTCAAAGACAGAAGAAACTTTACTGTGTAAAGTCTGACAGCCCATACTGTCCTAAGTACAGATCTCACAGTGGAGATATTGTTGAAATGAACCCGAATATTGCAAAGATCATCACTACATTTTCTGGTATTAAGGGACTTGAATTCAATCTAGAGTCTGATAAAGCCTATATCATCAGACTAGATCAGGATATAAGGAAAGCTAAAATAAATGATCTCAGAGCTGCTATCTTTCAAATTGGTGAAGATACAGTTGAACTGGAAAATGCTAAAAGGAGGATGGTCAATGAACTTGAATATGCTGAGAGAACACTTTTGAAGAACTATCTCAGAATAACTCCTGACATCAAAGAGATCATTCACTGAAGCCAAGTCAAAGATCTACAACTACTTAAATTCTGAAGGATATACAGACTGAAGCTGTTATCAAACTTTAAGGATGGTTAAGCTACAAGGACTATAAGTTGTAGTTATCTAGTCAAATTCTCATGCATTTGTACTTAATGTTTTTGACATCATCAAATATCTGTTAAACTTGTATATTATGCTAATTTACAAGTTGGGGGAGATTTTTAGATATATTTGTGATGTCATGTCTAATAATGATTTGTGTTTAGTTTTCAGATCTTAACTAACAGGAAAAATCAGGACTTACCTGGAAATCAGTACTTATACTGAAGTCAGGAGTTAAGATATCAGGACTTAAGTTATCAGAACTTAAGATATCAGGAGATATTTATCAGGAGATAATATCAGGACTTAAGGAGACGTTCAGATAAGGAATGCGGGTGATTGAAAGGAAAGAAGATCAAGACAAACATAAGAAGAGATATGCATGAAGAAGAATTCTATGAAGACTAGAATACTTGGAAGAAAAGATAACTGATTAATATATATTAGGAAGCAGAATCATATTCGATATCAATTAGAACTTATCTTATAACTATATAGTATATAAACACAGACATAGGGTTTATACTATATGTGTTATCTTAATCGAGATTATTATTCATTGTAACCCTAACAGCTCTCGTGATAATTTGTTCATCACTGAGAGAGAACAGTTCTTTGTAACAGAGTTTATTGTGTTGAATAAAATCTGTGTTCTGTTACTTGAGTTCTTATATTCGATTTGATTGTAGTAAACACTGTATTCAGCCCCCTTCTACAGTGTGTGTGACCTCATAGGTACCTTCACTCTACTTGGAAGCAACTTAATGGACACACTTTCAACCACAGAATTCAAAAGAGTGATTAGCTTGATGAAGGATAATGATACTATTACAAGGGCTTGTAAGGCTGTATTATGTGTATGGGTGAGATAAAGGGATGAAAGAAATGCATGAGAAAAGGCTGAAAAGGAAGAAAAAGATAGAAAATATGTAAAAGAACTTGCAAGACTTGAACAAAGATCAAATGAGCTCAAGGCAAAGGGGATGAGAAGACTTTCTAAGGATGGACACTTTTTAAATATAAAGGTTGGCGGGTTTTCAAGATTTATAGCTGGTTTTCCAAATGGTTATTCATCAGATGAGTGGCTCAAGCTTGTGGAAGCTTTAGGAGGTACTGAAATTATAGTATAACTTCAAGTGCTAGTAAATCTTAAGGACCTTTTTAGAAAGGAGCCAGTCTATGAGGATTTCATATAATGAATGTACCTATCAAACTCATGTAATCAATTAATGTATAAAAGTTTTACTTGTATCTCTGTCACTTTTTATGTAATCTTTATTATTTCATTATAACTTGAGGTTAGTCTTGTTACCAGGCATGAATTTGTGATAAACAATCTTCTCACAAATTGGGGGAGATTGTTGTGCAAGACATGCCTGTATCATAACAAGACCAAGTCAAATTGACATCCCTTAGAATTAGTTGTATATAATCTAAATTTGTATTTTGTATTTTATTACTTGAGTCTGTAAAAATGTCAAAGATTAGACTAGAGTATTTTTCTATAAACAGTCTCAAGCCTAAGAATAAACTGTGGAAGAAGATCAAGAAGATCATGCCTCAGAGAAATTGTAAAGAAACTTGGAGTTGAATAAATCTGTTTTAGGAACAATGTTCTAAGTCAAGATATCTATAAGTCACAGATCAAGTCATATAGAGAAGTCATTCGAGAACTCCTGAATGACTTATCGAGAAGTCCAAGATGCTTAGAGAGAAGTCTCAGAGATATCGACAAGCCAAATGAAGACATGAAGATTAGAGATATCGACAAGTAAAATTATCATTAGAGATCTCAGAGATATCCACAAGTTAAAATGTATATAGAGATCTTTGAGATATCGACAAGTCAAAAATGAAGATATGAAGATTGGAGATATCGTAAAGTCAATTTTCTCATTAGAGATCTAAGAGATATCGACAAGTCAAAATGCTTATAGAGATTACAGAGAAATCGACAAGTCATTTCTACATGCGGAAATTTGGAGACCTCGACAAGCCAAGTTCACTTATAGAGAACTCAAAGACCTCGACAAGTCAAAGACACTTATAGAGAACTCAGAGATCTTGATAAGTCATTATACTTATCGAGATGTCAGTTCTCTATATTAACTCTTAACGATGAAGCTGAGTTCTTTACTTACGAAGAACCCAGGATTTGTAGCAAAACACTAGCTTGATTTTAATACAAAATTAAGTGAGTTTTGAAATATTGTGTGCACTGTTTTATTCCCGTTAACATAATATTACTGCATTTCTAATCTTCTTTATTAACCAAGCAACAAACATTCAAAAAGCCATAAAAATATCTAAAACACATTAACCCCCCCTTGTGTTGTATTCATTACCTAATACTAATGAATGCAGAAAGCCCAATTCCGAGAAAAGAAGTTTGAGCCAGTTGACTATAAGAAGATATACATTGAATTGCTCAAACAGAAGGAAAAGGCTTTCCTAACTCAAGAAAATGACTGGGAAGTAGATGGGAAAGATGAAGATGAAGAACCAAGATATGTCAACCTAGCCCTAATGGCCAAATCAGATGAAACAGAAGTCAGTTCTTCAAGCAATCAGGGAATCACTACTAATTTAGCACACCTTTTTAAAGATGAGTGTAATGATGTTATAAATGACATGTCATCAGAATTATATTATTTACGTGTTACACTTAAATCACTCACTAAAGAAAACACAAGAATTAAAGATAACAATCTATTTTTAAGTGAGAGAAATGTTGTGTTTGAAACTTAATTTATTGAGTTTGAGAAACTAAAGATAGAGTGTAAGATTGCAAAAGATAAATTGACTGAATCTTTGAAGAAAGAGGAAATTTTGAGAAGGTAGCTTGAACAAGAGCAAGAGGTAATCAAAGCTTGGAAGTCATCAAGAGATGTACATACCTAGATTGCTAAGGTTTAAGGAATAGAGTCTTTTTATGAAGAAGCCTGGAAAAAGAGCAAGGAGAAACTAGATCCTGAGTTGGTAGAAGGTGTATCAACGGATGTGGAGTCGACGGATGATGAAGCTTATCCGTCTACAATAAAAAAAGATTATCCGTCGAAAGACAAGGAACTACATCCGTTGATTGAAAGAAAACCAATTAGAAAATCCAAGCTAGCTAAACTCAATGAGAAATATGGATCAGTGTCCAAACACTTTGTTACTGGGGAATTAAGTCAGGCCAAGCAGAACAAAAGAGTAAATGTGGGGTATCTGTAAATGAAGCAATTGAGTGACAGATTAGAGAAAATTGAGGTCAGGGCAGATTCTAAAAGGAAGAACAACAAGAATGGGAAAGTAGGAATTAAAAAACATAACAACTACACACCTGACAAATATGCACCAAGAAAAATATGTGTTAAGTGTGGTAGTGTTAACCATTTTTTTGTTAATTGCAAATCGGCTATGCCTGTACCCATGTCTACACCTCCCTCATTTCCCAACATGTCCACATTGCAAATGAATGTCATGCCTATTATTCTTGCACATAATTTGAATGCACAATTTTCTAATATGCCATTTGCCCAAAATCCTTATTATGCTGCATTCAATATGCCATAAATGCCATTTAACATGCCTTACTGGAATAACATGTTTGCATATTCTATGCCATATCATGTTGATCAAACTGTACATAATAATTCTAGAATTGATTATGGGATTCATAGTCAATCCCCTAAGACTAAGGTTGATTGCCAGTCACCTAAGTCTGATAGTGGAAATCCTACGAAACCTAAGAAAAAGGCTAATAAGGCAGAACTCAAGAAAACTTGGGTACCAAAATCAACTTGATTTGATTTTGATATGTGCAGGGAAACAGAAAGAATCTTTGGTATCTAGATAGTGGTTTCTCAAGGCACATGACTGGAGATTCTACCATGCTCACTGAATTTAAAGGGAGAGATGGCCCAAGTATCACTTTTGAAGATGATAACAAAGGGTATACTATGAGATATGGCTTGATTTCTAAACAGTCATCATTGAAGAAGTTGCCTTCGTTGATGGACTCAAGCACAATCTACTGAGTGTTAGTCAGCTATGTGACAAAGGCAACTCAGTAACATTTAATTCAGAAGCATTTGTTGTTACAAACAAGAAGAACAACAATGTGGTTCTCACTGGAGTGAGAAAAGGTAATATGTAACTAGCCGACTTTAACTCATCAAATTCAGAATCTGTCACTTGTTTTTCAACAAAGAAATTCAAGATGAAAGTTGGTTATGGCATAAGAAGATGTTTCATCTGAACTTCAAGACTATGAATAAATTAGTCAGGAAAGACCTAGTCAGAGGCATTCCTCCAATTGAGTTCTCAAAAGATGGACCGTGTGATGCTTGTCAGAAAGGAAAATAAATCAAGGCATCATTCAAAAAGAAGCTTGAAACTACAATTGTAGAACCAATGCAGCTATTACACATGGACTTATTTGGACCAGTCAATGTGTTGTCAATCTCAAAGTTCAATTGGACATATTTCATTAAATCTGAAGATGAAGGTAGTGAAATCATTATCAATCATATAAGGCAAGTCAACAATCATCCTAGTCTCAAGGTTAGAAGAATCATAAGTGACAACGGAATTGAGTTCAAGAATTCTGTAATGAGGTTGCTTTGTGAATAAAATGGAATCATGCATGAGTTTTCAATAGCAAGGACTCCACAACAAAATGGAGTGGTGAAAAGGAAGAATAAATCTCTTATTGTAGCTGCAAGAACTATGTTGGAGGAATCAAAGTTACCAACTTATTTCAGGGCAGAAGTTGTAAATACTGCATGCTACACTTAGAATATCTCTTTGGTCAATCAACAAAAATGCATGACTCCTTATCAACTGTTCAAGAACAGGAAGCCAACACTGAACTTTCTTCATGTCTTTGGCTACAAATGCTATATTCTAAGGAATCAAATTATTATGGAATCTGTACATGTTATGTTTGATGATAAGAAGATTGAAGGACTGCGAGATGAAGGTTTCCATGAAAGCCTCAAGTTTGACAATGTTGATATGAACTGTGATGATAGTAATGGTGAAAGTGATCAAGAAATAATTTTTTAGGAAAATGTAGAAAAGTCAGCAACAAATGAAGCACATATTTCTACATCCGTCGAAAGACAAGGTGCATCATCCTTTGAGAGACAAACTACATCTCCATCGAAAGGCAAAACTCAACATCCATTGAACCATCAATAGGAGTTGAAAGTCAGTATAGATCACACATAGAAAGGACCCCAACTTCAAGTCAAAGATCCACAAACTCAGGGAGAGTTTCTTATAATCAAAACTTAGTCACACATCAAGACAACTTTGAGGCCTCTTCATCTAGAGCTAATCTACCATAAAAAAGAAATGGACTAGAGATCACCCATTTGAACTAAGTATTGGTGATGCATCTTCAAGAGTGCAAACAAGGAAAACAAGTCAAGAAGAATGTCTATATAGCAGCTTCCTATCTCAGAAAGAGCTAAAGAAGGTAGAAGAAGCTTTGTTGGATCCTGATTGGACTTTAGCCATACAGGAAGAGCTAAACCAATTTAAAAAGAATAAAGTATGGAATCTGGTATCCAAACCTAAAGGCAAGAATTCTATTGACACCAAATGGGTATTTAGAAACAAGAGGGATGAAAATGGCATAGTCGTAAGGAATAAAGCTAGATTGGTTGCCAAGAGCTACTGTCAACAAGAAGGAATAGATTTTGATAAGACTTTTTCTCCTGTTGCAAGACTTGAAGCCATCAAAATCTTTCTAGCCTATGTAGCCCATGCCAAATTCAAAGTCTATCAAATTGATGTCAAAAGTGCATTTTTGAATGGAGATTTGGAGTAGGAAGTCTATGTAAGTCAGCCTCCTGGTTTTGAAGACCCCAACTTTCCATACTACGTCTACTATCTTTTGAAAGCACTCTATGGATTGAAGAAAACACCTAGAGCCCGGTATGATACTTTGTCAACGTCCCTTTTATATAATCATTTCACAAGAAGTACTGTTGACAAAACTCTTTTCTTTAAAAATGTTAATGGCTCTAGTATATTTGTTCAGATTTATGTAGATGATATTATATTTAGCTCTACAGATGAAAAACTTTGTAAAAAGTTTTCCAAACTGATGCAAAGTAAATATAAAATGAGCATGATGGGAGAACTAACTTATTTTCTTGGTTTACAAGTTAAGCTAGTTAGTGATGGGATATTCATTAGTCAAACCAACTATATTCCTGATCTTTTAAAGAAGTTTGACTTAATGGATTGCACATCTGCAAAACCTCCCATGGCCACTGCTACTATGCTTGAATTGAACACTAATGAGAAGTCTGTGGACATTTCAAGTTATAGAGGCATGGTTGGCTCACTTTTGTATTTAACATCCGGTAAGACAGATATAATATTTGCTACTTGTTTTTATGCTAGATTTCAGGTTGATCCTTGAGAATCCCATTTAGTAGCTACTAAGAGAATTTTCAGATATCTAAGGAACAGCAAAACTTGATATTTGGTATTCTAGAGATTCTGGTTTTGATCTAATTGGTTATTTAGATGCAGATTATGCAGGTTGTAAAATAGACAGGAAAAGCACAACTGGCACATGTCAGTTTCTAGGAAACAAGCTTGTGTCCCGGTTTAATAAGAAAAAAAAACTCAGTTTCTACTTCTACAGCTGAAGCTGAATATATTATTGCTTGTAGCTGTTGTGCACATATTTTGTGGATGAAGAATCAGTTGTTAGATTATGGTCTACATATGGACAAGATCCCAATTTTCTATGACAACAGAAATGCCATTGCCATCACAAAAAATCGTGTGCAACACTCAAGGACAAAGCACATAGACATGAAGTACCACTTAATCAGAGAACATGTTATGAATGGTATAGTGGAAATCATTCTGTTCCAAGTGAGCAGCAACTTGCATACATCTTTACCAAGCCACTTGATGAGTCCACCTTAACTAGGTTGGTAAGGGAGTTAGGTATTCTTAATTATTCCTAAAGTTATTTTGATGTCTAAGCAATTTGTAATGCATCGAGAAATAAGTTTGACTTTATTAAAGATACAAATCATGATTTGCAAGTTATCAGATCCTGACATTGGAATCAGGATTTGCAAGTGGTCAGACCCTGACACCAAAATCAGGATTTGTTATAGGTAGATACTGATAGCATTTATCAAATAAGGATTATCCGTTTAAAGTCAAAATATTTTTGGGTACTTTATCTTTCAACGGATAAAGGCACATTATGTATCCGTTGAGTTGATTCAATCTTAACCGTTAATTCCAAACCGTTAATTACAGCGTGTATGTATCTGTCGATGGATCAATTTTGGAATTTCTACAGTCTGCTTTATTTTTAAACGGTTATTTTTGGCAAATTTCATTGGATACTTTATTTTATTTTTTAATTATTTATTCATCTTTTTCAGAGTTAGTATAAAAGACCAATTCATTTCTGTATTTCACTTTTATTTCTCCCTGAATCGCTTAAAAACTTCTACTTTCTTCTTCTCCATAAACCCCCTTTCTCCATAACTGCTTTCCAATCACAACAATGGCACCCGTAGTCAATATTATATCTCAGTCTGGATTTGTCTATGAGAATAACAACTTCGTGGCACTGGTGGAAAAGAAAATTGCTTCTTCTAAGGACTATCACAAGATGATGGACTTCATTCACAACTGCAAACTAAGCTATGCTATGCTTAAGTCTCCAGTAATCTATTGTAAAGTTTTGGAGCAAATCTAGACCACAGCGGTGTACAACTCCAAAGACAAAACCATGTCTTTTTCTTTGAAAGGTAATGATTACTGTATTATTATGATGAAATACAAGCATGCTTTCATTTGCCTAAAAACAACACTAATGTTCTACACACAAACATAGATGTGAGCACCATGCTTAGTTCTATGGGTCATTCTCTCATTCCCACCAAGTTAGGTCAGGTTAGGAGATTGGGCCTTAGAAAAGAATAGAGCTTTCTTTGTGATTTTTTTATCAAAGTATTTTATGGCAAAATTAGCAATTTTGATACAGTTACTTATTCCATGGTTAACATGCTATACATGCTTTTGAATGACAAGTACTTTAAGTTTAGTAACTCTATCATGATGGAATTAGGGTATAAATTAGGAGATATTAAGAAAAGGTCAAAGAACACATATTATGCTAGATTCTTTATGATGCTGGCTAACTTTGTTTCTGAGAACCTTGTAATTGAGAACCCAAACAACAAGCTTGATTGTTGGGTCCAAGAAAAGAGAGTACTTGCAGATCTGAGCAGGAACAACCTCAATAATGAAGTGCCTCATAACAATCTTCCACTCTTTGAGGCACATTAGATAACTGAGGTAACAACTTCTGCTCCAATCTCTTCTACACCCATTACTTCTTCAACTTCGACTGTGGCAATGGAATCTGTGATAGTGACCAAATAGATGCCTACCCAAACCACAAAACCAAAATCTAAATCCAAGTCTAAGAAGCCAACCTCTGTTGTCTCTCAAAAAAATTTAATTGTAACAACTACTACTTCACTTGGGGGGACTACTTAGGTTAGTCAGATGGGTGAGGGAATGGGTGAACATCAAATAAGCCCCAAGGATAAGGAGGGTGAGGTATGTGTGACCCAAACTAGCCACACTACAGTCTCTCAACAGACTAGTTGCATCCTCTCAAAAGGATATAACTATTGAAACAAGCTCTCAACCAAGAGCACAGGCCAAAAGGGGAAGGGACACAGGCAAAACCCAAACTTATATCAGAAAGAAGAAATTAAAACCAACGGGGAAGTCTGTTATGCAAGACATGCCCGTATCATAACAAGACTAAGTCAAATTGACAGCCCCAAGAATTAGTTGTCATAATCTAAATTTGTATTTTGTATTGTATTACTTGAGTCTGTAAAACTGTCAAAGATTAGACTGAAATATTTTTCTATAAGCAGTCTCAAGCCTAAGAATAAACTCTGGAAGAAGATCATGCCTCAGAGAAATTATGAAGAAGATCGGAGTTAAATAAATCCGTTTTAGGAAAAATGTATTAAATTAAGATATCTACAAGTCACAGATCAAGTCATATAGAGAAGTCATTCGACCACTCCAGAAGACTTATCAGAAGTTCAAAATGCTTATAGAGAAGTCTCAGAGATATCGACAAGCCAAATGAAGATATGAAGATTGGAGATATCGACAAGTAAAATTATCATTATAGATCTCAGAGATGTTACGACCGTCATTTTATGTAATATTATCTGTGGATTTTGTGTGATATTAAAGCCGTAAGTGAATATACTTAATGGTTGTACCTTGTGTGAATGAAAAATTTCTGCATTTTAAATTTGCTTTATGTAGTATATGATTTTTCAAAGCAAGAGTTTATTTATTTCCCTTATTTTTGATTTAAAAGGAATATTCTAAACCTTGGAGAAATTTTCTTTTAAAAGTTATTTTGTTCACAAATTTCAAAAGTGATTTTATAAAATTTCTAAAAATCCAAGTTATTTTATGGTATAAATTTTATAATTTTTGAACGTGTATTTTATTTTATAAAAATGAATCTTTACAAATTTTATTTGTTATAATTATCAAATTACATAAGAGACATTGCATGCAAATCACCCTTCTACTCTCTCAAATGGCAAATGAGACTTTTCCAACCCCACTAACTCTTTTGTTAATTACCAAATTACTACATTAGCCTTGCATGCAAAATGGCCTAACTTTAGCTAAAGGACATTTTTTGTAAGTTCTCATTTTCACTCATTATTTTGTCAACCAAAAAGCATAAAACAAAAATCAAAGTGGGAGAAGTCATTCCACTCATTCCACACTCCAACACACCATAATTTTTCTCTCATCCCCCTCCCACCATTGCTCTCGGCCGAAGCATCAATACCCCACCCCCTTCCATTTTTCATTTCATTCTTTATCTTCCCAAGTGTAAATCTTCTACCTACATTCATCTTATAGACTTTCCAAGAGTTTTGTGACTTGGAAGTTGAAGTTCCATGGATGCATGTGTAGTTCTTATATGATCTCCAAAGAGAAACTCTAGATTCTTGTGAATTCAAGAGCTCTCTATGAGATATATTATATATATGTGCTAACTAAGTGTTTTATGGAGATATCATACTTTAAAATCCTTTGCATGCTACTTAAATTTCATTATATATTTATGTTTAGCCATGCATGTTAATTTTAAGACATTAAAATGAAGATCAACCATGTTTTGCATGCTACTCTTTTTGAAATCATGTTGTTATGTCTAAAAATCTATAAATTCGAAATATGTGTGCTTAAAATACATTATTTCCATGATAAATTTCTTATTAATAGTTAAAAGAAGTTATATTTCATGTTTATTAAGGATGAGTAATAGGTGCAAGCTGAATTTGTAAGCATTTAAACTTTATGCCTAGCCGAAATCTTGTTATGTGTTTTTCATGAGTTGCATGTTATATTTTTTAGTTGCATGTTGTTAATTCTTGGGCATGGATGATCTCCCCTTCTGTTGAGGCACTATTTTAGGACATTAAGACACTAGGTTTTCTTTGGAAAGAGTTGGGTGCTTGGTTATTAAGTGGGAGTTAAGGTGGAAAGGGATTAGTTGGTGTTTGCATTTTTCAAGATTTGATGCACTAGTTTATGGGGAAGTTTTGAATGAGCATTTGTTGTGCACTTTGAGGCCCAAACCACCAGAAGCTAGAACTAGGATTATATAAAAGGTTTTAGGTGTTTTTTGGAGGTTTATAAGGCGTTTGGTTAGGTGCACAAGTGAAATCACAAAATCTGTCCAGCAGGGGACAATTTTGTTGCAACTTAGAAATAGAAAGTTTTGACCATGTCATGGGTAGGCCCTCATTAGGCCCTATTGGGCCTTAGTTAGAGGGAGTGTCATAGGATTTTTTCCAGCCATAGTTCATAAGATATGAGTTAGAACCATGTGTCACAAGTTAGTTCAAGTCAGGGCATTTTTTGCCCAGAAAAACAGGGGAACCATGGACTTTAAGCTTAGGCCCAAGGAGGCCCAGTCTAGGCCCTTGAGCCACATCAAGTTTGGAAAATGCCTTATGGTCAGAAGAGTCTAGTGTAGAAGTTTTGGAGGTAAACTTGTAGTTTAAGAGTGTCTAATGCACTCAAGAAACCATAGATGTAATTCTGAAATTTACTCCACTAAGCACTTTCACTTAACACATAGGTTTAGAACACTTAGGAGTGAGATCTAGGTTGACTACTATGGTTGCAAGATAGCATAAAGCTATTAGAATTAAAGGCCCAAGTGAGGGTCAATAGGTTTTGGATAGTTAAGTAAAGGCACATTGAGCAAGAAAGCCAAAATTTGGGAACTTTGTCTAGTTTAGCGACCAAGTGACTTAAGTTGGGGATCGAGATCATCCAAGCTTAGTGTTGCATTTTGGTGTGTGTGATATTATTTGGTATTAAAATATGATATGTGAGTATATGTGGCTATGTGTATAATTATATTTATAAGGTGAATATAAATTGCATGCATATAGGCCTAAGTGCCATTTGTGTTATAAATAGGTTGAGTTGGTGAGAGTATAATATAATGAGGTTATTATTAATTGTGTAGGATCTCGAGACGAGGGTAAACTTTCCATAAAGGTCGAGTGAAGCTTCCAGTTGCTCCTACCAGCCAGACCAGACCAGCCTTTCTCAAGGCAAGTGATTCAACCTGTCTTCGTATTCACTGCAAATGTGTAACAATTAGTTCATATATATATTGATGCGATTATCCTGAGTCATTTTGATATACTTGAAACAAGCGATTCTTAAGTCTATCTTTGAATTATATAGAAATGCCTTAAACCCTCAAGTACGTATTGCAAGTAGATCAGAGCTCTTATCACGTTAGTATATTAAAGTAATTGCAATGCCAAGATAAAATAAAGAGTTGTTATAATATTTGATTGATCCTCCTGATTAACATGCTAATGATTCCTAAAGTATTGATATCTCACCCTGATGCTTGAACCCCTATAGAAACTTTACCTTGATACCTAAAAGCCATATATTCATCAAAGTTGTCCATAATTGATTGATACCCCTCTTTCTTACCCTAAAGTTTGACAATCCTGATATACCTTGAGCTAAAGATCATTTCTTCATACCCTGACACCCTTAGTATTCATGAAGCTTATCTTCTTGATGTTCTAGCACTTGTACCTCGTCGAAAACCATTGCTTTAAGCCTAGTTTGGCATTACTCTTTCATAATATCCAATAGCCTTGCTAAATTTCCTTGTCCAAGTTCTTGTATATGGAAACCTTTCAGTTACCCTAATAGAGTAAAGTCTAGTGGATCATGGCCTTGAGATTTTGTGACATATTTCTAGTGTTTCAAGTTGATCTATAATCCCTTGATAAAAATGTTTACTACTTAACAGATTTTGTTATAAATTGGCATCGGTTTTTGAAATGATTAAAATGTGGATTTTCAGTCCCAAAGGGGGATAAATGTTTTCTTGAATAGTGGATCTGGACTGAGACGCGAGTCCTTTCCACACTTATATTGTAGGCTTAAAAGTTGCCTAGGGATCCCATTAATGTTTTAGAACCCAGCGAGGTTTGGGATTACTTCGCGGCTGATCATCGGCTGTAATTCGTAGCGTCATAAAATGATTTTGATTAAGATATGATTTTGAAAATGTTTTGATACAAGCAAATGATGCCATCACCCAAAGTTTTATCTCTTGTTATTATTGGTTATGTCTTTACATTATCATTCTTTAATATATATCTCGATTTATGTTTTGTATCGTATTGTCTAGCACTTGTTGAGCATTTGGCTCACTCCTTGCTTTACCCTGATATTACAGCTAGCAGCTATGGTTAGATTCAAGCAGAGAGCATGTAAGACCTGTGACGCTGATGCGTATGTCCGAGCTCAGGTAGAATAAGAGATAGTTTTGTGTGAGTACTCGATATTGAAATCTGTTGTAATAGATGGTAGTGTTGGGCTGTTCCAAACCCTAAACTGTAAGATCTTAGATTCAGTTATGTTTACTTTCTTCTAAATATTATAATAGTTATATTTATTTTGTTTTTTAAGTTGGGGGTGTGACAGGTTTTGGTATCAGAGCTACGGTTTAGAGTCCCTGGATAGCCCAAATAGGTTATAGGATATATGTATAGGTTATAGATAATATGCGAGAGAGTAGTTTAAGTAAATTTATTATTAATACTCCTCTTATTGGTTTGTCAGCAAAGGATGCATTCCTCGACACCCTCTGGGTCGGACGACACTATTGCTTTCTCCGTGTATGCTGAGTTGAGGCGCGAGTTTGACATGCTTCAAGGCAAGTATGACCGACTGATAGACCGAATGAAGAATGTGTACCCGGACAGCCGAAACTATGAAGGGAAGCCCAAGGAGCAGATGACTGCGAGACTTGAGACTTTGATTCAGTATGTCAATACTAAGCTTGAGGAGATGCCATCGCACCGAGACCGCACCAGCCAGTATATCATCCAGATGGTGGCAGATGAGCTCCAGAGTATTGTGAAGACGCTTCGAGAGGAGAAGACTACCAAGCCCCGTTCTGATGGAGTGGAGCCTTAGTTCTTTCCATTATTTACCTTTTCATGTTGTTGTACTATCAGACTTCGTAGAATTCCCAGTTGTTTCCCTTAAATAAGCATGTTGTTCCTAGAATCAGACTTTGTCCTAATCCTATGTATTGTGACCTTTAAATTTCAAATATTATGCACTATCATTCCATTTGCTCTCCACTGTTATTTTACGCCTTCATATGTATCACCATATCTGTTTAATTTGAAACTTGACCTCATATGTAAATAAGAATGCAATGCGATACCCTCGAATTATTTCATCATTCATATATGTTTTGGACATAACTCTTATTTCAGGATCATGCCTCCCAAAAAGAAGAACCCAACAACCACATCTACCACAAACCTAAATATTCTTCGAGTACTAGATACTTTACAACAGCAAACCAATGTTATAGCTCAACAACAACTAACTCTTCAACAACGAATTGAAAACCAAGATAACCGTGAACCACACCAACCACCCGAGCCACCAGTACCACCTCGACAAATTGTCACTTTCAAGGCTTTTCAGAATGTGAATCCACCTGCATTTCATGATACCACTGATCCAGTAATAGCTAACACATGGATTAAGGAAATGGAAAGAGCTTTTGAGTTGGTACAGTTAGGAGACGATCAGAAGACGCCATATGCTACTTACTTCTTGAAGGGCGAAGTCATCTATTGGTGGGAATCAGTAAAATCTATGGAAGCAACTCAGCAAGTTTCTTGGGAGAGATTTAAGAAGTTATTTCTGGAAAAGTATTACCCTAAGTACATGCAGAATCAGATGGAGCTTAAATTTCTTGAGTTGAAGCAAGGGAACATGACTGTACTGGAGTATGAGAAGAAGTTCACTGAGTTATGAAGGTTTGTGACAAAGTATACCAGCACTGAGGAGGAAAAAGCGAAGAAATTTCAGCAAGGATTGGAGCCTTGGATCAGAGATAGAGTGGCTATGTTTGAGCTTGAAACCTATGCGGGAGTAGTACATAAAGCTGCTCTGATTGAGAATAATAGGATGCAGTCAAGGAAGGAAAGGGATAACAAGAAAAGAAAGGTTTCATATTATGGAGAGAAGTCTGAAGCCGCAAATTCACAAGATCGGAATGTTAAGAGGATTGGATTTCATAAGGGTGGAAATTTTCACAAGAAGGGAAATTTGGGCAAAAGATAAGAATCGAAGGGGAACGACCAGACAAGCCAAGGGCAAGTTGGAGAAACCAGGTTCCAGAGACCGGAATGCAAGCACTGTGGAAGAAGGCACCCCGGAGTGTGTAATAAGCTGAGCATGACATGCTATAGGTGTAACCAGAAGGGACATTTGGCAAATGAGTGCAAGATGCCGAAGCCAGGAGTTACATGTTACAAGTATGGAAAGACTGGACACATAGCTAGGGAGTGCAAGGCAACTGGACCAGTCAAAGCTCTAATGAATGTGGCAAGTACCAGTGCAAGCGTTTCAACCGAGGTATTGGCATTACCTCCACCACCTACAACAACTCCGCAAGCAACAGCAAGGACATTCGATCTGAAAATGAAGGACGCTGTTCAGAACTCTGAGGTAATAGCATGTACACTTTTACTAAATAATGTCAAAGCTAAAGTATTGATTGATTCGGGAGCAACGAGATCTTTCATATCAGAAACTTTTGTTGATAAACTTCAATGTGATAAATTGATTATGAGCGAGGTAGTAAATGTGGTAATTGCGAACCAAGAGAAGATTCCTGTGAATCAATTCTGTCCGAAGTGTGAGATTGATATTTCGGGGTATAAGTTTTCAGCCGACTTGATACTCTTCAAGTTGGGAGAGTTTGATATAATTTTAGGTATGGATTGGTTAGGGAAGAATAATGCCCAGATTAATTGTAAGACCAAGAAAGTGTATTTAAAGATGAAGAGTGGAGAGAAGGTAGTATTTAAGGGGCAGATGCAAGAGCAACTATTTCTTACAATCGTCCAGGCTAAGAAGCTACTTAGAAAAGGTTGTGAGTCGTTCCTAGCTTATGTAGTGGATTCAAAAAAGGGCAACCCCAACATAGAAGATATCCCCGTAGTAACAAGTTCCCAGATGTGTTTCCAGACGAACTACCAGGCTTACCACCAGATCGACAAATCGAGTTCGAGATCAACCTTGCTCCGGGCACAAAACCAGTTTCAAAGGCCCCATATAGGATGTCACCAACAGAAATGAAAGAGTTGGCGAGCCAGCTACAAGAATTGTTGGATAAGGGAGTGATACGGCCAAGTACGTCGCCATGGGGAACACCTGTTCTGTTTGTAAAGAAGAAAGATGGAAGTATGCGGCTATGTATAGATTATCGGGAGTTGAAAAAGATAACGATTAAGAACCGCTACCCGCTACCAAGAATAGATGACCTATTTGATCAGCTGAAGGGAGCAAAATGCTTTTCAAAGATTGACCTGAGATCAGGATACCATCAATTAAAGATCAAGGAAGAAGATATTCCCAAGACAACATTCAGGACCAGATACGGACATTATGAATTCTTAGTAATGCCGTTTGGATTGACTAATGCCTCGGCCACATTTATGAATCTGATGAATCGGGTATTTAAAAAGTATTTGGACAAGTTCGTAGTGGTATTTATTGATGACATCCTTATTTATTCTAAGTCGGAAGAAGAACATAAACAGCACCTCTGGATAATATTGGAGATACTTCGGCAAGAGAAGTTGTATGCCAAATTTTCCAAATGTGAGTTTTGGTTAAAGGAAGTTCAATTCTTGGGACACGTCATTGGAGATGAAGGAGTTAAAGTGGATCCTGCAAAGATTGAGGCAATTATGAGTTGGGAGAGGCCAAAGACACCTACGGAAGTGTGAAGTTTTCTAGGATTGGCAGGGTACTATAGAAGGTTTGTCAAGGATTTTTCGAAAATCACCACGCCATTGACCAAGTTAACCAGGAAGAATCAGAAGTTCGAATGGAGTGCAGAGTGTGAGGATAGCTTTCAAGAGTTGAAACAGAGATTGGTAACAGCTCCGGTGTTAGTACTACCAGATGACCAAGGAAACTTTGTGATATTCAGTGATGCTTCACATAAAGGATTGGGCTGTGTGTTAATGCAACACAGTAAGGTGATCGCGTATGCGTGAAGACAGTTGAAACCGCATGAGTTGAAGTACCCGACGCATGACTTGGAGCTAGCCGCCATAGTGTTCGCACTTAAGATTTGAAGACATTACCTCTACGGAGAGAAGTGTGAAATCTACACAGATCACAAGAGTTTAAAGTACATTTTCACTCAGTAGGAGCTCAATATGAGGAAAAGGAGATGGTTGGAATTGATCAAGGACTACGATTGCTCGATAAATTACCATCCTGGAAAGGCGAATGTTGTGGCCGATGCACTAAGCAGAAAGGAGAGATTGAATATGATGGCAACACCAAAGGAATTGTCTGAAGAGATTAAGAAATTCGGATTAGAACTTTGTAATTATGGAATGGTTGAAGAAGTTTGTCGTGCAATGACTTTTCAGCCAACACTAGTGGAAAAGATAAGGAAATGTCAGGAAGAAGTAATGGAGAAAGAAAAGAGTCAGCTAACTGGAGAAGTGATTGGCACTCAAAGGGATGGACAAGGTATACTAAGGTTTTCCTCAAGAATTTGGATTCCTCATATACCTGAATTGAAGAATGAGATCCTGCTAGAAGCCCATAATTCAAGATTTTCAATCCACCCGGGAAGCACCAAGATGTATCGGGACTTAAAGCAGAACTTTTGGTGGCCAAATATGAAGCGAGATGTGGCGGAATGGGTTGCGAAGTGTTATACTTATCAGAAAGTGAAAGCAGAACATCAACGACAAAGCGGATTAATTCAGCCCCTAAAGATTCCAAAATGGAAATGGGAAAATATTTCTATGGACTTTATAGTGGGACTACCGTGAATGAAATCCGGACATGACACTATATGGGTTGTAGTTGATCGCCTTACGAAGTCGGCGCATTTCCTTCTAATTAATGAGAAGTCGTCATTGGACAAATTAGTTCATCTGTACGTGCGCAAAATCATACTAAGGCATGGAGTACTCGTATCGATAGTTTCAGACAGAGATCCCCGATTTAACTCGAGATTCTGGAAGCAATTTCAAGAAAGTCTTGGCACAAAGTTGAACATGAGTACGGCGTACCACCCGCAGACCGATGGTCAGAGCGAAAGGACAATTCAAACAATCGAAGACATGTTGCGCAGTTGTGCAATCAATTTTACAGGAAGTTGGGATGACCACTTGCCATTGATTGAATTCTCTTACAACAATAGTTATCACTCCAGTATTGGCATGCCACCATACGAAGCTTTGTACGGACGAAAATGTAGATCACCGACAAGTTGGGATGAGGTAGGAGAAGGAAGGATTCTAGGCTCGGAATTGGTACAACAGTTGCATGAGAGAGTCAATTTAATTCAGAAAAGGTTGCTTGCTGCTCAAGATATACAAAGGAAGTATGCGGATCCAGCGCGTAAGGATATTCGATTCCAAGTTCACGAAGCCGTTTTGTTGAAGGTGTCACCAAGAAAAGGGTTGTCTAGATTTGGCAAGAAAGGGAAGTTAGCACCTAGATATATAGGTCCTTTTGAGATGTTGAGTCAAGTGGGGAAGGTGGCCTACGAGTTAGCCTTACCACCTCAATATCAGCATGTGCATAATGTGTTCCATGTGTCATTGCTTAAGAAGTACAATCCTGACGCCATCCATGTGATAGAATATGAACCTGTAGAAATTCAGGCAAACCTGTCATTTATGGAGCAACCTGTCAAATTACTCGACTGGCAAGTAAAGAGTCTTAAGAATAAGTCGGTAAAGTTAGTGAAAGTACTTTGGAGGAACCCCAAGGTCGAAGAATCAACTTGGGACTTAGAGTCTGATATGCGTTCCTGGTATCCTCATTTGTTCTCTTAGATTCTGGGGACAGAATCCCTTAAGGGTGAGAGGATGTTACGACCGGAATTTTATGTAATATTATCTATGGATTTTGTGTGATATTAAAGTCGTAAGTGAATATACTTAATGGTTGTACCTTGTGTGAATGAAAAATTTCTGCATTTTAAATTTGCTTTATGTAGTATATGATTTTTCAAAGCAAGAGTTTATTTATTTCCCTTATTTTTGATTTATAAGGAATATTCTAAACCTAGGAGAAATTTTCTTTTAAAAGTTATTTTGTTCACAAATTTCAAAAGTGATTTTATAAAATTTCTAAAAATCCAAGTTATTTTATGGTATAAATTTTATAATTTTTGAACGTGTATTTTATTTTATAAAAATGAATCTTTATAAATTTTATTTGTTATAATTATCAAATTACATAAGAGACCTTGCATGCAAATCACCCTTCTATTCTCTCAAAGGGCAAATAAGACTTTTCCAACCCCACTAACTCCTTTCTTAATTACAAAATTACTACATTAGCTTTGCATGCAAAATGGCCTAACTTTAGCTAAAGGACATTTTTGTAAGTTCTCAGTTCCACTCATTATTTTGTCAACTAAAAAGCATAAAACAAAAATCAAAGTGGGAGAAGTCATTCCACTCATTCCACACTCCAACACACCATAATTTTTCTCTCCTCCCCCTCCCACCATTGCTCTCGGCCGAAGCATCAATTCCCCACCCCCCTTCCATTTTTCATTTCATTCTTCATCTTCCCAAGTTTAAATCTTCTACCTACATTCATCTTATATACTTTCCAAGAGTTTTGTGACTTGGAAGTTGAAGTTCCATGGATGCATATGTAGTTCTTATGTGATCTCCAAAGAGAAACTCTTGATTCTTGTGAATTCAAGAGCTCTCTATGAGATATTTTATATATATGTGCTAACTAAGTGTTTTATGGAGATATCATGCTTTAAAATCCTTTGCATGCTACTGAAATTTCATTATATATTTATGTTTATCCATGCATGATAGTTTTAAGACATTAAAATGATGATCAACCATGTTTTGCATGCTACTTTTTTTGAAATCATGTTGTTATGTCTAAAAATCTATAAATTCGAAATATGGGTGCTTAAAATAGATTGTTTCTATGATAAATTTCTTATTAATAGTTAAAATAAGTTATATTTCATGATTATTAAGGATGAGTTATAGGTGCAAGCCGAATTTGTAAGCATTTAAACTTTATTCCTAGCCGAAATCTTGTTATGTGTTTTTCATGAGTTGCATGTTATATTTTTTAGTTGCATGTTTTTAATTCTTGGGCATGGATGATCTTCCCTTCTGTTGAGGCACTATTTTAGGACATTAAGACACTAGGTTTACTTTGGAAAGAGTTGGGTGCTTGGTTATTAAGTGGGAGTTAAGGTGGAAAGGGATTAGTTGGTGTTTGTATTTTTCTAGATTTGATGCACTAGATTATGGGGAAGTTTTGAATGAGCATTTGTTGTGCACTTTGAGGCCCAAAATACCAGAAGCCAGCACTAGGAGTATATAAAAGGTTTTAGGTATTTGTTGGAGGTTTATAAGTCGTTTGCTTAGGTGCACAAGTGAAATCACAAAATCTGTCCAGTAGGGGACAGTTTTGTTGCAACTTAGAAATAGGAAGTTTTGACCATGTCATAGGTAGGCCCTCATTCGGCCCTGTTGGGCCTTAGTTAGAAGGAGTGTCAGAGGAGTTTTTTCAGCCATATTTCATAATATATGAGTTAGAACCATGTTCACAAGTTAGTTCAAGTCAGGGCATTTTCTGCCCAGAAAAACAGGGGAACCATGAACTTTAAGCTTAGGCCCAAGGAGACCCAAGCTAGGCCCTTGAGCCACATCAAGTTTGGGAGATGCCTTATGGTCAGAAGAGTCTAGTGTAGAAGTTTTGGAGGTAAACTTGTAGTTTAAGAGTGTCTAATTAACTCAAGAAACCATAGATGTCATTCTGAAATTTACTCCAGTAAGCACTTTCACTTATCACATAGTTTTAGAACACTTAGGTGTGAGATCTAGGTTGACCACTATGGTTGCAAGATATTATAAAGCCATTAGAATTAAAGGCCTAAGTGAGGGTCAATAGGTTTTGGATAGTTAAGTAAAGGCACATTGAGCAAGAAAGCCAAAATTTGGGAACTTTGTCTAGTTTAGCGACCAAGTGACTTAAGTTGGGGATCGAGATCATCCAAGCCTAGTGTTGTATTTTGGTGTGTATGATATTATTTGGTATTAAAATATGATATGTGAGTATATGTGACTATGTGTACAATTATATTTATAAGGTGAATATAAATTGCGTGCATATAGGCCTAAGTGCCATTTGTGTTGTAAATAGGTTGAGTTGGTGAGAGTATAATATAATGAGGTTATTATTAATTGTGTAGGATCTCGAGACGAGGGTAAACTTGCCATAAAGGTCGATTGAAGCTTCCAGTTGCTCCTACCAGCCAGACCAGACCAGCCTTTCTCAAGGCAAGTGATTCAACCTGTCTTCGTATTCACTGCAAATGTGTAACAATTAGTTCATATATATATTGATGCGATTATCCTGAGTCATTTTGATATACTTGAAACAAGCGATTCTTAAGTCTATCTTTGAATTATATAGAAATGCCTTGAACCCTCAAGTACGTATTGCAAGTAGATCAGAGGTATTATCACGTTAGTGTATTAAAGTAATTGGAATGCCATGATAAAATAAAGAGTTGTTATAATATTTGATTGATCCTCCTGATTAACATGCTAATGATTCCTAAAGTATTGATATCTCACCCTGATGCTTGAACCCCTATAGAAACTTTACCTTGATACCTAAAAGACAGATATTTATCAAAGTTGTCCATAATTGATTGATACCCCTCTTTCTTACCCTAAAGTTTGACAATCCTGATATACCTTGAGCTAAAGATCATTTCTTCATACCCCAACACCCATAGTATTCATGAAGCTTATCTTCTTGATGTTCTAGCACTTGTACCTCGTCGAAAACCATTGCTTTAAGCCTAGTTTGGCATGACTCTTTCATAATATCCAATAGCCTTGCTAAATTTCCTTGTCTAAGTTCTTGTATATGGAAACCTTTCAGTTACCCTAATAGAGTAAAGTCTAGTGGATCATGGCCTTGAGATTTTGTGACATATTTCCAGTGTTTCAAGTTGATCTATAATCCCTTGATAAAAATGTTTACTACTTAAGAGATTTTGTTATAAATCGGCATCAGTTTTTGAAATGATTAAAATGTGGATTTTCAGTCACAAAGGGGGATAAATGTTTTCTTGAATAGTGGATCTGGACTGAGACGCGAGTCCTTTCCACACTTATATTGTAGGCTTAAAAGTTGCCTAGGGATCCCATTAATGTTTTAGAACACAGCGAGGTTCGGGATTACTTCGCGGCTGATCACCGGCTGTAATTCGTAACGTCATAAAATGATTTTGATTAAGATATGATTTTGAAAATGTTTTGATACAAGCAAAAGATGCCATCACCCAAAGTTTTATCTCTTGTTATTATTGGTTATGTCTTCACATTGTCATTCTTTAATATATATCTTGATTTATGTTTTGTATCATATTGTCTAGCACTTGTTGAGCATTTGGCTCACTCCTTGCTTTACCCTGATATTACAGCTAGCAGCTATGGTTAGATTCAAGCAGACAGCACGTAAGACCTGTGACGCTGATGCGTATGTCCGAGCTCAGGTAGAATATGAGATAGTTTTGTGTGAGGACTCGATATTGAAATCAGTTGTAATAGATGGTAGTGTTGGGCTATTCCAAACCCTAAACTGTAAGATCTTGGATTCAGTTATGTTTACTTTCTTCTAAATATTGTAATAGTTATATTTATTTTGTTTGTTAAGTTGGGGGTGTGACAAGAGATATCTACAGTCAAAATGTATATAGATCTCTAAGATATCGACAAGTCATTTCTGCATTAGAGAACTCAGAGATATCGACAAGTCAAAAATGAAGATATGAATATTGGAGATATCGACAAGTCAATTTTCTAATTAGAGATCTCAGAGATATCGACAAGTCAAAATGCTTATAGAGATCTCAGATATATCGACAAGTCATTTCTACATGCAAAAATTTGGACACCTCGACAAGCCAAGTTCACTTATAGAGAACTCAGAGACCTCGACAAGTCAAAGAAACTTATAGAGAACTCAGAGATCTCGATAAGCCATTATACTTATCGAGACGTCAGTTCTCTATAGAACAAACTGGAGATCTCGATATGAATCTCAAGTACAGAATGCAGAAAGTTAAATATCCAAGATTATCAATCAACAAATGATCTAATCACTTAGATTGAAAAGTCTACAAAAGCATCTTGAATAGTTAAGATCAAAGGCCAAGATTAACTAACAAAGGAAAGTCACCGATCTACAAGTTGCAAGGATTCGCTAATCCAGAAATGGAAAGCTTTAGAGATAACTTAAAGTAGGGTTTAGTGCATTCTATTGCATGCTGAGTAAACCTGTGTTTACTAATCAATAAACTAAACACTGGTCCTTTGCTTTTAAGTTGTATCAAATAGATCTAGTTTTTCTATTAACTTTCAAGGAAGAAGCTGAGTTCTTTACTTACAAAGAACCCAAGATTTTTAGCAAAACACTAGCTTGATTTTAATACAGAATTAAGTGAGTTTTGAAATATTGTGTGCACTATTTAATTCCAGTTAACACAATATTACTACATTTCTAATCTGCTTTGTTAACCAAGCAACAAACATTCAAAAAGCCTTAAAAATATCTAAAACAGATTCACTCCCCTCCAGTGTTGTATTCATTACCTAACAAGTAGTATCAAAGCAAAATTTGAAAGAAACAAATTAAAGATCTTAGAAGAATGAATACACTGAAGATTAGCAATATCAAAATACCACCCTTTGACAGAACCAACTATACTTTATGGAAAAAGAAGATGTTGCTGTTTATAAAGACGACCAACCCATTATATGTTGAGATTCAAAAGAATGGTCCTTTCACTCTCATGGAAAGAGTTAAGGAATCTACAGATGGAGACATGGTCATCCCAGCTCATTATGCCCCTAAAGATCCCTCAAAGTACACTGAACCTGAAAAGGAGAAAGTCTCTCTGGATAGTGGTTTGCAACTAATTCTAATAGAGTCACTTGATAATATAATGTTGTTAGGAATATATTGTGTACTTGATGATAACTTGAACAAAACACTTAGTAGATTTTATTTAAGTAAAATTGTAGCTTTCAATGGAGAATAAAGAATTTGACAGTCACATGCGTTGGTTGTATGCAAATGGAATGTGGCAGCTTAATTCAGGTTTTAGAGAACAAAGAAGCATTTCCACTTTCATGCTAAACTGAAGATATTCAAAGATGCTGGAAAGAGAAGTGTAGCAGCATGAAATTAGACTAGAAATAATTTGTCTTATTATCTTATCTTTTTATCATGTAACTTGGTGATATATAAACCAAGGGTACCAAGTTTAATAATATCCAAGTTATTAAGCATTTACTAGAGAAATAGATAAGGCAAAATCTGTAAAAAAATTCTCTGTTCTTGTTGTTCAACTTGTAAGCAGCTGTGTACAATTTTGTAACATAGAGTTCTCTACTTAATATATTTCTATGGTGGAAAATTTCAATCCACCAAAAAGTTTTTAAGTACTTGTATTTAAATACTTTGTGTTTTGATTTCGACACTACTTTCATTCCGCACCATTACTAAATCAAACACAGTTAATTATTTGTAGAAGAATTGTTCTTGAAATGTAAAACTAGCCAGAATTACATTCAACCCCTCTTCTGTAATTCTTTATTAGATTGTTAGGGAAAAACAATTGGTATCAGAGCAAGCTCTTGAAGAACAAAGAGTTTAAAGATGACAACAACTAACAAGATGAGCAGAATAGATGTTGGAGTAAAGATTCCATTTCTTGACAAAGATAACTATGACCATTGGAAGGTGAAGATGCACCTGCATCTCCTATCTCAAGATGAAGCATATGTGGACTGCATTGAGAAAGGTCCACATGTCCTTATGAGAGCTGCTACAGGAAATGAACCATCTGTCCCAAAGCCTAGAGTAGAATGGTCTGATCCTGATATTGAACAAGTTCATAAGGATAAAAAAGCCATGAACATTTTGTTTATTGGTGTTGATGGTGACATGTTTGACAACATCATAAACTGCACAACTGCTAAGGATGTCTTTGACGCAATTCAAGTTATATGTGATGGAACTGAGCATGTAAGGGAAAATAAAATGCAACTCTTGATTCAGCAATATGAGCACTTCCACAGTGAAGAAAATGAATCACTCACCGACATTTTCAGTAGATTTCAAAAATTACTGAATGCTCTAAAACTGCAAGGAAGGATCTATCAAACAAAAGATTCAAACCTCAAATTCCTTAGATCTCTACCAAGGGAATGGAAGCCTATGACAGTCTCAATAAGAAATTCACAAGATTACAAGGAATTCACCTTGGATAGACTGTATGGGATTCTAAAGACTTATGAGATTGAAATAGAGGAAGATGAGAAGGCGGAGAAAGGAAGAAAGAAGGGAGGATCCATTGCATTAGTTGCTGAAGATTAGAGATATCGACAAGTAAAATTATCATTAGAGATCTCAGAGATATCTACAAGTTAAAATGTATATAGAGATCTTTGAGATATCGACAAGTCAAAAATAAAGATATGAAGATTGGAGATATCGTAAAGTCAATTTTCTCATTAGAGATCTAAGAGATATCGACAAGTCAAAATGCTTATAGAGATTACAGAGATATCGACAAGTCATTTCTACATGCGGAAATTTGGAGACTTCGACAAGCCAAGTTCACTTATAGAGAACTCAAAGACATCGACAAGTCAAAGACACTTATAGAGAACTCAGAGATCTTGATAAACCATTATACTTATCGAGATGTCAGTTCTCTATATTAACTCTTACGGAAGAAGCTGAGTTCTTTACTTACAAAGAATCCAGGATTAGTAGAAAAATACTAGCTTGATTTTAATACAAAATTAAGTGGGTTTTCAAATATTGTGTGCACTGTTTTATTCCAGTTAACATAATATTACTGCATTTCTAATCTTCTTTATTAACCAAGCAACAAACATTCAAAAAGCCGTAAAAATATCTAAAACACATTAACCCCCCCCCCCCTTGTGTTGTATTCATTACCTAATACTAATGAATGCAGAAAGCCCAATTCCGAGAAAAGAAGTTTGAGTCAGTTGACTATAAAAAGATATACATTGAATTGCTCAAACAGAAGGAAAGGGCTTTCCTGACTCAAGAAAATGACTGGAAAGCATATGGGAAAGATGAAGATGAAGAACCAAGATATGTCAACCTAGCCCTAATGGCCAAATCAGATGAAACAGAAGTCAGTTCTTCAAGCAATCAGGGAATCACTACTAATTTAGCACACCTTTTTAAAGATGAGTGTAATGATGCTATAAATGACATGTCAACAGAATTATATTATTTACGTGTTACACTTAAATAACTCACTAAAGAAAACACAAGAATTAAAGATAAAAATCTGATTTTAAGTGAGAGAAATGTTGTGTTAAAAAACTCAATTTATTGAGTTTAAGAAATTGAAGATAGAATGTAAGATTGCAAAAGATCAATTGACTGAATCTTTGAAGAAAGAGGAAATTTTGAGAAGGTAGATTGAACAAGAGCATGAGGTAATCAAAGCTTGGAAGTCATCAAGAGATGTACATACCCAGATTGCTAAGGTTCAAGGACTAGAGTCATTCTGTGAAGAAGCCTAGAAAAAGAGCAAGGAGAAGCTGGATCCTGAGTTGGTAGAAGGTGTATCAACGGATGTGGAGTCGACGGATGATGAAGCTTATCCGTCTACAATAAAAAAGGATTATCCGTCGAAAGACAAGGAACTACATCCGTTGATTGAAAGAAAACCAATTAGAAAATCCAAGCTAGCTAAACTTAATGAGAAATATGGATCAGTGTCCAAAAACTTTGTTACAGGGGAATCAAGTCAGGCCAAGCAGAACAAAAGAGTAAATGTGGGGTATCTGTAAATGAAGTAGTTGAGTAACAGATTAGAGAAAATTGAGGTCAGGGCAGATTCTAAAAGGAAGAACAACAGGATTGGGAAAGTAGGAATTAAAAAACATAACAACTACACACCTGAAAAATATGTACCAAGAAAAATATGTGTTAAATGTGGTAGTGTTAACCATTTTTTTGTTAATTGCAAATCGGCTATGCCTGTACCCATGTCTGCACCTCCCTCATTCCCCAACATGTCCACATTGCAAATGAATGTCAACTTACCAAGGAGTGGTAAGTGATGTTGTTGGAGAAAATGAATGAAGTTATGAAATTGTGTACTGATTATCGGGGGTTTAACAAAACAACGAATAAGAATAAGTGACCCCTATAAAGAGTTGATTACTTACGAGACCTAATTCAAGAAGTATGTTATGTCTCGGGGATTAACTTAAGATCCGACCTGAGAACATATCAGAAATTATGAATAAAATGAGTAATGAGCATTACAAGCTCTGGTGATATTATGTGAAATAACACGTGTATCAATTGTCTATAAGGAATTAAGGAACATGTTGTATAAAGAGTACTTAGATAAGCGAATTGTATTTATTAATAACATCTTCAGCTATTCAGAGAATAAGGGAGTCTGTGTGGAATGCCCAAGGATTTTCCCCAAAAGGTTAGAAAAAAAGCAGCTATACGTTGAGTTTTCAAGTATGAAATTTTGACCGAGGTTAATAAAAGATTCTGATTAATCCATTGACAACTACCTAAACAAAGCCGTTTGGTAACAGATGCCTTGTGTAGAGAAAGGATTGGATGTGATTAAGACCCCTGGGGAATTAATAAAAGAATTGGAAAGAGTGGAATATGAAGTTCAAATACATAAAGGTGATAAGAAGTGAATATATGATATTACCTTTCATCCTTAATTGATGGAAAAGAGTAAGAATTGTTTAAATGTTTAGATACTAAGTTGAAAATGAGCACCGCCTATCATCCTTAAAAAAGGGTCAAAGTGAGGAAGCGATTTAGGAAATATAAGGTATGTTGAGAGGTTGAATTTTTTAAGGAAAACCAGGATGATTATTTATCATCAATGTCAGCTTTAGAATGCCACTCTACCAAGCCTTATGTGGACGCAAGTGTAGGTCCCCACTTTATTGAGATAAAGAGGGAGAAAGGAAGTTGTCAAATCCTAAGTTAATTCACATACCAAGGGCGTAGTGATATTGATTGAAGCAGCTCGGAGTAGACAAAGGAAGAAGGCGGAATTGTATTGAGAGAGAGTATGAATATAGAAATAGGATCAGTAGTGTTAGCCAAAGTTTCATCTTGAAAGAGATTGGATAAGTCTGAGTAGAAGGGACAAGTTAAGTCCTAAATTTAGTGAACCATTCGAGGTATTGATAAATATAGATAAAGTTGTTCATGAATTGATGTTACCGTCATAACAGTGTGTACATATAATGTGTTTTTCCTGTCAATGTTAAAGCGATAAATATTTGATTTGAATTAAGTGATTGATTAAGAGCCAATGGGCTCTTGTCCAAGTTTATTCTGCATATAGTAATCGATCCAAATTCTTAATCATTAAAGGCGAGTCCTTGGAAATGAGGGTATATCTATAGTAAGTACGTTTGAAATCCTCGAGTAAAAGAGTCTACTTGGGAATTAAAGTCAGATATGCTTGACAAATATCCTCACTTATTCATTTAGATCAGATTCTGAGGACATAATCTTTTTAAGGGGGAAGGATATAATGACTCGTGAATTTTTTTTGAATTATTTAAATATATAATTGTGGAAGTATTAAATAAATAAAGTTCGTGTTGTGTTTCTATTCTGGATCGAATTAGTAAATATTGTATCGGGATGGTTGAGTTGGTTGTGATTATTGAATTGTATCGGTAATTGGGAATTTTAGAATGGATTGGTGAATTATTGTAGTTGTTATTGTTGTGAACTTTGTGGATATGACGTCGATTAATGTTTCAACGGGTAGTCCGATAAACAAAGGATATGCTGCCCGATTTCCTGGAAATCAACTATGGAAATACGGGAGCGTATCCGGTAATTATTGGGACATCAAGTGAATATATATACTTATACTTTATACGAACTTGATTGTATGTTATGATAAATGTTCTGTCCAAAACTCAGTAACCCTATTTTCGTAAAATGACGAGTATACGTATTTTGTGAAAATGAACACTGAACCGATTTCGAGAACGTGAACCCTAATTGTTGTCTATGGTATTATAATATGAATAATTACAAGTCAGAATATGCTATCGTATGGGTAGGTTATAGTGAGGATATGTCAAGCATAACTGGGTGTCTAACATATAGTATTTCGACCCTATAGATTCTAGTCGGGAGACCGAAAGTGGACGTTGGACTAAAGATAACCTAGTGGTCGGTCAATGAGCTCAGTAGAGTTTCAACAGAAAAACCTGAGTGTCGAAGTCGAATCCAATGTGATCTAGTGGTTGGATGTTAAAGCCTGAGCGGCAGAGTCGGCTCAGAGTTGATCAGTAATAGTTGTAAAGCCCTGTAAGGCAAGTACTTCTAAACCTTTTTCGAAATATAATGCAAACATTTCTAAATTCTCTCATGACATTCTATTAAGTATTCAAAATAGCTCTGTTTTATACTGTAAGTACTTTGAATCCTTCAGCCTTGAACCTGAGCCACATCATTTGATCTTTGAGCCGTAAGCCTTATTCTTTGTGAACCATTTCTTGTTGGTTTACCAGACACTAAACTACACAAATACGATACTACTTCATAAATATATACCCATCATATACCAAACACTGGAACAGAATTGTTCGAACATACATAAACTTCTATACTCAACCATACCTTGTGACATCAAAGAACTAAACCTTATAAAATCATTGTTCCTCTAATACCCGATTCTCCTACAGGCTGAAGGCCATTTCTTTTATACACTTTGGCACACCCTCGTGGTACCCATCAATTTTCACCATGCTCTTATACCAATATTTTATTGCTGTTAATTATGATCTTGTTTTATTGAGTTATATTGTTTATCATATTGAACTGCTTTAGAATTGGATAGTTTTCCTAATGTGGACCAGATTCGTGGTCAGACCAGATTCGTGGTCGAATTAGGCCAATGTGTGCCTTGGATCCAGTTCGTAGAGCAGAGATGTGTGCCTTGCTCGGGGTTAGTGCGTGACTGATCAGCAGCCTAACCTTGGTTTTAAAATTTAAAAATGAATATCCAATTCTAATGACTAATTAACAAGAAACTTGATTCCTCTAAATCATCACGTTTGATCATTTTTTAACCTCAGTTATTGTTATTGTGACTTGCTAAGCTAGTTAGCTCACTCTTGCGTATATTTTTATGTATTCTACATTTAAAAAGGATACGATTGATAGCGAGGTTTCCCACTTCAATGTACGAGCTAGGATTCCAGATTGAGTTGGATCGGGCTAACAGAAGCTTATTATGGTAGTGGGATAATAAGATTGTAAAAATAATTTCATTATCAGTTGTAAGTTAAATTTGTTGGGATTTGGTATGTTGTAATAAAAGTTAAGGTTGTGGCTTATTTTCATACTTTAACCTGTTGCGAGTCGTGGTTATGTAAAGCAGGGTCATTACCAATAATATTTCATATACAGGTTTATATATTGTGTATATGTTATGGACCCCAAACTTCTAACCCGGGTTTGGAGGGCGCCACACATAGTTTGCTAATATGCCATTTGCTCAGAATCCTTACTATGCTTGCCATTTAGCATGCCATACTGGAACAACATGTTTGCACAGAATATGCCTTTCCATGTTAATCAGCCTCTGCATGATAATTCTGCAATGATGAATGGTTTTAAGGACTCTACTCAATTTACTAAGGATGAACTTCAAATGTCTAAGTCAAATGAGGACAAGCCTAAGAAACCTAGGAAAAAGGCTAACAAAACAGGACCCAGGGAAACTTGGGTACCAAAATCAACTTAATTTGATTTTATTATGTGCAGGGAAATAAAAAGAATCTTGTGTATTTGCATAGTGGGTGCTCAAGGCACATGACTGGAGATTCTACCCTGCTCACTGAGTTCAAGGAGAGAGCTGGCTCAAGTATCACTTTTGAAGATGACAGCTAGGGTTATACTGTGGGATATGGCTTGATTTCAAAGGATAATATCATCATTAAAGAAGTTTCCCTAGTGGATGGACTCAAGCACAATTTGTTGAGTATCAGCCAGCTTTGTGACAAGGGCAACTCAGTAACATTTAATTATGAAGCCTGTGTTGTGACCAACAAGGGAAGCAACAAAGTGGTTCTCACTGGAGTGAGAAAAAGGAATGTGTACTTAGCTGATTTTAACTCATCAAATGTGAATCTGTCACTTGTCTATTTAGCAAGGCAAGTCAAGATGAAAGATGGCTATGGCACAAGAAGCTGTCCAACCTTAACTTCAAGAATATGAATGAGCTAGTCAATAAAGATCTGGTAAGAGGTATTCCTCAAGTGGAATTCTCAAAGGATGGACTGTGTGATGCATGTCATAAAGGAAAGCAAATCAAGGCATCATTGGGAAAGAAGCTTGATGCAAAAATTGTAGAACCTTTGCAACTAGCACATGGATTTATTTGGACCAGTCAATATATTGTCCATCTCAAGGAAAAGGTACTGCCTAGTAATTGTGGATGATTTCTCAAAGTTTTCTTGGATATACTTTCTAAAATACAAAGATGAAGCTAGTGAAATCATCATCAATCACATAAAACATGTCAACAATCATCCTGATTTCAAAGTAAGAAGAATCAGGAGTGGCAATGGAACTGAGTTCAAGAATTCTGTGATGAGATCATTTTGCGAAGAGAATGGAATCATGCATGAATTCTCAGCAGCAAGAACCCCACAACAAAATGGTGTGGTGGAAAGGAAAAACAGATATCTTATTGAAGCTGCAAGGATAATGCTAGAAGAATCAAAGTTACCAACATATTTTTGGGCTGAAGCTGTAACTATTGCGTGCTACACTCAAAATATTTCCTTGGTTAATCAAGCAAAATGCATGACACCCTACCAATTGTTCAAGAATAAGAAGCCAACACTAAACTTTTTTCATGTCTTTGGCTGTAAATTCTATATCTTAAGGAATCAAACTAATCAGTATGGGAAGTTTGATGCCAAAGCAGATGCAGGCATTTTTCTTGGATATGCAGTTGGAAAGGCATATACAGTCTATAATCTCAGAATCAACATTATTATGGAATCTGTACATGTTGTGTTTGATGATAAAAAGATTGAAGGACTGCAAGATGGAGATTTCCATGAAAGCCTCAAATTTGATAATGTTGAGATGATTTATGATGATAGTGATGATGAAGGTGATCAAGAACCAATGTCTAAAGACAATGTAGAAAAATCTACAACTAATAAAGCACACAATTCAACATCCATCAACAGACCAAGGGCAATATATTGAAAGACAATCTGCATCATCCGTCGAAAGGCAAAACTCAACATTCGTTGAACCATCAATTGAAATTAAGGGCCGGTACATATCACAATCAGAAAGGACCCCAACTACAAGTCAAAGATCCAAAAACTCGGGGGGAGTTTCTTCTAATCAAAACTCTGTCACACATCAAGACAACAATGAGGCCTCTTCATCTAGAGCTAATCTACCTCTACAGAGAAAATGGACTAGAGATCATCCATTTGAACTGATCATTGGTGATGCATCTTCAAGAGTGAAAATAAGAAAAGAAACTCAAGATGAATATCTATATATCAGCTTTCTATCTCAGGAAGAGCCTAAAAAGGTAGAGGAAGCTCTGTTGGATCCTGATTGGATTTTAGCTATGCAGGATGAGCTAAACCAATTTGAACGGAATAAAGTATGGAAGCTGGTACCCAAGCATAAAGAAAAGAATCCTATTAACACTAAGTGGGTATTCAGAAATAAGATGGATGAAAATGGCATAGTAGTCAGGAACAAAGCTAGATTGGTTGCTAAGGGCTACTGTCAACTAGAAGGAATTGATTTTGATGAAACCTTTGCTCCTATAGCAAGACTTGAAGCCATCAGAATCTTCTTATCCTATGCAGACCATGCCAATTTCAGGGTCTATCAAATGGATGTGATAAGTGCTTTTCTAAATGGAGACTTGGAAGAGGATGTCTATGTTAGTCAGCCTCCTGGTTTTGAAGACCCAAATTTTCCAAAATATGTCTACTACCTCTTGAAAGCAATTTACGGATAGAAGCAAGCACCTAGAGCCTGGTATGATACTTTGTCAAAGTTTCTCTTAGAAAATCACTTCACAAGAGGTACTGTTGACAAAACTCTATTCTTTAGAAATGTTAATGGCTCTAGTATACTTGTTCAAATTTATGTAGATGATATTTTATTTGGTTCTACAAATGAAAAACTTTGTAAAAAAATTTCCAAACTAATGCAAAGTAAATATGAAATGAGCATGATGGGAGAACTAACTTACTTTCTTGGTTTACAAGTTAAGCAAGTTAGTGATGGAATATTCATTAGTCAAACCAAATACATTTATGATCTTTTGAAGAAGTTTAACTTAATGGATTGCACATCTGCAATAACTCCCATGGCCACTGCAACTAAACTTGAATTAAACACTACTGAAAATCCTGCGGATATTTCAGGTTATAGAGGCATGGTTGGATCTCTTTTATATTTAACTGCCAGTAGGCCAGATATAATGTTTGCTACATATCTTTGTGCTAGATTTCAGGCTGATCCTAGAGAATCTCATTTAATTGTTATTAAGATGATTTTCAGATATCTCAAAGGAACACCAAACTTGGCATTTGGTATCCTAGAGATTTTGGTTTTGATCTAAGTAGCTAGTTAGATGCAGATTATGCAGGTTGTAAAATTGATAGAAAGAGTACAATAGGAACTTGTCAATTTCTAGGAAATAAGCCAGTAAAAAGCAAAATTCAGTTTCTACTTCTACAGCTGAAGCTGAATATATTGCAGCTGGTAGTTGTTTTGCTCAGATTTTATGGATGAAAAATCAACTGTTGGACTATGGTCTATAGGTGAATAGGATTTCTATTTTCTGTGATAACATAAGTGCTTTTTCAATTTCTGAAAATCAAGTACCACTTTCAAGGACCAAGCACATTGACATGAAGTACCACTTCATTAGAGAGCATGTTATGAATGGTACTGTGGAACTTCATTTTGTATCAAATGAGAAGCAGCTTGCAGATATTTTTACCCAGCCACTTGATGAATCCACCTTCACTAGGTTGGTAAGTGAGTTAGGTATGCTTAATTACGCTTAATCTATATTGATGTCTAAGCAAATTGCAATGCAGCCAGAGTAAAAGTTGATATTTCCTGTCAAAGATAAAATTTTGGCTAAGTCAGAATTTATATCTCAACGGATGTTCATTATCCGTTGAAAATGAACATCCGTTGAATTTTATTATCCGTAGAAATATCAATTATTACTCTGGGTACTTTTATCATTATCCGTCGAATTGCACTCAATCTTAGCCGTTATTTTTAAGCTTCATTCGTCGAATTTACTTACAGCCTGTATGTATATTTCAACGGACAATATTAGAATTTTGACAGTTTTCTTTATTTTTGAAACGGCTATTTTGAGCTAATTTGATTGGTTACTACATTTACTTTTAAATTTTTGACAGTTTATTTCTGAGTAAGTATAAAAGCTAATTTTATTTCTATTTTTCACTTTTATCACTCTCAAGCAATTTCTCTAACTCTCTTCTTCCCAAAGCAAATACTCTCTTTCTACAACTAACTCCAATCACAGAAATGGCACTCGTAGTCAAAATCATATCCTTAACTAGGTTTATCTGTGAAAAGAACAACTTTGTGGCTCTGGTAAACAAGCAAATTCCGGCTTCTGAAGATTATCACAAGATGATGAACTTCATACTGAACTGCAAATTGAGTTATGCCATGCTTGAATCTCCAACCATCTACTGTGAAGTTGTCAAGGAAATTTGTACTATAGCAGTGTTCAACTCTAAGGACAAAACTATTACCTTCACTCTCAAAGGTAATGAACTCTGTATTAACTATGATGCTATTGAGAAATATTTTAAATTTCCTGAAAATAACACACTTGCCTCACATACAGACACTGATGTCAATAATATGATAGTTTCTATGGGCTATGCTCTTGATGCCACTAAATTAGGTGATGTTAGGAGATTGGACCTTAGAAAAGAATGGAGTTTTCTGTGTGATTCAATTATCAAAGTGTTTTCTGAAAAATTAGAAATTTTGATGTTGTATCCTACTCACTTGTTTACATGCTTTACATGCTTCTTAGTGATAAGTACTTCAATGTCAGCACTTCTGTTATGTATGATTTAGGGAGTAAATTAGGGGATATTAAGAAGAGGTCTAAGAATATTTATTATGCTAGATTCTTAATGATGATAGCTAAGTTTGTTTCCGAGACCCTCTCAATTGAGAACCCAACAAACAAGTTAGCTTGTTGGGTCCAAGAGAGAAGAGTTATTGCTGATCTAAACAGGACAAATCACCACAAGGATGTTCTCGTTGTGTACATGCCAATGATGGAACAACCTCAGGTAAGTGAGGTAAATATTTATGTCCCTACTTCTTCCCAACCTATTACTTCTTTGCAATCAAATATGGCTATGGCACCTGTGACAGTGACCAAACAGGTGCCTACCCAAGCCATCAAACCAACAGTTTCCAAATCCAAGTCAAAGAAAGCCCCCTCTAGTTTCTTTCAAAAGAAACTAGTTGTAAAATCTATAAAAGCCAATAGGGGAGTGTGAAGGGAAGTGAAACTGGTGAGGGACATGGTGAATATCAAAGGAGCCCTAAGAATAAGGTTGGAGAGGTGAGTGCATCCCAGCCTAGCCACACTAGAGTTTCCCAACAAACTGTAGTGCATCCCAGCCTAACCCTAAGAATAAGCTCATTTCTAGTTGTATCCTCCCAAAAGGATGTGACTAATGAAAAAAGCTCTCAGCCAAGAGCACAGGCCAAGAGGGTTAGGGACATAAGCTCACCCCAAACTTATGTCAGAAAGAAGAAATCAAAAACCATTGGGGATACACAGGGTGCACACACTGTGCCTACTGCAGTCAAAGACTCAGTTCATGCACCTTCTCAAAATCAGATTGATGTGGCTCTAATAAATGTGGAGTCACGGCCAAAATCTTTAGGTATAAAAGCACCTCACACTCAAAACTCACTCACAAATTCTATGGATGTGGACATTATATACACATCAATTCCCGATTCTCCATCTTTAACTCGCATGGAGAAGCCAAAATCTAAAGCAAGTGAGCATCATCTTTTAGATGATTTTTTTGCTCACTTGCCATTCCTTTCAGATTCTACTGAGAATACTGTGCAAAATCTCAAATGAATCTCCACAGATTCTACAGTAGTCTCTACTCCAAACTTTGTCATCTCTACTATCTCGATGGATATTGTTCATCTGTCTACCAGTGACTGTATCTCAACGGATGTGCTTCACAGCAGTCATCCGTTGAAACTTTCAACTACTATTTCGATGGATGTTTCTCATTCGTTGAATATCACTGCACCACTTCAAATTTCAGCTACAGTTACAAGAGCAGATGATCAAGTGGTTGTATAGTCACTCTTAGGATTGTGGGAAGGGAGTGAGCAGTGTGAGAGCCTGAGTTGCTCTCAGACAAAATGAGAGGAAATGATTGAAACTCTGCAAGCTATTTCTTCCAGCTTGGAAAAAGTTAGTGAGTGGAGTCCCACCTCAGTAGGTGAAGGTAAGGGTGGGAAGCAAAAGGGAGCCCTTGATGCAAGAAAAGAGAGATCATGAGAGAAAAGCAGGTATAGAAGAATGGGAAGAGCCCATTGTAAGTGAGTTAATGGATGTCAATGAGGATGAAAAGAAATAGCTATTTCAGCAAGAATATCAAGCTGTCTTAGACTTTGTCTCTTATGAAGCTGAGGCATTTACTCACCCTATTTCAGCTTATCAAGTTTTGGCTGAACAGGACAATGTGGCTGCTGAAAGAATGCTCAACTTGGTGCACACTACTTCCTCTATGCAAAGGGCCAAGGATGCCATAACAGCCATGCCACCCACAGCTAGTGATGATGTTGATTATGAAACTGGTGGTTCTGGGGATATATTTGGGGATGAAGATGATGATGAAGGAGAGTTCATGGATATAGGGGAGATGCAGGCCCTAACTCAAGGTCAAACATTCCATCTTGGGTGTTTTCCAAAGCATGGGATGAGCACTATTTGAAATCCACTCTTTCTCACATCATTCAACAAACTCAGACAACCCTTCAAACTACTACAAATGCCAACATCAAGAGACTTCTACAAGCACATCTGAACTCTCTCCAACTACATCAAATTCAATCTCTCAAACAAAATCTAGATGTCATTGAGCTGAAGATAGAAATTGATCAAGTCTAGAGGGATGTTATTGAGAGATTAGAGGCTAAGTATCCTTACACAACCATACTACAAATCAATAGACAACTTAGGAAAAATTTTGGTCTAGCCAGCAAGGTGGACTCCTTAGACAAAAGGCTCAAAACCCTAGAAACATCAATTACTGAAATCCATCTACATTAAGCCCAAAAAAATCTGCTACTTTAGAAACTGGTGGCTGCACAAACTTTAACCTCCACTAAACTTGATGCTAACAAAATGGGGAGAAAGACTCAATTGTTTCAGTTAGCCAGGGGGAGTCAACAAGTGAGGGGGAGAAAGGGGTTAAATATACAAGTTAGCAAGGTGATTGTTCCAGCAATTACTTTAACTAAGCCACCAGGCTTGGACAACATTGATCTGATCAAGATAGCAGCTACTAAGTTGGAATCAAATGTGAAATTTAAAAAGCTTGATGTTGCAGTAGTTGAGCAAGAGCTGGATGTAAAATGGAAGAAGCTTGATGAAAATATCAAGAAGAAATTTGGTCCAATTGAGAAGCAAGAAAAGGTCTTTTCTCACTTCTGCCAATTGAGATAAATTTCAGCTAATGAAATGAGCCTGGGGAACATGGAAAGGGTCAACCCTCATTAATCAAGTCTCCAAAGGCCAGTGTGATCTTTCAACCAAAAAGGAATTATCCAAAGAATTCAGACAAAAATCCATTGGACCTATCTTATGAAACCCCTAGGCCAGATGAGAAGCTGCTGCTTGCAAGGTCTATTACCTTATCCAAGGATCCCAGACACACAGTGTCAAAGAACAGAATTGCTAAGATCTACATAAATGGTAAACTAATCTGTGTAGTGGCTGGACATCCACAGTTTGCAGAGGCTAAGAAAGAAGAAAAGGTGAGGCTTAAACAACAACAAAATCAAGCTGCTTTAGAAGCCAAGAACCTAGCCAAGAAGCCTGCAACCATAGAAGTTACATTGCCTGCTGTGACAGCTGAAATTCTGGATGAAGGAAAGAAGGAAGAACCATAGCAGAAAAAGAGTAAGTTTAGATACAAAATCCATGTAAAGCGGAAGATAGATTCAAAGAAGATAAGGAAGAGTTCATGTCAACCCAATCTACAACTTCAAGTCAATCAACCATACCTACTGTGAGAGAGGTTGAATTCAAGGTTGATCCTAACATCACTTTTATGGTGAACCTATTATTCCTAAAAGATGAACCTATAGATTGGGATAGCTTGCCTCTTCCTGATCTAAATCTTCGAATATTTTCCAAATAAAGGAAGACAAAGGAAAGAGTAGTAAAAAACAGTCAAGCCTGCCAAGCTTCAATCCAAGTAAGTGGCCAAACCCAATCCTAATGTCAACAAGGGAGATCAACTCTACATATGTGACATCAAAGAATTTTCAGACATAAACCTCTATCTGGATGAGATAGACAAAGTCAGATATATTGATTCCTACAAGCACCTTCCAGAGAGACTAGTCTTCAGGTACAAGGGTGGTAAAGAGATTACATGGCCACTTCATAGAATTCTCAATGAAGGTTATTCCACTTTGGTGACCATCTTCTCTGCAATCAAGAAAAACTTTGTATTTAATATAGTTGCCAAGAAAATGTCACTAAACAAGATTGAGGAGATAAGGAATAGCTGGAGAGGACCAAATGCACTCCCAAGAGTATTGACAATTCCTTTCACTGGAGATAGGGTGCATTTGAGGCCATACTGGATTATGGAGTTCAAGGATGAAAAATACATTATAAGATTCTTTGGATTGGAAGACTTGCTAAAGATTGCAAGCAATGAAACTCTCAAGGAGATGCAAGAAAAGCTAGATCTAACAAATGAGGATGAATCAGAATTTTTCAAACAACTTCAATATCAGATTGAAGAGAATGATGTGAAGTTGGGAAAGAAGTCAAGGGCATCAAGGAAATGATCTAAATTTGCTCAGTCTAGAGGAGCACCTTAAAAATGATCTGTAAGACACTCTATAAATCTTTCATTTTGAAGAATTCTCAATAAACTGCAGCACTTGTAAATTTTAATCTACTTTATTTCATTCTGTATTCATAGAGTATTTTGTTATCATCAAGTTTCTTTTAATTTATGGCTACAATTCTAGTAGACATAAATTGGGGGAGATTGTTAGGAATATGTTATGTACTTGATGATAACTTGAACAAAACACTTAGTAGATTTTATTTAAGTAAAATTGTAGCTTTCAATGGATGATCAATTCGACATCTTTTGAAAGAGTAGCTTATGTAACAATAAAATTTGTAACACATTTCTGCATACTTAAGTAACTTAGTAAACTAGATGTTGTAAAAGGTTTAAGTCATGTTGACTACTAGACTGATATGCAAGATAGGATGGTTAATTAGAGGCCTTGTAATCTTATATAAATGAAATGGAGTCAAATGTTAAGAAGACAGTCTCAACGGATGATTCACAAAGTTTCAACAAATGATCAACATAAGTCTCGACAGATAATCAACATGAGTTTCAATGGATTATCAATCTGAGTTTCAACGAATGATCAGATTCAAAAGAGCAGTTGATAGTGACTTGACAGTCACATGTGTTGGTTGTATTGAAATGGAATGTGGCATCTTAATTCAGGTTTTAGAGAACAAAGAAGCATTTCCACTTTCATGCTAAACTGAAGATATTCAAAGATGCTGGAAAGAGAAGTGTAGCAGCATGAAATTAGACTATAAATAATTTGTCTTATTATCTTGTCTTTTTATCATGTAACTTGGTGATATATAAACCAAGGGTAGCAAGTTGAATAGTATCCAAGTTAGTAAGCATTTACTAGAGAAATTGATAAGGCAAAATCTGTAAAGAATTTCTCTGTTCTTGTTGTTCAACTTATAAGCAGCTGTGTGCAATTTTGTAATACAGAGTTCTTTACTTAATATATATCTTTGGTGGAAAAGTTCAATCTGCCAGAGAGTTTTTAAGTACTTGTATTTAAATACTTTGTGTTTTAATTTCTACACTACTTTCATTCCGCACTATTGCTAAATCAAACACAGTTATTTATTTATAGAAGACTTGTTCTTGAAATCTAAAAAGTAGCCAGAATTACATTCAACCCCCCCTTCTGTAATTCTTTGTTAGATTGTTAGGGAATAACAGTTGTACAATAATATTATCAACTGTGACACAACCAAACAGATCTGGGACAAAAATAAAAATTCTATGTGAGGGAATAAAGGAAGTTAGGTCAAATCAAAGGAGGATTTTGGTATCTCGATATGAGGGTTTTATGGCTAAACCAAAGGAGAGTATAACTGATGTCTTTTAAAGATTGAATAAGATGATAAATGACTAACAGCTTCATGACAAATACTATGATGCTGAGGAGGTTAACTTGAAATTTTTGCTCACCCTTCTAGACCATCTAGAACAGAAAATCTCAGCTATTAGAGGAGGGAGAGACTTGAGCAGAATGACATTAGAGATTTTATATGGTATTTTAAAAACCTATGAACTGGAAATGATTCAAAGAAAATCTTTAAGAGCTGGACAAGGGCACATTATTGATGGATTAAGTTCTCTAGTTGTTACTCTAGTAGCTTTCCTGACTTCTCCATTCTGAATTCATTCATTTCTTCTATCTTGGTGGATATTGCTCATCCGTCGAGTAGTGATTGTAACTTGATAGATGTGCCAAATAGCAGTCATCCGTCGACTTGCCAAACTACTATTCTGATGGATGTTCCTCATCCGTCAGTACTCTCTGAAACTTGAATGACTTCTCGATAAGCTATTCTAGAGTTGTTGAATGACTTCTATATAATATTAAATCCGTGACTTGTAGAGATCTTGACTTAGGGTATTTTTCTCCAAACAGATATATAGCAAAATGGCTCATTTCATCATGATTGAAGCACATGATCTTTGACCTGTCAACAAATCCTATTTTGTAGCCATTTTTGCTGCCAGAGTTATACTGTGCCTTTGCCTTCCAGCTAATGTCCTTGTTGGATGTCTATCCCCTGTTTTTGAAGACCTTTGGCTTATTTACCCTAATGTTAAAGAATGTCCATTCTAAGTAAGTCGTGGACTGATCTAACTTATCCAGTTCATCCAAGGTATAGAATTCATCCTCTTTAAGTTCAAGAATAACTTGCTTCTGTGGTTCCTTGTTATTTTGCTCATTGCTTGAAACAACTGGAGTCTGGATTTCTTGTTCATTATCAGATGACTGGCTGGGATCGTTGATGCTGCACGTAACTTCATGTCTCCCCACTTTGTATCATCAACTTCAGTAGGCTTCTTCACTCCGAGAGTCGCATATAACCCTCGTGGAATTAATAGATCTTTCACCGTGCTTTACCACAAGGTAAAATTATTTCTTCCAATAAACAATTAAATCTCAAATCCCCCAACCTTCTCCATCATGAACCTTGGCTCTTGATACCACTTGCTAGGAGAATACACACAAATATATAACTAAACCAACAATGCAAAATATACACACAATATATGACGTGGAAAAACCCACGTCCCAAGTTGTATTATTAATCCAAACAATTATCAATAATACAATCAATCTCTCCAACCGGTATTCACTCAAGCGATAATTAAGTCAAATAATAGTCAAGCATACATCAAAACAGTAACATGACTATGTGTATATAGCCATCACAAACTTGACCACCAAACATAATAACCAAATCCAATTATAATAATAATTGTCTACCCAATACCCATACTATTATTACCCAACTCAATTATTATAATAATTGTCTAACCATACCATTATTACCCAATCCAATTATGTTTTCTATTACCAATCCCATACTACCTATTGGGTTTAACCCCAACACCTGGTATAGTTCTTATACCAAATAATCAACAATTAAGTAAATCAATTTATCCTAACTCATAAATATATTATTATAATTATTTAAAATAAATATATCCAACATCTAATCATCTCTAGAATACTTTTGGGCTTTTAATAACTTTTACCGGCCGTCTCTCGGTCTAAAATATATCATAACAGGCTATTCTCTTAGCGCAATCCTTTTAAATCCGGTATTATTGTCATACCAAAATCATCAAAAATCGTTTGCAATATATCTTTACTTTATAAAATACGTTAAATCAATCTCATGCATATATCGCATTTATTCAAAAACAACAAAACACAATAGTTCTTAAAAAGGTAGGGTTTTTAAACTTTCCTGGGGTCCGAGATACGTTCTGCGACTTCCACTCATTCCGGGTTTTTCTAATCAACAGTTATCATAACTTTGATTAGTATTCTAAACCTCATTGACTACTTATAGTACTAATTAGTATAACATTTTACAACTTTTGTTATTTGGCCGACTCAAGATAAATCTTAATCCTTGGTCGTAATGGATGATCAAAGTGGTCTCCTGGAGTTGACTTTCCTGAAAGTTACTATTACGCGCCTCACACTCTAATATTTTTATTAAATTGAATTATTTTTATTTAAATATGAAACCACCTCAAGGAGCTTCTTGAGTATTTATAATATTTATAGAAAAAGTTTCAGTTTGAAAAAATGAATTTAATTAGGTGTAAAACATTTTAAAATTTTGGTCAACTATAGAGTTTTAATATTTGCACCTCGTTCACTAAAACGTTGGTTTCTCGCAATCTGTTAACTCATTTGATGCACCGTATTTCCATGAAAAATCTATAGAACATTTAGAACAAATGGCTCAAAATTATTTTTCTGGGTAGAGGGATGAAAATCCTGAAGTAACAGTTTTATCATTTATGCGGTGGCTATGCAGTGGTCATTTTTTTGGTGTTCTCACTTTGCACGACCTCGGCTCTGATATTTTATAAATTTGAAAAATCAATATATTAAGATCAAATTTTAAATAGTGATTATAAATTGTATTGTTCATCTACTGGCCAACTTTCATAATTTTAAATAATGTTGAAGGGCCTGAAGTATACTCTCAAAGTGAATATAAGGTATCCGCTTTGGTTTTTCGACTACGTTCGCTAAAATGCACTTATCTCCAAAAACGTAAATCTTCTCGACACGATATTTATATGGTTACAAAATTAAAACTAATATCGTTAAAATAAATATCATTGGTGTTCAAAAATACTTATTTCAAAGTTCAAAAATATGCTTTAAAGCAGTACTAAATGCAAACAAATATTATAACGGCTATATGCGTGATGATTTCTGAATTTAACTATGTTAAATCCATTAATCAACAACTCAATCATCAAATCCACCAAGTTTCTTTCAAGGTTAGTTTATTAACTCTAGTAAAATATCAAAATATCATCAGCATCACTCAAAACAATTAACCACCAAGATTTGACCATCCAAATTCCATTTTTTAAGAATCATGTTATACTTAAACAATCTTGTAACTATGCTTAAAACATAATGAAATACAAAGGATGGACGGCTTTTATAACTTTCTTGAATTCTTAGACATACTAACAAGAACTTGTAAGCCTTAAGGGAGCCTTTAACTATGCTTATCTTTCTTAAACTTGTAAAAGAAATCAAGAAACTAGTTAGAAATTTTTGGAGTTACTATTTACCCTCATCTTCAAACATTTTGAAAAATTTGGAAATTCATGGATGAGCTTGAAATTTTTTACGTACCTTATCATATGATATGAATGAGCTATGGTAAAAAATTTGTGATATTTGAAGCTCTTTAACTTGAGGTTTGAATTTTTCTTTCCTTGGTATTCTTGAATGGCTAAATGGAATAAAATGGAATGGGAGAATCTTTTCTTTCTTGTAAATCATTTGTGTGATAAATTGGATGTGTATATGTGTTTGTATATAGATATAGTATCAGATTTTTGGATGATTTTCAAGCTTTAATTGTGTGACTTTACAAGCTATAACCATATTTTACACTATTCACTTACTATTCCATGTAGTATTCTACTAACTAGCAAAGCTTAACCTTTGTACTTCCCATTTGGCTTCCTAATTGTATTGGTTAATTTCAAAGGTTCTAGTTGCATGGTGTGCATGTATTTACACTTGCCAACATATGTATAATACTTAATTCCTTTTTAGTAAGCTCGATTAATTCTCGTAAACGCTTCATAGTATAAATTCTTTTATCGTAAATACTTACGATTTCTAGTACTCATATGTGGTTATAATTCATAAAAATCCAGTTCTCATAATTCTCTTGGATGTAGTGTAATTATCGTATTGCTTGATAGCTCGTGAAATATGGTTTTTTTGAAATAAGAGTTTTTCTTTAGAAATTAATCTTCGAAAATTAACAACTTTTACATACATTAATTTTAATGTAAAGTGTTAGTCCCTTAACAATGTAGCAAGAATTACAGAAGGGGGGTTGAATGGAATTCTTGAACCTTTTTCTTGAAATAAAAATGTTCAACTCGATTATTGATATATTTGTTTTGATTAGCATAATACGGAATATAAACTTAAATGAATCAAAACACAAGTAATTAAAAAAACAAGAGTCTTTAAAAACTTTCTGGTGGATTTAAACAATTCCACCAGAGATATATATAATATATCGAGAGGACTCTGTGTGCAGAAATGCTCACAGCTGCTTACAAAATAGAACTGCTGAGAATACAGGAAATGCTAAAGATTATGCTTACAAAGATTTCTCAGTTTTTGAGTTTCTCTCAGTTATCTTGGTTAATTTTTCTATTTTCTACTCTCTTGGTTTATATAATACCAAGATTACAAAGTCAAAAAGATTGAACAAATATAAAATCTAACAGTCTTATCTTTGCTGCTTTTCGTCCTCTATTACCCAGTTAATGGGCTTCCACAATGTGTTTGTATACAACTCGACCGCTGTATATCAGCTTTCACTGTTCAACTGATGTTTGAATTCTTGATATGATCATCCGTCGACTTTCAGATCATCCGTCGATGACTTAATTGATCATCCGTCGACTGCTATATTAAACATCCATTGATAGTCATTTGATCATCCGTCGAAGGCTTTGTTAATCATCCATCGGTAGCTATTTTGGCACTTGACTTCATTTCACTTATACAGAATTACAAGACATTACTTATGTACAATTAATCAAACTATTCTGCATATCTAGTTAAAGTCAACATGACTTATATGCTACTACAGATTCTATACAAAGGTGCATACATAACTGTGCTACAAACTTATTATTACATAAGCTACTCACTCGATGGATAATAAGTTAATCATCCGTCGGGACTATAATGAGTTATCCGTCGGGACTATAATTCTTATCCGTCGAGTGCTACATTATTTCACTAAGTAAAATCTACTTAGATGTTTTGTTTAAGTGATCATCAGGTACACAACATATTCACAACAATCTCCCCCAATACTGGAATTATAGCCATAAATTCAGAGATACTTGATGATAACAAAACATCCTAAACATATATCTTTAAAGATAAGTAGATAAAACTGAAAGTGCTTCAATTAAACAAAATGTACAAGGTTTGGCTCACAGTCAGTTCAAGATGCTCCTCAAGCCTGAGCAGGTTTTTCTAGTTTCTTGAAGGTCTGGATCTTCTTCCAAGCTTTCTGTTATTTTCTTCAATTTGATTCTGGAGCTGCCTGTGGAATTCTAGTTCATCAGATTCTGAGAGATCTAGCATTTCTTGCATCTCCAAGAGAGTCTCATTGCTAGAGATACTCAATTGGTTTTCTAGTCTGAAGAATCTTCTCACACCCTTGTCATCCATGAATTCCATCAGCCAGTAAGGCCTTAGATGCACTCTTCTCCCTGTGTATGGGATGATAAGAGTCTTTGGGAGTGCATCTTTAGCTCTAACACTCCTCAGCTCTTCAATCTTCTTCAATACTAGTCTTCTTGCAGTTACATTGAACCCAAAGTTTTTCTTGAAGGATGAATAGACTATAATCAACACAGCTTGGCTTTCTTGAAGTATCCTGTGAAGAGGCCACTGAATCTCCCTTCCTCCTTTGTACTTGAACACCAACCATTCAGGTAGGTTTCTGTATGCATCAATTGCCCTTACTTCATCCAGTTCCTCTAGATAAAGGTTTAGATCTGAGAATTCTTTGATGTCACACAAGTACAAGTAGTCTCCCCTGTTTACCTTGGGTTGAGCTTTAACTACTAACTTGGATTTGAGAGGTGACAACTTCACTTTCTTGACTGCCCTTGATTTTGTCCTTTTTGGCTTGGTAGGGATTGGCAAGTTGAAGTCAGGAATTGGTAATTTATCCCACTCTATTGGCTCATCCTTTGGCACAATAGGCTCTCCATGAATGTTCCTGTAGGGGTCCACCACCCTTATGTCTTCAAATACCACAGAGGGCTTTAATGCTTGAGTTTTAGCTGGTGTGGATTCCTTAGGAAATTGATCTTCCAATTCCTTGTCAACAACATCCAGTTTCCTTTTAGTTCTTCTAGCCAATTCTTTCTTTCTTGGGGATTTCTTCTGTTCTTCAATCTTCTTCTTTGATTCAGCAGCTTCAGATGGTTGAGAAGGAATTTGTTGAGAAGAATTCACAGCCTGTAGCTTGGCCAAGATAGCAATCTATTCTTTCTTTTGTTTAGACTTCTTTGCATCTAGAGCAGCTTGCCTCTTTTCCTGCTTTAATCTGGCTTTTTCTTCTTTCTTTGCTTGACAGACTGTGGATGTCCAGCTACCACACAAATTTCCTTTCCATTTCTGAATATCTTAGCAATTCTCTTTTTTGAAGCTGAATCAGCTGGATGTTTATAGAAGACAATGGATCTTGACAGAAGCTTCTTTTCATCAGGCTTGGGTGTCTCATACACAGTGTCCAAGGGATTCTTCAAAGATGACTTTGGATAATTTGCCCTTGGTTTGAGAATTATTTCAGCCTTTTGTGATTTGATGCAGGAAGATTATCATTTCTCCAGATAGTTCATGCTCATCTCATTCACACTGATTGGCTTGACATGAGAGTGATGGATGGCTGACTTATCTGGCTCCTCAACTAGTTTAAACTTTCTCTGAATTTCCTCATCAATCTTTTCCCAGTTGATTAAACTCAACTTTCCTTTTTCAGCAACTTTCAAATTTACTGCTGCTGCTTCAATTAGATCTATACCATCTACAACTGGTGTCTTGGAGATAGTAATTGAAGGTACAATTACTTTGCTGATTTGTACTTGAAGTTTCTCCCCCTTACTTGATTCTCTCTCCCCCTTTTTGTTATCATCAAGTTGAGGAGTTAGGCCTTGTGCTTTAGCCAGTTGCATGAGAAGATTTGTCTGAGTCTGTTGATTTTGAAGAAGAATAGCCATTGAATCTTCAATAACTTGAACTCTGTTTTCCAGCTTGGCTAGCTTCTTTTCAGATTCTGATTCTCTCCTTAATCTTAGTAGTAGATCTTGTATGGTACCATATGGCATTACTGAATCCAGCTTCTCAGAGTTATAGGTCTTCAAGTTAGCTATATCTCTTTTCAATTCATCCACACTGAGATTCTGTCTTAAGTGATGGATCTTCATTAGATGTAGAGAGCCTAGGTGAGCTTGAAGAACAGCCTTGGTACCAGCATCTGAAGTTTCCTGAAGGGCATGTTGAATAGCTATTACTTGTTTGACCAAAGACACCTCAAATTGTCCTGGTGTAGATTCCTTTGCCCATGCCCATTCAGGTAAATTTAAAGCAGAACTTGGGCCTTCAGCTCCCCCTAAGTTCATGCTTCCATCCAAAAAACCAGAGTTATCATCATTAGAATTTACTCCAAATTCTTCAGATGGCTCTCCAGCTTGAGAAGGCATCCTGTTAACATCAGCTTTATCTCTTTGAAGAGATTCTGTGGTGTGCACCAAATTCAAAGTCTGCTCTGCCTCCACATTGCCCTGAGCAGCCAACAATTGATAGGCTGACACGGGATGAGTAAAAGTGTCAGCAACCAAGGAAATGTTATCAATTTCAGCTTTGTAATGTTGCTGAAATTGTCTTCCCTTTTCAGCATCATCCACAATCATTGACTCACTAGCAATGGCTGGATCCACCCTTATTTCTCCTGTACCTGCCTTTCTCTCATATTCTCTCTTTTGTTGTATCAGGGTCTCACCCTGGCTCCCCACCCTCACACCCTCACCTTCACCTACTAAGGTGGGACTCCTTTCACTCACTTTTGCCAATCCTGAATAAATGGATTGCTGAGATTCACTCTTTTCCTCTCCTTTTGCCTTGGAGCAACCCAGCCTCTCACTCAAAGCACTCTCCTCTCTCAGTCCTAAGAGTGATTATATTACCACTAAATCTTCTGCACTAGAAATAATTGAAGTTTGAAGTTGTGCAGAGACACTCGACGGATAAGTGATATCCATCGGGTGAGTGGTAAAGCTATCTGACGGATAACTGCTGTTAAGCTTATCCGTCGGGATACAATCACTACTCGGCGGATGAGCAATATCCATCGAGAGAGTAGAAATGAATGAGGTGGGAAGAGAAACTATTGTTGACTCTGTGTTTATTGAAGTTATTTGAGGCACCGATGTCACAATAGTATCTGAAAGAATTGGCAAGTGAGCCAACAAATCATCTAAAAGATGATGCTCACTTGCACTAGATTTTGGCTTCCCCAACAGAGTTAAAGAAGGGGAATCAGGAATTGAAGTGTTTATCATATCCACTTCCAGTGAGTTACTTGGTGAGTATGGTGTTTCAGTGGCTTCTATTATAAGAGATTTTGGCTGTGACTCCACATTTATTGAAGCCACATCAATCTGAATTTGAGAAGGTGCTGGGACTGTGTCTTTAGCACCAGTTTGCACTGTGTGTGTGCCCTGTGCATCCCCAGATGTTTTGGATTTCTTCTTTCTAGTGTAAGTTTGGGGTGAGCTTGTGTCCCTAACCCTTTTGGCCTGTTCTCTTGGATGAGAGCTTTGTTCAATAGCCACATCCTTTTGGGAGGATGCAGCTAGAAGTGAGCTTTTGTCCTTTTTAAGCACTGCAGTTTGTTGGGAAACTGCAGTGTGGCTAGGCTGGGATTCACTCAACTCTCCAACCTTATCCTTGGGGTTTAGATGTTCACCCCTTCCCTCACCTATCTGACCCTCCTTCACACTCCCCTCTTTGGCTTTGGTAGATTTTTTAACTGGTACCTTTTGAGAGATACCAGAGGGGGTTTTCTTTGATTTGGATTTGGAAATTACAGTTGTTTTGGCAGCTTTGGTAGGAAACTGTTTGGTCATTGTCACAGTTGCCATAGCTATGCCTGAAGTCAAAGAAATAGAGGAGATTGGAATAGTTGAGGGTATGGATGAACTTACCTCACTTACCTGAGGTGTCAGCATTACAGGGAAATAGAACATTGGCACATCCCTATGGTGGTTGGCTCTGTTCAAATCTGCAATGATCTTCTCTCTTGAACCCAACAAGCTAATTTGTTGTTTGGGTTCTCAAGTGCAATTTCTTGACAAAGATGGTTAGCTAATAGCATAAAAAATCTAGCATAATATATGTTCTTTCCCCTTTTGGCTAACTCACCTAGTTTAAAACCTAACTCATATATGACAAGGTCACTGAAATTGTAAAATTTGTCTGTAACTAGCATGTATAGCATGTTAAGCATGGAAATGTTCACAGAATCAAAATTACTGATTTTTCCAGAGAAAACTTTAGTTATAACATCACACATAAAACTCCATTCCTTCCTAAGACCTAATCTCCTAATATCACTTAGCTTATTAGTAGGAAGTGCATAATGCATGGAATTAAGCATATTGATCAAATCAGTGTCAGTGTGTGGTGAAGTTACATTATCATCAGGAAACTTGAAACATGCTTTTATCACATCACTATGGATACAGAATTCATTACCTTTGATGGTCAGAGTGATGGTTTTGTCAGTAAAGTTGTAAATTACAGAGGTCCACATCTCTTCTACAACTTCAAAAATGATTGTGGGTGATTCAAGCATGGCAAAACTTAACTTGCAGTTCTTCACGAAGTCCATCATCTTGTGATAGTCTTGTGATTGTTGAATGCCCTTGTTGACCAAAGCAGTGAAGTTGTTCTTCTCATAAATGAACCCAGTCTGAGACATAATCTTTACTACAGGTGCCATTGTTAGGGAAGGAAAGTTTGAAGAGAAGGAGGATTTTTGCTTGAGAGAGAATGAAATAAACACAGTTGAATTTGAGAATGATAAAAGAAAATGATTAGAATGAAATAAGCTTTTATACTTTGCTCAAAAACAACGGATAAAAATAATAAAGAGAAGTAAATTACCCAATAGAAATTGCCTAAAATTAGCCGTTTTTAAAAATAAACTGTAAAAATTCCACTCATTATCTGTCGTGTAATGCTTACAAACTGTAAGTATACTCGATTGATGATGTTCAGGGAATTAACGGTTGAGATTTAGACACTTCGACGGATAAGGATAAATTGTTATCCGTCGAGTTTTAAAAGATTCCAGAAAAATAATTGATTTTTATTTGCACATTGTATATCGACGGATGAATTAACTTGATGGATAATGGTCATCCGTCGAGATGCAAATTTTTGACTTAGCCAAAATTTCATCCATGACTAAAAATTAGTTAAATTTCTGGCTACTTTTCAACTTGCAAAATAACTCAGATAGATTCAAGAGTAATTAAGCATACCTAACTCACTTACCAACCTAGAAAAGGTGGATTCATCCAGTGGCTTGGTAAATATATCTGCAAGTTGCTTCTCACTTGGAACAAAATGTAACTCTACAGTACCATTCATTACATGTTCCCTTATGAAATGGTACTTGATATCTATGTGCTTTGTCCTTGAATGTTGCACTGGATTTTCAGTGATGGCAATTGCACTTGTGTTATCACAGAAAATAGGAATCCTCTCAACTTGCAAACCATAGTCTAGCAATTGATTTTTCATCCATAAAATCTGTGCACAGCAACTGCCAGCAGTAATATATTCAGCTTCAGCTGTAGAGGTAGAAGCTGAATTTTGCTTTTTACTCAACCAGGACACAAGCTTGTTTCCTAGAAATTGACAAGTTCCTGTTGTGCTTTTTCTGTCAATTCTGCAACCTGCATAGTCTGCATCTGAATAACCAGTTAGATCAAAACCAGAATCTCTAGGATACCAAATGCCAAGTTTTGGTGTTCCCTTAAGATATCTGAAAATTTTCTTAATAGCTATTAAGTGAGACTCTCTAGGTTCAGCCTGAAATCTAGCACATAAACATGTAGCAAACATTATATATGGCCTACTAGCTGTTAAGTACAGAAGTGAGCCAACCATGCCTCTATAGCTTGAAATATCCACAGACTTTTCAGTAGTGTTTAGTTCAAGCTTAGTTGCAGTGGCCATGAGAGTTTTTGTAGATGTGCAATCCATTAGATCAAACTTCTTTAAAAGATCAAAAATATATTTAGTTTGACTAATGAATATTCCATCACTAACTTGCTTAACTTGTAAACCAAGAAAGTAAGTTAGTTTTCCCTTCATACTCATTTCATACTTAATTTGCATCAGTTTGGCAAACTTTTTACAAAATTTCTCATCTGTAGAGCCAAAGATAATATCATCTACATAAATTTGAACAAGTATGTTAGAGCCATTAACATTTCTGAAAAATAAAGTTTTATCTAAAGTACCTCTTGTGAAGTGATTTTCCAAAAGGAACTTTGATAAAGTGTCATACCAGGCTCTAGGTGCTTGCTTCAGTCCATAAAGTGCTTTCAGTAGATAATAGACATACTCTGGAAAATTTGGATCTTCAAAGCCAGGAGGTTGACTAACATACACTTCTTCATCTAAATCTCCATTCAGAAAGGCACTTTTGACATCCATTTGATAGACCTTGAAATTGGCATGGGCTGCATAGGCTAAAAAGATTCTGATGGCTTCAAGTCTTGCAACAGGAGCAAATGTTTCATCAAAATCTATTCCTTCTTGATGGAAATAGCCTTTAACAACCAATCTGGCTTTATTCCTTACTACTATGCCATTTTCATCCATCTTGTTTCTGAATACCCATTTGATGTCTATTGGATTCTTTCCTTTAGGATTGGGTACCAGCTTCCATACTTTATTCCTTTCAAATTGGTTTAGCTCCTCCTGCATAGCTAAAATCCAATCAGAATCTAACAAGGCTTCTTCTACCTTCTTTGGTTCTTCCTTTGACAGAAAGCTGTTGTATAGACATTCTTCTTGAGTTGCTCTCCTAGTTTGAACTCTAGAAGAAACATCACCAATAATCAGTTCAAAGGGGTGATCTTTTGTCCATTTCCTTGGTTGAGGTAGATTAGCTCTAGATGAAGAGACCTCAATGTTGTCTTGATGTGTGATTGAGTTATGATTGCTAGAAACTCCCCCTGAGTTTGTGGATCTATGATTTGAGAAAGGGGTACTTTCTATGGGTGATCTGCCTTGACTTCCTGCTTCCTTTGATAACCCGACGGATGGTGAATCTTGAGTACCGACGGATGAGGTAGGTTGTCTACCGACGGATAACACAGATTACCTTCCGATGGATGAAGCATTTTGCAACTCGACGGATGTTGAGTTTTGTGCTTCATTGGTGGTATATTTGTCTATATTATCCTTAGATACTGTTTCTTGATCACTCTCATCATAACTTTCATCACTAACCATCTCAACATTGTCAAATTTGAGACTCTCATGGTAATCTCCATCTTTCAGTCCTTCAATCTTTTTATCATCAAACACAACATGTATAGATTCCACAACAATGTTGGTTCTTAGATTGTAGACTCTATATGCTTTACCAACAGCATATCCAACAAAAATTCCGTCATCTGCTTTGGCATCAAACTTCCCATTTTGATCAGTTTGATTTCTCAGAATATAGCATTTACAGCCAAAGACATGAAGAAAGTTTAGAGTTGGCTTCTTTTTCTTGAACAATTGATAAGGTGTCATGCATCTTGCTTGATTAATCAGAGAGATGTTCTGAGTGTAGCATGCAGTGTTTACAGCTTCAGCCCAGAAATATGTTGGTAATTTTGATTCTTCAAGCATTGTCCTTGCAGCTTCAATAAGAGATCTATTATTTCTTTCCATTACTCCATTCTGTTGTGGAGTCCTTGCTGCTGAAAACTCATGCAAGATCCCATTTTCCTCACAAAATGCTCTCATGACATAGTTCTTGAACTCAGTTCCATTTTCACTCCTGATTCTTCTAACTTTGAAATCAGGATGATTGTTAACTTGCCTTATATGATTGATGATGATTTCACTAGCCTCATCTTTAGACTTTAGGAAATATGTCCAAGAGAACTTTGAGAAATCATCTACAATTACTAGGCAAAATCTTTTCTTTGAAATTGACAATACATTGACTGGTCCAAACAAATCCATGTGAAGGAGTTGCAGAGGCTCTTCAATTGCTGAATCAAGTTTCTTCCTGAATGATGCTTTGATCTGCTTCCCTTTTTTGCAGGCATAACACAGTCCATCCTTTGTAAACTCCACTAGAAGAATGCCTCTAACTAGCTCTTTCTTTACCAGCTCATTCATGGTCTTGAAGTTTAAATGGGATAGCTCCTTGTGCCATAGCCACTTTCATCTTGACTTGCTTTACTGAGAAGACAAGTTACAGATTCTGCTTTAGTTGAGTTGAAGTCAGCTAGATACACCTTTCCTCTTCTCACACCAGTGAGAACCACTTTGTTGTTTTGATTGTTAGTCACAACACAGGTTTTTTTGTTGAAGGTTATTGAGTTGCCTTTGTCACAAAGATGGACGATAATCAATAGATTGTGTTTGAGACCATCCACTAAGGAAACCTCTTCAATGATGACATTGTCCTTTGAAATCAAGCCATATCCCACAGTATAACCTTTATTGTCATCTCCAAAAGTGATACTTGGGCCAGCTCTCTCCTTAAACTCTGTGAGCAGGGTAGAATCACCAGTCATGTGTCTTGAACAACCATTATCCAAGTACCAAAGATTCTTTTTGTTTCCCTGCACACATCAAAATCAAATCAAGTTGATTTTGGTACCTAAGTTTCCTTGGGTCCTGCCTTGTTAGCTTTCTTCTTCTGTTTCTTAGGCCTTATCTCATTTGACTTAGGAATTTCAGATTCTTCCTTAGTCAATTGGGTTGTACCTTTGAAACCACTAAATGCAACAGAATTATCATGCATGTTATGGCTAACAGGAAATGGCATGCTTGGTGCAAACAAGTTATTCCAGTAAGGCATGCTAAATGGCATTTGAGGCATATTGTATGCAGCATAATATGGATTAGGTGCAAATGGCATATTAGCAAACTTTGCATTCATGTTCTGTGTAGGCATAGCATTAACAGGCATGGGAAGCACGGTATTCATGTTAGGAAATTGAGGCTGAACAGACATGGGAGTAAGCATGGCAGATTTGCAATTAACAGACAAATGATTTACACTACCACACTTGACACAGATTTTTCTAGGAGCATATTTATCAGGTGTGTAGTTATTGTGTTTGTTAATCCCTACTTTACCATTCCTATTGTTTTTCTTTTTAGTCTCTGTTTTTACCTCTATCTTCTCAAGTCTGTCACTTAACTGTTTGACTGTCATGTGACCAACATTAGCCTTTTTCCCTTTCTTAGCTTGACTTGACTCTCCTGAAACAAAGTTCTTGGAAACAGACCCATACTTTTCATTTAGCTTGATTAATTTGGCTTTGCTAATGGGTTTGCTTACAGCCGACGGATGAGGATTTTTATCATTTGACGGATAACACTTTTTGTTATCCGACGGATAGTCCTCATCATCCGTCGAGTCTACATCTGTCAGCAATCCATCTACCAAAATAAGTTCTAGTTTCTCCTTATTCTTTTTCCAGGCTTCATCACAAAAAGACTCAATTCCTTGAACCTTGGTGATTTGAGCATGAACATCCCTAGATGTTTTCCATGCTTTAATCACCTCTTGTTCACGCTCGAGCTGCTTCTTCAAAATTTCTTCCTTTTTCAAGGACTCTGTTAATTCCTCCTTGGCAATCTTACACTCAATTTTTAGTTTCTCAAACTCAACAAACTGAGACTCAAGCACATTGTTCCTCTCACTTAAAAACAAATTATTTTCTTTGATTTTAGCATTTTCTTTAGTGAGAGACTTAAGTGTAACACGCAAATGATACAATTCTGTAGACATGTCATTTATGGCATCATTACACTCAGCTTTAGATAAATGTGCAAGGTTTGTAGTGATTAGCTGATTGCTTGAGGAACTTGTCTCTGTTTCATCAGACTTGGCCATTAGGGCTAGATTGACATAGCTGACATCTTCATCTTCATCCAAACCATCAGTTGCCCAGTCATTCTCTTGTGTAATAAAAGCCCTTTCCTTTTGTGTGAGTAGATCAAAGTATTTTTGCTTGTAATCTACAGACTCAAACCTTTTCTTACTGGAATCTGACTTTCTACACTCATTTGCAAAATGCCCTGCCAAGCCACATTTGAAACATTTGAATTTTGACTTATCTACCATGTTTCTATTTGGCTTGGCTGCTCCAAAGTTCTTTTTGAACTTGAGCTTGGCAAATCTTCTTGAAAGGAATGCTAGGTGCTCATCAATGTCCTCCATGTCATCTTGGCTCAATGATTCTTCACTTTCTGCAGCTAGCCCCTTACCCTTGCTTTCACAGACCTTTGAAGTTGATTCCACAGCTTCCATCTTCACTTCTTTCTCCTTTTCCAGATCAGCAACTAGTGCAATGGATCCTCCTTTCTTCTTTCCTCTCTCCATTCTTTCATCCTGCTCTATCTCAAGCTCATAGGTTTTCAGAATGCCATACAGTCTCTCTAAAGTAAACTCCTTATAATCTTGTGAGTTTCTCAATGAGACTGTCATTGGTTTCAATTCCTTTGGAAGAGATCTGAGAAATTTCATATTGGAGTCTTTAGTCTGATAGACTCTTCCATGCAACTTAAGAGCATTTAGTAGTTTTTGGAATCTACTAAAAATGTCAGTGAGTGACTCACTTTCTTCATTGTGAAAATGCTCATATTGCTGAATCAGGAGCTGCATTTTATTTTCTCTTACTTGCTCAGTACCATCACAGATTATCTGTATTGTGTCCCAAACTTCCTTGGCAGTCTTGCAGTTGATGATGTTATCAAACATGTCTGCATCAACACCATTGAACAGAATGTTCATGGCCTTTTTATCTTTCCTGACTTGTTCAATGTCAGGATCAGACCATTCATGCCTTGGCTTTGGAACAGATGGCTCATTTCCTGTTGCAGCTCTCATTGGAACATGAGGGCCTCTTTCTATGCAGTCCACATAGCCCTCATCTTGAGAAAGCATATGAAGATGCATCTTTACCTTCCAAAAGTCTTTGGCCAACAAGCTGTTTCTCAAGAAAGATTTGTTCGGGCTCAATATGGAAGAAGACGGAGATTTAAGAGATCATCTGAATCGTTTTCATGGCTTAATCAACTAGCTGAATAATTTGGATAAAAAATTGAAGGATGAGGATAAAGTTGTTCTACTACTAGTGTCTCTACCGAAGAAGTATAATACTGTGATGACTTCTTTATTGGTTGGGAAAACGAAGTTAGATTTGGATGAGACTATTGTTGTTCTTTTGGAGGCCGAAAGATTGATGAGACAAGAATCAAGTGACATATCTGATGGAAGTGCATTCATGGTTTGTGCACGTGACAAGGAGGGAGTAGTGTTTTTCTTGTAGAAGCTGATGAAGATGTTCTTTTGGTTCAAGAAGGGAAGGGATCAAAAGAAGAATGGGTGCTTAACTCGGGATGTTCTCATCACATATGTGGTAGGGGGAGTGGTTCTTGTCCTACAAAAAGTGTGAGGGAAAGATGGTAACTTTATCGAACGGTAAAACGGTAAAAGTTGCTGGCATTGGTGAAGTAACAATGCAATGCCACAATGGTCGTGTTCAGAATTTAACTCAAGTAAGATACATGACGGAGTTAAATTGAAATCTAATTTTGTTGGGTAAATTAGTTGATTTGGGATATACTGTTATGATGTAGAACTGCATGTTAAAAGTCACTAAAGGAGATTTAGAGATACTCAAAGGTTGAAAAGATAATAGGAAATATTTTGTACTAGAAGGAGGGGTTATTATTCGAGGGGAGGTATTGGCGGATCAACGTCTATGGCTTGATGGTGACCCTTAATTCGGTTGTGCATGAAACCATATTGGGTTGAAGGGGAGGATTGTCGGGGTTAAACTTAATAGGTAGTATGGGCTTGGTGATAGAAAACATAATTGGATTGGGTAATAATGGTATGGGTAGACAATTATTATCATAATTGAGTTGGGTAATAATTGTATGGGTATTGGGTAGAAAATTATTATTATTATTATGGGATTAGGTTATTAGGTTTGGTGGTCAAGTTTGTGATGGTTATATATATATAGTCATGTTATTGTTTTGATGTACGCTTGAGTATTGTTTGACTTAAGTATCGCTTGAGTGAATACCGTTTGGAGAGATTGATTGTATTTTTGATAATTGTTTGGATTAATAATACAAGTTGGGATATGGGTTTTTCTGCATCATATATTGTATGTGTATTTTGCATTGTTGGTTTGGTTATATATTTGTGTGTATTCTCCCTAACACCAGGTATGTAAATGAATAAAGCTGGCGAGTAGCGTACTACGATATATTTTAGACCGAGAGATGGTCGGTAAAGATGGATAAAATCCTAGATGTATTCTAGAGTCAATTATATTTATTTATACTAATACGAATATTTTCAAGGACTCTATGTTCCTTTACGATTTAATAAATAACACTAAGTTATTTTATCAAACATTTTCCAAAATCATAATTTCAAGAAACAAACCGTATTCTTTATAAATATTATTTAATCGATAAATATTATTTTGAATATTCATTTAAAAATGATTTATTCAGGATTTCTTATTTAATAGTTATTTCAACTATTAAATATTTTTAAAAGGTTTTATTTGATTTAAAAATCAAAAATTCTTATTTTATGATATCTTCTGACTTTCATAAAATCATTTAAATACTTTCAAATATTCAGAAAATATTATTTCAACGTATTTCAAATAATTTGACGATAATGTCAAAAGAAAGTCTACCTTAAACATTTATTTGTTAACAACAGTTAACCAACATTTATTATAATACTTTCACAAAAAATTTTAGAAGTATGTATATATATATATCAGACAGTACTTATCAACAAGCATTACGCTTGGGGAACTTAAATATAAGTTCCAAATATATAATATGATTTTAAAGGACAAGAAGAGGTAGACCCTAGTATCACGGGTACTAGGGCGACTATTGGTGTGCCACGTGTAAACATGTGAAGTATGTGAAAAGCCTGGATGTATGGGCCACATAAAATGCCCGAATACGGGATGGGTAACAACTAGATGTATGAGAGTCGTCTTCTACTAGTAGAGAAGAATATATATATATACATATATATATAATTAAAATTATATGACTGATCATCGTATATCGGGGGCTCCGGTGAATGGTCATCGTATATCGGGGGCTCCGGTGAATGGTCATCGTATATCGGGGGCTCCGGTGAATGGTCATGTTCTTCCATTTTGGAATTGTTATGCAATATTGAAACTAAAGTCAAGGTGCGTAGTTACCGAGAGTATTAGCAAGACATTTTGATATAAAAAAATCTTATACGATTTAAAAGAGAAAAGGTGTATACCATCGATATTTCATTCTTCGTATTATACAATAAAGTATGAAAGTTTTATTTTACTTTAACAATCATTTTCAAATATTTTATACCATTGTTGTGCGTTATTGATCACTCTTGCTTTCTTTTAAATGTCACAATACAACATATAACCAGTATCTCAGTGAGGATGTTAAACATATGCAATCGCGTGAAAAACACATAGGCTTTTCGTAAACTCTTGCAGCTTTGTCTCAGGTGGTCCAGAGCATTTAGATAGGTTCACATGTTATTAGTAATTACTATAAATTCATATAGAGGTTGTAAATAATAGTGTAAGGTCCTGTAAAGTACATATGATTTATAATAAGTGATGTTACTTGTTGTAAATCATTTCTAAGTCTATAACTTCTGTGTGAGAGATTGGGGGTCTGTGATATAAATTGTTGGATTATTGAAGTGAGATAGTTTTCAGATGATTGGATGATTCCGTTACGACCCAGATTCCTGACCCCAGATTTTGGGGCGTTACATAAATGGTATCAAAGCCATAAGTTATAGTGCTCAAAGATAAGGGTATTAAGAGTTACGCGTGGATGTCAAATTAGAGTAAGAGCTCATATAAAGTACATTATTGGACTACTGGATGTAGTACCAATGAGTAAGTTAGATTGAAATGTATACTTGAGGTATTATACTAAGACCAATGAAGTCATTAGAGATCATTAGAATGAGGAGAAGAGAATTTAGTATCTTATATGATTTGGAAAAAGATGTTGATATTGAACTCGGAGTAGAGTCTCCAAAGCATTTGAGGTAATGACGGTATTACCAACATCGTAGTTGATTTGGATAACACAAACCTTGTTACTCGTAGTTCTTTATAGGTTGCTTGTGAGGGGGCATCACATGTAAGAATGATGAAGTATCATTATAATTACATAGTTGAGGTTAATGAGTTACATGGACTAGTCGAATGTATCATTTTACATATGAGGATTTAAACACACTATAAACATTAAAGTCACTAGAGATAGTGTCCACTATACCATTGAGGATCTTTTTTCCCTTAAGATTTGAATGTAACATCAAAACATTATCGTACGACGAGCACACTACATAATATTATGAGTATGATTCATATTTTAGGCGATGATGGTTCAACCCAGAGGTCTAGGACATTGAGAATTGATGGCATGTTTATAATGGATTTGCATATAGTTACAACGAGCGATGCAACAGTCTCAGCACCTATAAAAAGAAAATATCGGTGAGTCTAAAGTGGAACTCTTCGGTAGAAATGTTATTAGAGTCCGTGTATGTATATATATTCGTAGACCTCTATATTTTTGGTAACATATTTTCACTTGCACCCACATGCCACTGAACTTATGGACTGCATTGAGATCCCTATGAGATCTCTTTGATTTATTTTCGGGGGAACATGCCACTTGTTATTCGTGATGGATGCATGTTGTAGGACCTTTTTGAATTAGCATATTCTTCCAGAATGATATGGAGTATAGCTTTCAAGGAACGAGCATACCAGATATATTTACGAAATCCTAAATTAAAAAATAACTTTGAAATGATTTTGAGAGACACACTAGTTGGTAGATGGAATTACGAAGACGAGGAAATGAGTTCCACCGAGGACGGGTAATGAAGAGATTTAAGAATAATCATCGATTTTTTTGGTATCCATTTACTATAAAGCTACTCTCTCCAGACTGTTCATCATTCGTGTTGCCTTGGATAGTTTATATCACACAACCCTTCTAAATTTCTACTTAGAACTTGTGAAATAACAAACCGGTGAATGTTTTTCTAAATCAGGACTCATCCAAAGTCTTTTGTTAGATCCATTAACTTCTATTCATAGGTTATGATTATCTTGTTCAACTCAGACCTATTTATACTTTCTTCAATTATTCAAGGGATATTTGATAACTATTTGCCTAATTAATTAACGAATATTCGTAATGAATATTGACATTGATTACACTCCTCAGTTGAGCTTGTAAATATTTGAAAAATTGTTAAGAACATGATGATCTAATAACCAGAGATTCCTTGTGAATTATTTTCTTCTATTTGAGATGAGATTTTACATCAAACTTTGAAATCATAGTAAGGATATCAATTTGATATTGGTATTCTGAATTCGATTCTATTAAAGAAATTGATTAATTATGTATAGAGAGGCACCTCTGGATGGATCGTTTAATTGATAAGAAATATTTTATGAGAGGCTATTGATTATTCCGATACCAAAAATATTCTATTCAGAGTTTATATTTGCCTTTTTCGGCGCAACTTAATAACTCGTTATTTCAAACTCGTTATCCATGGGGGTCACGAATTTCATTAGTAGCTACGAGATTAAGATTTTATACAAATAAACTTAATCTTGTTAGTTGCATATGTTCTCTTAAACGACTAGTTAGTTTCCCTAACTAATTCATATTTTAATTGATATGATGAAAATCTAGCTAATCATCCTAGCTAGTTTTCACATTCCAAGAAAATTAAGCTATCCATTTTTTGAGTCGGTTGTTAATGGTTCTTGAGATGAAATAATTATTATTTCAATAGTACCACTTCCAATCAAATACTTTTCTTTTAATTCAGAATGAATTTTATATGCAAATATATATGATGATGAAATTTTCAAAAAATAATTTAATTGCGACCTAAGTAGGTCACCCACTCAAACGAGAATTCATATCCAGTTTTATGACCCTTCATGTTATTTGAATGTTCTATTCTTTCATTTATATAACAAATATCCATTGGAAATCATAAAGTAATTGAACAATATATTTCCTTCTTATTTATCATAAGATAAAATTCCTTCTTTTATATATATATATATATATATTAGCGTTATGTTTGAGACCTTAATGGTTAACCTTTTAATTGAGGTAGCTATTCAAGATTTTGCTTTAATTATCTAAAAAGAAAAGTATTCATCCCATGTAAAAATCTTGAAGATATCATTCATATGATGTTATTATCTATCAGTCATTGATTTCAAGGTATATTCTCTATGGTATCATGATATAATATTTTAAAGACATGGAAGAATAATCATTATTGTATTCTTTCTATTACTTCATATATCTTTTGAGTATTGTGGCTACTTATATTTAGAGCTCGTTATTTCTTGGAACATCCAATGTTGGACACTTATTAAAATGTTCTAAATGACATTAATATCTTAAAAATCATTTTTTTAAAGGTTGATTATCTTAAGGAAAGTGGGAGGAACAGTTGAGAACCGTTGCTCTAAATTGAGATTGAAAACTCAGCGATATGATTGTGCAATTAGAGTATCATGCGAGTAATTGTTTAAAGTGGGAATACCATTGTTAGAATATATCAAAAAGATTTTAATATGATTATGGAAGGACAATAAGAGAGATACTGATGTGATTAGTGAAGGTACACTTCTATGAAATTTTGTCGGTATAAGTTTTTAATGGATTCGGGAATTGTGACGCCCCAAAATATGGGGTTAGGGATTTAGGAGGCCACGCTGTCTTGAATCCTGTTTAAACACTTATCTAGAACAACAATATAAATACTCACATATCTACGACCCCACACTTACCATTACACACATATAGGTTATTGTCTTCGAAATGAAAACATTACATTACTAGAGTCTTTAAATCCATAAAATCATCATTATTATAAACCAAAAGTAATTAAGTCTTGCCACGGGTGTAACCTCTATTTAAGGTTAGACCGGCGGACAAATAAATGCTTGTTCATAACTATCTTATATAAGTCATACTTGTATATGAGCCAAACAAAAAAAACTGAAAACTAATCCAGCTCATACGCTCTACCTGTGGAACTACCCCAAACAACCAACGGAAAAGCAGCCCGATTCCTACATGCTTCTGGGCTGTCAGCTTTCTGATCGGCATCTTGCTTAACTGTTGTGTTGTGACATTTTAAGAAAAAAAAAGTGTGAGCTATATTTCCCACCATAATAATCAACGGTGTGAAAAAACTGTTAAAGCAATTATAGAATTTTCGTATAATGATATATATTTAATCGAAAGTAGTTTTCCTGGTGATACACGCCTTTTTTTGAAATAATGTCCTTTATTGACTTATTTAGTCTGCGAATACCTTTCTAGTAAACCCAACACCTAGGCTTGGGTTACCGTATTACATATAAATTTCAATTTAAAGAATAGGACATCCACCGAAACCTCAACTATACGGTGATCAGTCGTATAACAAAATATTATCATTGTTCTCTACTAGTAGAAGAATGACTCTTATACATGCAGTTTTAACCCTTGCCGCATTCGGGCATATTATGTGTGGCCCATACATCCAGGCTTTCCACGTACTTCACAAGTTTAAATGTGGCACACAAGTAGTCGTTCCAGTGTACGGAGTACTAAGTCAACCCCTCCTAGTCCTTTAAGAGTCCTATCAAATATCTGGAACTCAAACTATATCGAAGTTCCCCAAGCGTTTTGCTTGTTGATAGGCACAATTCATCTCATATATGCATATATTTCCTTTCGAGAATTTTCGGAGGAAGTACTAAGATAATGTGAGTTGACCGTTGTCAACAAATAAATATTTAAGAGGGAGTTTCTTTTGACATCAATGTCAAATTATTTAAAATAGATTGAAATAATAATTTTCGAAGATTGGATGATACTAATATGATTTTCTGAAATTCAGTAAATATTTTAAAATAAGATTTATGAATTTTTAATCATATAAAATCATTTAATAAATATTTAGTAATTAATTAATAATTATTAAATATATAAATCTCAAATAGTTTTATTTTAAATCAATATTTGAAATAATAATCCTCAACTAATGTATGTTTAATAAAATAATTAAAATCTTTAATAAATAATAAATGTTTGAAGATAAATGATAAAATAATGGTCTAGAAATATTTTATCGTCTAAACGAATATTCAAATTAATATTCATCGGTTAAATAACCTATAAGTTGAGGAAATACGATATTTGGAAATCTTTTAATAAAAATTTGAGGTATTATATAAACCGCTAGGGCATCGAGTCCCTCGAAATATTTAATTTAATAAAGAAATAATTACAAATTTTATAATTTCAAATACCTCAAGAATACTTCCGGGTTTTCATTAACTTATATCGACCGACTTTAGGTCTTAATATACATTTCATATATATATATAATGCTATTCCCTAGCGTTATCAATTGAAATCCGGAAATATACTTATACATCAACTTCAACATATCTTATGACATTATTTTTCACAATTCGAAAAATATCGTAAACACAGCATCATGTATATATCTCAATTATTTATAAATAAACACAACATAATAGTTTTAAAAGATGGGTTTTGAAAACTTTCATGGGGTCTCGAGGTGGATGGCCCTGGCGAGTCGGTCCGGTAATCTATGAACAAGAACATTATTGTTCCTTTAGTTCTTATTCGTATTAGCGTCATTCGTTAAATACAAAACATCTTATAATCAAAAGACGCGATTCATTCTACTCTCGTCAATTTATTAAAGCGCGAATGGTCATTAATCTCAATTTAAATTTCCAATCCTTATCGTCCATTATACCTATTCATTTTATAAGTCGACTTCTCTCGCGATTCTTAGGGAATTCTACTCGCGCAATCTCGGCTCCGACATTTTTATAAAATAGAAAAATGAATATTTTCACTTAATTTTTTATGGTAGTTTAATTACTTTATTTTACAATCTCTGTAAAAATTTTATGAGTTTTGAATAATTTTAAGTCAATCATATATACTCTCAAAATTCATAGTTCGTAGTAGTTTTTGTCGTATAAATTGGGTTTACTAAAACTGACCTAACTTTTGAACCGTAAATCGAAATCAAGCGATTCAAGTGCCTAAACGATCCTTATGACAAGATATATAATTTAAAATCTTACCTTTCAAGAATACATAGTTTAAATACTCTGTAATTATGTATAAAACTAATCATCACAAATCGGGCATTATAACGACGTTAGGATTACGATCCATAATTTGTTTTAGCATTACTACACTACCAATCATCCAAAAATCAATAAACACATCAATTATCTAACTATTCATATCAAGAACTCAATTTTTTATGTTCATCAACCTCATCCTTAATAACCAATTCATCAACAACCATGAAACCAACATAACAACACTAAAACTATATCCTATATTCAAGATCCATGCTTTTCTTGAAAAGTTCATAACTAAATAAAGTTTGAAAGAAGGTTGTATACCTTTCTTGGGATATTAGAGGGCTCTACTTGGATAAATGACGCTTTCTATGCTCTTGGGTGTTTAAAGATCCTAAATCATTCCAAGAAATCAACAAAAACACTTCATCTTAATTTTTTATTTACTTAGGAAAAACTCAAGAGAATTGGATGAAAGATTCATCTTATCTTAGCTTAATAATATAAGAGCTTGGGAATTAATTGTATAATTTTTCCATGGCATGATATTGTATTTTTTATTTTGGTTTCTTTCTTTGTTTTTAAAGGCCGAATGGAAGCTTTGCAGGGGGGAGTTGTTCTTGGTTGGTTGCTTCTTGTATGAGTGTTGATTTATTTTTATTACTTTTAGATATGTATATGACTTGTAAGAATCAAGAAGCATGGCTCATTTTCTAAACCTACAAGCTAGGGTTGTACTTTTGCCCATCACTACTACTATTCACTTCAACTAGTTATTATGCTTCTTGGATGGGTTACTATTTAATCACCAATCCTTGCTTACATTTTGTACTAACTATTTTGCATGGTTTGCATGGCTTACATGGGAATTTGCATGGGTTTATTACGTTTATTCATTTACTTACGTATTCACTTGGTCGCTTCCTCGTAATCGTGATAAATCCTCGTAAGTGATTCATGGGGTAATTCTTTTCTATAAATCCTTATATTTTGTAATCTTGTACTTGGGTTTTATTCATAGGATTTTAAATTCGTGATCGTAATGTGATTATCAAATTCCTTGATAGCTCGTAAAATAAGGTCATTTTGAAATATTGGGATTCTTAGAGAACTCACGACTTTTACATGCACTCATTTGATACGTATAACCACAATATCAACTCAAAAACTTAATTTGCATACCCTAATATAGTGTGGGCTAAAATGTTTTTTTTTCTAGATTGTCAGGATTACTATTCATTCATCGTTTTATAAAGTCCCAAAAATTCGGGTTATTACAAGAATAACCAAGCATGTATGAATTTGAGGAAAAAAGTTTTCAAGAAGTAAATGTAAGATTAGTAACCACCTGATGTTAGAAATACCTAACGATAAAAATTATGACTTTGTGTAAATTATAATGATACGTCTAAGTGACTTAAGGACTGTGACATGAGGTATCCTAATTATGATTTAGAATAATCGCGACAAGGTTCCACTAAGAGGGATGAAGACTTTAACTTATGAGGAAAATTGAGAATTTTTATTACAATATTCATGCGAGTATACTTACACTGAGCATGAGGTAGAGGCTATAGTCAAAATTGATCAAGGGATAGGATTGAGATATTTATTATAAAGGAAATCCCAATGTGGTGGCCGACACTTTAAGTAAGAAATTATAGATTGGGGTGACAAATTTCAAGATAACTGATGAGAAGGATTGGAAGGATGAAGTTTGAATTTAAGATAACGAGAAAATGACTAGAGAAATAATTGAAAATATGACTCAAGCAGAATTGGCCGAAAAGCTAAGGTCGTGTCCATAGAGAATAATAAGAGGCAAAAACCTTTAACGGGAAGAAGTGAAGATGTCTATAAGCTTAAGGGTATATTATTAATGACCGAATATAAAAATGGATGTCATGGGTTGGGTAAGTAAGTACCCAACATGTGAGAAAATGAAAGAGGAAAAATAAAGATAAAATGGGAGATTACAGCCTGTAAAGAGCCCGAATGAAAATCAGAGTTTATTATAATGAATTTCTTTTTTTAAAAACGATTACGAAGGACCAAGTTGATTCATGATGTTATTTGGTTTTATTGATAGGTTAAATAAGTCCACTTAGTATTTTATAAACGAGAGATGTCCAATCGACGAATTTGTTATGAACATGGAAGAGATAATTTCGAGCAGCTTTTGTACTAAATAAAAACCCAAGATTTAATTCCGTGATTGGACTATTTTCCAAATTTTATGGACACTATCAAGAAGAAACACTACTTAAAGCACACAGATCAACAAATAGAAGTAGAAAATTTTCAGAACCATTGAAGATACGTAAACAGTAAAACTCCGTAGTTGACCGAATTTTTAAAATATTTTACACCTAATTAAATTAATGTTTTTAATCTGAATTTTTTTATAAATATTATAAATAATTAGAATTATCCTTGAGGTAGTTTATTTCTTAAATATCAATTTTCCAATTTATTAGAAATGTTGGAGTCTGAGGCGCGTAATAGTAACTTTCAAGAAAGTCAACTCCAAGAGACTGCTTTGACCATCCATTACGACCAAGGATTAAAAGTTGCTACGAGTCGGCCAAATAATGAAGGTTGTAAAGTGTTATACTAATTAGTAGTATAAGTAGTCGATGAGGTTGAGAGTACTAATCAGAGTTATGATATATGTTGATTATAAAATCCCGGAACGAGTGGAAATCGGAGAACGTATCTTGGACCCCAGGAAAGTTTACAAACCCTACCTTTCAAAGAATTGTTGTGTTGTGTTGTTTCTAAATAAAAGTGATATATGCATAAGATTGCTTTAAATTATTTTATGAAATAGAGATATATTGTGTACGATTGATGATGATTTTGGTATGCAATAATACCGGATTTAAAATGATAGTGCTAAGAGAATAGCATGTTATGATATATTTTAGACCGAGAGACGGTCGCTAAAATTTATTAAAAATACGAAAGTATTTTGAAGATGATTATATGTTGTATATGTTTATTTAAATAATAATAATAATAATATATAAATTGCTTTACTCAATTGTTGATGATTTGGTATAAGAACTATATCAGGTATGTACATGAATAACGCTAGCGAGTAGCGTACTATGATATATTTTAGATGGAGAGTCGGTCAGTAAATATTGATAAATACCCGGAGGTGATTATATTTATATATACTAATACGGATATTTTTAAGGACTCGATGTTCTCTTACGATATAATAAACATCACTAAGTTATTTTATCAAAGGTTTTACAAAAATATTATTTCACAAAACAAACCTTATTTGCTATAAATATTATGTTGAAAGAAACTATCCAAGTCAAAATCAGGATTTGCCGGGAATCAAGATCTGTCACTAATCAGGATTTGCATGCATTAAGGATTTGCATCAAGATGAAATCTCATCATGATATGGCTAGGTATCAGGATCACAGAATAAATTAGTATTAGCTAATTTATACAGTCCCAGTAATTGAGGAGTAGCTTAGTGTCAGTTCCTGATTTATAGGAACGAAGCTGTTAATTTAGATATCTATAGAAACAGGATAAATATTACTGTAACATATCTTTTAATTAATAGATATTAATAGAGCAGTTGTGTACTATATAAACACATAATAGGTTATCATTTATGGTGTGCATTACTCGAGTATTATTGTAACCTAGCATCTCTCAAGAACATCAGAATTTCTTGAGAGAGTTTTGTAACATTTTTTACCAGAATTAATAAACCATTGATTTTATTATTCTTATATCATGATATCGATTTGTGTAGATAATTGTATCCAACCCTCTTAAACAATTATCTTTTTAATGGGTAACACGTGGTACCATAACAGTCAAATTTAATTCTAATTAGAAAAGATCAAGATGTAAGGTAAAAATATGAAGATCCCAATCCTGAAGAAGGCTGATTACTCTACATGGAAAGTGAAGATGTTGATGTTGATGATAGCTATGTTGATATCATCAATGATGGACCACCCTATCATGAGAAGGTTGTTCCAATGTCAGCAACTATTCTTGAACACTACATAAGAAAGGAAAAATTAGAATGGTCAGATGTTGAAAATGTTGCATTGCTTAAATATGCAAAGGTCAATAATATTCTTCATAAAAGTTTGGACAATATTATGTCAAACAGAGTGATTTCTTGCAAGACTTCCAAAGCTATATGGGATGCATTAGAAACTCAATGTCAAGGAACCCTCTCAATCAAGAAGAATAGAAGGGTTGTTCTCACTCAAGAGTATGAACAGTTTGAGGCAAAGTCTGATAAAACCATTAATGATATTTACGATAGATTCCTGACACTGTTGAATAATCTGTCATTAGTTGGAAAGGAGTATTACAAGGAAGATTCCAATACTAAGTTTCTGAGAGCTTTACCTGAAGAATGGGATAAACAGACATCCATCATCAGGCACCAGTATGATTTTGATCAATTTTTACTAGATAAAATCTATGGGATGCTGAAAACCCATGATTGGGAAATTCAATAGAGGAAGAACAGGAACGGGCACAAGATGATGTCTGTTGCATTGAATGCTGAAACTCACAAGTTTAAGAAAAAGACTAGTGAGAACCCAAGGAGAAGAAATCATGTTGAGATATCAGATACTGATGAGTCATCAGATCCTGACAATGATACTTATGAGGATTCTGAGATAAAGTTGGATGATCGTCAAGTAATTCAGATGGCTTCTATGTTGGTGAAAGGCTTTAGAAGGATGAGGTTTAGAAAGCTACAGAGAATAGGTGGTTTCAATAAGAAAAATTCTTGAGATGATAAAGGAAAGTTCAGGATGAATGAAGGTCAGTTTTCTAAGGGAAGTTTGACAAAATCAAGGTGACATGCTACAACTACAATAAAAAGGAATGTCTTGCTACTGAATGTCGAAGGTACTTATCACCTCAAACTCAAACAAGGACTGGATGGACACATCAGGACTTGACGGTGATGATGAATGCTAAGCTCTAATAGAAAATCATGGAGAAGATTTGACTTCTATTGACAAGGTACAAATGATTGTTTTTCCCATAGATACTGATAATATATTTGAGTTAAAAGGATTTTTGAAATCTCTGCATGTTAACTTTAAAAATAAGTCTCTTGAAAATGATGGTCTAGTTGTTGAGAATAGAGAACTTAAAAAGAGAAATGATCATCGAGAAGCTGAGTTAATTTGTATGCATGAAACTAAAGTTGTTTGTAAAAAGGGCTAAGCACAATGAAACTCAGATGCACATTAAGTATGTCATGTTAGAGGAAGTTCATGAAAAAGAAAGAGAAGTTTTTAAAACTTGGATGAGTTCAGGAAGAAAGGTTCATAGATTTATTACTGATAAAAACTGGAAAAAGTGTCTAGGTTATAATTAAAACACTGATAAAAATATCAATAAAATTATCACCAATACAACACCGGTTAAATTTGTCAATACTGATGAAAATGGAGTCAAATCATTCTATGAAATGGGATCAACCTCAAACAATCTTGATAAAAAGAAAGTTGAATTGAAAGTTGTTAAAAAGAGAGGTAAAAACAAAGGTCTTCTCTCTAAATGACAACTGGAAAAGAAAATTTGTGAGTTCTTGATAAGTCTCACAAATAGGGTGTGAAAAGAGGTAGATTGGAAAAACGGTATTAATAAAGCAAGTAATTATAAGTATATTCCTGATGTTCCCAGAAAGACTTTCTTCAAATGTGGTAATACTAATCATATTGCTATTGATTGCAGTAAGAATAAAAAGAAAGTTGTTGTTAAACCTGAGCCTGATGTTAGTGGTAGATAAGTATTCTATAAATCACAGAACCCTTGTTTTCACTGTGGTAATGTTTGGCATTCCATCTATACTATTATGATCCTTTTCCCAAGTTTAGTTGTTTCTTCTAGAATTGTCAAATTGAATACTCATGCATCTTATAGAGTTAAAACCGACAGGACAAATCCCGATGGAGCAAATCCTAATAGAATAAATCCTGATGGTCCAAATCCTGTCAGGAAGTCTTCTGCTGCACAAAAACATAAGATTTCAAAAAGGACCCAACAAGTGTGGGTTCTTAAAAATGCTAATTGATCTCCTAATTTTTTATTACAGGGAAACAAAAAGAATGTGCTTTGTAATAGATAGTGGTTAATCTGCACATATGACTGGAAATAAATCCCTGTTATCATAATATGAGGTGAAGGCTAGCCCAATGGTTTCCTATGGTGATGGAAATGAAGGAAAAATACTAGGATATGGAAATATTATCATTGGAAATGTCATCATTCAAGATGTAGCTGTAGTAGATGGACTGAAGCATAATTTGTTGAGCATTAGTCAAATTACTGACAAAGGATACCATGTTGTATTTTATGATACTCACTGTGAAATTATTCATAAAATAACAAATAAAGTTGTTTTGATTAAATAAAGACATGAAAACATTTATGACGCCAAACTTCATGCAAATACTGATGAACCTGAAACTTGTCTGATAAGTAGAGTATCGATAGATGAAAGCTGGAATTGGAACAAGAAACTTTCTCATCTCAATTTCTATAATATCAATAAATTGGTGAAGAAGGATTTGGTAAGAGGTCTACCAAATATGTACTATTCCCCTGATGGTTTGTGTGATTCATGTATATCAATAAGAAAAGTTATATCCTAGTTTTTGATGATGAATTTACCAGATTTACATGGGTATTTTCTTACACATGAAAGATGAGACTCCAGATATTCTTCTGGATCACATTAGATTAATTGAAAATGGTTCCAAATACAAAGTGGAAATACTCAGAAGTGACAATGATACTGAATTGAAAAATTCCAAGATGGATGAATTATGCATATAAAAAAGAATCTCTTAACAATTCTCAGCTCCAGGCACACATCAACAAAATGGATTTATGGAAAGGAAAAATAGGACACTGATTAAAGCAGGAAGAACCATGCTTGTGGAAGCAAATGTGCCAACTTATTTTTGGGCTGAAGCTGTCAATACTCCCTATTATACTCAAAATATAACTCTCATTAACAGTCATGGGTTAACTCTTTATCAGATGATCAAGGAAAAGAAGCCAAGCTTAAAGCATCTTTACATTTTTGGATGTAAATGCTTTGTACTGAGAACACACCCTGAAATGCTTGGAAAATTTGACAGAATAGCTGATGAGGGTATTTTTTTGGATATCCATCTTCCAAAGCTTACAAAGTCTTCAATCTCAGAACACAGACTATTGTTTAATATATTCATGTTTCCTTTGATGACAAGAAGATTCCTGGACTCATGAAGAACTGGTGTTTGCAAATCAAAAGGCCAAGTCAGGAATTGACTCCAATCCTGATAAATCATCATCAAATACTGATAATGGGTCAAATCCTGATGACATGTCAAATCCTGACGATACTGATCCTGATCTAGAGTTGATTAATAAAAATTCACATATTGAGGGGGGGGGCAAAGTCCAACAAGTCATAATTCTAGTGAATCAAATCCTGATGATACTGATGGATCAGGAAAAATTGACACAACTGAAAATTCTTCAATTCATACAAATTCAACAGATGATAGTTCATAAGGAGGAGATTATTCAACTAAACATCAAGATCAATTTGGTGAATAGTCCTCAAATAGAAGTTCTACTCAATCCGGAACTGAGAGCAATGACACAGGGGAAGCTTCACATGATAATGATATCAATGATGCATCCAATTCATGAGAGCATCAGAAAAAAGTACTGATCTTCCAAAAGCAATCAAATGGACAAAAGTTCATACACCTGATCTTATAATTGGTGATCCTGATCCTGGTATTCAAACTAGAAGTGCAACTGAGCATGAATGCTTTTATCACCATTTTTTTCTAAGGAGGAGCCAAAAAAGTTGAAAATGCACTCAAATATGATGATTGCATTACATCTATGCAAGAATAGTTGAATGAATTTGAGAGAAATAATGTATGAAAGCTTGTACCAAGACTAAAGAATAAGTCAATAGTTGGTACAAAATGGGTTTTCAGGAACAAGACATATTCAAATGGCACCATAATCATGAACAAATCTAGACTTATTGCAAAGGGATATTCACAACGAGAGGACATTGATTTTGATGAAACATTTTCTCTGATGTTAAGACTGGAAGCTATCAGGATTTTCTTGGCTTATGCTGCTTATAAGAAATTCAAGGTCTTTCAGATGGATGTTAAAAGTGCCTTTCTGAATGGAGAACTAAAAGAGGAATTATATTTTGAGCAACCACCTGAATTCATTAATCCAAAATTTCCTAATCATGTCTACAGACTTGATAAAGCACTTTATGAACTCGAAAAAGCACCAAGATCATGGTATGAGACACTTGCCAAATTTCTAACTGAAAATGGTTTCAAGAGAGGTACAATTGATAAAACCTTATTTTACATTAATAAGGGTAAAGATCTGCTTTTGGTACAAATCTATGTTGATATAATATTTGGTTCCACTAACAACAAATTATGCAAGAAATTTTCTGATCTTATGAAGTCAAGGTATTAAATGAGCATGATGAGAAAACTAAGCTACTTTCTGGGATTGAAAGTTACACCAATGAGGAGGGTATCTTTATAAATCAGTCTAAGTATACAAAGAATCTATCGACTAGATTTAATATGCAAGAAAGTACCATCTATAACTCCAATAGCCACAGCTTCTAAGTTAGATCCTAATCAAGGTAATGAGATTGACATCATTGCTTACAGAGGTATGATTGGTTCATCACTGTATCTAAATGCAAGTAGACCAGATATTATGTATGCAACTTGTTTGTGTGTAAGATTTCAGGCCAAGCCTAGAGAACCTCATTTGATTGCTGTCAAAAGAATTCTGAGATATTTGAAAGGAACTCAATCTCTTGGTTTATGGTATACAAGAGAATCATAATTTTAGTCTGATAGGTTTCTCAAATCCTGACTTTGCAGGATGCAAGATTAACAGAGAAAGTACTTCAGGTGGTTATCAGTATTTAGGTGGAAGACTTGTCACATGGAAAAGAAAGAAACATAAACCTATTTCTACTTCTACAGTTGAAGCTGAGTATATTGTCGTATGAAGCTGTTGTGCTCAGATTCTTTGGATGAGAAATCAGCTTTTGGACTATGGATTGTCTTATTTAAAAATTCTTATTTACTGTGACAATCAAAGTGTTGTATCTATGACAGGAAATCCAGTCCAACACTCTCTCACTAAACACATCAGTATCAGATATCATTTTATCAGGGAACATGTCATGGAAGGAAGAATTGAATTGTACTTTCTTCCAAATGATCAACAAGTAGCTGACATTTTCACAAGCCATTGCCAGAAGCAACTTTTATCAACCTCATTCATGAACTTAGGATGATCAGCTATGTGAAGCAATGACTAGTCAAATCCTGATTGCATCAGTCAGATCCTGACAAGAAATGTCAACTCCTGATACATCATACCATGCCAAGGTGAATCAAATCCTGACAAGGAAAATAAGATCCTGACAAGGTAAGACAAATCCTGAGAAGTCATATCCTTATGAGGTAATCAAATCCTGACAAATTCCAATACAGATTGTGAGTATTTTATGATTTTGCCTATTATTTTTATTAATTGATACTTGATTTAATTTAGTATATTTGAGAGAAATTTTTGGGCTTGATTAGGAGTCATTTGTGATTCAAAAAATGTGTCAAGGTATATGCTAGTTTATAGGCGCAGTAATATACTATTGTTCCTTAAACTTTCTGCACTATTAACTAAGTTATCACGTTATCTAGTCCATTAATTATGCCATCCAATTAGTTGTTGCCATGTGTGAAATTTGTATTACTGTGTAGTTATACCTCTATCAGTTTTCTCAAAACTAACCATATTCACAATACAAATAATACACATAACTTGTTCACCTTCTTCTTTCTCTCTGCACAACCCATAAACTCGATTTAACTGTGAAACCCTAATTCTCAATAATGGAAAATACTGATCCTATCTCTAAACTTGTATCTACCAAATATATTCTTCATGACCGTACGTTTGTTGAAAATAATTTCAAAGCACCATTGTCTCAGGCTAATATACATCCCGATTTTCACATCATTCAAGACTTTCTTGCACAGAGTCATATTGGTATATTTTAACATCTCCTTCCAAAGTCTGGTTTAAGCAGATAATGCAGATTTGCACTACTGCTTGAATTGATTGTAACAAGGGGACTATCTTCTTTACTCATGATGAGAAGGAATATGAGATTACAGCTAAAGTTGTGGAACAAGCTTTGGGTTTTCTTGATTTGGGTGTGAAAATTGCATTGGTGACAGCTACAAATACTTTTTTTGATTTTATCAGGAACATAGGTCACAACACTGAGTTTACCAAGGCTAGGGAGCTTTTCAGAACCAAGCTAAGGAAAGAATGAAACTTTTACTTTGATTGCATCAGCCGTTGCTTTCCTAATAAGGTATCCAATTTTGATGAATTGACATTGGTTTCCTTGCAAATTGGTTATTCTCTTATATTCAATCATGTTTTATTATAGCAATATAATTCTGCAATACCTGATAGCTAGGTTAAGTGAAAAAGATGGTGTCATAGGCTATACTAGGTTTTTACAGTTATTTTTCACTTATCTTTTTCCTGATATCAGTTTTGAAAAAGATGAGTTAGTGTCTATTTTTTAAATTACTTCTAATACATGCATGATTTGGAAAAGAAAAAGGATAAATTTGCAGGCATGGCTGAACTACCAATTCAAATGTGGCAATTTCTGCAAAGGTTAATGCCACATAAATATACACTGTCAAATCCTGATACTATGGAACAGGGCACATGTAACCCTGTCCTGACCCAAGCATCTCAGTTTCCAAACACCAATCCAAACACTCAGCCACCTCTGATTCTTCCCAAAAGGAATCAGTTGTAAAAACTACACAACCAGCTAGAACTGATGTGTCAGGAGGACAGTCAGGTTCAAGGGTTGTCTCACCTGCACCAAAAGAAAAGGAGGTAAAAGGTGGAGCAAGGAGAGTGTTTGGCTCTAAGAAACACACACCTTCAGGAAAAAGAGTTGGACAGGAACTTGCTGGGAAAATGAAAGAAAGGGCTGGTAGGAGTGATTTGTTCAGGAATCAGATACTAATGACAGTGATAAGGTTCCAAGTATGTTTAAATTGAATGTAAAACCAGTGGAGGCTACTGATAATGAGGAAAAAGAACAGGATGGTATTGGTGAAGATATTCCAAAGAAAAAAAGGAAGTTGGTAAAGTTGGTTGGAAAGATTCAGGCTGAGAAGGACAAAGTTAAAATGCAGATAAAGTTTCATACTAATCCTCATCAGTTAAGCTTGTATCCTGACAATGAGAAAACAAATTTTCTTGATATTGTCATATCCAGTTCCTGACAACCACGATATTCCTGAAGAGTTTAGCAGTGATTCTGATGATACTGATGATGATGATCCTGATACAGCTCAGCTTAACCTGCTGTGGAGGCATCCAAATATTCAACCTATGGGTCTTTATCTGGTCAGGCTACTATTAATGCTCACAGAGCTCATGAATGGATTCACTCTTGGAGGCTTGTCAATGAAAAATATCTTTTTATGACGCTCATATACTGGTAGATCATGTTTTCATTTCTATCATAAATCCTGAGCTGAAAATTACAGTCAAGGACACTACTGTGTTGGTTAAAGGGATATACACTTCTCTCTCTGCTCTAAAAGATTCAATTGTTAATTATAAAGAAGAGGTTGCTGATCTTTATGTTACCATCAAAGGTACCAACAACCATAATGACCAAGTTAAGAGGATGTTGAATGTGGAATCAAATCAATAATTGATGAATGAAGAGCTAAGAGTTATTGAAGCTAATCAACAAGCTACAAATCACAAACTGGATGTTATTTTCTCCTTATTACAGAGTCTTGATGTCAAAAGGGGGAGATAGTAGCTCAGATAAAATGTGCATCTGAATCAGTATTGAGGAAGGATGATGCCAATCCTAATAATGATGGTGGAAATCAAGGCACAAAGACCTCTGATGATGTTGTGGAACAATCAAGGACTAGAATTCAAACTTCAACTCAAACCACACAGTCAACTCAAATCACCAAATATGGTGCAAAGACTGTTAGAATTGAAGCAGTGACTCACTCTCAAATACTGATGGAAAATCAAATTGTATCTGCAATTCCAGATGGAGATGAAGTGATCATTGACAATCCTGATGATGCTCAAAGGTTCTATATGACATATAAAACAAAAGATGGTGACATTGTTAATCCTCACCACAAGGATAAAGAGTTGAAGAGCTCTTTGATAGAAAAGCTCTTACTCACTTGGATAAAGAATTTCCTGATATGTCTCAAGAAGAAAAGTTAAAGCAACAGGAGGAAATTCTTAGTCAATTGCAAGCTGAAAATGAAGGTCCATTCAGAAGAAGGGGAATAACTGGAGGACCTAGAAGTGGTAAAAGAGGTGGTAGAAGAAGGTGTCAAAGGAAAATTTAAGTCATTGTTCCATCTCAAAGAAAGACAAAGTCTAGTAGAGTCAGAATTGAAGAAATTCCTGAGATATCTTAGTCACGTGTTCCAAGAGTTCTCATTGATCCTCAATTTCTCAATCCCGAACCTAGAAGAAATGTCATAGGACTTATAAATCTTGATATTTATGTGGCAATTGAAGAATAAAAAATGCCTATGGTTAGAAGATCAAGGAAACTCCAAAATAAAGCAGCTCAAGAGAATATAATATCAAATCCTAACACAAGAAATCCTGGTAATCTCAATCCTAATAGTTCAATTCTTGACACAAGGTCAATTCCTAACAATCCTACAGTTGTTGAAGATGGAGATGAAGAGTATCTGGATCATTTGAATATTTAAATTATATATCTATTTATTGATTCTCACAATACTGAAGTTTAAGAAGATGAAAGGAGGAAAAAAGCCAGAATCAGGAATGCATTAAAAAATGCAAATAATGAGTTTATTAATATGATTTAGAGATCTGGAATGGAAATATGGAGGATTTCAAAACCTAAAGATCTTGAAGAAAGGGAAAAGAAAAGGACTTACTTCCCTAACAAAAAGCAAGATTACAAATGGAAGAAGATTGATGAGTTGGAGTGTTCTGGAAGTGTGAACTTTACTCCTAGAGGAATAAGGCAGAAAAGAAAAGCTGAATTTGTTGTGGAAAATAGTGCTAATACACCTTCATGGTCGAGACAAGCACATGGTCTTAGACTGTTGGGGCTACATAGAGGAGCTGGTATAGGGCATCATGATGCTGAATTCATAAATCCCAGAATGGTAAATTTTACATTGACTGATAGAACTGGTCAGGAAATTATTGTTGATCATCTTAACAGGCTTGAATCTGTAAAAATTATCATTGACAAGCATGATGGTGTTGATGTGTATTTTAAGAGTATCGTTCGCAGGGAAGGATTAATTTCAATATAATTCCAAGTCTTTTATCTCTTATAATTTAGAAGTGTAGATAATAATTTCATGGGTAATTAGCTATCTACTAGTTTAATTTAATAAAGAAATAAAACTATATAAAAAGTGTGAGAGAAAATAATCCAAGAATCAGGGTTCTTCAATGGCTATCATGAATGTCTAATTTTTGTCTTTTGTTAGCTAAAAAAATCCTTCTTATGTCTATAAAATCCTCTCCTAAGGTAGATTATAGTGCCTACAAGTATCCATTGAACGCCACTCCCATGGTCATACAAAGTACAATTATAGACAATTAAAACCAAGGATTATAAGTTTCACAATTCTCATATCAATCTCCCGATCTAATACTTAAATTATGTCTATCATATCATGTACTAGAATTATAACTCCTCTCCCAATTCGCTACAACTCCTAAATATTCAATTAGAATTTAGCTACTCCTCTAAATGTATAAAGCGCTCAATGACAGATTAACAACAACATGAAAATCACAATACAATCAAACAAACATATTAAGCCAATGAATGCTACCCAACTCTTGGATAAAAGAATTAGTTACTCATGATAAGATAAATAAAATATATATTAAGAACGCAAGCCATGAGTTTAATAATTGATGTATTAAAAATTCAACTTTAAAGTTCCTTTGAAAATCTGGATGAATCCCTTCACTCCTTCCAATCTCCCTCTCAAGCTGCTTCTATCCCTTCTCTCTCGAATACGGATAAATTTATTCAATACAATATTATGTTCTTCCTTTTCTGTATACAATATGTAAAACCTAATGTAATAGAGTTTAAATGCTTTCCAATAAAATATAGATAATTTTCCAAAATAAATTGGATTGTAACGTAAAATTTGAAGTCTATTTTAAAAGCCTGATTCCGGGCTTCTCCGGTTGGAATCTTGATGTTGGACCATTTGTAAACTGTAAATAATTCTTTTAGTTTCGCATGTGCTATAAGATCGCCCAATTCTGATGTCTAGAATTCAAGTTACGGCCCAAACAGTGATGTATGTGCGTGCAACCCAATAAATCCGTATTTTCTTATGATTTAAGTCCAAATAAGCCCAATTTCATATAAAGTTGGAAATTCTTTATTTCCTGTCATAAAACATTAAACTCTAATAATAATATCCAATTATAATATAATATTATAAATATGAGAATAAAATCCTTTAAAATCTATATAAATATATACTTTATCAAATATTTCCATACTTAGTACTTTGCACGTCCTCGTGTAAACTAATACACTAGAATCAATAACTAATACCACTTTTATAAGGTGATCACGGTTGCATTTGGCATATGCAACAAGCCCTTTAAACTCCGAGGTAGCCCTGGTGGACGAGTAAGGTCTCGTGAGGGCCTATAGTGAATGTACCCACAAAATTTATCTAACCCATGTAATATGCAACTATATAAATGCAACTAAATGATCTAATATTCAAAGATCTCAACTAGTCCCTCCGTCCCAATTTATCTGTCTTGTTTGACTTTTTACGGTCAAATTGATCCAACTTTGACCGAAAGTTTGTATAGTATAATATCGAAAATACTTATAAAATTTATATCATTAGAAAGTATGTTTAATCTACTTTTATATGTATATTTTAATTTTTCAAAATAATGAAAGAATGAGTTTTTATTTATGGTCAACGTTGAGTCAATTTGATCATCAAAAGTCAAACAAGACAGATTAATTGGGATAGAGGGACTATAATAGTTTATGTCAAGTCAGCAATAACCGTCAGCTCATGCACCAAATTTAGATATATCAAGCTCACGCACAATATCACCATATAGTTAACACAAGTATGTGCGTGTGTGCTTAGCTTAACAAATGCTCTCTAATGAACCAAGAACAAAGACACACAAGTTTTAATATGACAAATCATGCGAGTTAATAACTCCCAAGTTGAGAACTAGAATAGATCTTAAACACTTTGTTACTTAGCACTAGCCATCATTTAAGTTTAGCTAGAGATTTTCATGTCTTCTTTTCTTTCTACAAAACTACTACTATATATACATATGTTTTTTTACTGCTCGGTCTAAGGTTGGGTGGCTCCTCAGTGTAAATGAGTTACGACCGCCGTAAGACTTCACAAGCTCGGTCTAAGGTTGGGTGGCTCCTTAGTATAAGTGAGTTACGATCTCCATCATACTTTTCCAACCATATTGTACAAGCATATATATAAATGGTTTATGTAACTGTGCAATGGTCGAGTTTCCTAAAGATTTATGCACTAATACCCATGTAGCGAGTGATGGGTCAGCATATCTAAACCATAAAAGGCTTTAGGTTACTAGGTACAAAGTCCCCTTAGACTTAATTACTTGAGTATTAATGAGCTCAACCTAGTCAATCATACCATAAATTTTTAACGTATACTTTATTTCTACTATTCATAATCTATTTTTTTGTTCTTTCTTTTTCAATTTTATTTGTTTTTTATGAAGACATATTCACCCTATTGCTTTCCCCAAACTTAAGCGTTTATGTACTAAGCTCATACCTCAAATCCGGGGTCAAGAATCTCGGAGGCCACGACATCTACATCACTATAAATCACATACCTCAAATCACAATATATAAATACTCACACTTTACGACCCCACACTTCTCACACACACACACTTACAGGTTATTTTCTTGGAAATGAACCATTCATTACTAGAGTAAATCAAACCACAAAGTGATATTTATTACAAGCCAAAAGTAATTAAGTCTTAACGAGGCATAACCTTTAAGTCAGGCTAGTCCGTCGGCCAAATATACGTTTCTTATTTATTACCTTACATAAGTCATACTTATAAATAAGCCGAACTAAAAACAACTAAAACCCAATCCAGCTTATTCGGACTACCTGTGGTACAGCAACAAACAACCTACGAAATAGCTGGCCGTTTCCTACCCATTTCCTGGTTGTGCGTCTCATGGTAGGCATCTTGATTCACTGTTGTGTTGTGTTAATTTAAGAAAACAAATGTGAGCTATAATGCCCAGCATAATAATGTACAGTATGAAAATGACTGTATGATAAACTCACGTAAAATATCATATATGATAATTATGCTTTATTCAAAAATAGTTTTCCTTGGTGATACACACCTTCTTATGAAAACAATCCTTTAGTGGATTTTATTATCCTGCGAATACATTAATAGTAAACCCAGCACCTAGGCTTGGGTTACGGTATTGCATCACAATTCCAATCGGAAGAATAAGACACTCGTTGGAGCCACCACACACGATGATCAGTCGTAATACGATAATAGTAACCTTTTCTACTAGTAGAAGGATGACACCTTCGTATCCCGGTTATCACCCTGGCCGCATTCGGGCTACGTGTCGTATTTTGGGTATACACATACTTCACAAGTTCCTGAGTACACAGAGTACCTTCGCCTGCGGTACCTTTGGTAGTCCATCTAGTACATATAGTACCAGAGTCTACCCGTCCCTTGTCCTTTAAAAGAATTCTATCATATCTTGAGAACTTGAACAACATCGAAGTTCCCCCAAGCGTTTTGCTTGTTAATAGAAATAACTTATCTTATTAGGGTATATATATATGTATACGTACTTCCGAAATTTTTGGAGGAAGTACTAAGGATGTGAGTTGACCGTTGTCAACAGATAATTAAATAAGGGGGGAGTTTCTCTTTGAAACTATATTCAAAATATTTAAAATAAGTCGAGATGATATTTTTCGACGATCCGAAATTATTCGAATGATTTTTCGAAAATCAGAAAGTATTTTAAATCAAGTTTTATGATTTTTAAATCATAAATAAACCCTTTAATAAATAATAATTAATTAAATGATAATCGATAAATATTAAATCTCGAAGGAGTTTAGTTTTAAAAGAATATTTAAAATAATATTCCTCACCTAATTTATGTTTACGTAATTTAATAACCTTTAATGTTTAATCAGTTTTGAAATAAATAATCATTGGGATTTACTTTACCCGTAATAAATGAGTAGGTATATGATATTTATTAGTCGAACAATAGAATATAGTTGAGAGAGTACGATCTTTGGAAACCGTTTTAATAAAAGTTTGAGGTGTTTTAATGTTTCGTAAGTGGACGTTGGGTCCCTTAATACGTAACTACTATGGACTTTTAATCGTCCCGTAATATCATCAGAATGATTTCTGGGTTTTTATTTTGAAATCCTGACCGACTCTCGGTCTTATAATAATACGTCACGCTTATAACGAAATTAACATTTCACGATATATACTTATCGTACTACATCGCTACATTATGCGAAAATTCAATTACTACGTATCAGGGAAAGTATGGTATTTATGCAATAATAATAAAACAATCCTTTAACAACACAACATTAAATGGAGTTGGGTTCGTAAATTTTCCTGGGTATCTCGAGGTGGAGGATGCTCTAGGTTCCGCTCAGAAATCTATAATCATAACCACAATTCATTTCGTTAGGTCCCGTTCTAATTTACGGCGACTCGCACTAATGCGCTACTTATTATGCACCCTCTCAACTTATATTACCCTTATTGTTTCTTTAAGTCCTTATTCTCATTATGATCGCTTTTTTTTCAAAGTATCTTAAGTCCATTTTCATTTTCGTCGTCGGCTCCTCTTATGGATTCTACGGTTTCTAATCGTGTGGTCTCGGCTCCGATATTTTTATAAAATTGAACAATTATTATTTTCACTTGAAATTTTTATGGAAGTTAGTAAACTCAATTTTCTACTCTCTCTAAAAATTTCATGATTTATGAATACTTTTAAGTCAATCCTTTTTATTTTCAAAGTTCGTAATACGTAGAAGTTTTTGTCGTGTAAATCACCTTTAGTAAAACGGCCATAACTTTTGATCCGTAAATCAGAATCAAGTGATTCAAGCGCCTAAACGATATTTATAACATTTTCTATAATAATAAGGGGTTATTTTTCCAGAAACTACAGTTTAAATCTTCGGGAATTTCTGCAGAAACTTAAAGTTATGTTTTGTTCGTTTTATCGAGATTACAGTTACGATCGGAGTTTCGTTTATACCTTAAAACTTTATACTACCACCAACAATCAACATATCATCATCACCACACTAACTCCTCTCAAGAACATCATGTTGTTGAGGAAATAACAATCAACCTTAAATCTACTTAGCTAAACATCAAGCTTACAACAATACTCCCACCAAAACTAGGTTTACAACTATATACTAAAAGGATCTTGAATTTAAATCTTAAATAAGGTTGGGTCAAAGATTTATACCTTTATTGAGAGCTTGAGAAGTTTTCTTGATGATGGTAAAGTCTTGGGAGTGCTTAGTATAGTTTCTGGAACCTAAAACAACCATTAAAATCAAGAAACCAAAGAAGAGTTACTATTCATACTATTCATTATCAACTTTCTTAATTTTATTTCACCCATTTAACCTTGATAAAAAGAGCTCAAAGATTTATCTTACCTTAGTTTGGTTGGTAGGAAGCTTGACAATTAATGGGAGGATTTATCCATGGCTAGAGCTTGAAGGTTTGAATTTGATTTCTTTGTTTTATGGGAAGGGCCGAATGGAAGAGAAGAAGAAAAGGGGGAGAGAGTTTTTGTGTTGCTTCTTGGGAGCTTCTTGAAATAATGTGGTGATATCTTGTAGTTGATTTTTATTCCTTAGTATATATCCTAGGATTTGATCTTGGTTGCCAATCTTGGAGACAAAACTAGCTAGCATTGGTAGATTACAAGCTAAGCCACTTGGTTTAGCTCTTTAGCTCACTATTTGCTAGTCCTTGGTTGATCATCCTATGCTTAGCTTACTATTTGATAAAGTAACCATGGTTAATTTTCTATCATGGTTAGTTAGTGCGTTACGTTTATTTAATCGTTTACGCATTCACTCGGTCGCTTAAATGTTTTCGTAATACTTTCTCGTAAATGGTTCGCGACGTAAATCCTTTCATATTTATTCCTTATGTTTTGAATTATCATGCTTGAATATAAATCCGTAGGTTTTTAAATTCGTAATTATATTGTGATTCCCGTAATCCTCAATGATTCGTAAATATGGTCGTTTTTCAAATTCGTTTTCTTCGAAAACTAATAGCGTTTACATACACTCATTTGGTACGTATAATCATAATATCAACTCCAAAACTCATTTTTTCATGCACTACATAGTGTGGGCTAAAAAGTTTTCCCCGTCCATCAGGATTACTATTCATTAAATATTTTTACAATGTCTCAAAAATTCGAGTTATTACAGTCTTCCCCTCTAACAAGGATTCCGTCCCAGAATCATTTAAAAAATAAGTGGGGACATCTATTCCTCATTGCGTCTTCAAGTTCCCAAGTTGACTCTTCGACATTTTGATTCCTCCACAAGATTCTAACCAGCTTCACAGTCTTGTTCCTCAGCACTTGTTCTTTTTGGTCATTATCCTTACTGGCTAATCGATGCAGGTCAGGTCTGGTTGTAAATCTACCTGCTCGTATTCTATTACATGTCATGCATCTGCATGGTACTTCCTTAACATGGACACGTGGAACACGTTGTGCACTTGTTGCAGATTAGGAGGCAAGGCGAGCTCGTAAGCTAGAGGTCCTATTCTCCTCAAAATTTCAAAGGGTCCTATGAATCTAGGGCTCAGCTTCCCTTTCTTCCCAAATCTCATCACTCCTTTCCACGAAGATACCTTCAATAGCACTGAATCTCCTACTTCATATTCCCTATCCATCCTGGTCTGGTTGGCGTACTTTTTTTGTTTGTCCTGAGCTGCTACCAGTCTTTTCCTGATGAGTCCCACCATTTCTCTGGTCTGCGGGACTAACTCCGGTCCTATTATCTTGTGTTCTCCAACTTCATCCCAACATAGAGGAGAGCGACATCTCCTTCCGTAAAGAGCTTCATATGGAGGCAATACTATGCTAGCATGATAGCTGTTGTTGTTAGCAAATTCGATCAGGGGTAAGTGGTCATTCCAATTTCCTTTAAAATCAATGGCACACACTCATCTCGTAGCATATCTTCTAAGGTCTGAATAGTCCTTTCGCTTTGTCCATCAGTCTAGGGGTGCTAAGCGGTACTCATGTTTAGTCTGGTTCCTACGCATTCCTGGAAGCTTCTCCAAAATCGAGAATTAAACCTTGGGTCTCTATTCGACACTATGGCTACAGGAACGCCGTATCTCACTACAATTGCTCTCAAGTAAATATCCACCAGCTTGTCTACGGTGTACCTTTCGTTGATTGGTAGGAAGTGTGCAGACTTGGTCAGTCTATCTATGATAACCCATATGGCATCATGATTGGTCTTTGTGTTTGGTAGGCCTGTTACAAAATCCATGTCTATATGCTCCCATTTCCATTCCGGAATTTCCAGGGGCCGTAATAGTCCACTAGGTCGCTGATGTTCAACCTTCACTCTCTGGCATGTCAAGCACTTGCTGACCCACTCTGCTACTTCTCTCTTCATGTTAGGCCACCAATAATATTCCTTAAGGTCACGGTACGTCTTCGTACTTCTTGGGTGGATTGAATATCTTGAGCTGTGCCCTTCGTGCAGCAGCTCGTCCTTTAACTCTTGCATATTTGGAATCCAAATCGGGAAGCATACCTCATGACCCCTTTCTCGTCCTTCTCGCATCTCACTTCCTCACCGGTCAATGTTCCTCTATCTTCACTAATCTTCTTTTCCTGACATATCCGTATCTTTTCAGTTAGTTCCAGCACTAGCTTAATCTCAAATTATCCTTCTGTTCCTTTACGTCAATTTCCATTTTCTCAAATTCTTTAATTAATTCCTCAGATGTCATTATCATTTTGAGTCTTTCCTTCCTACTAAGGGCGTCAACCACCACATTGGCTTTACCCGGGTGATACAAAATTTCATAGTCGTAGTCCTTAATCAACTCTAACCATCTCCTATGTCTCATGTTCAGTTCTTTTTGAGTAAAAAATTATTTCAGGCTCTTATGGTCTGTGTAAATCTCGCATTTCTCACCGTACAAGTAGTGTCTCCAAATTTTCAGGGCAAACACTATGGCTGCTAATTCTAGATCATGCGTCGGGTATCTGCTCTCATACTCCTTCAATTGCCGAGAGGCATACGCTATAACTTTGCCATGCTGCATAAGCACACATCCTAATCCTTTAAGCGATGCATCACTGTATATCACAAACTCTCCCTTTCCATCGGGAAGAGCGAGCACTGGTGCTGACACCAGCCTCCTTTTCAGTTCCTGAAAGATTTCCTCACATTTCTCTGTCCATACAAACTTTTCTGTCTTCCGGGTAAATCTAGTCAGTGGACCGGCTTTTTGGAAAAGTCTTGCACGAATCTTCGGTAATATCCTGCTAAACCCACAAAATTCCTCACCTCTGTTGGGGTAGTTGGTCTTTCTCAGTTAAACACCGCCTCTATCTTGGCGGGGTCAACTAAAACTCCCTTTCTACTCGCCACATGTCCTAAGAACTGAACTTCCCTTAACAAAAACTCGCATTTCGAGAACTTGGCATATAATTTCTCATTCCTCAAGATTTCTAAGACTATCCTCCAATGTTCTGCATGTTCTTACTCTGTCTTTGAGTAGATTAGAATATCATCTAAAAAAACTATCACACATATATCTAGGTACTTTTTGAACACTCTGTTCATCAAACCATAAAGGCTGCGGGTGTATTGGTTAGCCCAAACGACATGACTAAGAACTCATAGTGTCCATACCTAGTGCGAAAAGCAGTCTTCGGTATAGCCTCAGGTTTGATTTTCAACTGGTGATACCCTGTCCTCAAATCTATTTTGGAAAAATGCACAGCTCCCTTGAGTTGATCGAATAGGTCATCAATCCTAGGGAGAGGGTACCTATTCTTAATAGTCATCTTATTCAATTCTCGATAGTCTATACATAATCTCATACCGCCGTCCTTTTTCTTTACGAACAGTACTAGCGCTCCCCATGGTGACACACTGGGTCTTATCATTCCATTATCTAATAATTCTTGTAGTTGAGAAGCTAATTCCTTTTTTCAACTGAGGCTAGCCTATATGGGGCCTTGGATACTGGTGCCGTTCCTGGTGCTAATTCTATAGCGAATTCTATTTCTCTGTCGGGTGGCAACCCTGGTAAGTTCTCTGAAAATACATCCTCGAATTCATTTACTATGGGTATGTCCTATATGTTAGGAACTTCCTTATTCGTATCCATCACATAAGCTAAATAGGCCTCGTTACCTTTCTTTAACAATCTTTCCGCCTGTAGCATGGTCAGAAATTTTTGGGTCTGTCATTGACCTCTAAACACTACTTCTTTTCCATTTTATACTCTTATCTTCACACTCTTCCGTTCACAATCTATTTGCGCTCCATTACTGGATAACCAATCCATTCCTAAGATTACATCAAATTCTCCTAACGCAAATGGGATTAGGTCAACCTCGAAGTCTTTCCCTTCTAATTTTAACTTGCACTTAGGGTGCACTTGATTCACAGGAATTATTTCTTTGTTTGATATTTCCACTTGTAATACCTCACGTAAGGGTATGGCGTTAAGTTTTAACTTTTTATCAAAATCTTGAGATATAAATGACTTGGTTGCTCCGAAATCAAATAGGACATTTGCATGTTCGGAATTTAACAGAAGGGTACCTGCTATCACGTCAGTGATTCGGAAAGCATCCTGAACGGTCATGTTGAAGGTCCTAGCAGCTGGGGGTCGGTTGGATGCAGCTCTGCTCATCCCTGAGACTGGGGGCTTCAATGTCGGGCAATCCTTTCTCATGTGTCCTACCTTCCCACATTGGAAACACGTCACATTGGGTCGGGTGCAGTTGTTAGCAAGGTGTCCGATTTGGGCACACCAGTAGCATTTCAGAGGGGCTCTCGCCCGGGTGCACACTCCAAGGTGTCTCCTCCTACAGGTTTGACACTCTGGTATTGGGCATGGGGTTGGCTATGAAACGTTGCCCTAGATTGTCCGCCGCCCTGGCCAACATTCTCACTTGGGGCCTTTCTGAATCCGGGGCCTCTCGCAGGTTGGGACACCACTCCCCTGACAAACCTGCTTGGAAGACTCCTATTCCTGGTTCCTATTCCTTGGATTCCTATCTTCCTCTTCCTATTTTCCTTTTCCTTCACACTCTGCTCACTGCCAACTTCAACAATCGAGGCTTTCTGCACTAAAGTGGCATAATCTGTCAGCTCTAGTACTGCCACTCGATTTTGGATCCACTGTTTCAGACCAAGCTGAAACCTTCACGCTTTCTTCTCTCCGGTATTCACGAACTCAGGCACAAATCGTGATAACTCAGTAAACTTGGCCTTATATTCTGCCACAGTCATCCTATCCTGTTTCAACTCCAGAAACTTAATCTCCTCTAGGTTTCCATAAAACTAGGGAAATATATTTCTAAGAACAGTCGGGTAAATCTATCTCATGGAATCACAACATCAGTCTCTAGGTTTTATTTGGACTCCAACCAATAATTAATTTCTCCTTTTAGCATGTAAGAAGCGAAAATGGTCTTTTGTCGTTCATCTACACCTAGTATCTCGAAGGACTTTTCTATCTCTTTGAGCTAGGCCCGTGCTTCAACGGGGTCGGCAGATCCTGGAAACTCTGGGGGGTTGAGAGATTTGAAAGCCCTGAAGGCAGTGGTTGCAGTCTGTTAGGCAGCATGTGGTTGTGGTGGAATAGGCTGTTGGTTCAGATTTGCTCTTAAAAGTTCCATAAACTCATTCATGGGGTTCCCTCCCTGATGGGTATCCTCAGCCTCTTCTTCTACATATTCTTCCTCATCATATTCATTATAGTCTAGGTCCTCTTCACTTTCTTCATTCACTACAGGGTCAGGTTCATTCCGTTATCGGTTAACAGATTATACGGGTTGTGCCCTGGTTCCTCTTCTACGGGGTGGCATTGTTCAGATAATGAAAATTTGTCAATATAGTTGCAATTATTTTACAGTTGGAGTAATTTATTCATATGTAAGCATGTCATTTACTATCTACCATGTTTTTATTAGGTGCAATAATATGGAAATCCATTTCTAAATAACTGCTAGATACCATAGGGTCTCCCATTTATATCTGGGGACAAAACAACTAACCGAGTTCATACATGCCTTGATTATAATACATCATTACTTATCCTGAATACTGAAATGAAAATGCATAAGCCGTGTACACTGAAGGGCTAGGAACGCTATCTACTACTAGCTATCTTATCAAAATTGGTGACAAGTCACCCAGCCTTCTTCAAGGTCCATAAATAGTCACTAGTCCCTCAGTCACTGTCACTGCATGTGAGGTCACGCACCCTCCTCATCGCTTCTGCCAACATCAGCTCTGCATCAACTACCGGGATGTATCCTCCAACCGCCATCATCCTCATCTGAACCCGGGTATGGAGCTCGATCCCATCAATCTCTCTGCGGGCTATGGTTGGGGAAGCAGCTCTGAAGTCCCCTGGGTATCCTAGTCTGATGGCTCTCTCAGCTGTCAGTGCCTGGAGTAACTCCACAATGCGGGCAGATGCTGCAGTGATCACAGCGTTAAGCTGAGCCACCATCCAGTCATGTACATCCACATGCATGGTCGTCGGGGGTGGTAAAGGTGAGTCTGGGTCGCTAGAGGATATGTCATAAGCCTCGTAGGTCTGTGCATCCATCCCATCCTCCTCATCATCATCAGTATAGGGCAAAGGGCTCTGCATCCCTGGGTGTGGTGTACGAGAGCGAACAGTCGGGAGAGGGTACATCTCTACATCCCTCCAGCCTAAGTCATCTCCCTAGGGCATCTCAACATTGTCAGCTATGGGGACAGGAAGGTCAGTCTCCTCCTCCGGGGCATCTCAGTAGGGTCATCATCTGAGTCATCAATGGGTGGGTCCTCCGGCTCAGGAGTAGGGTCAAACTCAGGGACTATAGCATCATCAACAGGGTCAACCTCCCTCATAGGCTCCACTGGTACCTGACACAATAGGCAAGGTGTTACTAACTTAGAGTCGGAATTCCCTTGAGGGTTAAAACTGTCAAGACTAGCCGTGTAGCCCGACGATAAACTCAACTTGAGCTCTAATTGATTATTTATTATTCTTATGTCTACGTATTTTATATCCTATCGTTTCCAAGATTTGATAACCTAAGGCTCTGATACCATTTTTGTGGCACCCCAAAATCCGGAGTCAGGAATCTCGGAGGCCACGCCATCTAAATAACTATAAACCATATACCTCACATGCATCACAATATATAAATACTCACACTTTACGACCCCACACTTATCACACACACACACTTATAGGTTATTATCTTGGAAACGAACCATTCATTACTAGAGTAAATCAAACCACAAAGTGATAATTATTACAATCCAAAAGTAATTAAGTCTTATCGGGGAATAACCTTTAAGTAAGGCTAGTCCGTTGGCCAAATATATGTTTCTTATTTATTACCTTACATAAGACATACTTATAAATAAGCCGAACTAAAAACAACTAAAAGCCAATCCAGCTTATTCGGACTACCTGTGGTACAAACCAAACAACTTACAGAAAAGCTGACCATTTCCTACCTGTTTCCTGGTTGTGAATCTCATGGTAGGCATCTTGATTCACTGTTGTATTGTGTCAATTTAAGAAAACAAGTGTGAGCTATAATGCCCAGCATAATAAAGTACAGTATGAAAATGACTATATGATAAACTCACGTAAAACATCATATATGATAATTACGCTTTATTCGAAAATAGTTTTCCTTGGTGATACAAACCTTCTTATGAAAACAATCCTTTAATGGATTTTATTATTTTGCGAGTACCTTAATAGTAAACCCAACACCTAGGCTTGGATTACGGTATTGCATCACAATTCCAATTGGATCGGAAAAATAGGACACTCGTTGGAGCCACCGCACACGATGATCAGTCATAATATGATAATAGTAACCTTATCTACTAGTAGAAGGAGGACACCTTCATATCCCGATTATCACCCTTGCCGCATTGGGGCTACGTGTCCCATTTTGGGTATACACATACTTCACAAGTTCCTGAATACACAGAGTACCTTCGCCTGCGATACCTTTGGTAGTCCATCTAGCATATATAGTACCAGAGTCTACCCGTCCCTTGTCCTTTAAAAGAATTCTATCATTTCTCGAGAACTCGAACCACATCGAAGTTTCCCCAAGCATTTTGCTTGTTAATAGAAACAACTTATCTTATTAGGGTATATATATGTATACGTACTTCCGAAATTTTCGGAGGAAGTACTAAGGATGTGAGTTGACTGTTGTCAACAGATAATTAAATAGGGGGGGTGGAGTTTCTCTTTGAAACTATATTTAAAATATTTAAAATAAGCCGAGATGATATTTTTCGACGATCCGAAATTATTCGAATGATTTTTTGAAAATCAGAAAGTATTTTAAATCAGGTTCTATGATTTTTAAATCATAAATAAACCATTTAATAAATAATTATTAATTAAATGATAATCGATAAATAATTAAACCTCGAAGGAGTTTACTTTTAAAAGAATATTTAAAATAATATTCTTCAACTAATTTATGTCTACGTAATTTAATAACCTTTAATGTTTAATCGGTTTTGAAATAAATAATCGTTGGGATATGCTTCTCCCTTAATAAATGAGTAGGTATATGATATTTATTACTCGAACGATAGAATATAGTTGAGGGAATATGATCTTTCGAAACTATTTTAATAAAAGTTCGAGTGGACGTTGGGTCCCTTAATACGTAACTACTATTGACTTTTAATCGTCCCATAATATCACCGAAATGATTCCCGGGTTTTTATTTTGAAATCCTGACCGACTCTCGGTCTTATAATAATATGTCACAAAAGCCTAAAAAGGTGAAAAAGGACAAGGCCTATCTTGCATTGGAAGCAAAGTACGAGGCTCTTCTAAGAAAGTAACAGGGTAAAGCTTATATTGCAGAAGGAAAGAGTTGGGATGATTCAGATAATGCTGATGATGAGGAAGTAGGAAACTATGCACTCATGGCCTGGGAGCAAGGAGAGTCATCCTCATCAAAAACACATGTACCAAATCTTACCACTATTGATTTAATAAGTGAATAAAAGGAGACTGTTGAAAAGAGGAGCATAGAAATGTTCCATATCCATTATGGCACCCTCCAAACCCGGGTCAGAAGTTTAGGGTTCACAACACACACACACCATATATAAACCTGTTTATGAAAATAATATATGCAATAACCCTACTTACCGTAACCACGGAACGCAACAGGTTAAAGTATGCCCACAAGCCACAACCTTATTTATATTAAAAACGTGCCAAATCCCAATTTATTTATCTTACAACTAAAAATAGAATAGTCTTACAAACTTTAAACTCAAACTAAGACAAACATCCTCTTCTAGCTTATTCCATTTCAACCAGGAAACCTAGCTCGCACACTTTTCAGGGAATCCTCGCTACCACTAGTTTCCTTTTTAAGGGGAAAAGAATATAAACAGATTTGCAAGAGTGAGCTAACTATCTCAGCAAGCCACAGTAACAATACTGAGATTAAACAATGATCAGTTAAAACGATACAGGGAATCAAGTTTCTTGATAAACAATGTTTAGAACTGGATATTCACTTTTATTTTAAAAACCAAAGTTAGGCTGCTAATCAGTCACGCATAACCCCGAGTAAGGCACACATCTCTACTCTAAATACTGGATCCAAGGCACACATTGGCCTAACATGACCGCGAATCTGGTCTGACCATGAATCTGGTCCACATTAAAAAAAATCCAATTGTATAATAACAACATGATAAACAATGTAAATCAATAAGCAGAATCATATGAAACATTTATCTCGAAGTATAGGGTGATTCATAATACCATGTAGATGTAACAAGATGTATTTAAGGATTAGCTTCAAGCCTGGAAAAGAATCAGAGAGCAGAAGAACAAAGGTATAATGGTTATAAGGATTAGTCTTCTATTGTACAAGGTATGAAGGTTTGCATGTTAATTAATTCCATTTCAGTGATCTGTGTATGGGATATATGTATTTGTGGAGTAGTATAGTATATATGTGGTTCGTATCTAGGAATTCAACAATCAATGTTTTATAAAGAATAAGGCTTATGGCTCAAGATCAATAACAAGAATCATGTTTTAGGTTAATTACTTCAAAGTACTTGCAATATGAAACAGAACTATCTCAATACATATCAAGATAGTTCAAGAAATAATAGCAGTATAACAAGAATGAACTGAAATACTTGCCTTATTTCAATTCGTTTTCACTTTAATTATACTCGTCTATTGATTCTCACTCACTGACCACTTTCTTTCCCTTTCTACATCTCGCTTCCTCTGTTAGACACTACAATTATTTATCAATACTTATTTTTATCTCATTCTATTCGTTACAAGCTTTTATTTACCCTTCATTTCACCCAAATCCGACGTACGGATTGAAAGTTACGATAAAAACCGTTAAATAATATACACATAAGCTGATTACACTTCAATCAGATCACATATAACACATAGCACGTAAGATATTCGATCAAAATTATTTTTCAGAGAAGATTCGAGGTTAAAATAATTTTCCAGGTATTTAATACGAATTTTTGAACATTTTTTGAAATTAAAACAGGTCAATGAATCATTTGTAAACAATTAAAAGGGTTCGAATACTAACCTGACTTTCAAATCATTTAATAATAATTATCAAGTCTTGAAAATAATTTAAAATAATATTTAAAGCTCAAAACTATTTTTCAGAATTTTATAATTAAAAGAAATAATAAAATCTAATTAAATAATCAATTAAAATTAATTAATAACTAATTAAATCAATTAATCATTTAATATTTAAATTAATTGACTAATTAAATAATTAATTATCAACTAAAATTAATTAATTAATTAATTTAGATTTATTTTTGAATTAAAAAAATCAGAATAATAAATAATGAATTTTGGAATTTTAAAATGAATTTTAGAAATTAAAAATAGAATTTTTGAATTATTTTTAAATAAAAATCCCAGAAAAAATTCTATAAAACTGAAAGAGGAGTTGGATGGTTCAAAATCGGGTCGTTTTATTAGAAAAACGGGTAGGGTATGAAGATTCTAGGTCGCGAAGAACCCAGAATCTGATGGGATTTTCCGGCAACCGGAAAATTTTCCGGCAAACTAATTTTCGGACAAAAACAGATGGTTTTATGCCAATCCTGCTACCAATCGTTTCCAATTTGTTACAGCAACAACAACCAAGCATTAACAGATCAAAACCATCAATGAAACTCCGTTCCTGGCGATAGTCGCCATTAACGCCGACAAGAAGCTCCAAAATCCGGCCACACCATTCGGGCTTCTAATACATAAACTTTATATATGAATCAAATTATTTTAAAATGATCTATTTACTGGTATAACTCAATCAAAACCAGGTTAACTGGATTAAAATTTCCTAAAATCAATTAAGAACATTCAAAGTTTTATAAACCCTAATTTCATGAATTCGAGAATCAAACCTAATTTTCAACATGTTATTGAACTCCGAATTCTACATATAATATACCAAAATGATCAGGATAAAATTATCTACAAGATACAATCATCAAATCACACAAACAACATCAAAATCAAAAATTCCTATACTAATCTCAATTAAATCCAAAAATAAATCAATAAATATAAAAATACCTTTGATTTCTGCAGTAAAACAAGTTGTTGATCCTGAAAGTACTTTTCACGAGCTTCAATTCGATTACTCACACGCTTGATTTCGATTTGGATAACGCCTTCATTTTTAGGTTTGATTTTGAAATTCGCGACGAATATTCGAGTTTTTCTTTGTAAATTATATATTTAACTGTTTGTTTATGATTATCCGTATAAAATAAAATAAGAAATAGGCTATTTATACTTATGGAATATTAGTATCCCGTTGGATCATATGGGATCTGAAAATAGATTACCTAGCCAATAAGTAACTATAAAAACGATCCAATTTGATACCAGTTTTGAATAATTATCAAAATCAGGCTTCTTGTAATACGCCCTATGAGAAGATAATGTAATAATTTAATCAAAATATCCCGTCTTCCGAGAATACAGGTTTTATTGATCTATCGAAATGACTATCATATCGAAAATTTCAGGCCGGGTCTCGTACGGGTCAAACCGTACTTTGGATTGAAAAAGTAGAAACACAAAAAATGTTCAGAATAATCAAATTAGGTTAGGAAGCAGTTTTTCGAAGACTTTCGGGTTGTAAAAACACAAAAACTGTTGAAGTTGGATAATTCCGGGTTATATAAAATATTCCCTCTGTCCCGTTGGATTATTACAGTTACTATTTTGAGTTTTCCCACTCATTTCTTTATATTACCCAAAATAGTAAGAGTTATAAATTTATTATACTGAACATAATTATCAGACAGATTCTGTAATCCAGACTTAATGAAAACATAATCCTATTTTATAACTAAACTAATCCCACCCACCAACTCCTTATTTTATTTCACCCACACTCAATCGAACCATCTTTGCTCCATCTCTTTTATTCCTTAAGAACCCTAGATTAAAAGTCTTCAATTTCATTTCAATGGAGTCTCAAATCATAAACGATTCAACCCCAATTTTTGATTCATTTTCTGAAATCGGATCATCTTCGTCATCGCTGGTCTCTACAATTAGAGATACTATGGATTTGTATGACATGATTGTCGAAGATACTCCATAAAGGGTGATAATAATGGAATTAAAGAGGAGGCAAGTAATTTAAAAGGAAGAAGGTTAAAGTTTGATATACCAATCGGGGTATTTTAGATTTTCGACTTTGTCGGGGACGGTCCGGAAAAGGTGAAGAAGCGTGTTGTTAAACAAGACCCAGTTAAATTGAAAGAAAAGAGGTTGAAGATTGATGACGTAAATGGCTTATTCTTGAATTCTAAAGTTAGTGAGGACGGTTCAAAAAAGGTGAAGAAGGATGTTGTTGAACATGAGCCGATCAATTTAGAAGCATAAACGGTGAAGTTTGATGACCCAACTGGACTGTTGCATGATTTTCTTCCCAGTTTTTTCAAAAAGGACTGGTATGATTATTAATCACGATGACCATTAATCGTATCCCCGTTATTAGTATATTATCCGGTGTATATACTTTTTAATATATTATACTGTCTTGATAATCGAGTTTGGCATGCTCCTGTAGTAACTTTCTACTTGGAATTAATCAGATTAGATATGCTCTATCCGACCTGAAAGTCGACATATAATTGATTTTATAATTCTCTTGTTATTGGTAGCAATTAGTACACTTTTCTACTTTTCTGTATTACAAAAATCCTCGGAGTGGGGAATTTTTATGAGGTTATTCATTGTTGACACCTGAGTTTATTTTGGTTAATCTCCTCAATTAGTTGAGAAGATGGTTTATCTTTAGATTTCCTGGAAACACCGGTCATATTGTTAACATAGGAGGTTATTCAGGTTACTGATTGTTATATGTGTTAGCAAACTTTGCAAATTAATATTTTGATGATCTCTTTTTCCTGTTTGTGCTGTGGAATGGTCAGGTTCTCTTGAGTGTGTTCTCGTAATTTAGCTAATGGTTGTGTTCTTGTGTTTTAATTGTGTAGGTGTGTGTTCTTATCATGTTTTTACATGATTTCAATATTAAAAGCATAAGTTATGCCTTGAATCTGCCTTAATATTACAATAAGCAAAAACATGTAAAATACAGATTAAGCAAAAACACCAGATTACATATGGAAAAAACATCAGATTACATATGGCAAAAATATGACTGCAAAAACGTGAGTTAATTGAGATCTTAAATTGACTGTCCATTGGTTGTTTTATCCAGTGCTTTTTCCACAATATCTAGTTGAGCAGTCAAAATAATTGGTAACTGTCCAAGACGTTCCAGCTTTCCCTTCCCTATGTGAGGGAGTTTATAATTATTGTTACCGTCATGCTTGAGTATCTCTATCATACAACTCATTAGTGATAACCATACACAATTTAAAGTTGAATCAGTGACTTCTTCATAGGCTTTGTTGACTGCGTCAACTAACTGACAAACCGTTTTAGGTGCCTTTTCATGTTGTGGCCCTTTTATAATTCTAAAGAAGCCTAGATCATTGATATTGAGATCCGGAGACTTTGCAGGTTGATTAGCTAGCGTAATATTAAATCCATCAGATTGTGCAACATCAACAAAATCTAAGTCATTGTCATTGATGTGAGGCCTTGCGTTATCTTGCTGGATGACAATATGTTTATCAAAGCCGGATGGCCATTTATCCTTGATAGACGGGATAATGTTTTCAAGTAAACATGTCTTTATCACAGCTTTGGTGATACTTTCAATAGGCTTAACTTCTAAACACCCCTGGCCCTGTTTTTACTTGCATTAACTGCTGGTTCCTCAATTGTGAAGGGAAATATCCCTATTTTCCCATCAAAAGTACAAGTACTATCGTTATCGTACCTAGGTCTAGCAACAACACTCATAAACATTATTTTGGTTATAAACCTTTTTAATATGGAGGTTCTATGTGGTTCCGTTTCATCCGGCAGCAAGTAGTACTTTTGTGATGTTCTCGTCATATAAAACCATATTTCGTCTAAATGAATTATAGAAAACATGCCTACATAGGTTGGATTTGTGTGTAGTGTTGATCTTTCGTTATAGGTTAAAAAAAAACTTCACCCTTGCCTCCATATTTAGAAGTGCTAAATAGGGTTTTAAAGCATTTGAATGCGATTTGATTTTTCCTTTCTGAATCAGCCTATGGTCTATAGATTTAGGTGCACCAAGTTGACAAGAAAGTGTTCTAATATTTTTCCTTAAATGCAGAGGAATTGATCATACCTTTTCTAAATCCACTATATATTCATGGCATGTACCTTTATACTTTCTCTAGACATTTGGAACTTCACCATTTTTTATTGATTGTAAAACCACTCTCCAAATCTTTGAAATTGTCACTCTGCTCACTGCATATTTAGAGGTAAGAGTTTTGATGATGCCCTTTTGAAGCTTCTGTTTGTTGTAATTTATTGATAGCACTTGAACAATTTCATTCCTTTCTGCATTTGACAATCTTTTTCCTTTTGCAGTGCCCATGACTGAACCTGAAATTAAAGCAACACTTTTATCTCCTGGATATTCTCCTGCATTTGAAAATTTAGCTGCCATTTTGTACCTTTGGAAGATGGAGTGTATTTATATTTATATTTTGAGAATATAGTTTATCATGTGTCAGCTTCAACTATATTTATAGTATCTCTGCTTTTGCTTTTGGAGCCAAATTTAGGTGAGCCAAAATGTACTGTAATTTGGGCTGGGTACTTTTCCCCCATCTGCTAATTACTTTGTACTTTTATATTAAACTAATGCTTAACTATTACCTCTATCACTTATTTTATTGATTGTATGCACCGTCTTGTCCTCCGTGCCCACTGGCTATGTAAATAAACTAGCGGGACGGAGGGAGTAATTTATAATTACTCAGAAAAATAATTTATTAAATTTATAAATCCTTTATAAATCATATAACAACCTAAAAATTACCAAAAAAATACAAAAATTATCTATACTTTATTTTTGACATATAGAAATTAAAATACTCAAATTTTATCACCAATAAACATCCAATCATCAATTCCAATTACCAAATAAGTCAACAAAATTCACATAATGATCACATAATAATTATCTATTGATAAAAATAATTATATGATATTTCCCGGATATTACATCCTTCCCCCTTAAAAGGATTTAATCCTCAGAATCTCTTAAGTAAACAAATGAGGGTACTTTTCTTGCATATCACTTTCTAACTCCCAAGTTGATTCTTCAACCCTTGGGTTTCCCCACAATACTCTTACTAAATTTACAACTTTATTTTTTAACACTTTCTCTTTCTTTTCTAGAATCTCTATTGGATTCTCTACATAAGATAAATCTGCCTGAAGTTCTATCGGCTCATATTCGATTACATGCCTAGAGTCTGGATTATAATTCTTAAGCATCGATACGTGAAATACATTATGATTGTGCTCCATATACGGGGTTAACACCAATTCGTATGCTACCTTGCCGACACGTTTTAAAATTTCAAATGGTCCAACGTATCTAGGACTCAACTTTCCCTTCTTTCCAAACCTAAACAATCCTTTCCACGGTGACACTTTTAACAACACTAAATCACCGTCTTCAAATTCCATGTCCTTTTTGGACTGATCCGCATATTTTCTTTGACGATCCTGTGCTACAATTAACCTTTTTTGAATAACTTCGATAACTTCTTTTGTATGTTGCACTAGCTCGGGTCCAAATATCTTACATTCTCCAACTTCATCCCAATATACTGGTGATCGACATTTGCGTCCATAAAGAGCTTCGTAGGGAGGCATTCTGAAACTAGCGTGATAACTGTTATTGTAAGGAAATTCTACTAATGGCAAATGCTCATTCCATCTTCCTTTGAAATTAATGGCACAAACACGTAACATGTCTTCAATTGTCTGAATCATTCTCTCGCGTTGGCCGTCAGTCTGTGGATGATACGCGGTACTCATATTTAACTTGGTTCCCAAAAATTCCTAAAAACTTCTCCAAAATCTTGAATTGAATCGCGGATCTCAGTCCGATATAATAGACACAGGAACTCAATGACGAACTACTATTTCCTTCAAATACATGTGAACCAACTTGTCCAGTGAAAATCTTTCATTAATGGGCAGAAAATGTGCTGATTTGGTTAGTCTGTCCACTATAACTCAAATAACATCGTGGCTCTCTTTCGTCCTTGGTAATCCGACTATAAAATCCATAGCAATGTGCTGCCACTTCCACTCTGGAATCTCTAACGGTTATAATAATCCACTTGGTCTCTAGTGCTCTGCCTTAACTCTTTGACATGTGTAACATTTGCTAACCCATTCCGTAATTTCTCTTTTCATGTCTGACCACCAATAATTCTACTTTAAATCTATGTACATCTTGGTGCTTCCTGGGTGGATGGAATACCTTGAGTTGTGAGAATACCTTGGTCATCCTTTTGAGTGCATAACACTTCTCCTACCAAATGATTGATATCCTGATCCATTACTTCCTCTTGGCATTTCTTTATCTTTTCTAACAATTTTTGCTGAAAAGTCATATTATACACTATTGCTTCCTTAGGCTTGCAAATTCTGACCTCCAAATCCAGTTTCTGAAATTCCTTATATAACTCCCTTGGTACTGTTAACATATTCAATCTCTTCTTTCTGCTTAATGTGTATGCCACTACATTTGCTTGATAGTTAATCGTGCAATCATAGTGCTTGATCAATTCCAGCTATCTTCTCTGTCTCATATTAAGTTCCTTTTACGTGAATATGTACTTCAAATTCTTATGGTCCGTATAAATCTCACATCTTTCTCCATATAGATAATATATAAAGACTCGTGTATTTTGAATTATTTCAATATGTGATTATGGAAATTAATAGATAAATAAAATATGTGTTGTTTGATTAGTAGCTATATGTGATTAATGGTGTACCGGGTTGTCCGCATGATTAATTATGGAGTCGTATTGAATTATTTCTAATTTCAAAAGTGGATTTAGTGCAAATTTATTTGCATAAATATTTGGAATGTTTCTAAAATTGTTTTTATGATTTTATAACTACATTAATTATTTTTAGGATTTTACAAAATTGAGAAATCAATATTTTATTAATTATTTATCTTTAAATGATTTTCTGATTACATTTATTTGTAAAATATGTATTCAATTCTAGAATTCTTCAAAAATTATGAAACTCATATTTATTTAAGTTTGAAATATTTCGAGAATTTTAAAATTATTTTGGAAATTTTCGGGATTAATTTCACCCGTGTGTCGATTCGTTTAATTGCTAAAAGCGGGTATAAATTGTATTTCAAAAATTATTTCAAAATTTCAAAATTTATGTTTTTATTAACTTATGGATATTTATAACATTTTATGACTACTATCATGATTTTATGAATTTGTTTTAAGTGCAGCTCGGTTCGTTAATTGTGAAATGCGGGTACGAGTTGCGTTTCAAATTTTTTTTAAAAATTATGAAAATTTTATATTTTGAGTTTCGGGATTTTTTATAAAATATTAAAACTAATTTGGTAATTTTCGGATTATTTTTACCCACATAATGGTTCGTTAAAACGCGAAATGAGAAATAAAGAAGATATGGATTTAACGAGGACACGTATTGGTTTTTCTTTTCTTTTATGTGTGGCAGCTTCTCGATTCTTCTCGACTAAACTGGTAAATATCAATAAAAATAAATTGGTTTGGGGGAGGGCGTACAAATCAATCTCTCTCTCTGTTAGGGCGAAATCACGCACTAATATTCACGCAAGTATACGCGTTCGCAAGTAATATAGAATACTTTCTAGTTCGTTCCCTCAGAGACTCAGACTAAGTTATTGTCTAATTAAACTCACTCACCAATGTATGATTACTTCTCAATGTTAAGATAACACTTAAAATTGTTGATTAAATATTAACTATAATTAACTACTTAATTAACCACTTAACTAACACTTCAATTTATCAATAATAAAACACTCATGAGATCACAACTTCATTATTACTTCCTTCTATAGCCATTGTTATTACCTTTAGCATGTGACAGTGATGATATTAATCGAATAACACGAAACTGATAAAAGCCAACTTTCATTGTACTAATACCATTCTACCAAACATCCACAATTAAGATAGAAGTTGAATAGTCATCAATCATGTTGAGTTCCTATATGTCTACAGAAATTGACAACACAACGATTTAAGCACAAGTTATTCCTTTTGATTACATAGGGCAAATAAAACTGTTAGAGTTACCCACTAATCATGCACAACGTACATGAACCTATGCTAGCATGGCAAGTTCTAAATCTCAAGATCCACTGTCGCTTCACAAGAGATTAACACCCTATCTTATATGTTCGCGACGCACATAAGACGAATACGCACAACAAATACTAGATATCATGCAATCATCACACACTAAAGTATTAAACAATTAACTAAAGAATTCCATAATAAATCCGTTGCAACCCCATGATCACGATTAGCCCATAATCGAACTTATCGCCATCATGGGTTCATATGAAATCATGATAAACAACACAAGAAAATAATAACTAAACTAATTATATTAAAACAGAGTACGTCACAAGAGTAAATAAGTCAAAGCAAGAAAACTAGCATCCAACGTTACAACGAAACAAGAATCACAAGAATATATGCTTCCTCTTCGTTGCAGTGTGCTAAATCGGTCTTCTTCCTTATCTCCTTCGCTTCATGCGCCAAACACAATCTAAAACATAATCTCCTTCTTCTTCTCTATGAAAACGTCTCAAATCTACTTATATAATAGTCCCATAAAACTCAGATTACATAGAAGTTGGAAGCCAAACAGAAGTAGAAGTCTAAAATAATTCAGCTTTTTCCCCGACCCTGCGCGGCCGCTCAGCATTTCTGCGCGGGCGCGCAAGGCTGCTGCGCGGCCGCTCAGCATTCCTGCGTGGGCGCGCAGGACCCTACTGGAAAAATTCCAAGTTTGCTCCGTTTTTTCGCCGTAATCTGCCCGTTCTTTTCCTCTCTCAATGGTGAACACATGCCAAGGCTTATTCTTGATGATTCCTCCTCCGAAATACAACTAATACCCTGAAATGCATAAACACTAGAAAAACGCATCAAATACACAAAATACTTGATTTCAAGACACCAATTTAAGCCATTTTAAGACGTTCTAAGTGGTATAAAATGCCACTTATCACACCCCCAAACTTAAATCGATGCTTGTCCTCAAGCGTCACAGACTCAAAACAAATAAAAATATGCATGAATGCAATCTATATGAAAATACAACGATCCCCCTTACTACAATTAACCAACCAAATTGTCACGTATCAACGAATGCAGTTAGACACTAAAGATCAATAAACTCATGCAAACGGACATACAGCCAGAAACGTGGTGTGTGCACATGCTTAACAGATATGCTTCGAAACTAGACCAATTACTATGACTAGACTATCCTCAAGGCAATCCTACGATTATACAAAGAATAAAAATTCTAGGCACAAAGTGATATACAACACTACAAGAACTCTGGAGCTTACTACGGAATCCTGCTTTTTATTTACAACTCAAATGCTTATTTGACCGTGCAATGAGTGAGGTCCACAAAAGACTTATACAATGGTATCCATGTAACGAGCGTTAGGTTAGCGGATCCCAGACTCTAAAAGCCTTAGGTCACTAGGCACAAAGTCCCCTAAGAACATAATAACTCGAATACCAAAGAGCCCACTCTTGATCAATTATGCAAAAAAAAAATTCTTTTTTTTTTTTTGTTTTCTGAGCAAGTGCGTTTCGCTCCATCTTGCTCAACCCTAGACTACTCGCATAATATGCGAGCCGGCTACTAGCCATTTGACGCCTAGCCACAACTAGCAACAAATTCCATTTTTACTCCATTTTTTATTCTTTTTCATGCCTTTACCACTAAGAACCTATTATCAAATTCTAATCATAATAAATAGATTATCCTCGAAAATAATCAGATCATAACAACAATCTAGCCCTTAAGCATTCTCTAAGACTTAGTGAAAATACAAGTGCTTCTAGCATGCATATCAACCTACACAACTTAATATCACTTTAATGCTATCACTACACTCGCATCAATATCACAATTCAGTCGATAAATTATTGCAAAAGGGATCATGGTATATGCGTGAGCTATATGATATGACAAACAAATAAAGCTATATATAAAAAAAACTATATGGCAAAAATTATGCAACTATATGAACTAACTATCATGAATATGCAGCTATATGACACACACAAAATATTCCTTAACTACCACCCCCAAACTTAAAATCTTCACTGTCCCCAGTGAAGGTAGTAGAAAGGAACACAGGGTATACCTACTCGGAGTCATCATCATCATCACCCTCAGTGGGTGGAATATCAGGCGGCGGGTATGCAGAGTCCTCACCAAAAACTGGCCACTGGATATCAGCTCCAAGGCCTCGAAAAGCAGTCCCTAACGCAAGAGTGAGCTCCTGAGCAAACCTGCTCTGCGTCTCATACATGGCATCCATCCGCCGTGAAAGCCTCCTATACTGGTCATCACCCATCCCAGCACCCTCCTGAGCTCTCGAAGAACCAGCCTCCCCATGCCCTGGCCTAGCCATAGTAGTACCTCGTGCTGGACGTCCTCCTGGAAGACGATAACCCAGCCCATACTCCTCAGGCTCACCACCAGTCCACTCCTGCATCCCATTCAGAGTGCCAGAATCTATCGGAGCTGCTGGCAACTGCAACTGCTCATGAGCCGGCCAGTTCACTCCTACTGCTCGGCATAGCTTCGTAACCGTGGATGTATAAGGGATGTTCATATGCTTTGCTCCCCTCAAAAACTTCAGAATTCCTTGGTAGATAAACTCACCAAGGTCCACATAGTATTCCTCATTCAGAATTCCCCACAACAACTGTGCTCTCTCAACTGTGACCTCGTGTGCATGTGAAGAAGGCAAAATATTAGCACATATAAATGCATTCCATGCACGGGCATACCTGTTCATGGTGATCGCCGGAAAGTGACGATACTCATTATTGGCTGGACTGCGGTTCCAAACTGTGCCCGGTCGACAGAGAGTCGCACAAATCAAATCCAAGTCAAAATCCTCAGCAGTCTTTTCATTCCAGTTCTCCTCCTCGGGCTTTCTCTCTCGCTGTCCAATCACACTGCGAATCGCCGCAGGATGATAATCAACCGTCAGCCCACGAACTACAGAAAACCCATTCTTTTCAGCCTTCGCGTTCGCGTAGAACTCGCGAACAACACTCATCGGTACTGCTTCGGGTGACTCACAAAAAGCTATCCACCCCTTCTCTGCAATCATGGGCAACAACTCACCATCCCTCCCTGATGGTAAAAACCCCCTCTCCTTCAGAATCGGCTTCCCCAACAGCCTAGTGTACTCCTCCTCCGCAGCTCTGTCAGTTAACCGAGGCCTTGCAGCAGTACCCCTTGATGAATCAGCAGTAGGAACTATGCTGCTGCTGTCAATAGTGCGTGCTCTCTTGGCTGCCATTGATTTGTGAATAAAAGTGTGTAAGAACTGATTTTTGATGTTTATAAGAGGGTTTAAGTGTAGGAAGTTTGTGGGAGATATGTAGGATAGGTGTATGTATATATAGGGTGTGGAGTAGGTTAAATTAGATTAGGAGTGGGGTTGAGGGATAAAATCATGGGGTAATGGGAAAAGAATTCGTGAGTTTATGGGCTGTGATGGGTTTTTGTGTTTTTGTTTTGTTTTTTTTTTTTTTTTTCTGAACTGCAAAAAAATTTCTGGAACTCGACCCCTGCGCGGCCGCTCAGCATTTCTGTGCGGGCGCGCAGAGGGTCTCTGGAAAAAAAAATTTTCAGCCCCTGTTTTCTGATTTTTTTTGTGTTTTTGGATAGGTTATTAACTTCTAAGGGTTTCTGTAACAACAATTCATGGGTTGCCTCCCACGCAGCGCTTCTTTTTCGTCATTAGCTTGACGTTCCGTACCTTTCTCAAGTAGTCAATAAAATGGCACTAACCACCTCTCGGTTTGCCATGTCCCCATAGTAGTGCTTCAACCGCTGACCGTTAACCTTGAATGCTTGGTCCGAATCATTCTCAAAAATTTCCACCGCTCCATGTGGAAACACAGTTTTGACAATAAAAGGTCCAGACCACCTTGATTTCAACTTCCCAGGAAAAAGTCGGAGCCGAGAGTTGAATAACAGAACTTGTTGCCCTGGCACAAATAACTTAGGATGTAGCTTCCTATCGTGCCACCTCTTCACCTTTTCCTTATACATTTTGTTATTCTCGTACGCTTGCAGTCGAAATTCATCAAGTTCATTAAGCTGAAGCATTCTTTTCTTACCAGCTGCATCTAAATCCAGGTTCAATTTCTTCAATGCCCAGTAGGCCTTATGCTCAAGCTCCGCCGGTAGATGACATCCCTTACCGTACACCAACTGAAACGGTGACATCCCAAGTGGAGTTTTGTATGCTGTTCTGTAAGCCCAAACAGCTTCATCGAGCTTTAAAGACCAATCCTTCCTTGACGGACAAACAACCTTCTCTAGAATGCGCTTTATCTCTCTGTTAGACACTTCCGCTTGACCATTTGTTTGCGGATGATAGGCAGTAGCTACTCGATGATTCACTTTATAACGCTGCATCATAGAAGTGAACTTACGGTTGCAAAAATGCGATCCTTCATCACTTATGATTACCCGAGGCGTTCCAAACCTTGTGAAAATTTGCTTATGAAGAAAATTTAGCACTACCTTTGCATCATTTGTCGGTAAAGCTTTAACTTCGACCCATTTTGAGACATAATCGACTGCCAGCAAGATGTACTGATTATTGCAAGACGAGATAAAAGGCCCCATGAAATCGATTCCCCATACATCAAAGACCTCGACTTCAAGCATCACATTTAATGGCATCTCATCCTTCCTTGACAAATTTCCCACTCTTTGGCAACGATCACACCTTAAAACAAACTGATGAGCATCCTTGAACAAAGTAGGCCAGAAAAAACCTGCTTGCAGAATACGAGCTGCCGTCTTCTCACCTCCATAGTGTCCACCATAAACCGTGGAATGGCAGTCTCGTAATATCCCCTCCGTCTCACAGAACGGGATACATCTCCTGATGATCTGGTCAGCTCCCTGTCTAGACAAATATGGTTCATCCCACATATACCACTTCACCTCATGCAGAAACTTCTTCTTTTGAGCGGATGTCAAATTAAGCGGCATTATATTGCTGACAAGATAGTTTACAATATCTGTAAACCATGGTTCTTCCTCCTGAATTGCAAACAACTGCTTATCCGGAAAAGATTCATTGATTAACGTCCTATCTTGTGAAGTAGAATCGGGATTCTCCAACCTAGAGAGATGGTCAGCTACTTGATTCTCAGTACCTTTTCTATTTTTGATCTCTAACTCAAATTCTTGAAGTAAAAGCACCCAACGAATGAGTCTCGGCTTCGAATCCTTCTTAGAAACCAGATAGCGAATAGCTGCATGATCAGTGAATACTGTCACTTTCGTACCAAGCAGATAAGATCGAAATTTCTCAAAGCCAAAGACTATAGCCAAAAGCTCCTTCTCAGTAGTGGTGTAGTTCAATTGGGCCCCATTTAAAGTCTTACTCGCATAGTAGACCACATGGAAGAGATTTTTCTTGCACTGTCCCAGAACTGCACCTATCGCATAATCACTCGCATCGCACATCATCTCAAACGGTTCTGTCCAATCTGGTGCTGTAATAACTGGTGCCGTGATCAAACTCTCCTTGAGAGTCTCGAATGCTGCCAAACATTCATCATCAAATTTGAAAGGCACATCTTTCTCAAGTAAATTGCACAACGGCTTAGATATCTTTGAAAAGTCCTTGATGAATCGCCGATAAAAACCCGCATGACCGAGAAAACTACGGATTCCTTTCACCGAATTAGGTGGGGGAAGATTTTCAATGACTCCCACATTGGCCTTGTCCACCTTCAGACCTTTGCTAGAGACCTTATGCCCAAGGATAATGCCTTCACGCACCATAAAATGACATTTCTCCCAATTAAGCACCAAATTAGTTTCCACGCATCTTTTGAGTACGGCGCGCAGATTATTCAAACATTCATCATATGAGTGTCCAAAGACGGAGAAGTCATCCATGAACACTTCGACGTTATTTCCAATCATGTCAGAGAATATAGCCATCATACATCTCTGAAAGGTGGTCGGGGCGCCACATAACCCAAACGAAACTCTATGAAAAGCAAATGTGCCAAATGGACAAGTGAAGGTAGTCTTTTCCTGATCCTCTGGTGCAATACAAATCTGATTATACCCGGAATAACCATCCAGAAGATAAAAATACTCATGTCCCGCCAATCTGTCAAGCATTTGATCAATGAATGGGAGAGGGAAGTGATCCTTCCTTGTGGCTTTGTTCAATTTTGTATAATCCATGCATACTCTCCATCCTGTAACTGTTCGAGTAGGGATGAGCTCATTCTTTTCATTTGCGACCACAGTGATACCTCCTTTCTTAGGTACACATTGCACGGGGCTCACCCACGAGCTGTCAGAAATAGGATAAATGATGCCTGCATCTAGCCATTTCAGAATTTCTTTCTTCACCACCTCCTTCATGATCGGGTTCAGTTTTTGCTGCTGTTCCACAGTTGGCTTACTACCTTCCTCTAACAGAATTTTATGCATACAATATGAAGGACTTATCCCCTTGATGTCTGCTATGGTCCATCCTATAGCCGGTTTGAATTCTCTCAAAATCCTTAAGAGCTTGTCTTCCTCACTACCTGAAAGGTCAGCTGAAATAATAACAGGTAACGTAGATGAATCACCTAAAAAAGCATACCTCAAGTGTTCAGGTAAGGGTTTGAGCTCCAAGGTAGGTGCTTCCTCTATTGATGGTTTGAGCTTCCCTTCAGCATTCTTAAGGTCAGAAGTACCAAGAGATTCAAATGGTATGTCGAGCTTTCGCTTCCATGGAGAAGCGTTCAGATATTGTAATTGCTCGTTGCTATCTTCATCATCGCTGTCAAAATCCCCCACTAAGGCCTTTTCCAATGTATCAGACATTAGCATGTGATCGAGTTCCGAAGTAACCGCAGAATCAATCACATCCACTTTTAAGCACTCCTCATCTTCTATAGGGAATTTCATTGCCTTGAATACGTTGAAGGTCACATCCTGATCTTGGACCCGCATAGTAAGTTCCCCTTCTTGCACATCTATCAAGGTACGACCAGTAGCCAAGAAAGGCCTCCCCAAGATTATGGGAATCTTCTTATCTTCCTCAAAATCCAGAATAACAAAATCTGCAGGAAAGAAGAGCTTATCCACCTTGACGAGCACATCCTCAACTATGCCCCTTGGGTAAGTAATGGAACGGTCCGCCAATTGTAGCGACATGTATGTGGGTTTTGGATCAGGCAGATCCAGCTTTTTAAAGATCGACAACGGCATCAGATTAATGCTTGCTCCCAAATCACAAAGGCACTTGTCAAAAGTTAGATTGCCAATGGTGTAAGGAATGGTGAAGCTTCCTGGATCTTTCAGTTTTGGTGGTAACTTTTGTTGCAGAACCGCGCTGCATTCTTCTGTGAGAGCAACGGTTTCAAGGTCATCCAGTTTCACCTTCATTGAAAGAATAGTCTTCATAAACTTCGCATAACTAGGCATTTGTTCCAGCGCCTCAGCGAAAGGTATATTGATGTGAAGTTTCTTGAACACCTCCAGAAACTTCACGAACTGTCTATCCAGCTTTTGTTGCTGCAATCTCTTAGGAAAAGGTGGTGGAGGATAGAGCTGTTTATCCCCTGTATTAGCCTCAGGCAGAGTGTGTTCAACAGTAGTCTTCTTTGGTTCCACCACTTTCTCCTTTTGCTTAGATTCTTCATCTCTAACTTCAGCTTCGACTTCTTTTTCCTTTTCAGCATCAGCTACTTTTCCAGACCTTAAGGTAATAGCCTTGACTTGCTCTTTAGCTTCCTTCCTGCCTGGTACTTCCGTGTCACTGGGAAGAGTGCCAGGTTGACGATTGAGCACTGCATTGGCTCTTGATAGAAACCGCCTGACTCTTGCACAACAGCTTAAGTTCCTCAAAATCAGCACTAGTAGGTGCAGCTGCACTTCCCTGTTGAGGATATGATTGCCTTGTAGCATACTGCTGTGGTTGCTGGAATCCAGGTGGGTTAAACTGTTTACTTACTCCTTGCTGATATGTTGGCTGAATAGCATTCTGATTATTCCCCCAGCTGAAATTTGGATGATTTCTGTTGTTAGGATGATAGGTCGCTGGCACAGGCTGCTGTTGTCACTGATAATTATTCACATACTGAACAGATTCGTTGACAAGAGAACACTGATCCGTAGCATGAGAACCTGCACAAAGCTCACAAACCATAGCTATTTGATTAACTCTATACGTAGCCAAAGAATCAACCTTCATTGATAGCGCTTGGAGCTGGGTTGCAATAGCGGTGGCTGCATCAACTTCCAGAATACCTGCTACCTTGCCTGACGTCATCCTCTGAGTTGAGTTTTGATGCTCATTTGCAGCCATCGTCTCGATAAGATTATACGCCTCAGTATAGCTTTTAGCCCATAAGGCGCCTCCAGCTGCTGCATCGAGCATGGGCCGAGATTGGGCCCCCAAACCATTATAAAAACCAGTGATTACCATCCAATCCGGCATTCCATGATGTGGACATTTTCTCAACATTTCCTTGTAGCGTTCCCAAGCCTCGCACATAGATTCTGTAGGTTGCTGCGCAAACTGAGTAAGAGCACTCCTCATAGCAGCAGTCTTTGCCATTAGATAAAACTTCACCAGAAACTTTTGCGCAAGATCTTGCCACGTAGTGATGGACCCAGCTGGTTCAGAATGTAACCAGTCTTTAGCTTTATCCCTCAGTGACAATGGGAAAAGCCTCAACTTGATAGCCTCATCAGTCACGCCATTATACTTAAAAGTGCTGCAGATCTCGACAAAATTCCTTATGTGCATGTTGGGGTCTTCAGTTGCCGCTCCTCCAAAAAAAACAGAATTCTGCACCATCTGAATAGTGCCCGGCTTGATTTCAAAGGTGTTAGCTTGAATAGCCGGATGAAGGATGCTTGACTGAATATCATCAATTTTAGGCCGAGAAAAATCCATAAGAGCTGGATCAGCTTGAACAATACGATCTCCCATGTTTACTGGTTCTTTCTGCTCAGTTCCTGAATACGAATCCTCAAAATCTAACTTCTCCGGAGTATCAAGAACTTCGTTTTTCTCCTCAGCTGTATCTAAGGTCCTCTTGCGAGCACGAGAACGAGTTTGCATAAACGCTTGCTAAAGTACCTGAAACACAACCGAAAAGAGTAATTAACTACTACGTCCTAATCACTGAGTCCTAATGACCAATGATGGTAAGTACATAAACTAAACAAATACGCCGAGTCCCCGGCAGTGGCGCCAAAAACTTGTTAGGGCGAAATCACGCACTAATATTCATGCAAGTATACGCGTTCGCAAGTAATATAGAATACTTTCTAGTTCGTTCCCTCAGAGACTCAGACTAAGTTATTGTCTAATTAAACTCACTCACCAATGTATGATTACTTCTCAATGTTAAGATAACACTTAAAATTGTTGATTAAATATTAACTATAATTAACTACTTAATTAACCACTTAACTAACACTTCAATTTATCAATAATAAAACACTCATGAGATCACAACTTCATTATTACTTCCTTCTATAGCCATTGTTATTACCTTTAGCATGTGACAGTGATGATATTAATCGAATAACACGAAATTGATAAAAGCCAACTTTTATTGTACTAATACCATTCTACCAAACATCCACAATTAAGATAGAAGTTGAATAGTCATCAATCATGTTGAGTTCCTATATGTCTACAGAAATTGACAACACAACGATTTAAGCACAAGTTATTCCTTTTGATTACATAGGGCAAATAAAACTGTTAGAGTTACCCACTAATCATGCACAACGTACATGAACCTATGCTAGCATGGCAAGTTCTAAATCTCAAGATCCACTGTCGCTTCACAAGAGATTAACACCCTATCTTATATGTTCGCGACGCACATAAGACGAATACGCACAACCAATACTAGATATCATACAATCATCACACACTAAAGTATTAAACAATTAACTAAAGAATTCCATAATAAATCCGTTGCAACCCCATGATCACGATTAGCCCATAATAGAACTTATCGCCATCATGGGTTCATATGAAATTATGATAAACAACACAAGAAAATAATAACTAAACTAATTATATTAAAACAGAGTACGTCACAAGAGTAAATAAGTCAAAGCAAGAAAACTAGCATCCAACGTTACAACGAAACAAGAATCACAAGAATATATGCTTCCTCTTCGTTGCAGTGTGCTAAATCGGTCTTCTTCCTTATCTCCTTCGCTTCTTGCGCCAAACACAATCTAAAACATAATCTCCTTCTTCTTCTCTATGAAAACGTCTCAAATCTACTTATATAATAGTCCCATAAAACTCAGATTACATAGAAGTTGGAAGCCAAACAGAAGTAGAAGTCTAAAATAATTCAGCTTTTTCCCGACCCTGCGCGGCCGCTCAGCATTTCTGCGCGGGCGCGCAAGGCTGCTCCGCGGCCGCTCAGCATTACTGCGCGGGCGCGCAGGACCCTACTGGAAAAATTCCAGGTTTGCTCCGTTTCTTCGCCGTAATCTGCCCGTTCTTTTCCTCTCTCAATGGTGAACACATGCCAAGGCTTATTCTTGATGATTTCTCCTCCGAAATGCAACTAATACCCTGAAATGCATAAACACTAGAAAAACGCATCAAATACACAAAATACTTGATTTCAAGACACCAATTTAAGCCATTTTAAGACATTCTAAGTGGTATAAAATGCCACTTATCACTCTCTCTTGTCTGTTCTCTCTCTCTCTCCATTCTCGGTTTCTCTTGATTCGTCGCCGTTGTCCTTCTCTTCCGGTGATTCCGCCGCTGGTTCCCATTGTTCCGATAATCTGTTATGTTCCAATGATTCTCTCTCTCATGATTATAGACAAACATATACACAGAATTATGTGTGTATCTCAGTTGAGGTTATTGTTGTGTGCTCTAATCTATTTTCCCCTTTCTGCCTCCCTGTTTTCTTGACTCCCTCGCTGCCGGTTTCTTTTCCGGCGAGGGTTGTGTCTGTGCGTATGTTCAGTGTCTGGGTATGTGTATGGTTGCAGTTGATTGTGTGCATATGTTAACTGTTGTATTGGCTGAGTAGCTACCTGTTCCGCCGGTTATTTTCCGGCCGTGCGCTCGTCTGTGCTTGTGGGCGCGTGAGGCGCGTGTTCTGTGTAGTATTCCTTTGAATGCTTATTTTATTTCGCTGATATAATTTTCATTTTGATTGCTGCAGTGAATAAATTGAAAAGAGGTTTCCTGAAATAAAGTTTATCGTGCAAAAATGAATTATAAATTAATCGGTAGGATTCGTAACGGAAACCCGAAATAATCGGGCACCTCCGAATCTTATCGCCGTCGGTGATGAGCCTCGGCGAGCCGGCGGTGGACCGTGATGATCATATTTTGAGTCCTAATTTAGTAAATAAAAATGAAATATGAATTAAATGCAATGTGCGAGTAATAACTAATAATAGTATTGAATTGGTGCTTGGGAATTTGCGGATATTGGTTGTGGTGATTATGGATTGTGATTTGTTGTTATTGACGTCGATGATGTTCGATGGGTTGTCCGATAAACAAAGGGGACGCTGTTTGTAACGCCCCCAAATCCGGAGTCAGAGGATTTGGTCGTCACTATAAACTTCAATCCAAATTAACCTGTTTAATTAATAAACAAATACCAGCGGAAGATATTTATCATAAATGACCCCAAACTAATCCAAGATCTTTTAAGGTTATAGTTCTAGAAACAAGAATCCCAAATTTCAAAATACATTTTCACTTTCTCTATAAAATTCTTTTTAACAATTTCCAAACTCAAAGCTAAACCCCCTACTATAACTTCGAATAGAAGTATACTAGGCCCAACTATAAAATATACAATTATAGTATAATATAATATAAACAACTTTACACAAAAGAACTTACACTAATTCGCAAACCCTGGACCAACCACCTTCCAAGAGCTTCTTCTTGCTTCCTCGAATTACGAGGCTAAACAACAAACTAATCCTCACTGGAGGTTAAATTTAAAAACAGGAAAGTATGAGCGAAAGAAATGCTCAGCAAGATCATTATGACATATATAGGGTCATTTTGATATAAAACAGACATCTGCATTAGAGCAGAACATTTAAAATCATTATTGTTGAAACATAAAATTTTAGTTCAGGAATCCCAGAATTGATTCCTTACCTGTATTCAATATCGTTTTGATATTTTTGAGCGAAATGCTTCAGCAATACTTTGAATCTTGACGAGAATCAAACTCGTAAAACAGTGTTTATGGAAATATCGTAAACAATAATAACAAGAAACAATGATTATGGATTGAATCATAAACTTTATTCAAAACCGAACTTTGGAAATTAATACCTATTTTTTTATCATATCATCACTACGAACTTTGATGCTCACAACATCCCATACTGAAGTCAACACCAATCATCTGTACTAATACCACCTTTGATATTTAACAACAAAGTAAGTATTCTCAAAATAAGAAAATGAGTCAAAACCACATTTCATCTTTTATCCGAAAACAAAATACTTAATAAATCATTCCTTGTAAGATGTCAAAAGCAATATAATAATTTAGATTGGAATCCTTGAACGACGGTGTGTTGCCGCCGGTGATCAGCCGCGGAGCAACACCGGTATGCCGAAGCATATCCAACTAAACAAATGGGGCACCCAAGGCACATATTGGCCTATTGGTATTATATCTTGTATAATACCTAACTCTCGGCTGGACCGCCGCCGCGGCCTCTTACGCAACCATCCAATCTTAAAACGTTTTATTGAGAGGGGTCATAATACTCGACACCCTTAAAAACTTTTATTCGCCCATTTACTTGGGCAGAAAAACCAAAACAACGTCATCTTTCTCAAATCCAAAACATTTATAAAACCGATAGTTGGATAAGTAAAACACTTGACTATTCTGAACATAGAATAGGAGATAAGTACTTGCATAAACGGAATCATTTATTTCAGTGATATGTAAAACATTTATCTATTCAGAACTGAGAATAGGGAAATCAATACTTGCATGATAAGATTTAAAATAAATATCACTTGAACATGAAAGTGATGATAGGGATACATGCCTTTGGGTTTTAGCAGTTAGTCACACTCGTAGAAACACAATTAATCTGATATTTTTCCTCAAAACATCACTGTCTTTATTCAACTAATCATTTGGTCTACTGCTCATGCAGTGCTGCAACCCAAGATTCCATACTATTAAACTCTACTCTTCACCCATTCCATCTGGTCCTGATCGACTTGAGAGATCCACATCTATAATTAAAATATAGAATTTTAATCGTCTAAACGATAATCACTCGACGAACTGCGCGTCAAAAACCTATTGTCTACCCATACGATAGCCAACACATAAATATAACAGACAAACACAGGACCCTTGATCCACATACACACATAATTCATATAGCACATAAGCACATAACTCATGTATCACATAATTCATATCACATATGACTCGGTTCATCAAAAGGGTCGACTCGATATGTTTAAAACTAAAATCGGGTCAAAATATGATTTATCGATCAAAAATCAACTCAGAATGATTCGTAAAACAAGCGACCTTTCGAAACAAAAAATTTGGGTCTCGAAAGTATTTTTATTGAAAGCGGAATAATTTTCTGAGTCTATACGCGTTCGTTTCGTATTAAACGGACGAACGGTCTATTTAATATGAATTTTTGAACATTTTTCGAAATTAAAACGGTTCTCCGAATCATTTTATAATTAAATAATAGGGCTCGAACAACCGAAAATAATTTTATAAGAATTATCGAGCCTAGAATTTTTAAATCAAAAATAAATAATTAAATCTAATTAAATAATCAATTAAAATTAATTAATAAATAATCAATTAATTAATCAATTAATATTTAAATTAATTGACTAATTAAATAATTAATTATCAACTAAAATTAATTAAATAAATAATTTGGATTTATTTTTGAATTAAAAATAAATTTTCAGAAATTATTTTCAAAATAAAAATGAAATTTTAGAAATTAAAAATAGGAATTTTGAATTATTTTTAAGACATAAATGACATAAACAGATTTTGTAATTGAACTTTAGGAATTGAAGATCGAAACCGAGTTTTTAATAAGGAAAACGGGTTGGGAAACCGGGTCCTCAAGAAGCCTAACCGGGTCGGGTCAAAACCCTCTGGAAACTGGGATTGAACCCAGAATCCGGTAGGTCCTGCCGGACTCCGGCCAGCCCCGACTCACACCAAAATCACACGAACCCGATTGGTTTTCGATCCCCATCCATCCCACAATGACCCAGCAGGTTCATTAACCTCAACCACTGCCTGATACACCACCAGAGCTCGGAATCTCCGGCCAACAATCCAAAATACGCAAAACTCAACTAAAAACCACGATTCTTATATCAAAATAACGTTCAAGATTAGTACAATCTTGTACAATCATTTTAATCCATAACCAATTACCAGGAATCTCAGAATTTGAATATGAAACTATCGATTTATAAATCGAACTCAATCTACAATTTAAGCAACAAAACAATTCAATCAATTATACAAAACAACTCCCTAAAATCTCAGGTACCTAATTCAAGCATCATAAACCATCAAAAATCAATAGAAAATAAACACCCAATTCGATACAAAAATGACGAACGTCGTTAATTCAAAATACCGAACCTTAGTTCGAGTTCTTGGTGTTAAAAGATCGGCCTCTTCACGAGTATTGATTTGGTATCAAGATCGTCATCAACGGATTAAAAACCAGGGCTCAATCGATCCAACTAGCCAAGAACAAACCCTGACCCCTAATTTAATTTCTGGATTTTTATAAATTTTATACTATTTTTCTGTAAAATCTGAAAATAAAATAATTAAAACCTGGTATTTATAATAACAGAAAATAAATACCCCCAAAATCAAATAAGGGTGTTTTTATCCCTAAATTAAAAATAATAGGCCCCAAAAAATAATTACGAAGAATGATTTTAAAAACAGTAAAATATAAAATTTATATCAAAATTTCCCAAAATTTGCGAATAATTCGAAATTGAAGAAATACCGGGTATTTGGAATGTGAATGATTTTATAAAAATAAAATTACGAATTTTGTGGGCTTTGATGTCCCGGTGGGGTCCTGGTCCGTTTATTTTTGAAAAACAGAAGTGATTCCTAAATTAACAGAAAATCCCGAAAACACATAAAATACATTTAACACACATAAAACGAGTAACGCAAATAAGCACGCGTCCAAATTACAGATCGATTCATATAAATGCATCTTAAATACGTAACAAGTATCCTATTGGATCATATCAGATCCGAAAATAGGTTACTTAGCCGCTAAGTAACTATAAAACAATACAATTTAATACCAAATTTGGATAATTATCAAAACCGAGCTTTTTATAAAACACCATATGAGAAAATAATGTAAAATATCTCGTCTCTTGAGAATACGAGTTTTGTTGATTTATCGAAATAGTTACCGTATCGAAAATTGTACGCTGGGATGCGTACGGGTCAAACCGTAATCCGGATCGAAAAAGTTAAAACATGAAAAGCGTTCAGAATTATCATATTAGGTTAGGAATGAGTTTTCGGAAGAGTTTCGGGTTGTAAAAACGCAAAAACAGTTGAAGTTGGACGATTCCCGGCTTAATAAAACAGTTTTATAATTACTCTGAAAATAATTATTAAATCTATAAATCCTTATAAAATCATATAACAATCCAAAAATTACCAGAAAAATATCACAATTATCTATATTTCATTTTGAACATATAGAAGTTAAACTACTCAAATAATATCACATATAAACACCTAAACATCAATTCCAATTATCAGATAATTCACCAAAAATTCACATAAACTCACATAAACAATTCCAAATAATAATAATAATAATAATATTTGAAAATATGGGATATTACACTGTTCGATTTCCGGGAAATCAAACTACGAAAATACGGGATCATATCCAGTAACTATCGGGCTGTCGAACGAGTATATATAAATATATATATATATCGTATATGAAATCTGATTGTATATGGTAGTAAACTGTTTTGCCAAAAGTAATAACCCTAATTTCGTAAAATAACTAATATACGTATTTTCTAGAAACAAATACCGAACCGATTTTCGAAAACGTGAATCTTAACTGTTGTGTGTATTATTTTAATATATGTCATTACAAGTCGGAACTTAATATCGAATGGGTAGATTGTTAGCGAGGATATGTCAAGCATAATCGAATGTCTAAGTTAGGGTGTTTCGACCTTGTAGGTTCTAGTCGGAATGCCCGAGAATTGGCATTGGATGAAAGATAGTTGGTGGTCAGTCGAAAGGCTTAGTAAGGTTCCAACCAAAGAACTTAAGTGTTGAGGTCGAATCCAGAGTGATCTAGTAAATAGACAATAAAGCCTGAGCGACAGAGTCGGCTCAGAGTCGATCAGTAATAGTTGTAAAGCCCTGTAAGGCAAGTACTTCTAAACTTTTCTTCAAGATATATCGCAAATATATTTGAACAGTTTTATAACATGTTGCTATTATTCAAATTAACTCGTGTCTTATATTGCAAGTGTTTTCAACTATTTAACCTTGAACCCTGATTTTTCTTGATCTTGAGCCATAACCCTTATCCTTTGTAAACCATCCTTTATTGATTTCCAGATACCAAACCACTGAAATATGATACTGCTCCCCAAATGTATAGCTACCAAACACCAAACACTGGAAACAAATTGTTTGAGAACACAAAAACTTTTATACCCCAACCATTCTTTATAACATCAAAGAACTATACCTTGAAAAATCATTATTTGTCTAATACCTGATCCTTTTACAAACTGAAAACCGTTTCTTACACATACCCTGATATACCCTTGTGATACTCCTAAATCGTATTACGCTTTTATACCAATGCTTTATCGCTGTTGATTATGATCTTGCTTATTGAATTACATCCTTTATTATACTAAATTGTTTTAGAATTGGATAGTTTTCTTTATATGGACCAGATTTGTGGTCAGACCAGATTTGTGGTCGAATTAGGCCAATGTGTGCCTTGGATCCAGTTCGTAGAGCAGAGCTGTGTGCTTCGCTCGGGGTTAGTGCGTGACTGATCAGCAGCCTAACCTTGGTTTTTAAAACATAAAAGGAATATCCAATTCTAATGATTAGTTAAAAAGAAACTTGATTCCTCTGAATCATCTCATTTGATCATTGTTTAACCTTAGTTATCGTTATTATGACTTGCTGAGCTAGTTAGCTCACTCTTGCGAATATTTTTATATATTTTACAGTTGAAAAGGATATGGATGATAGTGAAGTTCCTCAGTCTAAAGTGCGGGCTAAGGTTCCAGTTTGAGATGGATCAAGCTAGCAAGAGCTTCATTTGGTAGTGAGATAGTAAGATTGTAAGAATAATTTCATTATCCGTTGTAAGTTAAATTAGTTGGGAATTGGTACGTTGTAATAAAGGTTAGGGTTATGGCTTGTTTTCATACTTTAACCTGTTGCGATCTGTGGTTATGTAAAGCAGGGTCATTGCAAATTATATTTCTTCTACAGGTTTATATTTTGTGTATGTGTTGTGAACCCCAAACTTCTGACCCGGGTTTGGAAGGCGCCATAGGTTGGTATCAGAGCTACAGGTTATAAGTCACTGAAATAAGCCTAGATTATCGGGATTGGGTAGAGGGTTATGATTAGGAATAGGAAATAGAAAGATAAGACGTCGTGAGGATGAGTGCGTCTATATAGTAGGTCTCCGGCATGGTTCGTGTTACAATTCGGGATTCTTAGCTTGCAACGTGATTTCCAGACAACGGCAATGGCAGATCCTGATTTCTTTGTATCATCTGATCGTTTTGAAGCTTTTCGTTCGAGGATCGTCATCTTTTCTCAGATTTGATTTGCACCTTGTTCCTCTATCAGTATTAATGGTACTACCTTCCGTTATGACAATTGCCCCTCTTCAAGCTATTCTACGCTATTTTACCACCTCTTGATATGAGACGACCTATTTAGGAACCTCCATCCGTTTATTCTTGTTTTACTGGACATTCGGCTGTGAGTGTATCTCTTCAGTTTACCCTACATCCTGTTCTATGACCTCAGTTAAAACCTATCTTATGGAGCAACAGTATTTACAAGGATGGATTCAATAGCTACAGTAAATGGTTAATGCATGAGAGATTAATAAAGGTGAGAAGAAGTTTAGAAAGAAGATTCAATTATTCCGGAGTGTAGCTGTTGTCAGGTTAAAAGAAGCCATTAGTAAGTAGGCCACCCATGACTAGCTTGTGGAATGGATTAGATAAGTACTGAAAAGAGAGAGTTAGAGAAGATTATGGATTTGGAGTTTTCTTGAAGTTAGATAATGGTGTTATGATAATATGATATATTTATAGTAACAAGGTGATATGGAATTAGCCGACTTGTTGACTATTGGATAGTCTGTTCCACTTAACAATTGCAAAGTTGATAACGGAAGTATTACCAGTATGGAAGCCTTGATGTGAAGCTACGAATAAGCTAGCATGCAACGACAACTGAAGTTTTCGTCGATTAAGGAAGGAAAATGGACCCAATAAAGGAGAAAGGGTAGATTGAAGTAAATGGATCTTTATGTGGTCATTTCTTTAATTTGGTATCTTGTTATAAGAAGGAAGGACAACAACCAACTCATATAGTAAGGACAACCAGGTTTGTGATTTTCAAAATTTTTAAATAAGTTTCCGAAAAGATTTTTCCTTACAAAATTTCTAAAAGCCTTTTTAAATAAAATAAGTTTTAAACACTGGTTGTCAAGTTACTACTTGAGTTTCTTGTTTGTTAAAAGACCCAGATTACCTGGAAGGATATTTATTTTAGACTTGGTATTGTTGATTCAGAGAATAAAGTTATCCGCAATTATGAAGAAGTTGATTATTCCTAACAGAAAAGTACAAATATTGTTTGATAAGATTAACAATAGAATCAGCGTATGAAGCAATTACTCATCAAATTACTAGGACTATCAAAGTTCAAAGAATTCATTGATCTAATAGAAGCCTAAGTATGACTGAAGGAGATTGAGAAGATTTCTAGATATTTCTAAAAGAAGAATATTATTAACAAAAGCATCATTATGTTGAATGATTCATGGTTATTCTAAATTGAAAAGAAAGACACCCGAGGTTATCTAGTAAGAACGCCATTATGATCAAATTATTAAAATATTATACGTGTAGGCGTGATGTTACAGACGCAAGACTTAGCAACTAAGAATCTACCTTAATGCTTAATTTGAGAAGGCATTTCAGCGTACCTTCTAAAGTTGTTATATGACGCAATTGGGATATGATCGAAAAAGCTCGAAAGATGAATATAAGTGAAATATGGATGGTGACCAATGGTATCATTCTTGTCTTTAATATTACAGCGTATATTCCTTTTTGATTCCTAAATAAGTATGAACTTCTTTTCTTAAATAAACTCGTTGCTATGATATCGAGAAGAAGGATATTGCATTCCTTTCAAATTTAATTGTTTCCCTCAAGTTTTGCTATCTGATTGGGACAAACAGTGTTATGGTGGGACACTTTTTCAGAATGATGAAGGGTCGGGTGGGACGCCACCTAATCATGTGATGTATGCCATATGGTATGAAAGACTGGCCATCTTAAGTACCAATGTGGTTGTCTCATTCATATCCAAATCATTATTTCTTCTTTCTTTTCAACTTCAAGTTTATTGAATTATGAATCCTTTTAGTTATTTCATTATACCGTCGTTCTTTGTGAAAGTTTTTCAAACAAATTAACGTATTATGAACCAAGCGGACAAAGTTCCAGCTACCTCTTATGCACGGGAAGGAGACCAGGGCATATGGCAAGGATTGCAATCATTAGCCCCAGTGAAGGATCCACTCAGAGCTAAGGGAATGTACTCCAATAAGGAATACGTCTCCAAGAACGAGAGCCTGTAATTTGTCTGTGAAATATGTTATTTATAATACGAATGCGGTGACGTGAATAATTATTGCGGATACCTTATGCGTTAAATTATTGAAAGATGTGGAAGCAATTTGATTATTTATTCCCCAAGGTATTGTTGATAAGATGATTTACCCCGTTGAATTAATAAGATTATGACTAAAGGACTTGCAAATTCAAGAACATGTATTTGTTAAATAAGTGAGTACCAATGATGGAATTGAGATTTCTGGCAATAAGTTGTAAATAATTGATATCATTTGAGATAAGAGGATTTGACATTATTCTAAGGAATGGATTACCTATTTATGTATGATGCCCAAATGAACCGTCGTGATGAAGAGATAGTCCTGAAGACGTCAAATGAGAATATGATGAGGTATAAAGGAAGAAGGAGGGTAAAGAATTTGTTAATGATAATTACGGTGATCAAGATGTGAGCATTATGGTGATTATGAGATAAATAAAAGTCAGAAGCAAACAAAATTTGAAGATTTTATAGTAATTAAGGAGTTTCAAGATATGTTTCCAGATAAGTTATCCCCCAGATAGAGAAATGAAGCTCGCGATTGACTTAGCACCTGAGACAAAGCCAGTAACCAAGGCCTTACACAAAATGGCACCAGTTAAACTGAGAAAATTAGCAAAACAGATGCAAGGGATGTTAGAAGGAAGAGCGATTAGACCTAGTGTACCCCATAAGGTGCACCGGTATTAATTGTTCATAAGAAAGATGGAAGTATGAGATTATGCGTCGACCAGCGAAAGCTCAACAAGTTTACTATCAAGAGCAAGTATCTGTTACCTCGAACCAATGATTTGTTTGATCAAACGAAAGAAGCAAAGTACTTTTATAAGATTGACTTAAGACTTGGTATTTCACCAATTGAAGATTAAACCTATGGACATATCAAAGATAATTTTCAGAACTAAGTATTATGTTATAAAATTCTCGTATTGTCATTTGGATTAACCAATATACCAGTGATATTTGAACTTGATGGACAGAATCTTTAAGGAATATCTGGATAAGCTGTAGTTGTGTTACTTAAAGTCAGCGGAGGACCATGCAAAGCATTTAATGATAGCCGGGAATTCGAAAAAGAAAGATGTAGTATGAAAGTTTACAATATGGAAGTTTTAATGGTAGGAAGCATAAATAGTCAAAGAGGAGGAGACCAAAGGGGATCCAGCAGAAATTAAAGTTACTATGAATAAAGAAAGATCAAAAGCACCAGCAAAAGTAAGAAGTTTTCCATGGACCGGTTATTATTGAAAATTTGTGCAAGATTTCTTGAAAATTGCAATACCTTTGACGAAGCTAACCAGGAAAAGCAAGAAGTTTATATGAAATGGAGAAGGGTGAAGAAAGTTTTGCAGAGTTAAATGAAAGAATGGTTACAACACCTGCTTTATCACTTTGAAAGTATCAAGGAGATTTGGTAGTTTATAGTGGTGCTTCTAATAAGGGAGTAGGATGTGTGTTGATGCAGCACAATAAAGTTATTATATGCACCCAGGCAACCGAAACCTTATGAGCAGAAGTATCCTACTCATAATTTAGGACTAGCAGTAATAATATTCGTTTTGAAAGATTGGAGAACATGATATGTATGGAGAAAGGTGTAAGATCTATACGGACCATAAGAGGTTGAAGTATGTATTCACGAGGAAAAACAAATATAGAGGCAAGCGATATGAAAAAAGGAGAAAACGAACATAGAAACTGTACCAGAAGAATTATCTATGGAATTTTAGAAGTTGGAATTGGAAGTCAGAAATTATAATCCAAAAAGGAGCAAGGATGGATAGTATGACCTTTCAGTCGAATTTGTTAAGGGAAAGATAAGGAGATGTCAAGAGAAGATAATGGATCGCGATGTTAGCAGTTAGTAAGAGGAAATTTATGCGACCAGGAGAACGATCACGATATCCCCAGATTTTCTTCCAGCACTTGGATGCCACTAGTAGAAGAATTAAGAAATGAGATCCCTCAGGGAATTCACAATATAAAGTATTTAATCTATTGAAGAGATGCCAAGATAAATGGAAATTTAAAGAAAAATAGTGATAACCAAGTATAAGAAGGGAATTTCAAGATAGATTGGGAAGTGTTGGACATGTCTAAGAATTAAGGTGAAGTATGGGAGACCTAGTGGATAAGGCGAATCCAGGGAGTGGTTCTATAAGAACGAATCGTGAAGTGTACCAGTGATGTTAAGGGAGAAAAAGGAATGAAATTATGAGAGTATGTACTGATTATAGGGAGTTTAACAAAATAACGAATAAGAAGAAACGAGACCCTATAAAAAATTGATTATTTATGAGACCTAATTCAAGAAGTGTGTTATGTCTCAAGGATTAACTTAAGATCCAACCTGGGAACATATCAGAGATTACAATTAAAACGAGTTTTGAGCATTACAAGCTCTGGTGATATTATGTGAAATAATAAGTGTATCAGTTGTCTATAAGGAATTAAGGAACATGGTATATAAGGAGTACTCGAATAAGAGAATTGTATTTATTGATAACATCCCCAGCTATCCAGAGAATAAGAGAGTCTGTGTGGAATGCCCAGGGATTTTCCCCCAAATATTAGAAGGAAAACAACTATACGATGAGTTTTCAAGTATGAACTTTTGACCAAAGTTAACAAAAGATTCTGATTAATCCATTAACACCTACCTAAACAAAGCCGAATGGTAACAGATGCCTTGTATATAAAGAAGGTATTGGATGCAATTAAGATCACTGAGGAGTTAATAAATGAATTGGGAAAAAAATGGAATATGAAGTTCAAATACCTAAAGGTGATAAGAAGTGAATATATAAAATTACCTTTCAGCCTTAATTGATGGAAAAGAGTAAGAGATGTTTGAATGCTTGAATACTAATCCTAAAATGAGCACCGCCTATCATCCTTAAACGGAGAGTCAAAGTAAGGAAGCGATTCAGAAAATATAAGATATGTTGAGAGGTTGAGTTTTTAGGAAAACTGGGATGATATTTTATCATCGATGTCAGCTTTAGAATGCCACCTTACCAAGCCTTATGTGGACGTGAGTGTAGGTCCCCACTTTATTGAGATATAGTAGGAGAAAGGAAGTTGTCAAATACTAAGTTAATTCAGCACACCAAGGGCGTAGTGATATTGATTAAAGCAGCTCGGAGTAGTCAAAGAAATATGGCGAAATTGTATCGAGAGAGAGTATAAGTATATAAATAGGACCAGTAGTGTTAGTACAAGTTTTATCTTGAAAGAGACTGGATAAGTCTGAGTACAAGGGAAAGGTTAAATCCTAAAACTAGTGAACCATTCGAGGTATTAATAAATATAGATAACGTTGTTCATGAGTTGATGTTACCATCACAACAATATGTACATATAATGTGTCCTGCGTGTCAATGTTAAGGCGATAAGTATTAGATTCAAATTAAGTGATTGATTAGGAGCCAATGGGCTCTTGTCCAAGTTTGTTCTGCTTATAGTGATCGATCCAAATTCTTGATCGTTAAAGGCGAGTCCTTGGAAATAAGGGTATATCTATAGGGAATATGTTTGAAATCCTTGAGTAGAAGAGTCTACCTGAAAACTGAAGTCAGATATGCTTGACAAATATCCTCACTTATTTAATTAGACCAGATTCTGAGGACAAAATCTTTTTAGGGGGGAAGGATATAACGACTCGTGTATTTTGAATTATTTAAATATGTGATTATGGAAATTATTAGATAAATAAAATATGTGTTGTTTGATTAGTAACTATATGTGATTTATGGTGTACCGGGTTGTCCGCATGATTAATTATGGAGTCATATTGAATTATTTCTAATTTCAAAAGTGGATTTAGTGCAAATTTATTTGCATAAATATTTGGAATGTTTCTAAAATTGTTTTTATATTTTTATAACTACATTAATTATTTTTAGGATTTTACAAAATTGAGAAATCAATAATTTATTAATTATTTATCTTTAAATGATTTTCTGATTACATTTATTTGTAAAATATGTATTTAATTCTAGAATTCTTCAAAAATTATGAAACTCATATTTATTTAAGTTTGGAATATTTCGAGAATTTTAAAATTATTTTGGAAATTTTCGGGATTAATTTCACCCGCGTGTCGATTCATTTAATTGCTAAAAGCGGGTTTAAATTGTGTTTCAAAAATTATTTCAAAATTTCAAAATTTATGTTTTTATTAACTTCGGAATATTTATAACTTTTTATAACTACTTTCATGATTTTATGAATGTGTTTTAAGTGCAGCTCGGTTCGATAATTGTGAACTATGGGTATGAGTTGCGTTTCAAAAATATTTTAAAAATTATGAAAATTTTATGTTGTGAGTTTCTGGATTTTTTATAAAATTTTAAAACTAATTTGGTAAATTTTGGATTATTTTTACCTGCGTAATGGTTCGTTAAAACGCGAAATGAGAAATAAAAGAAAATATGGATTTAACGAGGACACGTATTGGTTTTTCTTTTCTTTTATGTATGGCATCTTCTCGATTCTTCTCGACTAAACTGGTAAGTATCGACATAAATAAATTGGTTTGGGGAAGGGCGTGCAAATCGATCTCTCTCTCTCTCTTGTCTGTTCTCTCTCTCTCCATTCTCGGTTTCTCTTGATTCGTCATCGTTCTCCTTCTCTTCCGGCGATTCCGCCGCTGGTTCCCATGGTTCCGATAATCTGTTCTGTTCCGGCTTTTTGGCAGTGGTTCAGTCATGATTATAGGCAAACATATACACATAGCTATGTTTGTATCTCAGTTGAGGTTATTGTTGTGTGCTCTAGTCTGTTTTCCGCTTTCTGCCTCCCTGTTTTCTTCACTCCCTCGCCGCCGATTTTTTTCCGGCGAGGGTTGTGTCTGTGCGTGTGTTCAGTGTCCGGTATGTGTATGGTTGCAGTTGATTGTGTGCATATGTTAACTATTGTGTTGCCTGAGTAGCTACCTGTGCCGCCGATTATTTTCCGGCCGTGCGCTCGTCTGTGCTTGTGGGCGCGTGAGGCGCGTGTTCTGTGTAGTATTCCTTTGAATGCTTATTTTAGTTCGCTGATATATTTTTCATTTTGATTGCTGCAGTGAATAAATTGAAAAGAGGTTTCGTGAAATAAAATTTATCGTGCAAAAATGAATTATAAATTAATCGGTAGGATTCGTAACGGAAACCCGAAATAATCGGTCACCTCCGAATCTTATCGCCGTCGGCAATGAGCCTCGGCGAGCCGGCGGTGGACCGTGATGATCATATTCTGAGTCCTAATTTAATAAATAAAAATAAAATATGAATTAAATGTAAAGTGCGAGTAATAACAAATAATAGTATTGAATTGGTGCTTGGGAATTTGCGGATATTGGTTGTGATGATTATGGATTGTGATTTGTTGTTATTGACGTCGATGATGTTCGACGGGTAGTCCGATAAACAAAGGTGACGCTGTCCGATTTCCGGGAAATCAAACTACGAAAATACGGGATCATATCCAGTAATTATCGGGCTTTCGAACGAGTATATATAAATATATATATATATATATATGTGTCGTATATGAAATCTGATTGTATGTGGTAGTAAACTGTTTTGCCAAAAGTAATAACCCTAATTTCGTAAAATAACTAATATTCGTATTTTCTAGAAACGAATACCGAACCGATTTTCGAAAATGTGAACTTTAACTGTTGTATGTATTATTTTAATATATGTCATTACAAGTCGGAACTTAATATCGAATGGGTAGATTGTTAGTGAGGATATGTCAATCATAATCGAATGTCTAAGTTAGGGTGTTTCGACCTTGTAGGTTCTAGTCGGAATGCCCGAGAATTGGCATTGGACGAAAGATAGTTGGTGGTCAGTCGAAAAGCTCAGTAAGGTTCCAACCAAAGGACTTAAGTATTGAGGTTGAATCCAGAGTGATCTAGTAGATATACAATAAAGCCTGAGCGACAGAGTCGGCTCAGAGTCGATCAGTAATAGTTGTAAAGCCCTGTAAGGCAAGTACTTCTGAACTTTTCTTCAAGATATATCGCAAATATTTTCGAACTGTTTTATAATATGTTGCTATCATTCAAATTAACTCATGTTTTATATTGCAAGTGTTTTAAACTATTTAACCTTGAACCCTGATTTTTCTTGATCTTGAGCCATAAGCCTTATCCTTTGTAAACCATCCTTTATTGATTTCCAGATACCAAACCACCCAAATATGATACTGCTCCCCAAATGTATAGCTACCAAACACCAAACATTGGAAGAAAATTGTTTGAGAACATAGAAACTTTTATACCCCAACCATTCTTTATAACATCAAAGAACTATACCTTGAAAAATCATTATTTGTCTAATACCTGATCCTTTTACAAACTGAAAACCGTTTCTTATACATACCCTGATATACCCTTGTGATACTCATGAATCGCATTACGCTTTTATACCAATGCTTTATCGTTGTTGATTATGATCTTGCTTATTGAATTACATTGTTTATTATACTAAATTGTTTTAGAATTGGATAGTTTTTTTTATGTGGACCAGATTCGTGGTCGAATTAGGCCAATGTGTGCCTTGGATCCAGTTCGTAGAGCAGAGCTGTGTGCTTCGCTCGGGGTTAGTGCGTGACTGATCAGCAGCCTAACCTTGGTTTTTAAAACTTAAAATGAATATCCAATTCTAATGATTAGTTAAAAAGAAACTTGATTCCTCTGAATCATCTCATTTGATCATTGTTTAACCTCAATTATCGTTATTATGACTTGCTGAGCTAGTTAGCTCACTCTTGCGAATCTTTTTATATATTTTACAGTTGAAAAGGATATGGATGATAGTGAAGTTCCCCAGTCCAAAGTGCGGGCTAAGGTTCCAATTTGAGATGGATCGAGCTAGCAAGAACTTTATTTGGTAGTGAGATAGTAAGATTGTAAGAATAATTTCATTATCTGTTGTAAGTTAAATTAGTTGGGAATTGGTACATTGTAATAAAGGCTAGGGTTGTGGCTTGTTTTCATACTTTAACCTGTTGTGATCCGTGGTTGTGTTAAGCAGGGTCATTGCAAACAATATTTCTTCTACAGGTTTATATTTTGTGTATGTGTTGTGAACCCCAAACTTTTGACCCGGGTTTGGAGGGCGCCATATAATGTCTCCAAATCTTCAAGGCGAATACTATTGCTGCTTGTTCCATGTCATGAGTAGGATACTTCTACTCATCAGGTTTCAGTTGACTAGACGCATATGCAATAACTTTTTCATGTTGCATCAAAACACAACGTAATCCCTTATGAGAAGAATTTTTATAAATTACAAAATTTCCTTGATCATCTGGAAGTGACAAAACAGGTGTTGTGATCAATCTCTTCTTCAATTCCTGGAAACTTTCTTCACACTTCTCATTCTATATAAACTTCTCATTTTTCATGGTAAGCTTCATTATAGGTGTCGCAATCTTCGAGAAATCTTGAACAAATCTTCGATAATATCCTGCTAATCCTAAGAAACTTCTCACTTCTATTGGTGTTTTCAGCCTTTCCCAATTCATGATAGCTTCAATCTTTGCCGGGTCCACTTTGATCCTTTCATTACTTACTATGTGCCTTAAGAATTGAACTTCCTCTAACCAAAACTCACACTTTGAAAACTTGGCATACAACTTCTCCTTTCTCAAAATTCCCAAAGCTATCCTTAAATGCTCCACATGATCTTCCGTTGACTTCGAGTAGATCAAAATATCATCTATAAACACACTGATAAACTTGTCCAAATATTCCTTAAAAATTATGTTCATCAAGTCCATAAATGATTCTGGGGCCTTGGTCAATCGAAAAGACATCACTAGAAATTTGTAATGACCAAACCTTGTTCAAAAAGCTGTCTTTGGTACGTCCTCAGGTTTAATCTTTAGTTGGTGATATCCAGATCTCAAATAAATCTTGGAGAAATACTTGGCTCCTTTCAGCTGATCAAGGAAATCATCGATTCGAGGTAATGGATACTTATTCTTAATAGTAAGCTTGTTAAGTTCTCGATAGTCGATGCATAATCTCATGCTTCCGTCCTTCTTCTTAACAAATAGTACCGGTGCACCCCATGGGGATACATTGAGTCTAATCACCCCTTTTTCCAATAACTCTTGCAATTGCTTTTCCAATTCCTTCATTTCAACAAGCACCATTATGTACGGGGCCTTAGATACTGGTTCCATTCCAGGTGCTAAGTCGATCGCAAACTCAATTTTTCTTTCTCGAGGAAGTCCTGGTAACTCGTCCGGAAATTCATTTACCACTGGAATGTCTTCCAGTTTTGCTGGCTCCTGATTTCTATCTATCATATAAGCAATGAAATTATCATATCCTTGTCCGGCATCTTCAAGATTACCTTCTTATTACGACAGTCTATCGGAGCATCATGCTTAGATAGCTAGTCAATTCCTAGAATAACGTCAAACTCTCCTAACTTAAAGGGTATCAAATCAGCATCAAACTTATTGCCAGAAATCTCAATCTCATAGTCCGTACACACTTGGTTAACAGATACACACTCTCAATTTTCTAATTCTACAGTCATAATCTTATTTAACAATTCAACTGGACATTTCAACTTATCAACAAAATTTTGAGAAATAAATGATCGAGTTGCTCCCAAATCTACTAACACTTTAGTACATAAAGAATTCACAGTAAATGTACCTTCCACAACATCAGTGTCCATAATAGCATCCTGCACAGACATGTCATTAACTCTATCCTTGGGAAGTCCATTCACTGTTGGAGTAGATCCCATGATTCTTAACGCATTACTAACTGGGAATGATGTTTTGCAATCCCTTGCTATGTTTCATGGCTTTCCACACTTGAAAAAGGCAAACCCAATTGCTGAAACTTTGCCTGCCTGATTCCTAGTAGGCTGATCCTTATTTGTTGGCTCTCTGGATGATTGATTACGGCACTCCCTTGAATAGTGCCCCCTCTAGTTGCATCTATAGAAGACCACATTCAGCTTGTTGTAAACTCCTCCATGTTTCTTTCCGCATACCTGGAATTCTGTTAAAGCTGGCCTCTGCTGGGTTGGCTGGTTCCCAGTGGCTAGACGGTTACCTTGTCCTCCGTCACAGGCATTCTGCCTTTTAAAATTAAAATTCCTTCCAGGCTGGAACTTGCCTTTCCTCTGATTAAAATTTGGAAACTTCCCTGATTACGACTACCCTTCATTTCCCTCAAACTTCCTCTTCTTACTCTCATTCTCCTTCTATGACATTTCACTCGTTGTCTCTGCAATCATAGATTTCTACACTACTCCTGCATACGTATCGAACTCAAATATAGCGACTTTCCCTCTTATTTATGGGTTAAGACCTTGCTGGAATCTCTTAGATTTCTTGCTGTTAGTGTCCACATATGACGGCACAAACCTAGACAATTTCTCAAACTTACTATCATAATCTTCCACTGACATATTTCCCTGTTTTAACTCCATAAATTTCAATTCCATTTGATCCGGAACAAACTGAGGGAAATACTTTTCTAAAAATAACTCCGTGAATCTATCCCACGTAATATCATTTGTACCTGCCAATGTCTTAACAGTTTCCCACCAGTAGGTGGCTTCATTCTTCAGATAGTAGCTTGCAAACTCAGTTTTCTGTTCCTCTCTCACCTTGACTAAAGCAAATGCTTTCTCAATTTCCTTTAACAAAACTATGGCTTCAATAGGATCTAAAGAACCTTTATATTTTGGTGGATTCACTGCCTAAAAAGTCTTAAAGGTTACCTGAGGATTGGCCTATCTCTGTTGTTGTTGAGTCAGGTAAACTGTTTGTTGAGCCAAGATTTGAAGAATCTGGGCTACAGTTAGGTCTATAGGACCTGGATTTGCATTCTGGTTATTGTTGTCTTGGTTGTTGTTATTGGTTTCTTCATTCTGGTTGGTAGTACGGGTATTTCTTATGGGAGGCATTTTCTATAAAGAATCAAACAACTTATTTAGCCTTCAAAGCAAATCCTTTTTATGAAAAGTTTTTGTAAAACATAAATTTCTCTTTTTGAAAACATTTTCAATGGTTGAACTAAGTAAATTGCATGTTTTTTACAGAATGTAAATAATTAGGGGATAGGGTGCATTTATCACAAGATTTTATAACTGGTGCGGCAAGTAAGATAAAACAGGTACAGTAATGTAAATGATAATGCCAGATAGGAAATGTATTGATATATATGTCAAAGTTTGGTAGTACAAGCGTGAAAATATTTTTACAAAAACAAAGGTACAACATGCCTATCCACTAGTTAGTAAGTCTAGTCTATATATATATATATTAACCAAAAGTGTATTGACACACATTACATACTGATATACATATAATAACTATCACAACATCTCTGTCATCTAGCTTCATGGAAACTCTGGTCCACTAAGCCTTGCAAGATCCTCTAATACCTCTCTGGCCCATCATATAAGAGCATCTGGGGCCGCATACTCACAAGTAGCTCCATGAAGTCTAGCCTCAAGTATTCTACGAGTCACATGAATCTCATCCTGAAGCTCCCTCGCACTCCTGTCAATATATATATTCCTTATAATATGTTGTAGTTCCTGAATCTGAGCCAACAGGGCCTCTCGCTCCAAAAGGAGAGCCTCATACTTATGGTAAGGAACATGGTGTGGAGTAAACTGGAAAGATGCACCGGCAACCGAATGTCCGGTAGAGTCAGAATCAGCAGGTGGGGGTCCTCGAATAGGTGATCTCACACCAGGAGGTGAATTGGCTCGCAGTGGTGCAACAGTCACAACATGAGGTAATATGGCTGGCACTGGTGGAAGAGCATGGCATGGATCAGATGATGGTCCTCGAATTGAAGACTCCGAATGATCAGATGATACAGGGATAAAGGAATCTGTCATCGATGCTATCTGAAAACCACGTCGCTAGATAAGAATTTCGAATCTTATCACGAATCATACCAAAACCTACCATATAGTCACATTCAACCTCTCGACGTCCTATTTCTCTATTTCTTAATCCTAATCTTAACCCTCTACCCGTTCTCGACAATCTAGGCTTGTGGCAGTGAATTTTAACTTGTAGCTCTAATACCAAACCTGTGGCGCCCTCCAAACCCGGGTCAGAAGTTTGGGGTTCACAATACACACACATACCATATATAAACCTGTTTATGAAATTAATATATGCAATGACCCTACTTACCATAACCACGGATCGCAACAGGTTAAAGTATGCCAAAAACCTGAAAACCTAGCTCGCACACTTGTGTGGGGATGCTCGCTACCACCAGTTTCCTTTTTAATCTGGTCCACATTTAAAAATAATTCAATTCTATAATAACAACATGATAAACTGTAATGACTGGGAAATTACGCTTGTATTATATCGTAATAAAGATAAATTAAGTGTTTTATTATGTCATTTATGTGTAATTAGTTATAAAACCCTAATTGTTACGTGCTAAATGTATTCTCTATTGTCCGGGTATTTTCAGGGTATTTTTCAGATATTTATTTCGTATTTAAAGCCTTTGTATCAAAAGTTATATGACCCGAACTATGATTTAATAGATGATATTTAAAATAAAATAGTTGGCCTTATTTTTCTTCGAACGGCTTGTACCATCGCGTTATTCTGAACATCTAGATATTTTATAAATTTTTTTGTTTCGCAAAAAATGACTTTTCCGGGCCCCATTGAGTGTTAAAAACCCCCAAAAATCATATTTTTATTTTTATAAAATTATAGGACTTTCATTTATATAATTTCTTTTCATTTTTGAATTATTCACAATTTTTGGGAATTTTTGGCGTATATATTGTTTATATTAATTATTTAAAAATTAAAATTTAATACTCAAAAATTATATAATTAGGGGCCAATTAATTTTAAAAGATGTATAATTAGGGCCTTAATTTTAATTAGGAGTCTTACTTTACCTACTATAAATAGCCTAATTTTTATTTAATTATTAAAAATCAGAAAATTATCAAAAATTCTCTGCAGTCGGGTCAGGTTTGTCAGAATCGGGTCGAAGAATTAACCAGTGATTTTGATTGATTTTCTGCACCGAATCAAGTGATTCAAGTACTCAAATAAAAGGTTTTGACCTGTTCTTTCTATTTTTACCATCAATTTCAAGTTTTAATTCGTATATTTTGATTTTTGATTTCTAGGGTTATGTATAAATTTGGTTTTTTTGATTCTAAGGTTATTAGGATGATTTGATGATTGATATAGCTTCTCTGTGATGTTTAGTTGATTCATTGTATTTAATTGAACTAACGATTCCTGGATAGTGATATTCGATTATTAGGGTGTATACTTAATTTTTGATTTATAAGTTTTTGATTTTGGTGAATATTTGGTTCTTGAGATGTTAGGGGTTTGATTATATAGTTCATAAGTTTTGATTTGAGCTATTAAAATTGAAGGTTCATGTACAAATGAGTGACTTTGATAGTTGGCCGGAGTTTTGATTGATTTCGCCCGAGAAGTTGATTCAGGGATGTTATTGGTTCGTTTTGGCCGGAGATAAACTGTTGTAGTGATTTGGAATTAAAACCCTGTAAAAACTACATCAAACGATGTTGTTTTTGGCCTGATTTAGGATGGCCGGAATCCTGGCCGGTGGCCGGATTCTGGGAATTTTCCGGTCATGGCCAGGATTCTGGGAATTTTCCGGTCATGTTCTTCATGACCTGGAAATGGACACGGTTGACCCATTTAGATTACTCGGTTTTGATCCATTTTTTGTCAGAGATTAGTTTCTGACAAATGGTTCTGAGAAATTATTTTTATTTTTCTTAATTATAAAATCAGTTTTTATTTATTTTATAAATTGATTAATTATTTATGTAATTAATTAATTTATATTATAAATTATTCTGAAATATTTTCTAAAAATCAGAATTACTTATTTATTTAATTATTTATTATTTATTTGTTAATTATTAATTATTTAAGAATGATTAATTATTTTGATAATTAATCAAATTATTTTCAATAAATTATAATAAATTCATTTTAATTCCAAAAATTATGGAAAAATCATTTTTAATTTTGATTTTCCCCAAGTTATTATTTAAAAATATTTTAAAGTTCAATATTTAGTAATAATTATTTATATTGAATAATAAATTAATTTATCTGTATTTATCGAATAATAATTGAATCATTTATCCGATTTGAGCGAAACGAAAGCCCTTTGACTTAGAAAAATGATCCGTTTTCATTAAAAATAGTATTAAATCCTAATTTCTTGTAGATACGAGTCGACTTTCGATATTTAATTACTTGTAAGCCTTATTGTGTATAAAAATGAGTCCAATAAATCCCGAAAAAATAGGAAATGAACCAGATATTGTTTAGTTAAACAGCGAGTCGATTTCGATTCTAAAACTTATTCTAAACCTAGAATGACTATGTGATTATGTCTTTATGTGAATTATGTGGTTAATTGAGTCTTATCTGCTAATAATTAGTATACGAGTTACTAATACGCGTATGGGTACACGATAAGGGCTATGTGAAGTCGATTTGAGATGCGATTGAGATGCAGGATGACTAAATAAGTCTATTTCTTTGATAGAAGCAAAGGCAACAAGGCGAGTCAAGTCGTTGATAAAAGACAGTGAAGTAATTGGAGTAGATCGCGTGAAAGGCAAGTTTTTCCCCTATTCTAATTTTAGAATAGTGAAATTACTTCAGATTCTTATCGCAATTGCACACTTATGATTCCTGTTCACAAACATTGATACACAATTGTTATTCCTTAGTTCGTATTTCATTTCAATTCCTAATTTCTCCTAATTCTTTGAATCCTCTATTCATATTCCAATAATTATACACATATAAATATATTATGATATACTCTAATGTTAGAATATATCAAAGCATACCGATTCTTCTGGTTGCTCTTCAATGGAATGGGTGGTGATGATTAGGATCAAGTTTACACTTGATCCTAAGGACCGGGAATTAACCGGATCCTTGTGTTGAGCCATGGAGCCTGGGTACCCGAATGGATCTATATATTAAGGTATGGAGCTGCACTGTATCTTGGCTGATCAATATGATATAGGTGTGAACTTGTGTCCAGTTTAGTTCGTTTGACATTCGCCGATAGTGGCCTTTGTTCTTTTCTTGCGAGGTTATGTCTTTGCAGATGTAACCAAATTACCTGTATATTTAACTTACTATAACACTATATATATATTGCGGACTTGTTGAGCGGCTTATGGCTCACCCCTTTCTTGTTATTATTCACCTTATTTTTTCAGTTAAGAAGGAAAATAAAACCTATCAAGACTCGAGTGGTAAAAAATCAGTCAAGCCGCGGGACCCTCTCATACCCAAGTTGTTGATCCCAATCCAAGAAGAAAGCTTTGAGTTGCCTGAACAGGTGTAGTGTAGATAGTTAATGTGTGTGTTTTTGAATAATTGAAAAAAGTAGTTTAAAACTTGCTAGACAATGGGTTGTAATAAAGAGACTTTGTAAGATTTTAAATTTAGTTTGTAATAAAGTTAGATTGTGGTTCTTGTTTTCATACTTCAACTTAAAAAGATCCTGGATAGTATAAAAGGGGTTTATATATATATATATATATCTTTGTTTAATTGTTGTACGGGTTGTACAGGTTTGGTGATTAGCAACTGGTCTTGAGGGCGTTACAGATTTGGCATCAGAGCTGTAGGTTTGGTCCCTGAAAACAAGAACATTAGGATTCAGATAAGATAGGAAGATCACATGAGATAGGAAGAGGAGTTCTAGGGTTTAGATAAGTTTAGGTTAGGAAGGTATAAGTTTTAGAATTGCTAAGTGACCTTTTCCTTTCCTTGTGGTATTGTCAGATGGCATCATCAGCGGCATCCGATAGGACGGTGACTGGACCAGCCGCACCAGCTATACCCCCAGTATCAGCACAGATGTTTCCACCACTTCCACCACCACCACTACCTCAGGAGCCAGCACCACCAGATCCAAAGTATATACCAGATTCAGTAGAGATGTTTGATCCATTAGAGTTCTTTGAGCCGATGCTTCCACCTCACTTCCGATAGAGTATCAGTTTATCCCAGAGATTGAGCCAGAAATTCCACCAGCAGTATTACACTACTAGAAACACGTCAAGACATCGGCTAAAAACCGATGTCTATGAATGCAAAAATCCGATGTCTTCGTGGGTGATGTTAAAGACCCTCCCCCATTTAACATCAGTTTTAAACTGATGTTAAAAACAACATATAACATTAGTTTTTTTTGTTTAAAACCGATTTCTATATCTTGATATTAAAATTCTCATGCATATCTAATCTTCATATATCATCATAACATGATATTTTTATCAATTTAAATATATGTAAGCTAAGAAAAATCTTTCAATTTAACCATTACACTGATGTTAGTAGTACCAGTAACAACAGTTTTCATTAAACAACCGATATTAATAGTACCTTTGACATCGGTTCTTCATTGGTAACTGATGTCTATTTGTGACAAACTGATGTCTATAATGCTTAATAACATAAGTTTTTTGTTTCAAGTTTTTTTGGTTGTAGTCTTTAACATTGGTTTTTACTGATGTCAATGGTCAACTAGAACTGATGTATCAAGCTTTGATAGACATCATTTTTTTATTTTGTAGCAGATGTTTATAGTATTACATTAACATCAGTTTTATGTCAAAAAAACATGATAAATGGTTTTGTTTTAAAATCAGTTGGTTTGTATAAAAGGATGTCTGATCACCTGTTTTATCCATGCAAAAATCAGAAACACAGATGCCAAAAAATTGCCAGAAAACCAAGCAATTTCCATTTAACAACTAAATTCAGCTTCAATATTTACCAAACTATCATTCAATCTCCAACCATCCAAATTAACATCCCAATCTCCAAACATCCAAATTATCATCCCAACATACTAGCTACATAGTTTCAAATCTAAACCACCAAACATGAAGTACTAGACATTCATCCATAATCTTTTCTAATTACTAGTTACAATCTGAATACATGTAACCAAAATAAAGGTATTTTTCAGATTGTAATATGGGTACCAGTCGCCAAGCTAGAGTCGCCAACAACTACATGATGGATTGGATATAATCAAGCGTCTCATAGCGAACGACGTCAATGTCCTCCTCTGTATAAGACTTGCGACTCTTGGAGGCCCACTGGAACACAAATAAACCTATGTCATTCCTCAACCAACTGAAAAGTAATATTCTGTTAGGTCACACACACACTGTAGAAGGGGGTTGAATACAGTGTATAGCACAATCAAATCGAATTCAAATAACACAAGTAACAGAAAACAGACTTTATTCAATGCAATAAACTCTGTTACAATATGGAACTGTTCTCTCTCAGTGATGAACAAATATCACGAGAGCTGTTACGGTTACAATGAATAATATTCTCGATAATGATAACACTTATAGTGTAAACCCTATGTCTATGTTTATATACTACACAGTTACAAGATAATCGCTAATTGATATGGAATATAATTCTGCTTCCTAAAATATATCAATCAGATATCTTTTCTTCCAAGTATTCCATTCTTCATAGAATTCCTTCTTCATGCATATCTCTTCTTACGTTTATCTTGATCTTCTTTCCTTTCAATCAGCCACCTTCCTTATCTGAAAGTTTCCTTTAAGTTCTGATATTATCTCCTGATAAATATCTCCTGAACCTTAAGTACTGATCACTTAAGTTCTGACTTCAGTATAAGTGTTAATTTCAGTTAAATACTGATTTGTCTTGTTTAAGTAAGATCTGAAAACTAAACATAAATCATATTAGACATGACATTATCAAATATATCTAACAATCTCCCCCAACTTGTAAATTAGCATAATATACAAGTTTAACAGATATTTGATGATGTCAAAAAAATTAAGTACAAATGCATGAGAAATTAACTAGATAACTACAACTTACAGTCCTTACAACTTTACCAACTTTAACTTCTGATAACAACTTCAGTCTGTATATATATCAGAATTTGTGCAGTCGTAGATCTTGACTTGGCTTCACTTTCTGATCTCTCTGATATCAGGAGTTGTTCTGAGATAGTTCTTTAACAAACATCTCTCAGCATATCTGAGTTCATCAATCATCCGCCTTTCAGCATCTTTGAGTTCTGCAGAATCTTCACCAGTTTGAAAGATAGCAGCCCTGAGATCATTTATTCTAGCTTTCCTTATGTCCAGATCCAGTCTGATCAAATATACCTTGTCAGACTCAAGATTGAATTCTACAGCCTTATAACCCAGAAAGGTAGTTATAATCTTAGTAGAGTGAGGCTTCATCTCAATAATATCACCCTTTTGATCTCTATACTTTGGAAGATATGTGCTGTCAGACTTTACAGAATAAAGTCTTTTCTGTCTCTGAATTTGAGTCTTCAAATAGTTTGCATCACTTTTTGTTATTTTGTCATTCAGTTGAAGTAAGAATAAGACATGTTCTAGTTCTTCAAAATACATCAGTGGTATAGCATTTTCCCTTATATGATAAACCCTACCATCTGTCATGAAATATAACAAGATGTGTTCTTTCAAGTAGGAATGGTAGACCATCTGTACAGATTCTAGTTGATTCAATCTTTCAGGAGTTGCTCCAACACCTGGTTCACTTAAGGAAGTTGGATCATTGGTTGTGTTCTGCACTCTTCTTTCATCAGCACTACCCAATCCAGATTTATCTCTTGTCTCCTTTCCAGTAACCACTCTTACTTCAAAACCACTTGCTGCAGTCTTCAAAGGTTGAGTCTGTTTGGCTTTAGTGAAACATGGTAGGAGTAACCTTGATGATTTAACATGAGCAATGTCAGAGGTTTCCTTTGATTTATCTTCTGATATCAAGTCAACTTGAGCTATGTCAGAGATTGCTTGCTTCATGTTTATACCAGAACTAACTAAATCTTGACTCTGAACAACTTGAGCCATGTCAGAGGTTGTCTTAGAAATCTTCCTTGAAGTCAGAGTAAGATCAGCATCTTCAACAGAAATTTCTTCATCCAGAAGAGGCACATAAACCTTTATAGGTTAACCAACTTTTTCTTTGCCCTTGGACCTTGGATCTATCTACAATTGTGATTTGACCTTAGTTGCCACATGATTTGTCCTTTCTTTTATCACAATGCCTTTAGCCGTAGGAAGTTTCTCTTTACAAACAGAAGCTTCAGATTTGGAGTTGACTTTTTCTGACTTAAGTCTAGCTTCTTCTTCCATTAGACTCTCAAAGTCCATTCCTGGATTCTCTTTCAGAAATAACTGTTTTGAAATTTCTTCATCAAGATCCAAATGTTCATCAGAACTTATCCTTTTACCAGTATCAAAACTTTTTCTATGACTTGTAGTTCCAGCTCTTCTTGATGAGAGACCTCTACCTTGACCATGACCTCCACTCATTCCAGAGTTTCCCTAGTCATCTTTTTCATCATCCTTCCCCTTCAGTGTCTTAACAGTTTTGCATTTGGACTTAATTACTTTCTCCCCCTTTTTGGCATCAGCAGGTAAAAGAAGAGAGACAAGCAATTCCACTGAGGATTGAATTTCATCGAGTTGAGATTGCTGAGAAGCTTGATTTTTCAAAATTTCATCAATCTGAGATTGTTGCTTCTCTTGGGTTTTCTCAATGTAAGCAACTCTGTCAAAGGTAGGTTGGAAAAAACTTTTCTTTTCAAGTTTCATAGTCATTTCTTGCTTGAGTAATGCTTCTTGAATTTTATGCACCTCGGCATGAGTTGTTGAGTGTTGACCGTGAAGGTGTCTAGTACTTAATGCAGTAACTCTCAACTATGTTTTGAAATCATCATTAACTAGCATCTCATCAGCTTTTTCCATGTGCTCAGCAAGAATTCTTTCATTTGGAACTAAGGTAACTGTGTTCCACTCCTTAGTCCACTCCTGTCCTCTAGGAGTTTCAATCCAAGGTACTGGTGCATCTCCTCTAATAAATTTTTTAACTAGTTCAGCTTTTGAAGGAGCTTGTAGAGGTGCATGTCCAAAAGGACCAGCTTCATCAACATCTGCATTTGTAGCAGCATCACCAGTATCATCAGCATTTGCAGCATCAGAACTTACAGAGTCAACATCCTCTGATAAAAGAACAGTATGAGAGGCTATGGAGGCTTCAACATCATCCTCTAAATGCTGATCTGCTTCCAAGTTCTGATCAACAGCCTGTTATGGATAAAAAACTAAGGTTATTATTTTCTGTATTTATTACTAAGGTTCGGGAGCTCAAGGCCTTTAATGGCTGCTCTCATGTTTCGTAGCTTAACTCTGCCTTTACGAGATGCCTATGTATCTCAGTGAATTAGAGAATCAAGCCAAAAAATGTAGTTATGATCTGTGGGGTGAGGCCCCTTATATAGATGTGGGAGTCCTTGAATTGGACTTGGTATAGGAGACTTGGTAGCCAAGTCTCAGAATTGGAATGGACTTTGGAGTCCTAAATAGTAGGAAACTGATTCCTTATCCTTCTAGGTACTTTAGAGGTAAATCTGCAAGGATTTATGTCCTTATTGGGACTCTTTTCAATAGATGATTTTTCCTTTATTAATTAATTACGAAATTAATTAATATTGAGGTTTTTTGGGCCTTCTTTGTTTAATCAGACCTGATCTGGTCCATCAGGCCTGATCAATGTATTAACCTTTCTGGTCTGAATGTCATACATCTTCTTATTGGGCCTAGCAGCCCAAATAATTTATAATTAGTGTAATATTAATTACACAATCAGGATTTATTTATCCCTATCATTTGCCCCCCCAACTTTTGGGAAACCGTGTCAGATTTTGCAAAAGTTAAGTTCGTTCATTCCCTTTCAGGGTACCGTTTTGCGTAAAGTGTGGAGCAACCTACACGTTTACAATGGTTTGCCTTGTACGCGGCTCCAGGGTTTGTTAAAAAACTTCCCTCCTTATTTTCTTACCTTCTCCCTATTTTTAGGAATTTTCTGGTATTTTTTCAGGAATTTTCCCTTTTTCCCGGGATTTTTCCAAATTTTCTGCAATTTTCCACAAATGTTTTCAAATTTCCAGCCCTTTTTCGACCAGGATCCTAGTCGAAATTTCGACCTGGATCCTAGTCAAAATTTGGGCCAGCTTTGCAATACTAGGATCCATGACCTGGAATTCGACCAGGATCCTAGTCGAACTTTCGACTTGGATCTAGGTCGAAAATTTGCCCTTGTTTCAATTCCTGGTCGTGAGGTTTCGACTAGGATTCACGACCTGCATTTTGACCAGGATTCTAGTCGAAACTTCGACCTGGATCTAGTTCGAAAATTCTTTGCTTTCTATTGCTTCCTGGTCGACAAATTTCGACTAGGATTCACGACCTGGTCTTCGACCAGGATCCTAGTCGATTCTTCGACCTGGATTTTAGTCTAAGTTTCTGAACCCCATACTTGAAAAACGTTGTGCTTGATTCGACCTCGATCCTGGTCTTGGTTTCGACCTCAATCCAGTTCAATTATAACCGTAATTTTTGGGTGTTTGTTCGAAGGTTTTCGAGAAAAATTTATGACTTGAAATTCGACCTGAATCCTAGTTTTTTATACCCGTTATTTTTGGGTGTCTGTTCGAAAGATTTCGAGCAGAATTTATGACTTGAAATTCGACCTAAATCCTAGTTTTGATACCCGTTATTTTTGGGTGTCTGTTCGAAAGATTTCGAGAAGAATTCACGACTTGAAATTCGACCTGAATACTGGTCTTTTTGGGCTTCCTTCTAATCCATTTTTGATCGGGCCTCTATTTGTGTCTGATCTTCTTTTTGGGCCTTACATCTTTTAGGGCTTTGATTTGGGCTTTGTATTTTTCCAAATCCTAATTGGATTTGGGCCTTCTAACTCTTATGGGGCCTTGTATTTTTCCAAATCCTAATTGGATTTTGGGCCTTCTAACTCTTACTGGGCCTCTTATTAATCTGGGCTTAATATGTCAAAATACCCTGTTTAGAATTCTATAGAATTCTCGGGAATTTTATTTAATTTCTCCCTTGGAATATTCTGGAATGTTCCATTTTCTGGGCTTTCTCTTTGGGCCTCCATCTTTACTGGCCTGTTTGTCCCTTCAACTTCACTTTTCCTCCTATATAAAGGAGTGAGTAGAGTCTACTGCTCCTCACTTTCTCATTTCTAAATTCTTCTTCTTTCTTCTTCTGTTAAGAATCTTAGAGCAATAACAGTAAGTCGGAGTATCTTAAGACCCAAAGCCCTTTTTTAGGAACTTTACTTCAGGTAAAATTTATCCCTTCACTTCTTGTGCTTGTTTACGCATAGTTTGCGCTTTTAAAACTATCTCTTTATGTGCCTTTTTTTCAGATGGCTGATAAGAAAATAACTCGTTTGGCCAAGATGAATGTGGCTAGAAAGTCCAACAAATTCCCTATTCGATCAAGGTACACTTCCTTGATCAATATGATCAACACCCGAGGCGACGAGTACCCGTCCGATGCGCATCTGGACGCGCACGACCATATAAGTGCCTTGCGAGATCCAAAAGAGCTGGAAAAGTTGAGTAGTTGTTTCAGAATCAAGGATCCTTTTAAACTGGTTCTTGCAGGTCCAGCCAACAGGGCCTGTCAATGGAGGTAGGACGCATTATGCGTCTACAGGGATACTCTAAGGGTATGTATCAGGCTTCCCTTTCATCCGTTTATCCTCGTTCTGCTAGCTGATGTGGGCATCAGCCCTTGCCAACTCCCCCTAATTCCTGAAGGCTCATTCTGTGCTATCTGTCGCAATGCACCAAGCACAATGTCCCCACTTCTGTTGTTGTTTTCAAAATGATTTTTCAGTTCAAGAATAGCCCTGATAAGAATCCGGGTTGGGTTTCTTTAAACCAGCGGCCAACTATTCCCCACATAGTGAACGGGAAGTCCATCCCTGACAATAACTTGGGGTGGAAGAAAGATTTCTTGTTCGTCATTTGGGAGGGTGGCGATTGAGGCACCCTATTTCGATCGTCTTTTGGGCTAGCCGTTGATGGGAGCCCAAACGATATAATTTTGTCCGAGGAGGAGGCCAGAGCTTTCAACCTCCTGACGCAAGATAATGGGACTTCCCATTCTTGGGATCTTATCAGGGAGACCGTTCTTGTAGAATGCGGCCTTTCTCCCGTCCCTAAGAAGAGTAAGTTTCCTTCCTTATATATTTCTTTCTTCATTTCCTTCATCTTCTAACTTTGTTAATTCCTCATCTTACTTATCTCATTTGTTGCAGTGGCTGAGAAAATTGAGGAGGCTACAAAGCCTAAGGACCTGGAGATGACCAGGATGAAGCGCGCTGGAAAGGTCTTTAAAGACCCGCGCCTTGGGGATCGCTTCCCGGAGTTCCTACTCCAAGCAATGGAACCAGGCGAAGAAGGCCCCAGCCAAGTTTTGCGCACCAAGCAAAAGCCAGGGCCTTACTTTCAACCTGCTTGGGGAATCCGGGGCAAGGATTCAATTGTTGGCAGCACAGCGCTTGCCAAGGAATGGTCTAAGCATTCCATGTCCCCAGTTGACTATCAAGACTTTGTCCTTCAACAGGACTTAGAGGGGAACGAGCTTTTTGGAGCTCAGGCTTTGACGACGGTGCATCTTTTCCTTTTCCCTTCATAGTTGCCTTTTTGATTTTCCCATCTCATACTTTAGCTGTGTTTCTTGTAGGCGAACGCCCATTTTTAAAGGGTGATTCACCAAGCCAAGGCTTGGAAGGTTGGCCTGGAGGATGCAAACAAGAAGCTGGAGGAGGCCAACCAAAGAATAGAGGCCCTTGAAGCCCAACTTGCCTCTTCCACTTCTGACCTGGAAACGGCCCGGGCCGAAAATGTTATCCTGAAGGCTCAAAAGGATAAAGCCTTTGACGGCTGGATGGACACTCAGGAGTTCAAGGACTTAATGGTGGAGCACGATACCCTCCTTCATCCAGTTAGCTACAAGGAAGGCTGGGATGCCGCGGTGGAGGCCATTCAAGATAAATTTCCAAAAGTCCTCGAACAGTCCTCCTTCCCTTGCCCTGTGTGAGTTCCAGCACTTGGGGGTGTTATAGACAAGCTCGCTGATTTGATCAAGGATGGCTCATCAGGGAGTTAAGGCCAAGGCCAAAAGAGGAAGGAGCTCGAGTCCATCTCTGGAGAGGAGGAAACTTCTTCTGAAGAGGAGCCTGAGCCCGTTACAAAGAAGGTCAGGGTAGAAGAGCCTCCAAAGGTAGCGCCTCATAGACCAGCGTCTCCTGCATCCAAAGCGTCCGAAGTCAGTTCCGAGGGAACCTCTACGGGGACTTCCGAGGGGACGACTGAGACATCCGAGGGGACGACTGAGACATCCGAGGAGACTTCGGATAGTGGTTCTGACGAATCCCAGCCTTCCAAGGCCTAAGTTTTTTTATGTATTTCTTCTTTATTAGACGATATTTGAACTTTGTAATTTTTATTGTTTTCGGTCGTTTTTTGCCCCAGTATCGTCGTATTTCTCTCTTGATTTTTCAAACTCAAGTTTATAACTTGGTTTTATATTTCACAATGCAATCAATAATAGGCCAAGATTAAGTTGAAGGTTTTATACTATAACTTGGTATTCTAGATACCTTACATGAAATAGGTTCAACCTTGAAAAAATCTAAACATATCTTCTATATGGAAAAATCCTAAGCAAGCAAAGCTTCAAGGTGCTTTTAAACCTACTTGTCATCCTAACAAGTGAGAATCATACTTTAACTATTTTACACATAGTAAACCTTCAGGTTTTGTGCATGCCAAGTTCTTGGGACTTCAAAACCATCCATAGTCTCCAGCTTGTAGGTTCCTCTACCCTGAACGCTCTTGACATTGTATGGCCCTTCCCAATTTGGGGCAAGCTTCCCTTTCTGCCCTACACCAGAAGCTTCCACTTTCCTCAAAACTAAATCACCTTGCTTGAAGAATCTTTCTTTAACCCTTAGGTTGTAGTAGAACGAAGCTTTTTTCTGATATTCCACTATCTTCGCATGTGCCTCATCTTGTACTTCATCAATTAGATCCAGGGCCAACTTTGCCCTTCTTCATTTTCCTCAGCATTGAAAGCTTGAATCCTGAGGGAGGAATGTGATATCTCTACAGGAACAACTGCTTCTGCACCATATGCTAACATGAAGGGAGTTGCTCCAGTCGTGACTCTACAGGTAGTCCTATAGGCCCATAGTATGGGGAGTATTTCATCCACCCAGTTATTCCTTGACTTCTCGATCCTCTTCTTTAGTCCATCCAGGATTATTCGGTTTGCCACTTCTGCTTGCCCATTGGCTTGCGGGTGGGTCATAGATGTGAATCGTAACTCGATTTCATTTTCCTCGCAATACTTCTTGAATTCCTCGTTGTTGAACTGTGTTTCATTGTCAGTGACTAGGATGCAGGGAATTCCATACCGGCACATAATACTTTCCCACAGGAATTATGCGACCTGCTTAGTTGTGATCTTGGCCAAGGGTTTGGCTTCAATCCACTTGGTGAAATAATCAATGGCCACAATCAGAAACTTCCTTTGTGTCGTGGCCATGGGGAAAGGCCCTAATATATCCATCCCCCACATAGCAAAAGGGATGGGGGAGTTGATAGAGGTCAGCATCTCGGGGGTTTGTCTAACAACTGGTGCGTTCTTCTGATAACAGTCACATTTTTTCACATATTCTTTGGCATCAGCCATCATTTCTGGCCAATAAAAGCCTAAACGGGTTATCTTATAAGCCAAGGCCCTGCCCCCCAAGTGTTGCCCGCATATACCTTCATGTACTTCTTCAAGAGCCAAGCGAGCCTCATCAGGCCTGAGACATCTTAAGTAGGGAATCACGAAAGATCTTTTATACATAATTCCATCTATCAAAGAGTATCTTAGTGCTCGAATAACCAATTTTCGTGCTTCAGTAGCATCATTTGGTAACCAGCCAGTTTGTATGTGAGCCTTAATAGGATCAATCCATGACATCTCCAAGCCTATAGGAGCCACAAGCTTAACATCAATGCTCCTTGTTTTCAAAACGCGGTAGTATACACTTCCAGAACTTTCTTCCATCTCAGATGAAGCAAATTTTGACAATGCATCTGCCTTAGCATTTTCCTCCCTTGGAATGTGCTCAACATGGTATTCATCGAATTAGGTCATCACGGCCCTTACTAGGCGGACATACTTAGCCATCGTCTCTTCTCTTGCCTCAAACTCTCCCTTCACCTGGGATATGACCAACTTCGAGTCTCCACGGACTTTTAAGTTCTTGACTCTAAGTGTCCCTGCTAAGCCAAGACCAGCTATCAGAGCTTTATATTATGCTTCATTGTTTGTGGTTGGGAAGTCTAGCTTCCTGGCATACTCAATTAAGAACCCATCAGGGCTTTGTAAAACCAAACCTGCTCCACTTGAATTCGTTTTTGATGCTCCATCAAAATAGAGAACCCAGTATTCTTTTTCCTTATTAACCTTCTCTTTATCCTCCTTATCAACTTCCTTGTCTTGAGGTATGTTATCTTCCTGCCTCCTGAATTCTTGGTTGGGTATGGTACATTCCACCACGAAGTCATCTAGTGCCTGGGCTTTTATTGCCGTTCGTGGCTTATACTTGAGATCGAACTCTCCCAGCTCTATTGCCCACTTAATCAATCTCCCACTTGTCTTGGGACTGTGAATGATATTTCTCAGGGGCTAATTCGTGAGCACCTCAATCTGATGAGCCTGAAAGTAAGGACGCAGCTTTCTCGAAGCCATTACCAAGGCTAGAGCAAATTTCTCAATAGTTGAATAATTCAATTCAGCATCATGCAGAATTTTGCTGACATAGTATACGGGTTTCTGGACTTTCAGTTCCTTCTTAACCAATACAGCGCTCAAGGCACTCTCTGAAACAGCTAAGTAGAAGAATAAAACTTCATTCAAAAATGGCTTAGCCAATAACGGGGCCTGCGCCATATATTTCTTCAATTCTTCAAAAGCCTTCTGGTTTTCCTCACTCCATACAAAGTCCTTAATGTTTTTTAATGACTTGAAGAATGATAGGCACTTGTCTCCTGACTTGGAAATGAATCGTCCCAATGCAACAACCCTTCCTGTGAGCTTCTGAACATCCTTGATAGTTTTTGGTGGTTCCATATCCAGGATTGCCTTTATTTTATCGGGGTTAGCCTCGATCCCTCTCTTGGAGACCATCAATCCAAAAAAATTTCCAGATCCTACTCCGAAAGCACATTTCGTAGGATTTAACATCATCTTGTGGTACCTCAGGACCTCAAAAGCTTCCCTCAAATGGGTTATATGATCAGTATTTACTAGACTCTTGACTAACATGTCATCAACATAGACTTCCATAGTCTTTCCAATAAGATCCTTAAAAATTTTATTTACCAACCTTTGATACGTGGCTCCTGCATTCTTGAGACCAAACGCCATAACAAGATAACAATAAACACCAAAGTCAGTGATGAATGATACCTTTGGAATGTCGTTCTTGTGCATCTTAATCTGATTGTATCCACTAAATCCAACCATAAAGCTCAGCATTTCATGCCCAGCAGTGGCATCTATCAAAGTATCGATCCTTGGTAACGGAAAACAGTCCTTAGGACATGCATCATTTAGATCAGTGAAGTCCACACACATCCTCCATTTTCCATTAGCCTTCTTCACCATTACAGGGTTTACTAACCACTCTGGAAATTGAATCTCCTCAATGAAGCCAGCTTCCAAAAGCTTCTCCACTTCCTGTTTTATAGCTTCTTGCCTTTCCGGAGCAAAACTTCTTTTCTTTTGTTTTACCGTCTTCCAATTTGGGTCCACATTCAGCTTGTGAGTAATCAGTTCCGGGTCTATACCTGGCATATCAGCTGCTGACCATGCAAAAACATCACTATTTTCTTGCAAAAATTTCACCAACTTCCCTCTAAGGGGCTCCTCGAGCGTTGCTCCAATAAAAGTCACCTTCCCAGGATCTTCGGGGGCCAAAGGAATTGAAACCAAGTCTTCTGCTGGCTTCCTCCTTTTCTCATCATTCTTTCGGATATCCAGATCTTCAATAGGAAGAACCTGCCCCCCCAACTCCATCTGCCCTCAAAGAGGCCACATAACAGCTTCTGGCCATTTTTTGATCTCCTCTTTCTTTTCCAATCCCATCTCGAGTCGGAAACTTTATAACTGAATGATAAGAAGAAGGGACTGCCTTGAAGGCATGTGTGGCGCCCTCCAAACCCGGGTCAGAAGTTTGGGGTCCATACACACACTGTTTACAACCTGCTGATAACAATAATAATAGATAATAATAATAATAATATGCAGTGACCCTACTTACCAACTACCACAGATCGCAACAGGTTAAAGTATGCACACAAGCTAAACACACTAATATATTACATACCGATTAAATCCCAACCATTCAAACTCAAACTGAGTATTAGACATATTACAAACTTTTACAAATTTACATTATTCCAAAAGAAGCCTACTAGCTCAGCTTCAACAGCCTTAATCCCTAGCTCTCGCATTAGACTGGAGATCCTTGCTACCAACTGGTTCCTTTTTAACTAGAAAGAGTATAAACATAATCGCACAAATGAGCTAACTAGCTCAGCAAGTCACAATGACAAAACTGAGAATAATAATCATCAAGTGAATATGGTTATGATATCAAGTGAACAATGGATTATGATTTAGAATTGGATACTATACTTTTATTTTAAAACCAAGGTTAGGCTGTTGATCAGTCACGCACTAACCCCGAGCAAAGCATACATCATTGCTCTAACTACTAGATCCAAGGCACACATTGGCCAAACTTGACCATTATATAGTCTGACCACGAATCTGGTCCACAATTTTATAAAAACAATCCAATTCCAACATAATAACAAAATTAAACAATAATAAACAATAATCAGAATCATTAACAACAGTGAGTGTTTAATAATGAAAGAGTTTCAACCCTTGTGTGGATCAATAAGGTACTTTCAAGGCTTGGATGTTGGGTACTGAAAGAATTGGATAACAAAGGAATCAATGTTTCAGGATTTTAAGAATTTGGTCTTTCAAAGCATAAGATACCATGGGTTGAGTATAAAATAATTCAGTTCAGTGTTTGGTATTTAGTTTGTATGTATTTGTGGAGTAGTATCGTAGATTTATGGTTCGTGTTTGGGTATACAATAATCAATGGCTTAGAAAGAATATTGTTCATGGCTCAAGAATAATAACTGAAATCAGGGTTTAGGTTTCTGTGCTTGAAAGCACTTGCAATGTCAACAAGACTATCAAGTATTACAATATCTCGAGAAAGTTTAGAACACTTGCCTGGTATTAGCTTACTATCCTGCACTCGCTTCCAATCATAATCGATTTACTCCTCAACTACATGTTTCCCTTTCCTACGTCTTGCCTCTTCTGCTCACATATTATAAGCATCTATCAATCATCAACTCGTAGAATTCTATTCAACACATACTTCTATCTACCCTTCGTTTTACCCAAATCCGATTAACGGATTGAAAATTATGCAATAATCAAGTAAACACCGAATGTATAGACCGATAGTCAATCAACAAGTCACATATAACACATAATACATCACATAATCAATGACAAATCATTTATAAAGAAGTCTCGGGTTATAAATAGGCTTTCAGGTATTTAAAATGATTTTTAAAACATTTTTCGGAATTAAAACGGGTCGTTGGATCAATTTCGGGTTAATAAACAGGGTTCGGCTGGCCAATTCTGGCTCCAAAACAATTTTATAATAATTATCGAGCCTTGGAAATAATTTAGAATAATATTTTAAAGCTCGAAACTATTTTTTGGAATTTTTAAATCATTTTTAAATGATTAAATCTAATTAAATAATTAATTAATATCAATTAACAATTAATTAAATCAATGAATCAATTAATTTTCGAATTAATTGACCAATTAATCAATTACAAATTAACTGAAATTAATTAACTAATTCATTCAGATTTATTTTTGAATTAAAAATAATTTTCGAAATTAAAATACTAATTTTTTTTAGAATTTTCAGAAATTAAAAATGAATTTTTATAATAAAAATAAAATAGGAAATATGAGTTTTAAACATTTTATAAACAGGAATCCTATTTTTGAAAACTTTGCAAACTACAGGGACTAAACTTCACCATCTTCAAAACTACAGGGACTAAACTGCAATTTTGCAGTTCCAGTCGCCGAAAAATCGGGGGTGGCCGGAGAAGACGATCCCTGCGTCCTCACCCCACCAACACCTCCAGATCAACACTACACAACATCAGGAACTTGTTCATGCAATCAAAACATTCTAATCATCCCTGTTCTGGCCGAAAATTGGCCAAGAACATCGCTGATTTCCGGCGAACGTCGTAAATCTTTAAAACACAACTCCCTTCGATTCAAGCAGCCTCTGTTAACGAGCTATATATCAATCGATTGCAAATTTCATAAGGAACACAACCCACTATAATTAACAGCTAATAACCCTTGAATCAAAAACCCCCAAATTTCAATTGAAAACATTCATACAGGTTATAAACCCTAATTTTAAAATTCGAAAATCAAACTCAAATTTGAACATGTTATTGAACTCCAAATCAGACGTATAATATACCAAAATCATCAGGAAAACAAGCTCTACAACATGCAATCATCAAATCATACAAACAATCATCCGAACAAAAATTCATATTTTTCATAAAAATAATTCGAAAATAAATAAATTTTTAGAAATTAAACCTTTGGTTCTGAAGCTGTATAGATTACAGATTCTGATAGAGCTTCTCAAGACCTTCAAATCCAGTACTCGAGCTTTTCAAACAAAGATCAATAACACCTTCAAAAGTTGGTTTGATTCTTGAAACAGTTTATGAATATAGGATTTTTCTCTGTAAAATTATATATTTATCTGTCTGCAAATAATTTTGATACGGATATAAAAGACTATTTATATTTACGGAAAATTAGTATCCCGTTGGATCATTCCGGATATAAAATGGTACGTTTATTTGTAAAAACTGATCAAAACGGTATCGGTTTTCGGGATAATTATCTAAATCAGTACAATTTGTACTGCGGTCTTGGTCTCAGCGCCTGGTTACACGTAGTACGAAGTGATAATTGTGATAGTTTAATAAAAAGCTTCCGTTTATCGAAAATACTGGTTTTTATTGATTTACCGAAACGAATACTGTATCGAAAATATTGCGCCGGGACCCGCGCAGGACAAACCGTACGCCGGATCAAAAAAGTCGAAACATGGAAAATGCTCGGAATATTACAATTAGGTTATGAAGGAGTTCTCGGAAGAGTTTCGGGTTCCAAAAACGTAACAACGGTTGACATCGGTTGGTTCCCGTTTTTATAAAATAGATTTTAAATATTCGGAAAAAGATTTTAGAAATTTCATATAATTGATATAAATTCATAAATCAACATAAAAATAGTTAGGAAGATATGACAATTATCTATATTTTATTTTGGACATATAAAAATTGAAATACTCAATTAATACTATTTTTGAATATTCAAATATAAATAACACTTAACAGTTAATTCACAGAATAGATACTGAACACACATAATAATTAATTAATTAGCAAAAATAATTACATGGTATATCCCAGATATTGCATCCTTCCCCCTTTAAAAGGATTATGTCCTCAGAATCTCCTAAGAAAACAAATGATGGTACTTTTCTCTCATAACACTTTCTAATTCCCAGGTTGACTCTTCAACCTTTGGGGTTTTCCATAATACTCTTACTAACTTTACCACTTTATTTCTCAATACTTTCTCTCTCTCCTCTAGAATCTCTATCGGACTCTCTACATAAGACAAATCTGCCTGAAGCTCTATTGGCTCATATTCTATTACATGCCTGGAGTCTGGATTATATTTCTTGAGCATCGATACGTGAAAAATATTGTGAATGTGCTCCATGTGCGGTGGTAACGCCAACTCGTAAGCTACTTTTCCAACACGCTTTAGGATCTCAAAAGGTCCGACATATCTTGGACTCAGCTTTCCTTTCTTTCCAAACCTCGTTAGTCCTTTCCACGGTGATACTTTCAGTAATACCAAACTTCCTTCTTCAAATTCCATGTCTTTCCTTGACTGATCTACATACTTCCTCTGACGATCTTGTGCGGCTATTAATCTCTTCTGGATAATTTTAACAACTTCCTTTGTCTGCTGCACCAATTCAGGTCCGAGTATTTTGTGTTCTCCTACTTCATCCCAATATACTGGAGATCTACATTTGCGTCCATAAAGGGCTTCATAGGGTGGCATCCCAATGCTGGCGTGATAGCTGTTGTTATAAGCAAACTCTACCAGGGGTAAATGCTCGTCCCAACTTCCTTTGAAATCAATAGCACAAATACGTAACATGTCCTCGATTGTCTGGATCGTTCTTTCACTTTGGCCGTCCTTCTGCGGGTGATAGGCCGTACTCATATTCAATTTTATTCCTAAACATTCTTGAAAACTCTTCCAAAATCTTGAATTAAATCTTGGATCTCGATCAGATACAATAGACACTGGAACTACATGATGAACTATAATTTCCTTTAGGTACATATGGACTAACTTGTCGAGCAAAAATCTTTCATTTATAGGCAGAAAATGAGCTGACTTGGTAAGTCTATCCACTATAACCTAAATGGCATCATGATTAGCCCTTGTCCTTGGTAATCCAACTATAAAATCCATGGCAATGTGTTCCACTTCCATTCTGGAATCTCCAATGGCTGTAGCAATCCGCTTGGTCTCTGATGCTCTGCTTTAACCCTCTAACAGGTATAACATTTGCTAACCCATTCCGCAATTTCCCTCTTCATGTCTGGCCACCAATAATTCTTCTTTAAATCTCTATACATCTTGGTACTTCCTGGATGGATGGAATACCTTGAATTATGTGCCTCCTGTAGAATTTCATTCTTTAACTTTGTCACCGGTGGAATCCAAATTCTAGATGAAAACCTCAGAATACCTTGGTCATCTTTCTGCGTGCATAACTCTTCCCCTACCAAACGATTTATATCTTGATCCATTACATCTTCCTGACATTTCTTTATTTTCTCTAATAATTCCGGTTGGAAAATCATACTGTACACTTTTACTTCCTCAGGCTTTCAAACTCTAATCTCCAATTCCAATTTCTGAAATTCCTTATATATCTCTTCAGGTACGGACAACACATTTAATCTTTCCTTCCGACTTAACGTGACTGCTACAACATTCGCTTTACCGGGATGATAATTAATCGAGCAATCATAATCCTTGATCAACTCTAACCATCTCCTTTGCCTCATATTAAGTTCCTTCAGGGTAAATATATACTTCAAACTTTTGTGATCCGTATAAATTTCATATTTCTCTCCAGACAGATAATGTCTCCAAATCTTCGAAGCAAACACTATGGTTGCTAGTTCCAAATCATGAGTAGGATACTTTTGGTCATGTGGTTTCAATTGCCTTGATGCATACGCAATCACCTTGTCGTGCTGCATAAGAACACATCATAATCCTTTGTAAGAAGCATCACTATAAATTATGAAATTCCCTTGATCATCTGGAAGTGACAAAACAGGTGTCGTGATTAATCGTCGCTTCAATTCCTGAAAACTTTCCTCACATTTGTCGTTCTATATAAACTTCTCATTCTTTCGTGTAAGCTTTGTTAATGGTGTGGAAATCCTCGAGAAATTTTGAACGAATCGACGATAATATCCCGCCAATCCTAAGAAACTTCTTACCTCGGTGGGTGTTCTCGGTCTCTCCCAATTCGTAATTGCCTCGATCTTTGCCGAGTCCACTTTGATCCCTTCATTACTAACTATTTGTCCTAAGAACTGAACCTCCTGTAACCAAAACTCACACTTCGAGAATTTAGTATACAACTTCTTTTTCCTTAAAATCTCCAAAGTTGTCCTAAAATGTTCCGCATGATCCTCTTCTGTCTTTGAATAGATCAAAATATCGTCTATAAATATAATAATGAACTTGTCCAAATATTTCTTGAAAAGTATGTTCATCAGGTCCATAAATGCTGTCGGGGCGTTGGTCAATCCAAAAGACATTACTAGAAATTCATAATGTCCATACCTTGTTCGAAAAGCTGTCTTTGGTATATCTTCTGGCTTGATCTTCAGTTGATGATATCCCGATCTTAAATCGATCTTGGAGAAATACTTGGCTCCCTTCAATTGGTCAAATAAATCATCAATTCTAGGTAACGGATACTTATTCTTGATTGTAAGCTTGTTGAGCTCCCTATAGTCGATACATAGTCTCATGCTTCCATCTTTCTTCTTGACAAATAATACCGGTGCACCCCACGGGGACACACTGGGTCTGATTACTCCTTTCTCTAACAGCTCTTGCAATTGCTTCGCTAATTTTTTCATTTCGACGGGCGCCATTCTATACGGGGCCTTGGATACTGGTTCTGTTTTAGGTGCTAAGTCGATCGCAAATTCAATTTCTCTATCCGGAGGAAGTCCTGGCAATTCGTCGGGAAACACGTCTGGAAATTCATTCACAACTGGAATATCTTCAAGTTTTGTTGGTTCTTGACTTCTGTCAATCACATATGCCATGAAATGCTCACATCCTTGCCGTAGTAACTTCTTGGCTTGAATCATCATTAAGAACTTCTTTACTTGTTTTTGACCCTTGAATGTTACTATCCTTTCGTCTGGCGTTTTCACCATTACCTTCATATTTCGACAATCTATCTGGGCATCGTGCCTAGATAACCAATCCATCCCTAATATAATGTCAAATTCTCCTAACTTAAATGGTATCAAATCTACACAAAACTTACTACCAGAAATCTCAACCTCACAATTCCCACAAACTTGATTCACAGTTACACGTTCTTGGTTTGCTAATTCCACAGTCATTATTTCATTTAAATACTCTACTGGACAATTTAACTTGCTAACAAAATCTTGTGAAACAATCGATCGAGTTGCTCCCGAATCTATTAACACTTTGGCACATAAAGAATTCACATTGAGCGGACCTGCCACGACATCTGTATCCTGGATAGCATCCTTCACTGATATGTCAAAAACTCTAGCCCTTGGAGTCTCATTTACTGTTGGGGTAGATCCCATAATCCTCAATGCATTACTGATTGGGGCTGGTGTCTTGCAATCCCTGGCCATATGTCCTGGCTTTCCACATTTGAAGCACATAAATCCAATGGCTGGAACCTTCACTGCTGGATTCCGGATAGGTTGATCCTTATTTGCTGGCTCTCTTGCTGGCTGATTTTGGCACTCCCTCGAATAGTGCCCTTTCTGATTACATTTGAAACATACCACGTTCAACTTGTTACAAACTCCCCCATACTTCTTTCCACAAACTTGACAATCTGGAAAAGTTAATCTCAACTGATTCAGATGATTCACATTAGCTGGACGGTTGCCCTGGCCTCCGTCTCCTGCATTTTGTCTCCTGATATTAAAATTTCTCCCTGGCTGAAACTTGCCCTTCTTAAAATTTGGAAACTTTCCTGGTTGTGACTGACCCTCACTTCCCTCAACCTTCCTTTTCTTGCTCTCTTTCTCCTTTTGTGACATCTCACTTTCTGTCTCTGCAATCATAGCCTTTTGTACAACTCCTGCATAGGTTTCCAATTCAAAGATAGCTACCTTTCCTCTGATCCATGGCTTCAAGCCTTGCTGAAATCTCTTAGCTTTCTTCCTATCACTATCAATATACGACGGCACATACCTTGACAATTCCTCAAATTTACTCTCATAATCTGACACCGACATAGTTCCTTTCTTTAACTCTAAAAACTTTAGCTCCATCTTGTCTTGAACAAACTGAGGAAAATATTTTTCTAAAAAAAATTCCTTAAACCTTTCCCAAGTAATAACATCTGTACCTTCCAATGTCTTCACCATCTCCCACCAATAGGTGGCATCATTTTTCAAATAGTAACTTGCAAACTCAACCTTCTGCTCCTCTTTCACTTTTACCAAGGAAAATGCCTTCTCTATTTCCTTTAACCACACATTTGCTTCAATTGGCTCTAAGGAACCCTTGAATTCTGGTGGGTTTACTGCCTGAAAAGTTTTGAGAGTTACCTGGGAATTGGTCTGTCTTTGTTGTTATTGTGCCAGGTGAACTGTTTGTTGGGCCAAGATTTGGAGAATCTGGGCTATTGCTGGGTCTATGGGTCCTGGGTTCACATTCTGGTTTGTCTCATCTTGGTTGTTATTGTTGTTGTTGTTGGTTTCTTCATTCTGGGTGTGGGTACGGGTATTTCTTCTGGGAGGCATTTTCTGTAAAGAATCAAACAATTTATTTAGCTTTTGAATCAAATCTTTGCATAAAGGAAAATTTTTGTAAAACAGAAATATCTCTTTTTGAAAACAGTTGTAACTAAGTAAATTGCATGCTTCTTTACAGAATATAAACAGTTATGGAAAACAGGGTACATGGTATCACAGGGTATAACTGGTGCAATAAATAAGGTAAAGTAAAACAAGGGTGATAAAGTAAATGACAGTGCTGGAAAGGAAAAAGGGTACTGATATATATAGATTAAAAGTTTTAGGTAGTACAACCGTAAAAACGCTTCGGAAGTAAAAGCAAAAGGGTACAACAACCTACTCACTAGTCAGCATCACTAGTCTATAAATACAACTCAAAAGTCTACTGATACACACTACACACTACTGTACATACTATATAACCATAACAACACTGCTCAGAATCTCTGACTCATGGCAAGTCTGGACCTCCAATCTCCTCAAGCTCCTCTAGAACCCACTTAGCCCATTCCACTAAGAAATCAGGAGTGATGTCCTCATGTGTAGCCTCAGCAATCCTCACTGTAGCTGTCCTACGAAATGCCTGTAGCCTCTCTCTGAGTCGCCTCTCACCACTCCCAACCTCTCTGGTACGCATTATATGTAGTAACTCCTGAATTTGACCTTGAAGGAATCGTTGCTCCATAAGGCAAGCCTCAAACTGATGATATGGGACAGGATAGGAAGAGAACTGAAAAGGTACTCCTGTAATTGAATGACTAGTAAAGCCTGAATCAGCAGGTGGGGGTCCTCTAACAGGTGGCCTCATGCATGGAGGTGGAATAGCCTGCAGTGGTATGGGCTGCATCACAGGTGGAGGTAGAATAGCCAATACTGGTGGAATAACAGGATGGGGATCCGATGCTGGTGCTCTAACTGAAGGCTCTGAGTGATCAGCTGATATAGGAATAAAAGAGTCGGCCATCGCTGTTATCTGAAATTATATCGCAATATAAGAATCTCGAACCATGACGCGAATTATACTACTACTGGTTATACCGTAACACTCAACCTCTCAATGTTCTATCATTCTATTCCTTAATTCTAATCCTAACGCTCTACCCATTCCCGTCAACCTAGGCTTGTGTCAGTGACTTATAACATGTAGCTCTGATATCAAAACTGTGGCGCCCTCCAAACCCGGGTCAGAAGTTTGGGGTCCACACACACACTGTTTACAACCCGCTGATAACAATAATAAGGATAATAATAATAATAATAATAATAATATGCAGTGACCCTACTTACCAACTACCACGGATCGCAACAGGTTAAAGTATGCACACAATCCAAACACACTAATATATTACATACCGATTAAATCCCAACCATTCAAACTCAAACTGAGTATTAGATATATTACAAACTTTTACAAATTTACATTATTCCAAAAGAAGCCTACTAGTTCAGCTTCAATAGCCTTAATCCCTAGCTCTCGCACTGGACTGGGGATCCTTGCTACCAACTGGTTCCTTTTTAACTGGAAAGAGTATAAACAGAATCGCACAAATGAGCTGACTAGCTCAGTAAGTCACAATGACAAAACTGAGAATAATGATCATCAAGTGAATATGGTTATGATATCAAGTGAACAATGGATTATGATTTAGAATTGGATACTATACTTTTATTTTAAAACCAAGGTTAGGCTGCTGATCAGTCACGCAGTAACCCCGAGCAAAGCACGCAACATTGCTCTAACTACTGGATCCAAGGCACACATTGGCCTAACTTGACCATTATATGGTCTGACCACGAATCTGGTCCAAAATTTTATAAAAACAATCCAATTCTAACATAATAACAAAATTAAACAATAATAAAAAATAATCGGAATCATTAATAACAGTGAATGTTTAATAATTAAAGGGTTTCAACCCTTGTGTGGATCAACAAGGTACTTTCAAGGCTTGGATGTTGGGTAATGAAAGAATTGGATAACAAAGGAATCAATATTTCAGGGTTTCAAGAATTTGGTCTTTCAAAGCATAAGATACCATGGGTTGAGTATAAAATAATTCAGTTCAGTGTTTGGTATTTAGTTTGTATGTATTTGTGGAGTAGTATCGTAGATTTGTGGTTCGTGTTTGGGTATACAATAATCAATGGCTTAGAAAGAATATGGTTCATGGCTCAAGAACAATAACTGAAATCAGGGTTTAGGTTTCTATGCTTCAAAGCACTTGCAATGTCAACAAGACTATCAAGTATTACAATATCTTGAGAAAGTTCAGAACACTTGCCTGGTATTAGCTTACTATCCTGCACTCGCTTCCAATCACAATCATTTTACTCTTCAACTACCTGTTTCCCTTTCCTACGTCTTGCCTCTTCTGCTCACATATTATAAGCATCTATCAATCATCAACTCGTAGAATTCTATTCAACACATACTTCTATCTACCCTTCGTTTTACCCAAATCCGATTAACGGATTGAAAATTATGCAATAATCAAGTAAACACCGAATGTATAGACCGATAGTCAATCAACAAGTCATATATAACACATAATACATCACATAATCAATGACAAATCATTTATAAAGAAGTCTCGGGTTATAAATAGGCTTTCGGGTATTTAAAATGATTTTTAAAACATTTTTCAGAATTAAAACGGGTCGTTGGATCAATTTCGGGTTAATAAACAGGGTTCGGCTGGCCAATTCTGGCTCCGAAACAATTTTATAATAATTATTGAGCCTTGGAAATAATTTAGAATAATATTTTAAAGCTCGAAACTATTTTTCGGAATTTTTAAATCATTTTTAAATGATTAAATCTAATTAAATAATTAATAAAAATCAATTAACAATTAATTAAATCAATGAATCAATTAATTTTCGAATTAATTGACTAATTAATCAATTAAAAATTAACTAAAATTAATTAATTAATTAATTCAGATTTATTTTTGAATTAAAAATATTTTTCGGAATTAAAATACTAATTTTTTTTAGAATGCATGTATCCCTGTTCTTCCCATGATAGCGTTGTAAGTCGAACTAGCCTTCACCACCACAAAGTCCAACATCTGAGTTGCTTGCCTTGGTTCCTGTCCTATGGTTGTTGGCAACTTGATTATTCCTTCTACGGGGCATTCCACTCCTACGAATCCATATATCGGCATGTCGGTTGGGGTCAATTGGGAGTCATTATATCCCATCCTTAAAAAGGTGTCATGGAGCAAAATATCCACTAAAGCACCATTATCCACAAGGACCCTTCTTACCGGGCTGTTCCCTATTATTAGGGTTATGACCAACGGGTCGTCATGGGGAAATTTCACACCCTCCAGATCAGAATCATCAAAAGACATTGTTACTCCTGTCCTGGCCCTCTTCGGGGCTTCCCCAACAATATGCATAACTTCTCGAGCATATGCTTTCCTGGAGTTCTTGGATAACCCAGCAGCAGTTGGTCCTCCAAAAATTGTGTTGATCACAGGCCCTTGGGGGCGAGGTCCTCTGAAGATTGTATTTATCACCGGTCCCCTAGGTTGGGGATTTCACCCCTGATCTTCTTGATCTCTCATTCGGTCATCAAAGTTCCTTCTCACGTTGTTGTTTCTATCCCCTCATTCTCCTGTATATTTGTTCAATCTTCCTTTTCGAATGAGGAACTCAATTTCATCTTTCAGTTACCTACACTCATCGGTGTCATGACCAACATCTTTGTGAAATCTGCAATACTTGCTCTTATCTAGCTGGCAGGATCAGCTTTCAAGTGCTTAGGCCAACGAATATCTCTATCTTTCTCGATCTCCATCAAGATCTGGCTTCTACGAGCATTCAACTTAGCGTATTCAGTGAACTTTTGCCCAGGTCCTCCCTTCTTGGGGGTTGAATCAGAGTTTTGCTCGGTTCTAGGATACTTGTCCTTAGCAATATACTCCAGATCAGTTTTCCGCTTCTTGCCTCCAGTTGACTCATTACTTACTACGGTCTTCCTCATGCTTTCTTCAACCTTGATATACTTCCCTGCCCTATCCTGGAGCTGCAACATGCTTTCGGGGGGACGTTTGGCCAAGGACATCTTAAAAAACTCATCCCTAGTTCCTTGTTGCAGTGCTATCATGGCTACCTTATCATCAAGGTCTGGGACATTTAAAGCCTCCTTTGTGAAACGATTCAGGTAATCTCTCAAGGATTCCTTTGTTCCCTGCACAATGCTCATAAGAGATGCTGAACTTTTCTCATGAACTCTCCCACTGATGAATTGCTTAATAAAAGCCTGACTTAATTCTCTGAATGACCCAATAGAGTTTGGGGGCAAGCGACTATACCACCTTTGAGCCATACCCGACAGGGTTTGAGGAAAGGCCCTGTAATAACCCCAATTTTTTTGGGAAATTTTGAAACCCTTATGAATAGTGTTTTTGCTGAATGAGAAAACTTTTCATGCCACACTATGTAGGGGTTCTGATATGGATATTCTGAGATTTTATTAGTACTTTATATGGGATATAAGTGTATGTAAAGATCGTCAGAATCCAAATCCGAACACTTTGATTTTTCTGGGAAATCCAATAGATACGGAAAGAATTGAGTATAAGGTAACAGGATAAAAAGGATTTAAATTAAAGGATTATAAGAGAGGATCATAAAAGGAATACAATATATTGAGAAAGGTTAAGGGAACCTAAGTAATAAGATCCCGGGTATGATCCCTCAAACGATAAACGAAAACGAAAGTTAAGCGAACCGTATAACAGATCAGCGGTCATTAGGCAAACAATTAGGAAGTTAATCAAAGGGATTAGAGAGGATGATGTCACCCAACCAATGAGAAGAGGACAAGGAGGGGAGGATGACATCATGAGGATGACACAAGCATGACATGGGAAGGAAGGGGATGTGGTGACTTTTTAACCACACAAAACCAAGGGCAACTAGGTAATTCACTAAAGCAAACAACAAAAATCAACCAACCAAAAGCAAATCAAGCCAAAACACAAAAATCTCTCTTCTTCTTCTTCATGCTCTCGGGTGCTTTTCTTAAAAAATGAAAGTCCAAGCTCCTCCACTTACTATTTAGCAAGGTAATTATCTAAGCTTCCCCATGGATAGTTACATACTTCCTATAAGTTTAAGCTTCTAATTCCAAGCCAATCTTTTTCTATAAATCATGAAAAAAGATGGTGAATAGTGTTTTCAAGAACTAAAATTTGTGTTCTTGAAGTTTTGTTTAGATTAAGCTTGGATAAGGGCTTTAAAGGTGATTCCAAGCCATTCTCTTGATTCTCCACTCTCCAAGGAAGGTATAAACTACAAACCCTAGCTTTAGTTTTGAGTAATTAGGATTGAATGTGTTTGATATAGCATATGTGAAGCATGATGCTTGATTGGTTGAAGTTTGGTTGAGTTTGTAGAGATTAGTTGGTTTTGTTGCATTGTTGGAGTTGTAAATCTTGGTAATTAGTTAAAGAACCTAAGTAAAGCTTTTAGTTCATGTGAGGAATAAGTATAAATGGTTAATGTGGATTTGTTGGGACTGTTATGATGTGTTTTGGAGGGATATTGGTTGTATGATTGATTTGGGGTTGATTTGTGGTCGGTATTGAATGGTTTAAAATTGGGAAAACGCGTAAACATAGCCGTCGTAACGTCCGATTTTCTTTAGACTGTTTTTGTGCATAACATTAGGACCCGAGAACCCCCTGCTAGATTTTGACCATTGCCATGTTTAGATAGTTCATATTACGAGCTTCGTTTTGATATGTAGTTCGTTTGATTCCGATGCACGATTTAGGAGAAACGACCGTTTCAAGTAACGGCATTTCGCGAACGAAACTTTTCCCCTCGCCTTACTTTGAAACATAGGTTAAAGACCAATAAGGGTTAATTAATGTATGAAACATTTATGGTAAGTGTGTTAGGCAGTTGGTAAGACACTCGCGAAGGAATCGCTTTAAAACTCGTAAAGGTTAAATTATTAAAAATGGTGGAGCCGAGGGTACCCGAGTGACTTAAGCGAATCTGTGAGCGCAAAACAAGCGTTAGAGTCTAAGTTAGTTAAAGTATAGAATTACAAGTGACTTTGGTTTAATTCCAACTTACTTGTTGTTTATAGGTTACCAGACTCGTCCCGAGCCATTCGTAACCCCAGTCGCTCAGGCAAGTATTCTATCCGTTATACTGTTGTTGTGATGTATACATTTGTATATGCATGATCTTGCGATAAATGCATATTGGTTATTTAGCAAATTCTTGCGATATATTGTAGCATGTGATATGGTATATATGCATGCCTGTTTCATATTCTTGAAATATATATATGTTGGTTCAGTTGATAATACCTATGCTAGAGAATAGCGGTAACTTGCATATACCCTTAGTATAGGGACCCAAAGGTGAAAATATTTTCTAAAACCGGGAGTCGAGGATCCCGAGTAGATTTTGTATATATGGATATGGATATATATATATATATATTTATATATATATATGGTTATAGTTTTCCAAACTATTAATCGAATAAGGTTTATTCGATAACTTTAACTTTATTTTATTATTGAATATTATTTCGAATATTATTCGAAGGCGTATGACTCCTTTTATTTATTTATTTGAATATTATTTGAATATTCATTCGACGGCTTATGACTCTTTTATATTATTTATTGAATATTATTTGAATATTCATTCGAAGGCTTATGACTCTTTTATATTATTTATTGAATATTATTTGAATATTCATTCGAAGGCTTATGACTCAGTTTATATTATTTAATGAATATTATTTGAATATTCATTTGAGGATCTATGACTCCGATTATTTGCTGAGGTATATTCTTTATTTTATTAAAGAATAAGGTGTCAATAATCAAACTTATTTTCGATTATTCAAATAAAGATAATAATTTCATAATAAGTATATCTTTGGTTATTTAATACTCGTTTCAAGTATAAGTTTTAATACTTCTACTTCAATTATTTTTATAAAGATTATTCTTTATGGGAATATTATTTTAAATAATAATATTCAGTCATTTTCTAAATATACTGGGGACTGATTTACTTCATTAAATCAGTTTTACTCCAAACACTCTTTAAAGTGTTTTCGAGTCTTCAAAATGATTTTTAAAAGTTAGAGCGGATCCCAAAACTCATTTTTATAATTAAGATCTTCCTTTTTAAGGGGATTTAAATACTCGCTCAAAACCTGAGGGATCCGGCTCTGTGGTGTATTTTATATTCGCAACAAGGTTGCAGTTTTGGTAAATGAATTGATTACTTGCCCAATGTTCGGGAAGTAAGCCCATCTAATTGAGTCGGCATAAGCGACAGGCCGGGGTACGGTCTATTAATGTGTAAGTGGCTGGGTGGCAGTCCATCAACGCGTAAGAGGCCGGGTGGCGGTCCAGCACAAGGTCCTTATGAGGCCAGGGTGATGACCGGTGGGGGATTCATCCATCTACTAGTAGAAAAGGTTACTTATTGGTATCTTTGCCTGATCAGCAAGATATCTGGTTTATGCCAAAATTCTTTTCCTTTCCAAAGTTATTGGATATTGCAATTCTGTTCATACTTTACATGACAGAGGTTTCAGGAAATGTATGGGAGATATATATGAATATATATATCAGAACTTAATGAAGTATGTCATAACTTCATTTCCTTTAATAATATTTTAAAGATTTAATCTATTCAAATCTTGTCTTGTAGTCTCATCTATGTGATGAACTTTTGAAACTGATTATAACTTGAACGGTGGTAGTTCAAGTAGTATTGGGAAAGATATAAGTATATTGGGGTATTTGGTAACCTCATCTTTTAAACTTATATCTAATTAATAATTGTCTTATGTATGACAAAGATTTTCAGAAAAACGTTGAGACAAGGTTAGATATATTAGATCACCTTGCAACGATATTTTTATACAGTTATAAACGGGAACGTTGTGTATATTATGCATGGAAAAGGACTTCCAATATTTTGAAAAGTATATATGTATATATATATATATACTGAATATTTTGCGACTTCATCGCATTAAGATATCAACTTGGTTCATTTCTTTTGACCAAGACTTTCATGAGTACTATGAGAAGGCTCATATATTGTTAATCATTATACATATTATTTTGGTGGGCTTGCTGCTCACCCTTGCTTTCTTCTTTCATCACACAACATCAGATAGACAAGATGAACCGGACCAAGCTTCCGATTCGCAAGAGGTTAGGAGACGTTCCGCAGTTTTCTAGAAGCACTGATGCCGCCATAGCTGAGGTAGGAACTACCAATAGGCTAGGCTTTCAACTTTTGATGTATCAGATTATGTATATTTATGAATTGTAATAATGGCAAAGAAATGTAAATTTATTCGGAAACCTGTTTAAGGTGTATTGGCATATAATTGTGGAATAAAACGACTTGTGATTATTTTTGGATATTCATCTCTGAGACTATAACTTGTGGTGTGTGTGTTTATTGTGGGGTCAAAGTACAGAGTAGTTGATTATTTATTAAGATTGGGTGTTGTTAAGGGAAATGGAACTCGTGACGACCCGGATCCCCGACCCCGGATCTGGGGGTGTTACAAAAGGCCCGACACTTAATAGCATCATTCACGGGCTGCAACAGCAGTGCATTAGAGAATGTTCTGACATGATTAGCGGGATCACCCGTGCCGTCATAAGCTTTTATAGTTGGCATCTTGAACTTCCTTGAGATATGGGCATTCATTATATCTTTAGTGAAGGGTGGAGTAGGATCATCAGGATCTCCAAGGGGAAGAAGATTGCTTGGATCAGCCCTTGGGACAACAACCCTTCTCTGCACTGGACCATCCAGGTCTATGATGGGAGGAGGATTTCTCCCCCTAGAAGGTGCTGGGGGTCTGGTGGTCTGGTGCACCTCCAGGTCGCGCCTCACCCTTTGAATCTCAGCCTCGTGAGCCCTGATTCTTTCCTACACTTCTTGAGGATTCATCCCTTGGATACTTTGAGGGCGTTGGCTACCATCAACCATCGGCTCTTTGCCTGCATGTCTCCTTCTTAGGGCTACTTCATCATCCGAAGATTCAGAGTCTCTCTCAGTGTAAGGACCAGAAAATTCCTGATCCTCAGGGATAGGAGCCAAACCTCGTATGTATGGGGGCGATCACCCTCGTGCTTCACTTCGCCCATCATGTCCGCTTCCTCCAACCGCGGGGTAAAGGGGCATCCCATAAGGGGGGTTAGTAGTAACAACAGTTGAATATTCATACTCGATGGGTCAAGAATTCACAGGTGCATGTACTTGTTGAACTTGATGATTCGTACCTTGAGTAATTGAGGGGATCGTCCCTTGTTGCTGAGGTTCAGTTGCCCCTATCTGGGCTTCTCCTTGCGTGGTTGCATAAGTTAAATGAGGAGGTACCTCCACAGTTGAAGAAATCACTTCGGTTGTCCCCGTTGGTGTTTCTCCTCCAAGGGCTCTAACTGTTCTCCGTGTTATCGCCATGGTTATTGTTGTGCCTTCCCACAGAAGGCGCCAAATGTTATGGATAAAAAACTAAGGTTATTAATTGCTGTATTTATTACTACGGTTCGGGAGCTCAAGGTCTTTAATGGCTGCTCTCAGGTTTCGTAGCTTAACTCTGCCTTTACGAGATGCCTACGTATCTCAGTGAATTAGAGAATCAAGCCAAAAAACGTAGTTCTGATCTGTGGGGTGAGGGCCCTTATATAGATATGGGAGTCCTTGAATTGGACTTGGTATAGGAGACTTAGTAGCCAAGTCTCAGAATTAGTAGCCAAGTCTCAGAATTAGAATGGACTTTGGAGTCCTAAACAGTAGGAAATTGATTCCTAATCCTTCTAGGTCTTTTAGAGGTAAATCTACAAGGATTTATGTCCTTATTGGGACTCTTTTCAATAGCTGATTTTTCCCTTATTAATTAATTATGAAATTAATTAATATTCAGGGTTTTTGGGCCTTCTTTGTTTAATCAGGCCTGATCTGGTCCATCAGGCCTGATCAATGTATTAACCTTTCTGGTCTGAATGTCATACATCTTCTTATTGGGCCTAGCAGCCCAAATCATTTATAATTAGTGTAATATTAATTACACAATCAGGATTTATTTATCCCTATCACAACCATATTCTGATGCTCACCCTTAGTCTGATCTTCAATGTCTAGATGCAGAGAAGGTGTTGTAGACAATTCTGGAGTTTCATTAGCATCAGGAACTGGTGTTGTTGATGGATTGATTTGAGCTGGTGGAGCTTCTAAGTAGAGAACCTCAGGCATAATTAGGTTGTGAATATCAATCTCAGCACTTGTGCCTGGGTCTGCAGTAGATACTGGTTCATTGACAGGAGACACAGGTGGTATAGATACTGTATCTTGAGCAGCTTTCTGAGTTGGTGACAATGGAGGTGGAGATGCAGTAGCTTCAACAAATTCTGGCTCTTTTGAGATCAGAGATTCCTGATCTCCTTCCTTAACTGCTGTTTCCTCATCCTCTGAAACTGACTCAGCCCTATACCTTTGTGCTCTCTGTTTCTTGTATCTCTTTGGAGGTGGAGATTCCTTGGGAGTTTCATCTGAATACATCCTTCTAAGCCTTTTGAGAAGCTTAGATCCCCCAATTCCAATATCCTTCTGAGAAGAGACTTTCTCAGCTTCTTCGACAACAGGTTCTGACACAGGAACCTGTTCCTCACTGTCTGATTCATCTCTCAGAACAATCCTCCTTCTCTTCTGTGGTGTCTGAGGTACAGTCTTTGTCCTCTTGGGCTTTGAAGATGAAGGCCTCACAGTATATGCTGATGATGAAGGTTGAGATATCTGTGAAGGTTTGATATATGTTCTGATAGAGGGTTGAGTAGGTTGAGGTGTATATGTGGTATGTTCTGATGGTTGTTGTTGTTTCTGGGATGTGTTGGTGGGTTGAACATCAGGATAAACAGATCTGTAGGTTTGAGGATCAGCATTTACCAGGATCTGTTTGACAGACTGAGGTATTTGTAAGGGTCTAACTACCTTTTTCTTAAGGTCAGCATTTACCAAATCATTAAAAGCCCGTTTTACAAGTTTAAAGGGTGGAATTAAAGAACTGGCTAGTTGAGGGTCATCAGCACAACACAAAGTATATATAAGCTGACAGAATCTAGCAAAGTATACTACATTCCTATCCTCTGTCATCCTATCCCCTATAAAGCCTAGCACAACACTTGCAAAATCAAAATGAGTTTGGTGAATAAAAGCATACCCGATGTGTTGACTCATAATTGGAATGGCATCAAAGTTGGAACACTTATTGGCGAATGCCTTAGTGATGCAGTCGAAGAAAAAGCTCCATTCCTACCTGATATATGCTCTTTTCAACCGTCCAAGCTTGGCCAAACTTTTCTCATACCCTAAATTGGCCATGAGTTGTTGTAGAACGGGTTCCTCCGTTATTGAGAAAATGCAGCCTTCTGGTAAGTGTAGAGCTTTGCGAACTGCTCCAGGAGTTACCACATGCTCAACATTATTTACTTCAAAAATAATGCTTGGAGTACCAGTAGCACCACCATTATCAAAATGCCCAGTCCGCCAGAACGTCAGAACTTGTTGGCTTGAAATTACTTGAGGTTGGGTCAACGCATACCCAATCTCACTGTGGGCTAGAAGCTCTTGCACAAAGTGCAAATCAGATGGAGCTTCAACATGGTTCAAGATTGCAGCATAGTTGTTGGGTACAAACTTGGCTCCATCTATAATCAAATCCTTAGGTGCCATGAGAAAAATTGAGAAATAAGGTTGCCTGTAAGGTGTTTGATAAAATGTCTGTATGAAAAAGCGTCAGCAGATGAGAGAGAATAGTAGTAAAAAGAGAGAGATAAAATGTTAAAGTAAATAAAATATTTTAGAATCCATTCTCTCTTTTAGTTATACACGGTAGAAAAAGTAACTGTTGGACACCTGTCAGATATGCAGCAGTAAAGGATAATTAATGGGCACGGGATTACAGTAATCATTACTTATCACATATAGTTTTTCAAGGAAAAACTGTTCCACTTACCAAGTAATCCCATTAATTAAGGTAGTTCAGTTTTATTTTAAAATTTATAACTTTTCTCACTTAATAAATTATTTTCACTGCGAGACCAATATTTTGTAAAAATATAACCAATTAGAGTATGACCGTAAAGAAAGCAAGTAGCAAATATTTACACGTCAGAATCATAACTTGATTTGTATTAGAGTTAAAACGGTCATCAGAATATGGGTAAATCAGGATTTATAAATGCATCAGAATATCAAATGACTCAGAGACAAAATCTTGCATAAATATAAAATTTCATTAATATATTGAGCAAATACATTCCATGAAATTTAAATTACATCACAAAAGTACAAGATTGTCCTAAGCTACAAATCCTAACATCAACAGCTTTTGTCCTAAGCTTAGAAGCGAGACAAGGCTGACAGTGAAGAGAAACAGGGAGCAGAAACTATTTCTTATTCCTCCTCTCAACAAAAAGAACAGCGAGGCGAATGATTCGCTCCTGCTGTCGGGGACGACGGAGATGTAGATCTCTCGGACTGTCAACAGATCACGTTTAATGATCTCTGGAAATTGAATCCAGAGATTGTGAGGGATGTTGTTGATATGGTATGGAGTTGGAATTCCATTGAGAAAGACATGTACTGTCTCAGTACCATAATTGTAAAACCAGCCAAACGCAGCCATTTTTGGTGATAAGAATAAGACGAGAGTGAGTATGTGAGAAAATGAGAGATGTGCTGGCTGAAACGAAGTGTTGGTTTATATAGCCAATGGAATGTCAGGAGACGCAGGGAAAATTTAATGAATATAGGTAGAAATAATTCTACCTCGTCTCCCTAGACTAATGAGAATAAAAATAGCTATTGGAAGTGTAAAACAGGATTTAATGCGCACATGAAACAAGTAAAAATTACTGTGCATGGACGTGTACCACCAACCCTAATTGTATTGACTATTAATATCTCACCCAAACATATTCTGATTTTAAATAAGACTGTTTCAGATTTTAACCACAAATAAGTCAAGTAAAGAATCAGAGTGTAATATCAGAACTTAGACTTAAATCAGAACTTATCAGTCAAAAAAACATGATTTCTTAACTCGAAAAGTAAATGCCTATTTCTGCAATTCTTTACACAAATTCTGATTGCATTTCTTTAGAACTTAATCATCGAAACTTCCATCATAACTTGTCCTCATAATTTATGCAATCTGACACATAAACTGTTCATCTAAAACATCATTTATCACCACAGTAATTTTCATCATTCATATGGAGTATATTTGTGTGCAGTAAGCTAAATATCAGATAAAGATTAAAGTTTGATTCACTTCAATATATCTTAAAAATAAGTCATAACTAAGAACTTTGCTCAAGACCTGTCATGATTCTGAAGTCTACCTTAGAATGAGTTCATGCATGAGTCTACCTCAACTGTTTTGTGCTTATTTTATGCATCTTTTGAAATTCCATTTTATAGTGGCTTCTCAGTGTAAGTGAGTCACGACTGCTTATCAGATTTATGATATTATCAGAGTATTTCTCCAGTAATCATAGAGTGTGAAAAGTCACCAAGAAAAATATTTATTTTTGCTTTTCTAATGCATATTACTTAATACTAGCAATGCACTTGGGGTCTTCCCTTTCACAATTTTTACTCTAGATCTCAAAGGAGTACCTGATTTTTATTCTTTTTCTTTTCCTTTTCTTTTGATAAGTGAGGCTTATTAGCACTTAGTACATTCATCAGATTTACTAACATCAGAATTAACAGATGAGAAGCATTATTCTAATTTTTGACTTAGTAATAAGATAGACAAAGTAAATTTAACTAAGCTCAATATCAGAATTTGCTTGTGTCAATAGATTTCCACATAAATAATTACTTCTAACATGGGATTTGTTAGTATATTAAAGACTACTAGGTTATCATCTAGCATATTTATCCTCATTGGATTGAATAATCACAGAAACATGCATATCACTATCAGAGTTTAGAGATTCACATCAGAAAACAATCAGTACTTAAGCAATTTTTAATAAGCATATAATACACAAAGATAGTAATATCTGTAAATACTGATCATAAAGTCTGATGCGTTAGAACAAAAACTAAGCATATTTAGAGAAAGAACCTGAAACGATTACAAGTTCATTTACCAATCTTGTAAAAGTAGCTTCACACAGTGGTTTGGTGAAGATATCTGCTAGTTGTTGATCTGTTGGAACAAAGTGCAATTCCACTGTACCTTTATCCACATGTTCCCTTATGAAGTGGTACATAATGCTAATGTGCTTTGTCATTGAGTGTTGAACTGGATTACCTGTCATAGCAATAGCACTTTGATTATCACAGTAAATAGGGATTTTAAAATATGTTAACCCATAATCCAGTAACTCATTCTTCATCCAAAGAATCTGTGCACAACAGCTTCCTACAGCAATGTATTCTGCTTCTGCAGTTGATGTGGAAATTGACTTTTATTTCTTGCTAAACCAAGAAACCAATCTGCCTCCAAGAAATTGGCAGCTTCCACTTGTGCTTTTCCTATCAATTTTGCAACCTACAAAATCTGCATCTGAGTAACCTATTAGTTTAAAGTCTGATTCGCTGGGATACCACAATCCCAGATCAGCTGTTCCCTTAAGATACTTGAAAATTCTTTTCACAGCTGTTAAGTGAGGTTCTCTTGGATCTTCTTGAAATCTTGCACAAAGATAGGTAGCATACATGATATCAGGTCTACTAGCAGTTAGATAGAGTAGAGAGCCAATCATACCTCTATAATCAGTAATATCTACTGATTTACCAGTATCCTTATCCAGTTTTATTGCAGTGGCCATGGGAGTGGATGCACTTGAATAATCTTGCATTCCAAATTTCTTCAGCAAATTTCTGGTGTACTTGGTTTGACGAATAAAAGTGCCTTCTTCATTCTGCTTGACTTGAAGGCCCATAAATAGCTAAGTTCCCCCATCATACTCATTTGATATCTTGACTGCATCAGTTTGGCAAACTTCTTGGAAAGTCTGTCATTTGTAGAACCAAAGATGATATCCTCAACATATATCTGAACCAAAAGAAAGTCCTTTCCATGGTTGAGATAGAACAGTGTTTTGTCTATAGTTCCTCTGTTAAATCCATAGCATGCTCTTGGAGCTTGCTTAAGGCCATACAGTGCTTTATCAAGCCTGTAGACATGATTTGGATATTGGGGATCTACAAAGCCTGGAGGTTGTTCAACATATACTTCCTCTTCCAATTCTCCATTGAGAAAATCACTTTTCACATCCATTTGAAAGACAGTAAACTTTTTGTGAGTAGCATAAGCCAAAAATATCCTTATGGCTTCCAATCTAGCAACTGGTGCAAATGTTTCATCATAATCAATTCCCTCCTATTGAGAATATCCTTTTACAACCAACCTTGCTTTATTCCTTGTAATTATGCCATCACTATCAGTTTTGTTTCTGAACACCCACTTTGTACCAACAACAGACCTGTTCTTTGGTCTTGGCACTAGGGTCCAGACTTTGTTTCTTTCAAATTCATTTAACTCTTCCTGCATTGCTTGGAACCCAATCAGCATCTTGAAGAGCTTCTTCTACTTTTTTTGGTTCAGTTTGAGAAAGAAAAGAATATAGAGACATTCACTTGAAGTAGCTGTTCTAGTTCTGACACCTACATCAGGATTCCCAATAATTAAGTCAGGTGTATGTGATTTAGTCCACTTCCTTGCAGATGGAAGGTTTTCTCTAGAACTGGAAGCTCCCCCATGATCCATGCCATCTTCATCAATATTTTATGATGCTCCCCCTGATACTATGCTCTCTAAGTTGGATTCTTCAGAATTTAAGTTTTCAGAACTATCAGAACTTGACTTATCAGAACTTGATGAATCAGAACTTGAAGAGCCAGTTGTATGTTCTGATGCTTCTTGAGATGTGGTTATATCTTCAGTATGCTCCCCCTGCACAGGTGCATCTTCCTTTGATGTAATCACCACTGTTTCAATAACATCAGAGTTTAATCCATCAGAGTTTGCAGTATCAGGATTTAGACTGTCAGGATTTTCAGTATCAGAATTTAAGTCTTCATTTTCGAATCTCAGCTGATCATGATCATTGAAATCTTCAAGTCCAGTAATCTTCTTATCATCAAAGGAGACATTGATAGATTCCATGACAACCATTGTTCTTAAATTGTAGACTCTGAAGGCTTTTGTGGAAAGTGGATATCCAACAAAAATTCCTTCATCAGCTTTTAAGTCAAATTTGGATAGCTGTTCAGGATGAGTCTTAAGAACAAAACACTTGCATCCAAATACATGAAAATACTTCAGATTTGGCTTCTTTTTCTTCACCATCTCATATGGTGTCTTTCCTTCCTTGTTAATGAGTGTTACATTCTGATTAAAATAAGCACTCTGCACAGCTTCAACCCAAAAATAGGTTGGTAGCTTTGCTTCATCAAGTACTGTTCGTGCAGCTTCAATAAGAGTTCTATTCTTTCTTTTAACAACTCCATTTTGCTGTGGAGTTCCAAGAGCAGAAAATTCCTGCTTAATTCCATGGTCTTTGCAGAACTCTTCCATTATCAAATTCTTGAACTCAGTGCCATTATCACGTCTTATTATCTTCACAGAATCTTTTATCAATTTATCCAGTTTCTTGACATGATCAATCAAGATAGATGCAATTTCACTTTTTGTGTGCAAGAAATACACCCATGTGTATCTGGTGAACTCATCCACTATGACCATAGCATATTTCTTATTTGCAATAGACATGACATTTACTGGACCAAATAGATCAACATGTAGTAGGTGATAAGGCTCAAGAATTGATGATTCAGTCTTGCTCTTGAATGAAGATTTTCTTTTTTTAGCCTTCTGACAAGATCACAAAGGCCATCAGGAGCAAATACTAACTTTAAGAGTCCTCTCACAAGATCTTTCTTGACCAGTTCATTTATATTGTTGAAATTTAAATGAGAGAGTTTCTTGTGCCAATTCAAGCTTTCTTCAATTGATGCTCTACTCACTAGACAGATTGCAGACCCATCAGTACTTGTTGAAAACTTGGCTTCATAAATGTTACCATGCCTGTATCCTTTCAGAACAACTTTGCCTGTAGATTTGCTTATAATTTCACAGTGTTCTTCAAAGAAATCTACATGATAACCTCTGTCACAGATTTGACTAACACTCAGCAGATTGTGTTTAAGTCCTGAGACTAGAGTTACTTCTTTAATGATGACATTCCCAAGATTGATATTGCCATATCCTAATGTTTTTCCAATGTTGCCATCTCCATAAGAAACACTTGGGCCAGCCTTCTTCACAAAGTCTGATAGTAGGGCTTTATTTCCAGTCATATGTCCTGAACATCCACTGTCCAGAACTAGGATGTTTTTCATGTTGCCCTACGATTACAAAGACCACTAATGATTAGTTTTAAGGACCTAGACTTGCTTGGATCCTGTGGCCTTATTAAGTTTGTTAACATTTACAGCGGATTTAGCATCAGAGTTTATGTTAACATTTTTCTTATCAGTATTTATACTATCAAACTTTGTATCAGAACTTACACTACAAGGAACAATGCTAACTTTCTTTAAAGAAGGTTTTATTTAATAATAATCATAGTACAAACTATGATATTCCTTACAAGTATAAATGGAATGCCATAAACTACCACAATGAAAACAAGGATTTTGTGGTCTATATCTAACAGACTGACTCTTAACTCCTGACTTTGAAGGGAAGGAGTTTATGTTCTTATTCTTCCTGCAAAAAGAAGCCAGATGGTTAGAACTTCCACAGTTATGACATGTTTTTCTAGGAGTATTAGGAACAAGCTTATAATCATTGCCTTTATTTACACCTTCCTTTCCATTCCTATTTTTCCTAGGTGACTTTACCTTGTTTATATTCTTAACTTCTTTCAGCTTATGCTTAAGCTGCTTATTTGTCATTAAGCCCACACTTACTTCAGTTATCTTTTCCTGTTTTAGTTTGTCAGAAGTTAATTCGTCTTTAACTTCTGATTTTTCAGTTTCAGACTTTACAGCTACAAACTTAACAGTTTTTAACTTTGGCTTTTGTTTAACAACTATAGGCTTAATTTCTACAGTTCCTTTATCATTTTTATCATCTCCATAACCTAAGCCCTCTTTCCAGTTTCCACTACATAACAAATTCTGAGTTGTTCTGCCAGAGTTAGTCCAAGTCCTGATAATCTCTCTTTCCTTTTCTAGCTCAGTTTTTAGAGATTCATTCATTTTAAGTACTTCATCCCTAACATAGAAAGCATCATCTCTATCTTTCTGAGTTTGATGGAACATGACTAACTCTTTTTCTAAATAATCATTCCTCTTTTTACAAGCAAGATTTTCAGAAGTTAATCTTTCACATATTAAAGTTTGATCTTTATAACTAATAAACATGGTTTTAAGATATCTTCTCAACTCATTAATATCATCAGTATGAAAGGCATAAGTAGTTTGAGGTACCTTTAACTCAGCAGCTTCAGGACTGCTATCAGCATTTGCCATATCAGCATTTGCCATCAAGGCATAGTTCTCCTCACTTTCAGAATCTGAAGTGTCTGTCCAGCTTTTCTTCTTTGTGACAAGAGCCTTGCCTTTGTCACTCTTCATTTTCTTGCAATCAGGAGATATGTGGCCTTTCTCACCACAGTTACAGCATTTGACATTTGAGTGATCTCCTTTGTCAGACTTCACTCCTTTGCCTTCAGATTTTTTGAAATTCTTCTTATCAGAACTTGCACCTTTCCTGGAAAACCTCTTTCATTTCCTGAACTTCCTGTATGCAATCCTTGTGATTCCTTTCACCATAAGAGCACACAGCTTCATCAGCATCCATCTCAGGCAAGCTTTCAGTTTTTGAATCATCATCACTATCAGAATTTGATGACTCAGTATCAGACTTTGTGATGAGCGCTTTTCCCTTGCCTTTCCTTGAGGTAGCTGTCTTGGGGGATTCTTCTTCAGCCTTAAGAGCAACTGTCCTTGACTTTCCTCCTTTCCTCTTGCTTCTTTGTTTCATCTCAAGTTCATGAGTCTTGAGCATCCCATAAATTTCATCAAGAGTGGTTTCTTCAAGATTATAGTTGTCTCTTATAATTGTTGCCTTCAAATCCCAACTTTCAGGAAGAGCTAACGGGAATTTAAGGTTTGAATCTTCAATATCATACTCCTTATCAACTAGTGACAAATCGTTGAAGAGTTTGACAAATCTTTCATATAAATCAGTCAATGACTCATTAGGCTTTGAGTCAAAGTGTTCATACTCTTGAGTGAGTATTGTCTTCCTGTTCTTCTTAATCGAATTAGTTCCCTGGCACCTTGTCTCCAAGGCATCCCATATCTCCTTTGCAGTCTTGCAATTAATTACCCTGTTTGACATTATATTATCAATGGCACTATGCAGCAAGTGTCGTACCTTAGCATCCTTAGCAATTGAAGCAATATCTTCAGCAGTGTAATCACTCTTCTCCTTTGGTACAGACTTTGCTGCTTCACCTGCAACTACAACAGCGAGTTTTGTTGGCTTGTGAGGTCCTTCATGGATTCTGTCAAGATATTATGGATCAGTAGCTTCCAGAAACATAGTCATCCTCACCTTCCATATGGGATATTCAGATGGCTTCAGTATGGGAACTCTAATAGCCTCATATCGACTATGGATTTGAGTCTTTGGTGGTTCTTCAGTTTTGGTGGGCTTGGTTGGAGTTTCTGCTTCAGACATGATTATTTTTTGATCTTAAACTGTTTGTGTGTTAACAGATAGGCTCTGATACCACTTGTTAGGTCACACACACTGTAGAAGGGGGTTGAATACAGTGTATAGCACAATCAAATCGAATTCAAATAACACAAGTAACAGAAAATAGACTTTATTCAATGCAATAAACTCTGTTACAATATGGAACTGTTCTCTCTCAGTGATGAACAAATATCACGAGAGCTGCTAGGGTTACAATGAATAATATTCTCGATAATGATAACACTTATAGTGTAAATGCTATGTCTGTGTTTATATACTACACAGTTACAAGATAATCACTAATTAATATGGAATATAATTCTGCTTCCTAAAATATGTCAATTAGATATCTTTTCTTCCAAGTATTCCATTCTTCATAGAATTCTTTCTTTGTGCATATCTCTTCTTACGTTTGTCTCGATCTTCTTTCCTTTCAATCAGCCACCTTCCTTTTCTGAAAGTTTTCTTTAAGTTCTGATATTATCTCCTGATAAATATCTCATGAACCTTAAGTATTGATCACTTAAGTTCTGACTTCAATATAAGTGCTGATTTCAGTTAAGTACTGATTTGTCCTGTTTAAGTAAGATCTGAAAACTAAACATAAATCATATTAGACATGACATTATCAAATATATCTAACATATTCATAGAATTAAGAAAAGTAAAAAATATACCTTGTCTAGCAGCTTCATCTCCTGGTCCTCAATTAAATCTTTCATATATCGCATGACCACATATCCACATTCTGTGCCACCTGGTTGTTTAGGGCATCCCTATACATTCCAATAAATTGTTGACAATTAGTGACATCGAAGATTAATCATAATTCCATATTTTACAAAAATGAAAAATTAAAAAATTGACTAAATACTCACAACAAGGTTTTTAATTTTGGGATTCTTGTTTACCCGTCCTTCCTGAGCATTATAAGATCTCACTGCCCTATAAATGTTATAATTATAAAATACAGTGTCAAATCCGTCAATTATCGATTACATTCAATATATAATTGTAAATTAAAGTAAAAAATTACCGCATTAAAGCCTTTTCAAGGTCCTGGGGATGAGGATGATGAGGCAATGGATTAAGGATGAAAATTTCTGATTCCCAAAACACAATCAAAATCCAATGTAAACTGTTTTCATTATAAATAAATTAAAGTGAGCAAAATGCAATTAAAAAAAATACATATCCGACAATTTTACATACATTATAATTAATTTACCAACAACTATATGACTAATCAAGGCCATACAATATTTTAAAATAGGACGCACAAAAAGAGACATACTTGTAGTTATAAGGCATAAAGTTCATCCGAAGAACTCCATCTTTCAGCCTTTGCACAACATATTCATTAAATTCATCATTCAACTTGTATGTGGACGGATGAAGAAAAGCAAACATCGCTGACCAATCTCTACTCGGCGTATCCCGAAACACTAAATACAAATACCTAAAAAATTAAAAAAAAATTAAAAATTACATTTTCTGTAAATAGATCATTACTATATAAAATGAGACCAGATTCTAAAAAAGTATAAAAAGAAGCTTACGCCATGTATGTTGATATAGCAGACTGTCCAATCATTTTAAACTCTAGCAATTCAAGTATGTTCTCATGAAGCAAATATATAGTTCTTTCAATTCCAAAGATTTGAAAATCACATGGAACCGGTATCGAGTTTCCACTTTCCTTCATCACTGTCGATGCAAATTTGTACAACAGCCTAAAGCGAGGAGGCACATTGTCCTTTGGCTTCACAGAATTAAATGCATTATGCATTCTTTGCACCTCACTCACATTCCGCGGATTTTTCTTTTTTTGTAAATAAATATTTAAGCATATAACCGGTATTATTCACTTTAGTGCAAATTTGTACAACCTCCTAAAAATAATGACACTTGGTTTGTAATTAAATTATATACCTCGGAACCAGTAGTGGAGGTGTATATGATCATGTCTTTGGGCCATGCCAAATGAGAACCGATGGCTTGCTGGACGGTTTCTATCTCACCAACCATAGGAAAAGGCACCAAAGCATCATCCTGGATGCTTCCGTCCACCCCAACACGAACAAATCCTTGTTCTAGAGGCACTCCATGAACCGCTCTACTCATTCCATCTCCGTCATCAAAAATAACACCAAAAGCTACCTTATTATCAATATTCTCCACTACCATTTCACATTTACGAGGACCCTATAGTTTATAATTATAAATCAAAATAGACACTATCGGCTCAAACAATTTAATAACATGCAATATTATCATAGAAATCAATCAAGTATACACTGTAATTGTATACCTTTTATCCCGGTGGACTAGGAGGAGGAATAATAACAACAAAATCTGCACCATCTTTATCCTCATCGGTCATCAATTCATCTTCCATCAAATCTTTTGCAACTTTCCTTCTGTTCTTTTGTTCTTGTTCTTGTTCTTTTACCCCAGGACAACTTGCTTTTTCAGACATTGGTGAATGTAGATTGCTCCCAGCAACCAAAGCTTTCAACTCAGTAATTTGCAACTCAAGATTATGAAACTGCTCTTTGGTAATGTGATTTTTTTTCTATTTCAGTAAATCGAAGTACAATGTTGGAGGTATGAAGTTTCCAACCCCACGAACCCTTCCCGCATGCTCGGGAGTTTCCAATACAGTGGTGAGTACATCATTAGTTCCATCCGGCTTGAATTCACCATTTCTTTGCTTTTCGAGTAAGGAATCTTGTTAAAACCGTGAGAGTAATTAGGTATGATTGGAAAATTAAAGAAGCAAAAAATTATAATAAGTCTTACAATTTGTTGAATTTTTTCTGCCAGTTCTGGGTCAAGAGTCCCATCTTCTGTCATACGGGCTTTTTTCCACATAATTTCCCTATCTGGCCTTTCTTCAGGCTCCAATCTCCCCGAGCGTTTGTACAAAAAAATTAAGATACATTCATAAAATTGAAAATGTGAATACTACAAGAAAAATGATAAGACTCTTACTTCTTCTTCTTCCAATCCGATGTATCCTTTTCTTGACACTCGGTGTGGATATTTCCGTTATCCAACTCTTTCACTCTGTTTTTTATTCTCTTCCTGTATACAAAATAAATCTTGTTGATTAATGTATTTTTACAATTAAATCTACTCCCAAAAACCAAAAAAAAAATATAGTCCTAAATTTAAATATATATATATATAAGTAATGCATACCTCCCACTCTTTTGTGACTCTAGCTGCAACAAATCGTCTCCACGCTTTCTTCCCGACAAAAGCATATTGCTTTGGTGGCTTCTATAGCTTCTTCTTCTGCCCAACAAAAGGCATCACATGTTCCGCTGTCAATTTAGCCTTAAAATTTCTCCATTTTTCACCTGCCGACTATAGAATCCTCTTCCGACTTTCAGGAATCAGTTCGAACGTATCCTGAAGCACAAATTTAACAAGTTCAGACAGTGCAAATTTTTTTAAATAAAAACCATGAGATTAATGTCAATTGCGATTGTAAATGACATACCTCAAGATCATTCCATATTTTTTATTTCAGTTCAGGGTCAACCTTTGGCCAAGTCGGAATGTCAATTGGCACCATTGTCCTTGCCAGCATACCTATGTAGGACTGCAATTTGTGTCGTTCGTCTCCAACTAGAACTACAACTCGATTGAACCGCAAATTCAATTTCTCTCCCCGCGCTTTCTTCATCACCACTTTGTACATAGCACAAACACCTCGTGCTGCTCCAGATGTCCTACTTTTGGTAGATTGTGTAGTACTTTCAGTGGGTTGTGGAGCTGTCTACTGGGGAACAATGGTGTCCGTTGGAGCAACCGGGTCAGGATCTGGTACCGCTGGAACAATGGTGTACGCTGGAACAATGTGATTTTCATCCAATGATTCTTTAGACTATTTTTTAGATTTTTTTTCCTTTCTTTACCATCTTTCCTGCATTAACCAAAAGGTGTAGGAATAAGAGATAAGATTATCATCATACTAGGATTATCATAATTACCGATAAAGCAGAACACGACACTGATTGATGAAAATGATGAAACGAAACACAGAACAAAGCTGAGCACGACACTAGACAATAAACATAGAAAATTAATATAATTTGTAATGAGCAGAATCAACCACCACCTGACGCTGATGCTCATAAAGAATTAGCTTCCATAGGCCAAGAAAACTCTATTCACATGCTAACTATCATTTCTCAAACAAGAATCAGAACTTTTAGTGGGTTTATTAAGTACTTGCTCAAAGATTACATTCCCAAACCAACCACTTCTGCTTTTCTAACTCCTCCCAGGTGACCCTTCTTCTCTACCAGGTAATTATTTTCTTTATAAGCACCATATGTATGTGTTAGTGAAGTGTTATTTTATAAAAAAATTTATTCCATGTATGATATCAAAAATCAAAGTTGATTTTTATTACTGAAAAGGTAATGTCATTATCCTTTTCAGTAATCTGCTTGTATCGATTTGGTAGTACAAGACAGGGCATGCATTTTAATGTTTACATTATACTATCAATAGATGAAAGATGTTTACAATATACTATAAATTCTACACAGAACCATCTTCCTGTCATTTTATATGTAAAATATATGTTGTAACAACACATACAGAACAAAAAGCGAATTTCGTTTATCATCCCCTTACTATAAAATAATGTTTACATTATTTAACTGAAAATAACATGCATTTCCTAGAGAAAACATAGAAAAGAGCAACAAAAATCCTATCATTTAAACAAAATAAAATAAATAAAGACACATGCATAAGCAAATTAGGGTTTGCTATATGATAAACAACTAATTTCCATACTATAGAATATGTAACAAGCAACTCAAACAAGCAGATGCAGGTAGTTTAAGCTTAAACTAATTAAAAATTAAAATATTAGGGTTTCAAATTGAAACCCCCAATTCTGAAATTAGGGGTTAAAACTTACCTAATTCAAGCTTTAACCTCCAACTTTGCTTCAATCTCTGACTTGAACTCCAACCTTAAACTCCGAGTTGAACTTCAACTCCGACTTTGACTTAATGCAATGAAACCCCCAAATCTACGAGAGCAATGAGGGAAATGAGAGCAACCTTGATCAGAGCAGCAAGGTGAAATCTACACAGGAAGGTGAAATGAGAGCTGAGAGAGGGATAAAATGAGAGATGAGAGAGTGATGAACTGAGAGATGAGAGAGTGATGAAATGATGAAATGATGAATACGTTTTTTGTTTTTGTTTGTTTTTGTTTTCAATTTTTTATTTTAATTTTTATTTTTTTAATAAAAAAGAGGGGGAAGATGTGGGTGAAAAAAGGGGGAAAATTTTACTAAGTCAAAAAATAAGGGGGCGGGAACACTTGGAGGGAATGAATAATTTGGTTAAGGGGGGACAGGGAAGGCGTGTTGATTAATTTTTTTAAAACAGACATAAAACATCGGTTGGGCTAAAAAATTGATGTTTATAACAACAAAAGACATCGGTTGCGAAAAATCGATGTAGAAAACACCTTTTACATCGGTCAAAAAAGCAACTGATTTCTAAGAGGTGATGTCTACTCTACTTTTTCTAGTATTGATTGTTAGTGATGATTTTGAGTATTGATGTTGGTGATTCGTTTGGGGATGATTCTCATGAATATGCTGATGAAACTGGCATGAACATAGAGGGAGATGCAGAACCTAGCTCATCTACAGCTACTTCAGCCTGGATATTCATCAAAGATTGAAGTTATCATCACTTCACATCCACTCTATTCAAGCTCATTCATGAGACTCAAACATCCATTCAAGCCACCACCAATTCCAGTTCCAAAAGTCTTTTTCAAGTCTATCTTGAATCTCTGCAACTGCACAAAATTCAGACTCTCAAACAAAATCAAGATGTGGATGACATCAAGAACACTATCGAGGAAGTTAAACAGAACCTTAATGAAATAATGGAGTTCAAATTTCTCGAGTCAACCATTAAAGACATTCACCAGAAATTCAGGAAGGAAGTTGACTTAAATAGAAAGGTTGAGGTATTGGATTCAAGACTGATACAAGTGGAGAATTCAGGTGCCAAGATACTTGCCAATCAAGAAACTCAGACACATCTTCTTCAACAATTGGTGGCTGCTCAAACTTCCAACCCTACCTTACTTGATGATAATAAAAAAAGGGAGAAGAATGTGCATGTACAAGTCAGTAAGATAATAGTTCCAGCTATTACCTTCACAAAGCCACCAATGATGGACAGTATTGATTTGATCAACCTAGCAGAAGCTGAACTAAAGCTGAAAGAACAAAGATAAAAGATAGATCAAAGAATTTTAGATATTTTTTGTTCAACAAAAACTCAAGACAAATCTGTGAAACACTTCACACAGTTGAAGCCAATTACCCTAGAAGAAATGTAGCAGGGAAAAGGAGCTAAGGGTGAAACCTCAACAAAGAATGAGTTCAACAACTTTATGGTGCTGAAGCCTAAACAAGAAAGTATCTCAAAATCAACAAAGTACACAATGTTGGTTGACTATTCTCCTCCTAGGCCAGATGAATACAAGTTGTTGGGTGTATCTATTGAAAGCTTCAAAACCACCAAAGATGCCATACATAGAAAAAGAATTGCAAGAATTTATAGATATGGCAAGATGATTTGTGTGATGACTGGGCACCCTCATTTTAGAGAATGGAAAGATGACGAAAATAGAAGATTAGGAGCTCAGAAAAGAAGGAAGAAGCAGACCATCAAAGGAGTGAAATGAAAATTGGAAATTCCTGCAACTCCAACTAAAACTGAGAAAACCTCATCCATAGAAAAGCAAGAATTAAAGAATTCAGGAAAAGGATACTGGAAGGTTAGAGAAAAAAGAAGGTTATCTGATGATGAAGAAATGGAAGTTAAAATAACTCAGTCTACCACTACAGTTCAAACAACCATGCCCATAGTGGAGGAAGTTGAATTCAAGGTCCATCCTGATGTGAATTTTCATGGTGAGCCAATCATTCCCAAGGATGAACCAATAGAATTGGACAGCTTACCTATTCCTAAGCTAAATATTCCAATTTCAACCACATCAAAAAGAAAGAAGTAATTAGCAAGAAAGCAAGTCAAGCCAGTCTTATCCTAATCTAAAGCCTTATCCGAACCCAAGCCAACAGTCAACAAAGGAGATCAACTCTTTATCAGTGACATAAAGGAATTCTCAAATATCAATCTTTAACTCGATGAGCTAGATGAAGTGAGAGCAATTGATGCCTATAACAAACTCCCAGAAAGATTGGTGTTCAGGTACAGGGGTGGAAAGGAAATCATATGGCATCTGCATAGGATTCTCAATGAAGGCTACAGTGTCTTGGTGAAATTATTCTCTGCAATGAAGAAAGATTTTCAATTCACCATGGTGGCCAAAAGAGAGGTACTCAACAAAATTTAACAAATAAGACAAAGCTGAAAGGATCCAAATGCACTACCAAGAATCTTATCTATTCCTTACACTGGAAGTGGACTGTGATAGATTCAATTTATTTTCTATTTATTTTAGAAATTTGGAAATGTAAATATTTATTTATTTATTCAATTATTCCCTACTTACATATTATTTATCTAATTTGATTAATTGTTTTATAATTAATCAATTTAATTGAATAATTTGTAATAAATCTTATTTAATTCCAAAATTTAGGGGAAAACTATTTTTAAATATGATAATTCCTAGATTATTATTTAAAATGTATTGGAGGTTCAATTATTTGGGAATAATTATTTATAATGACTAAAAATTGAATTATTCTTATTTATTACGTAACAATTAAACCGTTTATTGGATTTAATCGAAACGAAAGCCCTTAAGCTCAGAAAAATGACCCGATTCCATTAAAAATAGTTTTAAATCTTAATTTCTTTCAGAGATGAGACGGATTTCGATAGTTATTCATTACTGTAACGACTATGAATTTTCGTGAATCAATTATGCGAGTAAAGTGTAATTATGTGAATTATGTGTTATTATGTGAGAATGGAAATATTTAAATAAATATTATATTCTAGTTTGACGTGACAACTAGTATAAAGAGAATGATTGTGAAGCGTAGTTGAAAACGCTCAGCGTTGGGCCATCAGTCAGGACGCGACCCGTTACGCGAAGAATGAATATTAGTAAAAAGGAAAATTTTATGATTAAGTATATTTCATTATGATACGTGATATGTATTTTATGATTAAGTATATTTCAATATGATACGTGATATGTGAATCTATGTTAAGGTGCATGATTATTTGATTATATGCTTGTATGATATTATTTGGAATTATAGAAAATAAGAATTGCATTAATTGCTATTTATATAGATTATAAATACATTTTTATTCTTTAAGAAAAATAGTTTTTAAAATTATTTTTATTTATAAATTTCAAATTTGATTTTATTAAATTCCTAAAAATTCTAAGCTATTTTATGATGTCACTCTTGTAATTTATAAATTTATGGTTTTATTTATAAAATATATTCTTTGTAATTAATTAGATTTATAATTATTAGATTACCTAATTACCCTTGCATGAATTTCCACTCACAATATAAGAGAAGGGTAGTTGTGTCATTAACCACCCCACTATCTCATTTCAACTTAGCCAAATTACCACTCTAGCCTTGCATGCATTTTGTGCTAGTAGTAGGAGAATGATGGATTGGTAAATTCCAAAATCCACTGATTTTGCACATTGGGAGAATTAATCTAAAAGCTTGTCATTTCACTCACCACTTCACTCATCTCATTTCTTTTCCTTCTCTCCCCTATCCCCTGTTAGGGATTCGAGCATAAAAACGCAACGGAAAAATAAAATTTTCGAATCCCTACCGCGGAATCTATGTATAATTAACGGATAATTCCGGAGAATAGATGTTTTACCTTAAGAAGCTTTACGTTAATGGAAAGATGGAGATCTTGAATGATCACCACGTAGCCCGTCGCTGGAACGATCTATGCCTTGAAGGTATCCACACGAATGATCGCCCGGAGGATGGGTCTGTACTAGCACGTTCTTGAGGCCGCCTTCTTGCTCTCTCTATCTCTCTTCAAGCTGCTAGGGTTTATGTTTTATCAAATAAAACATGTAACCCTAATTCTATTAGAAAGAGATATTATATATGCAAGAGTTAATGGGCCTCCAACCCTAAATTGAATTTTAGAGTTATTATTATTATTAAATTCAAAATTCTAATTATTGTATTATTAAGTCTCACTTAATCATCCAATAACTTAATTTCGGATTTATTATCAAATTCGAATTTCCTATTTATTTAATTAATTAAGTCACGCACTTAATTAATAACAAATAATTCGAATTACTTACATTTAATTTAAATCTGAATTTAAATTAAATAATCCTCCAATAATTCTTTGTGCGACCCTTTGAGTTATTATTACGTTGGAAACAATTTTAAATCTAATTTATAATCATAAACAATGAGTGGAATCTAGTAATACATAATTGTTACCCAAGTAATATTAATTAAATCGATGATCAATTAAACATTTTGTGAATAATGTACAATGTAATATAATCCCTTTAGCCTTATATTATAGATCAAACTTGAGGCATGCATTGTGTCATCCTCTGGTAACGTTCAATCCTTCTTTCCTCGATCCATGAGTAAACTATTAAACAAATCAGTATTTGAGCATGGCCATGCATTTTATAGTCTTACTCAATCAAGAGGCCAATAATATCACTCCTTTAATAAAGAAGGGCTAAATCCCATCTAGATCATTCATATTTCTCATATGATTCATAATATACCCAATGTCTACTTTTATTATTACACGATCAAGGATAACTTTCAATAGTATCAAAGTTATTAATTCTCGTATAGAAATTTAATGATTTTAGTTCAAAGGACCAACACATCATTATCACTATGAGATTAACTTATGACACTATAAACATGTAGTATCTCACAATGGGTCAATCCATCACCATGTATTTAATATATGTGTCTGTGTTTTGACTTTAGTATCACCATACATATGATCAATGAGATGTGATCATCAGCCAACAAACACACTAGTCTCAATATTTTTATTATCATCCCTTAACAATAATACTTGACTAGGGACCTTTAGGAATATAAATACTATTCTCATAATCTCATTTCTAAGTCATGTACTTGGAGATATAGATTTACATATCATATTCCAAGGACATTTATTAACCTAACATCTTATCACAGAAAATAAAGATATAATAAATTACTAAAGAATAATCCATATAATCATAATTAATAATCCAAATGTTTCATAATATAAACATAGGAGTGTTGTCTCTAGGGCACAAACACTAACAATCTCCCAATTGCAATAGAGCCAATCACCCATGTATCTAATACCCGTGGAACTACTATGACCTTCGTGCTTTTGCTATGACAATGCCTTAGTCAGTGGGTCTGCAACATTATCATCAGTATGCACTTTACATATATGTATATATCCTCTTTCATTAATCTCTCGAAGGAGGTGACAATGCCTCATAAATTTAAGTTCTTTTGGAAACCCCGATCTTAAAAACATTCCCTCATTTTAGACAACTTGTCACTTGAACCTTGACAATACCAACCCTTGGTATCTTATCCTTGATCAAGAACCCTTTCAAATTAAAATGAATTGATTAAAAGGAATTGCATGGTATGTTTTGTTAAGACTGAGGCGCCAGTCACTGTTAAAACATCAGTAGCGGGGAGCCTGATAGTTTTATATGGTCAATGTGTGCCGAGGATCCTTAATAGTTGTGAATCACTTGTTATGTGGTTCGAAGTTTTGATGTGGCTGATCACCCCTCATTGCTCATAGTGTCGTACAGATTTCCAATTCCATTCATTTATTAAAGACTTAAGCTTTTATTTGAGATTTCATATTGTTGATTTACCTTATGATAGTGTTATCAATCATATAATTGATTCCCAGAGTTGAATAGATTCTTGTTTTTCTCTTGAAAGATCCTTTGATATCCAGTTAATAATTTTTGGTGAATGTCAGCTTTCACCCTATCTTGAGCCTTGATTCCTGAAATCCCAAACCTTTCTTCATAACCTTTTCATAGCCCAAAGACAGAAATCTGCCACCTCGAGATTTAAAACTAGAATGCCTCAAATTTTTCTATTGTTATTTTTATTGCTTTATAGACTTGCTATGTAGTTACTTGCTAAGTTTTTTGCTCATATATATTTGCTTTCATCTAACCATGGCAGTTAAGCAAGAGATGGACAGACTTAGGCGTTCAGCTTGCATGAGTGTTCCGGGCAGTCCCTACAGTGTCATAGGTTTCCAGATGCCAAAGCAGGTAACAGTGTGTGTGAGCAAGTGTAGTAGTTGGAAGGATTCTTTAAGTTGGTTCAGATGCAGTGGGTTATCTGTTGATTCCATTTCGGAATCGAATAAATTGAATTCATTAATATTTTGGGTTATAATTTATTTTTTTGGTTGGTAGTTATAATCTTGTCTCAAACTTAATCATGTTTAGATCATGTTAGTATTTAATCGGGGTTTATTATATCTGTTGATATTATTAGTTTATTGGTGCGTGAGTCCTTATTTCCTAACCCCGAGATTGAGGTCATGACAGGTTTGGTATCAGAGCTACAAGATCTAGTCCCTGAGACAAATTAGGATAAAGGGTATTTGGGAAATTATATTTCGAGAGTGTTCGACTCATATAGAGGTGAGTTAGACTATTAGGTATAGTCTAAGTGAATAGGATAAAGCGTTAATAGAGTTAGGGCTTTGAGTCAGTTGGAGGTTTATTAACCCTAATGTTGTTTTATGGCTGCTATTTTATGTCTTCTCTCGTGACCCTAGTTCAGACGATAGCGATTTTAATTCAGTTTCTGATTGATATTGATACTTAGGTTGTTGTTAAATATTAAAAGTGGTATTAATATAGATGATTGATGTTGACTTCAGTATGGGATGTTGTGAGCATCAAAGTTCATATTGTATATCTAATTTGATATGACATCAAAATGATTATTAATATCAAGAGTTGAGAGTTTTGGTTGATAAATTAGCTCGTGAGTCTAGGCATCAGACTTCAGTGTTGGATGATGAGTGGATAGTTCGTGTTAAGTTGGTGGAGCAGTTTGCTGGAGGAGATTGTGTTAGTCCCTTAACAATATAGCACGAATTACAGAATGGGGGTTGAATGGAATTCTTGAACCTTTTTCTTGAAATAAAAATGTTCAACTCGATTATGGATATATTTGTTTTGATTAGCACAATGCGGAATGTAAACTTGAATGAATCAAAACATAAGTAATTAAAAACAAGAGTCTTTAAAAATTTTCTGGTGGATTTAAACAATTCCACCAGAGATATATTTAATATATCGAGAGGACTCTGTGTGCAGAAATGCTCACAGCTGCTTACACAAAATAGAACTGCTAAGAACACAGGAAATGCTAAAGATAGTGCTTACAAAGATTTCTCTGTTGTTGTTTCTTAGCTATCTCAGTTATTTTTCTATTTGCTACTCTCTTGGTTTATATATTACCAAGATTACAAAGTCAAAAGAACTAAACAAATATAAAATCTAACAGTCTTGATCTTTGCTGCTTTTCGTCCTCTATTACCCAGTTAATGGGCTTCTACAGTGTACTTGTATCCAACTCAACGGCTGTGTGTCAGCTTTCACTGTTCAACTGATGTTTGAATCTTGATATGATCATCTGTCGACTTTCAGATCATCCGTCGATGACTTAATTGATCATCTGTCGACTGCTATGTTAAACATCCGTTGATAGTCGTTTGATCATCCGTCAAAGCTTTGTTAAACATCCGTTGGTAGCTATTTTGGTCATCCGTTGAAGCTTTGTTAATTATCCGTTGGTAGCTATTTTGGCACTTGTCATTTCACTTATACAGAATTACAAGACATTGATTATGTACAGTTAATCAACCTATTCTGCATATCTAGTTAAAGTCAACATGACTTATATGCTACTCCAGATTCTATACAAAGGTGCATACAACACTGTGCTACAAACTTATTATTATATAAGCTACTCACTCGATGGATAATAAGTTAATCATCCGTTGAGACTATAATGAGTCATCCGTCGGGACTATAATTCTTATCAGTCGAGTGCTACATTATTTCACTAAGTAAAATCTACTTAGATGTTTTGTTTAGGTAATCATCAAGTACACAACATATTCACAACAATCTCCCCCAATTTATGTCTACTGGAATTGTAGCCATAAATTAAGAGATACTTGATGATAACATAACATCCTAAACATATATCTTTAAAGATAAGCAGATAAAACTGAAAGTGCTTCAATTTAAACAAAAATGTACAAGGTTTGGCTCACAGTCAGTTCAAGATGCTCCTCTAGTCTGAGCATATTTTTCTAGATTCTTGAAGGTCTGGATCTTCTTCCAAGCTTTCTGTTGTTTTCTTCAATTTGATTCTGGAGCTGTCTGTGGAATTCTAATTCATCAGATTTTGAGAGATCTAATATTTCTTGCATTTCCAAGGGAGTCTCATTGCTAGAGATACTTAATTGGTCTTCTAATCTGAAGAATCTTCTCACACCCTTGTCATCCATGAATTCCATCAGCCAGTAGGGCCTTAGATGCACTATTCTCCCTGTGTATGGGATGATAAGAGTTTTGGGTTGTGCATCTTTGGCTCTAACACTCCTTAGCTCTTCAATCTTCTTCAATACTAATCTTCTTGCAGTTACATTGAACCCAAAGTTTTTCTTGAAGGTTGAATAGACTTTGATCAACACAGCTTGGCTTTCTTGAAGTATCCTGTGAAGAGGCCACTGAATCTCCCTTCCCCCTTTGTACTTGAACACCAACCTTTCAGGTAGGTTTCTGTATGCATCAATTGCCCTTACCTCATCCAGCTCCTCCAGATAAAGGTTTAGATCTGAGAATTCTTTGATATCACACAAGTACAAGTAGTCTCCCCTGTTGACCTTGGGTTGAGCTTTGACTACTGACTTGGATTTGAGAGGTGACAGCTTCACTTTCTTGACTGCCCTTGATTTTGTCCTTCTTGGCTTAGTAAGAATTGGCAAGTTAAAGTTAGGAATTGGTAATTCATCCCACTCTATTGGCTCATCCTTTGGCACAATAGGCTCTCCATGTATGTTCCTGTAGGGGTCCACCACCCTTATATCTTCAAACACCACATAGGGCTTTGATGCTTGAGTTTCAGCTTGAGTGGATTCCTTTGGAAATTGATCTTCCAATTCCTTGTCAACAACATCCAAGTTTCTTTTTGTTCTTTTAGCCAGTTCTTTCTTTCTTGGGGATTTCTTCTGTTTTTCAATCTTCTTCTCTGATTCAGTAGCTTGAGATGGTTGAGAGGGAATTTGTTCAGAAGAATTCACAGCCTGTAGCTTGGCCAAGATAGCGAACTGTTCTTTCTTTTGTTTAGACTTCTTTGCATCTAGAGCAGCTTGCCTCTTTTCCTGCTTCAATCTGGCTTTTTCTTCTTCCTTTGCATGAGCAAATTGTGGATGTCCAGCTACCACACAAATTTCCTTCCCATTTCTAAATATCTTTGCAATTCTCTTTCTTGAGGCTGAATCAGCTGGATCTTTGTAGAGGAGAATAGATCTTGACAGAAGTTTCTTTTCATCAGGCTTGGGTGTCTCATACATAGAATCCATAGGGTTCTTCAAAGATAACTTTGGATTGTTTGCCCTTGGTTTAAGAATTATCTCAGCCTTTGTAGTCTTGATGCAGGAAGATTGTCCTTTCTCCAGATAGTTCATGCTTATCTCATTCACATTGATTGGCTTGACATGAAAGTGATGGATGGCTGACTGATCTGGTTCCTTGACTAATTGAAACTTTTTCTGCATTTCCTCATCAATCTTTTTCCAGTTGATCAGAGTCAACTCTACTTTATTAGCATCTTTCAAATTTGCTGATGCTGCATTTATAAGATCTATACCATCTGCAACTGGTGGCTTGGAGATAGTAATTGAAGGTACAATTACTTTGCTGATTTGAACTAGAAGTTTATCCCCCTCAGTTGGTCCTTTCTCCCCCTTACTTGATTCTCTCTCCCCCTTTTTGTTATCATCAAGTGGAGGAGTTAGGCCTTGTACTTTAGCCAGTTGCATAAGAAGATTTGTCTGAGTCTGTTAATTTTGAAGAAGTAGAGCCACTGAATTCTCAATAACCTGAACTCTGTTCTCCAGCTTGGCTATCTTCTTGTCAGAATCTGATTCTCTCCTCAATCTTAGTAATAGATCATGCATGGTACCATATAGCATTATTGAATCCAGCTTCTCAGAGTTATATGTCTTTAAGTCAGCTATCTCCTTTTTCAATTCATCCGCACTGAGATTCTGTCTTGAGTGTTGGATCTTCATTAAATGTAAAGAGTCTAGGTGAGCTTGAAGAACAGCCTTGGTACCAGCATCTGAAGCTTCCTGAAGGGCCTGCTGAAAGGCTATTACTTGTTTCACCAAAGACACCTCAAATTGCCCTGGTGAAAATTCCTTTGCCCATGCCCATTTAGGTAAACTGAAAGCAGAACTTGGGCCTTCAGCTCCCCCTAAGTTCATGCTTCCATCCAAAGAACCAGAGTCAGCATCATCAGAATTTACTCCAAATTCTTCAGATGGCTCTCCAGCTTGAAAAGGCATTCTGTTCACATCAGCTTTATCTCTTTGAAGAGATTCTGTGGTGTGCACTAAATTCAAAGTCTACTCTGCCTCCACATTGCCCTGAGCAGCCAACAGTTGATAGGCTGAAACAGGGTGAGTAAAAGTGTCAGCATCCAAGGAAATGTTATCAATTACAGCTTTGTAATGTTGCTGAAATTGTCTTTCCTTTTCGGCATCATCCACAATCATTGACTCACTAGCAATGGCTGGTTCCATCCTTATTTCTCCAGTACCTGCCTTTCTCTCATATTCTCTCTTTTGTTGCATCAGGGTCTCACATTGGCTCCCCACCCTCACACCCTCACCTTCACCTACTAAGGTGGGACTCCTCTCACTCACTTTTGTCAATCCTGAATGAATAGATTGTTGAGATTCACTCTTTTTCTCTCCTTTTTCCTAGGAGCAACCCAGCCTCTCACTCAATGCACTCTCCTCTCTCAGTCCTAAGAGTGATTGTATTACCACCAAATCTTCTGCACTTGAAATTATTAAAGTTTGAAGTTGTGCAGAGACACTCGACGGATAAGTGATATCCGTCGGGTGAGTGGTAAAGCTATCCGACGGATAACTGCTGTTAAGCTTATCCATCGGGATACAATCACTACTCGACGGATGAGCAATATCCATCGAGAGAGTAGAAATGAATGAGGTGGGAAGAGAAACTAGTGTTGACTCTGTGTTGATTGAAGTTATTTGAGGCACAGATGTCACAATAGAATCAGAAAGAATTGGCAAGTGAGCCAACAAATCATCTAAAAGATGATGCTCACTTGCACTAGATTTTGGCTTCCCCAACAGAGTTAAAGAAGGGGAATCAGGAATTGAAGTGTTTATCATGTCCACTTCCAGTGAGTTAGTTGGTGAGTATTGTGTTTCTGTGGCTTCTATTATGAGAGATTTTGGCTGTGACTCCACATTTATTGGAGCCACATCAATCTGAATTTGAGAAGGTGCATGGACTGTGTCTTTAGCACCAGTTTGCACTAAGTGTGTGCCCTGTGCATCCCCAGTTGCTTTGGATTTCTTCTTTCTAGTGTAAGTTTGGTGTGAGCTTGTGTCCCTAACCCTCTTGGCTTGTGCTCTTGGATGAGAGCTTTGTTTAATAGCCACATCCTTTTGGGAGGATGCAGCTAGAAGTGAGCTTTTGTCCTTTTTAAGCACTACAATTTTTTGGGAAACTGCAGTGTGGCTAGGCTGGGATTCACTCAACTCTCCAACCTTATCCTTGGGGTTTTTTTGATGTTCACCCCTTCCCTCACCTATCTTACCCTCCTTCACACTCCCCTCTTTGGTTTTGGTAGATTTTTGAATTGGTACCTTTTGAGAGATACCAGAGGGGGTTTTCTTTGATTTGGATTTAGAAATTGCAGTTGTTTTGGCAGCTTTGGTAGGCAACTGTTTGGTCATTGTCACAGTTGCCATAGTTATGCCTGAAGTCAAAGAAATAGAAGAGATTGGAATAGTTGAGGGTCTGGATGAACTTACCTCACTTACCTGAGGTGTCAGCATTACAGGAAAATAGAACATTGGCACATCCTTGTGATGGTTGGCTCTGTTCAAGTCTGCAATGATTCTTCTCTCTTGAACCCAACAAGCTAATTTGTTGTTTGGGTTCTCAAGTTCAATCTCTTGAAAAAGATGGTTAGCCAAAAGCATAAAAAATCTAGCATAGTAAATATTCTTTCCTCTTTTGGCTAAGTCACCTAGTTTAAAACCTAACTCATACACAACAGGGTCACTAAAATTGTAATATTTGTCTGTAACTAGCATGTACAGCATGGAAATGTTCACAGAATCAAAATTACTGATTTTTTCAGAAAAGACTTTAGTTACTACATCACACAAGTAACTTCATTCCTTCCTAAGACCTAGTCTTCTAATTTCACTTAGTTTTGTAGTAGGAAGTGCATAATGAATGGAATTGAGCATATTGACAATATCAGTGTCAGTGTGTGGTGCAGTTACATTATCATCAGGAATCTTGAAACATGCTTTTATGACATCACTATTGATACAGAAATCATTACCTTTGATGGTTAGAGTGATGGTTTTGTCAGTAGAGTTATAGTTTGCTGTTGTCCACATCTCCTCAACAACTTCACAATAAATTGTGGGTGATTCCAGCATGGAAAAACTTAACTTGCAGTTGTTCATGAAGTCCATCATCTTATGATAGTCTTCAGATTGCTGAATCCCCTTATTGACCAAGGCAGTGAAGTTGTTCTTCTCATAGATGAACCCAGTCTGTGACATGATCTTAACTACGGGTGCCATTGTTAGAGAAGAAAAGCTTGAAGAGAAAGAGGATTTTTGCTTGAGAGAGAATGAAGTAACACAGTTGAATTTGAGAATGATAAAAGAAAATGATTAGAATGAAATAAGCTTTTATACTTTACTCAAAATCAATTGATAAAAATAATAAAGAGAAGTAAATTACCCAATAGAAATTGTCTAAAATAGTCGTTTTAAAATAAACTGTAAAAATTCCACCCATTATCTTTCGTGTAATGCTTACAAACTGTAAGTATACTCGATGGATAATGTTCAGGGAATTAACGGTTAAGATTTAGACACTTCGACGGATGAAGATAAGTTGATATCCGTCGAGCTTTAAAGTACTCCAGAAAAGTAATTGATTTTTATTTACAATTTGTATATCGACGGATGACTCAACTCAATGGATAATGGTCATCCGTCGAGATGCAAATTTTGACTTAGCCAAAATTTTCATCCAAGACTAAAAATCAGTTAAATTTCTGGCTACTTTTCAACTTGCAAAATAATTCGGATAAATTCAAGAGTAATTAAGCATACCTAACTCACTTACTAACCTAGAAAAGGTGGATTCATCCAGTGGCTTGGTAAAAATATCTGCAAGTTGCTTCTCACTTGGAACAAAATGTAACTCAACAGTACCATTCATTACATGTTCCCTTATGAAATGGTACTTGATGTCTATATGCTTTGTCCTTGAATGTTGCACTAGATTTTCAGTGATGGCAACTGCACTTGTGTTATCACAGAAAATAGGAATTATTTCAACTTGCAAACCATAGTCTAGCAATTGATTTTTCATCCATAAAATCTGTGCACAGCAACTGCCAGCAGCAATATATTCAGCTTCAGCTGTAGAAGTAGAAACTGAATTTTGCTTTTTACTGAACCAGGACACAAGCTTGTCTCCTAAAAATTGACAGGTTCCTGTTGTGCTTTTTCTATCAATTCTGCAGCCTGCATAATCTGCATCTGAATAACCAGTTAGATCAAAGCCAGAATCTCTAGGATACCAAATGCCAAGGTTTGGTGTTCCTTTGAGATATCTGAAGATTCTCTTAATAGCTATCAAATGAGACTCTCTAGGATCAGCCTAAAATCTAGCACACAAACATGTAGCAAACATTATATCTGGCCTATAAGCTGTTAAGTACAGAAGTGAGCCAACCATGCCTCTATAACTTGAAATATCCACAGACTTTTCAGTAGTATTTAGTTCAAGCTTAGTTGCAGTGGTCATGGGAGTTTTTACAGATGTGCAATCCATTAGATCAAACTTCTTTAAAAGATCAAAAATATATTTAGTTTGACTAATGAATATTCCATCACTAACTTGCTTAACTTGTAAACCAAGAAAGTAAGTTAGTTCTCCCATCATACTCATTTCATACTTGCTTTGCATCATTTTGACAAACTTTTTACAAAGTTTCTCATCTGTAGAGCTAAAAATAATATCATCTACATAAATTTGAACAAGTATGCTAGAGCCATTCACATTTCTGAAAAATAAAGTTTTATCTACAGTACCTCTTGTGAAGTGATTTTCCAAAAGGAACTTTGTTAAAGTGTCATACCAGGCTCTAGGTGCTTGCTTCAGTCCATAAAGTGCTTTAAGTAGATAATAGACATACTCTGGGAAATTTGGATCTTCAAAGCCAGGAGGTTGACTTACATACACTTCTTCCTCCAAATCTCCATTCAGAAAGGCACTTTTGACATCCATTTGATAGACCTTGAAATTGGCATGGGCTGCATAGGCTAAGAAGATTCTGATGGCTTCAAGTCTTACAACAGGAGCAAATGTTTCATCAAAATCTATTCCTTCTTGCTGAAAATAGCCTTTAGCAACCAATCTTGCTTTGTTCCTTACTACTATGCCATTTTCATCCATCTTGTTTCTGAATACCCATTTGGTGTCTATTGGATTCTTTCCTATAGGCTTGGGTACAAGCTTCCATACTTTATTCCTTTCAAATTGGTTTAGCTCCTCCTGCATAGCTAAAATCCAATCAGGATCTAACAAGGCTTCTTCTACCTTCTTTGGTTCTTCCTTAGACAGGAAGCTACTATATAGACATTCTTCTTGAGTTGCTCTCCTGGTTTGAACTCTGGAAGAAACATCACCAATAATCAGTTCAAAGCGGTGATCTTTTGTCCATTTTCTTGGTTGAGGTAGATTAGCCCTAGATGAAGAGACCTTAATGTTGTCTTGATGTGTGATTGAGTTTTGATTGCTAGAAACTCCCCCTGAGTTTGTGGATCTTTGATTTGAGATTGGGGTGCTTTCTATGGGTGATCTGCCTTGACTTCCTGCTCCCTTTGATAACCCGACGGATGGTGAATTTTGAGTACCGACGGATGAGGCAGGTTGTCTTCCGACGGATAATACAGATTTCCTTCCGACGGATGAAGCGTTATGTAACTCGACGGATGTTGAGTTGTGTGCTTCATTTGTAGTAGATTTATCTGCATTATCCTTAGACACTGTTTCTTGATCACTCTCATCATCACTTTCATCACTGACCATCTCAACATTATCGAATTTAAGGCTCTTATGGTAATCTCCATCTTTTAGTCCTTCAATCTTTTTATCATCAAACACAACATGTATAGATTCAACAACAATGTTGGTTCTTAGATTGTAGACTCTATATGCTTTACCAACAGCATATCCAACAAAAATTCCTTCATCCGCTTTAGCATCAAACTTCCCATTTTGATCAGTTTGATTTCTCAGAATATAGCATTTACAGCCAAAGACATGAAGAAAGTTCAGAGTTGGCTTCTTGTTCTAGAACAATTGATAAGGTGTCATGCATCTTGCTTGATTAATTAAAGAGATGTTCTGAGTGTAGCATGCAGTGTTTACAACAAGTATGTTGGTAGTTTTGATTCTTCAAGCATTGTCCTTGCAGCTTTAATAAGAGATCTATTCTTTCTTTCCACTACTCCATTCTGTTGTGGAGTCCTTGCTGCTGAGAACTCATGCAAGATTCCATTCTCCTCACAAAATGCTCTCATGACATAGTTCTTGAAGTCAGTTCCATTATCACTCCTGATTCTTCTAACTTTGAAATCAGGATGATTGTTAACTTGCCTTATGTGATTGATGATGATTTCACTAGCTTCATCCTTGGACTTTAGGAAATAGGTCCAAGAGAACTTTGAGAAATCATCTACAATTACTAGGCAAAATCTCTTCTTTGAGATTGACAATATATTGACTGGTCCAAACAAATCCATGTGAAGCAGTTGTAGAGGCTCTTCAATTGCTGAATCAAGTTTCTTCCTGAATGATGCTTTAATCTGCTTCCCTTTTTGGCAGGCATCACACAGTCCATCCTTTGTAAACTCCACCATAGGAATGCCTCTAACTAGCTCTTTCTTTACCAGCTCATTCATGGTCTTGAAGTTCAAATGGGATAGCTTCTTGTGCCATAGCCAACTTTCATCTTGACTTGCTTTACTGAGAAGACAAGTTACAGATTCTGCTTTAGTTGAGTTGAAGTCAACTAGATACACATTTCCTCTTCTCACACCAGTGAGAACCACTTTGTTGTTTTGATTATTAATCACAACACAAGTTTCTTTGTTGAAGGTTACTGAGTTGCCTTTATCACAAAGCTGGATGATACTCAACAGATTGTGTTTGAGACCCTCCACTAAGGCAACCTCTTCAATGATGACATTGTCCTTTGAAATCAAGCCATATCCCACAGTATAACCTTTGCTGTCATCTCCAAAAGTGATACTTGGGCCAACTCTCTCTTCAAATTCTGTGAGCAGGGTAGAATCACCAGTCATGTGTCTTGAACAACCACTATCCAAGTACCAAAGATTCCTTCTGTTTCCCTGCACACATCAAAATCAAATCAAGTTGATTTTGGTACCCAAGTTTCCTTGGGTCCTGCCTTGTTAGCTTTCTTCTTCTGTTTCTAAGGTCTTAACTCATTTGACTTAGGAATTTCAGATTCTTCCTTAGTCATTTGGGTTGGGCCTTTGAAACCACTAGATGCAACCGAATTATCATGCATGTTATGGCTAATAGGAAATGGCATGCTTGGTACAAACATGTTATTCCAGTAAGGCATGTTAAATGGCATTTGAGGCATACTATATGCAGCATAATATGGATTAGGTGCAAATGGCATGTTAGCAAACTGTGCATTCATGTTCTGTGTAGCCATAGCATTAACAGGCGTGGGAGGCATGGCATTCTTGTTAGTGAATTGAGGCTGAACAGACATGGGAGTAGGCATGGCAGATTTGCAATTAACAGACAAATGATTTACACTACCATACTTGACACAGATTTTTCTAGGAGCATATTTGTCAGGTGTGTAGTTATTATGTTTGTTAATCCCTACTTTACCATTCCTATTGTTTTTCCTTTTAGTCTCTGTTTTTACCTCTATCTTCTTAAGTCTGTCACTTAACTGTTTGACAGTCATGTGACCAACATTAGCCTTCTTCCCTTTCTTGGCTTGACTTGACTCTCCTGAAACAAAGTTCTTGGCAATTCTACACTCAATTTTTAGTTTCTCAAACTCAACAAACTGAGACTCAAGCACATTATTCCTCTCACTCAAAAACAAGTTGTTTTCTTTGATTTTAGCATTTTCTTTAGTGAGTGACTTAAGTGTAACACGCAAATGATATAATTCTGTAGACATGTCATTTATTGCATCATTACACTCAGCTTTAGATAAATGTGCAAGGTTTGTAGTGATTACCTGATTGCTTAAGGAACTTGTCTCTATTTCATCAGACTTGGCCATAAGGGCTAGATTGACATAGCTGACATCCTCATCTTCATCCAAACCATCAGCTGCCCAGTCATTCTCTTGTGTAATAAAAGCCCTTTCCTTCTGTTTGAGTAGATTAAAGTATTTTTGCTTATAATCCACAGACTCAAATCTTTTCTTACTGGAATCTGACTTTCTACACTCATTTGCAAAATGCCCTGCCAAGCCACATTTGAAACACTTGAATTTTGATTTATCCACCATATTTCTATTTGGCTTGGCAGCTCCAAAGTTCTTCTTGAACTTGAGCTTAGCAAATCTTCTTGAAAGGAATGCTATGTGCTCATCAATGTCCTCCATGTCATCTTGACTCAATGAATCTTCACTTTCTGTAGCTAGCCCTTTACCCTTGCTTTCACAAGCCTTTGAAGTTGATTCCACAGCTTCCATCTTCACTTCCTTCTCCTTTTCCAGTTCAGCCACTAGTGCAATGGATCCTCCTTTCTTCTTTCCTCTCTCCATTCTTTTATCCTGCTCTATCTCAAGCTCATAGGTCTTCAGAATGCCATACAGTATCTCCAAAGTAAACTCCTTATAATCTTGTGAGTTTCTCAATGAGACTGTCATTGGTTTCCATTCCTTTTGAAGAGATCTGAGAAATTTCAGATTGGATCTTTAGTCTGATAGACTCTTCCATGCAATTTAAGAGCATTTAGTAGCTTTTGGAATCTACTAAAAATGTCAGTGAGTGACTCACTTTCTTCATTGTGAAAATGCTCATATTGCAGAATCAGGAGCTGCATTTTATTTTCTCTTACTTGCTCAGTACCATCACAGATTATCTGTATTGTGTCCCAAACTTCCTTGGCAGTCTTGCAGTTGATGATGTTATCAAACATGTCTGCATCAACACCATTGAACAAAATGTTCATGGCCTTTTTATCTTTCCTGACTTGTTCAATATCAGGATCAGACCATTCATGCCTTGGCTTTGGAACAGATGGTTCATTTCCTGTTGCAGCTTTTATTGGAACATGAGGGCCTCTTTCTATGCAGTCCACATAGGCCACATCTTGAGAAAGCATATGAAGATGCATCTTTACCTTCCAATGATGGTAATTATCTTTATCAAGAAAAGGAATCTTGACTCCAACACCTTTCTTGTTCATCTTGCTGAATTATTTTGATCTTTAAACTCTTTGTAGATTAAGAGCTTGCTCTAATACCAATTGTTAGTCCCTTAACAATATAGCAAGAATTACAGAAGGGGGGTTGAATGGAATTCTTGAACCTTTTTCTCAAAATAAAAATGTTCAACTCGATTATGGATATATTTGTTTTGATTAGCACAATGCGGAATGTAAACTTGAATGAATCAAAACATAAGTAATTAAAAACAAGAGTCTTTAAAAACTTTCTGGTGGATTTAAACAATTCCACCAGAGATATATTTAATATATCGAGAGGACTCTGTGTGCAGAAATGCTCACAGCTGCTTAAACAAAATAGAACTGCTAAGAACACAGGAAATGCTAAAGATAGTGCTTACAAAGATTTATCTGTTGTTGTTTCTTAGCTATCTCAGTTATTTTTCTATTTGCTACTCTCTTGGTTTATATATTACCAAGATTACAAAGTCAAAAGAACTGAACAAATATAAAATCTAATAGTCTTGATCTTTGGTGCTTTTCGTCCTCTATTACCCAGTTAATGGGCTTCCACAGTGTACTTGTATCCAACTCAATGGCTGTGTGTCAGCTTTCACTGTTCAACTGATGTTTGAAACTTGATGTGATCATCTGTTGACTTTCAGATCATCCGTCGATGACTTAATTGATCATCCGTCGACTGCTATGTTAAACATCCGTTGATAGTCATTTGATCATCCGTCAAAGCTTTGTTAAGCATCCGTTGGTAGCTATTTTGGTCATCCGTCGAAGCTTCGTTAATTATTCGTTGGTAGCTATTTTGGCACTTGACTTCATTTCACTTATACAGAATTACAAGACATTGCTTATGTACAGTTAATCAACCTATTCTGCATATCTAGTTAAAGTCAACATGACTTATATGCTACTCCAGATTCTATACAAAGGTGCATACAACACTGTGCTACAAACTTATTATTATATAAGCTACTCACTCGATGGATAATAAGTTAATCATCCGTTGGGACTATAATGAGTCATCCGTCGGGACTATAATTCTTATCCGTCGAGTGCTACATTATTTCACTAAGTATAATCTACTTAGATGTTTTGTTTAGGTAATCATCAAGTACACAACCTATTCACAACAGATTGGACGAAGGACCGTCCACTAGTGATGCAGATGCCCGGAGGGTTTATAAGATCATTCGTTGGATATAGTCCGTATTGGGAGAGATTTTAGATAGTTAGATGGTGATGACCATATAGGACCTTTGGGGGAGCAGTAGTTGTCGATGTTGTTGTATTATATTTGGTTTTCTATGGTTGTAGTCAGTAGAGGCTATGTAGAAGTTGAGGGTATGAAGGGGGATGTTTTCCAGTTTTTCCTCTATTTTATCCTGATGTATCATTGTACCTTATGCCATAACTTATTTTACCTAAACTTCTTCATTATGCACTGTTGAAGCCTTATATAAATCTTTTGCCTTGTAAACCCTGGAAATCTTTATCAACTCTTTTACATACCATGTTTCTAAATACCTTGTAAATCATATCTTATACCATGTAAGGAAAATAACTGAGGAGTGAATTATGTAGTAATAGGATTGCATGTGCAAGTGGGTAAAGCTTAAAACCCACAAATGGTTTTAAAAAGAATATTTATTGTTATATATGCCATGCTATCGTATTACTAAATAATTGCTCAATCAGGATTTTAAAGAATGGTCACATCACCAAACCACCAATCAAAAAACTCAAACCCAAGACCAAGAACTAAACCAAGATACTCTTATGATGAACCGGCTTGTTTAACTTTTGCAACAACATGTAGCCTCTAAAGTCGGAAATTTCAAATATTTTTAGTCCGTGCATCCCCCATAGTTTGTAGGATTTCCAAAACCGATTAAAGCTCAGTTGTGGTTGAAAGAAATGGAAAAGAGTTCGAGTTAGCAAAAGTTAAGGATGAGAAAAAGGTGCAGTGCACAAGTTATTACCTTTAGGTTGAGGCAAGTTATAGGTAGAAATCTTCAAAGGCGCTGCTTGAAGGAAAAGTTATAATCAGGGAGAAGTCTACGGAGATGTTTTAGAGAAGTATTTTCCAAATTATATGCAAGACCAATTGGAGATGAGGTTTCTGAATCTGAGATAAGAAGACGTGATTTATTTTAAGTACAATCAAGAATTCGACGGAATGCCCAAGTTAAGTAGGGAAGCTGAAATTGACTTATTTTAAATATGGAAAGGTGGGCCATATGGAAAGGAACTGTAAGGAGCCTGTTGAGAAGGAGAATGTGCTTAGGATTACTGGACCATCGCCCTCTGCAACACCAGTAACTCAGCCAAGGGAAAGAATATTCAACATGACAATGAAAGATGTTGTGCAGAATGCGGATGTGGTGGCAGGTATGCTCGATATAAACTTAGTAGAACTTAAAGTGTTAATGGATTCTGGAGCAACTAGATCTTTTATTACAGAAAGTGTTATTGCTAGATTAAAGTGTGTTGAATACCCTCTCGAACCTAATTTGATTGGAAAAGTAGCGAATCAAGAAACAGTTACTACCAAGAGAATCTGTCCCATTTCCGATAGGATTTAGAAGGTTAGCACTTTTCCGCTAACTTAATTCTTTTTAAGTTAAGAGAATTCGACGTTCTATTAGGGATGGATTGGTTTTCAAACCACTATGTGCAAATCGAATGTAGAAGCAAGAAAGTGCAATTAGAGACCAAGGATGGTATTGAAGTGATATTCAAAGAAAAGAAGCAAGAGAAAAAGTTTCTAATGGCTATCCAAATAAAGAGACTGTTATAACATGGGTGTGAAGCGTATTTAGCACATCTGAAGGATGTAGAAAATGAGTCCTTAAGGATTGAAGATATTCCAGTATTTAAATATTTTCCCGATGTTTTTCAAGATGAATTACCTGGACTACCTCCAGATCGAGAGGTCGAGTTTACGATTTATTTGGCTCCTGGAATGGAATCAATATCAAAAGCTCCCTATCGAATGACGCCTGTCGAGATAAAAGAGTTAGCGACATAGTTGCAGGAATTGCTGGACAAAGGAGTTAGTTTCCTGAGTGTATCCCTGAGGGGGTGCACCGGTGCTATTTGTAAATAAGAAAGATGAAAGTATGAGGTTGTGTATCAATTATCACATCTGAATGAGCTGAGGAATAAGAATAAGTATCCTCTACCGCGAATCGATGACTTGCTTTGATAAATTGGAAGGAGCTACTTGTTTCTCAAATATTGATTTAAAATCTGGGTATCATCAGCTAAAGATTAAGCGGACAATATACCCAAGACGGCGTTTCGAACAAGATATGGACACTATGAGTTCTTGCAATGGCGTTTGGATTGACAAATGTGCCAGCTGCATTTATGGATCTCAGGAATTGAGTATTTAAGGAATATTTGGATAAGTTCATGTTCGTATTATTTATTGACGATATCTTGATATACTCCAAGGCGGAGGAAAAATACATGGAACATTTGAGGATTTCTTTGAAGATTTTGAGGAAAGAGAAGTTATATGCAAAGTTTTTGAAGTCTGAGTTTTGGTTAAAGGAAGTACAATTTCTTAGACATGTAGTTAACAGTGAAGGTATTGAAAGTAGACCCCGCTAAAATAGAAGCTGTGACGAATTGGGATAGGCCTAAGACTCCTATAGAAGTCATAAGATCTCCTGGATTAGCAGGGTATTACAGGAAATTTGTACAGGATTTTTGTAAGATTGTTGTCCCATTGACTAAGTTGACAAGGAAGAATGAAAAGTTTGTTTGGACGGATAAGTGTGAAGGAAGCTTTCAAAAGTTAAAGAAAAGGTTGATAACCACATCAGTTTAGCTTTCACCTGACGAAAAGGTATTTGTGATCTGCAGCGATCCTTTGTATAAGGGGCTTGGTTGTGTGTTGATGCAACACGGGAAAGTGATAGTATCCACGACAAGGAAATTAAAGCCACACGAGCAGAAATATCTTACGCATGATCTAGAATTAGCAGCGATTATATTTGCCCTTAAGATTTGGAGGCATTATTCGTATGGTATAGAGTGTGAGATTTATACAGACCACAAAAGCTTAAAGTATATTATTACGTAGAAAGAATTAACTATGTGGCGAAGGAGATGGTTGGAATTGATCAAAGATTACGACGGTATTATCAGTTATCCTCCCCGAAAGGCGAATGTTGTAGCAAATGCGCTAAGCCATAAAGAAGGGTTAAATGTGTTAAACCTCATCTGAGGAATTAATCAAGGATTTTGGGAAGTTGGAAATTGAAGTGCGAATTCCAGAAATGGGAAGTGAGGTAATGTATGCAATGACTTTTGAGCCGGAAATTTTAGAAAAGATTCGACGTTATCAAGAACAAATGATGAACCACGAGAAAGATAAGTTGTCTGGAAAATAAATTAAGGCTCAAAAGGATAAAAAAGGAATATACCAAGTTGCTCGCGTATCTGAAAGTTTTAGTGTTATGGAATTGAAACACGAGATTCTTCATGAAGGGCATAACTCAAGATTACCGATTCACCATTGAAGTACAAAAATGTAAAGGGACTTAAAAGAAAGTTATTGGTGGCCAAATAAAAAAAGGAAGATTGTGAAATGGATAAGTAAATGTTATACGTTCCAGAAAGTAAAAGCGGAACATCAGCGATCGAGCGGATTGCTTCAACCAATAGACATACCTGAACGGAAATGGGAGCTTATCGCGATGAATTTTGTGGTAAGATTACCAAAGACTAAGTATAATCATGACGTGATATGGGTAATAATTGATTGATTGATAAAGTCAGCGCGTTTCTTGCATATCAGTGAAAGATTATCATTAGAAAATTTTAGTTAAGATGTATGTGGATGAAATCGTGATGCGTCAGGGAGTTCCAGTATCTATCGTATTCGGTAGAGATCCGAAATTTAACTCGAGAGCTTGGTGACAATTTCATGATCATTTGGAAGCTAAATTGAAAAATGAGTACGACATATCATTCGCAGAACATCGGACAAAGCGAAAGGAATATTCAAACAATCGAAGGTACGTTGTGGACTTGTGCATTGGATTTCAAAGGGAATTGGGATGACCTTTTTCCATTCATTGAATTATGTTATAATAATAGTTATCACACAATTATCGACATGCCACCTTACGAGGTATTGTATGGAAGAAAGTGCAGATCCCCTACCTATTGGAATGAAGTTGGCGAACGTAAATTATTAGCCCATAGTTGATGCAACAGATAAAAGAGAAAATGGATGTGATTCGCAAAAAGCTGATTGCTGCTCAAGATCGATAGAAGAAAGATGCATATCAAAACAAGAAAGGATGTGATGTTCACACCCACAATAAAAGTATTGTTAAAGATCCCTCCATGGAAAGGTCTATCCAGATTCGGGAAGAACGGCAAGCTGAGTCCTAAATATACTGGACCATTCAAAGTACTAAGGCAAATTGGAAAAGTAGCATATAAGTTAGCGTTACCTCTACAGATGCAATATCTTCATAACGTGTTTCACGTTTCTCTTCTGAAGAAGTATAATGTTGATGCTAGTCATGTGATTGAGCTAGGACCCGTAGAAATTCAACGAGATCTATCATATATGGAGCATCCAGTATAAATTCTAGATCGTAAAGAAAAAGCGCTTAGACATAAAGTGGTGCCTCTAGTTAGAGTTTTGTGGAAAAATCCCAGGATAGAAGAGTCAGCTTGGAAATTAGAAAGTGAATTGCGGGAAAAATATCTCCATTCTATTTGTTTGGATTAGATTCTGAGGACAGAATCCTTTTAAGGGGGTAGAATATAACGACTGGGAATTTTCATGAATTAATTATGCGAGTAAAGTCTAATTATGTGAATTATGTGTTATTATATGAGAATGGAAATATTTAAATAAATATTATATTCCAGTTTGACGTGACAATTGGTATAAAGAGAATGATTGTGAAGCGTAGTTTAAAATGCTCAGCGTCGGGCCGTCAGTCAGGAGGCGACCCGTTACGCGAAGAATGAATATTAGTAAAAAGGAAAATTCTATGATTAAGTATATTTCATTACGATACGTGATATGTGAATCTATATTAAGGTGCATGATTATGTGATTATATGCTTGTATGATATTATTTAGAATTTTAGAAAATAAGAAGTGCATTAATTATTATTTATATACATTATAAATGCATTTTTATTCTTTAAGAAAAATGTTTTTCAAAATTATTTTTATTTATAAATTTCGAATTTGATTTTATTAAATTCCTAAAATTCTAAGTTATTTTATGATGTCACTATTGTAATTTATAGATTTATGGTTTTATTTATGAAATGTATTTTTTTAATTAATTAGATTAATAATTATTAGATTACCTAATTACCCTTGCATGCATTTCCACTCACAATATAAGAGAAGGGTAGTTGTGTCATTAACCACCCCACTATCTCATTTCAACTTAGCCAAATTACCACTCTAGCCTTGCATGCATTTTATGCTAGTAGTAGGAGAAGGATAAATAGGTAAATTCTAAAATCCAATAACTTTGCACATGGGAGAATCAATTTAAAAGCTTGTCATTTCACTCACCACTTCACTCATCTCATTTCTTTTCCTTCTTTTCCTTCTCTCCCCTCTCTCCTTCCTCTCTCTCTCGGCTCTCTCCCTCTCTTCTTTTCTCTCTCACCCGAACTCTCCTTCTCTTTCTCTATCCTACATGCAACACCAAAATCTACTTAGAATTCAAAGATCTTTCCATTAATCTTTATCATTTTCAATTCTCTATCCATGTACTCTTTGCATGTAAGCGTTTAAGGAAGTTTTTGCATCAACATCCCTTGGTTATATCTAAGAAAATACAATTTCTTAGTGTATGACCTTAAGAGAGAGTATAGTACATAAGTTATATGATTTTCTTGGTTTGTTTTGGAGATAGGTTTGAATTTTGATATTAAAAAGGTGGGTTTTGATTTTGATTCAAAGTTTACAAAGGGTTTTGGTTCAAAGATTTGTTTTTTGGTTCGAATGAATGAGTTTTGCAAAAGGGATTTAATGTTCGATTAGTTTTGATGATATATATATAAACCTTTGTTTTTGAGTTGTTTTCCTTGCATGACTGTAAAGTCCTAAGTGTACTCAAGTTATATTTTGTTTGGTTTCGAAAGAAGATGGGTTAAATGATTAGATCATGGGTTTAATTAAGTTGGATTTATGATTTAGAGTATTGCATGTTGAGTTGATTGAGTGCATGTCAATTCTACAAGTTGTTTGGTTATTAATTGGGTCATGGTTTAATTTGTAAATAGAATTTGGTTTATTTTGGATATATGAATAGATAAGTATGAATAAGTTAAGTTTTGATTATTAAAATCATGTATTTCATTCGGTTTTCAAAGGAATAAATGATTGGATTTATGCATGTTAAGATTTTGTTCAAAAATAATATTTTGGTTTGGTTTTTGATTTAAAATAAATGATTTCAAGAAGTGTTCTGTTTGGGATGGATTGAAATAGGTTTAAATTTTAAATGGAACCTTGCATGTCGATATTTGATAAATTATTTGTGTTGTATTGAAAAAGCCGAATGGTATGTGGTATTAAAAAGGGTTAATTCAAGTTGTTTGGTCAATTTGATTTTAGAGTCTAATTATATGGTTTGTGTAAGATTGATTTGGTGTTTAAAAGATGTTTGGTTAGTTGCATGTCAAGTTAAGTGTTTGCATGTTGATTTTATGGCTTAGTACCATTTGTTTTGGTTCGAATTTAATAGATAAAAATGAAGGAATAGTTGTTCGGTTGCTGTGTTATTTAGATCATGATTATTTTGTTAAGATATAGATTTAAGTATTCAAGTATATACTCGCTATGTGTTATATGAGTACTCTAGGATTATGCTTGGATATACGAGTTAAGTATATAAGTATATACTACTAAGTGTTATATGAATATTCTGTGATTATACTTATGTATATAAGTTAATCTTCAATGCGAGTTGGAATAATTGTTAGACGTTCACGGAACGTCGAGTGCGAATAAGTATCTAATTAGGGATTATGTTTTGGATTGTAGATTCAGATAACGGAGGCATTCAGGATTGTAGATTCAAATAGTGGAGGCATTCAGACTAGAAAAGGGAAAGGATTTAAGGCAAGTAACTCTGCCTTGTCTTATGAATTGATATTGCTAATGCCATGATAAAGTAGTGATTTTTTTTTATATTTGTGATAAACCTATTATTGATTTCTGAGAAACCCTAATATTGATTCTTGTGATAACTTGTTCTTGAATCATGTTCGACCATTTACAACCACTTGATTGATTCATACCCGATTACATTGCCTATTTCCTTTGTCACCCTATGATCTCATAAACCCTAAAAGAACCTATATGAATTCCCTTGCAAAATGTCTTGAGTACCTGAATTCTTCATTAACCTGAATACCCTACAATAGACCATTAATATATCATGTGAACCCTAAACCCCTCATAAATTTAAGTTCTTTTGGAAACCCCGATCTTAATAATATTCCCTCATTTTAGAAAACTTGTCACTTGAACCTTGACAATACCAACCCTTGGTATCTTATCCTTGATCAAGAACCCTTTCAAATTAAAATGAATTGATTAAAAGGAATTGCATGGTATGTTCTGTTAAGACTGAGGCGCCAGTCACTGTTAAAACATCAGTAGCGGGGAGCCTGATAGTTTTATATGGTCAATGTGTGCCGAGAATCCTTAATAGTTGTGAATCACTTGTTATGTGGTTCGGAGTTTTGATGCGGCTGATCACCCGTCATTGCTCATAGTGTCGTGCAGATTTCCAATTCCATTCATTTATTAAAGACTTAAGCTTTTATTTGAGATTTCATATTGTTGATTTACCTTATGATATTGTTATCAATCATATAATTGATTCCCAGAGTTGAATAGATTCTTGTTTTTCTCTTGAAAGATCCTTTGATATCCAGTTAATAATTTGTGGTGAATGTCGGCTTTCACCCTATCTTGAGCCTTGATTCCTGAAATCCCAAACCTTTCTTCATAACCTTTTCATAGCCCAAAGAGAGAAATCTGCCACCTAGAGATTTAAAACTAGAATGCCTCAAATTTTTCTATTGTTATTTTTATTGCTTTATAGACTTGCTATGTAGTTACTTGCTAAGTTTTTTGCTCATATAATTTCTTTGATCTAACCATGGCAGTTAAGCAAGAGATGGACAGACTTAGGCGTTCAGCTTGCATGAGTGTTCCTGGCAGTCCCTACAGTGTCATAGGTTTCCAGATGCCAAAGCAGGTAACAATGTGTGTGAGCAAGTGTAGTAGTTGGAAGGATTCTTTAAGTTGGTTCAGTTACAGTGGGTTATCTGTCGATTCCATTTCGGAATTGAATAAATTGAATTCATTAATATTTTGAGTTGTAGTTTATTTGTTTTGGTTGGTAGTTGTAATCTTGTCTCAAACTTAATCATGTTTAGATCCTGTTTATATTTAATCGAGGTTTATTATATATATTGATATTATCAGTTTACTGGTGCGTGAGCTCTCATTTCCTAACCCCGAGATTGAGGTTGTCACAATTACAGACCTTATTATTTATAATTATAAGTCCAAAAAATATCGTAAAATTAGAAAACGAGTCAGATATTCTTTGTTAATGCGAATATAGATCCGACTTTGATTCTAAAAATATTTTGTAAGTCTAAATTAATTATGTGCCTTATGTGCTATGTGATTTATGTGAGTACTTGAGTCCTAAATGTTAAATAATGTATATACGAGTCAGATAAAATTGTATGGGTAGACGATAAGGGCTACGTGATCTCAGTCTGAGATAAGCTTACGATATAAGTCAACTAAATGAGTATCTTTCTTTCATAGATTCAACATTCCCAAGGTAGAGCAAGCCATAAATAGGGGGTTGTGAACTACCTGAATCGAAGCGTGTACCGGGCAATTTTTTCCCCTATTCTAAGTTCAGAATAGTGATTTTCCTACAGATTCTTATGACAATTATACACTGATAACTCTTGTTCACAAATACTGATACACAATTGTTATTCCTTATTCATATTTCATTTCGATTCTTGATTTCTCCTATTTCGTTAAATCCTCTATTCATATTCCAATAGTTATATACATATACATATATACTCTAATATTCCGATGTTGGGATACAGCAAAAGCATACCGATTGTTCTGGATGCTAAGCTATAGATTGGATGGTTACGATGCGGGCTGGGTATGACCTGGACCCTTGATTATTAGGCCATAGTGCCTAGGTACCCTATATATTGGTGGGTCTATACAGTTGGGTATAGATTCGCACTATATCCTGACTGATCAACGGGTTACAATACATATGTTGGTTTTGTGTCCAGTCTAATTCATTTGATACTCGCTGATAGTGGCCTTCATTATTCCTCGCAGAGACATGTGGTTGCTCGAACAATCAAATTATCGGTTCACTTAGCATTTTCTTTACACTATATATATACATATGTTGCAGGCTTGTTGAGCAATGATGGCCCACCCCTATTATTTTTATTCACCTTGTTTTTCAGTTAAAGCTGAGAATGAAACCCATCCGTACCCGAGTAGTCAAGAAGCGGGTCAGACATCTAGACCCTCTAGCACCAAGGGTGCTAATTCCAAATTCTAGAAGGGAGTTTTGAATTGTCCGTGCATGTGTAGTGAGAGGTAATGTAGATATTGTTGAATAAAAGAAACTTAGTTTAAAATTTATGTAGACTTATGGTTTATAATAAAGAAGGTTTACAAGACTGTTTATTTGGAAGGTTTGTAATGAAGTAGTTAGTTGTTTTTGTTTTCGCACCTTAACCTTAAAGGTCCTGAGTAGAACTAATAAGGGGTTTGTTTTGTATCTATATATAATTGATGTACAGGTTTAGTGTTGTTATTAGTGACAAGTAACCCCCAATTCTAGACCCCGAATTTGGAGGGTGTTACAGTTGACATCAGAGGGTAGGTTTTGGTCCCTGAAACAAGAACATTAAGGTTAAGATAAGATAGAAAGATCACATAAGATAGGGATAATGATATTAGGGTTTTTCTAGTTTCTTAAATTAGGAAATTGTAAGTTCTGGGAATTGGAAATGACCTTTTCTTGTGTTATGATTATTTTGTCAGATGGCTTCATCGTCGTCTGAGAGGACTGTGTCTAGACCATCTATACCACCAGTGCTTATGCCTCCAGCAGCCCCTGTGGATCCACCAGTTCTAGAGTTACCTGATCCTATAGACTTTTTCCCGTATTTTGAGCCAGAGATACCTCAATTACCACCTCTCGAGTTTCCGATGCTCGATATACCTGACCTGATTGATTTTCCACAGTTGGATGAGTTAGAGGTACCTTTTCAGCAGCCAGAGATACCAGTGCAGCAGCCAGAGTTAGAGATTCCCTTTTAGCAGCCGAATGTACATCCAGATCCTCAGCTAATTGAGCCACAGGTTCCACCAGTTTTATTCCCAGCTCCCCTAGCTATCTATGCCCCAGTGCCAGAGATATACCATTTTCCACCTACTGAGTTCATGGATGAGCAGGTTATTGCCATACCATGAGTTTTCTAGGATGGGAGATGATATGCAGATGTGGAGGGCTCAGTGTAGCGAGATTTTGGGATTGTTTTAGAGCCGAGAGTATGGTCCTGTATGAGCCTTACAGCCAGATTATGTGATGCGGGAGAGACTCAGATAGATCTACCGGGCAACCTCACAGGAGTATGGAGAGCTAAGACATGAGGATATCTGTACAGGTGCAGTGTACTACCGAGCCATAAGATTGACAGAGACAGTTTTAGATTCGACCCGACAGGAGATAGACCGTGTGCCACCAGATTTTTGAGATCATCCAGTCAGCCAGATGTGTTGTACTATATGTGACTTATGTAGATAAAGGCATCATAGTATAGTGTGATTAGGCTTGTATATGTGTAGTATCTAGTTTTCACATGTATCAATAGTAGCTATGGCAGATCAAATATAGACCTTTTTGTATCAAGCAATAACACCTGAAGCTGGTGTCATATATATATAAAAAAACCTTTTCAACTTTTTCTTGTATTTTAAATTTCAGTCTTTATAACATTTACATATACTTTACTGTTTACAGTTTTTCCCATATCTTAAGTTTTGTTTTATGTAAAACAAGGTTGTACCATTTATTATTTAAAATTTTAAAATTATTTCAAATAATTTAAGTTCTGAACTATTTTAATTTCTCGTCTTGATATATGTCAAATTGTTTTTCTTTCCATTTTCAACTGTTTAAATTCCCTGTTTTAATACCATACAAATTGTTCCTTATCCATTGTTACCTGTTTAATAAATTATTATTAAAAGAACCATTTGTTTTATTATCAGAAAAATGGCACCAAAAAGAAAGACCAGAACTGAGTCATCCAATAATAATACTGAAGGGTAAAATAATAAGAACCACCATATAGACCAAATGTTTCACCTGATGCAATAGCAAATGGTGATGCAGCAGTAGCAACAATAGTTTCAGCAACACATATTATAGCAACCACCTCGTCCTGAGCCAAAAGTACCACCAGTTGTACCCGTTGTTACCTTTAAACAGTTTCAGTCAATAAAGCCTCCAGAATTTGAAGGTATAGCGGATCCCACTAAAGCTAGGGAATGGTTGAAGGAGATAGAGAAAATGTTCGCACTGGTTAAAGTGGAAGCAGATGAGAAGACAAATTTTGCTGGTTATTTCCTGAAAGGAGAAGCTAATTACTAGTGGGAGTCCAAGAAAGCGCTAGACGGTGATAGTATTGTAACTTGGGATAGATTCACCGAGCTTTTTCTGGAAAAGTATTTTCCCCGCTATATGAGGAACCAGATGGAAATCAAGTTCTTGGAATTAAAGCAAGGGAATATGTAAGTAACTGAATATGAAGCCAAGTTTACTGAATTGGCTAGATTTGTTCCGGAACAGGTACATACCAATGAGAAGCGTGCTAAGAGATTCCAACAAGGATTGAAGCCATGGATTCGTAGCAGAGTGGCAGTATTTTAATTGACAACATATATGATCGTGGTTTAAAAAGCTATGATCTTTGAAGGAGAAAGCGAGACATCCCAAAAGGAAAAGGGACAAGAAAGTTTTCAAAACCGTTTCAACAGAAGGTCGGGATTTCAAGCCCGAAAAAATGTAAATTTGAAAAGGACAGAGCAAGGAAATCAGAGAACGGGTAACCGACTCCAAGCTCCAAATCAACAAAGGTTCATCCGACCACCAATACCTGATTGTAGAACATGTGGAAAGAAACATATCGGGATCTGTAATAAGCTGAATGTCAAGTATTTCAAGTGCAAGCAGAAGTGACACTACTATGTGGAATACCCAACAGGGAAGACATAGATCACTTGTTTCCAATGCGGAAGAGAGGGACATATTGCTAAGGACTATAGAGGAGCGGAAATGGCAACTAATATCCCAAGGGTTTTGGAATTACCTCCACCACCATAGCAGAATCAGCCTAGGGTAAGGACCTTTAATATGTCAATGAAAGAAGCTGTGCAGAGTCCCAATGTGGTTGCAGGTACGCTTCCTGTGAATTCTGTAGATGCACAAGTATTGATTGATTCTGGAGCCACAAAATATTTTATTTCTGAAGAATTTATTCATAAGTTATATTGTGAAATTCAACAGTTGGATGAAACGTTAATTATAAAGTTAACAAACAATGATCAAATTGTGATCTATCGAGTGTGTCCAGGGTGCGATATCGAAATAGCGGGACATCATTTCTCAGTTGACTTGATACCTTTCAAGTTAGGAGAATTTGATGTTATTCTAGGAATGAATTGATTAGCCGTTAATAATGCCCAGGTCGATTGTGCAATCAAAAAAGTGAATCTGCGAACTGGAGAAAATGCAATGGTAACATTTAAAGGCGAGAAACAAAAGCAAATATTTCTAACAATGATGCAAATAAAATGATTGTTACGCCAAGGATGTAAAGCTTATTTAGCCTATGTACCGGATACGGAAAAAGAAAGTCCGAAAATTAAATATATTCCCGTGGTGTGTGAATTTTTCAATGTCTTTCCAGATTAACTTCCAGGACTACCTCCGGATTGAGAAATCGAGTTTACTATTGACTTAGCACCAGGTACTGAACAAGTTTCGAAAGCTCCGTATCGAATGACACCAGTTGAGATGAAAGAACTCGCAATGTAATTGCAAGATCTTTTGGACAGAGGAATTATAAGACCTAGTATATCCCAATGGGGTGCACCGGTATTGTTTGTGAAAAAGAAAGATGATAATATGTGACTATGTATCGATTATCGTGAGCTAAATAAGTTAACTATCAAGAATAAATATCCTCTACCACAGATTGATGATTTATTTTATCAACTGAAGGGAGCGTCGTGGTTTTTGAAGATTGACTTAAGATCAGGGTACCACTAGTTAAAGATCAAGGCGGAAGATATTCCTAAGACTGCGTTTCGAATGAGATATGGACACTACGAATTTCTCGTAATGGCGTTTGGACTAACTAATGCACCAGCATCATTTATGGATTTAATGAATAGAGTGTTCAAAAAGTACTTGGATAAATTTATCATTGTATTTATTGATGACATCTTGATCTACTCAAAGATTGAAGAAGAGCATGCGGAACACCTGAGAATCACTTTGAAAATTCTGAGGAAGGAACAACTTTATGCAAAATTCTTAAAATGCGAATTCTGGTTGAGAGAAGTACAATTTCTAGGCCACATAATCAACACTAAAGGAATTCAAGTAGATCCAGCAAAGATTGAAGCTGTTCTAAATTGGGAAAGACCAAAGAATCCGACGAAATTTAGAAGTTTCTTGGGATTGGCTGGTTATTACAGAAGGTTTGTTAAAGATTTTGCAAAGATAGCTATGCCATTAACTAAATTGACCCAGAAGAACGAAAGGTTCACATGGAATTAAAAATGTGAAGAAAGCCTTCAAGAATTGAAGAATCGACTAGTTACCGCACTTGTACTTATGCTATTAGATGATCAAAGAGATTTTATCATTTACAGCGAAACTTCCTATCAAGGAATTAGATGTGTATTAATGCAGCACAGAAATGTAATTGCGTATGGTTCTAGATAATAGAAACCTCATGAATAAAAATATTCGACGCATGATCTAGAATTAGCCGCCATTATGTTCGCACTGAAACTTTGGAGATATTATCTTCATGGAGAGAAATATGATATCTACACGGATCATAAGAGTCTGAAATATATTTTCACGCCGAAAGAACTCAACATGAGACAGCGACGTTGGCTAGAGCTAATCAAAGACTATGACGTGTCAATCAACTATCATCCAGGTAAAGCAAATGTAGTAGCACATGCACTAAGTCGAAAGGAAAGATTGAATATGTTGACATCCTCAGAAGTGTTAATCAGAGAATTTGATAAATTGGAAAATGAAGTTCGTATTCCAAGGAACTCTACTGAAATAAATTATGTAATGACATTCCATCCAGAATTATTGGAAAAGATAAGAAGGTGTCAGGAGGAAGTAATGATTCATGAAATCGATAATTTGATCGGAGAAGAAATTACAAGTCAGAAAGATGACAAGGGAATCTTACAATTTGCCTCGAGAATCTGGATACCCAATGTACCGGAATTGAAGGAAGAAATTTGCGAGACGCTCAAAATTTAAGATATTCAATTCATCCCGGGAGCACAAAGATATACAGAGATTTGAAGAAAAACGTTTGGTGGCCAGACATGAAGAATGAAATAGCGGAGTGGGTCAGTAGATGTTATACGTGCCAACGAGTCAAAGCAGAGCATCAACGTCCGAGCGGATTACTACAACCATTAGATATTCCAGAATGGAAATGGGAACACTTAGCAATGGATTTTGTGGTAGGACTTTGATAAGTGGATTTTATATCCACTTGGAATGCTTTCTTACAAGCTTAAATTGGTGTTTTATACTCAAGTTGTTGGTATTTTGATGTGTTTTGTGTTATTACATTTCAGGTATCAGTTATATGAAGAAATGAGATTTTAAAGGAAATATGATACAAAGTGATCCAATTTGGAAGCCAATGCCATTTTCAAGTTTTAGAGAATCTCGTTAGCTTCGCGTGGGCAGTTGAATCGCCTAATTCTGACGAGTAGAACTCAAGTTATGGCCAAAACAAGATTCATCAGAAATTTTTCCAAATAGGCTCCATGCGCCCACCCGGAGAGCTGAGCGGCCGCCCCGGAGCTAAGGCACCCGCCCGGAGAGCTGAGCGGTCGCCCGAGGTGCGGCTGGTCGCTGATTTCGCTGAAAAAGCCTTTTTTGAGTGAAATTTGACGATTTTAAGGGTCCAGGTCCACTAGGGGCGTATATATACTTAAAAAAAGGGTTTTCATCATCCGGGAAGATTGGGATACCAAGGAGAAGACCTAAAAGCACAGAACAATTCCGAAAAAGAAGATCTTGTTTTTAACTTGTGATTCTTTAAATTAGTTGTAACTTTAGATGCTCATTTTTGTTCTTGTTGAACCTAGATCTTGTTTATTCGTACTTCAATTATTATTCAGTTTATTAAGACCTTGTTTATACCATGCTTTCATTGGAACCCATGGTAACGATGAGTTCGATTATGAGCTAATCGTTGTTATGGGATTCTAGCGGATTTACTTATGGATTTCAATAGTTAATTATTTTGATATCTTGGTATGTGGTGACTGTGTGATATCCTAGTATTGGTTGTGCTTATTCATCTTATGTGCGTAGCTAACATATAAGATAGCGTGTCAATCTCTATTGAAGCGGCAGTGAATATAGAGGTTTAGAACTTGCCATGCTAGCATAGGTTCATGTATTGTATGCATGATTAGTGGGTAACTCTAACCATTTTACTTGCCCTATGTAATCAAGATAGATAACTTGTGCTTAAACCGTTATGTTGTCAAATTCTATAGATATATAGGGTCTCAATATAATTGGTGCCTATTCAGCTTCTATCTCTTTTGTGGATGTCTGGTAGAATGGTACTCGTGCAACGAAAGTTGGCGTTTATCAGTTTCGTGCTATCTGATTAGTGTCATCACCATCACATGTTAAGGTTAAGAACAATAAGGCTATTGAATGAAGTAGTAATGAAGTTAGAATTTCATGTTTGTCATATATAGTAATTCAACCTCAATTCTCTTAGTTAATGTTATTTAGTATAATCTCTTAGTTTAATAAAAACCCAATTTGTTATTTGTCTTAGCATTGAACGATAACCATACATTGTTGCATAGGTGCATAAATTGAACTTAACCTAAACTAGTCTATGTGGGAACGAATCTGATTTATATCTTATACTACTTGTGAACGCGTATACTTGCGTGTATTTTAGCGCGTGTTTTCGCCCTAACAAACTTCGGAGAACTAAAGTAAAACATGAAGCAATTTGGGTTATTATTGACAGATTAACAAAGTCAGGACATTTTTTCCCAATCAATGAAAGGTTTTTCTTGACAAGTTAGTGCACCTATATCTTAAACAAATAGTGATACGCTATAGAGTGCCCGTATCCATTGTATCTGATCGAGGTCCACGTTTTAATTTGAGATTCTGGAGATAGTTTCAGGAATGCTTCGGTACAAAATTAAACATAAGTACCACTTATCATCCATAGACGGACGGGCAAAGTGAAAGGAAGATTCAAAAAATTGAAGATATGCTACGTGTATGTACAATAGATTTTGAAGGCAGTTGGGATAAACATTTACCGCTAGTGGAATTTTCTTACAACAACAGCTATTATGCTAGCATTGGAATGCCACCCTATGAACCCTTATATGGAAGGAAGTGTAGATTACCTACATGTTGGGATGAAGTTGGAGAACGCAAAATTATAGGTCCATAACTAATTCAACAGACCAAGGAAAAAGTAGAACTTATCTAAAACCGACTCGAAGCAGCACAAAATCTACAACGCAAATACGTAGATCAAACCAGAAAGGATGTGGATTACCAATAAGGAGAACATGTCTTACTGAAGATATCACCATGGAAAGGATTGACTAGATTTGGCAATAAAGAGAAACTAAAGCCAAGATACGTTTGGTCTATTTGAAATTTTGAAGAGAGTTGGAAAGGTCGCATATGAGTTAGCCTTACCACCCCATATGCAGCATATCCATAATGTGTTTCATGTATCAATTCTTAAGAAATATAATCCTGATATGAGGCATGTAATAAAATATAAGCCGATAGAGCTTCAAGCTGATTTGTCTTCTATAGAACAGCCAATAAGAATTTTAGATCGACAAGAGAGAGTATTGAGGAATAAATTTGTACCACTAGTGAGAGTCTTGTGGAGAAATCCTATGGTTGAAGAGTCAACCTGGGAACTTGAAAGTGAAATGTTAGAAAAGTATCCCCAGTTATTTTCCTAGTGAGATTCTGAGGACATAATCCTAATAAGGGGGGATGTAACGACTGAGGAATTATGTTTGTATTATATCTTAATAAAGATGATTTATTTGTTTTATTATGTTATTAAGTGTGTTGAGTTATAAAACCCTAGCTGTTATGTGTTATGTGTATTTTGTTTCGGTCAGAATGTGTTCTGAATAATTATTTGGTGTTTTATTATAAGTTAAATGCTTTTATATCAACAGTTGTACGGCCCAAACAGTGTTTTAATAGCCTATAATTCAAACAAAATTATTGGCCTTATTTTGCCAAGTATGGCTTATACCAAAGTGATATTCTGAACATCCAGTCATTTTACAAATTTTCTCGTTTCGCGAAAACGACTTTTCCGGGCACCTTCGTGTGTCAAAACCCCCACAAAAATCACATTTTTATTTTTATAGGATCATGAAATTATTTTTCTTAAAATTTTAGTATTATTCACAATTTTTGGAAATTTTTGGCATATATTTTGTATTTATTGGATATTTAAAAATTCAAAATTAATACACAAAAATTATTAATTAAGGGCCAATTAATTTTATTTAGGGATATAATTAGGGCCTTAATTTTTGTTAGGGGTATTTTTTGTTGGGTTTCGAGCACATAAACACAACGAAAACAGTAATTGAAAACATAAAAAAATAGAATTTTCGAAACCCACCGCAGGATCCATGCGAAACACATATATTTAATTCGTAGATCAGATTATTTACCTTAAGAAGCTTTACCAATTGGTTGACTAATGGAGATCCAAAGCTTGTTCAATCACCACGCATCCCGCTCTCGCGATCTACGCTCTATCGGTATCCACACGAATGCATGAACTCAAGGATTGAATGTGTACTGGCACAAACTCGTTTCTTCTTGCTCTCTCCATCTTCTCCCTTGGTGGCTAGGGTTTTAGTAAAAGTCTTGCTTGCAAAATCAGCAACACAAGAAATATTATATAGAGAATAGAAAAACGAATTATAACTCTTAACTAATTAGGAGTTATTATTAATTCGAAATTCCTATGTGTATTATAATTAAGTCTCACTTAAATATTTAACAAATAAATTTCATAATTAATATCAGTAAATTCGAATATCAATATTTATCTAATTAATTAAGTCATACTTAATTAATATTATAAATAATTCGAATTACTTTAATATAATTTAAATCTAATTTAAATTAAATAATCCTTCAAGCATTCTTAGTGTATGACCCTATAGGTTATTATTACGTTGGCAACAAATTTTAAATCTAATTTAAAATCGTAATCAATGAGCGGCATCTAGTAATACATCATTGCTACCCAAGTAATAATAATTGAATCGGTGATCGATTAAACCTTTTGTGAATAATGTACAATGTAATATAATCCCTTTAACCAAATATTATAGATGAAACTAGAGGCATGTAATGTGTCATCCTCATCATAGTTTGATCCAAGTTTCCTTGATCAATGAGTATACTATCATATCAAATCAACATTTGACCATGGCCACGCATTTCATAGTCTAGCTAACACAAGAGGCCAATAATATCACTGCTAAAATATGAGGGTTAAATCCCATCTAGATCATTCATATTTCTCATACGATTCATAATATACCCAATGTCCACTTTTATCATTACCCGGTCAAGGATAACTTTTAATGGAATCAATGTATATTAATTCTCGTATAGAAATATAATGACTTCAGGTCTAAGGACCATTACATCATTATCACTGTGAGAATTACTTATGACACAACAGACATGTAGAATCTTACATTGGGTTTGTCCAGCACCATGTACATATACATTTGTCTGTGTTTTTTACTTTAGTATCACTATATTTATGATAAATGAGATGTGATCATCAGTCAACAAACACACCAGTCTTAATACATTATTATTGTCCCTTAATAATAATACTCGACTAGGGACCTTTACAAATATTGATATTATTCTCATAATCTCATTTTTAAGTCACGTACTTAGAGATATAGAATTGCATATCATATTCCAAGGACATTTATTAATCTAACATTTATATCGCAGTAAATTAAGAATTAATAAATTATAAAGAGAACAATCGATAGAACATAAACATTAATAATCTTAATGTCTTAAACTAAAATATCATAGTGTTGTCTCTTAGGCACAAACACAAACATTTTAACTATAATTATAAATAACAGATTTTCTATTAATAAATTAATTAAAATTATAAAAAAAATTACAAAAAATTCAAGAAATTCCCCAATTTCTCTGCAATTAGGGTTTGGAGTTCTTGGAATCAATCTGAAATTTGATCGTGTTTCTGCTCACCAAATTAATTATGTAAGTAACCGATTTGAAGCTCTTTGAATCCTCTTTCAACTTCTATATTCAATTTCGTATTTGGATTATTCAAATTAAAAATCATAGTTTTCGGGTTTAATCTTGATATGGGTGTCTTCGATTGACGTTACTGAGATGATTTTGAGTACCATAGATGTATAGATCATTGAATTTGCAATCATTTGGTACCGGTTTTGTCGAGTTTTGTTCCCGTTTTGAGTTCGCCAGGAAACCGCCGTTATCAGCGGCGTTTCTCTATTTTTCGTCTTCAAAGTCGACGAGTGAAGGAGGGGGAGTTGTTCTCTGATGTTGGGGATCGAAAATGAAGGAAAACTAGCCAGGGAATCGTGTGTTTGGCTACTGTTGCACTCGCCTAAGCGTCGCCAGAAAAACCCATCGGCGCCGGAGCCGGTGGTGTTCTTGATCAACCCAGAGTCGACTACGACTCGATCCGGTTTTGATTCTATTTCCCCCAAATTGTTTTCCAAAACCTGTTTCTAATTTTCTAATTTATTTTTAATTTATAAAAATTAGAAAATTCATTTTTTATTATTTAGTAAATTAAATAAATACTTTGATTAATTATCTGAATTAAATTGTAAATAATTTCTAAATTATTTTCTTATTTTAAAAATTGGAAAATTTGTTTTTTATTTTTTTATTTAATTAATTAGTCATTACTTATTTATTGAGTATTTATTTAAACTGATTAATAATTTAATAATTAATCAGTTTACTAAAATAAATTGTGATAAATTCAATGTGTTTTCTATGTATTTTAGAAATTTGGAAATGTAAATATTTATTTATTCAGTTATTTCCTAATTATTTATTTTTTATCTAAATTGATTAATTGTTTTATAATTAATCAATTTAATTGAATAATTCGTAAAAAATCCTATTTAATTCCAAAAATTAGGGAAAAATTATTTTTAAATATGATAATTCCTAGATAATTATTTAAAAATAAATTGGAGGTTCAATTATTTGGGAATAATTATTTATAATGACTGATAATTGAATTATTCTTGTTTATTGCGTAACAATTAAACCGTTTATCGGATTTAATCGAAACGAAAGCCCTTAAACTCAGAAAAATGACCCAATTCCATTAAAAATAGTTTTAAATCTTAATTTCTTTCGGAGACGAGATGACTTTCGATAGTTATTCATTATAGACCTTATTATTTATAATTACGTCCAAAAAATCTCAGAAAATTAGGAAACGAGTCAGATATTGTTTGTTAATGCGAATATAGATTCGACTTTGATTCTAAAAATATTTGTAAGTCTAAATTAATTATGTGCCTTATGTGCTATGTGATTTATGTGAGAACTGGAGTCCTAAATGCTAAATAATGTATATACAAGTCAGATAAAATCATATGGGTAGACGATAAGGGCTACGTGATCTCAGTCTGAGATACGCTTACGATATAAGTCAACTAAACGAGTATCTTTCTTTGATAGATTCAATATTCCCACGGCAGAGCAAGCCAGAAATAGGGGGCTGTGAACTACCTGAAGCGAAGCATGTACCAGGCAAGTTTTCCCCCTATTCTAAGTTCAGAATAGTGATTTTCCTACAGATTCTTATGACAACTATACACTGATAACTCTTGTTCACAAAAAACTAATACACAATTTTTATTCCTTTATTTATATTTCATTTCGATCCTTGATTTCTCCTATTTTGTTAAATTCTCTATTCATATTCCAATAGTTATATACCTATACATATATACTCTGATATTCCGATATTGGGATACATCAAAAGCATACCGATTGTTCCGGATGCTAAGGTATGGACTGGATGGTTACGATGCGGGTTGGGTATGACCCGGACCCTTGATTATTAGGCCACAGTGCCTGGGTACCCTATATATTGGTGGATCTATAAAGTTGAGTATAGATCCGCACTATATCCTGACTGATCAGCGGGTTATAGTGCATATGTTGGTTTTGTGTCCAGTCTAATTCATTTGATACTTGCCGATGGTGGCCTTCATTATTCCTCGTAGAGATATGTGGTTGCTCGAACAATCGGATTACCGGTTCACTTAACATTTTCTTTACACTATATATATACATAAATTGCAGGCTTGTTGAGCAATTACGTCTCACCCCTATTATTGTTATTCACCTTGTTTTTCAGTTGAAGCTGAGAATGAAACCCATCTGTACCCAAGTAGTCAAGAAGCGGGTCAGATAGCGGGACTCTCTAGAACCAAGGGTGCTAATTCCAATTCTAGAAGCGAGTTTTGAATTGTCCGTGCAGGTGTAGTGAGAGTAAATGTAGATATTGTTGAATAAAAGAAACTTAGTTTAAAATTTATGTAGACTTATGGTTTCTAATAAAGAAGGTTTGCAAGACTGTTTATTTGGACGATTTGTAATGAAGTAGTTAGTTGTTCTTCTTTTCACACCTTAACCTTAAAGATCCTGAGTTGAATTAATATTGGGTTTGTTTTTTTTCTATATATAATTGTTGTACAAGTTTAGTGTTGTTATTAGTGACAAGTAACCCCCAATTCTAGACCCCGGATTTGGAGGGTGTTACACCCTGTTTTACAAAAATTTATATTTCGGTCCCTGCTGTTTTAAAATATTACAAAAACAGGATTTTTGTTTTGTCTAATTTCAAAAATAGTATTTTCTTTTTTATTTTATTTTCAGAAAATTATTTTAATTATTCAAAATTCAAAAATTCATTATTTAGTATTCTGAAAATTAATATTTGATTCCAAATTAATTCAAAATTATTTAATTAATTAAATTTAGTTGATAATTAATTATTCAGTTAGTCAATTAATTGAAATATTAATTGATTAATTAATTTAATTAGTTATTATCTAACTTTAATTTATTATTTAATTAGATATTATTGTTTCTTTTGATTTAAAAATTCTGAAAAATAGTTTCGAGCTTTAAAATGTTATTATAAATTATTTTCAAGGCTCGATAATTATTATTAAATGATTTTGAAGTCAGATTCGGGTGTTCAGGCCCTATTATTTAATTATAAAATGATTCATTGACCTGTTTTAATTCTAAAAAATGTTTAAAAATTCGTATTAAAAATTTGGAAAATCATTTTAACCCAGAATCTTCTTTGAAAATTTATCTTGATTGAATATCTTACGTGCTATGTGCTATATGTGATCAGAGTAATATATAATATGCATGTATGTGCATTGTTTGATGGTTTTTATCGTAACTTTCAATCCGTAAGTCGGATTTGGGTGAAACGAGGAGTAGATAGAAGCTTATAATGAATAAAACGAGATGAAAATGAGTATTGATAAATACATATGATGTCTAATAGAGGAAGCAAGATATAGGAAAGGAAAGAAAGTGGTCAGTGAGTGAGAATTGATATACGTGTGCAAGTGAAGTGAAATGTAACACCCCCAAATCCGGGGTCGGGGATCCGGGTTGTCACGAGTTCCATTTCCCTTAATAACACCCAATCTTAATAAACAATCAACTACTCTGTACTGTGACCGCACAATAAACACACACACCACAAGTTATAGTCTCAGAGATGAATATCCAAAAATAACACGAGTCATTTTATTCCAAAATTATATGCCATTACACCTTAAAAGGGTTTCTGAATAGATTTACATTTCTTTGCCATTATTACAACTGATAAAGATACATAAGTCTGGTACATCAAAAGTTGAAAGCCTATCCTATTGGTAGTTCCTATCTCAGCTACAGCGACATCAACGCCTATAGGAAACTGCGGAAAGTTTCCTATCCGCTCGCGAATTGGGAGCTTGGTCATGTTCATCTTTTCTATCTGTTGTTGTGTGATGAAAGAAGAAAGCAAGGGTGAGCAACAAGCCCACCAAAATAATATGTATAATGATTAACAATATATGAGCATTCTCTAAGTACTCATGAAAGTCTTGGTCAAGAAGAAATGAACCAAGCTGATATCTTAACGCGACCAAGTCGCAAAATATTCAGTATATATGTATACATATACTTTTCAAAATCTTGGAAGTCCCCTTCCATGCATAATATACACAGAGTTCCAGTTTATAACTGTATAAAACTATCGTTGCAAGGTGATCTCATATATCTAACCTTGTCTCAACGTTTTTGTGAAAATCTTTGTCATGCATAAGATAATCATTAACCAGATATAAGTTGAAAAGATGAAGTTACAAGATACTCCAATATGCTTATATCTTTTCCGAATACTACTTGAACTACCACCGCTCAAGTTATAATTAGTTTCAAAAGTTCATCACATAGATGAGACTACAAGACAAGATTTGAATAGATTCAATCTTTGAATATCATTATAAATAATGAAGTTACGAGATACTTCATTAAGTCCCGATATATATATACACCTATATATATATACATTTCATACACTCCTTGAAAACCTCTGTTATGAAAATTATAAACAGAGTTGCAATATCCAATGAATTTGGAAAGGAGAAAACCTTGGCATAAACCTGATATCTTGCTGATCAGGAAAAAATACCAATAAGTAACCTTTTCTACTAGTAGATGGACGAATTTCCCACTGGTCATCATCCTGGCCGCAATAGGACCTTATGCTGGACTGCCACTCAGCCACTTACGCATTTGATGGACTCCCACTGAGCCACTTACACTTTTATGGACGCCCACTGATCCCATGTTGCTTATGCCGACCCAAATAGATAGACTTACTTCCCGAACGTTGGGTAAGTAATCAATTCATTTACAAAAACCGCAACCTTGTTGCGAATATAAAATACACCACAGAGCCGGATCCCTCTGGTTTTGAGCGAGTATTTAAATCCCCTTTAAAAAGGAAGATCTTAAATTTGAAATCGAGTTTTGGGATCCGCTCTAACCTTTAAAAATCATTTTGAAGACTCGAAAACACTTTAAAGAGTGTTTGGAGTAATGCTGATTTAATAAAGTAAATCAGTCCCGATATATTAGAAAATATCTGAATATTATTAAATAATATTCCCATATGGATAATCTCTATATAAATAACTTGAAGTAGAAGTTGTAAAACTTATACTTGAAATGTGTATTAAATAACCAAAGATATACTTATACGAAAGTACTATCTTTATTTGAATAATCAAAAATAAGTTTGATTATCGACACCTTATTCTTTAATAAAATAAAGAATATATTTCAGTAAATAATCGGAGTCATAGGTCCTCAAATGAATATTCAAATAATATTCATTAAATAATACAAACTGAGTCATAAGTCCTCGAATGAATATTCAAATAATATTCAATTAATAAAATAAACTGAGTCATAAGCCCTCGAATGAATATTAGAAATAATATTCATTAAATTAAATAAAATAAAAGGAGTCATAAGCCCCCGAATGAATATTCGAAATAATATTCATTAAATAAAATAAAAGGAGTCATAAGCCCCCGAATGAATATTCGAAATAATATTCATTAGATAAAATAAAATTATCGAATAAACCTTATTCGATTAATAGTTTTAAAAAATATTCATATAAATATATTTATATATATATATATATATATATATTATACTCGGGAGCCTCGCCTCCCGGTTTTAGAAAAAGTTCACCTTTTGATCCCCTATACTAAGGGTATACGCAAATACCGCTTATCTCTAGCATAGGTATTATGCAACGAATAAGCATTTGAACCAACAGATATATAAATCAAGAATACGAAACAGGCATGCATATATACCATATCACATGCTACAATATATCGCAAGAATTTGCTAATAATAAATATGCATTTATCACAAGATCATGCATATACACATATACATCACAACAACAGTTATACGGGTAGAAAACTTGCCTGAGCGACTGGGGGTTATAAATGGCTTGGGACGAGTCTGGTAACCTACAAACAACATATAAGTTGGAATTAAACCTAAGTCACTTGTAAATCTATACTTTAATGAATTTAGACTCTAACGCTCGCTTTGCGCTTAATGATTCTCTTAAGTCGCTCGAGTACCCTCGGCTCCACCATTTTTAATAAATTAACCATTACGAGTTTTAAGGAGATTCTTTCGCGAGTGTCTTACCAACTGCCTAACACACTTTACATAAATGTTTTATACTCCAATTAGCCCTTTTTGTTCTTTAAGCTATGTTTCAAAGTAAGGCGAGGGGTAATGATTCGCTCGTGAAACGTCGTTACTTAAAACGGCCGTTTCTCCTAAACCGTACATCGGAATCAAACGAACTACATATCAAAACGAAGCTCGTAACATGAACTATCTAATCATGGCAATGGTCAAAACCTAGTTGTGAGTTCATGGGTCCTAATGTTAAGAACAAAAACAGCCTAAAGTAAATCGGACATTACGACGGCTATGTTTACGCGATTACCCAAATTTAAAACACTCCAATTCAACCCACAATCAAGCCACAATCACAACCCAATCAAAACTCCATCCATACTACATCATAACAGCCCCAACAACTCAACATTAACAATTTATACTTGTTCTTAAACTTGAATTTAACTACACTTAAGTTCATTACTCAACAATCCAAGAATTACCACTCCAACTTCACAAAACTAACTAATCTCTACATTCACAACAAGCAAGCCTCCCATGAATTAAAATCAACAAAACTAAACCTAATTACTCAAATAAAGTTAGGGTTTGGAGGGGTTATACCTTCCTTGGAGAGTGGAGAATCAAGAGAATGGCTTGGAATCACCCCTAAAGTCCTTATCCAAGCTTAAACTAAACAAAACTTCAAGAACAAAAATTTTAGTTCTTGAAAAACACTATTCACCATATTCTTCCATGATTTTTAGGAAGAGATTGTGAATGATTTAGGAGCTCAAACTTATAGGATATCCATAACTATGTATAAGGAGTCTTAGATAATTTCCTTGTGATTTAACAATGCTTGGAACTAGGGTTTTGATTTTTCTTTCTTTGGAAAAGAGGAAAAGCCGAGAGCAAGATGAAGAAAATGAAATGATCTTTGTGTTTTGGGTGAAATGATTGTTGGTTGGTTGTTTTTAGCTTGATTTTGGTTAATTACCTTTTTAACCATGAACTTTGTGTGGTTTTAAATCAACCACACCTCCTTACCCTTTATGTCATGCTTATGTCACCTTGTTATGTCATCATCCCTTACTTGCCCTCTTTTTATTGGTTTGATGACCTCATCATCCCTAACCTCCTTGATTAACTCCTAATCGTTTGCCTAATGACCGCTGATCTGTTATACGGTTCGCTTATCTTTCGTTCTCCTTTCTCGTTTGAGGGATCATACCCGGGATCTTATTACTTGGGTTTTCTTAACCTTTCTCAATACATTAGATTCCTTTTATGATCCTCTCTTATAATCCTTTAATTTAAATCCTTTTTATCCTGTTACCTTATACTCAATTCTTTCGATATCTGGTGGATTTTCGGGAAAAATCAAAGTGTTCGGATTTGGATTCTGACGATCTTTACATACACTTATATATCATATAGAGTACCAATAAAATCTCAGAATATCCATAAAAGAACCCCTACATAGTGTGGCATGAAAAGTTTTCTTATTCAGCATAATCTGCAAAATCACTATTCATAAGGGTTTCAAAAATTTCCAAAAATTTCCAAAAAATGGGGTTATTACAGTCTCCCCTCCTTAAAAGGATTCCGTCCCGGAATCAGATAGAAAATGAATAAGGATACTCTCTTAGCATTGCACTTTTTAACTCTCGAGTAAATTTTCCCACATTAGGGTCCTACCACCAAACTCTGCCTAGTTTGATAACCCTTCTCCTAAGCACTTATTCCTTTTCGATCTATAACCCTTTCTGGTTGCTCCATATAGGTTACGTCTGGTTGCATGCCTATGCGCTCATATGCCCCTATTTGTCTGGCATCCGAATTATACTTCCTTAACATTGATACGTGGAACACGTTATGACTTGCTACATGTTCGGGGGTAGGGCTAACTCATATGCTAACTTCCCAATACGTCTTAATATATCCAAGGGTCCAACAATTTATGGACTTAGCTTTCCTTTCTTTCCGAACCTCATCAATCCTTTCCAAGGGATACCTATAACATTACTAGGTTCCCTATTTCATACTCTTTGTCCTTTCGAGTCAAATCAGCATACCTCTTATGTCCATCTTGGGTTACTACCAGCCGTCCTCTGATTAGATCTATTATATCCCTGGCCCTTTGGGCTACTGCGGGTCTGAGCATCTTGCGCTCTACAACTTCATCCTAACATAAGGGAGATCGACATTGTCTTCCCTCAAGGATCTCATAAGGCGATATCTCAATACTGACATATGATCTATTGTCGTAAGAAAACTCAATCCGTGTTAAGTTATCATTCCAAATTCTTTCAAGTCTATTGCACAGACTCTCATTATAGCTTTTAGCATTAGAGCTTTTGCTTCTTAATACCCATTCTTTTCCAGTTCGTAATCGCTACTACCTTCCGTTCCTAATATTATACCGGTTATACTTTTGCTTGTTAGCGTTCTATAACCTTTTAATAACCAGGTCAACCTTAGTATCACGAATGTGTTTCCATTCTGAATACCACCATAACTTTACTACTCCTTTTTCAGCTGTTTCCATTTTCCAAAATTTGATCAATCATATAAAAGTAAAGGAATTTGTTGAGAGATCACTATGATCATGAACACTTGTTCTATTGCATAGTTAGTACAGAAGGTGGCCAGCCTTTAGTACTTGACAAGCAATTAAACAATAGCTGGTATCCTACTCGGCTTCTATCACACAGATAGATAGTCATTCGGCAATACCTCCCCTTCTGGAAGGGTTGTTCTTCTCAGTTTATATGAAATGAAATGAAGAGAAAAGAACGAATTGAAGAGAATTGTATATATGAAAAAAAAATATACTGCCACAAAATATCTGGCTTGGAACCTACCTCTGAACTATAGAGGTTTGTCATAGGAGAACAAAACATATGTGTATATATATCAAGTATTATCGCATCGCATTTCACATGCTTAAATATTTTTGCTATTCCGTCCATCATTCTATGGACCCATGCTCTTCCTCGAGCTTATACTCAATCACCTTTGAAACTCCCTCGACATCGAAAATCGAATCTGGAATCTCATTTTATACATCATCATTACTAGAATTCTATGCTTGCACCGCAACCTTCCTCGTATAGTAATACGACTCTCTATTGATAAGAAGGAATAAGTATTCAATAGGTAGATAATCTACTTAATTAGTCTATCAATTGATAACTTATACACCACCACGACCCGATTAGTGGTACTCAATCTCAACATTCATTCCAATACAACTCTCATGGTTGTAATCGACTCACTACTCGTAGAATCATTGCTGCATTACTATGGTCCACCACTAACCCACTGTCGTCATTCACTTTCCATGAAATCTTAATAGCTAACCATACGGAGTCCATACATATCATATCGAATTCTTCTAAGGAGTTAACATAATCACCATTCATAACTCATGAAGAACACTCCTGATCCTGACATACATACATGACATGAAGCAGATAAAATTGCAGAAGAGTTTCAATCAAAGCAACGATAGCAGGTTAATACCATTCTTAATCATATGCCTTCAATAGAAGACTTAACTCAAAGGTTTGTTTGGTCCTTTTTGAAATATGGTCCTGGCTTATTCTCAAGATAGGACCTTCTAAGATAGATAGCCCGCTCATGGCGATTACATGAATTAATCCTTTACCAACTACTACTATGGTGGGGTATTGCACAGTCATTAGAAGGAATGTTAATCTTTCAAACCATAATACAATCTTCACGGCTTTAACCATTATCACTGTATTCCTCTGGCACGGGCGCCGATAATTGTCTTCTTACACTTAAAGTGTCGGCCACCTCTTTAGCCTTTCCTGATAGTAATATTTCCTTATAGTCAATGTAATTTTAACCACCTTCACTAAATTTTCTACCTCATTTCAAATCACTGCTTATGTGAAAATGCTTTTCTTAAGTCCTTGTGGTAAAAAAAAATCACCATTTTTTTCCATAAGTCACTGCCTTAGTCTTTAAATGTAAACATTATCATGGCTGACTCTCGATCATACTTATGACGTCTTTTATCTTGGGCCCTTCTTGCTTTAACAATTCTGACCTTCATTGGTTCAATCTATACTTCTTATGGTTTAACACGTGCCCACCTGGCATTATTATAATTATGCCATATTTCCTTCATCAAAATTTCTATTCTTGAGAACTTTGAATATTACCTTTCTCCTTGTAAAACCTCTAAGGTTATCCTTAAATCCTTCATCAGGTACACCCTAGGCACAAGGCATATCAAGATACCATTTATTAATACCAGAATCATTGTCTATATACTTCTGAAAAATTTCTCCACTGATCCTTAAAGGTTGTTATTACCTTAATCCTTTCCAATTCATACTGTCAAAACTCATACTATCCCTATTAAGGGTGAAATGCCAACCTTTATGCATTCCCCTAGGATTCATTTTAAGTTACCGATGTTCTATCCTTAATTCCACCTTAAAAAGGGTACATGCATCCTTCCATGGATAAATCAAGTCATATATCCCTGATAGGGGTGTCTTATTCAATCATTCCCACCTCGATAGTATATGCCTAATTTCACAATAACATCTGTATTCAAAATGAGGTCAATCAATATGGCCTCCAAAAGATAATAACGGTTATCCGCTTTTCTTGCCTAATTTGGTAACGATAACAAGGATGTTCTGGAAGATATTGGTCGTGTTCAACGTGAACTTCTTCTTAATAATTCCTTATTTACTTTTATTATTTATCTCAACAGTCATCTCAATGTTCGGATATCTTTCATACCTGGCGTCTCCCTTTCTGGGTATCAAGCCACCGGTCTTACACTTCACATTCTTGAAGGTCACTTCCTTCATCCAATTTTCCTAATTTCTTACTTCCTTGTCTCCTCAGTCTATCCGCGTCTCATTATTTATCCTTCGAACTATCTCAAGGTTTCCTCGAATCCTCCCAACTTACAGGGGATAAAATATATGTATCTCTTATGCCTTCAACCATCAATTTTAACTCATGGTGAATCACCCTCATCCTGACGATTACATACTTTTCTATTTCTATTGCTACGAGTCTTTAGGGTTTCCTCATACCCAACTCCTTTATCATTCCTCAAACTCTATTGCCTTTATATTTCTTTCCACTTTAGTTTCTTTTTATTTTCCTTTCTCTTATCATTATTTCATGAACCAACACAACATAAGCATTGATTTCAAACATCCCGTCATTCTGGATTCGTGTCCTCAGAACGAATCTTGACAACTTTTACAACTTAGATTCATAATTCATCATACTCGTCTGCCTTTGTTCTGGCTCTAAAGCTTTTACACTATCTCCATAACCTTGGGAAGTACTTTTCTGAAAACAATTGACTGAACTTAAATCAGTTTATTATAATTTTTTGCTTTGTGCCTTCCTTGGCCTTTCACCAGCGGGTGGTCTCTCTCTTAGGAGGGTAAGTGACAAAAATAGTCTTTTGTGATTCGTCAATCATTCAGAATCTCAAATAATTCCTCTATTTCCTTTAGCCAGGCTCTTGCCTCGGTTGGGTCAGCTTGTTCCTTGGAACTCTGAGAGCTTAGCGACTTAAAGGTCCTGAAAGAATTTCCCACTACATTGTTTCCTCAAGGTGGTGGTTGGGAATAAAAGTATAAGTTATGTTTAGACAGGTCCATGAATTTTCGTATAGGAGTACCGTCTCGGGTCTTCTTATCTCGCTCGACTTCTGTTTTCTCAGTCTAAATATTTCTTCCTAGTCCCCATAATTGGGGTCATCTTTTAATTTAAAATCCTCATTTTCCACTTTATTATATTCTGGGTTCCTTATATCTTAATTGCGACCTCCCTGATTATCACATTCAAGGTTTGCCCCTAATCTTATTCCTTGTGGGGGCATATTACTTGGAAAATTTTTGAGAATCTCTAGATATTTGTCTTACTTACTTTGCTTAAGTCTTTCCCTCGTTCAGTCCTTGCACGATTGCAAATTATGAATTCTCAAGTTCGATAAACTTCATGACACTCTCTTAAGTGTTAATAGTGCAATTAACAATGTGATCTTATCACAAAAAAACTGATCTGAACTTAAATTAACGAATATATACATAACCATTTGTTCGAGGGTACAACAACTGAACACATTAAAGAGAATTACATCATTTGATCTGATCGCTTCTATCCCAAAAGTACAACCATAGATAATCATCTAGTCATTAAAACTAATCATCCATAACTTAGGCTAATCCTCCAAAAGCGGTGCTGCATGAAATTCTTGTCAGATTGCTCAGACTCTGCACACTATTATGGATCAAGAAATGCGGGCACGCACAACATCCCTAACCTGCTCCATTAAAGCGGTGATGAGGTCTAAGATAGTTGCAAGTAGAGCTGGATCAATCTGACCCTCAAGATGGCCTCTAGCTGTAACACGGGTGGTAGCCTCAATCTTGTCCATGCTATGAGCTAATCCTGCCGGAAGTACCCCGCCCTCAATTCTTGGTGCAGTAAGTCGATCCAACAGATCACTCCTAACATTACGGGCCTCAGACAGGCCACCCAAAGTCATATAATAATCCGTGATAAGAGAAGCCTGAGTGGTTGCATCTAGCAGTCCATGGGGTGCAGGTGGTGCAGACCCAGGAGATCCAAATGGATAACCAAGCACGGTATTAGGTGACAATGGTGCAGGAGATAAAGGTGGCATTTCCTCAGTAGGTGTTGGGCTCTGTACAGGGGAGGGAACAGGAATTGGTGGAACCTCATGGATGTCTTCAGGAACCTCTGGAAGAGGGGCTGATACTGGTAATAATTGATGATGTGGAAGGTCCCACCCCTTCTGCCCTCATTATCCTCGGTGCCCTTGGTAACTCTTCATCCACTAGTGCCACCCTCGAGGCCATTCTAGCTCTAGTAGTCGCCCTGACTACGGTCATCAATTCCTCAGCGGTCCTCTCTTCATTCCCGTCAGGATCCTCCACGAGATCCTCCTCAGCAACAATCCCTTATGGGATAACATCCTCAACCGCAACATTCTCAATATGAATCTCATCCAGTCCCTCATTAGGGTACTCTATCGGATTCACAATTTGATCTCCAACATGTAATAAAACATCCTCATGCTGATGCTCCTGAACCTCAGGGTTCGGTGCCCCGCTACCCTATACGAGAACGAACTATGTTACTATCACGATATTTATAAGGGTTCCCGTAAGGGTTTTAACTGTCAGTACTACGTTAGGTAGCCCGACTATGAACTTGGCAAAAGTTCTTATTATCTTAGTGAACTTATTATCTTAACGTCACATCATCTCTGAGGTTTATAACGCTTAGCTCTGATACCATTTCTGTAACACCCCCAAATCCGGGGTCGGGGATCCGGGTTGTCACGAGTTCCATTTCCCTTAATAACACCCAATCTTAATAAACAATCAACTACTCTGTACTGTGACCCCACAATAAACACACACACCACAAGTTATAGTCTCAGAGATGAATATCCAAAAATAACACGAGTCATTTTATTCCAAAATTATATGCCATTACACTTTAAAAGGGTTTCTGAATAGATTTACATTTCTTTTCCATTATTACAATTGATAAAGATACATAAGTCTGGTACATCAAAAGTTGAAAGCCTAGCCTATTGGTAGTTCCTACCTCAGCTACAGCGACATCAACGCCTATAGGAAACTGCAGAACGTTTCCTATCCGCTCGTGAATTGGGAGCTTGGTCCTGTTCATCTTTTCTATCTGTTGTTGTGTGATGAAAGAAGAAAACAAGGGTGAGCAACAAGCCCACCAAAATAATATGTATAATGATTAACAATATATGAGCATTCTCTTAGTACTCATGAAAGTCTTAGTCAAGAAGAAATGAACCAAGATGATATCTTAACATGACCAAGTCGCAAAATATTCAGTATATATGTATACATATACTTTTCAAAATCTTGGAAGTCCCCTTCCATGCATAATATACACAGAGTTCCAGTTTATAACTGTATAAAACTATCGTTGCAAGGTGATCTCATATATCTAACCTTGTCTCAACGTTTTTGTGAAAATCTTTGTCATGCATAAGATAATCATTAACCAGATATAAGTTGAAAAGATGAAGTTACAAGATACTCCAATATGCTTATATCTTTTCCGAATACTACTTGAACTACCACCGCTCAAGTTATAATTAGTTTCAAAAGTTCATCACATAGATAAGACTACAAGACAAGATTTGAATAGATTCAATCTTTGAATATCATTATAAATAATGAAGTTACGAGATACTTCATTAAGTCCCGATATATATATACACCTATATATATATACACATTTCATACACTCCTTAAAAACCTCTGTTATGAAAATTATAAACAGAGTTGCAATATCCAATGAATTTGGAAAAGAGAAAACCTTGGCATAAACTTGATATCTTGCTGATCAGGCAAAGATACCAATAAGTAACCTTTTCTACTAGTAGATGGACGAATTCCCCACTGGTCATCACCCTGGCCGCAATAGGACCTTATGCTGGACTGCCACTCAGCCACTTACGCATTTGATGGACTCCCACTGAGCCACTTACACTTTCATGGACGCCCACTGAGCCCATGTTGCTTATGCCGACCCAAATAGATGGACTTACTTCCCGAACGTTGGGTAGGTAATCAATTCATTTACCAAAACCGCAACCTTGTTGCGAATATAAAATACACCACAGAGCCGGATCCCTTTGGTTTTGAGCGAGTATTTAAATCCCCTTTAAAAAGGAAGATCTTAAATTTGAAAACGAGTTTTGGGATCCGCTCTAACCTTTAAAAATCATTTTGAAGACTCGAAAACACTTTAAAGAGTGTTTGGAGTAATTCTGATTTAATAAAGTAAATCATTCCCGATATATTAGAAAATATCTGAATAATATTAAATAATATTTCCATAAGGATAATCTCTATATAAATAACTTGAAGTAGAAGTTGTAAAAGTTATACTTGAAATGAGTATTAAATAACCAAAGATATACTTATACGAAAGTACTATCTTTATTTGAATAATCAAAAATAAGTTTGATTATCGACACCTTATTTTTTAATAAAATAAAGAATATATTTCAGTAAATAATCGGAGTCATAGGTCCTCAAATGAATATTCAAATAATATTCATTAAATAATACAAACTGAGTCATAAGTCCTCGAATGACTATTCAAATAATATTCAATTAATAAAATAAACTGAGTCATAAGCCCTCGAATGAATATTCGAAATAATATTCATTAAATTAAATAAAATAAAAGGAGTCATAAGCCCCCGAATGAATATTCGAAATAATATTCAGTAAATAAAATAAAAGAGTCATAAGCCCCCGAATGAATATTCGAAATAATATTCATTAAATAAAATAAAATTATCGAATAAACCTTATTCGATTAATAGTTTTAAAAATTGTTCATATAAATATATATGTATATATATATATATATATATATATATTATACTCGGGAGCCTCGCCTCCCGATTTTAGAAAAAGTTCACCTTTTGATCCCCTATACTAAGGGTATACGCAAATACCACTTATCTCTAGCATAGGTATTATGCAACGAATAAGCATTTGAATTAACAGATATATAAATCAAGAATACGAAACAGGCATGCATATATACCATATCACATGCTACAATATATCGCAAGAATTTGCTAATAACAAATATACATTTATCACAAAATCATGCATATACACATATACATCACAACAACAGTTATACGGGTAGAAAACTTGCCTAAGCGACTGGGGCTTATAAATGGCTTGGGATGAGTCTGGTAACCTATAAACAACATATAAGTTGGAATTAAACCTAAGTCACTTTTAAATCTATACTTTAACCAATTTAGACTCTAACGCTCGCTTTGCGCTTAATGATTCTCTTAAGTCGCTCGAGTACCCTCGGCTCCACCATTTTTAATAAATTAACCATTACGAGTTTTAAGGAGATTCTTTCGCGAGTGTCTTACTAACTGCCTAACACACTTTAAATAAATGTTTTATACTCCAATTAGCCCTTTTTGGTCTTTGACCTATGTTTCAAAGTAAGGTGAGGGGTAATGATTCGCTCGCGAAACGTCGTTACTTAAAACGGCCGTTTCTCCTAAACCGTACATCGGAATCAAACGAACTACATATCAAAACGAAGCTCGTAACATGAACTATCTAATCATGGCAATGGTCAAAACCTAGCAGTGAGTTGACGGGTCCTAATGTTAAGAACAAAAACATCCTAAAGTAAATCGTACATTACGACGGCTATGTTTACGCGATTACCCAAATTTAAAACACTCCAATTCAACCCACAATCAAGCGACAATCACAACCCAATCAAAACTCCATCCATACTACATCATAACAGCCCCAACAACTCTACATTAACAATTTATACTTGTTCTTAAACTTGAATTTAACTACACTTAAGTTCATTACTCAACAATCAAAGAATTACCACTCCAACTTCACAAAACTAACTAATCTCTACATTCACAACAAGCAAGCCTCCCATGAATTAAAATCAACAAAACTAAACCTAATTACTCAAATAAAGTTAGGGTTTGGAGGGGTTATACCTTCCTTGGAGAGTGGAGAATCAAGAGAATGGCTTGGAATCACCCTTAAAGTCCTTATCCAAGCTTAAACTAAACAAAACTTCAAGAACAAAAATTTTAGTTCTTGAAAAACACTATTCACCATCTTCTTCCATGATTTTTAGGAAGAGATTGTGAATGATTTAGGAGCTCAAACTTATAGGATATCCATAACTATGCATAAGGAGTCTTAGATAATTACCTTGTGTTCGGATTTGGATTCTGACGATCTTTACATACACTTATATATCATATAGAGTACCAATAAAATCTCAGAATATCCATAAAAGAACCCCTACATAGTGTGGCATGGAAATTTTTCTTCTTCAGCATAATCTGCAAAATCACTATTCATAAGGGTTTCAAAAATTTCCAAAAATTGGGGTTATTACATGAAAGCGGATTGAGATAAGGCAAGTATTTCCGTTCATTTTTGTTATACTGCAATTATTTCTTGAACCATCTTGATATGTATTGAGATAGTTCTATTTTATATTCCAAGTACTCTGAAGTAATTAACCCTAAACCATGATACTTGTTATTGATCTTGAGCCGTAAACATTATTCTTTGTAAACCATTGATTCTTGAATTCCCTGATACGAACCACACATATTCGATACTACTCCATTAATACATATATTCAACATACAGATCTCTGATATGGAATTGCTTAACATACGAACCTTCATACCTTTCATAATAGAATACCAATCATTGTAAACACTAAACCCTTGGTCTTCTACTTTCTGATTCTTTCTCTGGATGGTAGAAAATCTTTATATTTACCATGTTATACTTTCATAGTATTAAAAATTACCCTATGCTTCAAGATAAATGTTGTTTATGATTCAGCTTATTGATTCTTATTGTTTACCATGTTGATATTATAGAATTGGATTTTTTTTAAATATGGACCAGATTCGCGGTCGGAACAGATTTGTGGTCATGATAGGCCAATGCGTTCCTTGGATCCAGTATAAAGAGCAGAGCTGTGAGCCTTGCTCGGTGTTAGTGCGTGACTGATCAGCAGCCTAACCTTGATTTTTAAAATAAAAAATGAATATTCAATTCTAATCATTGCTTATCAGGAAACTTAATTCCTTATATCATTTCAATTGATCATTGTTTAATCTCAGTATTGTCATTATGACTTGTTGAGCTAGTTAGCTCACTCTTGCAAATCTATTTATGTTCTTTTCCAGTTAAAAAGGAAACTGGTGGTAGCGAGGATCCCCATACAAGTCTGTGAACTAGGTTTCCAGGTTGAAATGGAATAAGCTAGCAGTAGATGCTTGTCTTAGATTATGTTGAAAGTTGTCAGACTATTTTACTTTCAGTTGTAAGATCAATAAATTGGGATTTGGTACGTTATAATATAAATAAGGTTGTGGCTTGTGGCCTTACTTTAAACTATTGTGATCCATGGTTATGGTAAGTAGGGTCATTACATATATATTATTTTCATAAGCAGGTATATATATGGTATGTGTGTGTGTGTTATGGACCCCAAAATTCTGACCCGGGTTTAGAGGGCGCCACATGTTTGGTATCATAGCCACTGTTTAAAAGTCACTGCCACAAGCCTAGATTGTCGGGAATGGGTAGAAGGTTAAGATTAGGATTAAGAAATAGAAAAATAGAATGTTGAGAGTTTGAGTGTGACTATATAGTAGGTTTTGGTATGATTCATTTTAATATTCGAGATTCTTATTTAGCAGCGTAATTTTAACATAGCAGCGATGGCAGGTTCCTTTATCCCGGTATCATTTGATCACTCGGGGCCTTCAATTCGAGGACCGTCATCTGATCCATGCCCTACTCTTCCACCAATGTTATCCATATTACCTGTTGTGACGGTTGCACCACTGCGAGCTATTCCACCTCCTAGTGTGAGACCATCTATTCGAGGACCCCCACCAGCTGATTCTGACTCTATCGATATTCGATTGCGGTTGCATCTTTCCAGTTTACCCCATACCCTGTTCCATACTATAAGTATGAGGCTCTTCTTTTGGAGTGAGAGGACCTGTTGGCTCAGATTCAGGGGCTACAGCATATTATAAGGACTATAGATATTGACAGGAGTGCGATGGAGCTTCGGGATAAGATTCATGTGACACGGATGATACTTGAGGCTAGACTTCATGGAGCTACTTGTGAGTATGAGGCCCCAGATGCTCTTATGCGATGGGCTAGAGAAGTGTTAGAGGATCGTGCGAGGCTTGATGGACTAGAGATTCTATAAGGCTAAACGACAGAAATAATGTGACAGTTGTTATATGTATAATAAATTGTAATGGGTATCATCAAACTTTTGATGGGTATATAAAAAATAGACTTACTAACTAGTGGATAGGCATGTTGTACCTTTTGCTGAAATGTTTTCATGCTTGTACTACACTCTTGTGATAACATGCACCGTATCACCTAAATCTTTACATTCTGTAAAGAAGCATGCAATTTACTTAGTTTAACTACTGAAATTGTTTTCAAAAAGAGATATTTCTGTTTACAATTTTTTTTATAAAAGGGATTTGATTTAAAGGCTAAATAAGTTGTTTGATTCTTTACAGAAAATGCCTCCCAAAAGAAATACCCATTCTACCAACCAGAATAAAGAAACCAACAACAACAATAACCAAGACAAAAATACCAAGAATGCCAATCCAGGTCCTATAGACCCAACTGTAGCCCAGATTCTTCAGATCTTAGCCTAACAAACAGTTCACCTGACTCAATAAAAATAGAGGCAAATCAATCCTCAGGTAACCTTTATGACTTTTCAGGCGGTGAATCCACCGGAATTTAAAGGTTCTGTAGATCTCATTGAGGAAAGAGTTTGGTTGAAGGAAATTGAAGAGGCCTTTGCTTTAGTTAAGGTGAGAGAAGAGCAGAAAATAGAGTTTATGAGTTACTACCTGAATAATGAAGCCACCTACTGGTGGGAAACAGTTAAGACATTGGAAGGTACAGATGATGTTGTATGGGATAGATTCAAGGAGTTGTTTTTAGAAAAGTATTTCCCTCAGTTTGTTAAGGATCAAATGGAATTGAATTTTCTGGAGTTAAGGAGGGAAATATGTCAGTAGCAGATTACGAAAGTAAGTTTGAGAAATTGTCTAGGTTTGTACCATCATATGTGGACACTAATAGGAAGAAAGCTAAGAGATTCCAGCAAGGTCTTAAGCCCTAGATCCGAGGGAAGGTGGCCATATTTGAATTGGATACGTATGCGGGAGTTGTGTAGAAGGCTATGATTGCGGAGACGGAGAGTAAAATATCACAGAAGGAGAAGGACAGTAAAAAGAGGAAGTTTGAGGGAAGTGAAGGACAATCCCAAGAAGGGAGTGTTAGTCCCTTAACAATATAGCAAGAATTACAGAAAGGGGGTTGAATGGAATTCTTGAACCTTTTTCTTGAAATATAGATGTTCAACTCGATTATAGATATATTTATTTTGATTAGCACACTGCAGAATGTGAACTTAATTGAATCAAAACATAAGTAATTAAAAACAAGAGTCTTTAAAAACTTTCGGGTGGATTTAAACAATTCCACCAGAGATATATATAATATATCGAGAGGACTCTGTGTGCAGAAATGCTCACAACTGCTTACAAATGGAACTACTGAGAATACAGGAAATGCTAAGGATTCTGCTTACAAAGATTTCTCTGTTTTTTTGTTTCTCAGCTATCTCAGTTATTTTTCTATTTGCTACTCTCTTGGTTTATATAATACCAAGATTACAAAGTCAAAAAGACTGAACAAATATAAAATCTAACAGTCTTAAGCTTTGCTGCTTTTCGTCCTGTATTACCCAGTTAATGGGCTTCCACAGTGTGTTTGTATACATCTCGACGGCTGTGTGTCAGCTTTCACTGTTCAACTGCTGTTTGAATTCTTCATATGATCATCCGTCGACTTTCAGAACATCCGTTGATGATTTAATTGATCATCCGTCGACTGCTATATTAAACATCCGTTGATAGTCATTTGATCATCTGTCGATGGCTTTGTTAATCATCCGTCGGTAGCTATTTTGGCACTTGACTTTATATCACTTATGCAGAATTACAAGACATCATTTATGTATAATTAATCAACCTATTCTGCATATCTAGTTAAAATCAACATGACTTATATGCTACTACAGATTCTATACAAAGGTGCATACATCACTGTGCTACAAACTTATTATTACATAAGCTACTCACTCGATGGATAATAAGTTAATTATCCGTCTGGACTATAATGAGTTATCTGTCGGGACTATAATTCTTATCCGTCGAGTGCTAGATAATTTCACTAAGTAAAATCTACTTAGATGTTTTGTTTATGAAATCATCAAGTACACAACATATGCACAATAATCTCCCCCAATTTATGTCTACTGGAATGTAGCCATAAATTAAGAGATACTTGATGATAACAAAACATCCTGAACATATATCTTTAAAGATAAGTAGATAAAACTGAAAGTGCTTCAATTAATTAAAATGAACAAGGTTTGGCTCACAGTCAATTCAAGATGCTCCTCTAGCATGAGCAGATTTTTCTAGTTCCTTGAAGGTCTGGATCTTCTTCCAAGCATTCTGTTATTTTATTCAATTTGATTCTGGAGCTGCTTGTGGAATTCTAGTTCATCAGATTCTGAGAGATCTAGCTTTTCTTGCATTTCCAAGAGAGTCTCATTGCTAGAGATACTCAATTGGTCTTCTAATATGAAGAATCTTCTTACACCCTTGTCATCCATGAATTCCATCAGCCAGTAGGGCCTTAGTTGCACTCTTCTCCCTGTGTATGGGATGATTAGAGTCTTTGGGAGTGCATCTTTAGCTCTAACACTCCTCAGCTCTTCAATCTTCTTCAATACTAGTCTTCTTGCAGTTACATTGAACCCAAATTTTTTCTTGAAGGATGAATAGACTTTAATCAGCACAGCTTGGCTTTCTTGAAGAATCCTGTGAAGTGGCCACTGAATCTCCCTTCCTCCTTTGTACTTGAACACCAACCTTTCAGGTAGGTTTCTGTATGCATCAATTGTCCTTACTTCATCCAGTTCATCCAGATAAAGATTTAGATCTGAAAATTCTTTGATGTCACACAAGTACAAGTAGTCTCCCCTGTTGGCTTTGGGTTGAGCTTTAACTACTGATTTGGACTTGAGAGGTGACAGCTTCACTTTCTTGACTGCCCTTGACTTTGTCCTTTTTGGCTTGCTAAGGATTGGTAAGCTGAAGTCAGGAATTGGTATTTTATCCTACTCTATTGGCTCATCCTTTGGCACAATAGGTTCACCTTGTATGTTCCTGTAGGGATCCACCACCCTTATGTCTTCAAATACCACAGAGGGCTTTGATGCTTGAGTTGTAGCTGGAGTGGATTCCTTAGGAAATTGATCTTCCAATTCCTTGTCAACAACATCCAGTTTCCTTTTTGTTCTTCTAGCCAATTCTTTCTTCCTTGGGGATTTCTTCTGTTCTTCAATTTTCTTCTTTGATTTAGCAACTTCAGATGGTTGAGAGGGAATTTGTTGAGAAGAGTTTACAGCCTGTAGCTTGGCAAAGATAGCAATCTGTTCTTTCTTTTGTTTAGACTTCTTTGCATCTAGAGCAGCTTGCCTCTTTTCCTGCTATAATCTGGATTTTTCTTCTTTCTTTGCTTGAGCAAATTATGGATGTCCAGCTACCACACAAATTTCCTTTCCATTTCTGAATATCTTAGCAATTCTCCTTTTTGAAGCTGAATCAGCTGGATCTTTATAGAAGACAATAGATCTTGACAGAAGCTTCTTTTCATCAGGCTTGGGTGTCTCATACACAGTGTCCATAGGGTTCTTCCAAGATGATTTTGGATAATTTTCCCTTGGTTTAAGAATTTTTTCAGCCTTTGAAGACTTGATGCAGGAAGATTGTCCTTTTTCAAGATAGTTCATGCTCATCTCATTCACACTGATTGGCTTGACATGAGAGTTATGGATGGCTGACTGAACTGGCTCCTTGACTAGTTCAAACTTTTTCTGTATCTCCTCATCAATCTTATTCCAGTTGATCAAACTCAACTTTCCTTTTTCAGCAACTTTCAAATTTGCTGCTGCTGCTTTAATTAGATCTATACCATCTGCAACTGTTGGCTTGGAGACTGTAATTGAGGGTACAATTACTTTGCTGATTTGTACTTGAAGTTTCTCCCCCTCAGTTGGTCCTTTCTCCCCCTTACTTGATTCTATCTCCCCCTTTTTATTATCATCAAGTTAAGGAGTTAGGCCTTGTGCTTTAGCCAGTTGCATGAGAAGATTTGTCTGAGTCTGTTGATTTTGAAGAAGGATAACCACTGAATTCTCAATAACTTGAACTCTGTTTTTCAGCTTAGCTAGCTTCTTTCAGAATCTGATTCACTCCTCAATCTTAGTAATAGATCTTGCATGGTACCATATGGCATTACTGAATCCAGCTTCTCAGAATTGTATGTCTTCAAGTCAGCTATATCTCTTTTTAGTTCATCCACACTCATATTCTGTCTTAAGTGCTGGATCTTCATGAGATGTAGAGAGTCTAGGTGAGCTTGAAGAATAGCCTTGGTACCAGCATCTGAAGTTTCCTGAAGGGCCTTTTTGTTATTCCTAGTGGACTAACAATGAGATTTACAGAAGGGGGGTTGAATGTAAATCTCAAAACTTTTTCAAGTTTTGAGCAGTTTTAAAGGTTTTGTGTTCAAGATAAACAAGTGTGTGAATTGCTTTAAGCTAATACAGACAGATATATATTCAAGCACTAATGTAAAGAACACAACAGACCTTAAAAACTTTTCTGGTGGATTTGTTGTTCCACCAGAGATGGTATTTCAGAAAATCTGTGATTCAAGATGTTGATCATAGCTGCGTCCTAGTACAAACTAGATAATTTTTCTCTCAAGATTTTTCTAAACAGCACTGGAAAAAATTCTTATCTAATTACTAGCTGCTACTTGGTTTATATATCACCAAGTGTACAAGTGAAGACAAAGATAAAAATACAATAATAAAATAAGTTATCCACTTGTTTCTTCTCCATATCACTCAAGTACTTTGTTGACTATTGCCTCTTTGTACTAGAGTAGAACGGCTGCTTTTTCTGATGTTCCTGAAATTAGGCTTCCATATTTCAGTTATCTCTGTCAACCCATGTGCCTCTGTCTGCTGTTACAACTACCATTTATCAACTGCTATTTAACAGAACATCCGTTGAAGCCTTCATCCGTTGATGGCTTTATCTGTTGAAGCTTTAGAGACATCCGTTGAAGCTTTATTTCTCATCCGTTGAAGGTCTTTAAGACATCCGTTGATACCACTTCATTTATACAGAATTACAAGGCTTGAAATATTTACAATTGGCCTTCCTATTTGCATATCTTCTAGTAGTCAACATGACTTATATTTTCTCTCAACTTCTAAGAATTATATCTTAAATACAGAGACTGAAATGTGCTACAACACTAGACTTATTTCTAAGTAAAGATGCACCATCAACGGATAGCCAATGTGGTCTTATCCGTTGAGGCTACAAACACTAAACTTCTACTTAAGTGTTTTGTTAAACATATCATCAAACTAATGCACATATATTCCTAACAATCTCCCCCTATTTATGTCTATAAGAATTATAGACATAAATTCAGGGTTAACTTGATGATAACAAAACACTTAACAAATATATGAATTGAAACTAAGTAGAAATTTAAAAGTGCTGCAAAAGTGTATGTACTAGGAGGTAATTGAAGATTTACAGAATTTCCAAGGGTGCTCCTCTAGTCTGAGCAAATCATCTTTTTCTTCTTTGTTCCCTTGTTTTCTTTCCTAGCCCTTTGTCATTTTCCTCAATTTGGAGTTGGAGTTGTCTGTAGAATTCAGCTTCATCTTCATCACTGATATCTAACTTAGATTGCATTTCCTTGAGAGTTTCATTCTGGCAATCTTGAGTTGGTCTTCAAGTCTGAAAAATCTTCTGACTCCTTTATCATCTCTAAATTCCATCAACCAATGAGGTGATTTATGGATTGTAATTCCCCTTTCTTGAATGAGTAAAGTTCTGGGCAAAGCATTGGGCTCCCTCCAAGTTTTCCTTATGTTGGCAATCTTGTTGAGAATTTCAGTCTTGGCAGTCCTGGTAAAGCCAGAATCCTTTTGTATGGCTGAAAAGACTCTGATCAAGGTAGAGTAGCCTTCATTCAGAATCCTGTAGAGAGGCCATGTTCTTTCCCCAGCTCCTTTGTATCTGAACACCAATCTCTCTGGTAGCTGTCTATAGGCAGTTATTCCCCTTACATCCTCCAGCTCATCCAGATAGAGTTCAATGTCTGAAATTTCTTTTATGTCACAGATGTGAACATAATCATCTTTAGAAATGGGTGGCTTAGGCTTAGGTTTTTGTTTTTGAGTGAATTTCTTAGAGGTTAGGGGAGGTGTAGAGTTAGATTTTCTTTTCTGTTTCTTTGGTAGTGGAAGAGTGGTTAAAAAGGTAGGCAATTTGATGGTGTCCCAATCAATAGGTTCCTCTTTTGGGATGATTAGTTCACCATGGATGTTTATAGTGGGATCAGCAACACAAGGTTCAGGTATGGAAGGTAGTGGTTTAGATATTGATTTAGTTTCTTCAGTGTTATCTTCACTCCTTCTATGTGCCTTGGCCTTTCTTCTGTTTCCCTTCTGCCATTCCTCTCTTTCCTCCATACTCTCACCAAATATACTCCCAAAAACCTCATCTAGGTTTGCAATCTTGTCTTCACCCCTGACTTCAATTCCTTTCTCTCCTTCAACTTGACTTGACTTTAGCTGTTGTTCAAGCTTTGCTTGTGCTCTTTTGTCAGCCTTGAGTTTTTCAGCTTCTTTCTTCAACCTTTTGGTTTCTTCCCTCTTGGCCTTTGGAAATTTGGGATGTCCTTGCATCACACAGATACTCTTTCCCTCTCTAAAGATAATGGCCATTTTCATTCTTTCAACTATGTCCTTGGTCTCCTTGTGCTTTTTGATGTTAGCACCCAAAACTTTGTCTTCATCAGGCTTTGGAAGAGGAAAGTCCACTTCTTTCATCTGAGCAAAGTCTAAGGGGTTCTTTGTGGAGTCCTTGCTGGATCTAGTGTTGGGCTTGAGAACTATAGGTTTTAGATTCTTGAAAGAAGTCTCTCCAACCTTATTCCTCCTTTCTGGCTTGTGCTCCATAATGATTGGTTCAACCTTTGTGCTATGTTTCACAGATTTTGATGTATCTTGTGTTGAGCCAAACACTTGTTGCACCCTTTCATCAATTCTCCTCCTTTGCTCTTTCACTTGAATTTCAGCTGCTGCTAGCTGGATTAGGTCAATTCCATCAGGCTTTCCTTTGATTTGCATAATTGGAGAAGTAGTGATGGCAGGAACTAGCACTTTAGATATCTGTATTTTTGTAGATGGCTCTCCTTCCCCTTCCCTTTTTCTCTCCCCCATTTTGTTATCATCAAGGAGAGGGGTCAAGCCTTGTGCCTTTGCCAGCTGCATAAGTAGACTTGTTTGAGATTGTTGGTTGTGAAGAATGCTGGCCACAGAATTTTAAATAACTTGGACTCTGTCTTCTAACTTAGCCAGCCTCTTTTCAGTGTTTGAATCTTTTTTCAATATCAACAATAAGTCCTTCATTGTACCATAGGGCATGACTGAATCCAATTTTTCAGAATTGTAGGATTTCAAGTCAGCAATATCCTTCTTGAGTTCATCCACACTCAGATTCTGTCTTACTTGCTGCAACTTCATGAGATGCAGTGAGTCCAGGTGAGCTATAAGGATTGCCTTGGTACCAGCATGTGAAGTTTTCTGAATGGCCTGTTGGATAGTACTGATTTGTTTGACTAAGGAGACATTGAATTACCCTGATGTAGACTCCTTTGTCAAGGCCCATTCAGGTAAATTTGGAATAGAACTAGGGCCTTCATCTCCCCCTAAGTTCATGCTTCCATCAAAAGAAACAGAGTCATCATCATCAGAATTTACTCCAAATTCCTCAGATGACTCACCAGCTGTAGAAGGCATCTTGTTAATAGTAGCTTTATCCCTTTGAAGAGATTCTGTTGTATGTACTAGATGTAGTGTCTTTTCTACCTCCTCATTGCCATGAGCAGCCAACAACTGATAGGCTGACACAGGATAAGTAAAAGTGTCAGCATCCAAGGAAATGTTATCAATTACAGCTTTGTAATGTTGCTGAAATTGTCTTTCCTTTTCAGCATCATCCACAATCATTGACTCACTAGCAATGGCTGGATCCACCCTTATATCTGCTGTACCTGCCTTTCTCTCTTTTTCTCTATATTCTTGCATCAGGGGCTCCCCCTGGCTCACACTCCTCACACCCTCACCTTCACCTACTAAGGTGGTACTCCTCTCACTTACTTTTGCCATGCTGGAAGAAATAGCATGCTTATTTGAGCTCTCAATCTCTCCTTTTGCCTGGGAGCAACCCAGCCTCTCACTCAAATTGTCACTCCCTTTCCTCAGTCCTAAAAGTGATTGTACAGTAATCATGTCTTCTACACTTGGAATTGTTTCAGTTGAGTGTGTAGAGACTATCAACGGATATGGAATAGTCGCTGAAGGTGACACTGATGGTATCAACGGATAACTGCTGTTAAGCTTATCCGTTGAAGAACAACGACTTGTCAACGGATGAGTGATATCCGTTGAAGAAGGAAAAGAAGTAGAAATTGAAAGTGATATAACTGTTGAATCTGTGTGGATTGATTTGAGTTTTGGTGACACAGATCCTTCAATTACATCTGAAAGAATTTGCGGGTGATCCAACAAATCATCTAAAAGATGATGATCACCTGTATTTGAGTGGGGCTCCTCCCTGAGTTGTAAAGAGGGAGAATCAGGAATTGATGGGAATAACATATCCACATCCAGAGATGGTGATGAAGTGTGTGGTGATTGATGTGTGTGAATTGTGAGAGAATGGGGTTGTGACTCCACATTTGTTGGAGCCACATCAAACTGAGTTTGAGAAGGCATAGATACTGATGGATGTATCTGTGCAGTGTGTGCACCCTGTGTAGAAGATTGGGTTCTAGCCCTCTTTCTTCTAATAAAAGCTTTTGTTGGCGAGTGTTTGGCTTCAGTGTCCCTCCCTCGTTTGTTCTGTGTTCCTGGTTGGGAACTATTTTCAATAGTTACATCCTTTTGGGAGGATGCAGCTAGGGATATGCTAGAGACCTTTTCAACCACCACAGCTTTTTGAGAAACTGTGGCTTGGCTAGCTTGGGAAGCACTTATCTCTCCTTCCTTATCCTGGGGGTTTCTTTGATGTTCACCCCTCCCCTCACCACTCACACCCTGTTCACTCCCCTCAGGGTTAAGGGTAGGTGTTACAACTATTGTCTTTTGAGAAACAACAGAGGTGGTTTTCTTTGTCTTTGATTTTGAAAGTTTAGTTTTGGTGACCTTGGTAGGAATCTGTTAGGGCATTGTCACAGATTCCATGGGCACACTAGAAGATAAAGAAATAGAGGGGTTGGAAGAAGTAGGAGTTGTAGAAACAATTACCTCATTTAACTGAGGTGCATCCATGATTAGTAAATATACCAATGGTACACTGCTGTTGAGATCCATTCTCAATAAATCTGCAAGAACTCTTTTCTCTTGTGCCCAACACTTGAGTTTATTATTCTCATTGGTTATGACCAAACCTTCAGCAACATGGTTAGCCAATAACATAAAGAATCTAGCATAATAGATGTTATTAGGTCTATTAGCTTTGTTACCTAATCTAGTACCCAATTCTAGCATAACATAATTGCTAAAGTTAAAATACCTATCAGAAAAAAGCATATAGAGCATATTAACAAGAGATGAAGTTATGGCATCAAAATTACTAATTTTCCCAGAGAAAACCTTGATAAAGGCATCCCCAAGAAAACTCCATTCTTTCCTAAGGCCTTTTCTTTTAATACTCCCTAAACTAGCAGAGTTAAGAGAATAACCTATGGAATCTAACATGCTGGATACATCATTATCAGTGTGTGGTGTCATGGCATTGTTCTCAGGCAATTTAAAACATGCTAGTAAATCATCACAGTTAACACAGTGATTTTTACCTTTGAGAGTGAAAGAGATGGTCATATCTATGGAGTTGAACTCAGCAGTTGTCCAAATCTCCTCAACTACTTCACAGTAAATCGTTGGGGCTTCCAGCATTGCATAGCTAAGTTTACAGTTTTTGATGAAGTACATCATTTTGTGATAATCTGAGTGGGCTTCATTCTTTGCTACCAAAGCTATGAAATTGTTCTTCTTATAGATGAACCCAGATTGAGACATAATTTTTACTACAGGTGCCATTGTTGTAAGTAGAAGTTGTAGAGAATAACTTGAAGGATTTGCAGAGAGAAAATGGTAAAAGCTTTGAAATTTCAAGAAAGCGTAAAGTAAAAATGAAAAATCAGAAGGGCTTATATACTTTCTCAAATTAAAAAGTATAAATAAAAGATTAAACAATAAATATATGTTAGTGAATTTCAACCGTTTAAGAATAAACTGTAAGTATTCTAAAAACTACCTTTAAAACAAATACATACAGCTGTATGTATGAGTATCAACGGTTAAGAAAATAGAATCAACGGCTGTGAAACACCTGAATCGACTGATGTGACATTTCAACGGATAAAGTAAACTGTCATCCGTTGAAAGGTACTTCAGTTTTATCCGTTGACGGATAAAAATTCCAGAAATGTATATGTCTTTCAACGGATAATGTACATCCGTTGACAGAATAATTTTGACTTTCAACGGATAGGAAATATCCGTTGATGGAATAATCTTTGTTAAGAAGTCAAATTTGTTCTAGCAACTAATACATTTCAGGCTTCAATTCAAATTGCAATTAAGACATAAATTTTATGAGTAATTAAGCATACCTAGCTCACTTACCAATCTTGTGAATGTTGATTCATCAAGTGGCTTGGTAAATATGTCTGCAATTTGTTATTCACTTGGAACAAAATGTAGTTCCACTGTACCATTCATGACATGCTCTCTGATGAAGTGGTACTTGATATCAATGTGCTTGGTCCTCGAGTGCTGCACAGGATTCTCTATTATGGCTATGGCACTTGTGTTGTCACAAAAGATAGGAATTCTATCAACATGAAGTCCATAATCAAGGAGTTGATTCCTCATCCATAACACTTGAGAGCAACAACTTCTAGCAGCAATGTATTCAGCCTCAGCTGTAGAAGTAGAGACTGAATTTTGCTTTTTGCTAAACCATGATACAAGCTTGTTTCCCGGGAATTGGCAGGAGCCTGTTGTACTTTTCCTGTCTATTTTGCAACCTGCATAGTCTGCATCTGAATAACCAATTAGATCAAAGCCAGATTCTCTAGGATACCAAATACCTAAATTTGGTGTACCTTTGAGATATCTGAAAATCCTCTTGATAGCAATTAAGTGAGACTCCCTAGGATCATCTTGAAATCTAGCACACAGATATGTAGCAAACATTATATCTGGTCTACTGGCAGTTAAATATAAAATTGAACCAACCATGCCTCTCTAACTTGTAATGTCCACAGACCTTTCAGTCTTATTCAATTCAAGTTTGGTGGCAGTGGCCATGGGAGTTTTTGCAGATGAACATTCCATTAAGTCAAACCTTTTTAGAAGATCATGAATATATTTAGTTTGACTAATGAAGATTCCATCACTAACTTGTTTAACTTGTAAACCAAGAAAATAGGTTAGTTCTCCCATCAGGCTCATTTCATACTTACTTTGCATTAGCTTAGCAAACTTTTTACAAAGTTTATTATCTTTAGAACCAAATATTATGTCATCTACATAAATTTGAACAAGTATACTAGAGCCATTAACATTCCTAAAGAAGAGAGTTTTATCAACAGTACCTCTAGTGAAGTGATTCTCCAAAAGGAATTTTGATAGGGTTTCATACCAGGCTCTAGGTGCTTGCTTCAGTCCATAGAGTGCTTTCAACAGATAATACACATAGTCTGGAAAATTTGGATCTTCAAACCCTGGAGGTTGACTTATATAGACTTCTTCCTCCAATTTCCCATTTAGAAATGCACTCTTGACATCCATTTGATAGACTTTGAAATTGGCATGGGCTGCATAGGCTAGAAAAATTCTGATGGCTTCAAGTCTTGCAACCGGAGCATATGTTTCATCAAAATCTATTCCCTCTTGTTGAGAATAGCCTTTAGCAACCAATCTGGCTTTATTCCTTATGACAATGCCATTTTCATCCATCTTGTTTCTGAATACCCATTTTGTGTCAATAGGACTCTTGTTCTTTGGTTTGGGTACCAGCTTCCAAACTTTGTTTCTCTCAAATTGGTTCAGCTCTTCCTGCATAGCTAATATCCAATTTGGATCCAATAAAGCTTCTTCCACTTTCTTAGGTTCCTCCTGAGATAGAAAACTACTATACAGACATTCATCTTGAGTAGCTTTTCTTGTTTGCACTTTAGATGATGCATCACCAATGATCAGTTCAAAGGGATGATTCTTGGTCCATTTCCTTTGAGGTGGAAGATGTGCTCTAGATGAGGTGGCCTCAGTATTATCATGATGTGAGACAGAGTGTTGATTAGTTGAAACTCCCCCTGAGTTGTTGGTTCTTTGCAGGGAATTTGGAGTTCTATCAACTGATGATGTAAATCGATTATCCGTTGATGAACTATGATCAACGGATGCTTCATTTTGTACTTCAACGGATGATGCACTATGTCTTTCAACGGATACTGCATTGCCTCTATCAATGGATGCAGAATTTTGTGCATTATCCAAGGGCATATTTTGAATCCCTTTTGAAGTGTCATCTCCATCAATCTCCTCTTCACTATCATCACAATATATCTCAATGTTGTCAAATTTGAGTCTCTCATTGTGTCCCTCATCTGTTAGTCCATCAATCTTTTTATCATCAAACACAACATGCACAGATTCCATAACAATGTTGGTTCTTAGATTGTAGACCCTATAAGATTTTCCAGCTGAGTAACCAACAAATATCCCTTCATCAGCCTTTGCATCAAACTTCCCTTTATGGTCAGATTGATTCCTCAGTATAAAGCATTTACATCCAAAGACATGAAGAAAGTTTAGAGTTGGTTTTCTTCTCTTGAACAACTGATAAGGAGTCATGCCTTTAGCTTGATTGATCAAAGAAATATTCTGAGTGTAGCAGGCACAATTAACAGCTTCAGCCCAGAAATATGTTGGTAACTTTGATTCTTCAAGCATTGTTCTGGCAGCCTCAATCAAAGATCTGTTCTTTCTTTCAACTACCCCATTTTGCTGAGGTGTTCTTGGAGCTGAGAACTCATGCATGATTCCATTTTCTTCACAGAACAGCCTTATTGAAAAATTCTTGAACTCAGTTCCATTGTTACTCCTGATATTCCTAACCTTCAAGTCAGGATGATTATTGACTTGCCTGATGTGATTGATAATGATTTCACTTGCTTCATCCTTTGATCCAAGAAAATAGACCCATGAAAACTTTGAGAAATCATCTACAATCATTAAGCAATATCTTTTTCTTGCAATTGACAATACATTGACTGGTCCAAACAAATCCATATGCAGCAACTGTAATGGTTCATCAATTGTTGTTTCAAGCTTCTTTTTGAATGATGCTTTCCTTTGTTTGCCTTTCTGACAAGCATCACACAAACCATCCCTTGAGAATTCAACTAGAGGAATTCCTCTAACTAAGTCCTTTTTGACTAGATCAGTCATTGTCTTGAAATTCAAATGGGATAGCTTCTTGTGCCATAGCCAACTCTCAACTGAACTTGCTTTGCTGAAGAGACAAGTAATAGATTCTGCATCTGTAGAGTTGAAGTCAGCTAAGTACACATTCCCTTTTCTAACTCCAGTTAGAACCACTTTGTTGTCTTTCTTGTTGGTGACAACACAGGATTCTGAATTGAAGGAAATTGGATTCCCTCTATCACATAGTTGACTGATACTCAGTAAGTTGTGCTTGAGACCATCAACTAATGCAACTTCATCAATGATGACATTCCTTGTTGAAATCAAGCCATATCCCATAGTAAACCCTTTGCTGTCATCTCCAAAGGTTATGCTAGGGCCAGCTCTCTCCTTAAACTCAGTGAGCAGGGAGAAATCTCCTGTCATGTGTCTTGAACAGCCACTGTCCAAGTACCATAGATTTCTTCTTTTTCCCTGCACACCATAAAATCAATCAAGTTGATTTTGGTACCCAAGTTTCCTTGGGTCCATTCCTGTTAGCCTTTCTCCTAGACTTCATTCCTCCTGCATCTTTAGACTTAGGTAACTTTGAGTCAACCTTGATCTTAGATGTAGTTGGTTGAGGTGTAGGGTTAGTCACAGAATCATTTAGCACATTTGGAATTTGATAAGGCATGGATTGTGCAAGCATGTTATTCCACATTGGCATATTGTATGGCATTTGAGGCATACTAAATGTAGCAAGATAAGGATTGTTAAAATATGGCATGTTTGCAAAATGTGCATAAGGATTCTGTTGAGACATAATAGGCATAGCATGTAGAGGTGATGCAGACATATTAGGCATGGAAGAGGGTACAGGTATGGGAGTTTTCTTAATAGATTTGCAATTAGCAGATAGATGATTAACACTACTACAATGCACACAGCTTTTTCTAGGAGCATACTTATCAGGTGTGTAATTGTTATGTTTGTTAACCCCTACCTTCCCATTTCTATTAGATTTCCTTTTAGTTTCCTTTTTATCCTCAACCACTTTGAGCCTATTCTTTAACTGTTCTAAGGTCATGTGCCCTATATTCACCTTACTGAAATCTTTGGATGTGCTTGCTTCTCCTTTGACAAAGTTCTTGGAAGTTGAACCAAATATTTTGTTGAGTTTCTTTAGATTTTCACTTTTAGAAACATCTGCCTGTTTTAATTGAGGAACCTTCAACGGATGCTCCTTTTCTTCCTTCAACGGATAACTTTAATCATCCGTCGATTCCACATCCGTTGACAGACCATCAATTAATTCCAGTTTCTTTTTGTTTTTATCCCAGGCAGTCTCACAGAATGATTCAATTCCTTGGACCTTGGAAATTTGAGCACTAACATCCCTAGATGTCTTCCAGGCTTTAATCACCTCTTGCTCTCTCTCTAATTGATTGGAAAGTATTTCTACTTTCTTAACAGATTCAGCTAGTTCATTTTCAACAGATATACAATGTAGCTTAGTTTTCTCTAGGTCAATCAACTTATCTTCTAACACAGCATTTCTATTACTTAAAAACAGATTGTTCTCTTTAATCCTACTATTTTCTTTAGCAAGAGATTTAAGAGACACACGCAAATGATACAATTCAGTAGACATGTCATTAAAAGCATCATTGCACTCTTCTTTAGTAAGCTGTGTTAAATCAGTAGTGATTACCTGGTTGCTTGATGAACTAACTTCATTTTCCTCAGAATCAGCCATGAGAGCCAAGTTGACATATTCCACATCTTCATCCTCTTCTTCTCCATCAGCTGCCCAGTCTTTTTCTTGAGTAATGAAAGCCCTCTCCTTTTTCTTGAGCAGATCAAAATATTTCTTTTTGTAATCTACTTGGTTAAATTTCTTCTTTTCAGAAGTTGGCTTTCTGCACTCACTTGCAAAGTGTCCACTTATACCACAATTGAAACACTTGAACTTGGATTTGTCCACCATGTTCTTATGAGGTTTAGTGGCTCTAGTGTTTTTCGTAAATTTCATCTTTGCAAATCTCCTGGACAGAAATGCAAGATGCTCATCAATACTATCAGAGTCATCTTGGTTGGAGTTGTCTTCATTCTCAGCAACTTGCTCCTTACCCTTGCTTGATTCTGATTTGCTTGTGCCATCTTTGGAGTTTGATGTAGATCTCACAGTTTCTTGTCTGCATTCTTTCTCATTTTCAGCTACCAAGGCAACTGAACCTCCTTTCTTTCTTCCCTTCTCCAATACCTCATCCTGTTCCAGCTCTAGTTCATAAGTCTTCAAGATTCCATATAATCTTTCAAGAGTGAAGTCCTTATAATCTTGAGAGTTTCTCAAGGAGACAGTCATGGGTTTCCATTCCTTTGGCAAGGATCTTAAAAATTTAAGATTTGAATCCTTCACCTGGTACACTCTACCATACAGCTTCAGTCCATTCAACAGCTTTTGGAATCTATTGAATGTGTCATTTAAAGATTCATTTTCTTCAAAATGAAAATACTCATACTGTTGAATGAGAAGCTGCATTTTGTTTTCTTTTACTTGTTCTGTACCTTCACACAGTAGCTGAACTGTGTCCCAAACCTCTTTGGCAGTTGTGCAATTTATCACATTATCAAACATATCCTTGTCAAGACCATTAAACAAAATGTTCATAGCCTTCTTATCCTTGTGGACTTCTTCTGTGTCTTCCATTGTCCATTCTGCTCTAGGTTTTGGAATGGATTGACCAACAGCAATTGTGGTCGTAGCAACTATGGCTACTTTGTGGGGAATGTGAGGACCATTCTCAATGCAGTTTACATAACCTTCATCTTGGGAGAGTAGATGAAGGTGCATTTTCACCTTCCAATGGTGATAACTGTCTTTGTCAAGAACTGGGATTTTTACTCCAATATCCTTCTTACTCATCTTTGTTAGTTTCCAAGATATTTAAACTCTTTGTGTGTCAAGAGCTTGCTCTGATACCAATTTTTATTCCTAGTGGACTAACAATGAGATTTACAGAAGGGGGGTTGAATGTAAATCTTAAAACTTTTTCAAGTTTTGAGCAGTTTTAAAGGTTTTGTGTTCAAGATAAACAAGTGTGTGAATTGCTTTAAGCTAATACAGACAGATATATATTCAAGCACTAATGTAAAGAACACAGCAGACCTTAAAAACTTTTCTGGTGGATTTGTTGTTCCACCAGAGATGGTATTTTAGAAAATCTGTGATTCAAGATGTTGATCACAGCTGCGTCCTAGTACAAACTAGATAATTTTTCTCTCAAGATTTTTCTAAACAGCACTGGAAAAAATTCTTATCTAATTACTAGCTGCTACATGGTTTATATATCACCAAGTGTACAAGTGAAGACAAAGATAAAAATACAATAATAAAATAAGTTCTCCACTTGTTTCTTCTCCATATCACTCAAGTACTTTGTTGACTATTGCCTCTTTGTACTAGAGTAGAACGACTGCTTTTTCTGATGTTCCTGAAATTAGGCTTCCACATTTTAGTTATCTCTGTCAACCCATGTGCCTCTGTCTGCTGTTACAACTACCACTTATCAACTGCTATTTAACAGAACATCCGTTGAAGCCTTCATCCGTTGATGGCTTTATCCGTTGAAGCTTTAGAGACATCCGTTGAAGCTTTGTTTCTCATCCGTTGAAGGTCTTTAAGACATCCGTTGATACCACTTCATTTATACAAAATTACAAGGCATGAAATATTTACAATTGGCCTTCCTATTTGCATATCTTCTAGTAGTCAACATGACTTATATTTTCTCTCAACTTCTAAGAATTATATCTTAAATACAGAGACTGAAATGTGCTACAACACTAGACTTATTTCTAAGTAAAGCTGCACCATCAACGGATAGCCAATGTGGTCTTATCCGTTGAGGCTACAAACACTAAACTTCTACTTAAGTGTTTTGTTAAACATATCATCAAACTAATGCACATATATTCCTAACACTTTTGAATAGTCATCACTTGCTTGACCAAAGACACATCAAATTGTCCTAGTGTAAATTCCTTTGTCCATGCCCAACCAGGTAAATTTAAAACAGAACTTGGGCCTTCATCTCCCCCTAAGTCCATACTTCCATCCAAAGAAACAGAGTCATCATCATTAGAATTTACTCCAAATTCTTCAGATGGCTCACCAGCTTGAGAAGGCATCCTATTGACAGCAGCTTTATCTCTTTGAAGAGATTCTGAGGTGTGTACTAGATTCAAGGTCTGTTCTGCCTCCACATTGGCCTGAGCAACCAACAATTGATAGGCTGGCACAGGATGAGTAAAAGTGTCAGCATCAAAGGAAATGTTATCAATTTCAACTTTGTAATGTTGCTGAAATTGTCTTCCCTTTTCAGCATCATCCACAATCATTGACTCACTAGCAATGGTTGGATCCACCCTTATTTCTCCTGTACCTGCCTTTCTCTCATAATCTCTCTTTTGTTGCATCAGGGTCTCACCCTGGCTCCCCACCCTCACACTCTCACCTTCACCTACTAAGGTGGGACTCCTCTCACTCACTTTTGCCAATCCTGAATAAATGGATTGCTGAGATTCACTCTTTTCCTCTCATTTTGCCTGGGAGCAACCCAGCCTCTCACTCAATGCACTCTCCTCTCTCAGTCCTAAGAGTGACTGTATTACCACTAAATCTTCTGCACTAGAAATAATTGAAGTTTGAAGTTGTGCAGAGACACTCGACGGATAAGTGATATCCATCGGGTGAGTGGTAAAGCTATCCGACGGATAACTGCTGTTAAGCTTATCCATCGGGATACAATCACTACTCCACGGATGAGCAATATCCATCGAGAGAGTAGAAATGAATGAGGTGGGAAGAGAAACTATTGTTGACTCTGTGTTGATTGAAGTTATTTGAGGCACAGATGTCGCAATAGTATCTGAAAGAATTGGCAAGTGAGCCAACAAATCATCTAAAAGATGATGCTCACTTGCACTAGATTTTGGCTTCCCCAACAGAGTTAAAGAAGGGGAATCAGGAATTGAAGTGTTTATCATATCCACTTCCAGAGAGTTTGTTGGTGAGTATGGTGTTTCAGAGGCTTCTATTATAAGAGATTTTGGCTGTAACTCCACATTTATTGAAGCCACATCAATCTGAATTTGAGAAAGTGCAGGGACTGTGTCTTTAGCACCAGTTTACACTATATGTGTGCCCTGTGCATCCCCAGTTGTTTTGGATTTCTTCTTTCTTGTGTAAGTTTGGGGTGAGCTTGTGTCCCTAACCCTTTTGGCCTGTGCTCTTGGCTGAGAGCTTTGTTCAAGAGCCACATCCTTTTGGGAGGATGCAGCTAGAAGTGAGCTTTTGTCCTTTTTAAGCACTACAGTTTGTTGGGAAACTGCAGTGTGGCTAGGCTGGGATTCACTCAACTCTCCAACCTTATCCTTGGGGTTTCTTTGATGGTCACCCCTTCCCTCACCTAACTGACCCTCCTTCACACTCCCCTCTTTGGCTTTGGTAGATTTTTCAACTGGTACCTTTTGAGAGATACCAGAGGGGGTTTTCTTTGACTTGGATTTGGAAATTACAGTTGTTTTGGCAGCTTTGGTAGGCAACTGTTTGGTCATTGTCACAGTTGCCATAGCTACTCCTGAACTCAAAGAAATTGAGGAGATTGGAATAGTTGAGGATATGGATGAACTTACCTCACTTACCTTAGGTGTCTGCATTACAGGAAAGTAGAACATTGGCACATCCCTATGATTGTTGGCTCGGTTCAAATCTGCAATGATTCTTCTCTCTTGAACCCAACAAGCTAATTTGCTGTTAGGGTTCTCAAGTACAATCTCTTGACAAAGATGGTTAGCCAATAGCATAAAGAATCTAGCATAATATATATTCTTTCCCCTTTTGGTTAACTCACCTAGTTTAAAACCTAACTCATACAAGACAATGTCACTGAAATTGTAAAATTTATCTGTAACTAGCATGTATAGCATGTTAAGCATGGAAATGTTCACAGAATCAAAATTACTGATTTTTCCAGAGAAAACTTTAGTCACAACATCACACATGAAACTCCATTCCTTCCTAACACCTAATCTTCTAATATCACTTAGCTTAGTAGTGGGAAGTGCATAATGCATGGAATTAAGCATATTTATAATATTAGTGTCAGTGTGTGGTGAAGTTACATTATCATCAGGAATTTTGAAACATGCTTATATCACATCACTATTGATACAGAACTCATTACCTTTGATAGTTAGAGTGATGGTTTTGTCAGTAGAGTTGTAGATTGCAGAGGTCCACATCTCTTCAACAACTTCACAGAAAATTGTGGGAGATTCAAGCATGGCATAACTTAACTTGCAGTTCATCACGAAGTCCATCATCTTGTGATAGTCTTCTGATTGCTGAATACCCTTATTAACCAAAGCAGTGAAGTTGTTCTTCTCATAAATGAACCCAGTCTGAGACATAATCTTTACTACAGGTGCCATTGTTAGAGAGTGAAAGCTTGAAGAGAAAGAGGATATTTGCTTGAGAGAGAATAAAATAAAAGCAGTTGAATTTGAGAATGATAAAAGAAAATAATTGGAATGAAATAAGCTTTTATACTATCTCAAAAACAACGGATGAAAATAATAAAAAAAAGTAAATTACCCAATAGAAATTGCCTAAAATAGTCGTTTAAAAATAAACTGTAAAAATTCCACCCATTATCCGTCGTGTAATACTTACAAACTGTAAGTATACTCGATGGATAATGTTCAGGGAATTAACAGTTAAGATTTAGACACTTTGTTAGGTCACACACACTGTAGAGGGGGTGAATACAGTGTAAAGTACAATCAAATCGAACTTTAATATCTCAAGTAACAGAAAATAAACTTTATTGAAACAATAAACTTTGTTACAGTATGGAACTGTTACCTCTAAGTGATGAACAAATATCACGAGAGCTGCTAGGGTTATATTGAATAATCTTCTCGAATATGATAACACTTATAGGGTAAACCCTATGTCTGTGTTTATATACTACACAGTTACAAGATAATCGCTAATTGATATGGAATATAATTCTGCTTCCTAAAATATATCAATCAGATATCTTTTCTTCCAAGTATTCTATTCTTCATAGAACTCCTTCTTCATGCATATCTCTTCTTATGTTTATCTCGATCTTCTTTCCTTTAATCAGCTACTGTCCTTATCTGAACGTCTTTCAGCACTTAAGTTCTGATATCCATCTTCTGATGATTATCTCCTGATAATATAAGTACTGATATCCTTAAGTCCTGACTTCCAGTAAGTACTGATTTATCCCGTTTAAGTAAGATCTGAAAACTAAACATAAATCATATTAGCCATGACATTATCAAATATATCTAACAATCTCCCCCAACTTAAAAATTAGCATAATATACAAGTTCAATAAATATTTGATGATGTCAAAAACATTAAGTACAAATGCATGAGAATTAGACTAGATAACTATAACTTACAGTCCTTAAAGCTTTACCAATATTTAAATTTTGATAACAACTTCAGTCTTTACAAATATCAGAATTTAATCAGTTGTAGATCTAGACTTGGCTTCATCTTCTGATCTCTTTGATGTCAGGAGTTGTTCTGAGATCGTTCTTCAACAAACATCTCTCAGCATATCTAAGTTCATCAATCATCCTCCTTTTAGCATCTTTAAGCTCTGCAGTATCTTCACCAATTTGAAAAATTGCAGCCCTGAGATCATTAATCTTAGCTTTTCTTATATCCTGATCCAGTCTGATCAAATATGCCTTATCAGACTCAAGATTGAATTCCACAGCCCTGTAACCCAGAAAGGTAGTTATAATCTTAGCAGTGTTGGGCTTCATTTCAACTATATCACCCTTGTGATCTCTGTACTTTGGAACATATGTGCTGTCAGACTTAACAGAATAAAGCCTTTTCTGTCTCTGAATCAGATCCTTCTAATAGTTTGCAGCACTTCCTGTCAATCTGTCATCCACTCAAGTAAGAATAGTACATGCTCCAATTCTTCAAAATACTTCAATGGAATGGCATTTTGCCTTATATGATAAACCCTACCATCTGTCATGAAGTACAACAAGATGTGTTCTTTTTCAAGTAGGTATGGTAAACCATTTGTACAGATTCCAGTTGATTCAATCTCTTAGGAGTTGCTCCAATACCTGGTTCACTCAAGGAAGTTGGATCATTGGTAGTGTTCTGTATTCTTCTTTCATCAGCACTTCCCAATCCAGTTTTATCTCTTGCTTCCTTTCCAGTAACTACTCTTGCTTCAAAACCACTTGCAGCAGTCTTCAAAGGTTGAGTCTGTTTTGCTTTAGTGAATCCTAGTAGGAGTTTCTTTGATCTATCTTCTGAAATCAAGTTAACTTGAGCTGTGTCAGAGGTTACTTGCTTCTTCAAAATATCAGAACTTACAGTCTCTTGACTCTGAACAACTTGAGCAATGTCAGAGGTTGTTTTAAGAACTTTTCTTGAAGTCAGAGCAAGATCATCTTTTTCATCAGTGATTTCTTCATTCTGAGGAGGCACATAAACCTTGATAGGTTCACCAACCTTTTCTTTACCCTTGGATCTTGGATCTATCTGCGGTTGTGATTTAGCCAATGTTGCTTCAGTATTTGTCCTTTCTTTTATCACAATGCCTTTGAGTTTTGGAAGTGTCTTTTTAACAGAAGCTTCAGATTTAGATGTGACTTTCTCTGATTTAAGTCTGGCTTCTTCTTCCATTAAACTCTCCAAGTCCATTCCTGGATTTTCCTGAAGAAATAACTGAAATAATAAAGAAAAGTAAATTATCCAATAGAAATTGCCTAAAATAACCGTTTAAAAATAAACTGTAAAAATTCCACCCATTATCCGTCGTGTAATACTTACAAACTATAAGTATACCCGATGGATAATGTTCAGGGAATTAACGGTTAAGATTTAGACAATTCGACGGATGAGAATAAACTGTTATCCGTCGAGTTTTAAAAGGTTCCAGAAAAGTAATTGATTTTTATTTGCAAATAGTATATCGACGGATGACTCAACTCGATGGATAATGGTCATCCGTCGAGATGCAAATTTTGACTTAGCCAAAATTTCATCCATTACTAAAAATCAGCTAAATTTCTGGCTACTTTTCAACTTGCAAAATAACTCAGATAAATTCAAGAGTAATTAAGCATACCTAAGCTCACTTACCAACCTTGAAAAGGTGGATTCATCCAGTGGCTTGGTAAAGATATCTGCAAGTTGCTTCTCACTTGGAACAAAATGTAACTCTATAGTACCATTCATTACATGTTCCCTTATGAAATGGTACTTGATGTCTATGTGCTTTATCCTTAAATGTTGCACTGGGTTTTCAGTGATGGCAATTGCACTTGTGTTATCACAAAAAATAGGAATCCTCTCAACTTGCAAACCATAGTCTATCAATTGATTTTTTATCCATAAAATCTGTGCACAGCAACTGTCAGCAACAATATATTCAGCTTCAGTTGTAGAAGTAGAAACTGAATTTTGCTTTTTACTGAACCAGGACACAAGCTTGTTTCCTAGAAATTGACAAGTTCCTGTGGTGCTTTTTCTGTCAATTCTGCAACCTGCATAATCTACATCTGAATAACCAGTTAGATCAAAACCAGAATCTCTAGGATACCAAATGCCAAGTTTTGGTGTTCCCTTGAGATATCTGAAAATTCTCTTAATAGCTATCAAGTGAGACTCTCTAGGATCAGCCTGAAATCTAGCACATAAACATGTAGCAAACATTATATATGGCCTACTAGCTGTTAAGTACAGAAGTGAGCCAACCATGCCTCTATAGCTTGAAATATCCACAGACTTTTCAGTAGTGTTTAGTTCAAGCTTAGTTGCAGTGGCCATGGGAGGTTTTGTAGATGTGCAATCCATTAGATCAAACTTCTTTAAAAGATCAAAAATATATTTAGTTTGACTAATGAATATTCCATCACTAACTTGCTTAACTTGTAAACCAAGAAAGTAAGTTAGTTCTCCCATCATACTCATTTCATACTTACTTTGCATCAGTTTGGTAAACTTTTTCCAAAGTTTCTCATCTGTAGAGCCAAAAATAATATCATCTACATAAATTTGAACAAGTATGCTAGAGCTATTAACATTTCTGAAAAATAAAGTTTTATCTACAATACCTCTTGTGAAGTGATTTTCCAAAAGGAACTTTGATAAAGTGTCATACCAGGCTCTAGGTGCTTGCTTCAGTCCATAAAGTGCTTTCAGTAGATAATAGACATACTTTGGAAAATTTGGATCTTCAAAGCCAGGAGGTTGACTAACATACACTTCTTCCTCCAAATCTCCATTCAGAAAGGCACTTTTGACATCCATTTGATAGACCTTGAAATTGGCATGGGCTGCATAGGCTAAGAAGATTCTGATGGCTTCAAGTCTTGCAACAGGAGCAAATGTTTCATCAAAATCTATTCCTTCTTGCTGGCAATAGCCTTTAGCAACCAATCTGGCTTTGTTCCTTACTACTATGCCATTTTCATCCATCTTGTTTCTGAATACCCATTTGGTGTCTATTGGATTCTTTCCTTTAGGCTTGGGTACCAGCTTCCAAACTTTATTCCTTTCAAATTGGTTTAGCTCCTCCTGCATAGCTAAAATCCAATCAGGATCTAACAACGCTTCTTCTACCTTCTTTGGTTCTTCCTTTGACAGAAAGCTGCTGTATAGACATTCTTCCTGAGTTGCTCTTCTTGTTTGAACTCTAGAAGAAACATCACCAATTATCAGTTCAAAGGGGTGATCTTTTGTCCATTTCCTTGGTTGAGGTAGATTAGCTCTAGATGAAGAGACATCAATGTTTTCTTGATGTGTGATTGAGTTTTGATTGCTAGAAACTCCCCCTGAGTTTGTGGATCTTTGATTTGAGAAAGGGGTACTTTCTATGGGTGATCTGCCTTGACTTCCTGCTCCTTTTGATAACCCGACGGATGTTTAGTTTTGAGTACCGACGGATGAGGTAGGTTGTCTATCGATGGATAACACAGATTGCCTTCCGACAAATGAAGCATTTTGTAACTCGACGGATGTTGAGTTTTCTGCTTCATTGGTGGTAGATTTGTCTGCATTATCCTTAGACACTGTTTCTTGATCACTCTCATCATCACTTCTGTTATTCCCAGTGGACTAACAATGAGATTTACAGAAGGGGGGGTTGAATGTAAATCTCAAAACTTTTTCAAGTTTTGAGCAATTTGTAAGACTAAGTGTTTGAGTGATCAAATGTGTGTGAATTGCTTGGAGCTGATGCAGACAGATATATATTTAAACACAAATGAAATCAACACAAAGAACTTAAAAACTTTTCTGGTGGATTTGTTGTTCCACCAGAGATGTGTTATTTCAGAAAATCTGTGATTCAAAATTAAATCACAACTGCTTCCTAGTACAAACTAGATGATTTTCTCTCTTGATATTTCTAAACAGCTCAGGGAAAATTCATACCTAATTACTAGCTACTACTTGGTTTATATAACACCAAGTTTACAAGTGAAGACAAAGATAAAGTACAATAAGACAATAGTTCTCCACTTATTTCTGTTCCATTTTTATCCAGTATAATATGGAATTATCTGTTGACTTTCCATTTTGAACCAGACTAAAAACGGCTGCTTTTTCTGCTGTTCCTGAAATAGGCTACCACATCTCTGTCAATCCATGTGCCTCTGTCAGCTTTGTTAACTGTCACTATCAACTGCTATGAGACTGAGCATCCGTTGAAGCTTTCATCCGTTGATGGCTTTATCCGTTGATGCTCTAGCAGTGCATCCATTGAAGCTTTCATCCGTTGATGCTCTAGCAGTTGAAGCTTTATCCGTTGAAGCACTTATCCGTTGAAGCGTTAGAGACATCCGTTGAAGCTTAGTTTTTTATCCGTTGAAGGTCTTCAATATCAGTTGACACTTCTTCACTTATACAAAATTACAAGGCATGAAATATTTACAATTAGCCCTCCCACATGTACATCCATTAGTAGTCAACATGACTGATTATCTCCTAACAACATCTAAGAATTACAGCTTGAAACCAGAGAGTGAGATGTGCTACAATACCAAACTTATTGCTAAGTAAGGCTACTCCTTCAACGGATAGCCAAGATGGTCTTATCCGTTGAGGCTACAAACACTAGATTTCTACTTAAGTGTTTTGCTGAACTTATCATCAAACTAATACACATATTCCTAACAATCTCCCCCTATTTATGTCTACTAGAACTGTAGGCATAAATTTGGGTTTAGCCTGATGATAACAAAACACTTAACAAATATATAAACTGTAACTAAGCAGAAATTCAAAAGTGCAGCAAAAGTGTATATGATGAGATAAAATTGAAGAAATACATTGTTTCCAAGGGTGCTCCTTTAGCTTGAGCAAATTACTTTCTTTTCCTTTGATCCCTGGTTTTCTTTCCTAGCCTCCTGTCATTCTCCTCCATTTGAAGTTGAAGTTGTCTGTAGAATTCAGCTTCATCTTCTTCATTGATATCTAACTTAGATTGCATATCCTTGAGAGTTTCATTACTGGAAATCTTTAGCTGATCTTCAATTCTGAAAAATCTTCTGACTCCTTTGTTGTCTCTGAACTCCATCAACCAATGAGGTGATTTATGAATTGTAATACCTCTCTCTGGAATGAGTAAAGTTCTAGGCAAAGCATTGGGCTCCCTCCAAGTTTTCCTTATGTTGGCAATCTTGTTGAGAATCTCAGTCCTGGCAGTTCTGGTAAAGCCAGAATCCTTATGTATGGCTGAGTAGAATCTAATCAAGGTAGTGTAGCCTTCATTCAGAATTCTGTGAAGAGGCCATGTTCTTTCCCCAGCTCCTTTGTATTTGAACACTAGTCTTTCTGGTAGCTGTCTGTAGGCAGCTATTCCCCTTACATCCTCCAGCTCATCTAGGTAAAGTTCAATGTCTGAAAATTCTTTTATGTCACAGATGTGAACATAATCATCTTTAGAGTTTTGAGGTTTGGACTTAGGCTTCTGTGTGAATTTGATTGAGGCTTTAGAGGGTGTTAATTTGATTCTTCTTTTCTGCTTCTTTGATGATGGAGAAGAGGTTAGGAAGGTGGGCAATTTGATGGTGTCCCAATCAATTGGTTCCTCCTTGGGAATGATTGTTTCACCATAAATGTTCATGAAGGGGTCAGGTACAATGGGTTCAGGAATAGAGGGTAGTGGTTTGGATATTGATTGGGTTTCTTCAGTCTTATCTACCTTCTTTCTCTTTGCATTGACCTTCTTTCTTTTCCCTTTCTGCCATTCTTCCTTACTTCTTTCCTCCTTCTCAGTACCAACCATGTCCCCCATAGCTTCATCTTCACCTTTGTCTTCAATTACTTTCTGATCTTCAGCCTGACTTGACTCTAGCTGTTTTTCAAGCTTTGCTTGTGCTCTTTTGTCAGCCTTTAGCTGTTTGGCTTCTTCCTTCAACCTTTTGGTTTCTTCCTTCTTGGCTATTGAGAATTTGGGATGTCCTTGCATCACACATATGCTCTTTCCCTCTCTGAAAATAATAGCCATGTTTCTCCTTACAGCCTCATCCATGGTCTCTTTGAGATATGCAATACTTCTTCCTAAAAGCTTGTCCTCGTCTGCTTTTGGAAGAGGAAAATCCACCTCTTTTAGAGGATTCTTTGTAGAGTCCTTATTGGATCTGTTGTTGGGCTTGAGAACCATAGGTTGCAGATCTTTGGAAGAAGTTTCTCCATCCTTATGCCTCCCTACTGGCTTGAGTTCCATAATAATTGATTCCACTTTTGTGCTATGCTTCACAGATTATGATTGAGAAGTTGTAGAACCAAATATTAGTTGCATCTTTTCATCAATCTTCTTCCTTTGCTCTTTGACTTGCAATTCAGCTGCTGCTATCTGGATTAGATCAATTCCATCTAGCTTTCCTTTGACTTGAATTGGTGGAGAAGTTGTGATGACACGAACTAGCACTTGAGAAATCTGAACTGTTGTAGATGGCTCTCCTTCCCCTTCCCCTTTATTCTCCCCCTTTTTGTTATCATCAAGGGTAGGGGTCAAGCCTTGTGCTTGTGCCAGCTGCATGAGGAGATTTGTTTGAGTTTGTTGATTCTGAAGAATGGTGACCATAGAGTCTTCAATTATTTGAACCCTATCTTCCAATCTGGCCAACCTCTTGTCAGCATCAGAGGCCTTCCTTAGTCTCCCCAACAAATCTTGCATAGTACCATAGGGTATAACTGAATCCAATTTCTCAGCATTGTAGGATTTCAGATCAGCAATGTCCAGCTTGAGCTCATCCACACTTAGATTGTGCTGGTAATGCTGCAACTGCAAGAGATGCAGAGATTCCAGATGAGCTTGAAGAATTGCCTTGGTGCCAGCATCCTGAGTCTCCTAAATGGCCTGCTGAATTGTCATGACTTGTTTCACCAAAGTGACACCAAACTCTCCTGGTGTTGATGGTTTTGCCCATGCCCATGCAGGAAGATTAGGAACAGAACTTGGGCCTGCTACTCCCCCTAAGTTCATGCTCTCATTCAAAGAATTAGAGTCATCATCATTAGAATTTACTCCAAATTCTTCAGATGGCTCACCAGCTTGAGAAGGCAGCCTGTTGACAGCAGCTTTGTCTCTGAGAAGAGATTCTGAAGTGTGTACAATGTGTAGTGTCTGTTCTGCCTCCACATTGCCCTGTGCAGCCAATAATTGATAGGCTGAAATAGGGTGAGTAAAAGTGTCAGCATCCAAGGAAATGTTATCAATGACAGCTTTGTAGTGTTGCTGAAATTGTCTTCCCTTATCTGCATCATCCACTTTCATGAACTCACTAGCAATGGCTGGATCCACCCTTATAGCTTATGTACCTACCTTTCTCTCAATTTCTCTCTTTTCTTGCATCAGGGGCTCCCCTTGGCTCACACACACCCTCACACCCTCACCTATACCTTCTAAGGTGGCACTCCTCTCACTTACTTTTGCCATGCTGGAAGAAATAGCATGCATTTGGTGACTCTCATCCTCTCCTTTTGCCTGGGAGCAACCCAGCCTCTCACTCAAAAAATCACTCCCTTCCCTCAAGCCTAAAAGTGATTGTACAGTTGCCATGTCCTCTACAGTTGGAGTTGTTTCTGTTAAGTGTGTAGAGGCCATCAACGGATAGGGAGTATCCGTTGAAGTGGAAACTGATGGTATCAACGGATAACTGCTGTTAAGCTTATCCGTTGAAGAACAACCACTTGTCAACGGATGAGAGATATCCGTTGAAGAAGGAAATGATGTAGAGATAGAAAGTGATATAATTGTTGAATCTGTGTGGATTGATTTTAAGTGAGGTGACACAGATTCTGCAACTACATCTGAAAGAATTGGCTGATGATCCAATAAATCATCTAAAAGATGATGATCACCAGGTTTTGAGTGGGGCTCCTCCCTGAGTTTTAATGAGGGAGAATCAGGAATTGATGTGAATATCATATCCACATCCAGAGAGGGTGTAGGAGAGTTGGAGGAATGGTGTGTGTCTATATTGAGAGAATGGGGTTGTGATTCCACATTTGCTGGAATCACATCAAGCTGAATTTGAGAAGGCACAGATACTGGTGGGTGTATCTGTGCTGTGTGTGTCCCTTGTGTGGAAACTAGGGTTTTGGCCTTCTTCTTCCTTGAAAAGGCTTGAATTGGTGAATGTTTAGCTTCAGTGTCCCTCCCTCTTTTGTTCTGTGTCCCTGGGTGGGGACTATTTTCAATAGTTACATCCTTTTGGGAGGATGCAACTAGGGATGTGCTGGACTCCTTTTGAACCACTACCGTCTTTTGAGAGACTGTGGCTTGGCTGGAATGGGTATCACTCACCTCTCCCACCTTATCCTGAAGGGCTTTTTGATGTTCACCCCTCCCCTCACCACTCACATCCTGTTCACTCCCTTCAGGGTTTATGGTAGTTGTTACAATAGTTGTCTTTTGAGAAACAACAGAGGTAGGTTTCTTTGACTTGACTTTGGAGATTTTAGATTTGGTGGCTTTGGTAGGAGCCTGTTTGGACAATGACACAGGTTCCATAGCCACACTAGAAGGCAAAGAAACATTGGGGTTGGAAATAGTAGGAGTTATAGAAACATTTACCTCACTTACCTGTGGTGCATTCATGATTGGCAAGTATACCAATGGCACCTGGCTATTGAGATTCATTCTCAAAAGGTCTGCAAGGACCCTTTTCTCTTATGCCCAGCATTTGAGTTTATTATTCTCATTGGATATAACCAAACCTTCAGCAACATGGTTAGCCAATAACATAAAGAATCTAGCAAAGTAGATGTTATGTGGTCTATTAGCTTTGTTACCTAATCTGAAACCTAATTCTAGCATAACACGGTTGCTAAAATTAAAGTACCTATCAGAAACTAGCATATAGAGCATATTAACAAGAGATGAAGTGATAGCATCAAAATTGCTAATCTTCCCAGAGAAAACCTTAATAAAGGCATCTCCAAGAAAACTCCATTCTTTCCTAAGGCCTTTCCTTCTAATACTACCTAAACTAGTAGAATCAAAAGCATAGCCTATGGAATCTAGCATAGCAGAGACATCTTTATCAGTGTGTGGTGTTATGGCATTATTCTCAGGCAACTTAAAGCAAGACTGTAAATCATCACAATTAATGCAATAGTCCTTACATTTGAGAGAGAAGGCAATAGTCATATCAGTGGAGTTGAACTCTGCAGTTGTCCAAATCTCCTCAATCACTTCACAGTAGATGGTTGGGGCTTCCAGCATTGCATAGCTCAGTTTGCAGTTCTTGATGAAGTCTATCATCTTGTGATAATCAGAATGGGCTTCCTTCTTTTCAACCAAGACTATGAAATTATTCTTTTCATAAACAAATCCTGTTTGAGACATAATTTTGACTACTGGTGCCATTGTTGTGAGTAGAGGTTGCAGAGAAGAACTTGAGAATTGAGAGAGAAAGAGAATGATAATTGCAAGAAAGCGTAAAGTGAAAATAAAATTCAATTGGGCTTTTATACTTTCTTGAATTAAAACACAAATTAAAATAATTAAATGATACTTTTAAGTAAGTGAAAGCCGTTCAGGAATAAATGAAACTGTAGAAATTCTGAAAACTACCGTAAATACAAATACATACAACACTGTATATCTGTATCAACGGTTGAGTAAAAGAATCAACGGTTGTGACTCACTAACGTGACACATCAACGGATAAGGTAAATAGTTATCCGTTGATGAACAACACTATTTTATCCGTTGAAGGATAAAATTACCAGAAATGTATTTGTCTTTCAACGGATAATGAATATCTGTTGATAGAACAATTTTGGCTTTCAATGGATAGGGAATATCCGTTGATAGGATAAGTTTTGATTAAAGACAAATTTGTTCTTGCAGCAAATTCATTTCTGGCTACAAGACAAATTACATAGATGACATAGATTATGAATAGTTAAGCATACCTAACTCACTTACTAATCTTGTGAATGTTGATTCATCAAGTGGCTTGGTAAATATGTCTGCAATCTGCTTTTCACTTGGAACAAAATGAAGTTCCACTGTACCTTTCATCACATGTTCCCTAATGAAGTGGTACTTGATATCAATGTGCTTGGTTCTTGAGTGCTGCACTGGATTTTCAGTAATGGCAATGGCACTTGTGTTGTCACAAAATATTGGAATTTTGTCAACAGTTATACCATAGTCAAATAACTGATTCCTCATCCACAGTATTTGTGCACAGCAACTACCAGCTGCAATGTATTTAGCTTCAGCTGTTGATGTGGAAACAGAATTCTGCTTCTTGCTGAACCATGATACAAGCTTGTTTCCTAGAAATTGACAGGTGCCTGTTGTGCTTTTCCTGTCTAATTTGCAACCTGCATAATCTGCATCTGAGTAGCCAATTAGATCAAAACCAGACTCTCTAGGGTACCAAATTCCTAGATTTGGAGTCCCTTTGAGATATCTGAAAATTCTTTTAATAGCCACTAAGTGAGATTCTTTAGGGTCAGCTTGAAATCTAGCACAGAGACATGTAGAAAACATAATATCAGGTCTACTGGCAGTTAAATATAAAAGTGAGCCAACCATGCCTCTATAACTTGTAATATCCACAGACTTTTCAGCCTTGTTTAATTCAAGCTTGGTGGCAGTGGTCATGGGAGTTTTTGCAGGTGAACAATCCATTAAGTCAAACTTCTTTAAAAGATCATAAATATATTTAGTTTGACTAATGAAAATTCCACCACTAACTTGTTTAACTTGTAAACCAAGAAAGTAAGTTAGCTCTCCCATCATGCTCATTTCATATTTACTTTGCATTAATTTAGCAAACTTTTTACAAAGTTTATCATCTATAGATCCAAATATAATATCATCTACATAAATTTGTACAAGTATCTTAGAGCCATTAACATTTCTAAAGAAGAGAGTTTTGTCAACAGTACCTCTTGTGAAGTGATTATCTAGAAGGAACTTTGATAAAGTCTCATACCAGGCTCTAGGTGCTTGCTTTAGTCCATAGAGTGCTTTCAACAAATAATACACATTGTCTGGAAAATTTGGATCTTCAAAACCAGGAGGTTGGGTTACATAAACTTCTTCCTCCAATTCCCCATTTAGAAATGCACTCTTGACATCCATCTGATAGACTTTGAAATTGGCATTAGCTGCATAGGCTAGAAAGATTCTGATGGCTTCAAGTCTTGCAACTGGAGCAAATGTTTCATCAAAATCTATTCCCTCTTGTTGAGAATAGCCTTTGGCAACCAATCGGGCTTTATTCCTTATGACAATGCCATTTTCATCTATCTTGTTTCTGAATACCCATTTTATGTCAATAGAACTCTTGTTCTTTGGCTTGGGTACCAGCTTCCACACTTTGTTCCTCTCAAATTGGTTTAGCTCCTCGTGCATAGCTAAAATCCAATCTGGATCCAAAAGAGCTTCTTCCACTCGCTTAGGTTCCTCCTGTGATAGAAAGCTACTATACAGACATTCATCTTGAGTAGCCCTTCTAGTTTGTACTTTAGATGTAGCATCACCAATGATCAGTTCAAAAGGGTGATTCTTGGTCCATTTCCTTTGAGGTGGTAAATTAGCCCTTAATGAGGTTGCCTCAGTATTGTCATGATGTGAGATAGAATGTTGATTTGTTGAAACTCCCCCTGAGTTGCTGATCCTTTGAAAGGAAATGGGAGTTCTATCAACTGATGAGGTGAAGTGATTATCCGTTGATAGACTGTGATCAACGGATGCTTCGTTATGAACTTCAACGGATGATGCACTTTGTCTTTCAACGGATGCTGCATTGCTTCTTTCAACGGAAGCTGAATTTTGACTTTCAACGGATGCAGCATTATGTGCATTATCCAAAGGCAGACTCTGGTTTCTTCTTGAGATGTCTTCTTCATCATTCTCATCTTCACTATCATCACAATATATCTCAATATTGTCAAATTTGAGTCCTTTATGATGTCCCTCATCTGTTAGTCCATCAATCTTTTTATCATCAAACACAACATGTACAGATTCCATGACAATGTTGGTTCTTAGATTATAGACCCTATATGATTTTCCAGCAGAATAACCAACAAATATTCCTTCATCAGCCTTTGCATCAAACTTTCCCTTGTGATCAGATTGATTCCTTAAGATGTAACATTTGCAACCAAAGACATGTAAAAAGTTTAAAGTTGGTTTTCTTCTCTTGAATAATTGATAGGGAGTCATGCATTTTGCTTGATTGATTAGAGAAATATTCTGAGTGTAACATGCACAGTTAACAGCCTCAGCCCAAAAATAAGTTGGGAGCTTTGACTCCTCAAGCATTGTCCTTGCAGCTTCAATTAGTGATCTGTTCTTCCTTTCCACCACACCATTTTGTTGTGGAGTTCTTGGAGCTGAGAACTCATGCATGATCCCATTTACTCCACAGAACATCTTCATGGTTGAATTCTTGAACTCAGTTCCATTGTCACTCCTAATATTCCTTACTTTGAAATCAGGATGATTGTTGACTTGCTTGATATGATTGATGATGATTTCACTAGCTTCATCCTTTGATCCAAGAAAATAAACCCATGAAAACTTTGAGAAATCATCTACAATCACTAGGCAGTATCTTTTCCTTGAAATTGACAATACATTGACTAGTCCAAAAAGATCCATGTGTAGAAGTTGCAGTGGTTCATCAATTGCAGATTCAAGCTTCTTACTGAATGATACTTTCTTTTGCTTTCCTTTCTGAAAAGCATCACACAGTCCATCCCTTGTGAATTCCACTAGAGGCATTCCTCTAACTAAGTCCTTTTTGACCAGATCATTCATTATCTTGAAATTCAAATGGGACAGCTTCTTATGCCATAGCCAACTTTTAACTGGACTTGCTTTGCTGAGAAGACAAGTAATGGATTCTGCATCTGTAGAGTTTAAATCAGCTAAGTACACATTTCCTTTTCTAACTCCAGTTAGAACCACTTTATTGTCCTTTTTACTTGTGACAATACAGGCTTCAGAATTGAAGGAAACAGTATTCCCTCTGTCACATAGTTGACTGATGCTCAATAAATTGTGTTGGAGACCATCAACCAATGCAACTTCATCAATGATGACATTTTCTTTTGAAATCAAGCCATATCCCATAGTGAATCCTTTGCTGTCATCTCCAAAGGTTATGCTAGGGCCAGCTCTCTCCTTAAATTCTGTGAGCAGGGTGAAATCTCCTGTCATGTGTCTTGAACAACCACTGTCCAAGTACCATAGATTCCTTCTTTGTCCCTGCACACAACAAAATCAATCAAGTTGATTTTGGTACCCAAGTTTCCTTGGGTCCAGCCTTGTTAGTCTTTTTCCTAGACTTCATTCCTCCTGCAGCTTTTGACTTAGGTAACTTTGGGTCAACCTTGGTCTCAGATGTGGTTGGTTGAAGTGTAGGGTTAGTCACGGAATCATTTAACACATTTGATTGAATTTGATAAGGCATAGGTTGTGCAAACATGTTATTCCATATAGGCATATTGTATGGCATTTGAGGCATACTAAATGCAGTAAAGTAAGGATTGTTAATGTATGGCATGTTTGCAAAATGTGCATGGGGATTCTGGTGAGACATAACAGGCATATCATGCAGAGGTGACATAGACATGTTAGGCATGGAGGGATTTGAAGGCATGGGAGCATTTTTAACAAATTTGCAATTATCAGATAGGTGATTAATACTTTTACAATGTACACAGCTTTTTCTAGGAGCATACCTATCAGGTGTGTAATTGTTATGTTTATTAATCCCTACCTTACCATTTCTTTTAGATTTTCTTTTAGTTTCCTTCTTATCCTCAACCAACTTAAGCCTATCTTTCAACTGATCTAAAGTCATGTGTCCTATATTCACCTTACTGACATCTCTGGATGTGCTAGCTCCTTCTCTGACAAAGTTCTTGAGAGTTGAATCATTCTTTTTATTTTTAAAAGAACTTGCCTGTTTTAATTGATGAGCCTTCAACGGATGCTCCTTTTCTTCCTTCAACGGATAACTTTCATCATCCGTTGATTCCACATCCGTTGACAATCCATCAATTAATTCTAACTTATTTTTGTTTTTCTTCCAGGCATCCTCACAGAATGATTCAATTCCCTGAACCTTGGCAATTTGAACACCAACATCCCTAGATGTTTTCCAGGCCTTGATAACCTCTTGCTCACTTTCTAACTGTTTAGAAAGAATTTCTACTTTCTTAACAGCTTCTTCTAGTTCACTCTCGACAGTCAAGCATTTAAGTTTAATCTTTTCAAGCTCAATTACCTGACTCTCTAACACAGCATTCCTATCACTTAAAAACACATTATTTTCTTTGATCCTAGTGTTTTCTTTAGCTAGTGATTTAAGAGAAACACGCAAATGATATAATTCATTGGACATATCATTTATGGCTTCATTGCATTCATGTTTAGAAAGCTGAGAGAGATCAGTAGTAATTACCTGGTTGCTTGATGAACTAGTTTCATTTTCATCAGAATTAGCCATCAGGGATAGGTTGACATATTCCACATCATCATCTTCATTTACCCCATCCGCTGCCCAATCATCTTGAGTGAGAAAAGCTCTTTCCTTTTGTTTGAGCGAATCAAAATACTTCCCTTTGTAATCAACTTGCTCAAATTTCTTTTTCTCAGAATTTGGCTTCCTACACTCACTTGCAAAGTGTCCACTAATGCCACAGTTGTAACATTTGAACTTTGATTTGTCCACCATGTTTTTGTTTGGCTTAGTGAACTTTGTGTTTTTCCTGAACTTCATCTTTGAAAACCTCCTGGACAGAAAGGCCAGATGTTCATCAATATCATCAGATTCATCCTGACTGGAATTGTCTTCATCCTCAGCAACTTGCTCTTTACCCTTGCTTGATTCTGATTTGCTTGTGCCAATTTTGAGACTTGGCATTGTCTTTTCCTCATTTCTGGCTTCAACTTTTTCACTGTCAGCTACAAGTGCAACTGATCCTCCTTTTCTCTTTCCCTTTTACAACAGCTCATCTTGCTCCATCTCAAGTTCATAAGTCTTCAAAATTCCATATAATCTTTCAAGTGTGAAGTCCTTATAATCTTGAGAATTTCTTAGAGAAACAGTCATAGGCTTCCATTCCTTTGGTAGAGACCTTAGAAATTTTAGATTGGAGTCCTTGACTTGGTACACTCTCCCATACAGCTTTAATCCATTCAATAGTTTCTGAAATCTGTTGAATGTATCATTCAATGATTCTCCTTCTTCAAAGTGGAAATATTCATATTATTGAATGAGAAGCTACATTTTGTTTTCTCTAACTTGCTCCGTGCCTTCACAGATAAGCTGCACAATATCCCAAATTTCCTTAGCAGTTTGGCTATTGATGACATTGTCAAACATATCTTGATCCAGGCCATTAAACAAAATGTTCATGGCTTTCTTGTCCTTGTGGACCTCTTCAATATCTTCAACAGTCCATTCTGCCTTTGGTTTGGGAATAGACTGTCCAACAACAACTGTAGCAGTAGCAGCTGTGGCCACCTTGTGTGGGATGTGAGGACCATTCTCAATGCAGTTGATGTAGCTTTCATCTTGAGAGAGAAGATATAAATGCATCTTCACCTTCCAGTGATGATAGTTATCTCTTTCCAGGATTGGAATCTTTATACCAATATCCTTCTTACTCATGATGTTAGCAGAATAGATCTTTAAACTCTTTGTATGTTAAGAGTTTGCTCTGATACCAATTGTTATTCCCAGTGGACTAACAATGAGATTTACAGAAGGGGGGGTTGAATGTAAATCTCAAAACTTTTTCAAGTTTTGAGCAATTTGTAAGACTAAGTGTTTGAGTGATCAAATGTGTGTGAATTGCTTGGAGCTGATGCAGACAGATATATATTTAAACACAAATGAAATCAACACAAAGAACTTAAAAACTTTTCTGGTGGATTTGTTGTTCCACCAGAGATGTGTTATTTCGGAAAATCTGTGAGTCAAAATTAAATCACAGCTGCTTCCTAGTACAAACTAGATGATTTTCTCTCTTGATATTTCTAAACAGCTCAGGGAAAATTCATACCTAATTACTAGCTACTACTTGGTTTATATAACACCAAGTTTACAAGTGAAGACAAAGATAAAGTACAATAAGACAGTAGTTCTCCACTTATTTCTGTTCCATTTTTATCCAGTGTAATATGGAATTATCTGTTGACTTTCCATTTTGAACCAGACTAAAAACGGCTGCTTTTTCTGCTGTTCCTGAAATAGGCTACCACATCTCTGTCAATCCATGTGCCTCTGTTAGCTTTGTTAACTGTCACTATCAACTGCTATGAGACTGAGCATCCGTTAAAGCTTTCATCCATTGATGGCTTTATCCATTGATGCTCTAGCAGTGCATCCGTTGAAGCTTTCATCCGTTGATGGCTTTATCCATTGATGCTCTAGCAGTTGAAGCTTTATCCGTTGAAGCACTTATCCGTTGAAGCGTTAGAGACATCCGTTGAAGCTTAGTTTCTTATCCGTTGAAGGTCTTCAATATCAGTTGATACTTCTTCACTTATACAAAATTACAAGGCATGAAATATTTACAATTAGCCCTCCTACTTGTACATCCATTAGTAGTCAACATGACTGATTATCTCCTAACAACATCTAAGAATTACAGCTTGAAACCAGAGAGTGAGATGTGCTACAATACCAAACTTATTGCTAAGTAAGGCTACTCCTTCAACGGATAGCCAAGATGGTCTTATCCGTTGAGGCTACAAACACTAGATTTCTACTTAAGTGTTTTGCTGAACTTATCATCAAACTAATACACATATTCCTAAAAACTTCCATCACTGACCATCTCAACATTGTCGAATTTGAGGCTCTCATGGTAATCTCCATCTTTCAATCCTTCAATCTTTTTATCATCAAACACAACATGTATAGATTCCACAACAATGTTGGTTCTTAGATTGTAGACTCTATATGCTTTACCAACAACATATCCAACAAAAATTCCTTCATCTGCTTTAGCATCAAACTTCCGATTTTGATCAGTTTGATTTCTCAGAATATAACATTTACAGCCAAAGACATGAAGAAAGTTTAGAGTTGGCTTCTTGTTCTTGAACAATTGATAAGGAGTCATGCATCTTGCTTGATTAATCAGAGAGATGTTCTGAGTGTAGCATGCAGTGTTTATAGCTTCAGCCCGGAAATATGTTGGTAATTTTGATTCTTCAAGCATTGTCCTTGCAGCTTCAATAAGAGATCTGTTCTTTCTTTCCATTACTCCATTCTGTTGTGGAGTCCTTGCTGCTGAAAACTCATGCAAGATCCCATTTTCCTCACAAAATGCTCTCATGACATAGTTCTTGAACTCAGTTCCATTGTCACTCCTGATTCTTCTAACTTTGAAATCAGGATGATTGTTAACTTGCCTTATGTGATTGATGATGATTTCACTAGCCTCATCTTTAGACTTTAAGAAATATGTCCAAGAGAACTTTGAGAAATCATCTACAATTACTAGGCAAAATCTTTTCTTTGAAATTGATAATACATTGACTGGTCCAAACAAATCCATGTGAAGCAGTTGCAGAGGCTCTTCAATTGCTGAATCAAGTTTCTTCCTGAATGATGCTTTGATCTGCTTCCCTTTTTGGCAGGCATCACACAGTCCATCCTTTGTAAACTCCACTAGAGGAATGCCTCTTACTAGTTCTTTCTTTACCATCTCATTCATGGTCTTGAAGTTTAAATGGGATAGCTTCTTGTGCCATAGCCAACTTTCATCTTGGCTTGTTTTACTGAGAAGACAAGTTACAGATTCTGCTTTAGTTGAGTTGAAGTCAGCTAGGTACATATTTTCTCTTCTTACACCAGTGAGAACCACTTTGTTGTTTTGATTGTTAGTCACAACACAGGCTTCTTTGTTGAAGGTTACTGAGTTGCCTTTGTCACAAAGTTGGCTGATACTCAACAGGTTGTGTTTGAGACCATCCACTAAGGCAACCTCTTCAATGATGATATTGTCCTTTGAAATCAAGCCATATCCCACAGTATAACCTTTGATGTCATCTCCAAAAGTAATACTTGGGCCAGCTCTCTCCTTAAACTCTGTGAGCAGGGTAGAATCACCAGTCATGTGTCTTGAACAGCCACTATCCAAGTACCAAAGATTCTTTATATTTCCCTGCACACATCAAAATCAAATCAAGTTGATTTTGGTACCCAAGTTTCCTTGGGTCCTGCCTTGTTAGCTTTCTTCTTCTGTTTCTTAGGTTTTAACTCATTTGACTTAGGAATTTCAGATTTTTCCTTAGTCATTTGGGTTGGGCCTTTGAAACCATTTAATGCAATAGAATTATCATGCATATTATGGCTAACAGGAAATGACATGCTTGGTGTAAACATGTTATTCCATTAAGGCATGCTAAATGGCATTTGAGGCATATTGTATGCAGCATAATATGGATTAGGTGCAAATGGCATATTAGCAAACTGTGCATTCATGTTCAGTGTAGGCATAGCATTAACAGGCATGGGAGGCATGGCATTCATGTTAGGAAATTGAGGCTGAACAGACATGGGAGTAGGCATGGCAGATTTGCAATTAACAGACAAATGATTTAGACTACCACACTTGACACAGATTTTTCTAGGGGCCTATTTATCAGGTGTGTAGTTATTGTGTTTGTTAATCCCTACTTAACCATTCCTATTGTTTTTCTTTTTAGTATCCGTTTTTACCTCTATTTTCTCAAGTCTGTCACTTAGCTGTTTGACAGTCATGTGACCAACATTAGCCTTTTTCCCTTTCTTAGCTTGACTTGACTCTCCTGAAATAAAGTTCTTGGAAACAGACCCATACTTATCATTTAGCTTGATTAATTTGGCTTTACTAATGGGTTTGCTTACAGCCGACGAATGAGGATTTTTATCATTCGGCGGATAACACTTTTTGTTATCCGACGGATAGTCCTCATCATCCGTCGAGTCTACATCTGTCAGCAATCCATCTACCAAAATAGGTTCTAGTTTCTCTTTATTCTTTTTCCAGGCTTCATCACAAAAAGACTCAATTCCTTGAACTTTGGTGATTTGAGCATGAACATCCCTGGATGTTTTCCATGCTTTAATCACCTCTTGTTCACGCTCGAGCTGCTTCTTCAAAATTTCTTCCTTTTTCAAGGACTCGGTTAATTCCTTTTTGGCAATCTTATATTCAATTTTTAGTTTCTCAAACTCAATAAACTGAGACTCAAGCACATTATTCCTCTCACTTAAAAACAAGTTGTTTTCTTTGATTTTAGCATTTTCTTTAGTGAGAGACTTAAGTGTAACACGCAAATGATACAATTCTGTAGACATATCATTTATTGCATCATTACACTCAGCTTTAGATAAATGTGCAAGGTTTGTAGTGATTACCTGATTGCTTGAGGAACTTGTCTCTGTTTCATCAGACTTGGCCATAAGAGCTAGATTGACATAGCTGACATCTTCATCTTCATCCAAACCATCAGCTGCCCAGTCATTCTCTTGTGTAATAAAAGCCCTTTCCTTTTGTTTGAGTAGATCAAAGTATTTTTGCTTATAATCCACAGACTCAAACCTTTTCTTACTGGAATCTGACTTTCTACACTCATTTGCAAAATGCCCTGCCAAGCCATATTTGAAACATTTGAATTTTGACTTATCCACCACATTTCTATTTGGCTTGGCTGCTCCAAAGTTCTTCTTGAACTTGAGCTTGGCAAATCTTCTTGAAAGAAATACTAGGTGCTCATCAATGTCCTCCATGTCATCTTGGCTCAATGAATCTTCACTTTCTGCAGCTAGCCCCTTACTCTTATTCTCACTGACCTTTGAAGTTGATTCTACAGCTTCCATCTTCACTTCCTTCTCCTTTTCCAGATCAGCAACTAGTGCAATGGATCCTCCTTTCTTCTTTCCTCTCTCCATTCTTTCATCCTGCTCTATCTCAAGCTCATAGGTCTTCAGAATGCCATACAGTCTCTCCAAAGTAAACTCCTTATAATCTTGTGAGTTTCTCAATGAGACTGTCATTGGTTTCCATTCCTTTGGAAGAGATCTGAGAAATTTTAGATTGGAGTCTTTAGTCTGATAGACTCTTCCATGCAACTTAAGAGCATTTAGTAGTTTTTGGAATCTACTAAAAATGTCAGTGAGTGACTCACTTTCTTTATTGTGAAAATGCTCATATTGCTGAATCAGGAGCTGCATTTTATTTTCTCTTACTTGCTCAGTGCCATCACAAATTATCTGTATTGTGTCCCAAACTTCCTTGGCAGTTTTGCAGTTGATGATGTTATCAAACATATCTGCATCAACACCATTGAACAGAATGTTCATGGCTTTTTTATCTTTCCTGACATGTTCAAAGTCAGGATCAGACCATTCATTCCTTGGATTTGGAACAGATGGCTTGTTTCCTGTTGCAGCTCTCATTGGAATATGAGGGCCTCTTTCTATGCAGTCCACATAGGCCTCATCTTGAGAAAGCATATGAAGATGCATCTTTACCTTCCAATGATGGTTATTATCTTTATCAAGAAAAGGAATCTTGACTCCAACATCTTTCTTGTTCATCTTGCTGAATTGTTTTGATCTTTAAACTCTTTGTAGATTAAGAGCTTGCTCTGATACCAATTGTTAGTCCCTTAACAATATAGCAAGAATTACAGAAGGGGGGTTGAATGGAATTCTTGAACCTTTTTCTTGAAATAAAAATGTTGAACTCGATTATAGATATATTTGTTTTGATTAGCACAATGCAGAATGTGAACTTAATTGAATCAAAACATAAGTAATGAAAAACAAGATTCTTTAAAAACTTTCTGGTGGATTTAAACAATTCCACCAGAGATATATATAATATATCGAGAGGACTCTGTGTGCAGAAATGCTCACAGCTGCTTACAAATGGAACTACTGGGAATACAGGAAATGCTAAGGATTCTGCTTACAAAGATTTCACTGTTTTTGTGTTTCTCAGCTATCTCAGTTATTTTTCTATTTGCTACTCTCTTGGTTTATATAATACCAAGATTACAAAGTCAAAAAGACTGAACAAATATAAAATCTAACAGTCTTAAGCTTTGCTACTTTTCATCCTCTATTACGCAGTTAATGGGCTTCCACAGTGTGTTTGTATACATCTCGACGACTGTGTGTCAGATTTCACTGTTCAACTGCTGTTTGAATTCTTCATATGATCATCCGTCGACTTTCAGAACATCTGTTGATGATTTAATTGATCATCCGTCGACTGCTATATTAAACATCCGTTGATAGTCATTTGATCATCCGTCGATGGCTTTGTTAATCATCCGTCGGTAGCTATTTTGGCACTTGACTCTATATCACTTATGCAGATTTACAAGACATCATTTATGTACTATTAATCAACCTATTCTGCATATCTAGTTAAAATCAACATGACTTATATGCTACTACAGATTCTATACAAAGGTGCATACATAACTGTGCTACAAACTTATTATTACATAAGCTACTCACTCGATGGATAATAAGTTAATTATCCGTCGGGACTATAATGAGTTATCCGTCGGGACTATAATTCTTATCCGTCGAGTGCTACATAATTTCACTAACTAAAATCTACTTAGATGTTTTGTTTATGAAATCATCAAGTACACAACATATGCACAACAGGGAGGTTTCCAAATTTTAATCAGAGGAAAGGCAAGTTTCAGCACTGAATGAATTTTAATTTCAGAAGGCAGAATGCAGGAGACGGAGGACAAAGCAACTGTCCATCCACTGGAAACCAGCCAACCCGCAGAGGCCAGCTTTACCAGATTGCCAGGTATACGAAAAGAAACATGGAGGAGTTTACAACAAGGTAAATGTGGTCTGCTATAGATGCAACCAGAGGGGGAACTATTCAAGGGGGTGTCGTAATCAACCAGCCAGAGAGCCAGCAAACAAGGATCAGCCTACCAGGAATCAGGCATGCAAGGTTCCAACAATTGGGTTCACATGTTTCAATTGTGGAAAGCGAGGACACGTAGAAAGGGATTGCAAAACACCAGTTCTAGTCAATAATGGGCTGAGAATTAAGGGAGCTACTCCAACAGTGAATGAACCTCCCATGTAATATCCGGGATATAGCGTTTAATTATTTTTATCAATAAATAATAATTATGTGATTATTATGTGATTTTTGGTGAATTATCTGATGATTGGTGTTGATATGTGGATGTTTATATGTGATAAAGTATAGGTATGTTAATTTTATTATGTCCAGAATAAAATATAGATAATTAAGGTATTTTTCTGGTAATTTTTTGGACTGTTATATGATTTTATATAAATTTATGAATTTATTAATTATTTTCTGAATAATCACAAAATTATTTATAAAGCCGGGAATTGTCCAACCGCAACCGTTTTTACGTTTTTACACCCCGAAACTCTTTCAAAAACTCCTTCCTAGTCTAATTTGGTAATTCCAGACATTTTCCGTGTTTTGACTTTTTCAATCCGAATTACGGTTTGACCCGTGCGCGGCCCGGTACAAGATTTTTGATACGATAATCATTTCAATAAAGCAACAAAACCCGTATTCTCAAAAGACGGGATAATATTACATTATTTTCGTATAAAGTGTTTTATAAGAAGCCCGGTTGGGATAATTATCCAATACGGGTACCAAATTGGATCATTTTTGCAATTACTTAGCGGCTAAGTAACTAATTTATCGATCCAAAATGATCCAACACGATCCAATATTCCATAAATATATATAGCCCTTTTATTATTTCATTTTATTCGTATAATCATAATCAGTTAGTAAATTCCCGTGAAATACAGAGAAAACCCTAATAAAACGTTGCGTTCTTCATAATCAAACCCACGAACGAGGGAGTTATCGAACTCTGATTCGGGCGTGCAATATATCAAATCGAAGCCCTTGAAAACCTCTTTCTGAATCAACCATCTGTTTTTGTGCAAGAATCAAGGTTTTTTCTTAATTAATTATCTCATTTTGAATTTATTAAAGATTAAATTATGAAAATTTGTTCTTGATGTTGTTGATATGATTTGATGATTCCATCATGTAGATAATATTTTTTTGGTCATTTTGATATATTATATGATGAATTTGGAGTCCAATAACATATAGTTGATGTTTGATTCTGGAAAATTGAATTATAGTTTATGTTCTTGAATAATTTTAATCGAAATTAAGAACTTTTAATCTGTTAAACCTGGGACTGATTAAATGGTACCATTAAATAGATCGTGTCATAAGGAATCGAATGATATAAATTTGGAAAACAAAGGACAACAGAAGAAGCTAGCCAGAATCTTTGAACACCGACTGTGTTCTTGATTTCTGGCCAAAAATCCGGTCGTTCTGTTGATTGTTTGGAAAAATTAAATGCACGAAATAATTTATGGGAAGAAGGGGAATATATCTGCAGTTTTTGGTGAAGAACGGAGCGAAATCGGCCGAACGGCAGTGCCGCCGCCTCGCTGGGGAAGACAGCAAAAGTTGTTGTTTAGCCCCCCAGTTCTGTAGAAGTTTGCATTTTCGTCCCTGGAGTTTACAAATGTTATAAAAACGAGATTGCTATTTTAAAAACTTGTAAAAATAGTATTCCCTTTTTATTTAATTTTCAGAAAATTGTTTTAATTATTTTAAAAATTCCAAAATTCATTATTTAATTTCTGAAAATTATTTTTAATTCTAAAATAAATACTAATTAACTAATTTACTGATTTTAGTTGATAACTAATTATTTATTTAGTCAATTAATTTAAATATTAATTGATTAATTAATTTAATTAGTTATTACTTAATTTTAATTAATTATTTAATCAGATTTAATTATTTACTTTGATTTAAAATTCTGAAAAATAGTGTCGAGTTTTTAAAATATTATTTTAAATTATTTTCAAGACACGATAATTATTATAAAATTACTTAAAGTCCGATTCGGGTGTTCGAACCCTATTATTTAATTATAAAATGATTTGGAGACCCGTTTTAATCCCAAAAAATATTCAAAAATTCGTATTAAATACCTGGAAAATCATTTTGACCCCGAATCTTCTTTGAATAATTATTTTAATTGAATAACTTACGTGCTACGTGTTATATGAGATCTGTTTGATGCATAATATGACCGTACGTGCATTGTTTGACTGTTTTATTCATAACTTTCATCTGTACGTCGGATTTGGGTAAAACGAAGGGTAGTTAGGAGCTTGTATGGAATAGAATGATATGAGATTGAGTATTGATAGATATTTGTGATGCCTAGCAGAGTAAGTGAGGCATAGAAAAGAATGCCAGTGATCAGTGAATAGAACTGAAGCGTAGAAAGAGAAGGCACATGATTGATAAATAGAAGCAAGACATAGAAAGAGAAGAAAAATGATTGATGAGTAAAATTATGAGATAAATACAAGTAAAGTTGGAAATCATTTGTGATAAGGCAAGTACTTCCGAACCTTTCTTCAAGATATATTTCAAATATTTTCCAACTTTTTCATAACATGTTGCTAGTAATCAAAATAAATCTTCTTTTATATTACAAGCGCTTTAAACTATTCAACCTTGAACCCTGATTCTTATTGATCTTGAGCCATAAGCCTTATTCTTCATAAACCATTGATTGTTGAATTCTCAGATACGAGCCAGACACATATGATACTACTCCATAAATACATATCTACCACATACTGATTTCTGATATTGAATTGCTTGACATACCAACCCTTATTCCTTATTTAACAGAAGACCAATCCTTGTAACCCTTGAACCCTTGGTCTTCTACTTTCTGATTCTTTCCTTGATTGAAATCCAATATTTTTGAATTCCTTGTTATACCTTCATGGTATTGTGAATCACCATATGCTTCAAGATAAATGTTGTTTATGATTCAGCTTATTGAATTACATTGGTTATCATATTGAATTATTTTAAAATTGGATGGTTTTATAAATGTGGACCAGATTCGTGGTCAGACCATATTCGTGGTCATAATAGGAGAATGCGTGCCTTGGATCCAGTATATAGAGCAAAGCTGGGAGCCTTGATCGGGGTTAGTGCGTGACTGATCAGCAGCCTAACCTTGGTTTTTAAAATAAAAAGTGAATATCCAATTCTAATCATTTCTTATTCAGAATACTTGATCGTTCTGAATTTTTCAAATTGTCATTATTTAACCTCAATTGTTGCAATTATGACTTGCTGAGCTAGTTAGCTCACTCTTGCAAACCTTTTTATGTTTTTAACAGTTGAAAAAGGAAATTGTGGGTAACAAGGATTCCCAGTCCAGTATACAAGCTAGGATTACAAGTTAAGTTGGATCGAGCTAGCAAGAGCTTTATACTGTAGAGGAGTTATGCAAGACTATAAGATCGATATTATTATCAGTTGTAAGTTGAACTAGTTTGGTTTTGGTACGATGTAATAAAAGTTTAGGTGGTGGCTTATTTTCATACTTTAACCTATTGCGATTCGTGGTTGTGTAAAGAAGGGTCAATACATATAATATTTTATATGCAGGTTTAGATATGGTGTGTGTGTTGTGGACCCCAAATTTCTGACCCGGGTTTGGAGGTCATTACAGGTTTGGTATTAGAGCCACAGGTTATAAGTTACTGAAACAAGCCTAGATTATCGGGAATGGATAGAGGGTTAGGATTAGGATTAAGAAATAGAAAAAAAAATATAGGACGTCGAGAGGTTGAGTGCAATTGTTTAATAGGTTTTGGTATGATTCGTTATGAGATTCGAGATTCTTATCTGGCGACGCGATTTTCAGATAGAGGCGATGGCAGATTCTTTTATTCCGGGATCGTCTGATGATTCGGAGCCTTCAGTCGGAGGACCATCATCTGATTCACACCCTGCTCGTCCATCGGTGTTAGCCATGTCACATCATGTTATGGTGATTGCACCTTTTCACGTTATTATCTCATCCCCTGATGCGAGACTACCTATTCGAGAATCCCCCACATATTAATTCTGGTTCTACCAGATATTCAACTGTGATTGCATCTTTTCTGTCTACTCTATACCTTGTTTTATAACATCTTTTTAGAACTCGTCTTATGAAGTAACAACACTTATGGGGATGGATTCGACAGCTACAATATATGGTGAGTACATGAGGTATTAACAAATGTGAGAAAGAACCTAGAGTGAAGATACGTGTGTTCCAGAAGATAGCCGCTACCAGGTTATATGGAACTACTAGTAAGTATGCCACCCATGATTATCTTGTGAAGTGAGCTAGATGGATTTTATGGGAATTTGAGAAGGTTGGATATCGAGAGTCTTCTTGGAATTAATGATGATGTTATGATCAATCATGATACGTATAGTAGTAATGTGATGTGATATTAGTCGACCTTGTTTTATAAAATGGGTTTGATGATTACTGGATAGATTTGTTATATTTAGTAATCGTAAGAGATGATGATGGGAATATTACCAGTATGGAAGACTAGAAGTGAAGTTACGAATAAAATAATACGCCACGGTAACTGGAATTTTTGTCGACCAATGAAGGTAAAATAGACCCAACGAGGGATAGAGGATATACATAAATGAATGAGCTTTTATCTGATTATGTTCCAAATTTGATACTTTGTAGTGGTTGAAAAGAATGATAACCAACTCATATAGTAATGATGACCAGGTGTATGATTTTCAAAATTTTAAAACAATTTTCAAAAGAGATTTTTTCTTAACAGGATTTTTCTGAAATGCCTCTGAACAAAACAAGTTTTAAAAACTTGGTTGTCCAATTACTAATTGAGTTTCTCGATTGTTATAAGATTTGGATTACCTAGAAGAATACTGGTTCTAGAAGTTAGAATGATTCATTTAGAAGGCCAAGTGGACCCGCTATTACAGAAAAGATTTGATTGTTTCTAACAGAATAGTGCAAATCATGCTTGATAAGTTTAAATGATAGAACCAATGTACGGAGAAACTATTCATCCAATTTTTGAGACTATTAGAGTTCAAAGGGTACGTCGATCTAAAAGAAGCTGACTAGGATCAAAGAAGATTGAGAAATTTCCAGAATTTCCTAAAGGAAGAACGTTATTAGCGAAAGAGGCGATATGTTGAACGATCAGCAGCATAAGTGAAATTTGAAGTTATGAGTATTAATCTCGTAAGACTGCAAATAAAGTCGAATTATAAACATGGAAGTGCAACACGAAAGATACAAGACCCATTACTTTTAATGATCGATTTAAGAAGGCAATTTAGAGAACTTTCTAAAGTTAATATATGACTCAGAATGGGATCTATTGATCGGACAAGCGTTGAAGCTATAAATAGATAAAATGTGGATGGCGACCAATGATATCATTTTTTCCTATAATCCTATGTATTCTTATAAATCTTGAGTAAAGTATGAACTTCTTTCATGATCAGCTCTATAAGCTGATAAGAAAATTGTTGAATCACTTTCAAATCATTCCTTCTTTAAAATATTGCTTTCTGATTGAGACAAGCAGTGTTATGGTGTGACGTTTTGTCGAAATGACAAAGAGTTTGGTGGGACACCACCTAATCATGTGTTGTATGCCAAATAGTATGAAAGACTGGCCATCTTGAGTACAAATATGGTTGTCTCATTCATATCTAAATCATCATTCATTCTTTCCTCTTCAATTATGATTTCTTGATTCATGTATCTTTCCGATTGTTTCTTTGTACTCTTATTCCTTACAAAAGGTTTCCAATCAGAATCATATACATAAATTCCCTTCTTGTGTAAGGCCTATCCTTTGAATGCTTTAAAAAGGAAGTGAAATCAACCCGTGTAGCAGATGGAGTTATATGATGAGTATATATAATTGCAATCCAATAAATGGTGGACATTTATGTGCAGAAAAAAACCATTATGCCGATAACGGGATTGTTGCGAGGACATCACATCAGAGGCGGAAATCTGTATACATGATACATTGCAAGTATGAGATTTTGTCGTGAATTGAAGTAGTTAGCAAATCGTATGAGATAAATTAATTAGTGAAATAAGAAAGTAAAGTTGCGTATATTGGATAAGGTAGATGATTGATTGGACAATAGAAGCAAATAAAGAAATTCTTAATAATAGCCAGATAATCGATTAATATATTGTGAAGATGAAGCATTCCTCAATCATGTGAGAGATACTTGTCATAAAGGTTCAGGATCAAAGAAATGCTAGTTACGAATAAACTTCAAAGGTTTTCTTCGAGGGATGGTTGGGCTTTCCCACTCAAATAAGTGAGTTATAATAAATTTGATGCTTCTAACTAGGTTAGCAAAGAAGGTTTAGTATGGAAAGACATAAGGGGAGATGAAAGTATGATGGTTTGACTGCAACAATTTTTAAGAAGTGATGCTTTAAAACCAAATGAATTCTTTCACAAGATAATAATAATGTTGGTTAAGACCATGTGCTGGTTATCGGAAATTGAACAAGTTAACTAATAAGAATAAGTGTACGTTTCCAAGGATGGATAAATTTTTAATTAGAGAGCTTGAATTAAAACACGAACTAGAAGAATTCTATAATAATTTATAATTGAACTAAGTAGTGATAATCTATTATAATAAGAAGATATAAGAAAATGTATGGGATAATAAGAACTGTTCGCTATAATCTTAAGTTGAATTAAAATATGGGTTATACCGACTGGTATGTGCTGGTGAAATGGTAAGTTTAGAAGGTGGAAGTTGATTGGTCTACTTCTGGGTTGATTGTTGGTCGTGTGATTGATTGTTGGTCGTGTGATTGATTGTTGGTGTCGGCTTGAGTCCGACTGGTAGTCAATAATATAAAGGAGATGCTACCCAAATTTTTGGAAAATACCCTGCTCTTAAAAATAGAGAGTATACTTCCGTGTGTTATTGATATTCATGTTGATACTTCAAATAATTGTGATCTTGGTTCTTGAAGAAGGTTGTTACGGCCAATCCGACTATATATAATTGGCCTTTGATTTCATTTAGCTAGTCATCACTTGGTGTAATTGATTAATTAAGTGAGTTAATTGGTTAATTTTACCAATTAGTGGTCAGATAGATGGAAATTGATTCCAATTAGATTAAGTCAAAGTTTGATGTGACCTCCGAATCCGAAATCAATGAAATGAGGAATATGGAGAAGGTATAGACGCCAGTAGAATTCAAAAGTTGTTGCAAGTGCATGAGGCTTTACTTGGATGAATATGCCTTTGTAATAAACAAAAGAAATAAAAAGTTGTTTGTATGGACAAGTGAGAAAAATGTTTTCAAGAACTAAAGATTAAAGATAGAGTAAAGAGAAGGAAGGAAGGAAAGGATGAAGGGAGGTGGAATAAAGAAGTGATTAATAATCACACCAATATGGGTTTTATTAGTCAATCAAAGAGATTTTATCATCTGGAATAAAGTTATTTTAAAGGACATCTTGTTTCCAAATTGTTCTGATAATCATACAATAAATGATTTATCAAGTAATTCTAGTTTGGATAAAATGTGAGATACAGTTTTAATTCAGTTTCTGATTGATGTTGAAACTTAGGTTGTTGTTAAATATCAAAAGTGGTATTAATATAGACGATTAATGTTTACTTCAGTATTAGATGTTGTGAGCATCAAAGTTCATATTGATATCTAATTTGATATGACATCAAAATGAGTATTAATGTCAAGAGTTCGGTTTTGAATGAGCTATGAGAATTAAAAATGAAAATAGGAGAGGAAGTGGAATCAAAAGGATGATAAAGAAACTTTATAAGATGTCAGGATATAAGAAAGATATGGGTAATATGAAAGACAGAAGTAAGGTGAAAAATTTAGGAAACATTTGTAAATTGAGATAAGGAATGCACCCCAAGAGTATGATCAAGTACCGAGGGCTGAAAGAAAATATATAGTGACCAGATATGAGGAGAAAATAGGGGGGAACATGTAAGTAAATGTTATACCTTCCCAAGAATTAAGGCGGGACATCAAAGGCTAGATGGATACATTTCATCAGGAGATGTCATAATGAAGTCACCTGGGAACCAAAGGTGAGGAAAGCGTAAATTGCATCATTATTGATAGGTTATTCCAAACCTAATCATTTTCTTTTATTAATAAGTAGTTCGTCCAATAAGTGGGTTAGTTGCTGCTTGAAGAAATGGTGGTACGTCACCAGATCCAGAAATTTATTATAAATGATCAATATTGTTTGATGTGAGATTTGACAGGAGTATTCAGAATCCGATGAATTATGTCGAACCAGAATAGTATCTACCACTCCTAGATGAATGGGCATTAAGTAAGGCGAAACAAAAATATAGGAATTTGGCTACGATAACTCAAGAGATTCAAGCTACTCCGAGAATATGATACGAGACATAGGTGTCAAAGAAGACTTTCTGATAGTATGTCACATAGAAAGAATAAACGTTACATGTGACTAGACGTTAAGGAAAGCATTGCAGACAGTTTCGTATAAGAACTTCTTAGAACCAAAATAAATGATAATATGGGTTAGAATATGCCGGTGATTCCTCCGGGTTAGTATATTTTCTTCTAAATAGTAAGATATTTTTGCTCGATAAATATACTCGATTGTGATTCAAGGAAAATAAGATATGGTGATAAGTTTGTGCGGTAATCATATCCAATCAAGATTTTCTCGTTAATTCTTAATCCTGATATAATTTCAAGAATGTCAAGAACCGAATATGCCATGGTCTCAGTATATCATTCGCAGATGGATTGGAAGATTAAGAGAACGATTAAAGAGCCTCGAATGCGATTGGAAGCGATTACAAACTAGGGTAATTGAACAGAGAAACATGTGGGAATGAAGGTTTAATAACAGGTAACTATTGGAAACGTTCATGAGCATAAATTACTAGAATTAGTAAGAAAAGATAATTAGTATGCATTATGCTGGTCCTTTTGAGACAGTAAAATAGTCAGGATAAGTGTAAGTAAGTTGGCTTCACCGCCACACTTTAGCAGATTCATAAGGTATTTATATGTATACACTCATTGAGACTAATTTAGCTCCATTATATATGAAATTGAGGCTTGAGTTGAGTTATATGAGCAACTAATAGAATATGATGTCAGCAAGAGGCTGTTAAGTAATGAGTGATGTTGCGATATGAAAAGTTGTAAGGTTGAGGAATCAACCTGAGAAAATGGAAGTGAGATACTTGAATGTATCATTATCTGATCCTTAGTGTGATTCTGAGGACATAATCCTTTTAAGGGGGGAAGTATGTAATATCCGGGATATAGCGTGTAATTATTTTTATCAATAAATAATTATTATGTAATTATTATGTGATTTTTGGTGAATTATCTGATGATTGGTGTTGATATGTGGATGTTTATATGTGATAAAGTATAGGTATGTTAATTTTATTATGTCCAGAATAAAATATAGATAATTAGGCATTTTTCTGGTAAATTTTTTAGACTGTTATATGATTTTATATTAATTTATTAATTATTTTCTAAATAATTATAAAATTATTTTATATAGCCGGGATTTGTCCAACCTCAACCGTTTTTACATTTTTACAACCTGAAACTCTTCCGAAAACTCCTTCCTAATCTAATCTGGTAATTCCGGACATTTTCCGTATTTTGACTTTTTCAATCCGGATTATGGTTTGACCCGTGCACGGCCCGACATAAGATTTTTGAGACGATAATCATTTCGATAAAGCAACAAAACCCATATTCTTAAAAGACGGGATAATATTACATTATTTTCGTAAAAAATGTTTTATAAGAAGCCTGTTGGGATAATTATCCAATACGGGTACCAAATCGGATCGTTTTTGCAGTTACTTAGCGGCTAAGTAACTAATTTATCGATCCAAAATGATCCAATAGGATCCAATATTCCATAAATATATATAGCCCTTTTATTATTTCATTTTATTTGTATAATCATAATCAGTCAGTAAATTCCCGTAAAATACAGAGAAAACCCTAATAAAATATTGCGTTCTTCATAATCAAACCCAAGAACGAGGGCGTTATCGAACTCCGATTCGGGCGTGCCATATATCAAATCGAAGCCCTCGAAAACCTCTTTCTGAATTAATCATCTGTTTTTGTGCAAGAGTCAAGGTATTTTTCTTATTTAGTTAACTTATTTCAAATTTATTAAAGATTAAATTATGAAATTTTTTCTTGATGTTGTTGATATGATTTGATAATTACATCATGTAGATAATATTTTCCTGGTCATTTTGGTATATTATATGTTGAATTTGGAGTCCAATAACATATAGAAATTGATGTTTGATTCTGTAAAATTGAAATTAGGGTTTATGTTCTTGAATAAATTCAATTGAAATTAGGAACTTTTAATATGTTAAACCTGGGATTGATTAAATGGTATCATTAAATAGATCGTGTCATAAGGAATCGAATGATATAAATTTGGAAAACAAAGGACAATAGAAGAAGCTCGCCGGAATCTTTGAACGCCGGCGGTGTTCTTGATTTCCGGCCAAAAATCCTGCCGTTATGTTGATTGTTTGGAAAAATTAAATGTACGAAATGATTTCTGGGAAGAAGGGGAATATATCTGCAGTTTTTGAGATTTAAAAATATTATTTTAAATTGTTTTCAAGACTCGATAATTATTATAAAATTATTTTAAATTCATATTTGGGTGTTCAAACCCTATTATTTAATTATAAAATGATTCGGAGACCCCTTTTAATTCTGAAAAATATTCAAAAATTCACATTAAATACCTGGAAAATCATTTTGACCCCGAATCTTCTTTGAATAATTATTTTAATTGAATATCTTACGTGCCACATGTTATATGAGATTTGATTGATGCATAATATGACCGTATGTGCATTGCATGACTGTTTCATTCATAACTTTCAATCCGTACGTCGGATTTGGGTGAAATGAAGGGTAGTTAGAAGCCTGTATCGAATAAATGATATGAGATTGAGTATTGATAGATACTTGTGATGCCTAGAAGAGTAAGTGAGGAATAGAAAAGAAGGCCAGTGATCATTTCTTATTCAGAATACTTGATCCTTCTGAATTGTTCAAATTGATCATTGTTTAACCTCATTTGTTGCAATTATGACTTGCTGAGCTAGTTAGCTCACTCTTGCAAACCTTTTTATGTTTTTAATAGTTGAAAAAGGAAATTGTGGGTAACGAGGATTCCCAGTCCAGTGTGCAAGATAGGATTACAAGTTAAGTTGGATCGAGCTAGCAAGAGCTTTATACTGTAGACGAGTTATGCAAGACTGTATGATTTATATCATTATCAGTTGTAAGTTGAACTAGTTGGGTTTTGGTACGATGTAATAAAAGTTAATGTGGTGGCTTGTTTTCATACTTTAAGCTGTTGCGATCCGTGGTTGCGTAATGAAGGGTCAATGCATAAAATTTTTTATATACAGGTTTAAATATGGTGTATGTGTTTTGTGGACCCAAAACTTCTTACCCGGGTTTGGAGGGTATTACATCCCAGAGCCAGAGTTTATGACATGTGTGTACATGATGTTATAATAGACATTGATGTTGTGGAAGGTACGCTTATTCTGAATTATTTATGTGCTAAAGTGCTAGTAGACTCGGGAGCAACTCGATCATTTATTTCCCAAGATTTCTTGATAAATTAAATGTCCAATTGAATTTCTAAGTGAGATTATGACGGTAGAATTAGAAAATCAAGAGCATGTATCTGTTAACCAAGTATGTACGGACTGTGAGATTGAGATTTCTGGTAATAAGTTTGGTGCTGACTTGACACCATTTAAGTTAGGAGAGTTTGACGTTATTTTAGGAATGGACTGGCTATCTAAGCATGATGCTCAAATAGAATGTTGTAATAAGAAGGTAATCTTAAAGACTCCAGACAAGAAAGTAGTGACGTTTAGAGGTTAGATGCAATCAAATAAGTTTTTAACATTGATTCAAGCTAAGAAGTTACTACGATAAGGATGTGAGCATTTCATTGCTTATGTGATTGATAGAAATCAGGAGCAAGCAAAACTGGAAGAGATTCCAGTAGTAAATGAATTTTCAGACGTGGTCCCAAATGAGTTATCAGGACTTCATCCAGATAGAGAAATTGAGTTTGCGATCACCTTAACACCTGGAACGGAACCAGTATCTAAGGCCCCGTATAGAATGGCGCCGTTGAAATGAAAGAATTAGAAAAATAATTGCAAGAGTTAATGGAAAAAGGATTGATTAGACCCAGTGTATCCCCATAGGGTGCACCAGTACTATTTGTTAAGAAGAAGGATGGAAGCATGACATTATGCATCGATTATCGAAAACTGAATAAGCTTACTATCAAGAACAAGTATCCATTAACTCGAATCGATGATTTGTTTGATCAGCTGAAAGAGCCAAGTATTTCTCTAAGATTGATCTGAGATCTGAATATCACCAACTAAAGATTAAACCCGAGACGTACCAAAGACAACTTTCAGAACACGGTACGGTCATTATGAATTTTTAATGATGTCTTTTGGATTGACCAATGCCCAGCTGCATTTATGGACTTGATGAACAGAATTTTCATGGAATATTTGGACAAGTTTGTCATTGTGTTTCTAGATGATATTTTAATTTACTCGAAGTCAATAGAAGATCACGCGGAGCATCCAAGGATATCTTTAAAAATTTTAAGAACGGAGAAGTTGTATGCCAAATTTTCAAAGTGTGAGTTTTGGTTACAGGAAGTTCAATTCTTAGGACGCATTGTGAGTAATGAAGGGATCAAAGTGGACCCAGCGAAGATTGAAGCTGTTATAAATTGGGAAAGGCCAAAAACACCAACAGAAATGAGAAGTTTCTTAGGATTAGCAGGATATTATCGAAGATTTGTTCAAGATTTCTCAAAGATTACGACACGTTTGACGAAGCTTACCAGGATAAATGAGAAGTTTTTATGGAACGAGAAATATGAAGAAAGTTTCCACGAATTGAAGAAGAGACTAATCACGACACCTATTTTGTCACTTCCAGGTGATCAAGAAAATTTTGTAATCTATAGTGATGCTTCTCATAAGGGATTAGGTTGTGTTTTGATGTAATATGATAAAGTTATTGCATATACATCTAGACAACTGAAACCTCATGAGCAGAAGTATCCTACTCATGATTTGGAATTAGCAGCAATAGTATTCTCCTTGAAGATTTGGAGACATTATCTATATGGAGAAAGATGCAAGATTTATACAGACCATAGGAGTTTGAAGTACATATTCATACAAAAGGAACTTAAATGAGATAACGAAGATGGGTGGAGTTGATCAAGGACTATGATTGCACGATTAACTATCACCCAGGAAAAGCAAATGTCGTAGTAGACGCATTAAGCCGAAAGGAGAAATTGAATGTGTTAACAGTACCTGAAGAGTTATACAAGGAATTTCAGAAATTGGAATTGAAAGTCGAAATTTGCAAGCCTAATAAAGCAAGGATGTATAGTATGACTTTTCAGCCAGAATTGCTAGAGAAGGTAAGAAAATGCCAAGAGGAAGTAATTAATCAAGATATTAATCGATTGTTAGGAGAAGACTTATGCACTCAAAAGGATGATCAAAGTATTCTTAGATATTCTTCCAGAATTTGGATTCCACCAGTGACAATGTTAAAGAATAAAATTCTACAGGAAGCTCAAAATTCAAAGTATTCAATCCACCCAGGAAGTACCAAGATGTACAGAGATTTAAAAGAAAATTATTGGTGGCCAGAAATGAAAAAAGAAAATGCTGAATGGGTTAGTAAATGTTATACATGTCAAAGAGTAAAGGCGGAGCACCAGAGACCAAGTGGATTATTACAACCGTTAGAGATTCCATAGTGGAAGTGGGAGCACATTGCTATGGATTTTATAATCAGTTTACCAAGGATGAAAGCGAACCACGACGCCATTTAGGTTATAGTGGACAGACTAACTAAGTCAGCTCATTTCTTGCCTATTAATAAAATATTTTCACTGGACAAGTTGATTCACATGTCTTTGAAGGAAATAGTAGTTCGTCATGGAGTTCTTGTGTCTGTTGTATCGGACCGAGATCCAAGATTAAATTCAAGATTTTGGAGGAGTTTTCAAGAATGTTTGGGAACCAAGTTGAATATGAGTACAGCTTATCATCCATAGACGGACAGTCAAAATGAAGATATGTTATGTGTTTGTGCCATTAATTTCAAAGGAAATTGGGATGCACATTTTCCCTTAGTTGAATTTGCTTACAATAACAAATATCACGCTATTATTGGAATTCCTCCCTACGAAGATTTTTATGGATGCAAAAGTCGATAACCAGTATATTGGGATGAGGTCGGAGAACGTAATATACTTGGACCAGAATTGGTGTTGTTACGTGCTGATTCTCAATGATCAGGAGGAGCTCAGGATCTGACTGTGTTTAGATGTCATCAGTATTTGATATGTCAACAGGATTTGATGCATCATCAGTATCTGCAGAACATCAGCATCTGAAGGCAGTCTGTTGTGAAAATTGATTTTGTTCCTTATTTTGAGGGATGGAATCTATTACGTTCTGAGTGATAGGACTTTGTATATTCAGTTAAAGATATGAATCATTTTCTTTTAGTAATTGATAATGCATATCTTAGATTGATTTATAGCAGCTGTGTAATATATAAACACAGTTTAGGTCATCACAATATGATTAACTCGAGCATTGTACGACCTAGCAGCTCTCAAGAACATCAGTATTTCTTGAGAGAGTTTGTAACAGTTTTTATCAGGAATATAAAGAACTGTTATTTTTTATACTTGTTTGAAACATTTATACAATTGTATCCAACCCCCTTAAACAATTATATTACTACTGGGCAACAATTGATATCAGAGCAAACTGATAAATTTACAATCAGAAGCGATCTAACCATGTCTCTGAATAAGTATGAAAGTATTAAAATCCCCATTCTGAAAAAGGATGAATATCCTACATGGAAGGTGAAGATGCTCATACATCTGGAGGCTACAGATCCAGACTACCTTGCCGTAATCAATGATGGACCCTACATGCCAACAAAACTGGTGCCTGTAACTCCTACTGTTACTTAACACTATTAGTTGAAGGAAAAGAGTGAGTGACACCAGAAGAGAAAGTTGTTGTGCTGAAGGATGCAAAGGTAAGAAAATTTTTGCATAACAGTCTTGATTCTGTGATGTCAAATAGGGTTATAGCCTACAAGACTTCCAAGAAGATCTGGGATGCTCTTGAAACTCAATGTTAAGGAACCATGTCCATCAAGAAGAACATAAAGGCTGTTCTAATTCAAGAATATGAACATTTTGAGGCCAGACATGATTACAGTCTCACCGACATCTATGACAGGTTTCTCACCCTGCTCAACAATCTATCCTTGGTGGGAAAGGTGTATTATTGGGAGGATTCAAACACCAAGTTTCTGAGAGCCTTGAATGAGGAATGGGAGACTCAGACTTTAATCACACGTCATCAGTATGATTTGGAAATAATCACCCTGGATGAAGTCTATGGCATGCTGAGAACTCATGATTTGGAAGTTTAGCAAAGGAAAGAGAGGAAAAGTAACAAGGGAAAATAAGTTGCTTTGAAAGTGAATGCCAAAGATTCAAGAAAAAAGGTATGTTGAACCTGCAAGGAAAAAGAACAATCTTCCAGAATCAGATACTGATGATTCATCATCAAATCCTGATGATGATACTGATTCTGAAACTGATGAGAATGTGACAGATTCTGATGTCATGCAAATGGCTACATTGCTAATTAAGGGCTTCAAGAGGGTGCAATTCAGGAAGTCTCAGAAGAAAAGAAGCTTCAGGAAGAAGTTCACTGGAGGGGAAAGGAAGTCATCTGGAAGAAGGGAAGGAAAGGACTCTAAAGCTGGAAAAGTCGATAGGTCAAAAATCAAGTGCTACAACTGTGATGAACCTGGTCACTTTGCTATACAGTGCAAAAAGATAAAGCATGACAAAGGAAAGAACAAAGCCTTGATTACATCAACCAAGGATTCGATGGACTCCATAGATTCTGAAGATGAAGAAATATGTTATGCACTGATGGCTAGCTTTGATGCTCCTATTTCCTCTAAGCCTAAGGTATTAAATTCTTTTTTCTCTTTTGATACTGAAGATATATCTAAACTGAAATTTATTCTTAAGTTTCTTCATGGAAATTTTAAAAATAAGATTTTAGAGAACAATAGACTGTTAAATAAAAATGAAATCTAGAATTGATCAGTTGGAATCTGACTTACTAAATCAGATTGAAATTCAGAAAGAATGTGAGAGCTAAACATACTGCAAAGATACTAGAGGCTAAGTATAGTATTTTAGAGGAAGAATTAGAAAATGAGAGGAAAATTCTGAAAGCTTGGACTATGTCAGGAAAAAAGGTTCATGAGATGATTTCTAAGAAAAACTGGAAAGAATATCTTGGTTATGTGGATGGAGTTAGGGATGTTGACACTGAAAATAAGACTACCCTTAAGACTCCTATCAAGTTTATCTCTTCAGAAGCTAATGAACCCAAATCTGTCTTTGAAAAGGGCTCAACCTCAGCATCCCAAGATAAGTCAGTAAGTGATAAATCTCAAATAAAGGAAAACAAGGAAACCATTAAGACTATTAAGAAAAAAAGAACATAAGACTTTTGTTTAAAAGACAATTGAAAAATAAATTATCTGAGGTTACTGACAAACCTCAAGTAAAAAGTCCTAAAAGAAATAGGAACGGTAAGCAAGGTATCTCTAAGGATTCTAATTGTAAATTTGTTCCAAATGCTACTAGAAAAACTTTCTTTAACTGTGGTAATACTAATCATCTTGCTATTGATTGTAGGAGGAGTAAGAAAATGAAAACTGATATTCCTGAGTCTGATGTTAGGGGTAGATCAGTATTTTATAAATCACAAAATCCTTGTTTTCATTGTGGCAGTAGTTGGAATTCAATTTACATTTGTACTTCCTATCATAAGATATATCACAACTATTATGAACCTTTGTCTAAATTCAATAAAACTGCTTATGTGCTTAATTCTTCTAGTAATACTAAATCTACTTCTCATAAGACAAATCTTGACAAGGGAAAAACTGTCAGAACTGAGCCTGAATCACAAAGACTTAAGTTGTCCAAAAAGAGGGCCCAAAAAGTGTGGGTCCTTAAAAATTCTTCTAATTAATCACTCCTCTGATCGCGGGGTAACAAGAAAAATATTCTTGTCTTGGATAGTGGATATTCAGGACATATGACTGGAAATAAATCCCAGCTGTCAGAATTTGAGAAGAAGGTTGGCCCAGATGTATCTAATGGAGATGGAAATATAGGACACGCTCTGGGATATGGCAACTTGATAATTGGAAAGGTAGTAATAGAGAATGTAGCTCTGGTGGAAAGACTGAAGCATAATCTTCTAAGCATCAGTCAAATCACTGACAGAGGTTATCATGTGGTGTTCTATGACTCTCACTATGAAGTTGTTCACAATAAGTCAAAGAAGATTGTCTTGAAGGGATACATACATGGCAATATGTATGAAGCAAAACTGCATGAAAGTCTTGAGCAAGAAGCTACTTGCCTTATCTCAAAGGCATCAGTAAATGAGAGCTGGAATTGGCACAAAAGGCTCTCACATCTCAACTTCAATTCAATCATTGAACTTGCAAAGAAGGAGATAGTAAGAGGATTACCAAATATGCTATACTCATCTAAGGTCTTTGTGATGCTTGTCAAAAGTCCAAGCAAAGAAGAGTATATTTCAAAAGTAAAACAGAATTCTCTATCACTGAGCCATATCATATGTTACACTAGGATCTCTTTTGACCAGTAAACATAATATTTATCAATAAGAAAAGGTACACACTTGTAATTGTTGATGATTTCACTAGATACACTTGGGTTTATTTTCTATACAGGATGGATGAAACTCCAGAAATTCTTCTGGATCACATAAGGCAAATTAAGAATAGATCCACCTTCAAAGTGAAAATACTGAGAAGTGATAATGTCACTGAGTTCAAGAACTCAAAAATGGAGGAAGTCTGCTAGTACAAAGGTAAACAAGAACAATTCTCAGCTCCTGGCACACCCCAACAAAATGGTGTTGTTGAGAGAAAGAATAGAACCCTGATTGAAGCTGGCAGGACTCTGCTGGAAGAAGCCAAACTACCCACCTACTTCTGGGCTGAAGCAGTAAACACAACCTGCTATACTTAGAATATCACACTGATAAACAGACATGGTGTCACTCCTTATCAAATGCTGAAAGAAAAGAAGCCTAGTCTCAAACATCTTCATGTATTTGGATGCAAGTGCTTTGTCCTGAGAACTCATACTGATCAGCTAGGAAAATTTGAATCAAAGGTTGATAAAGGAATCTTTGTTGGTTACTCACCATCAAGAGCATACATGAATTTCAATCTGAGAAAAAATACTGTAGTTATCTCCATAAATGTATCTTTTGATGATAAGAAGATTCCTGGTTTTGAATTAGACTCTCATGAAAGTCTAATCATTACAAATGAAAATGCACTGTTCGAATTTGCATCAAACTCTAATGAAATGTCAATTACTGATGATCCAAATCCTGATACTCCTTCAGATTCTGAAGATGATCATTGTACCAATAACTTGCACATGTTGAGGGGGAGCAACAACAAGGTTCAACTGACAGTACTAACACTGAAGAATCAACTCAAGGTTCCTCTCAATCTGGTCATTCAGAATCCAATGTTGATTCCATATCAGATGGACATGAGTCGAGTCCCAAAACTTCATCAGGAGATAACAACACTGATTTAGGGGGAGCATTAAATGCATTTGATGAGGCATACAATTCAGGGGGAACATCTAGCTCCAGAAGGACATTTCCTAGTTCCAGAAAATGGACTAAAGATCATACTCCTGATCTAATCATTGGAAATCCTGATGAAGGTGTAAAGACAAGGAGTGCAACTCAAAATGAATGTTTGTATCACAATCTACTTTCAAAAGAAGAGCCAAAGAAAGTAGAAGATGGACACAAGGATGCAGATTGGGTCATAGCTGTGCAAGAAGAGTTGAATGAGTTTGAAAGAAATGAAGTTTGGAAGCTGGTGCCTAGACCTAAAAACAGGTCAATTGTAGGAACAAAGTAGGTCTTCAGAAATAAGACTGATTCTGATGGAACCATTGTCAGGAACAAGGCAAGATTGGTGGCTAAAGGATATTCCCAACAGGAAGGCATTGACTATGATGAAACATTTGCTCATGTTGCTAGGCTGGAAGCAATCAGAATTTTCTTGGCATATGTTGCACGCAAGAAATTTAAAGTCTTTCAGATGGATGTCAAGAGTGCATTTCTCAATGGAGAACTTGAAGAGGAAGTCTATGTTGAATAGCCACCAGGTTTTGTGGATCCTAAATATCCTGATTATGTTTATAGACTTAATAAAGCACTCTATGGACTAAAGCAAGCACCTAGGGCATGGCATGAGACCCTTGCTCAGTTTCTGCTTGAAAGTGGATTCAAAAGAGGTACAATAGATATAACTTTATTTTATCTTAATCAAGGTAAAGATCTGCTTTTAGTTCAAATTTATGTGGATGATATCATTTTTGGATCAAATAATCAAAAATTGTGTGATAAGTTCTCAAAGTTGATGCAATCAAGATATCAAATGAGTATGATGGGAGAGATGCTTACTTCTTGGTATTGCAAAAATAAACAGACTGATAACGGTATCTGATAATCACAAATTTTTGCATAATTTCATACCTATTTATTGCTTGCTTTCATATTTAAAATAAATTAATTTGTTGCATTCTCATCGTTTTGTAGATATTTGGAAAAATGAGAAATGTGAAGAAAGTAGGAGAAAAGGGCAAAAAAATGAAAGAAATATAATGTCACCAAGCAACTTGGAGAAAAAGGCAAAAGAGATAGTTGGTGAAAATCAATGGTCAAGATCAACACAACACTCCTCATACTTGAATGGCCAAGATTCACCCAACTCTACCCTAAACCCTATTTTTTTAGATATAAATACCCCCTTCCCCTGTATTCATCACCTTAGTTTTATCTTAGTTTACCGTGAATTTAGTAGTAGCCTCTCTTTTCAATTTTTGATCTAGTTTTTATTTTCTTTGTAGTCATTCAAGCCTTTTCATTTATTTGCACTTTCTTCTCATCCACTTTCATTTTTTTTTGTTATCTTCATATGTGTTATGATACCTTTTAATGTACCACAAGTTCTATACCTGGAGAAATGAAAGGAGCCCTACAATTTTGTTTATTTTTGGGTTTAGAACTCTAAGTTTGTTTTCGGGTTGTGTCAAAATTTCTAGATCTCCTTTTATTCTTCCGTGTCATTAAATTTTCCGGGGTCATTTTCATTTTCGGCAATCTTCTCTAATTCCGGTGAAGCCCCTTTATAAAATTAATTAATACCGGGGTTTTCTAAATGCGCGCAGATCTATTTGCTTGTAGTCGTTTCGTTACTTTGTTTTTATATTTTTCTTCAGGTAGTACTTGCAGTGGTTGTTCTCTATTGAATACTATTAATTGTATTACCGCCTGCTTACTTTCTTTTTCTTTGTGTTGAACTTTTCTTTTTATACAAATTATTAAATGGTTGTTCATTTTATTTAAGGCCCAAATCATATCTTGGTCACTATGTCTTTCTTTCTTGGCCCAACTTTGTGTTTTAGGCCCATAATCCAATATCTTTTTATTTTGTCTAGCACGTAGTATAATTATAATTAGAAGTCATTTGCTTTAATTAAAGTTTGTGTAATGACATTAAGTAGTAGTTAATTGATATTTGGGTTACTTTAATTAGCTTAATTAATAGTCATCATCAATGTTAATTGCTCTTTTCTTTTGTTCTCACTCTTGTTTTAATGTAAGTTTTTTTTTATTTATTTCAATCCTGATTCACTTCGTTACTGAATTTAGTACTCCTGGCCCAATTCATTTTGTGGCCCAAATTAGCTTCTGCTTCTTTGCCGACTTGTAGGTAGCTTTTAGAATATCACTGTTAATTATTAATTAGTAGTCTACCATTTGTTTTTATAAATAGTTAATCATTACACCAATTATAAGTCTATCTCCTTTTATACATGCATTTAGTTCTTATCTCCATATTATATATTTTTTAATTCGCATCTTATGATTATATTAATGTGCAGGTTAACTTAGTTATATCAATTCACCTTTCAAAATTCAATCGGTCTAATTCGCCTAAATTAGAAATTAAGGTTGCAAAAAAATTATTTAGTCCCTGCGGAACAAATCTAAAATATTAAAACGAAAATTATGCGCTTGCAATTTAAAATTTTTATTTTTGACACATCAATATCTACATTAATCAGTCAATTACACAAAGAATCTATTTAAAAGGTTTAATATGCAAGAAAGTGTAACTGCAACTACTCCTATGCCAACTTCTACAAAGCTTGGTCCTCATGAAGGTACATAAGTTGATGTCACAAACTACAGAAGTATGATTGGTTCTCTTTTATACCTAACGGCTAGTAGGCCAGACATTATGTTTTCCACCTGTTTGTGTGCAAGATTTGAGGCAAATCTCAAAGAGCCACATCTTATTGCAGTGAAGAGAATTTTCAAATACCTCAAGGGTACTGTATCACTTGGTCTCTGGTATGCAAGGGAAGCTGATTTTGGATTATGTGGATATTCAGACGCTGACTTTACTGGCTGCAAGATAGACATGAAGAGTACATCTGGGAGCTGTCAGTTTTTGGGAGGCAGATTAGTCTCATGGTTCAGTAAGAAGCAGAAATCCATTTCTACTTCAACTGCTGAGGCTTAATATATTGCAGCTGGGAGTTGCTATGCTCAGTTGTTATGGATAAGAAATCAGCTCATGGACTATAGATTATCATTTTCTAAAATTCTTATTTATTGTGATAATCAAAGTGCTATTGCTATGACAGGAAACCCAGTGCAAAACTCTCTTACTAAACATATCAGCATCAGATATCCCTTTATAAGAGAGCATGTCATGGAAGGAACGATTGAGCTTCATTTTGTTCCTACTGATTAGCAGCTGGCTGATATCTTTACGAAGCCATTACCTGAAGCAACATTTACAAAGCTTGTCAATGAACTTGGTATGGTTAGTTGGGAAAGATAATTTCTTTTAAATGTATATTGATCAAATCCTGATATGTCCTAAATGCTTTTCAAGATATTAAGCTGAGCATTTTTATGTATTTTATTATATGCATGATAAATTAAGTGAATTTATTTGCTAAACGTGCATGTATGAATATATATCATTGTCATCATTGCAAATCAGTCTAGGGAGACGCGCTTTAATAAGATATTTTTTGGTTAAATCATTAAGTTAACTCTGCACTTAATAATTAATCAAACCCCTAGTCTTTTGATATTCCCTCTCTCTCGGTTATTTGAACCATCATTCTCATCAAGTCCAATCATATATTCACATCACTCAACTCTCAACTCTCTCTTTCTTGTTCGCCTCTCCCACAAAAATGGTTCAATGCAATCTGTTCATGAACTACGAAACCTTCAATGTGGAGTTTAGCTACGAAGATTGGCAGCAGGAATGGCACATCACTGCCATTCCTAATGAAGTGTGAAACTGGGTTCCACAGGAGGTCACAGCGCATCTCCTGTTCTTCGAAATGGATTATCGCCTCCATCTCGATCGCTTGGAGGAAGAAAGACGAGAAGCTCTTCGTCAGCAGGAACGGATAATTCATCTTGATGTACTATTCGTGCAGAGCAGGAGGAACTAACAAACAGGAACAACCTTGTCTCTTATACTAAGGCTGTTGATGTTCTTCTCTATTAGACTAGGATTTTCTTATAATCACCTATGCATGTAATCAAAAATTTCATGAAATGTACTCTCTTGAACTATTAATGAAATTTTGTTTGTTTTGCTTATAAGACCTAATCTATGTTCCTCAGTTTTGTATGCATGTGCTCGTTCTTAATTGTAGCATGTTAATCTCTAAATCACACAATTAACATGTATCTTTTGATGATTATTGAGATTAAAATTATGGTTTTCTGATTAGCTTCAGTTGTTTTGACAAATACTGATGAATTTGAATCGACAAATCCTGACATTGTCAAAAGCTGACAGATATGAGGTTCCAAATACTAATGATAGGTCAACATGTTTTAATTTAGAATATTATTGAAAAATGATTTCTGAATTGTTTAATGCTGAAAAGTGATTGTCTCCTTAATTATTGTTTAAAAGTGGATAAATTGTTGAACAAATTCACATAATAATTTATTGAAAGAGTTGTGCATCTTTTATTGCTAATTTTGCATATTACTCCACTTTCCACTCCTATTCTTCAGTAATTACCCTCTATCAGAAGTCTAATTCACTAAGCTTCCTTCTCCGTGTGTGTTACATACAACTAAGCTTTGCAAACTTATATTTGCACAAGAACTTCTGTGACATAAATCATCATACACACAACCTCACTATTCACATCTAACGAATATTTTTCCTCAACGCCTACAAACATCATGTCATCTTCTGAGATTTCACCTTTCTTTAGCCAAACCACTATTATTCATGGCAACACTTTTGGAACCAATAACTACTTGGCTCCGCTTTCGCATCAGCAGTTTCCTCAATCTTTTCATGATATACTGGATTTTTAACTCCAATGTCCAATTGGGTACGTTCTCACAAATCCTACTAAGGTATCATACATGGCTGTAATGCAGGTATGGAACACAACTCTAGTTAATGAAAAAAATACTCCTTTCTCTTTTGAATATAAAGAACGCAGGTATGAGGTTGATGCTGATATTCAGGTTCAAGCATTTAGATTGCCTGCTTGTGATGGTGCTCATGATAATTATGCAACTGAGCAGCTGTTTGATATGCTCAGAAATATGAGCTATAAAGGTGACATCACAACAATTGGAAAATTGATGAGGACAAAATTAAAGAGAGAATGGAATTTCTTCTTTGACTACATCAGCAAATATTTCTTGAATAAGACAAAAAAACTTGATGCTCTCCCGTCTACTTCTCTGAAAATTGGGTACTCTCTTTTCTACTCTGGTAATTTTGACTATGGTAACACCATTCTTCAATTCATAATTGCTAGGAGAACAGATACATCAGGAGTAATAGGGTATACTAGATTTCTTCAACTGATTATTAATTTTCTATGCCCTAATGCTGAATTTGCTAATGATGAATTGCTTCATGTATTTCAAATTTCTGATAAGGCTATCACTGATCATATTAAAAGAGATGAAAAGAATAAGTTTTCAGGACCTCCTTTCCTGCATCAGGAGGTCAGGCAATTTTTGTTGAGAAATAGACCTACTCCTTCACAAGTGCCTGCAAATCCTGATGCTGGCACATCTGTAACATTTCCTAATGTTGTGGAATAAGATACTACCCATCTTGTTTCTAACCCAATCATTTCTTCTCCTAAACAGAACTCAAATCCAGCTCCTAAATTAGCCTCCTCTGATGTCTCCCAAAAGGCATCAGTTGTACTAAAGAAAAGGCTGGTTAAGAAATCTGTTCTATCTGAACAGGGAGCTCAACAGGCCTCACTGAGTGAGAGTGAGAAGAAAGAAGAATATTTTCCATTCTGGAAAAGAAGGCTGATCATGCACGATGATTATAACTCTGATGATCAGAAGCCCATTGGGCCAAGGATGAAGATAAAAAAATCAACAGTTGCAATTCCTGATTACTCTGTTGACATAACTGGAACCAAGGAGCCAACTATTGATGCTAGTGCTCTGATCAAATAGTTTCCAATGATCAAAGAAACTGTTGTGCCCAAGATAGCTGACAAGAGCAAGTTGAAAAGAAAAGCTAAAGATGTGGTTAGGTACATTAGAAAGAAGAAAAAGGCTCAGTCCTCTACTATGGATGTCATTCCACAAGAACCTAAGTCTCAAAGGGATATAGAAACTGAAACACATTCAGTCACACAAGAACCATATTCTCAAAGAGAAGATGCAAACAAAGAGGCTGCACAAATCATCGTTAATTTTGCTCAAGGTGATCTTCTTGCTGATTTTGAAAAACTGCTGCAAGGAAAGAAGGCTCATCAGGATGTATTGTCAAAGGTGGATGCAGTTATTAATGATCTTATGTTTGAGGAGAGTACACTAGAACCTTCACCAATACTTGCTGAAGCAGCTCATATTCCTCAGGCCCCACAAGAACTATCAGTTCAAAGTACTAATGCTGGCCTAGTTCATTCTCCTGACAAATCAAATCCTGCTGCTACAACAAATCCTGATGTTGATCAACTTTCCATAAAAAACAGATTCTACTGATGATTCCTTGCTGCTGAGTAGCTTGTTAAAGCATCCTTTTGTGTTGTTTGTTCCTCCATTATCATCACTTCCACTTGAGGACTCACCTTCAGGTATTGCTTATTTTCCTCTATTGTTCTTAATGTTTGTATGATTATAAATAGTCTCTTGGTTGAGGTTACCTCTATTTATATGACAAGCATACTACTACTCTCAACCATCTCTTATTTTTTTGCAAAATGTGTGATTGTGCTTTTCTGTGAGACTGTGTGAAAATACTATGTGAGAACATTAAATTTTGAGTGTCAGTTTTCTGTACTGGCAAAAGGAGAGGTAGCTTTGAGAAAAAAATTTTACATGTGTTTCTTTACTTATAAACTTTCTTCTGTGAGAAAAATATTACTCTTAAAAGTAATATATTTTTTGAGAAGTGATGAGATCACTTGAAAAGAAAAGAGAGATTTAGGTGTTACCTTGTTTTATATTTCAGGATCTCATCAGGAACAAACACCTATTGCTAAGGATCCTTATAAAGGCAAAGCAGTTCTGCCTAGCTCTACAAATTCTTCTAAGGGTCTGTCTAGCTCTGATTCTGATGAAGATAGTGATCATAATGATTCTAACACAACTCAGCTTAAGACTGCTATTAATGCATCTAAGAAGTCCAATGTTGGTTCTTCTTCACATTTCAATGTAGATCCTTCTTATTACAATGCTGATGCTGAGCATTTTCGAAAGACTGTATGGGATTTTGTATGGAGAGATGCACATACTTTTATCTCCTCAGCTGTTGGTATGCAACATGTTCACAGGGTCTTTGATTAACTTCAAAATCCTGAACTTAAATTGCACCTTAAGGCCTCTACCATTTTTGTGAAAGGAATTCTCTCTGAACTTGCTGATATGAAGAAATCTCATACTAGTTTACAGTACAAGATGGATGCATTCATGATTAATTCACTTACTTCAGCTGAACTCATAAGTGTGAAAAAGGTTGTTAAAGTCGTGGTTCAATCTCAACAAAGCATGGATTCTCGATTTTCTTCCTTGGAAGATAAAGTGTCTTCAATGGCTGATACACTGGATGCTATGTTTTCTCTTCTTTCAAATACTGATGCCAAAAAGGGGGAGAAGATAGCTGTCACAAAATGTACACCTGACTCTATTCAGTTGAAAGATAAAGATACTGATGGCGATAAAAATCCGGTTGCAAATGTTCAAATTGCTCTTATTGCTCAACAACCTCAACATTCTAAAAGATCTGGTTTTTCAGAACAAGGAAAGTCTACTGGTGCTAATGGAGTTAAGCACAAGACTAATGTTGATGCTCCTGAAACTGGTGATGTTACAATCTCTAACTTAGCAGATGCAAAAGGGTTATTTTTTTCCTTACAGACACAAGGAAACAGGTGAAGAGATTGTTCTATACTACAAATAAAAGGTTTGAGCAAAAGAATGCCAAGAGTGCTCTTGGATTGATTACTGGAGAATTTCCTGATATAACAACTGAATAAGCAGTTATGCAACAGAAGGAGTTAATGGATCAAATTGAAGATGAAGCAAACACTTCTAAAGAAAGAGGAAAAAGAGGCGGAAAAATTATAAGAGCTAGAGGAAGAAGAGGGAGAGGAAGAATTTCTAAACCAAGTCAAGTGTCTACAATTTATTCTGCATTTTTGAATGTCCTATTCAGAGAAGGTTTTGATCCTGTACAAGGACATGATTTAGAAGAAGAAGCTGAGGATACTGAAGAGATGATTGTCCAAAGGAAGAAGAAATCAACCGCTAACATTGCTCAAGTTGATATAACTAATGCAAATGTGTCTCTTAAAGCAGACTCAAATCCTAAATTCAAGGATACAGTAGTTGCTTCTCATAATTCAGAGGTTGATGAACAAGAAAGAATTGACAGAAGGAGAGCTGATCAAGCATGCAGTGACTATGTTCAAAGAATTCTAAATTCAAGGAGATAACTGTGGACAGAGTTGGAATATATTCACTATCTTCTTAAAAGTTGAGGACAATGTCACCAGAAACTGGTGTTCTATGATACTTGAGAGTATTAGAAGAAGAGTCATGAACAAAGAAGATAAATAATATGGTGATTATGTTCCTATGTACAAAAATATAATGGTCAATAAATGATGATGGAAAAGGGAGCTGCAGTTCTAAAAGTTTTTCTCAACAATCCCCAGTTATCTTTCAGTCCTGATCAGGAAGATGTTAGCTTAAGCTTTATGTTTATTGGTGATCTTAAAATAACTAAAAGTTTGATTTCTAAATTAAGATCAGCCATTTATCAACTTGGAGAAGATACTGAAGAGAAGAGAGAGTTGAAAAAAAGCTTGCCAAAGTCTTTCAAGATAAGGAGGAAGAAAGGTTGAACCACTTTCTTGAAACAACTGTCAGTTATCTTAGGATACTGAAGTAAGCTTTATTCCTTTTACATTTTGTAATTGGTTTTGGCATCATTGAGAATGGAATTTGTGCTTCATTACATTAAGCATAAATTGGGGGAGATTGTTATGTGCTGATTCTCAATGATCAGGAGGAGCTCATGATCTGACTGTCTTTAGATGTCATCAGTATTTGATGTGTTGTCAAAATTTCATGCATCATCAGTATCTGCAGAACATCAGCATTTAAAGGCAGTTTGTTGTGAAGATTGATTCTGTTCCTTATTTTGAGGGATGGATATCTGTTACATTCTGAGTGATAGGACTTTGTATATTCAGTTAAAGATATGTATCATTTTCTGTTAATATTGATAATGCATATCTTAGATTGATTTGTAGCAGCTGTGTATTATATAAACACAGTTTAGGTCATCACATAGTGATTAACTCGAGCATTGTACGACCTAGCAGCTCTCAAGAACATCAGTATTTCCTGAGAGAGTTTGTAATAGTTTTTATCAGAAATATAGAGAACTGTTATATTTTTATACTTGTTCGAAACATTTATACAATTGTATCCAACCCCCCTTAAACAATTGTATTACTACTGGGCAACAGGTGCAATAGACAAAAGAAGTTGTCGAAGTCATTCAGAAAAGGTTAATTGCAGCACAAAATCGTTAAAGAAAATATTCAGATCAATCCGGGAAGGATATGGAATCCAAAGAAGGAGATATAGTGTTACTGAAAGTGTCACCGTGGAAAGGATTGTCTAGATTTGGAAAGATAGGGAAATTGAGTCTTAGATACGTTGGACCTTTTAAAATTTTGAAACGTGTCCGTAAGGTAGCATACGAATTGGCGTTACCTCCGCACATGGAGCACATTCATAATGTATTTCACGTATCGATGCTTAAAAAGTATAATCCAGACTGTAACGTCCGGGAAATATTATATAATTATTTTATCAATAAATAATTATTATGCAATTATTATGTGAATTTTTGTGAAATATTTATATTAATATTTGGATGTTTATTTCTAGTAAAATTTAGATATTTTAATCTTTAATTATCCAAAATTAAATATAGATAGCTTTGGTATTTTCTGGTAATTTTTGGATTGCTATGTGATTTTATAAGAATTTATAAAATTAATAATGATTATTTTACGTAATTATAAAATTACTTTTGGGAATCAGAAATCGTCCCACTTCAACCATTTTTGTATTTTTACAACCCGAATCTCTTCCGAAGGTTCTTTTCTAACCTAATCTGATAATTTTGAACACTTTTCGTGTTTTGACTTTTTCGATCTGGGATACGGTTTGACCCGTACGAGTTCCGGCATAAAATTTTCGATACGCTAATCATTTTATAGATCGATAAAAATCCGTATTCTCAAAAGGCGAGATATTATTACCTTATTTTCGTATAAAGTGTTTTATAGGAAGCTCTATTTTGATAATTACCCAAGTATGGTATTAAAATCGTATCGTCTTCTTAGTTACTTAGCGGCTAAGTAACCTATTTTCGGATCCGATATGTTAATGTAATTATCGAATTATTAAATAAATAAAATATATAATGGGTTTGTTAGTTGTGTGTTACCTTATTGTTAATTTTGGGTAATTGTTGGATACGAACCTTATTTGTATAATTAATTATTGAATTATATGGTATTATTTTGTTTTTAAAATAAATTTATTGAATATTTATTCTTATAAATGCTAAAATTATCTCTAAAATTATTTTTATTGCTTCATAATTATAATTATTATTTTTGGAAATTTATAAAATTTAGAAACCAATATTTTTTTTGTTATTTATCTTTAAATGATTTTCTGATTTCATTTAATTGTAAAAATCGGTATTTAAGTCTAGAATGCTTCAAAAATCATGAAAATTTTATTTTATTAACTTTTAAATATTTCAAGAATTTTAAATTTATTTCATGAATTTTTAGACTTTTATTTAACCGCATTTTTGTTCATTAAATTGTAAAATACAGATATATGTGGCGCATTTTAGAAACTGTTTTAAAACTTTCGAAATTTTTATTTTAAATTACTTCGGGGATTTTAAGAATATTTTGGAAAATTTTGAAACTATATGTATTCGTAAATTTTTCATCTATTTGCTAAATGGTGCCAAGAATAGAAATAAAGCTGCAAACACGATAAAATCCCCAAATTTTATTCCTTTCCTCCTCCTTATCCCTCCAGCCACACCCTCTCTCCTTTTTATCTCTCTTCGCCGACTTCTCTCTCCCCAATCTCTCTCTCGCTCTCTCTCGTCTCTCCCTCCCTCCTCTCTCGATTTTCTTTATCCCTCCCTCTCTAATTTCTTCACCTCTCTCTTCCTCCTCTCTTTCATCGTTTTCCCCGTTTTTCTTTCGCCGGCTGTTTCCGGCCGCCGCTGCTTCGCCTTCCCGGTCCTAGTCGGAAGACCCCAGATTTGACGTTGGACTAGGAATGATCTAGTGATTAGATGTCGAGATTAACGAAGTTCCAATCAAAGGGCCTGAGTGGTGGGATCATATCCAAAATGGGATAATAGTTTGACGTTAAAGTAGAATGTTCAAGTTGAACCAAAGTCAACCAGTAATAACGATTAAAGCTTATTGAGGCAAGTATTCCTGAACTCTCTTTTAAAATTCTGCGATTATTTCTTCGTTCCTATTCTAAGTTCAGAATAGTTAACTGTTTTATATTTCGTTGCAATTACTCTTATTATACATTTTCCTTTCATTATTGTTCCTATATTTTTTATTGCTCTCTAGAGCAAATACCCATTCTTTCGGGTTATTTGCGAACCCTGAATTGGGATGTTTTGAAATCAAAATGATTTGACATCAAAACACTCTACGGGCTGGATGTTTACTGTAAGGGCCAGTGATGAGCTGGATCCTATGGGTCGGGGATGGACCGGACCCTTGGGCGATAATGCCTAGGTACCTGAATGGATCTATACGGTTGGGTATAGATCTACCTTGTATCCTGACTGATCAGCAGGGTATAAGTGTGGACTACTGTCCAGTCTAATTTGTTGCTGATTGCCATTAACGACATTCTCTCTCGAAACTTTTATGATTCCAAAATCGGACAAAACCCTGATTGAGGAGATGAATCTGGGAATCGCTTGTCACTTTTGGGTTTATAATTAGAGGCTGGTAACAACCAATGTTTATTCGCTCAACTCCTTCAAATACATAGAATCGTTTAAAATGTATTTAAAGCTTTTGTCCGAAAATTTTCCTTTGATATTGATATTTTAAACTCAAATTATATACTTGCTGGGCATTTTTGGCTCACTCTTGTTTTGTAAATTCTTATTTCTTTCAGAAGCAGATAAGGATAAAAGTGAATAGCTTTCGTTAGACATCAGAAGTTAGAGAGATCTCCGCTGCGAGAGGACAAAGATGTTAAAAAAATAAGACAATGGCATTAGCCTAAAGGTATCTACACTAGTTTTGAAGTTGTTGTGAATTGTAGAAAGTTAGATTCTTGTTTCATACCATAACCTGTAAATGATCCGGAAGTAAAGGGTTATTTATTCATTATTTTATTTTATGTAAAGATTGTTTAGTGACACCAAATCTTGACCCCGGATTTGGGTTGTTACAAGTTGGTATCAGAGCTACAGGTTATTGGTCACTTAAATAAGAATAAGTGAAAGTAGGATAAGAGTAATATGTCATATGAGATATGAAAAAGCTAGGCATGCTCATGTTAAGTTGATTGAGTGTGAATTAGGGTTAGCAGGTCTGATATGGAATTGGTAAACCAGGATTGTTTACGGAAGTGTAAGGCAAATATCGCAACATTATAGGTATAGTGAGTTCTCAGATCCTACATTAATGAGGAATCGATAGATCGACGGAGACTGGGTATGTTACCCTACTTTTCATGCATTTTTGAAGAAAATGTGATTGATTCTGGTGAGAACTTGTGAAAGAGAGGTTAGGTGAGCTTTGGTATGATTTAATTTAGAATTAGGTAGTAGGACGAGCTTCACGCCGGAGGCAACGAGTTGAGAGATCCTGATGAAGAACCAACGGTGCACATTTTAGAGGCACCACCGTTGCGAGAAGATTTTTATCACATACCGGGCGATGCGCGAGGAATGGTATCTACCTTATTAGGTATAGGAAAGTCTAGCAAGGAGATGCGATCTTATCTGCAGACGGAATGTCGAATGACATGTGTGGTTGTAAATATAACGTCAAGGACGACGATGAGAACATCAAAGATAGTACCGGATGTCAACATTGCGGTAAAATTGCGAATAAAATGATATACAACGGTAAATGAAGTTTCGTCGATTAATAAGTGCGAGCAGAATCCAAGGAAAAGTAAAAGAGGTACCAAAGTGGAGAGACCCTTATATGGGAATCTTTTATTAGTGGATCATAAGAATAGCAAGTAACTTATATAGTAATAACGACCAAATATTTGATTTTCAAAACTTTAAAATGAGATTTCGAAAAAGATTTTCTTAACCAACTTTCAGATTTTTTTTGTATAAAATGAGTTTTACAATTTGGTTGTCGAATTACTACTTAAGTTCTTGTTATTATAAATAGAAAATGATCTAAAAGGATAATGGATCTAGACTCAATGTTGTTAAGTTTGGAGGACCAAGTAGAACCACTAGCAGGAGAAAAGTTTAAAGTTTCCAGTGAAAGACGAATGTAAACCTTGTTTAATAATATCAATAATTGAATCAACATGTTATAACATTATTTACCCAATTCATGAAATTATTAAAATTTAACAAGATTCGTAATTCGAACGGACATAGGATGATTGAAGGAAATGGAAGAATTTTCCAGATGATTGGAGAATAATAATATACCTATCGACGAAGTTGAGACATTGTGGGATCGATTGTTATTCTACGCGGCATAGATGAAGTCGGAAGTAATAATTATAAATCTCGTAAGGACGCGTGTATGGTCGAATCATTAAAATATTTAATGTGAAGGCATTTCCAGACAGCATTCTGAAGCAATATGTTGACTTGAACCGTAAACCTGTATTTGAATGATCCTGAAAGCATACATAGGTGAAGCGTGGAAAGTGATCAACACTAACATTCTTTCTTCTAATACGATAGCATATGTTCTTCTTAATTCTTGAATACGTATGAGCTTCTTCTGTTGATAAATCATATGAGGCAAAAACGAAAAAAAAATTATCGTATTCCTTCTGAATTGTTTCTCTTCTCAAATTACTGATTCCTGATTGAGACAAACAGTGTTGTGGTATGACGCTTTGTCGAAATGACGAAGAGTCGGGTGGGACGCCACCTAATCATGTGTTGTATGCCATATAGTATGAAAGACTAGCCATCTTGAGACAAATATGGTTGTCTCATTCTTCACTCATTTTTTTCCTTCAATTTTCTGATTTACAAATTATCCCAATCGTTTGTGGCATTATTATTCCTTATTCAATTTTCAATCAAAGTCATATTCGCAAACTCTCTTCTTGCGTAGAGTCTGTTCTTTGATGATTACAAAAGAAATGTAATAGTCCCATGTGACAGGTAGAATTACGTGTTAAAGGAAGATATGATTGCAAGCCGATAAATGGTGGACATTTGCGAGCAAAGAAGAATGGATACACCGACAACGCGGTCGTGGCAAAGATATCAAATCAGACATTTGTTCGTGTTACGAGGATCTCATTAGTATGGCAGATTACGTTAACGCGATACACTTCAAATTAGAGGATTTCGACGTGAAATAAATAGTTAATGAACCGTAATAAATGAATTAATTATAAAAGAAGAAAGTAAAGTTGTGTACATCCGAAAAAGCAAACGAGGGTTGGGATGACAATCGAAGATCAAGGTATTCTGAACAATGACTCAGACATGCAACTAATACATGAAGCATCCTTTCGTCGGGGGAAGATATTTGTCGTGAAGATTCAAGATAGAAGGAATCTTAATTGCAACCAAATTTTGAACGTGTTCTTCAAGAAACTGTGAGGTTCTCCAATTTGAGTAAATAAGTTATGGTGAATTTGATACCCATAAATGGACCTGTGATGAAAGTTCGATGCAGAAATATAAGTGAAGATGAGGTAATGATAATTCGACTGTGAAACCTTTTAAGAAATAATAATCCGGAAAGTGAGTTTCCACCAGATGGTGACGATAATAAGGAAAACCATGCATGGTTATTAGAAGATAAATAGGTTAGTTAACGGAATTAAGTGTGTATCATCAGCAATAAAGTATCGATGTGATTAGTTGAAGGATGCGGTATAATTATTAAAAGTAACTGTACACAATTAGTAATGACAAGAAATATGTTAAAATACTCATGAAATAAAATTTTGAGAAACAACAAGATAAATTTTAAAGTTCACTAATAAAATTTTGTAATATTCTGAAAGAACTGAGAAAAATATGGTTATATTAATCATTGTTGGTTTAAGACCTTAGTCCCATTTCAAAAAGATATATGGTATGCCAGTTAATCATACATATGCTGGTCAGAATGATATAGTTTGAATTATGGTGAATGGATGAATTTGGTTGATGCAAGTGGATGGATATGATTGTGAATGATTTGGTTGATTGATGGTGTCGGCTTGAGTCCGACTGGTAGTCAATGATATAGGGAAAGTGCTGCCCAAATTTTCAGAAATTACCCTATATTTAAGGATAAAGAAGTATATTGTCGTTCTCGTCAGTACTCCAAATGATTGCGATCTCGGTTCTTGAGAAAGTTGTTATGACCAAACCGACTTTATATAATTGGTCTTTGATTCCAGTTAGCTAGTCATCACTTGGTTTAAGTGATCATTTAAAGGAGTTAACTGATTAACTTTACCAACTAATGACCAGTTAAATGGAGATCAATTCCAATTAGATTAAGTCAAATTGTGACATGATTTTCAAGTCTGAAATCAAAACAATTAGCAATTTGGAGGAAGTAAGGGCATTAGCAGAAATTGGAAATTTAGTAAAAGTAGCGTGATGTTAGTGCAAGCCTGTGCGAGAGTTTATCTAGATGAGTACGCCCTTTTCAATAAACAAAAGGAACAGAAAGTTATTGGTTCATGCTAGTAAGAAGAATATTTTCAAGAACTGAAGGTTCAAGATAAAGCAAGGAGATTTTATCATCTCTAATAACATTCCAAGAAGGACTTGAATGTATACCCATGTCGAATGGCGGTTGAATGGAAGTTGCTGTGAAGTACTGGGAAACTCGCAAATCCAAGTATCCAATGTAAGGCAGAGACTGACGAAGTCCGCATGTGAACTCAGGAAAAACAAATATTGATTAATTAGGGAAAAACAAAATATGCGATCAATGGTGACTTAAGCGAGGCCAAGAAAATAGCTACCGATGAATTTTGATAATTCTTTAAATATTATAAATAAAAGCCTTCATTCCAGTGTAACTCTAGAAATGGTTTATCGAATAATGAACAGATTGATTTTATCAAGAAAAAAGAAATTCCTTATGTTTAAAAGAAATAATGAATAATGAGAATGAAGAACTAATGAAGAAAAGAAGTGGAATCAAAAGGATGATAAATAAACTTTATAAAATAGTCTAGGATATATGCAAGTTGTGAACGTCAGTGGAGCCAGAACTGATAAGGGAATATAATGAAGCGTCGATAATTAGAGATAGGAATTCGTTCCAAGAATGTGTGTAAACAGGGAAGATTAAACAAAGGTATTAGTGGTGAACTATTAGAGAAGGAAGTTATAATGAATCTCATGTCGGAATTCTTTAGAATTAAAGTGAAGTCCCGGAGGTTCGAACGAATGATTTACCAAGGCTACCTCGAGGAATGAAGTAAGAATTTCTCATCGGTTACTGCACAGAGTCGAGCTGGTGTCAAAATCTCTGTATTGTAAGACCCAGTAGGGATGAAGTAATGAGTGAAGGAAACTTCAGCAGTGTGGAATGAAAGAATAATGAAATAAAGAGTGTTTCGTGCTATACAGAAAAGAGGTCATGGGAAAAAGAGAATAGAAGTATGAAGTTATGCATCGATTATCAGAAGTTGTAAGTCTGAGGATTAAATGAACATAATGTATCAGGAGTATTTGGATAATGTAATTGTATTTATTGATAACATCCTCGCCTATTCATGGACTAAGGAAGACCAAGTTAAATGTCTGAAGATATGCCTGCGGAGGGTTGAAAAGTAGCAACTGCGTTTTAAGCTTCAAAGGTATGAACTCTGGTCATAATTGATTATGAGCTACGGAAGTATAGTTAATTACTAACCAAGCAAGATCCATTTAGAGACAGATGTATTGAGTAGAAAACAAAAAGTGAATATCACTAAGATTGCTGGGGATGGATAAAGGAATTGGAAAAGTTAGAAATTGAAGAATAGATTTTGATCCGGCTTCTGGAGTATACTGATACTTACTTTGTTGTTGGATATCAAAGGTGGTATTGATATAGATGATTGATATTGACTTCAGTATGGAATGTTGTGAGCATCAAAGTTTATATTGATATCTAATTTGATATGACAACAAAATGAGTATTAATATCAAGAGACCGGGTTTTGAATAAAGTTATGATTCATTCCGTTCCAAATTAATATATTTACTTTCAGATAGTAAAGATTCTCGCTCGATGAATATACTTGATAGTGGTTGAAAAGAAATTGGGATATACTGTTAAGTAGTAAGTTAAATGCAATTGTTGAAATTTTTCCTTGAAGTTTAAGCTTTTGAATAGATGTAGGACATTTTGAAGCATAAGATGATATGAGCTCAGTATATCGAACGCAGATGAATGAAAGGTACAAGAGATCGATTAAAGATTCTCGAATACGATTGAAAATGATCATAGGTCAGGCTAATCGAATGGAAATAGACATGAGAAGTAAAGTAGAACAGTCAGTGAAAATGGAAGGCATTCATTAGCGCAAATTACTGGAATTAGAAAGAAAAGAAGATTAGTGTAAATTAAGCTAGTCCTTTTAAATGATGAGATAAATAGATCGATTGTGAATAAGTTGATCTTGTTGTCACAGGTATAATGAGTTCATAAGGCGTTTATGTGTATATAACCAGGAAGAATAATTTAGCTCCATATGTATGGAATGGAAATTTGAACTAGGTTGCATGAGCATCTGATAGATGTTGATATTGGCAAAAGGTTGTTGAGTAATGGTGAAAGTGATGAGTCCTAAGAAATTTAAGTAAGATACTCGAAAAATATCGTCGTCTGTTCCTTAACATGATTCTGAGGACATAATCCTTTTAAGGGGGGAAGGATGTAACGTCCGGGAAATATTATGTAATTATTTTATCAATAAATAATTATTATGTGATTATTATGTGATTATTATGTGAATTTTGGTGAATTATTTATATTAATATTTGGATGTTTATTTCGGATAAAATTTAGATATTTAAATCTTTAATTATCCAGAATAAAATATAGATAGCTTTAGTATTTGTTGGAAATTTTTGGATTGCTATGTGATTTTATGAGAATTTATAAAATTAATAATGATTATTTTACGTAATTATAAAATTACTTTTTAGAATCAGAAATTATCCCACTTCATCCGTTTTTGATTTTTTACAACCCGAATCTCTTCCAAAAATTCCTTCCTAACCTAATTTGATAATTCTGAACACTTTTCGTGTTTTAACTATTTCGATCCGGGATACGGTTTGACCCATACGAGTCCTGGCATGAAATTTTCGATACGCTAATCATTTTATAGATCGATAAAAATCCATATTCTCAAAAGGCGAGATATTATTACATTATTTTCGTATAAAGTGTTTTATAGGAAGCTCTTTTTTGATAATTACCCAAGTATGGTATTAAAATCATATCGTCTTCTTAGTTACTTAGTGGCTAAGAAACCACATTTTCGGATCCGATATGTAAATGTAATTATCGAATTATTAAATAAATAAAATATGTGATGGGTTTGTTAGTTGTGTGTTACCTTATTGTTAATTTTGTGTAATTGTTGGATACAAACCTTATTTATATAATTAATTATTAAATTGTATGGTATTATTTTGTTTTTAACATAAATTTATTGAATATTTATTCTTATAAATGCTAAAATTATCTCTAAAATTATTTTTATTGCTTCATAATTCTATTTATTATTTTTGGAAATTTATAAAATTTAGAAACCAACATTTTTTCGTTATTTATCTTTAAATGATTTTCTAGATTTCATTTAATTGTGAAAATCCGTACTTAAGTCAAGAATGCTTCAAAAATCATGAAAATTTTATTTTATTAACTTTTACATATTTTGAGAATTTTAAATTTATTTCGTGAATTTTCAGACTTTTATTTAACCGCATTTTTGTTCGTTAAATTATAAAATACGAATATATGTGGCGCATTTTAGAAACCGTTTTAAAACTTTCGAAATTTTCATTTTAAATTACTTCGGGGATTTTAAGAATATTTTGGCAAATTTTGAAACTATTTGTATTTGTAAATTTTTCATCTATTTGCTAAATGCGGTGCCAGGAATAGAAATAACGCTGCAAACATGATAAAATCCCCAAATTTTATTCCTTTCCTCCTCCTTATCCCTTCAGCCATACACTCTCTCCTTTTTATCTCTGTTCGCCGACTTCTCTCTCCCCAATCTCTCTCTCGCTCTTTGTCGTCTCTCCCTCCCTCCTCTCTCGATTTTCTCTATCCCTCCCTCTCTAATTTCTTCACCTCTCTCTTCCTGCTCTCTTTCATCATTTTTCCCCGTTTTTCTTTCGCCGGCTGTTTCCGGCCGCCGCTGCTTCGCCTTCCCGGTCCTAGTCGGAAGACCCAAGATTTGACGTTGGACTAGGAATGATCTAGTGATTAGATGTCGAGATTAACGAAGTTCCAATCGAAGGGCCTGAGTGTTGGGATCGTATCCAAAATGGGATAATAGTTTGACGTTAAAGCCAAACGTTCAAGTTGAACCAAAGTCAACCAGTAATAACGATTAAAGCTTATTGAGGCAAGTATTCCTGAACACTCTTTTAAAATACTGCGATTATTTCTTCGTTCCTATTCTAAGTTCAGAATAGTTATCTATTTTATATTTCGCTGCAATTATTCTTATTATGCATGTTCCTTTCATTATTATTCCTATATTTTCGATTGTTCTCTTGAGCAAATACCCATTCTTTCGGGTTATTTGCGAACCCTGAATTGGGATGTTTTCAAATCAAAATAATTTGACATCAAAACACTCGACGGGCTGGATGTTTACTGTAAGGGCCAGTGATGAGCTGGATCCTATGGGCCGGGAATGGACCGGACCCTTGGGAGATAATGCCTAGGTACCTGAATGGATCTATACGGTTGGGTATAGATCTACCCTGTATCCTGACTTATCAGTAAGGTATAAGTGTGAACTAGTGTCCAGTCTAATTTGTTGTTGATCGCCATTAACGGCATTTTCTCTCGAAACTTTTATGATTCCAAAACTGGACAAAACCCTGATTCAGGAGATGAATCTGGGAATCGCTTGTCACTTTTGGGTTTATTATTAAGGGCTGGTAACAACCAATGTTTATTCGCTCAACTCCTTCAAATAAATAGAATCGTTTAAAATGTGTTTAAAGCTTTTGTCCGGAAATTTTCCTTTGATATTGATATTTGAAACTCAAATTATATACTTGCTGGGCATTTTTGGCTCGCTCTTGCTTCGTAAATTCTTATTTCTTTCAGAAGCAGATAAGGATAAAAGTGAATAGCTTTCGTTAGACAATAGAGGTTAGAGAGATCTCCGCTGCGAGAGGACAAAGATTTTAGAAAAATAAGACAATGGCATTAGCCTAAAGGTATCTACACTAGTTTTGTAGTTGTTATGAATTATAGAAGGTTAGATTCTTGTTTCATACCATAACCTGTAAACGATCCGGAAGTAAGGGGTTATTTATTCATTATTTTATTTTATGTAAAGATTATTTAGTGACACCAAACCTTGACCCCGAATTTGGGTTGTTACACAGACTCTAGGCATATAATCGAGTATGAGCCGATAAAACTTCAGGCAGAGTTGTCTTATGTAGAGAATCCAATAAAAATTCTAGAAAAGAGAGAGAAAGTGATCAGGAATAAAGTTGTAAATTTAGTAAGAGTACTATAGAAAAACCCGAAGGTTGAAGTGTCAACCAGGGAGCTAGAAAGTGATATGCGAGAAAAGTACCTCATTTATTTGCTTAGAGGATTCTGGGGATAGAATCATTTTAAGGGGGAAAGATGTAATATATGGGATATATCGTGTAATTATTTTTATCAATAAATAAATATTATGTGATTATTATGTGATTTCTAATGAATTATCTGATGATTATTATTGGTATTGAGATATTTATATGTGATAAAGTTTGAGTATTTTAATTTCAATATGCCTAGAATAAAGTATAGATAATTGTGATATTTTTCTGGTAATTTTTAGGTTGTCATATGATTTTATAAAGGATTTACAGATTTAATAATTATTATTCCGAGTAATTATAAAACTATATTATATAACCGGGAATCATCCAACTTCAACCGTTTTTGCATTTTTACAACCCGAAACTCTTCGGAAAACTCCTTGCTAACCTAATCTGATTATTCTAAACGTTTTCTGTGTTTTGAATTTTTCAATCTGGAGTACGGTTTGACCCGTACGAGTCTTGGCGTAAAATTTTCGATACGATAGTCATTTTAATAGATCAATAAAACCCGTATTCTCGAGAGACGGGATATTTTTACATTATCTTCTCGTCGGGTATATTATAAGAAGCCCGATTTTGATAATTATCCAAAACTGGTATTAAATTGGATCATTTTTATAGTTACTTAGCGTCTAAGTAATCTATTTTCGGATCTAATATGATCCAATATGTATTAATATCCCATAAGTATAAATAGCATTTTTCTTATTTTATTTTATTCGGATAATCATAAACAAACAGTTAAAACAAATAATTTACAGAGAAAAACTTGAATATTCGTCGCGTTCTTCAGAATCAAACTTAAAAACGGAGGCGTTACCGAAATTGAAATCAAGTCTGTGAATAACCGAATCGAAGCTCTTGAAAAGTACTTTCATAATCCACCATCAATTTCAGTGCATAAATCAAGGGTATTTTCTTATTTAATTATTATATTCAAATTAATTTATGATTAATATATGAATTTTTTTTTGATTTTATTTGTATGATTTGATGATTGTATTTTGTAGATAATTTGTCATGATAATTTTGGTATAATATATGTTGAATTTGGAGTTCAATAACATATAGGAAATTGAGTTTGATTCTTAAAATAATTAAATTAGGGTTTATAGGTTTGAATGTTCTTAATTGATTTTTAGGTGTTTTTTATTCAATGGTTATTGATTTAAATAGATTACACCATTAAATAGATCGTGTAATAAGCAATTGAATGATGAAAGTGGCTTGAACGGAGGATAAGTATTTGAGCTCTGGCCAGAAAAGCTCCATAACGGCAACCATGGAGTCCTGGCCGGCAAGATAGAAGAGAAAGAGGGGTTGGTCAAATTTCGTTTTGACCCCCTGTTTTACAAAAAATTATATTTCAGTCCCTATTGTTTTAAAATATTTCAAAAAAAGGATTTATGTTTTATATAATTTCCAAAATAGTATTTTCTTTTTTATTTATTTTTCAGAAAATTGTTTTAATTATTTAAAATTTCAAATTTCATTATTTATTATTCTGAAATTAATTTTTAGTTCCAAAATAAATCTAAATTATTTAATATTAATTTTAGTTGATAATTAATTATTTAATTAGTTAATTAATTTAAATATTAATTTATTAATTTATTTAATTATTTCTAATTAATTTTAATTGATCATTTAATTAGATTTAATTTTTTCTTTTGATTTAAAAATTTCGAAAAATAGTTTTGAGCTTTAAAATATTATTTTAAATTATTTTAAAGGCTTGATAATTATTAGTAAATGATTTTAAAGTCAGATTTGGGTGTTCAGACCCTATTATTTAATTAGAAAATTATTCGTTGACCCGTTTTAATTCTGAAAAATGTTCAAAAATTTGTATTAAATATCTGGAAAATTATTTTAACCCCGAATCTTCTTTGAAAAATTATCTTGATCAAATATCTTACGTGCTATATGCTATGTGCTATATGTGATCAAATTGATGTATAATATGCTTCTATGTGCATTGTTTGATGGTTTTTATCGTAACTTTCAATCAGTAAGTCGGATTTGGGTGAAACGAGGGGTAGATAGAAGCTTGTAATGAATAGAACGAGATGAGAATAAGTATTAATAAATACATATGATGTCTAAAAGAGGAAGTGAGATGTAGAAAAGGAAAGAAAGTTATCAGTGAGTGAGAATTGATATATGTGTGCAAGTGAAGTGAAAGCGGATTGAGATAAGGAAAGTATTTCCGTTCATTCTTGTTATACTACAATTATTTCTTTAACCATCTTGATATGTATTGAGATAGTTCTATGTTATATTGCAAGAACTTTGAAGTATTTAACCCTAAACCCCGATTCTTATTATTGATCTTGAGCCGTAAACCTTATTCTTTGTAAACCATTGATTGTTGAATTCCCAGATATGAACCACACATATATGATACTACTCCATAAATACATATATAACGTATACATATCCCTGATATAGAATTGCTTAATATACAAACCTTCATACCTTGTATAACAGAAGACCAATCCTTGTAAACACTAAACCCTTGGTCTTCTACTTTCTGATTCTTTCCGTGGCTGGAAGCCAATATTTATATTTACCATGTTATACTTTCATAGTATTAAGAATCACCCTATGCTTCAAGATAAATGTTATTTATGATTCAGCTTATTGATTCATATTGTTTATCATGTTGATATTATAGAATTGGGTTGTTTTTAAAATATGGATCAAAATCGTGGTCGGACCAGATTCGTGGTCATGATAGGCCAATGTGTGCCTTGGATCCAGTATAAAGAGCAGAGTTATGAGCCTTGCTCGGGGTTAGTACGTGACTGATCAGTAGCCTAACCTTGGTTTTTAAAATAAAAAGTCAATATCCAATTTTAATCATTGCTTATCAGGAAACTTAATTCCTTATATCATTTTAATTGATCATTTTTTAATCTCAGTATTGTGATTATGACTTGCTGAGCTAGTTAGCTCACTCTTGCAAATTTGTTTATGTTCTTTTCCAGTTAAAAAGGAAACCGGTGGTAGCGAGGATCCCTAGACAAGTGTGCAAGCTAGGTTTTCAGGTTGAAATGGAATAAGCTAACATAAGATATTTTTCTTAGATTGTGTTGAAAGTTGTAAGACTGTTTTACTTTCATTTAAGATAAATAAATTGGAATTTGGTACTTTGTAATATAAATAAGGTTGTGGCTTGTGGGCATACTTTAAACTGCTGCGATCCATGGTTATGGTAAGTAGGGTCATTGCTATTGGGTATAATTCTAACTACACAGCAACAATGGGCAGTTATATATATAATAACAAGAACATAGCAAATAACCAACTAACGAAATAAAACACGAAGGCAATAACAAACTATAAAGACTGTAATTGATAAAGAAAGTAAAGAAAACTTATCTCTTATCGCTTTCCAAATTCTGATAAGAAGAAGAACACAACAGCTGAGTCGCCAAACCCTTTAAGAGGACTTGACTGTTCTTGAAGAGATTATTGCCCCCCACTTAAGCTGTGATGGAATGCAGCAATATCGCTTCCAGGATAAAACAGCAACAGATAAATCTGGTCACAGAACCAACAATGATCAACGGCGACTCGCACCTCAGTTTGCCCAAAAAACCTATGCAACTCATATATGTTTGCGAGGTAGGCACCGAGACTTGTATCATTTTAATCTCAAGTATACCTCTCAATATATAGGCATCTCAAGTTTCTCTTCTTCTATTTTACTCGATGAGGTACACCAAGTAACAAAACAGAAAAAGTAAACAAAATGGATTTTCTTTATTATTTATATTATATCCTGATTAATTAATATTAATATTACAAAATATATTCAGAGTATGATTAAAATAATCCTTACTCAATATATTTTATATTAATAATTAAATAATCAATATAAATAATTAAACTTGTAATAGAAAAGAAAAATATAAGAGTTCCCACTAGCACTAGGCCACACAAGCATTCCACTTATGCTAGTAGTTGTAAACAACACTAACACAAGATGCTATATAAACTCAATATCTTTCTTTTACAATACCAATGTGGGACAAAATCCCCATAACCCATTTCAAACAAGCAACTTTGTCTCAATATATTCATGGATACCACTAAGAAAATATCTTAGATCCAAATATGAAAGTTTAAGTCCTCATGTCAAGGAACAACCTCCAAGTGTTAGTTTCCGGAAATCATATCAAGAACATATATAAAATATGCCTCAAACTTTCCATTTTCTAACAATCCCCCACAAATCCATAATTAAATTGCATACCAGATTTTATCATGACTTGCTTTTCAGAGTCGGTACCCTCCCGGTTTTGAACCCTCCTAAGTCCTCTACTTCGATGGCTACCGGATACAGATGGAATGTTTCACCTTGAATCTTTATCCGTTGGGTGTAACCACACTCCATAGATGACGAAAAGTCAAAGGCTATGGTGCTAATCTACAGCTTTGAGACGTTAATGGTCATGTCTCGATCCTGTTCGTCGAATGTTTCGAGGAATAACCCTTTCCTCTAATTGCGACCACACAATTACATTCGCTTAGTTGGGCATCTCCAGAGATGTACTGCTATCATCTCATCAAATGACTTGACCCCATTCAGAGTTCAAATAACTCTTGCTAACTAGCAGTTCAAGTACCTCTTAAGGTTTATAGGGAATAGACTCAGATACATAAGTATCTAAATATATATGGTAGAGGTACTACCAATTCATCCTTACAACTTGTTATTACCACATTGAATACACTTCGAGGGATCTCCTCTCAGGTGTATTGGGTTCCCGCTGTTGATGAATTATGATGGGTTACCAGTCCCATCCCCAACCCCGGCTTAAGGACTATAGCATGCTCAATCCCTTTAGTCAGCAGATCAGCTATATTATCCTGAGTTCCTATGAACTCTATAGCAATAATCCTATCAGACACAAGACCCCTTATAGACTTTAGTCTAACTTGGATGTGTCTCTTTGTTTTAGCATCATACTTTACACTTCTGACTTTGTCGATAGTTGTACGGCTATCACAATGAACAGAAATGGCAGGAAGCGGCTTGCTTACTACAGGTAACATACTCATGAGTCCATGTAACCATTCAACCTCCGTCCCCGTGGCATCAAGTGCACACAACTCAGCCTCAAAAGTAGATCGAGTAATCAAAGTCTGTCTAGAAGACTTTCAGGACACTACTCCACCCGCAAGGGTAAACATATATCCAGTTACTCCATTGGATCCAGATTTCTTAGCTATCCAACTTGCATCACTGTACCCCTCGAGTATCCCTGGAAATCTCCGGTAATGCAAGCCAAGGGAAATAGTTACCTTCAGATATCTAAGAACTCTATCCAGTGCTTCCCAATGAGTCTTGTTTGGACAGCTTGTATATCTAGCAAACTTAGACACATAATAAGAAATATCTGGCCTAGTCACATTAGCAATATATTGCAAACTCCTAATAATCTAAGAATACCTTATCTGAGACACAGGAACTCCTGAACTATTCTTGATTAAGGCCACTTTTGAATCATATGGTGTACTAGTGATTCTACAATTTGAATAACCATACTTCTCAAGTATAGATTTCTCTATATAATGAGACTGTGACAAAGTTATTCCATCAGTTGACTGAGTCAACTTGATCCCAAGAATCACACTAACTTCACCCATATCCTTCATCTCAAAGTGCATCTTCAAGAAACTCTTTATCTCGTTAATAATCTCAATATTGGTTCCAAACAACAAGATATCATCTACATACAAACACGCAATCACACAACCATTACCTCTAACCTTATAGTAGACACACTTATCACTTTCATTAACTAAAAAATTTGAAGTCTAAAATAGTTTCATCAAACTTTTTATGCCAGTCTATAGGTGCTTTTTTAAGGCCATAGATGGACTTGACTAGTCTACATACTTTCCTCTCATTACCAGAAGCAATAAATCCCTCAGGCTGATCCATATAAATCACTTCTTCAAGGTCACCATGAAGAAAGGCTGTCTTTACATCCATTTGATGGATGATAAGACCATGTACAGAAGCCAATGCAATAAGCATTCTGATTGTTGTCATTCGGGCAACTGGAGAATATGTATCAAAATAATCAATGCCTTCCCTTTGCCTAAAGCCCTTAGCAACTAGCCTAGCCTTGTACTTATTTATTGAGCCATCAGGGTTTAGCTTCCTCTTGAAGATCCATTTACATCCAATAGTAGAACACCCTGGAGGGAGATCAACTAACTCCCATGTTCCGTTTGAAACAATTGAGTCAATTTCACTCTTTACAGCGCCTTTCCAATGCCTTGACTCCGAAGAATCCTTCACTTGACAGAAAGTTAAAGGCTCATCCTCGACATTGTAAGTGATAAAGTCACTTCCAAAGTCCTTGACTACCTTAGCACGCTTACTCCTTCTAGGTTCCTCTACTTTGTTAGGAGTAGAGCTACTACCAGGATCCACCCCCACATTTGTCATCTTTTCCACATGATTAGGAATAGAACTTGATGTGTGAGTGGGATCATCCTCAGAATTACCCAAAGATATACCCGTCTTCATTGGGAATACTTCCTCAAAGAAAGTTGCATCACGAAACTCAACTATCGTATTCGCCACAATACCATCTATGTCAGATTTTAATACTAAAAAATCTCATAGCAGTTGTGGTTTCAAGATAGCCCAGAAAGATACAATCAACAGTTTTCGAACCCAGTTTCTTTCTCTTCTGTTCAGGGACAAGCACCTTAGAAAGGCACCCCCACATATGAAGATAACTCAAACTTGTCCTACGCTTTCTCCATAATTCATATGGTGTCTTGTCCATATGTTTCAGAGGGACTCTATTCAGAATATGGCAAGCCGTATTCAGAGCCTCTCCCCACATTTACTTAGGCAACCCATAATTATTTAGCATACTGTTAATCATGTCTTTAAAAGTTCTGTTCTTTCGTTCTGCCACCCATTAGACTCAGGTGTGTATGGTGGAGTAACCTCATGAACTATACCATTGTTTGCGCAAAATTCATTAAACAAGGTACTCGTATACTCACCACCTCTATCAGACCTCAAACGTTTAAGTACTTTGCCAATTTGTATTTCAGCTTCATTTTTATACATAATGAATTTATCTAGTGCTTCATTCTTATGTTTAAGCAAATAAACATAACAATATCTACTACAATCATCTATAAAGGTCATGAAATATCTACAGTGATCCTTGGTCAACACACCACCAAATTCACATATGTCTGAGTGCACTAAATCTAATAAGTCTGAATCCCTAACAACATTGTGAAAAGGTTTCCTTGTTTGTTTAGTAGTTACACACACTTGACATTTAGATTTCTTATTAGTGGCGTACTTTGGAATCAATTCTAAATTCAACATATTATTTAGAGCACCAAGATTTAAATGACCAAGTCGTAAGTGCCACAAATCAGATGATTCTATACAATTAACAGAAGGTGAAACACTATCATTAATAAAACCACCCAAAACGGGTTCAACATTTATTAAAAACAAACCATCAGACAAGTAACCCTTGCCAAAGAATGTACCAGTATGAGTAATAACTACTTTATTACACTTCAAAGAAAGTTCAAAGCCGTTTTTAACTAAACAACTTCCACTTATAATATTTCTACGAATAGAGGGAACATGATACACTCTAGTGAGAAATAGAATCCGCCCAGAAGCAAACTTCAGGTCCAAGTTTCCTATTCCAAGCACTTGTGCAGCACTAGCATTCCCGATCGTCACTGTCACTCCATGACTCTATTGATAAGATACAAAAAAGCTAATATCAGCAAAAATATGTACATTAGCTCTAGTATCAATCAACCACTCATGTGACAGATAAGTGGAAAGTAGTACAGGGTTGAAAGTAACATACCCGTCATCGGTTCCAGAGGCAACAACCTCACCAATGACTATATTAGCTACTGGCCCACTCGTGGTTCCAAGTCCAAGCACAGTATTTGCTTGAGCTACCACTCCAGCTTTCTTAGCTTTCTTACTTGGACAGTCCTTGCTCCAATGACCAACCCGTCCACAAGATCAACATGGCTTGTTCGCCATTGGTTTCTTAGCCTTGTTATTGTCAGGTTTAGTGTTAGCCTTCTTAGTGACTACCTTTCTTTTTTGTCCTATAGTCACTACATTTACCTTCGAGCTCCCATATTTCACAGGCAACACATGTCCCTATTTGGACTTGTGCTGCTCCCGTACTGAGATGTCCAACATCAAGTTAGTCCATGTGATCTCTCCTTTCTGACTTTTCAGGGAGAAAGCAAACTCTTCCCAAGACTTAGGGAGCTTTTCAATCACAGACATCACTCGAAACTTCTCAAGCAAGACCATACCGGACTCACCCAAATCATGAACTAACATCTCAAACTCATGAACCTGTTCAGTCATGGATTTTCCATCCACCAGCTTAAAATCAAGAAACCTAGCCACAGAATACTTCTCAAATCCTTGAGAATCAGTATTATGGGTTTGGTCCAGCTTATCCCATAAGACTTTAGCAGTATAGGCATCTGATGAATAAACATCAAACAAGGTGTTCTCCAAGGATGCCAAAATTGGCTGCCCTAGCCACCCCATCCTTCTCAGCCCATAAAGCATAAACCTTAACAGATTCAGCTTTCTCTTGATCCAACCCAGGAGGATCATACTATACCACTAACAATAGACCCTTAACCGTTAACTAGAGCTTCGTCTTTTTCTGCCAAAGAGAAAAAGAAGCTCCACACTACAAGAAAACTGTCAATAGACATCACACATTAGACATCGGTTAGGTTTGCCACTGATGTTAAAAGAATTTATAACATCACCCCGTGTTTTTATGATGTTATTGTCATTCGAAGACATCGCTTATTTTAAAACCGATGTCTAAAATTACATGAAAAAATTTTATTTCGCGCTCAGCTTTTTAATTTCCCCCTTAGTCAAAATTTCTTACAATTATCCCAAAATTTTACCCCGCCCATGAGCCAATATCTTGGTTCCCCTATTTCCCTCTTGAAAATTTCACTCATCTCTCCTCACTAAACACTCCTCTACCCCGCTCACTTTCACCTCGACCATCTCACCATCTGTGTTCATCATCTCGACTCAACTAAAGTTTGGTTGTTAAGATTTGTAAGCTTATCTCATCTCTAGTCTCAAAATCTTACTAGTCTTCTCTTCATGAAGACAAATTTTTAAAATTGGGGTCTTTTTAAATCGAAACCCTAATTTTTTAAATTGGGGTTTTTTCAAATCCAAATCCCTATGGTGCTTTCATTTAATTCAATGTATTTTCAAGTTATTAATTCTTTTCAATTCGTTGTATATATACATGGCCTTTTTTGTATACGGTTCTGGATTTAATCTCTGGTATTCACTTGTTTAAGGTTGGATTGAAAGTAGGATTGTGTTATTTATTGGTTTATATTTTTATGTTTATATGTTTTTAATTGTACTTGGTTCACATATAATATTTTTATTGATTTTAACTAATGATTTTATAATTTGTACATTATTGTGATTTAGTTGTAATGTTAGTTGAATTTTTTGAGAATTGTGTGCGTAGGACTTTCTCTGAAGACGCAGGAGCTTACAACTCTATTCATAGCTGTTAGACTGGGTTGTAGTTGTTACATGGAAGGGGATATGTACTTATATTTATAGGGTACTTGGTTTTTAGTTTCTTGTTGGATCTATCTCAATCTCTTTTAATATGGATTTTGTTAACAGGATTGGTGGTTCCGGCATGGACCTCAGAAGCAAAGCAAGGGTATTGCATTATATTCCTAAATATTAAATTTGTTATTGTTTCTTCTGTGATTATGATTTTCATTTGCATGATTGCCTAAATGGGTGTATAATGAAATTATGATGTATCTAGCACCAGACAAGCTCCTGGGGAAGATAGTGAAGTAATTTTGCAGTAAGTTATTCCCCAACATTTTTTATTTGATTTGATCTATAAGCAGTAATAGCGATTCATTGTTTATTTGTTTGTGTTCTAATAATGAAACAGCCGTCCATAGAAGATAGAATGGGAAACAAAACATATGTGGTGTTATGGTGATGTTTTACTCTGATTGGAAGCGGGTTTGTAAGTGGTAAGAGTAGTGATTCATTGTGCCTTTTGGCCATTATTCTCAAGCAACAGACCAAGAATGATAATTTTTTCCTACACCTAGGTAAAATATGTGCATAGTGTTAGCATCTACTTTCCTTCCCAATTATATATCAAGTATGAAGTATGTGAATTTGTTGATACTAAAATTTCTACTTTTGGATTACATTATTATGAAGTATGAAGTATGAAGGCTACAAAAAACGTTTCTGAAGTACACACGATTCCCTGGTATTTAATGTCTTGTTTTACATTATTATTTTATTTAAAATATATATTCCCTAGTAAGGGGAAGGGTAGTATGCTGAACTGGTATTTTGGCCAAAGTTTGCCTACAAACTAGCACTGGTGGTGATTCTTCTCACGTCAGAAGTTGTACAATTTGAAGGTGAGCACAGCTTATGTGGCATAGTAGTTCCGGTCTACCGTGCCATATATTTATATTTTAAATGTGGCATGTTTGGATAAGAATACAGCTTCAGGAGAAACATATCATGTACGTCATATAGGCTTCGGTACAAAGTTGTATCAACTTTAAGTTAGCAGCTTATTAATGCGAATGTGTTTGGTCTGCAGGTTCGCTTGGTTGCGGATAAGGAGAAAAATAAACCCAGAGGCCCATGTTAAATTTTTTTATTAGGGTAAGGTTCAAAATTGAGCAAAACAGAGGTGCTGCGTGAGACTACTTCTATACCAAAGGTGAGCTTACTATATCTATTCATAAAGCACAGGTTCATATTGATCTTTTAATAATTCAATTTGTTCCTAGATTATATACTCTTTTAGTCTAAATTATTTTTGAGCTGGAAAATGTTTCTGGGGAGTATCTAAATCTTTTACCTTTGTTATTTTTTTGGTTAAGGTTTCCTCGGAGGGATTCTCCTTGACAGAAACTGTACAAGCTAAACTCTGGTCAAAATTTTATTGGCCAGTTTAGCAAAATGATTTTGTTGTTCTTGAAGAACCTCATCTCTAAAGTGCTAAAGGTTTGAGCTATGCATATTCTACACCAGATTCTGAAATCAATTAAAGTTTCAACTACCTATAACTATAAGCTATATTAGTGCATTATGTATCTATATATGTAATTCTGTAGGTTTATCGCAATAACCATGCAAGTGATGTCGCCTTTGTTAGTATGTAGGCCTAGACTACGACCATTACATGCATGCAGAGAAAGAAATATGATGACATAAACAATATAAGACATGCTGAATGATGATTGTGAAAGACTGTTTGCAGGTTGAGGTTTGTGAACTACTGCAAGCTTTCTATATGAAGGGGTCTTTTATCTTTTGATACATGATGTGTAAGGGGGGATGGTGACTAATTATTGGGTTATGATTTGACCATATATTATAGCAGTAACTTAGCTCTGCCATGTTTGCAGTCTCTTTGTTTTTAACTAGCTTTGGTGTGAAGGGAGAGCTAGAGGTAGACAAAAATGTTTCTCTGATCACATTATAGATATATATTGCACAGCCACTAGTTCGTACAATATCAAATACATGCAAAGCCTTCTGTTCAATGACCTCCATCAGCTGCTGCTCTGTCTTCCCTTGAAATCCATCTAGCTACATAGATAGCTAGACTTCCTACTATTGCATATTTTCATTTTTTCATAATGCATGCCTTTTTGTCCAGATGCCCTGCACAAGGAATGGTACCAGACCAGTTGCTTATTAGTACATTTTGGGTCTTATGAAACTACCTTTTTGTTAATACTAACTCAAACTAAAAACAGTTGTTTCTTGCATGAAAATGTGGCATGTAAAAAATAAGTTAAAATTGGTTTGAAGAAAAGAAATGCAACAGGGAGTGTAAACTGGAATACAAAGGTTTCTTATGATCTTGACAACTGGAATCATGTTGATCGCTTCCATTTCAATGATCAGGTAATACGGTTTTGTTGATGTTTGTGTTATTACTAATCGTTATATGTCAGCGATAGTCAATTAAGACGTGTTATATGCCAGGGATTAGTCAATTAAGACAACTGGAATCATGTCTTGAATGCAGGTGGCAGCAAAGATGTGGAGATTCTTCTGTGTACCGTGGTTATAAAAACTGACTTGATACCTTTTGGAATTGGAATAGTAGGTGCAGTGTCTATTTCATACACCCCACACCTTAGTTCTATTCACGTTTCTGTGTGCCTGTAAATTTAAATTATATTTAACTGAAAATAACCAATGTTTTTTTAACTATTTTGAATAAGCATCAACAGCTTTTTAGTCCTTTTTATGTGCAATTGGTATATATATTAAATTATATTTTTTGATTAACTGTAGTGTTCCTCCACTGAAAATGGCACCCAGACCGAGAATGATACATCGAACATGACAGTGAGTCTGCAAATGGTATATATGTGATTGCATATTATGTGGAACATTTCTGTTAAATAACCATATTGGTGTCTCGATACCATGGCGATATGGTGTGTCAATATAATTTAAATGGAACTTGATCGGATATATTCATAGTGAATGAGGAAATTGGACTGTTATAGTGTTACTGAGAAACAAGAAAAATGGTACACCCTTGCTGCTAACTGTTTTATTTAAAGCTATCTCAAACAGAATTAGCCCTAGTAATATGAACCTTGTCGGTAATAATTACGAGTTATTCAGGATATGGTTGTTAATGCAATTTTAATGTATATATATCCCTTTGTTTCCAATTTAAAATATCTCTTGCTAGTCTGTACTTGAATTCATATTTTTTTTATGTTGTTGCAGAATAAGAAGATAAACCGTGATGATTTTGTGAAAAGACTGAGGATTATTGTTGGAGATGCATTACTGAGGTTAGCAATTCTAAAGTATTTAAGCATATTCGCTGGAGATGCATTGCTGGAGATCCATTGCTGGCTTTCAGATTTGGCAATGTTTAAAGTGAGTTCTAAGAGACACATAGGGCATGTATATCCTACCGGCCACTGTACGGTTACGGCGCTTGTTTACTTATTTATTTATTTTAGCGTGAAAGCTAATTTTTTTAGGGTATCCATTTGAGTAATAAAATATTCAATGTAAAATGCTCTTTATTTTGATGATGATAATAGACAGACTATGTATTTAAGCATGCATTCAAATCCTATTATTTCCTTAGTCTACCTGATTGCAAGATCCATATATTTGATGTATGCTAGTTACAAAAGCAATTGGACATCACTTTTAAAGAAGAAAAGTTGATGCCAAAAAAGTTAATGTACATCATTTTAAGGTAAAAAAATTGATGTCAAAGAAATCCAGGTTCAAGTCTAAATGAAACATAGAAATCACTTTGTTTAAGATAAAATTGATGTCTATGTGACAGTATACACATCACTTTTAACCAAAAAATACTGATGTCAAACAACACAATGTACATCAGTTTCAGACAAACAACTGTTGTCAAAGACTAACATATTCAAATCTAAATGAAACATAGACATCACTTTATTCAAGAAAATACTGATGTTTATATGTTAAAATAGACATCACCTTTCAGTGAAGAATCAAATGTTTAATACACCATTTTACATCACCCATATGAAAATTTTTGATGTCTTTGTGACAAAAAACATAGCTCATTATATGTTTAATCTGTTTTAATAGGTGTTATTTAGTTATTAAATAATTTATTTATAACATTTTTTGTAAAAAAAAATACATGGACATCAGTTTTTTAACCAAAATCGATGTCTAAGCTTGCATAGACATCGGGTATCCACCGATGTCTAGAATAGACATCACCGACATCAACATCGGTTGGTTAACAGCATAGACATCGGCCAAAAACCGATGTCTATGGACTTTTTTCTTGTAGTGCCACCACTAAATTTATTAGGCATACCCGATAAATCAGTTGGATGGGGAAAATGATACGTGGTCCAGTCAATGGTAGTAGTACCACCAGAACCAAAACCAGTCTCAACAATTTTAGGAACATCAGCAGTTTCGTTAACCATCTTGCTAATTAATATATAACACAGATAATCTCTTCAAGATTGATGGGTATAATTCTAACTACACAGCAACAATGGGCAGTTATATATATAATAACAAGAACATGGCAAATAACCAACTAACGAAATAAAACATGAAGGCAATAACAAACTATAAAGACTGTAATTGACATAAAAAGTAAAGAAAACTTATCTCTTATCGCTTTCCAAATTCTGATAAGAAAAAGAACACAACAGCTGAGTCGTCAAACCCTTCAAGAGGACTTGACTGTTCTTGAAGAGATTATTGCCCCCCACTTAAGCTGTGATGGAATGCAGCAATATCGTTTCCAGAATAAAACAGCAACAGATCAATCTGGCCACAGAACCAACAATGATCAACGGCGACTCGCACCTCAGTTTGCCCAAAAAACCTATGCAACTCATATATGGTTGCGAGGTAGGCACCGAGACTTGTATCATTTTAATCTCAAGTATACCTCTCAATATATAGGCATCTCAAGTTGCTCTTCTTCTATTTTACTTGATGTGGTACACCAAGTAACAAAACAGAAAAAATAAACAAAATGGGTTTTCCTTATTATTTATATTATATCCTGATTAATTAATATTAATATTACAAAATATATTCAGAGTATGATTAAAATAATTCTTACTTAATATATTTTATATTAATAATTAAATAATAAATATAAATAATTAAACTTGTTATAGAAAAGAATAATATAAGAGTTCCCACTAGCACTAGGCCACACAAGCATTGCACTTATGCTAGTAGTTGTAAATAACATTAACACAAGATGCTATATAAACTCAATATCTTTCTTTTACAATACCAATGTGGGACAAAATCCCCATAACCCATTTCAAACAAGAAACTTTGTCTCAATATATTCATGAATTCTACTAAGAAAATATCTTAGATCCAAATATGAAAATTTAAGTCCTCATGTCAAGGAACAACCTCCAAGTGTTAGTTTCCGGAAATCATATCAAGAACATATATAAAATATGCCTCAAACTTTCCATTTTCTAACAATTGTATATATATTATCTTCATAAACAGGTATATATATGGTGTTTGTGTGTGTTGTGGACCCCAAACTTCTGACCCGGGTTTGGAGGGCGCCTCAACACAACCCATACTTATCGAAATTCTCCTAGCTGAACATTGATATGAAAAGCAAGATCAATATGTAATACAATGTAAAGATATGTTAACGAAATTTTAAATTGTAGTAAGCTGTTATGATATTTTCAATGTTGCTATTTATTTAACTATAAATGTTGGATTTTATAAGAATGTCAAATTTATTGCATTTAAATGGCTCTTTCATATTAGTTTCGTTACTTCAGTTATTATTTATTTGATCACATCTTGAATAAAGCATGAAGACAAGTACTTAACAAAGAATGATCAGAATTTCATTATATGCCAGTTTCAATTGATCTAACATTTCACTATTTTCTAATCTTAATTAGAGTTTACTATGTCTTACTAACCCAATTGTGGCTAAATGTAACATTTCTGCCCTAATATAACATAAATAACGTACAAGATTAAAGGAACTAAACCATGTAAGGGGGGAATTATTTTCCTGAAACAATAATCTTTAATAATTATTATAAATAATAATCATTTTGCTCTATTAACATATTTCTAGATAAAAGAAGTTTTTTGGAAGCATGGTACTTATAATATTATGATGTGGACTGAACTCAAATCATTGGACTTATATTTTAATTAAATCGTTGATTATTATGTTAAATATTTTAAGACTCACAGTAAAAAATATAAATAATAAAGACCTTCATAATTTTGTAATCCTAATAAAAACATTTTCATATAATAATATTTCTATAATGAGATGCGAGATGGCGCCATGAAGAGCCGTTGAGTAACATATATTATATAATAAATAATATTAAATTATGTTTTTGTAAATTAAATCAATAATTGTTAATAAAATTTAAAATAATAATCATTTTGCTCTAAAACTTTTTTATAGATAAAACAAGTTTATCTGTGAATGATAGTACTTATAAAATCTACCGTGGATCAAATTGAAATTATTGTATTTCATTTTAAATTACAATTTCTTACGAGTAGAAAAATATCTCTATTATAAGATTTTAGAAAAGTATGCACAGAAATCGAGTATGAAGTTTGGAACTATTATATCAAGTTATATTTTATATTGATCAAAATATGATCTGATTGCTTATAATTAAAAAATTGAAGTAAAAGTTTGAGTTATTAATGACAAAGTGTTACTACTAACTAAACCGTTGATTACGTAATTATATATTTTTGAAAGACAACTTGATAAGGAAATTTTTATAGTAAATACTTTAATATTTTAATAGTAGTAATAAAAATAATTTAATATCATATTTTTTTCTCTAATGAAATGCGAGACGGCGCCGTGAGGGGGCGTCTAGTAACTTATATTTTTTAATATGTCAAGTGATATTAAAAATTTATGAAAATTATAGCTATCACATTTTAAAAAGACGGTCGAGCCAAATTTTCGCATTGAGAGTGAAATTTAAACAAAGTATTTGAAGGTGACTTATAAGTGGCCCAATGAATGTAAGCATTGTGCTACACAACTCACACTCTTCAAAATTCTCCTAAATAATATTAGAGATTAAGTATGTTAGATATTTCAATATTTTAACAATTTGATTTTTGAAGTGACTATGTTAGAATGTTGGGCTGTGTTAGGATGTAGCGAAATTAAGAAGCGTTGAATAAATTTTTTGGGTAGCACAGTATTAATAATATTATGATACGGACTCAAGTTATTGGACTTAAATTTTTTATTAAATCGTTGATTACTAAATTAAATTTTTTTAAGACTCACGATAGAAAATTTAAATAATAAGACCTTCATAATTCTCTAATCCTAATAAAAACATTTCCATAAATTATTGTTTTTATAATGAGATGCGAGACGGCGCCGTGAGGCACCATTGATTAACATATATTATATAATAGATTATATTAAATTATGTTTTTGTAAATTAAATCAATAACTATTCAATGAAGTTTTAAATTATAATCATTTTGCTCCGAAATCCTTTTCAAGATAAAACATGTTTTTTAGGAATATAATGTTACTTATAAGAATATGAGGCGACCAAACTGAAATTTTTAGATTTTATTTTAAATTATAATTTCTTATGAGTAATAAAAAACTCTGAAAACCATACCGTTTAAAAAAATATGCCCAGAAATAGATTATCATATAGTGTTTGGAATTATTTTATAGAGTTATGTTTTATGTTTATAAAAATAAGATTCGATCATTTTATATTAAAAATAGCTTAAAATTTTTTTAGTTTCTTATCAAAAAAATTCACTACTAACTAAATTGTTAATTACAAAGTTATATATTTTTGAAATACAGTCTGATACATAAATTTAAATAGTAAAGAATTTCATATTTTTATAGTAGTAGTAAAAATATTTTCATATCATAATTTTCTATAATGAAATGCGACTAAGGTATATTATATAATCAGGTCAAGTAAAATTACAAATTTGTAAAAATTATGGCTATTAGTTTGTGATAAGACTATTGAGTCTACATAACTCAAACATGTGAAATTTATACCAAACATGTGAAGATGGGCTCATATGCGGCGCACTGAATTTCAGCATTGTGCTACATAACTCATTCTCTTCAAACTTCTTTAAAAAAGTAATATATATTAAATATGTTCGATATTACAATATTTTTATAATTAGATTGTTGAAGTGGGTGTATGGGAATGCAGGGTTGTGGTAATGACTTTTGAAGAATTCTTATTTAATGAATGCAAGATTCACCATAATCTTAAAAGTAAGATTATTATGTAAGATAATGCAATGATGTGTTAATAAATTTTAGATTGTAGGAGGCTATTATAATATTTCCAATATTATTATTTATTTTAATATATATGTTGGTTTTTATAAGAATCTCAAATGTATTCCGTTTAAATGGTCATGTCTTATTAGTTTTATTATTTCGATTAAAAGTGATTTGATTACATTTTGAATTAACTATTAGAATACGTACTTCATAAACAGTTATCAGAGTTTACATAATATGCCAGATTCGATTGAACTAACATTTGGAATATGACCACCTCCATCAAACTCTGCATATCAAAGAGAGTGTATAAAATTATTCCGCCTCTTTTCATGCATAATTTTCTATTTTTCAGATGGCATGACTTATATGTAAGATATGCGAAGACCTTTACGTGTTAAGCAAGATTCGTGATTACATGTACATCACTTGCTAATTCTCCTAAGGTCATTTTTATGATAATATTTTGATATATGGCCATTAAAAACTAAGTTCACATTTTTTTAAAAACATTTGAGTCGGGAATCCTTGCATTTATGTTGAAGTTTTACCAAACAATAATGGTTGTAGTTTTACATGCATATTATGACGATATCTTATATTTTTTACGTGCATCTGTATGTTTTTTGTTATCCACTAATATAATTAAAAAGGTGGTCATTTTTTTATGTTTGTAAAATATCGGATAATAAACATGCATAGCGTTGACAAAGGTGTCTAGTACTAATCGAATAGATGCACTCTTGAAATATGCCATTAATTGATATTTTCAAGTTTTCGTTAGAGTTTTAATTGAAGTTTAGCTTCAACCATGTGAATAAATTTTAGATTCAAATTACAATTTAGATTAATTTTATATGCTCAAATCAATTTTGAGAACTTGAATATATCAATAAAAAATATTTAGATAATTTAGGATTTATTAGGTTTAAGTTGATAATTCTACAGTTAGGTTATCATAAGTTTCATTTGTTAAAACCTACTGGTGATATAAAATTTAAAAATATAAAATACAAAGTTCTAATGAGTTTTTAATATGAACATACAAGTATAAAATCAAAAATATAAGAAACTAAATTAAATTTCATTTTTTTAATTTTTTGTGAAATTACTTGTAATTTGTTTGTACAAATTTTTTATAAAAATACAAATATGTATTTAATAAGTAATTATATTTTTATTTTTTATATTCACACTATACCATAAAACGCCTATTATAATATTAAAAAAATGTTGCAGTAGGGGATAAATATGTTGCTCTTGCCCCATTTATAAGCTAAGGTAATATTTTATTAAAGATAATTTTTTCAATGTTGCCTTAGGGGTCTAAGGTAACATCTCTAGTACCTAAGGCAACATCACATTTTATGTTACTATAGGTTGCTAATGCAACTAAAGGAGAGATCAGTTGTAACTTAATTTTTATATTACCTTAGAGTTTTAAATTTTTTTAAAAAGTGGTCCCCCACAGTGGGACCCACTAGCTGACGTGGAAAGTGGGCCCATAGAACCTAATGTAACACTTTGAAAAGCTGGTGTAATATTATAACTAGCCTAATGAAACGTTTTAAACATACTATAGGAACAATTTATGAGGCTATTGTAACACTTTAGCACAAAAAAATTGAAATGCTTATTCTATAAATTGAAGAATCCTAATTATACAATTTCATAACTATAAAATAATGCATCCAACCCAAACATTAAACATTCAAATCTATAACCAAATTAAACGTCCAAACTAACTATAAACTAGTTCACATTTTAACTTAACAACCAAAGATTATAAATTTTAGAAAGTAGTACTAGAAGCTAATGCTTGAATTTACTTCACTTTCTCCTCGACTCCACCATCTGGGCCTTTCCCTTTTATTCACGCGAATCTTTCTCTTGTAAATTTTCTTTGTTCCGTGAAATATTAACTAAGTTATTTGCAAGAAAGAAATCGAACTAGCAAATAATAGTAAACATAGCTAATTAAACCAACTAATTTACAAACTACAACCATCTCAAGTTTACAACCTCAAAAATAACAGTAGATATAACTAATTAAACCAACTTATTTAATATCCCAAAACTTAAACAAGGAAAATTTCCATATAATACTTAAACAAGGAAAATTTCAACAGCTTTCACTTAACTCTCAGATGTACTAGATGCATCAGCAACAATCTAATCAACTCAACATGCATCAAGTACAACAGAAGAAGTAGCAATCCCAGTCATCGTGGAATGAAAGTACAAACACAAAGCATGAATTTGGTTATAAGGTTTCGGCAGATTAGGGATGTTTAAGCTTGATACAGTTACTTGTCTATTATGTCTGGTTGTCATGATTCATTTTTCAATATTGCATTCATTCTTTAGTGTTGCTTCACAACAAAATAGATGCAGTATCTACCGGACAAGAATCTCATTCTTCTTGCAGGTTCAGCCTAAATGCTAGTGACATACACAAGTATTAAATATTTACATATTTTAATTGATCTGCTATACTGTACTGGATATATTACATGTTCTATTAAGATTTAGAAAACTCATATAGTAAACTCCCTTAATTTGATCCTGAGGTACATTTAGATATCTCTCAGTTACAAAAGGCCATCTAATAAGATGCACATACAATTTTACTACTTAACAAATTATTTAGTTTCTCAGTGATAAACTTTAAAAGAATCTTAATTGCCACTTGTACACGATTAAAAAGACGATTTATGTAGACTGACCTTAGTGACCGCGTTTTGCTGTATTCTCTCATGTTCACTCTGTAAGAGGATATCATGTTAAATCTAAACGAAGATCCCGTAAAACAGACTCAAATAGGGGAAATCATTTCCATGTCGTAAACAACAAACCTGAGACGTTAAGGGGTAGAGAAACAACACTGCAAGAACTGGCTTGGGTACCATTTCTAGGAGTTCTTCATCTAAACCATACACATCATAGCACCCTCACTCTTTCTCACTGACACCAAGAGTCCAGATAAACTATATTAATAGAAATTTTTGTGAACAGATGAAGCAATTTGCAAATTTTGTGCCTCCTGCACTAGTCAAATGTTGCATTTATGAGAAGTGCCATGGTGAATCTCCATGCATAAATAAAAAATTAATGTAACTAAATATCAGTTTCGCTTTATCATCCAAATAATATTATAATCCCACATACTCTGTATCATGAAGGTTTGCCTGATGCCTTTCAACATAATATATAAAGAAAATCTCATACACAATCCTTTAATTTGTAGAAGATTACCCAATTCCCTGCTACCATCAATACTACTGCCATGCTTCCACTATAATCAGTACATAAATCAACATCTAATCACATTCCACAGAAAGAATTGAAGTACTGCCAAGTGTCAACGGTGACCAATTAAAAATATTATTTAAATTGACACACTAATATTGCAACAAAAACTATAGTAGAGGACAAATGTATACAAGATTTATGTAATCTATTATTATGTTTTTACGTCCCAAATCATAGCACTCTTATTTAATCCCACCATAGACGATGATTGGGAGACTTCCAATAATAAAACTAAAAGAGAAAACAGTGCATAGAAATGAAGAGAACACTCCCTGTTCAGTCGATAACTTGTGGTAAGTTATCACTCCTTGTTTTAAGATAGGTGACTGTTCACTCGACGAGAAGGCGAGACCCGCTTCTGGTAGTCTCTGAACTCTCAGCTTGAGAGGCCAAGTACTCAAGCGCAACGACAATATCGCCAATGAGAGGATGGAATATTGGTTAATCCTAAATTTGGCTTCCTAGGAATCAGAATCCAACTCTCTGAAAAGATAGTAACAGAACAAGCAATCACAATTAAGTAACCAAATTTCAATAAACATATAATATAGCTAAAATGTCAACCTAACAAACCTCTTCTGTGACAGCCTCAACTCCGGGGTCAGGAGTTGACGTCATCAACAACAATAATAATGAACACTATATAATCCAAATCACTAGTTATCCATAACCCCGACCCCTTTACCAAGACCTAGCATGCTCTGTAAAACAAAATCAACTGTCGTGTGCTGTGCATAAAACCATAGTTCAATTTTAGCATGCTATTTTCATTTTCAAACCTTCCGTTCCATTACAGGAACCATAAAACCATCTGTCCCGTTACGGGGACCTAAAGCCATTTGTTCCATTACTGGAATCACAAAATCACAATCAGATATGTATTGGATGTTATCTAGGGACGGCTGATCAGGCCTCCACATAAATTATCTAGGATAGTTGGCCGGGCTATCACACAAAATATCTAAGAAAGCTGATCGAGCTTTCACACAAAATCACCGGATCCGCAGAGACTAGCTAGGTCTCTAATTATCTATGCTGGACTAATCGGTTATGTAATGCGTGCAACCGAATTAGCCACTTACGCAACGTTATCCAATATCTGATTCGTTTTATCCAGTTTTAAAATCACTTTTACCTATCTCTTGTTAAAATCAATTCTGTCACAGCACTTGGCTTAAAACGTTTCTATTCTATTATGAGATTAAAACATTAGCTATTCACATATATTGAACCATAAAAGAATGGTCAGGGGTACTTGCCTTGCAGAGTTTTACCACTATTACCGATCGACCTTGGACTAACTTGGACACTTGGCTTTATCGCCTTACTATCAGACTATCCTGGATCTGACTTCAACGTTCGGGTCCTTCGCTTGGAACCTCGCTACGCTTGTCGACTGATCACTAGGTTATCCTTAGTTCGATTTCACTTCTGGAGTCCTTCGACTAGAACCTATAGAGCCGAAATACCTTACGTTAGACGTCTAGGTATGCTTGACATATCCTCTCTAACAACCTACCCATTCAATATCAATCCCGACTCGTACTTATATTATTACAATACACGCATCAACTTAAGGTTCACATTCTCGAAAATAGGTTCGGTGTTCGTTTTCAGAAAAATACATATACTCGTCATTTTAAAAAATTTGGGTTATTACTTTTGGCAAAAATAGTTCACCACCACATACAATCAAATTTCGTATACCACATATATATGTTTATATAAACTCATTCGACAACCCAATAATTGCTGGATACGCTCCCGTAATTCCGTAGTTCAATTTCTCTGAAATTGGACAACACCTCCTTTAATTATCGGACTAACCCGTCGAACAATTCGACGTCACTTCACCACAACAATTCACAACAATCAATATTTACAATTTCCCAAACGCCAATTCAATAATATCATTAATTATTATTCACATTTTACATTTATTTATTAAATTAGGACTTAGATAATAATCATCACGGTCCACCGTTCGCTCGTAACGAGTTATCGCGAACGGCGGTAAAATTTCGCGGGTACCCAGTATTTTCCCGGGTTTCCAACGCGAAACCTCGCCGATTACAATAATAACTTTTCGATCGAACATAAATTTATTTCATTAAAATAATAAAATAACTTTTCCTGAAAAATCCAAAAATCCCAAAAACTATACGCACGAATTAACTGGCAAAACAACCTTACAATCGGAAAAGTTGCAACCAGAAAACAAGCCGGAAACCAACAACAAGCTGGAAAAACCCGATGCACAGCAGACACACCAACACAAACACAAAACACACCCATATGTATGCCATTATAAACACACATATATACATATTTGTATATATATATATATATATATATATATATATATATATATATATATATATATATATATACGCAGGCACGCAGTCACAACACCACCGAATCGCAGCCGGCGGCCACTCACCGGAAAAGGACGACGGCGGCGGCGGCAGCAGCCAATGAAACAGGGGATGATAAAGAGAGATCAGGGAGAAAGAGGAGATAAAAAGAAAATATAAAGAGTGAGAGAATCGAGAGGGAGCGAAGAGAGAGGCGACGATAGAGATCAGGGAAGGGGAGAGAAGTTTTCCGCTGTTTATTTTATGTTGTCTTTTTTTTCTTTTATTCCCATCCATGACACGTAGATGGTAAAAGTGGAGAATTGAACACGTGTCCCCGAATTCACTAAAACCCGACACGTACCCCAACTGCGCGAGCTGATTTCTGTGTCGCTATGATACTTAACGAACCAAGGTGCAAACAAATATAACTCGAAATCTGTAAAAAGAAATAGTTTTAAAATTTTCTAAAAACCCCGAAACTAATAAAATAAAATTTCCATAATTTTTAAAGCATTTTTGAAATGCAACTCGTATCCGCATTTCACAATTAGCGAATCAAGCTACACTTAAAACAAATTCAGAAAATCGTGGAAATAGTCTTAAAATGTTATAAATATCCCAAAGTTTATAAAAACATAAATTTTAAAATTTCTAAATAATTTTTAAAATGCAACTTGTACCCGCTTTTTAACAATTAACGAAATAACGTGCGGGTGAAATTGATCCCAAAAATTTTCAAAATAATTTTAAAATTCTCAGAATATTCCTAACTTAGATAAATATGAGTTTCATAATTTTTGAAGAATTCGGGAATTAAATACAGATTTTACAAATTAATGCAATCAGAAAATCGTACAAGGTTAAATAATTAATGAAATATTGATTTCTAAATTTTATAAAATCCAATAAACACTTATTGTAATTATAAAACCATGAAAACAATTTTAGAGACATTCCAAATTTTTATGCAAATAAATTTGCACTAAGTTCACTTTTAAATGTGAAAGCGATTCAGTACAACTCAATAATTAATTATACGAACGACCCTATGCATCATAAATCACACATAAACAATAATAGAGCAACACATAGCAGTCAAAACCAATACACATATTTATTTTAATTAAATATTTAATAATAACACCTTTAAATAATATAAAAGTATATAAGTCGCTACATTCTTCCCCCCTTAAAAAGATTCTGTCCTCAGAATCTGATCTAACTATACATAAGGATATTTGTTAAGCATATCTGACTCTAACTTTCTAGTAAACTCTTTGACTCAAGGATTTATTCAAGGCATACTCACTATAGACATAAATTCATTACTAAGGACTCGCTCTTAATGATCTAGGATTTGGATATATTATTCCACGCATAACATATTTGGATGAGAGCCCATTGGATCCTAATCAACGACTTGGTTCAAATCAGATATATCACCTTAATATTGATACGCAGAATACATTATATACATATAATGCAACTGCAGCGACAACATCAACTCATGGGCAACTTTACTTATATTTATCAATACCTCGAACGGTTCAACACATTTAGGACTCTAATTGCCCCTTCTATTCTAGATTAACCAATCTCTTTCAAGGTGAAACTCTTGCCTGTACCACGATCCTAAGTCTATATATTCATATTCTTTCGATGCAAATCCACTTTCTTTATTTGTCTATCCCGAGCTGTTTCAACTCTTTTCTGAATCAACACCACTATACTCTTGATGTACTAAATTAATTCAGGACTTAACAATATCTCTACTCCCACTTCCTCTCAATAAAAGGAGGATTCACGCTTATGTCCACACAACACTTCACAAAGTAGTATTCTCTTACTAACAGGGTAACTATTATCATAGAAACTCAATCCATGGTCGGTGATTATCGCAATTCACTTTTTAAACCCATTATATATATATATTCTCCGTATATCTTATATTGTCCGAATCATCTTCTCACTTTGACCCTCTATCTAAGGATGATAGGTAATACTGATTTTCAATTTAATTCAAAACATTCGAACACCTCCTACTCCTTCCCATCAGTTAAGGTTTGGAAAATAATCTCATATACTAACTTCTCATCACTCTTAGGTACTCAACCTCAACTCCCACAGTTTCCAACGCCTTTACTAATTCCTTAGCAATATTAACCACATTTAATCATTTTTCTCTGCACGAGACATAAACTACTACCCAGGCTTTGCTTAGATGGTTGTTAATGAAGTATTCAAAATCTTTTCTTATTTTCAACCAAAATTCATACTTTGAAACTTATCGTATAATTGCTTCCCTTCTAATCTTCATAGGGAAATCCTGGGGCGTTCTACACAGACTTTCTTAATCCTTAGACAGCTGAGGATGTTATCAATAAATACAACTACACCATCCAAGTATTCCTTATGCACCATGTCCATAATTCCTTATAGTCAGCTGATTCCCTTATTACCCAATATATTATCACCAGAACTTGCAACATTCATAAACCACTCTCATCACAATCTTCAATATGTCCTCAGGCTGGATCTTCAGTCAACAGTCAACCTCCGAAAAACAACACACTCCTTGCATTAAGTCACATAAGTAATTAATTCTTAATAGGGTTACTCATTCTCATTCGACATTTTTTTTAAACTCCCGATAATCAATACACAATCTCATAATTTTATCCCTCTTCTTTAATAACATCACCAGTGCATCCCAGGGGTCTCTATTTAATATAATCACTTCCCTTCCAATCACTTTCACAACTATCACACTAATTATTTCGTTCCACTGATCTCCAGAGACTCCAGGGCATTTATTTACTACTCAAAATTCCTCCAGCTTAAGTATTCTCTTCTTCGTAACTTTATAGATGGTGGATCTACCTTATTCCTTAGCTTATCACTTCTTTTCTCGCATGATTGGAAGAATTCCTTATATTACTTCTGCATCTAGAAACTTACCCTACTATTGGCTTCTATACACTTTATAATTCACTTCTTCTAAAAACCGCTCCTTACCTTACTATAGGATAACCAACCCGATCGTAAAATCACATCGAACTCATCTAGCTCGAAGGGTGGCAAATCAGGTGCAACTACGTCCAAGTTCTAAATGCTCTATCTCTTGGTCCTTTTAGAAATTCTGCCTCTAGCTGTGCTGGATGTTGGCCCGTGGAATATAATATCTTGAGTAACGGTTCTACAACTCCTTGTAATATTCCCAACTTTTCCATAATTATAACACGTAACTCCTGGATTTTCTCGATTACATTTCGAGGCATAATGACCCTTATGTCCATGCTTGAAACATCGCACATTCTTCTTGTACGTACCACTACGTGTCCTTTCACAGGAATTGCAATCCACTGCTCACTTGACTGACTGGGCTGGAGTGGAAGCAACTAAAGTAACACTAGACCTAGCCTGTAAGAAACTCTATTTCCGGAATCTCTTACTCCTGTTTCAGCCCAACCGATTCTTAAATTCTTGATTGGATTCTCCTTGGTCTGCCTTATCCATAACACCTTTCGACGTCCTTTTCTTATCACTTTCTTCCTTAACAATCAACATCTGGTCACCTTCCATTACTAGGGCGACCTGAACCATAGAGGAGTATATCTGGAGTTGCAACGCCACAACTCCTCTACGAATTTCAGGCTTCAACCCTTGTTGGAACCTCTTTGCCTTCTAACTCTCCGTACTTACATACTCAGGAACTAATCGGGAAAATTTTGGTAAACTTGGCCTCAAATTCCAACACACTTCTTTCACCTTGTTTCAGTTCTAGAAACTCAATTTTCATTTGACTCCGCACACAATCTGGGAAATACTTTTCCAACAATAACTCCGTAACCCTAGCCCATGAAATATGGCCTTCTCCTTCTAATGCTCTGGTTGACTCCCACCAATATTTCGCTTCATTTCTTAGGAGGTAGCTTACATAATCAGTCTTAAAATTATCACTTACTTGGACAAGCCTGAAAGATTTCTCTATCTCTTTTAACCATGCTCCAACAATTACTGGATTAGGTTCACTTTTAAACTCAAAGGGGTTAACATTCTGAAAAGATTTGAAACAAACACTTGGGTTTACTTCTTGTTGTTGCTACTACAACAGTAGTTACCGCCACTAAACCTGTTAGATCAACTGCAACTGTTGTTGTTATGGCTGGCACAACAAATCTAGTATTTCATTTATAGTTGGACCCTTCACAAAACTACTACTGACTTACTTTTCCCGAGGCTATAACTCCATCCTTAGATCCTGAACTCTCGAGGTTACCATTATTCTTAAATGATATCCTGATATAGGACTCTCGTTCTTCTCAACAGTCGCTCATACTTGCTTCCAATAACGAGGACCATCAAATCGCAGAAATTCATTATAACAGAATATCAAAGGAAATTTCCAACTCAAGGGAGTCAAATAAGAAGAAACAGTGAAGAAGATATAGGTATGACTGAGAGCAACCATACAAGTACATAAGATGGCCAGTCTTAGTACCATACGGTCACAACACATAATTTGGTGGCGTCCCACCAGACCCTTTTGTCACATAGACAAATGGTCAATTCATATGCATTGTTTGCCCCAATCACCCGAAAAATCACCGAGGAAAGAAACAATATTCATATAAGAAATTCACAAATAGAAAGGAAAGAATCTGATTTGTAAGGAGATCAACAGAACCCTAAGCAGCTTACCTCGGGTTCACAACTTTCTCACAAGAAAGATAAACAACTTATAGAATAAGAAACAATTACTCTGGAGATAAAATACATTTCAAGGAAGGAAATAAAAGAGTTCAAAAATATCACCTCCTGTTCAAATCCACATTCACTACCAAACTTGGTCGTCATAACAGCCCCTGACTATTATCACACTATCCGAACTCACCAAGGTCACACAATCAGTCCAATAACATTCCTTGACACAGGAAATGCGATATCTAGAAATAACGTTGGTGTCTTCTCAACTGACACAACAAGAGCCCGCTCAATGCTGACTCTTCGCAATCAGACTCGTTTTCTTGAGGGGAAAACTAGAAATCTCTATAAAACGTTACTAATATTACATATGCGAAGGATATGTACTCTAGGTTAGGGCAGTTCCAGTCAATCTTTAATAAATGTCAGGGTTACGTCTCTGAAACCCTTGACTAAACTCATAGACTCACTCCTCTGATTGAGTTGCTGACTTACATCTATCTACAAACCTTTCTTCACTCTTTTGACTCTACCCATAACCTAAATCAGGGACTCAAACCTGTAGCTCTGATACCAACTATGACAATCTCAACTCCGGGGTCAGGAGTTGACGTCATCAACAATAATAATAATGAACACAATATAATCCAAATCACTAGTTATCCATAACCCCGACCCCTTTACCAAGACCTTTTCTAGGTTTAAGTATGACTTAGGTTACTCAACTAACACAACCCAAATTACCTTACACAATCCTGACCACTAATTTAACGCAGCAACTCAACAGACCATCTTTGGTCCAGCACAATCACCTCAGAGGAGTCTGACACGAAAGGAGCTGGAACTCTCACCTGACTACCGCGCAAGAATCTCCTAGGCATCTACAATACATATAAAATATTCTGCAAGGGTGAGCAATTACTTGCTCAGCAATAACACTATATGAATACCAAGTAAAACAGTTTAAAGTAAAGCAGTTATAGGAACGGAATTCATAACTTTCCAGAAACATGTAAAACAGGTATAAACTGGATATCTAAAACTAGCATGCTCTGTAAAACAAAATTAACTGTCGTGTGCAGCGCATAAAACCATAGTTCAATTTTAGCATGCTATTTTCATTTTCAAACCTTTCGTTCCATTACAGGAACCATAAAACCATCTGTCTCATTACGGGGACCCAAAGCCATTTGTTCCATTACTGGAATCATAAAATCACAATCAGATATGTAGTGGATGTTATCTAGGGACGGCTGATCAGGCCTCCACACAAATTATCTATGATAGTTGGCTGGGCTATCACACAAAATGTCTAGGAAAGCTGAAATTTTGCACAAAATCACCGGATCCGCAAAGACTAGCTAGGTCTCTGATTATCTATGCTGGACTAATCGGTTATGTAATGCGCGCAACCGAATTAGCCACTTACGCAACGTTATCCAATATCTGATTCGTTTTATCCAGTTTCAAAATCACTTTTACCTATCTCTTGTTAAAATCAATTTTATCACAGCACACTATTCAAAACCTCTTTTTCATTTTAAATCACACATTAGAGATAGGTATTTTCAGAGGTTACTTTTCCCCAAAAACATATATTTAACAACATTTTCAAATACAGGGGATACGTAACTTAAAACATTTTTGTTCCATTATGATATTAAAACATTAGCTATTCACATATACTGAACCATAAAAGAATGGTCATGGGTACTTGTCTTGTAGAGCTTTACCACTATTACCGATCCACCTTGGACTAACTTGGACACTTGGATTTATCGCATTACTATCAGACTATCCTGGATCTGACTTCAACGTTCGGGTCCTTCGCTTGGAACCTCGCTACGCTTGTCGACTGAACACTAGTTTATCCTTAGTTCGATTTCACTTCTGGAGTCCTTCGACTAGAACCTATAGAGCCGAAATACCCTACGTTAGATGTCTAGGTATGCTTGACATATCCTCGCTAACAACCTACCCATTCAATATCAATCCCGACTCGTACTTATATTATTACAATACACGTATCAACTTAGGGTTCACATTCTCGAAAATAGGTTCGGTGTTCATTTTCGGAAAAATACATATACTAGTCATTTTACAAAATTTGGGTTATTACTTGGGTCAAAAACAGTTCACCACCACATACAATCAAATTTCGTATACAACATATATATGTTTATATATACTAGTTCGACAGCCCGATAATTGCTGGATACGCTCCCGTAATTCCATAGTTCAATTTCTCGGAAATTGGACAGCACCTCCTTTAATTATCAGACTAACCCATCGAACAATTCGACGTCACTTCACCACAACAATTATCAGACTAACCCATTGAACACGCCCGAATTCACTAAAACCCGACACGTACCCCAATTGCGCAAGCTGATTTCTGTGTCGCTGTGATACTTAACGAACCAAGGTGCAAACAAATATAACTCGAAATCTGTAAAAAAAATAGTTTTAAAATTTTCTAAAAACCCCGAAACTAATAAAATAAAATTTGCATAATTTTTAAAGCATTTTTGAAATGCAACTCGTATCCGTATTTCACAATTAGCGAACTAAACTACACTTAAAACAAATTCAGAAAATTGCGGAAATAGTCTTAAAATGTTATAAATATCCCAAAATTTATAAAAACATAAATTTTGAAATTTCTAAACAATTTCTAAAATGCAACTTGTACCCGCTTTTTAACAATTAACGAAATAACGTGCGGGTGAAATTGATCCCAAAAATTTTCAAAATAATTTTAAAATTCTCAAAATATTCCTAACTTCAATAAATATGAGTTTCATAATTTTTAAAGAATTCGGGAATTAAATACAGATTTTATAAATAAATGCAATCAGAAAATCGTAGAGGGTTAAATAATTAATGAAATACTAATTTCTAAATTTTATAAAATCCAATAAACACTTATTGTAATTATAAAACCATGAAAACAATTTTAGAGACATTCCAAATTTTTATGCAAATAAATTTACACTAAGTTCACTTTTAAAGGTGAAAACGATTCAGTGCAACTCAATAATTAATTACACGAACGACCCTATGCATCATAAATTACACATAAACAATAATAGAGCAACACATAGCAGTCAAAACCAATACACATATTTATTTAATTAAATATTTAATAATAACACCTTTAAATAATATAAAAGTATATGAGTCGCTATATCTTCCGCCTGATACCTAAGCTCCTGCATCTCCTTTCGACTTTCATCAGCAAATTTCGCCACTTCTTCTTTATAACCCTCCATTTCCTTCATTTCGGAAGCAAAATACCTTTCCTTCTCTCTTTCGAACTCCTCCAGCTCATGCACCTCACAGTTCAAAACCCTAGCTTTAAAACAAAACAATTCAATCAGTACATCTCAACTAACAACTTTAACAATGTAATATAATCACTACGAGAAACAGCTAAAGCGATTAGATGAAACCAAAAAAAAACTAAATTTTTGCGAAACGTCTGTATACTCGGAATCGAGCAGATAAATTCAAGACTTAAGAGACGAAATAACGAAATTCTTAGAAACAATTTGTTGTTGGAGATTCAAAAACCTATGATCGGTTAATTGAATTAAAGAGATTTTGAAAGCTAATAATTGAGATATGAGATAACTGAGTGTATTGGAAGTTTGGGCGGCGGGAGATGAGAACCAGAGAGATTGTCTGGGAGAGGAGAGGAGTGGGTGACTTTTAGGATTACCTAAAATTTTGGCGGCCTTTTGCCCAAAATGTTACAAGCTGGAACACTTTTTACCTAGTGCAACATCACGTTTTTGGCTAAGGTAACACAAAAAATACAATGTTAAATTAGCTTATTATTGGGTATAATTCCAACTACATAGCAATAATGGGCAGTTATATATATATAATAACAAGAACAAGATAAATAACCAAAAAACCAATTAACAAAAAAAAACACGAAGGCAATAATAAACTATAAAGACTGTTATTGACAAAGAAAGTAGAGAAAACTTATCTATTATCACTTTCCAAATTCTGATAAGAAGAAGAACACAACAGCTTCGAATCCCACAGGAGGAGAATTTATGATTATGCCTCCTGAGCCAGATCCTATCGCCTAAATGCGGTTTACCTTTGTTCACGTGGTTTGCAGGCTATTGCGTGAGCCCGTAGGGTTTACCTAGTGCGCACCCGAAGGGTAGCGGCTGCGGGTTACCTACGATAAAAAAACACAACAGCTGAGTCGCCAAACCCTTCAAGAGGACTTGGATGTTCTTGAAGAGATTTTTGCCCCCCACTTAAGCTGTGATGGAATGCAGCAATATCGCTTCCGGGATAAAACCACAACAGATCAATCTGACCACAGAACCAACAATGATCAACGACAACTCGCACCTCAGTTTGCCCAAAAAACCTTAGCAACTCATATATATTTGCGAGGTAGGCACCGAGACTTGTGTTATATTTATCTCAAGTGTACCTCTCAATATATAGGCATCTCAAGTTACTCTTCTTCTATTTTACTCGATGTGGTACACCAAGTAATAAACTAGAAAAAGTAAACAAAATGGGTTTTCCTTATTATTTATATTATATCATGATTAATAATATTAATATTACAAAATAGATTCAGAGTATGATTAAAATAATCCTTACTCAATATATTTTATATTAATAATTAAATAATTAATACAAATAATTAAACTTATAATAGAAAAGAAAAAATATAAGAGTTCCCACTAGCACTAGGCCACACAAGCATTCCACTTATGCTAGTAGTTATAAACAACACTAACACAATATGCTATATAAACTCAATATCTTTCTTTTACAATATCAATGTGGGACAAAATCCCCATAACCCATTTCAAACAAGCAACTTTGTCGCAGTATATTCATGGATTCCACTAAGAAAATGTCTTAGATCCAAATATGAAAGTTGAAGTCCTCATGTCAAGGAACAACCTCCAAGTGTTAGCTTCCGGAAATCATATCAAGAACATATATAAAATATGCCTCAAACTTTCCATTTTTTAAAAATCCCCCACAAATCCATAATTAAGTTGCATACCAGATTTTATACATGACATATTTTTCAGAGTCGGTACCCTTCCGGGTTTGAACCCTCCTAAGTCCTCTACTTCGATGGCTACCAGATACAGATGGAATGTTTCACCTTGAATCTTTATCCGTTGGGTGTAACCACACTCCGTAAACGAAGACAAGTCAAAGGCTATGGTGCCAATCTACGGCTTTGAGACGTTAATGGTCATGTCTCGATCCTGTTCGTCGAATGTTTCGAGAAATAACCCTTTTCTCTAATTGCAATCAAACAATTATATTCGCTTAGCTGGGCATCTCCAGAGATACACTGCTATCATCCTGTCAAATTACTTGACCCCATTCAGAGTTCAAAGAACTCCTGCTAACTAGAAGTTCAAGTACCTCTTAAGGTTTTCTAACAATCCCCCACAAATCCATAATTAAATTGCATACCAGATTTTATCATGACTTGCTTTTCAGAGTCGGTACCCTCCCGGTTTTGAACCCTCCTAAGTCCTCTACTTCGATGGCTACCGGACACAGATGGAATGTTTCACCTTGAATCTTTATCCGTTGGGTGTAACCACACTCCATAGATGACGAAAAGTCAAAGGCTATGATGCTAATCTACGGCTTTGAGACGTTAATGGTCATGTCTCGATCCTGTTCATTGAATGTTTTGAGGAATAACCCTTTCCTCTAATTGTGACCACACAATTACATTCGCTTAGTTGGGCATCTCCAGAGATGTACTGCTATCATCTCATCAAATGACTTGACCCCATTCAGAGTTCAAATAACTCTTGCTAACTAGCAGTTCAAGTACCTCTTAAGGTTTATAGGGGATAAACTCAGATACATAAGTATCTAAATGTATATGGTAGAGGTACTACCAATTCATCCTTACAACTTGTTATTACCATATCGAATACACTTCAAGGGATCTCCTTTCAGGTGTATTGAGTTCCCGCTGTTAATAAATTATGATGGGTTACCAGTCCCATCCCCATCCTCGACTTAAGGACTATAGCATGCTCAAGCCCTTTAGTCAGCGAATCTGCTATATTATCCTGAGTTCCTATGAACTCTATAGCAATAATCCTATCAGAAACAAGACCCCTTATAGACTTTAGTCTAACTTGGATGTGTTTCTTTGTTTTAGCATTATACTTTACACTTCTGACTTTATCGATAGTTGTACGACTATCACAATGAACAGAAATGGCAGGAAGTGACTTGCTTACTATAGGTAACATACTTATGAGTCCATGTAACCATTCAGCCTCTGTCCCCATGGCATCAAGTGCACACAACTCAGCCTCAAAAGTAGATCGAGTAATCAAAGTCTGTCTAGAAGACTTCCAAGAAACTGCTCCACCCGCAAGGGTAAACACATATCGAGTCACTCCATTGGAACCAGATTTCTTAGCTATCCAACTTGCATCACTGTACCCCTCGAGTACCCCTGAACTATTGTTGACTAAGGAAACTTTTGAATCATATGGTGTACTAGAGATTCTACAATTTGAATAACCGTACTTCTCAAGTATATATTTCTCTATATAATGAGACTGTGACAAAGTTATTCCATCAGTTGACTGAGTCAACTTGATCCCAAAAATCACACTAGCCTCACCTATATCCTTCATCTCAAAGTGCCTCTTCAAGAAACTCTTTGTCTCATTAATAATCTCAATATTGGTTCCAAACAACAAGATATCATCTACATACAAACACGCAATCACACAATCATTACCTCTAACCTTATAGTAGACACACTTGTCACTTTTATTAACTAAAAACTCGAAGTCTAAAACAGTTTCATCAAACTTTTTATACCAGTCTATAGGTGCTTGTTTAAGGCCATAGATGGACTTGACTAGTCTACATACTTTCTTCTCATTACCAAAAGCAACAAATCTCTTAGGCTGATCCATAAAAATCTCTTATTTAAGGTCACCATGAAGAAAAGCTGTCTTTACATCCATTTGATGGATGATAAGACCTTGTACAGAAGCCAATATAATAAGTATTTTAATTGCTATCATTCGGGCAACTGGAGAATATGTATTAAAATAATCAATGCCTTCCCTTTGCCTAAAGCCCTTAGTAACTAGCCTAACCTTGTATTTATCTATTGAGCCATCAGGGTTTAGCTTCCTCTTGAAAATCCATTTACATCCAATAGTAAAATACCCATGAGGGAGATCAACTAACTCCCATGTTCCGTTTGAAACAATTGAGTCAATTTCACTCTTTACAGCGCCTTTCCAATGCCTTGACTCCGAAGAATCTATGGTTTGACGGAAAGTTAAAGGCTCATCCTCGACATTGTAAGTGATAAAGGCACTTCCAAAGTCCTTGACTACCTTTGCACGCTTACTCCTTCTAGGTTCCTTTACTTCGTTAGGAGTAGAGCTACTACCAGGATCCACCCCCACATTTATATTTTTTTCACATGATCAGGAATAGAACTCGATGTGTGAGTGGGATCATCCTCAGAACTACCCAAAGGTATACCAGTCTTCATAGGAATACTTCCTCAAAGAAAGTTGCATCACGAAACTCAACTATCGTATTCGCCATAATACCCTCTATGTCAGATTTTAATACAAAAAATCTCATAGCAGTTGTGGTTTCAAGATAGCCCAGAAAGATACAATCAATAGTTTTTGGACCCATTTTCTTTCTCTTGTGTTCAGGGACAAGCACCTTAGCAAGGCACCCCCATATATGAAGATAACTCAAACTTTTCCTACGCTTTCTCCATAATTCATATGGTGTCTTGCCATATGTTTCAGAGGGACTCTATTCAGAATATAGCAAGCCGTATTCAGAGCCTCTCCCCACATGTACTTAGGCAACCCATAATTAATTATCATACTGTTGATCATCTCTTTAAAAGTTCTGTTCTTTCGTTCTTCCACCCAATTAGACTCAGGTGTGTATGGTTGAGTAACCTCATGAACTATACCATTGCTTGTGCAAAATTCATTAACAAGGTACTCGTATACTCACCACCTCTATCAGACCTCAAACATTTAAGTACTTTGCCAGTTTGTGTTTCAGCTTCATTTTTATACATAATGAATTTATCTAGTGCTTCATCCTTATGTTTAAGCAAATAAGCATAACAATATCTACTACAATCATCTATAAAGTTAATGAAATATCTACAGTGATCCTTAGTCAACACACCACCAAATTCACATATGTCTGAGTGCACTAAATCTAACAAGTCTGAATCCCTAACAACATTATGAAAAGGTTTCCTTGTTTGTTTAGTGATAAGTGGCATTTTATACCACTTAGAACGTCTTAAAATGGCTTAAATTGGTGTCTTGAAATCAAGTATTTTGTGTATTTGATGCGTTTTTCTAGTGTTTATGCATTTCAGGGTATTAGTTGCATTTCGGAGGAGGAATCATCAAGAATAAGCCTTGGCATGTGTTCACCATTGAGAGAGGCAAAGAACGGGCAGATTACGGCGAAGAAACAGAGCAAACCTGGAATTTTTCCCGTAGGGTCCTGCGCGCCCGCGCAACAATGCTGAGCGGCCGCGCAGCAGCCTTGCACGCCCGCGCAGAAATGCTGAGCGGCCGCGCAGGGTCGGGGAAAAAGCTGAATTATTTTAGACTTCTACTTCTGTTTGGTTCCAACTTCTATGTAATCTGAGTTTTATGGGACTATTATATAAGTAGATTTGAGACGTTTTCATAGAGAATAAGAAGGAGATTATGTTTTAGATTGTGTTTTTGCGCAAGAAGCGAAGGAGATAAGGAAGAAGACCGATTTAGCACACTGCAGCGAAGAGGAAGCATATATTCTTGTGATTCTTGTTTTGTTGTAACGTTGGATGCTAGTTTTCTTGCTTTGACTTATTTACTCTTGTGACGTACTCTGTTTTAATATAATTAGTTTAGTTATTATTTTCTTGTGTTGTTTATCATGATTTCATATGAACCCATGATGGCGATAAGTTCTATTATGGGCTAATCGTGATCTTGGGGTTGCAACGGATTTATTATGAAATTCTTTAGTTAATTGTTTAATACTTTAGTGTGTGATGATTGCATGATATCTAGTATTGGTTGTGCGTATTCGTCTTATGTGCGTCGCGAACATATAAGATAGGGTGTTAATCTCTTGTGAAGCGACGGTGGATCTTGAGATTTAGAACTTGCCATGCTAGCATAGGTTCATGTACGTTGTGCATGATTAGTGGGTAATTCTAACAGTTTTATTTGCCCTATGTAATCAAAAGGAATAACTTGTGCTTAAATCGTTGTGTTGTCAATTTCTGTAGACATATAGGAACTCAACATGATTGATGACTATTCAACTTCTATCTTAATTGTGGATGTTTGGTAGAATGGTATTAGTACAATGAAAGTTGGCTTTTATCAGTTTCGTGTTATTCGATTAATGTCATCACTATCACATGCTAAAGGTAATAACAATGGCTATAGAAGGAAGTAATAATGAAGTTGTGATCTCATGAGTGTTTTATTATTGATAAATTGAAGTGTTAGTTAAGTGGTTAATTAAGTAGTTAATTATAGTTAATATTTAATCAACAATTTTAAGTGTTATTATCTTAACATTGAGAAGTAGTCATACATTGGTGAGTGAGTTTAATTAGACAAAAACTTAGTCTGAGTCTCTGAGGGAACGAACTAGAAAGTATTCTATATTATTTGCGAACGCGTATACTTGCGTGAATATTAGTGCGTGATTTCGCCCTAACAAGTTTTTGGCGCCGCTGCCGGGGACTCGGCGTATTTGTTTAGTTTATGTACTTACCATCATTGGTCATTAGGACTCAGTGATTAGGACATAGTAGTTACTTACTCTTTTCGGTTGTGTTTCAGGTACTTTAGCAAGCGTTTATGCAAACTCGTTCTCGTGCTCGCAAGAGGACCTTAGATACAGCTGAAGAGAAAGACGAAGTTCTTGATACTCCGGAGAAGTTAGATTTTGAGGATTCGGATTCAGGAACTAAGCAGAAAGAATCAGTAAACATGGGAGATCGTATTGTTCAAGCTGATCCAGCTCTTATGGATTTTTCTCGGCCTAAAATTGATGACATTCAGTCAAGCATCCTTCATCCGGCTATTCAAGCTAACACCTTTGAGATCAAGCCGGGCACTATTTAGATGGTGCAGAATTCTATTTCTTTTGGAGGAGCGGCAACTGAAGACCCCAACATGCACATAAGGAATTTTGTCGAGATCTGCAGCACTTTTAAGTATAATGGCGTGACTGATGAGGCTATCAAGTTGAGGCTTTTCCTATTCTCACTGAGGGATAAGGCTAAAGACTGGTTACATTCTGAACCAGCCGGGTCCATCACTACGTGGCAAGATCTTGTGCAAAAGTTTCTGGTGAAGTTTTATCCAATGGCAAAGACTGCTGCTATGAGGAGTGCTCTTACTCAGTTTGCGCAGCAACCTACAGAATCTATGTGCGAGGCTTGGGAACGCTACAAAGAAATGTTGAGAAAATGTCCACATCATGGAATGCCGGATTGGATGGTAATCACTGGTTTTTATAATGGTTTGGGGGCCCAATCTCGGCCCATGCTCGATGCAGCAGCTGGAGGCGCCTTATGGGCTAAAAGCTATACTGAGGCGTATAATCTTATCGAGACGATGGCTGCAAATGAGCATCAAAACCCAACTTAGAGGATGACTTCAGGCAAGGTCGCAGGTATTCTGGAAGTTGACGCAGCCACCGCTATTGCAGCCCAGCTCCAAGCGCTATCAATGAAGGTTGATTCTTTGGCTACGTATGGAGTTAATCAAATAGCTATGGTTTGTGAGCTTTGTGCAGGTTCTCATGCTACAGATCAGTGTTCTCTTGTCAACGAATCTGTTCAGTATGTGAATAATTATCAGCGACAACAGCAGCCTGTGCCAGCGACCTATCATCCTAACAACAGAAATCATCCAAATTTCAGCTGGGGGAATAATCAGAATGCTATTCAGCCAACATATCAGCAAGGAGTAAGTAAACAGTTTAACCCACCTGGATTCCAGTAACCACAGCAGTATGCTACAAGGCAATCATATCCTCAACAGGGAAGTGCAGCTGCACCTACTAGTGTTGATTTTGAGGAACTTAAGCTGTTGTGCAAGAGTCAGGCGGTTTCTATCAAGACCTTGGAAAATCAAATCGGTCAATTAGCCAATGCAGTGCTCAATCGTCAACCTGGAACTCTTCCCAGTGATACGGAAGTACCAGGCAGAAAGGAAGCTAAAGAGCAAGTCAAGGCTATTACCTTAAGGTCTGGAAAAGTAGCTGATGCTGAAAAGGCAAAAGAAGTCGAAGCTGAAGTTAGAGATGAAGAATCTAAGCAAAAGGAGAAAGTGGCGGAACCAAGGAAGACTACTGTTGAACACACTCTGTCTAAGGCTAATACAGGGGAGAAACAGCTCTATCCTCCACCACCTTTTCCTAAGAGATTGCAGCAACAAAAGCTGGATAGACAGTTCGGGAAGTTTCTGGAGGTGTTCAAGAAACTTCACATCAATATACCTTTCGCTGAGGCTCTGGAACAAATGCCAAGTTATGCGAAGTTTATGAAGACTATTCTTTCAAGGAAGGTGAAATTGGATGACCTTGAAACCGTTGCTCTCACAGAAGAATGCAGCGCGGTTCTGCAACAAAAGTTACCACCAAAACTGAAAGATCCAGGAAGTTTCACCATTCCTTGCACCATTGGCAATCTAACTTCTGACAAGTGCCTTTGTGATTTGGGAGCAAGCATTAATCTGATGCCGTTGTCGATCTTCAAAAAGCTGGATCTGCCTGATCCAAAACCCACATACATGTCGCTACAATTGGCGGACCGTTCCATTACTTACCCAAGGGGCATAGTTGAGGATGTACTCGTCAAGGTGGATAAGCTCTTCTTTCCTGCAGATTTTGTTATTCTGGATTTTGAGGAAGATAAGAAGATTCCCATAATCTTGGGGAGGCCTTTCTTGGCTACTGGCCGTACTTTGATAGATGTGCAAAAAAGGGAACTTACTATGCGGGTCCAAGTTCAGGATGTGACCTTCAACATATTCAAGGCAATGAAATTCCCTACAGAAGATGAGGAGTGCTTAAAAGTGGATGTGATTGATTCTGCGGTTACTTCGGAACTCGATCACATGCTAATGTCTGATGCATTGGAAAAGGCCTTAGTGGGGGATTTTGACAGCGATGATGAAGATAGCAACGAGCAATTACAATATCTGAACGCTTCTCCATGGAAGCGAAAGCTCGACATACCATTTGAATCTCTTGGTACTTCTGACCTTAAGAATGCTGAAGGGAAGCTCAAACCATCAATAGAGGAAGCACCTACCTTGGAGCTAAAACCATTACCTGAACACTTGAGGTATGCTTTTTTAGGTGATTCATCTACGTTACCTGTTATTATTTCAGCTGACCTTTCAGGTAGTGAGGAAGACAAGCTCTTAAGGATTTTGAGAGAATTCAAATCGGCTATAGGATGGACCATAGCAGACATCAAGGGGATAAGTCCTTCATATTGTATGCATAAAATTCTGTTAGAGGAAGGTAGTAAGCCAACTGTAGAACAGCAGCAAAGACTGAACCAGATCATGAAGGAGGTGGTGAAGAAAGAAATTCTGAAATGGCTAGATGCAGGCATCATTTATCCTATTTCTGACAGCTCGTGGGTGAGCCCCGTGCAATGTGTACCTAAGAAAGGAGGTATCACTGTGGTCGCAAATGAAAAGAATGAGCTCATCCCTACTCGAACAGTTACAGGATGGAGAGTATGCATGGATTATAGAAAATTGAACAAAGCCACAAGGAAGGATCACTTCCCTCTCCCATTCATTGATCAAATGCTTGACAGATTGGCGGGACATGAGTATTTTTGTCTTCTGGATGGTTATTCCGGGTATAATCAGATTTGTATTGCACCAGAGGATCAGGAAAAGACTACCTTCACTTGTCCATTTGGCACATTTGCTTTTCGTAGAGTTTCGTTTGGGTTATGTGGCGCCCCGGCCACCTTTCAGAGATGTATGATGGCTATATTCTCTGACATGATTGAAAATAATGTCGAAGTGTTCATGGATGACTTCTCCGTCTTTGGACACTCATATGATGAATGTTTGAATAATCTGCGCGCCGTACTCAAAAGATGCGTGGAAACTAATTTGGTGCTTAATTGGGAGAAATGTCATTTTATGGTGCATGAAGGCATTATCCTTGGGCATAAGGTCTCTAGCAAAGGTCTGGAGGTGGACAAGGCCAAGGTGGGAGTCATTGAAAATCTTCCCCCACCTAATTCGGTGAAAGGAATCCGTAGTTTTCTTGGTCATGCGGGTTTTTATCGACGATTCATCAAGGACTTTTCAAAGATATCTAAGCCGTTGTGCAATTTACTTGAGAAAGATGTGCCTTTCAAATTTGATGATGAATGTTTGGCAGCATTCGAGACTCTCAAGGGGAGTTTGATCACGGCACCAGTTATTACAGCACCAGATTGGACAGAACCGTTTGAGATGATGTGTAATGCGAGTGACTATGCGGTAGGTGCAGTTCTGGGACAGCGCAAGAAAAATCTCTTCCATGTGGTCTACTATGCGAGTAAGACTTTAAATGGGCCCAATTGAACTACACCACTACTGAGAATGAGCTTTTGGCTATAGTCTTTGGCTTTGAGAAATTTCGATCTTATCTGCTTGGTACGAAAGTAACAGTATTCACTGATCATGCAGCTATTCGCTATCTGGTTTCTAAGAAGGATTCGAAGCCGAGACTCATTCGTTGGGTGCTTTTACTTCAAGAATTTGAGTTAGAGATCAAAGATAGAAAAGGTACTGAGAATCAAGTAGCTGACCATCTCTCTAGGTTGGAGAATCCCGATTCTACTTCACAAGATAGGACGTTAATTAATGAATCTTTTCCGGATGAGCAGTTGTTTGCAATTCAGGAGGAAGAACCATGGTTTGCAGATATTGTAAACTATCTTGTCAGCAATATAATGCCGCTTAATTTGACATCCGCTCAAAAGAAGAAGTTTCTGCATGAGGTGAAGTGTTATATGTGGGATGAACCATATTTGTTTAGACAGGGAGCTGATCAGATCATCAGGAGATGTATCCCGTTCTGTGAGACGGAGGGGATATTACGAGACTGCCATTCCACGGTTTATGGTGGACACTATGGAGGTGAGAAGACGGCAACTCGTATTCTGCAAGCAGGTTTTTTCTGGCCTACTTTGTTCAAGGATGCTCATCAGTTTGTTTTAAGGTGTGATCGTTGCCAAAGAGTGGGAAATTTGTCAAGGAAGGATGAGATGCCATTAAATGTGATGCTTGAAGTCGTGGTCTTTGATGTATGGGGAATCGATTTCATAGGGCCTTTTATCTCGTCTTGCAATAATCAGTACATCTTGCTGGCAGTTGATTATATCTCAAAATGGGTCGAAGTTAAAGCTTTACCGACAAATGATGCAAAGGCAGTGCTAAATTTTCTTCATAAGCAAATTTTCACAAGGTTTGGAACGCCTCGGGTAATCATAAGTGATGAAGGATCGCATTTTTGCAACCGTAAGTTCACTTCTATGATGCAGCGTTATAATGTGAATCATCGAGTAGCTACTGCCTATCATCCGCAAACAAATGGTCAAGCAGAAGTGTCTAACAGAGAGATAAAGCGCATTCTAGAAAAGGTTGTTTGTCCGTCAAGGAAGGATTGGTCTTTAAAGCTCGATGAAGCTATTTGGGCTTACAGAACAGCATACAAAACTCCACTTGGGATGTAACTGTTTTAGTTGGTGTACGGTAAGGGATGTCATCTACCGGCGGAGCTTGAGCATAAGGCCTACTGGGCATTGAAGAAATTGAACCTGGATTTAGATGCAGCTGGTAAGAAAAGAATGCTTCAGCTTAATGAACTTGATGAATTTCGACTTCAAGCGTACGAGAATAACAAAATGTATAAGGAAAAGGTGAAGAGGTGGCACGATAGGAAGCTACATCCTAAGTTATTTGTGCCAGGGCAATAAGTTCTGTTATTCAACTCTCAGCTCCGACTTTTTCCTGGGAAGTTGAAATCAAGGTGGTCTGGACCTTTTATTGTCAAAACTGTGTTTCCACATGGAGCGGTGGAAATTTTTGAGAATGATTCGGACCAAGCATTCAAGGTTAACGGTCAGCGGTTGAAGCACTACTATGGGGACATGGCAAACCGAGAGGTGGTTAGTGCCATTTTGTTGACTACTTGAGAAAGGTACGGAACGTCAAGCTAATGACGAAAAAGAAGCGCTGCGTGGGAGGCAACCCATGAATTGTTGTTAAAGGAACCCTTAGAAGTTAATAACCTATCCAAAAACACAAAAAAATCAGAAAAAAGGGGCTGAAATTTTTTTTTCCAGAGACCCTCTGCGCGCCCGCGCAGCTATGCTGAGCGGCCGCGCAGGGTCGAGTTCCAGAAAATTTTTTGCAGTTCAGAAAAAAAAAAACAAAAACAAAACAAAAAACACAAAAACCCATCACAGCCCACGAATTCTTTTCCCATTACCCCGTGATTTTATCCCTCAACCCCACTCCTAATCTAATTTAACCTACTCCACACCCTATATATACATACACCTATCCCACATATCTCCCACAAACTTCTTACACTTAAACCCTCTCATAAACATCAAAAATCAGTTCTTACACACTTTTATTCACAAATCAATGGCACCCAAAAGAGCACGCACTATTGACAGCAGCAGCACAGTTCCTACTACTGATTCATCAAGGGGTACTGCTGCAAGGCCTCGATTAACTGACAGAGCTGTGGAGGAGGAGTACACTAGGCTGTTGGGGAAGCCGATTCTGAAGGAGAGGGGGTTTTTACCATCAGGGAGGGATGGTGAGTTGTTGCCCATGATTGTAGAGAAGGGGTGGATAGCTTTTTGTGAGTCACCCGAAGCAGTACCGATGAGTGTTGTTCGCGAGTTCTACGCGAATGCGAAGGCTGAAAAGAATGGGTTTTCTGTAGTTCGTGGGCTGACGGTTGATTATCATCCTGCGGCGATTCGCCGTGTGATTGGACAGCGAGAGAGGAAGCCCGAGGAGGAGAACTGGAATGAAAAGACTGCTGAGGATTTTGACTTGGATTTGATTTGTGCGACTCTCTGTCGACCGGGCACAGTTTGGAACCGCAGTCCAGCCAATAATGAGTATCGTCACTTTCCGGCGATCGCCATGAACAGGTATGCCCGTGCATGGAATGCATTTATATGTGCTAATATTTTGCCTTCTTCACATGCACACGAGGTCACAGTTGAGAGAGCACAGTTGTGGTGGGGAATTCTGAATGAGGAATACTATGTGGACCTTGGTGAGTTTATCTACCAAGGAATTCTGAAGTTTTTGAGGGGAGCAAAGCATATGAACATGCCTTATGCATCCACGGTTATGAAGCTATGCCGAGCAGTAGGAGTGAACTGGCCGGCTCATGAGCAGTTGCAGTTGCCAGCAGCTCCGATAGATTCTGGCACTCTGAATGGGATGCAGGAGTGGACCGGTGGTGAGCCTGAGGAGCATGGGCTGGGTTATCGTCTTCCAGGAGGACGTCCAGCACGAGGTGCTACTATGGCTAGGCCAGGGCGTGATGAGGCTGGTTCTTCGAGAGCTCAGAAGGGTGCTGGGATGGGTGATGCCCAGTATAGGAGGCTTTCACAGCGGATGGATGCCATATATGAGACGCAGAGTAGGTTTGCTCAGGAGCTCACCCTTGCGTTAGGAACTGCTTTTCGAGGCCTTGGAGCTGATATCCAGTGGCCAGTTTTTGGTGAGGACTCTGCATACCCGCCGCCTGATACTCCACCCACTGAGGGTGATGATGATGATGACTCCGAGTAGATATACCCTGTGTTCCTTTCTACTACCTTCACTGGGGACAGTGAAGATTTTAAGTTTGGGGGTGGTAGTTAAGGAATATTTTATGTGTGTCATATAGCTGCATATTCATGATAGTTAGTTCATATAGTTGCATAATTTTTGCCATATAGTTTTTTTTATAGCTTTAGTTGTTTGTCATATCATATAGCTCATGCATATACCATGATCCCTTTTGTAATGATTTATCGACTGAATTGTGATATTGATGCGAGTGTAGTGATAGCATTAAAGTGATATTAAGTTGTGTAGGTTGATATGCATGCTAGAAGCACTTGTATTTTCACTAAGTCTTAGAGAATGCTTAAGGGCTAGATTGTTGTTATGATCTGATTATTTTCGAGGATAATCTATTTATTATGCTTAGAATTTGATAATAGGTTCTTAGTGGTAAAGGCATGAAAAAGAAAAAAAATGGAGTAAAAATGGAATTTGTTGCTAGTTGTGGCTAGGCGTCAAATGGCTAGTAGCCGGCTCGCATGTTATGCGAGTAGTCTAGGGTTGAGCAAGATGGAGCGAAACGCACTTGCTCAGAAGAAAAGAAAAAAAAAAGAAATTTTTTTTTTTTTTTGCAGAATTGATCAAGAGTGGGCTCTTTGGTATTCGAGTTATTAAGTTCTTAGGGGACTTTGTGCCTAGTGACCTAAGGCTTTTAGAGTCTGGGATCCGCTAACCTAACGCTCGTTACATGGATACCATTGTATAAGTCTTTTGTGGACCTCACTCATTGCACGGTCAAATAAGCATTTGAGTTGTAAATAAAAAGCACGATTCCGTAGTAAGCTCCAGAGTTCTTGTAGTGTTGTATATCACTTTGTGCCTAGAATTTTTATTCTTTGTATAATCGTAGGATTGCCTTGAGGATAGTCTAGTCATAGTAATTGGTCTAGTTCCGAAGCATATCTGTTAAGCATTTGCACACACCACGTTTCTGGCTGTATGTCCGTTTGCATGAGTTAATTTATCTTTAGTGTCTAACTGCATTCGTTGAGACGTGACAATTTGGTTGGTTAATTGTAGTAAGGGGGATCGTTGCATTTTCATATAGATTGCATTCATGCATATTTTTCTTTGTTTTGAGTCTGTGACGCTTGAGGACAAGCATCGATTTAAGTTTGGGGGTGTGATAAGTGGCATTTTATACCACTTAGAACGTCTTAAAATGGCTTAAACTGGTGTCTTGAAATCAAGTATTTTGTGTATTTGATGCGTTTTTCTAGTGTTTATGCATTTCAGGGTATTAGTTGCATTTCGGAGGAGGAATCATCAAGAATAAGCCTTGGCATGTGTTCACCATTGAGAGAGGAAAAGAACGGGCAGATTACGGCGAAGAAACGGAGCAAACCTGGAATTTTTCCAGTAGGGTCCTGCGCGCCCGCGCAGCAATGCTGAGCGGCCGCACAGCAGCCTTGCCCGCCCGCGCAGAAATGCTGAGCGGCCGCGTAGGGTCGGGGAAAAAGCTGAATTATTTTAGACTTCTACTTCTGTTTGGTTTCCAACTTCTATGTAATCTGAGTTTTATGGGACTATTATATAAGTAGATTTGAGACGTTTTCATAGAGAATAAGAAGGAGATTATGTTTTAGATTGTGTTTTTGCGCAAGAAGCGAAGGAGATAAGGAAGAAGACCGATTTAGCACACTGCAGCGAAGAGGAAGCATATATTCTTGTGATTCTTGTTTCGTTGTAACGTTGGATGCTAGTTTTCTTGCTTTGACTTCTTTACTCTTGTGACGTACTCTGTTTTAATATAATTAGTTTAGTTATTATTTTCTTGTGTTGTTTATCATGATTTCATATGAACCCATGATGGCGATAAGTTCTATTATGGGCTAATCGTGATCATGGGGTTGCAACGGATTTATTATGAAATTCTTTAGTTAATTGTTTAATACTTTAGTGTGTGATGATTGCATGATATCTAGTATTGGTTGTGCGTATTCGTCTTATGTGCGTCACGAACATATAAGATAGGGTGTTAATCTCTTGTAAAGCGACGGTGGATCTTGAGATTTAGAACTTGCCATTCTAGCATAGGTTCATGTACGTTGTACATGATTAGTGGGTAATTCTAACAGTTTTATTTGCCCTATGTAATCAAAAGGAATAACTTGTGCTTAAATCGTTGTGTTGTCAATTTCTGTAGACATATAGGAACTCAACATGATTGATGACTATTCAACTTCTATCTTAATTGTGGATGTTTGGTAGAATGGTATTAGTACAATGAAAGTTGGCTTTTATCAGTTTCGTGTTATTCGATTAATGTCATCACTATCACATGCTAAAGGTAATAACAATGGCTATAGAAGGAAGTAATAATGAAGTTGTGATCTCATGAGTGTTTTATTATTGATAAATTGAAGTGTTAGTTAAGTGGTTAATTAAGTAGTTAATTATAGTTAATATTTAATCAACAATTTTAAGTGTTATTATCTTAACATTGAGAAGTAGTCATACATTGGTGAGTGAGTTTAATTAGACAAAAACTTAGTCTGAGTCTCTGAGGGAACGAACTAGAAAGTATTCTATATTATTTGCGAACGCGTATACTTGCGTGAATATTAGTGCGTGATTTCGCCCTAACATTTAGCAGTTACATACACTTGACACTTAGAAATCTTATCAATGGCATGCTTTGGAATCACCTCTACATTCATCATATTTTTTTAGAGGACCAAAGTTTAAATGACCAAGTCGTAAGTGCCACAAATCAGATGATTCTACATAATTAACAGAAGGTGCAACACTATCATTAATAAAACCAACCAAAACGGGTTCAACATTTATTAAAAACAAACCCTTAGACAAGTAACCCTTGCCAGAGAATGTACCAGTATGAGTAATAACTACTTTATTACATTTTAAAGAAAGTTCAAAGCTGGTCTTAACAAAGCAACTTCCACTAATAATATTTCTACGAATAGAGGGAACATAAAATCAGCCCAGAAGCAAACTTCAGGTCCACGTTTCCTATTCCAAGCACTTGTGCAGCACTAGCATTCCCAATCGTCACTGTCACTCCATGACTCTGTTGATAAGATACAAACAAGCTAATATCAGCAAAAATATGTATATAAGCTCTAGTATCAATCAACCACTCATGTGACAGATAAGTGGAAAGTAGTACAGGGTTGTAAGTAACATACCCATCATCGGTTCCAGAGGCAACAACCTCACCAATGACCATGTTAGCTACTGGCCCACTCGTGGTTCTAAGTCCAAGCACAGTATTTTCTTGAGCTACCACTCTGGCTTTCTTAGCATTTTTACTTGGACAATCCTTGCTCCAATGACCAACCTGTCCACAAGACCAACATGGTTTGTTCGCCTTTGGTTTAGTGTTAGCGTTCCTAGTGACTACCTTTCTTTTCTATCCTACAGTCACTACATTCACCTTCGAGCTCCCATATTCCACAGGCAACACATGTCCCTGTTTGGACTTGTGCTCCTCCTATACAAAGATGTCCAATATCAAGTTAGTCCATGTGATCTCTCCTTTCTGTCTTTTCAGGGAGAGAGCAAACTCTTCCCAAGACTTAGAGAGCTTTTCAATCATAAACATCACTTGAAACTTCTCAGGCAAGACCATATCGGGCTCACCCAAAGCATGAACCAACATCTCAAACTCATGAATCTGTTCAGACATGGATTTCCCATCCACCAACTTGAAATCAAGAAACCTAGCCACATAATACTTCTCTAGACCTTGAGAATCAGTATTATAGGGTTGGTCCAGCTTATCCCATAAGACTTTAGCAGTATAGGCATCTGATGAATAAACATCGAATAAGGTGTTCTCCAAGGCTACCAAAATGGCTGCCCTAGCCACCCCATCCTTCTCAGCCCATAAAGCATAAGACTTAATAGATTCAGCCTTCTCTTGCTCCAACCCAGGAGGATCATACTGTACCATTAACCATATACCCTTAACTGTTAACCAGAGCTTCATTTCTTTTTTTCTGCCAATGAGAAAAAGAAGCTTCACCACTGAATTTATTAGGCATACCCGATAAATCAATTGGTTGGGGAAACGATACGTGGTCCAGTCAATGGTAGTAGTACCTCCATAACCAGAACTAGTCTCAACAGTTTTAGAAACATCACCAGTTTTGTTAACTATCTTGCTAATTAACTATATATAACAATAATCTCTTCAAGATTGTTGGGTATAACTCTAACTACATAGCAACAGTAGGTAGTTATATATATAATAACAAGAACAAGGAAAATAACCAAATAACCAACTAAAGAAACAAAACACGAAGGCAATAACAAACTATAAAGACTGTAATTGACAAAGAAAGTAAAGAAAACTTATCTATTATCGCTTTCCAAATTCTGATAAGAAGAAGAACACAACAGCTGAGTCGCCAAACCCTTCAAGAGGACTTTGCTGTTCTTAAAGAGATTATTACCCTCCACTTAAGCTGTGATGGAATGCAGCAATATCGCTTCCAAGATAAAACAGCAACAGATCAATCTGGCCACAGAACCAACAATGATCAACGGCGACTCGCACCTCAGTTTGCCCAAAAAACCTTAGCAACTCATATATGTTTGTGAGTTAGGAACCCACACTTGTGTTATATTTATATCAAGTGTACCTCTCAATATATAGACATCGCAAGTTACTCTTCTTCTGTTTTACTCGATGTGGTACACTAAGTAACAAACCAGAAAAAGTAAACAAAATGGGTTTTCCTTATTATTTATATTATATCATGATTAATAATATTAATATTACAAAATATATTCAGAGTATGATTAAAATAATCCTTACTTAAAATTTATTTTATATTAATAATTAAATAATCAATATAAATAATTAAACTTGTAATAGAAAAGAAAAATATAGAAGTTCCCACTAGCACTAGGTCACACAAGCATTCCACTTATGCTAGTAGTTGTAAACAACACTAACACAAGATGCTATATAAACTCAATATCTTTCTTTTACAATATCAATATGGGACAAAATCCACATAACCCATTTCAAACAAGCAACTTTGTCACAATATATTCATGGATTCCACTAAGAAAATGTCTTAGATCCAAATATGAAAGTTGAAGTCCTCATGTCAAAGAACAACCTCCAAGTGTTAGTTTTCGGAAATCATATCAAGAACATGTATAAAATATGCCTCAAACTTTCCATTTTCTAACACTTATGAGTACCATATCTAGGGTAACAAATAAGGTAACATTCTTGAAGAGGGGCGTTGCGATATGCCATATATGGTGTAGTGTTATTTTGCTGATATAATTTTATTTATTAAAAAATATAATTAATTAATTAGACAAAGTTATTTCATCCCTCAGACCAAACACTTGTATTCATCATTATTCTAATTTCATATCACTAAGCAAATAAAAAACCCCATAAATGAATCCAAATTACAATTTAAACTTGCATTGCAAATAATTAAATAAAAATAAAAAAACTTGAGGTAAATATCATGTGTACTACACATAATGAAGCATTTTTTTGGAACATTACTAATCCAATGCGTTGTAGTTTAAAAATTCCTCCCATGTCATGTTGAAATTCTTCAACACATAATCCGCATCAATGACGACGCCACTTGTCTTGAAAAACTGGCTTGTTTCATCTTGTGGAAGGAATTGTGGATGATACTCATCAGCTTCAAAAGCTACTTCCGAGCTGGTAGCTTCAACTTCATTTTTTCCAGCACAATCTACTTGGGTGCTGGCTGGTGGCTCATTCTTGGCTGGTGGCTCCTCCTTTTCAACTCCATCATCACCTGGGTGATTATGCTTTTCCTGGTCTACTTTTTTTCTATAGCTGATTTGCTATAAATTATTGTTCAACATAAAATTATCTTATAATATCAATATACATGAGAGAATAGATTGTATTTAGTACACTACTTCTAGTTAACACTTACATATCTATCAGTCTGGTCATTTTGGTAGAGCATGATAAAGTCACCAACTTTGATATTTTGCTCCTGTGCATATTTACCTGAGAGGAAGTAAAATGCCCTCATCAATTTCTGATAAAAGGAGGTTACTTACAAAGAAAAGATTGACTGAGATAAATGGCCTAGCCAAGAATAACGAATCCTCCTTCTCTTTAGTTGTGTTAAAAGTGAGATTTAAGAGCTAGATTTCATTTTCTTGTCATTCTGTTAAATAACCTTAAAAGACTCACCTACTCCTTCCAGTACATACATCCGGCTTCCACTATTTTGCCAACTCCTGCAGCGAGCCAGAAAAAATAATTAGTTAACATGTATTTTCAGATATGTTGAATTTTGTATGCCATAGATTCTACATTCCGTGTTTAAAAATGTAACTCAGTGTTTATAAAAGGACATGTACGAAAAATATATATTATTTGGCCAGTAAAGGTACAACTAAAGAAACTTTGAGGATTTTATGAGAACATATATGTTATAAGCCATAGTTGTCAAAACAAACTATGAGGATCTACCAAACCTAAAACAAAACTTCCAGACTCTTCCAGTTCCAATGTCTTCCATAAAGACAGGACAGGAACTCCCTAGCTTAGCCAATTCTCCAAAGCACTTTTCAGCATATCCCTGTCAGAAAAAATGTGGTGAAATAATTTTTTATGCCATATAGTTTTTAAAAATGGAGAAATTAGTCACTGAAAATCCATTAACTATACAAAAATTATCCTTAAACAAGTCAAGAAAAAGAATTTTGGTTTGCTGGTCAATCTGCAGCATTTTATAGTTTTATTGAACATTGATGTAACCCACTAACTAATCGAGCAAACATTAACAAAAACTTGAAATGAAGCCCATATCTCACACTATTTTTATTTATTTTTATTTTATTAATTAAGTTTATGATAAAATTATTCAACTTACCTTGGGGATTATCATTCTATTTTGACCATTGACATCACTATGTGTGAGCCTTTTTTCGAACAAAAAAAAGCCCATGTTCACTCCCTGCAGTAAAAAATAAAGTTAATATGTAATTAATAAATGGAATTTAAGAATTACACCAAACTGTCAAAAAATCTAATGTGTAAAAAATACTGAACCGACATAAAATTTAGTGGAATCTTCTAGTTTCCTATGGGTTCCACAAACCTCAAGACGAATTGGATCAAATATATACAACCATTTTCTTATTTATATCACTCATTGTAGATCAAAATCAATAAAAAAAGGTTGAGTTGGTGCTATTTTTTTCCCTTCAAAAAAATCATTTATTGAGTACAAAAATTGAAGATTTAATCATATATAAAATAATCATTTATTGCGTACTAAAATCAAAAAAAAATAAGATGCAGACAGTCTGATCTAATTTCTTCTCATATGTTTAGATTTAATATAAAAGAAATAGATCTATAAAGTAAATTAGAGAGTGTATATCTATGAGCATGCAACTTCTTACACCAACTGGGGGAGCTTCAACTATTACTTCTTTAGCCTTCCTCTTGCGGCTACAACTCGTGTCTCGACCTTCTTGGTTCAACTGCATTGCAGGGGCCATTTCTTGATTTCGATTAGCCATGTAGAGAAGATAGAAAGAGATCTAGAGATTTGTATTGTTTTAAGTAGTGAAAGGATACTTAGCAAGGAATTTGATGATAGATATGACTTTATGCTACGAAAGGTGTTATATATGCAGCCAAAGGTTGATAATTCCAATGCTCATCTTCAGCATAACCCTCACCAAAAACAAAAAAAACTTATGTTACAAAAACCCACAGAATTAAGTAACATCCCTAAAGGATGCTACCTATACAAACCCATCCAGCTGTTTTTTGATAGCCATATTTCAAAGTATTGAAGTGCTTCAAGACATGAACACTATTAAATTTTAAATTTTACCTTGCAATATGCCAAAAGCCTAATTAATCAAACTTACCAACCACTAAAGAATTAGTTGGGAGATATATTAGTTAATTAAGGAGTTTGGTCATGTTATTAGATGGCATTGGACAAGTCTTAGATATGAATAATATAAATTTATTAACATTTTAGTATTCTAGTTTCATTTTTTTTATATTTACTATTTGAACAATAATTTTAAGTTCATGTTACAGTTTTTATATAAGTTCATACTTATTTTTTTCATGTTTGAACTATTTGTATATTTTTATTTAAAAATGTTTGTTAATTACAAAATACATGTTCAAAAAATAGGCTCATTTACTAACTAACTAATTAAATAGGTCAAATATTTCTTTGAAGTAATTTTTCAAGTGGATAAGTTTAATTAATTAGCGATTTTTTATGCATAGTCTTATTTACATAATTAAAAAAGGAGTTGGTTGATAATAATTGATAGGTAGATAATACATTACAATATAAAAGGTCTGCTTGACAGATTCGCTACCATCACAAATGTGGCCATCGCGTATTGATTTGGTTTGATTCATATTTGTAACCGAATATAATCAACCAATATCATTGGTTGTAGTGATGTACATAATCAAACAAGTAGCAACCCTCGATTGGTCAGTTTTTCTTTTCTTTTTCAACCGACAAAAACTAACCATGAATCATTTGAAAATATTATCAAAATCGATCGATTTTGGTTGCTTATATTTCTTCTTAGTCCCATCTTTTGGTATAGCAGCCATGTGGCAGTCCGCATTAGATTAAATTACGATTGATATCGCTTGGAAAAATAATTGTGGAAAATATACACAACAATAAACGATCACAAACAATTGGAAAAGAATTAGTTGGAAATGTAAACTTTCATAAATGATTGAAATCTGTTCAAAAATGGGGATTGGAAAAGTGTTGGTGCATTTAATGCACTCACCAACATTTTAATGCAGTGTCGCATTGCTATTGGTCGATGTAGTGACATGTCACATTGGAATGCAAAAGCGACCACCCAAAATCAACAGTTATGATAACTAATCAGTTGTTTATGATTTCAAAAGCGACTAACCTTAAGTGACCAGAGTGGTCTTAACCAACTGACTGATTTTTTTTTTCAATATAATTTGTTAAATAATGTAAAACATAAAATATAAAATAAAATCCACTCAAGTCCTCTGAAATATATCAAGGTATTTTTAAAAAATTAAAAAAAAATATGTTACCAATTACGACAAACAAAATAAGTTTATCAGTTAAAAATTCTTGTGTCTAAAGACCTTATCATATTATATAAGTTTATTCAGTCATTAAGTGAACCTCCACTTGTATAAAATAAACAAAATAAATTTTAAGAAAATGAGAAATCAAGAATATCTAAAGTAGACATGTATGATTATGTCCCAAAAGTTCATATACATTGTACTTATAATGAACAACCTGTCCCAAATTCTCATATAACTACGGTAATGGTGACCATAAAAGTTGAAAAGTTGCTTAAATTTGAGACCAATTTCACCATAAAAATTATTAATTTGCTAAAAATTGTGACAAATGATGTCATTAAGTTGCTTGTGTTTGTGACAGATCATGTCATTTAGTTGCATGTATAGCTTGTACTTGTTACAGATGCTGTCATAAAGTTGCTTGCAATTATTCGTAAAGTTGCTTGCAATTGTGACAGATGTTATCGCAATTCCAGGAAAAAATTAACATTATCCTTCCTAAGTTCTAAATCTACAAGATTCTTAATATTCTAACCATATCAACTTAAAAAAGGTTCCAAATATATAATACACACAAATGCACATTCAAAAATTTTCAAATAAAATAATAACTAAACTTAAAATCCATGTAACAATTTAGATAGAACGATACATATATATATATATCATAATAATTCAAATCAAACGTACCGTTACAATAAGAATCCATCAATTTACAAACACCAAAAGACATTAAAACTGTTGTCTAAACCAAGTTGTCTAAATCCTCCATCTTTATACCATATACCATAAACTACTTGTATAAAAAACTAATAGGCAACTTCATACATCTAAAACATCTACAAAAGATAGCATATTATAAGATATTCTTAATATATACTAAAAAGCATAATCTTTCAAATATATATACCAAGAGGCGGCTTGATACGAATATACCAAAATGATCAGAAATACCATACTATTCTCTGTAGTGAAATCACCACCTAATTACCCCTGGCGTGGATAGAGCCAGCTCATCATCGACCCACAAGAAAAGGAGCTTGAGGTTCATTAATCATGTCTGAACTTAATTCATGATCCTCGCTGGCAGGCATTTTACCATGAAAAGTGATTGAAAATAAACAAAAATCATTTGAATAAAGAAAATACTTCAGGCATGCATATATGTGATAATCACAATTAGTTTTTATTTTAAATTATGTCACTTCTCAAGAGGACTGTATTGCATTACATTTATAATAGTGTTCCAGACTAATTTATTTGTTGCCTTCATTTACAGAGTTGAAAGAGTTGTAGGATATATATGTGGGAACTTACGGCGCTTTAAATGATGAAGTTTATATGTTGAATTTAAGTATCTTATGGACCATTAGTGACTATTCTGGTTATGTAGTGTTCTCGAGATGAAGAACAAAAGAAAACTAGCTTGTCTGATATTCAATTACGAGACACCATCAATATTTTTGAAGCATAGCAGGAAATATTGTTATATGAACCATCGAAAATTCTTAGAACCCAATCACCAGTTGAGATTAGATAAGAGAAGATTTAATGGTGAATTTGAGATTGGTTAGGTTTGTACAAATTATCGGGTAGGGAAATCGAAGAATTACTAAAGGGTTATGAGAATATTTTTGAAAAAGGAAAGGAAAAACGAAAAGTAAGTTGCAAGGTCAATTCTTGAAATAAGAAGTCAATATTTTTTGACTTAAAATATTAGAATGACAATTTAACTCAACACAACCTCGATTTAATGCATATAAAGAAGAATATTTATGATAGTATTCTTGGCTCTTTATTAAATATATGTGGTAAACTATAGAATAATTTAAGTGCTCAATTGAATTTATAAGAGCCGGGTATTACGAAAGTTCTTCATCCTACCTTCTCAAGTACGGAAAGCAATTGGAGTATATGGCAACAAGCTTTGATATGACGAACAAAAGAAAGATATATTTTGTTCGGTATTTGAAACTACTAAGCTTTCTTAAATGTTTGCTTCCAATATTAACAAGTGTGTGCAAGAGAGAAAAATTATGGGATATCACTATGATTCCCATGTTATCATGTAATACGTGTTACAATTTTCTGTCAAAAAAACTTTAATTCCCGGAATCGCAATACTTTTGATTAGACTGGGTGAATTTATGAGAAATAAGTTTGCAAAAATTATCGAGGTGAATGACATAAAGAAGTCACAACTAAAGATTATTAAAGTACTCTGTTAATTCGAGATAATATTCCCAATTGCATTCTTCAATATAATGGTTCATTAATCAGTTAATCTGTGTGAGGAGATAGTATTTTGTGGACCTGTCCATGTAACGCCCTCAACTCCAGGGTCTAGATTTGGGAGTTACTAACCAATAAACAATGATATATTATGCACAATGGAATAAAATAATAAATATGACACCTTAGATGCAACTGGATCGATCACAAGTTATAGTATGAAACAGGCACTACTACAAACCAAATGTTATTAAAACCCATAAGTCTATTTAGTTTTACAAACTATTCAAATTTTATTACAAACCTCTAGGCTAGTAAAGCATCCCAAAATAGTCTACTTGAAAGACAACAAACTATTTACAAGCACACGATTTCTGATCATACCTAGAACTCAGGCCTGCTCTGGTCTAGCTAAAAGATCAGTATAATAAACAAGTATGAGCGAAAAAAATAATCAGCAAGCAGTATATATATATTATTATTAAAATAACAACAATATATCTGAAACATAAAACCAAACAACAATACATGAGCAATATCAAAAGCTAATATGAGCTTTGATGACAAACAACACTTTTATGTATATTTATATTTTGGATTGGAATCCTCGAAAGATGGTGTATTGCCGCCGGTGATCAGGCACAGAGCAACACCGGTATGCCGAATCATATCCAACTAAACAAAGGGTACCCAAGGCACATATTGGTCTAGCAAGGTATTATATCCAAGTATAATACATAGCTCACACAAGACCGCCGCCACGGCCTCTTATGCACCATCCAATCCATAAGAACATTTTTAATCAAAGGAGCCGAATCAAATGACATCCTTAAAAATATAACTCCCTATTTCATATGGTCCGGAGTCATCTCAAGAACTGATGGCGAAATAACTAGAACAATTAGTTATTCTCTAATCTCATCTCAAAGTTCCACTTTATAGAGTAATTGCAGCGAAATTTAAAATGTTTAACTATTCAGAACTTTAAATAGGGAATAAATACTTGCAATATATCATAAGGAGATTCGAGAATACTTGCATAATAGAGTTCAAAATAAACGTCACTTGAATGATAAGTGAAGATAGGGATACTTTCAAGATATGCTTAATAACTCTTCACTATAACCTCAGCTTATAACTGCTGGCTACCAACTCAGTCTAACTCCTAACTACGCTCCTTGCTACTCAATTCTATAAATAAAAGTACAATTTTAATTAACAAAATAAAACTCAATCGATATAACTATACGTCTCGATGTTTACCCGATCGTTTATAACTAATCATGGCATTGAAAAATGTAAAAAAATAGCATGCATGTCATATAGAACGTAATCATGTTATTCATATAACACGTATTCACATAATTCATGTAACACATAAGTCAGATCGCCAAAAGATAGGTCTCGGTACTTTTAGCATTGAAATCGGGTCAAAAATATGATTTATTGATCAATAATCGACTCAAAATGATTTGCAAAACAAGTGACCTTTCGATACAAAAGGATTTGGGTCTGAATCTATACGCGTTTATTTCGTATTAAACTGACGAACGGTTCATTTATTATGAATAAAATACAAATAAATCAATTAGTAATAATAATAATTGATTATTAAATATTTAAATATAATTTTTAAATGCTAAAGATAATTATTGGGAATTATTTGAATTAATTATTAATAATTATAATTTATTTAATTATTTATAAATAAAATTAATTGATTACATGAATTAATCAATTAATTAAATTCATAAATAATTACTTAAAATAAATTATAAATAATCAAATCAATTTTTGATTTTTGAAAAAATTGAAAAAAAATATTATTTTGGAATTTAAAATAATTAACTAAATAATTTTTAGAATTTAAAAAATAACTAAATAAGTTTTGGAATTAAAAGAAATGATTTTAGAAAGAAAAAAATTAATTTTTGAAATTAATTTTAAAAAGAAATTGCAGAAACAGAATTAGAAATAAGATTTAGGAATTTTAAGATCGAAACCGGGTTATAAAAGTGGGTCTCCGGTACTGTTCCGGGTTTCCAGGAACAGTCGTTGGATTTCTGGAAAACCCAGAAACTGGTGACAAATCCGACGACCTCGGAATTATATGGCGAGGTCTGTTGTGTTCCAAAACCACTGATTCCACTGATTCTCAGATACACAAACAAGGCAACAACATCACCGGAACATCACCCGAGTGCAACGTCCGATCAAAGATCAAACCTAGGTTGCGTTTTCCGGCCGAAATTCAATGTCGACTAACACACAACCAATTCTGATGTCCTATATATGAAATTAAATTCTGGAAACACATAATCTAAATCTACAATCATATCTAACAATCAAATTAGTTATATTCTTAAAAATTGAAATTAAAATCAATAAAAACCAATAACTTGAGTTCTACAATCCTGAACATAAACAATTCGAATTTGTGCACTAATAAACTATAAACAACATGGAGAAGCTAACCATAGCATCAAAAACAACCAAAAAAGTCTAGAATTCAAGAACCCAATTCGAACTCAAGAACACAAAAATCGAATTTAATTATTACCCAATATTAGATCGTGATTTTGGTATCAATAGAAAGGTCTTGAAACGAGCTTCAATTTGGTTATAAGAGCATCAAGAACGGATCCCTGTAGTTTCCAAAATCATTGATTCTTTGTTCTGAACAAGACTATAACCCCAAAAACATGGTTTTTAATTTTCTAAAGTTTGATAATTATGAATTAATTAAACAACATTCAGCTATTTATATTTTTAGAAAAATAAATACCCCAAAATCTATTAAGGGTGTTTTTATCCCTTAATTAAAATAATTGGGCCCAAAAATAATCATTATGGGGAATAATTTAAAAAATCAAATAAATATAAAATTTATGTCAAAATTCCTCAAAAAATATGAATAATTCAAAAATGTAAAAAATAATGGGTATTTGAAATATGTATAATTCTATAAAAATAAAAACATGAATTTTCTGGGCTTTGACGTCCCGTGAGGTCCCGGTTCGTTGATTTTTGAGAAATCGAAACGATACCTAAATTAACAGAAAACCCCGAAAATGCATAAAATGCATGCAAACGCATATAAAACAAGATAAAACAAGTATCTCGATAAAGAAGCTAATAAACACGCATCCAGATTGCGGATCGATTCATGTAAATACATTTTAAAACACATAACAATTAATCGAAAAAATTTCTGGTCCTTGTGGAGCCAATATAACAATCATAACATGTCATAACATTGCAGTAATCATTTTAAACTCATGTAAACACATAATATTTATTTATTTATCATAAAATATTCAAATAATTTTCCCGGATATTACAGTCCACCGAAGATGGATGTATTCTATTGAGTGGTACCTTATAAAATTGAAATAATATGTTTGTAATAAATGAAAACCAGAATGGTATGTTGGGGAAGGGTACTTGGCAGATGAATGTTTCACATTTTGTGTAAGATTTCTAAATGATGGTGAAATTAAGGCAAATGAAGCTGCAAGTACGAATGTAGAAATCAGGGGATATGATATTGGTTTGGGGAAGAACAAAGGGGGAAACCTGTTACTTACTTTGATGAAAAATCGATCACTGCTCACCACTATATTCTATTTAACTACAATGTCAACGAAGTAGAAAATCTAATTGAGTAAGTCTTAGGTAAATACATATTTATATTTTTCATATTGTTTAAAGGTGTAAATATAATTTTCTATGTTGTTAATTGACAAATTGTTATTGTGAATAATTGTAGGAAACATCGTGCATTTTTTACGATGATTCAAAGTTAAAAAGGTATAAAAGATAAATAACACACTGATAAAATATGTGAGTGCTTCAAGGATGAAATTGCAAAGAAGGAGGGTTTGCAAGGGAACTAGCATCTTTAATAAAGGATCATAATCAAGTAGTTAAACAATATAGTGGGCATAGTGAATGTATATGTGTTTTATAAGAAGCAAAGAGATTACAAATATACAACACAAAATAATGGTGTCTTTTTTACAGCTTTAGCCACTAGTTTCGCAAGTATAAAAGAGCAAAATCTGATTGTTGGGGATATAATTAATTATGGGTCAATTGAAGAAATAATAGAAATTGACTATTGGGGATCTTTTAATGTAATTTTATTTAGGTGTACCTGGAACCAAGATGACAAAGATCTCTTTAGATTATACCCGAGTTAATTTTAACAGAGTTTGTCAACAAAAATGTCCCTTTTTTTATGTCGACACAAGTGCAACAAGTGTTTTTAATTCAAGACCCCGTTAAAAGACATATGTATTATTCAATTAAGAGGGCGTCTACTGAGTTCTCTCATGCACACAATGTTAGTGTTGACATTCATGGATAGTGCTCACATGACATGAACTTTCATTCATTTACTGAAATCCAAGACGATGAAGATGATATGATATCCCTACCATAAAAATTCTCGTTTACTCTAAAAAGTTGGAAAAAACTTATTACAATTTAGACATAGTCTAAAATTATATCTTAATATCGCACTTTTTATGTTTTTTTTTAATAATATTAATTCTGCAAATTAGGTATAAATATTCAGATCTAATGTAAAAATTAAATTTAAGGGTGCAAAATATGTTAATTGTGTAGATGAAATTACCTCTAAAATATGTTAATTCTGTAAAATACGTATAAATATTTAGATTTAATGCGTAGACTAGATTTAATTATTTCTCCTCGATTATTACATCTTTTTATTCTCAAGATTAAATAATATTTCTTACTGAATCATCAAATTTTGATCATATGTCATTACCTATGTGGTTTTAATTTGTTACAGGATGGCCAGATAGACTAACGACTTCTGATTGCCTTACAATGGGAAGTTCACAAAAACCAAGTCTATTGGTGGCTTAGTTGCGAGTTTTCGAGATTTTAACCTTGATAGGTTTTTGTATTCTTTACTAATGGAGTGGCTCAAAGATGATTTTTAATATACTAAAATAGGAGGGGTATATGTCACCAAAGGGTAGAATTGTGGTTAAAAATTGGTGACAGATGATCTTGGTGTTATTGAGTGTAATAAAATAAAGTAAGAACGCTCTCGTAAACTTTTTTAAATTGACTGTGAAGTTGATAATGAGATAGCTCTAGTGAACAAAATGTAGTGGCATGTTATTGTAAGGCCAAGAACAGTTCCAGTTAAAGATAAAGAGAAAATCTTACAAAGCGTACATTGGTGACTATTAAAAAATAATGATGAGAGGTGTTGAGAATTGGCTAAGTCAAAGATCAGGATCTATGTCACAATCAGGATATGATCAGCTGCTGTAATATGATTATCCGTTGAAAGCTTCGATATCATCCGTTGATGTACATAAATGATTATCCATTAAAGTTAAAGCATTTATCCGTTAATCAAAGCTATCCGTTGAAGAATGACTTGGAGGATAAGTCATGACTGCAAGATAAATCAGAAGGTGCTGATCTATAGGATCATAGTTGATTTAGATATGTAAAGAATTAAAGTTATATTTGAACATATCTTGTAATTGATAGAGGACTGATTTATAGCTGTGTAGTATAAAAAAACAGAATAGGTTATCACAATGAAAGAAGCACAACTCAATTTATTCGTATAACCTAGAAGCTCTTAAGAATATTGTTCTTAAGAGAGTTTTGTAACAGTTTATTAAAGATCAATATAAACTGTTATTTAATTTATCTGTTCTTACTTTACTTTCATAGTACATCGACTTATTTAGTAATCGTATCCAACCCCCCTTAAACAATTACTTTACTGGGCAATAAATGGTATCAGAGTGGTCAAATTAACTGTTAATTTGCAAAGGTCAAGATGTCTGGAAGTAAGTATGAAAGCATGAAAATTCCCATCCTGAAGAAAGCTGAATACTCTATATGGAGAGTAAAGATGTTAATGTTCCTTGAAGCTATTGATGATGCATATATTGATATCATCAAAATAGGACCTCCATATCCTATGGAAACTGTGGTTATATCTGCAGATGCACCTGAACACCATGCCATATGGAAAAATCTAAGTGGTCAGACGCTGAAAAATTTGCTATGCTTAAAGATGCTAAAGTACAGAATATTTTGTACAACAGTTTGGACAATGTGATGTGAAATAGAGTTATTGTCTTCAAGACTATAAAGGAAATATGGGATGCCTTGGAACACAGTTTTCAAGGTACGAAGGCAATAAAGAAGAACAAAAGAGTTGTTCTTGTTCTTGTGCAAGAATATGAGAAATTTGATGCCAAGGATGATGAGTTAATTACTGACATATATGATAGATTTCTAAAACTGCTGAATGATTTATCATTGGTTGGAAATGAATATGAAAGGGAAGACTCAAACATCAAATTTCTGAGATCTCTTTCAGAAGATTGGGATACATAGGCCTCAATAATCATGCATCAATCTGATCTTGATTCTCTGACTCTAGATGAAGTGTTTGAGATATTGAAGACTCATGAGTTGGAGATCCGGAAAAGCAAGAACAAAAAAGGCCAGAAGATGAAGGTTGTGGCTCTTAATGCTGAGACTCACAAAGGAAAGGAAAAGATAAGTGAAAGGTGAAGGAGAAGGAACATTGTGGTATAATCAGATACTGATGATGCATCAGATCCTGACATAGATAGTGACGATGATTCTGAGATCGATATGGATGATCCCTAAGTGGTCGAGATGGCTGTAATGCTGGTAAAAGGTTTCAGAAGGATGAGGTTTAGAAAAACACAAAGTAAAGGTGGTTTCAATAGAAGGTTCTCTGGTCAAGGCAAAGACAGGTTCAGAAAGGGTGATGGTCAGAACAACAAGGAAATAGAGTTTGACAAGACCAAGGTGACATGTTACAACTGCAATGAAAGGGGACATCTGGCTTGTGAGTACCCCAAGAGAACTGGAAAAGCTTTGGTCAGAGCAAACTCCAACATAGGCTGGATGAATTCATCAGAAACTGATAATGATGAAATGTTATGCACTCATGGCAGCTCATGGAGAGAATGCCTTAGGAACTGATAAGGAACCTTCAGTTATATTTCCTATTGATATTGATAATGTGTCTGAACTGAAAACTTTCTTGTACTCTTTGCATGTTACTTTTAAATGTAATACTACTGAATGTGATAGTTTGATTTCTGATAATAAGAAGCTTAAAAAAAGAAATGAGTTCTTAGAAGCTGAGTTATTTTACATAAATGAACATGAAAAAGCAGGTAAGAAAGCACATCATAATGAAACTTAGATAAACATAAGGTTTGCTAGACTAGAGAAAGGTCTAGAACAGGAAAGATAAGTGTTTAAAACTTGGATGACCTCAGGAAAGAAAGTTCATGATTTCATCAGTGATAAGAACTGGAAAGAATGTCTAGGTTATAACAAATTTGTTGATAGGAATATCAATAAATTCAATAATAATACTACTCTAGTATAGTTTTTTGGAACTAATGAAAGAGGAGTTAAGTCAGTCTTTAAATTCGGTTCTACCTCTAAGAACAATGCTGAAGAAAAGTCTGAACCTGGAGTCCCTGCTAAAACAAAAGAAGATCCTAATATGCAAGACAAGAAAGGTAAAAATATAGGACATCTGTAACACCCCCAGATCCGGGGTCGGGAATCCGGGTCGTCACGGTCTTTCTTTCCACAATATCACTTCACTTAATTAATAATGAATAACCCTATGATGTGACCCCACACTAACACACACCACAACCCGTTATAGTCTCAGAGATGAAATTTAAATAAGTACAAGTCTTTGAATCCACAATTTAAAAGTTATTACAACCCAAAATGATTACTTGATAAATTTACAGTTAATTGCCATTATCTGCCACAAGTTATAATTATACATAATTGATTCTCAAAAGTATATGGTCTGATCTACAATAGATCTACCTCTGCAGCTATAGCAGCTACAACATCAACGGGAAGACGTGGGACGCTTCCCACGCGCTTGCGCTGGGTCTGCTGGAGTCTGGCCATCTTTCCTAACTGTTGTTGTATGATGAAGAAATAAAGCAAGGGTGAGCAGCAAGCCCACCAAAATAATATGTATAATGATTTACAATATATGAGCCTACTCATAATACTCATGAAAGTCTTGGTCAAAAGAAATGAACCAAGTTTGATATCTTAATGCGATGAAGTCGCAAAATATTCAGTATATATATACATATATACTTTTCAAAATATTGGAAGTCCTCTTCCATGCATAATATACACAAAGTCCCAGTGTATAACTGTATAAAAAAAATATCGTTGCAAGGTGATCTCATATATCTAACCTTGTCTCAACGTTTTTCTGAAAATCTTTGTCATTCATAAGACAATTATTAATTAGATATAAGTTTAAAAGATGAAGTTACAAGATACCCCAATATACTTATATCTTTCCCAAATACTACTTGAACTACCACCGTTCAAGTTATAATCAGTTTCAAAAGTTCATCACATAGATGAGACTACAAGACAAGATTTGAATAGATTCCATCTTTGAATATCATTATAAATAGTGAAGTTACGAGATACTTCAATAAGTCCCGATATATACATATATTCATATATATCTCCCATACATTTCCTGAAAACCTCCGTCATGTAAAGTATGAACAGAGTTTGAAACATCCAATGAATTTTGGAAAGGAAAAGAATTTTGGCATAAACCAGATATCTTGCTGATCAGGCAAAGATACCAATAAGTAACCTTTTCTACTAGTAGATGGATGAATCCCCCACCGGTCATCACCCTGGCCTCATAAGGACCTTGTGCTGGACCGCCACCCGGCCTCTTACGCGTTGATGGACTGCCACCCAGCCACTTACACAATAATAGACCGTACCCCGGCCTGTCGCTTATACCGACTCAATTAGATGGGCTTACTTCCCGAACATTGGGCAAGTAATCAATTCATTTACCAAAACTGCAACCTCGTTGCGAATATAAAATACACCACAGAGCCGGATTCCCCAGGTTTTGAGCGAGTATTTAAATCCCCTTAAAAAAAGGAAGATCTTAAATATAAAAATGAGTTTTGGGATCCGCTCTAACTTTAAAAATCATTTTGAAGACTCGAAAACACTTTATAGAGTGTTTGGAGTAAAGCTGATTTAATGAAGTAAATCAGTCCCCAGAATATTTAGAAAATGACTGAATATTATTATTTAAATAATATTGCCATAAAGAATAATCTTTATAAAAATAATTGAAGTAGAAGTATTAAAACTTATACTTGAAACGAGTATTAAATAACCAAAGATATACTTATACGAAAGTACTATCTTTATTTGAATAATCGAAAATAAGTTTGATTATTGACACCTTATTCTTTAATAAAATAAAGAATATATTGCAGTAATAAGCAGAGTCATAATACCTCGAATGAATATTATAAATAATATTCATAAAATAAAGGAGTCATACATCCTCAAATGAATATCCAAGTAATATCCAATAATAATATAAAAGAGTCATAAGCCCTCGAATGAATATTCAAAATAATATTCAATAATAAAATAAAGGAGTCATAAGTCCTCGGATGAATATTCGAAATAATATTCAATAAATAATATAAAAGAGTCATAAGCCTTCGAATGAATATTCAAATAATATTCAGATAAATAAATAAAAGGAGTCATACGCCTTCGAATAATATTCGAAATAATATTCAATAATAAAATAAAGTTAAAGTTATCGAATAAACCTTATTCGATTAATAGTTTGGAAAACTATAACCATATATATATATAAATATATATATATATATATATATCCATATCCATATATATACAAAATCTACTCGGGATCCTCGACTCCCGGTTTTAGAAAATATTTTCACCTTTGGGTCCCTATACTAAGGGTATATGCAAGTTACCGCTATTTTCTAGCATAGGTATTATCAACTGAACCAACAGATATATATTTCAAGAATATGAAACAGGCATGCATATATACCATATCACATGCTACAATATATCGCAAGAATTTGCTAAATAACCAATATGCATTTATCGCAAGATCATGCATATACAAATGTATACATCACAACAACAGTATAACGGATAGAATACTTGCCTGAGCGACTTGGGGTGATAAAAGGCTCGGGACGAGTCTGGTAACCTATAAACAACAAGTAAGTTGGAATTAAATCAAAATCACTTGTAAATCTATACTTTAACTAACTTAGACTCTAACGCTTGTTTTGCGCTCACTGATTCGCTTAAGTCACTCGGGTACCCTCGGCTCCACCATTTTTAATAATTTAACCTTTACGAGTTTTAAAGCGATTCCTTCGCGAGTGTCTTACCAACTGCCTAAAACACTTACCATAAATGTTTCATACATTAATTAACCCTTTTTGGTCTTTAACCTATGTTTCAAAGCAAGGCGGGGAGAAAAGTTTCGTTCGCGAAACGCCGTTACTTGAAACGGTCGTTTCTCCTAAACCGTGCATCGGAATCGAACGAACTACATATCAAAACGAAGCTCGTAACATGAGTTATCTAAAAATGGAAGTGGTCATAATCTAGCAGGGGGTTCTCGGGTCCTAATGCTATGCACAAAAACAGTCTAAAGTAAATCGGACATTACGACGGTTATGTTTACGCGATTTCCCAATTTTAAACCAATTCAAAACAACCACAATTCAACCACATATCATTCATACAACCAACATCCATCCATACCATACTACAACAGCCCCAACAATTCAATATTTCCAATTCATACTTATTTCTCAATTATGAACTAAGAGTTTACTTAAGTTCATTAACTAATAACCAAGATTTCCAACTCCAAAAATATCACAAAATCAACCAATCTCTAAACACACAATAATCGTGCCTCTCATCAACTAAACTACTCATAACAAGCTCTGAACATGATTACACACCCATTACACTAACCCATCATCTAAACATTAGGAAATCTAAACAACAAAACTTAAAACTAAGACCATGAAGAGTTATACCTTCCTTGAAGCTTTTAATCCATGAAAGGTCCTTGGAATGCCCATGGAAGCCTTAATCTAACCTCCTACAAGCTTGTTCTTTCAAAGAAATCAAGAACACAAAAATTAATTTCAAGAAAGTACTATTCACCATCTTCTTGAATGATTTATAGGAAATGCTAGGAAAGGATTTTGAAGCTAAGATTTCTAGGAAGTATGTAACTTAACTAGGAGAAGCTAGGATAATTACCTTGTAAAATGGCAAGTGGAGGAGCTTGGACTTCCCAATTCTTAAGAAAGAAGCTGAGAGCTTCATGAAGAAATGGAAGGTTTGGTGTTTTGTGATTTGTTTTGCTTGGTTGGTTGCTTTTTGTCTTGTTTTTTGGTTAATTCCCTTTGTAGCCTTGACTTTGTGTGGTTAATATTCCACCACATTTCCTTCCCTCTTATGTCATGCTTGCATCATCCTCATGATGTCATCCTCCCCTCCTTGTCCTCTTCTCATTGGTTGGGCGACATCATCCTCTCTAATCCCTTTGATTAACTTCTTAATTGTTTGCCTAATGACCGCTGATCTGTTATACGGTTCGCTTAACTTTCATTTTCGTTTATCGTTTGAGGGATCATACCCGGGATCTTATTACTTAGGTTCCCTTATCCTTTCTCAACACATTATATTCCTTCTATGATCCTCTCTTACAATCCTTTAATTTAAATCCTTTTTATCCTGTTACCTTATACTCAATTCTCTCCGTATCTTGTGGATTTCCGGGAAAAATCAAAGTGTTCGGAATTGGATTCTGACGATCTTTACATACACTTATATACCACATAGAGTACTAATAATATCCCATAAGATCAATAACTGAACCCCTACATAGCGTGGCATGAAAAGTTTTCTCGTTCAGCAAAAACACTATTCATAAGGGTTTCAAAATTTCTCAAAAATTGGGGTTATTACAGTCTCCCCTCCTTAAAAGGATTCCGTCCCGGAATCAGATAGAAAACAGTTGGGGATGCTTTTCTAGCATTGTGCCTTCTAACTCTCTAGTCAATTTTTTCCCCATTGTGGTCTTACCACCAACTCTGCCTAGTTTGATAACCCTTCTCCTAAGCACTCGTTCCTTCTTAATCTATACCCTTCCTTGTTGCTCCATATAGGTTACGTCTGGTTGCATGTCTATGCGCTCCTATGCCCCTATTTATCTGGCATCCGAATTACACTTCCTTAACACTGATACGTGAAACACGTTATGACTTGCTACATGTTCTGGGGTAAGGCTAGCTCATATGCTAACTTCCCAATACTTCTTAATATATCCAAGGGTCCAACAATTGGTGGACTTAGCTTTCCTTTCTTTCCGAATCTCATTAATTCTTTTCAAGGGAATACTTTTAACAATACAAGGTTGCCTCCTTCCTATTCTTTGTCCTTTCATGTCAAATCGACATACTTCTTATGTCCTTCCTGGCTACTACCAGTCGTCCTCTGATTAGATCTATTATATCCTTGATCCTTTGGACTACTGCGGGTCTGAGCATCTTGCGCTCTACAACTTCATCCTAACATAAGGGAGATCGACATTGTCTTCCCTCAAGGATCTCATAAGGCGATATCTCAATACTGACATATGATCTATTGTCGTAAGAAAACTCAATCCGCATTATGTGATCATTCCAATTTCTTTCAAGTCTATTGCACAGACTCTCATTATAGCTTCTAGCATTATAGCTTTTGCTTCTTAATACCCATTCTTTTCCAGTTCGTAGTCGCTACTACCTTCCGTTCCTAATATTATACTAGTTATACTTTTGCTTGCTAGCGTTCTATAACTTTTTAATAACCACGTCAACCTTAGTATCACGAATGTGTTTCCATTCCGCATACTACCACCACTTTATTACTCCTTTTTCAGTTGTTTCTATTTTCCAAAATTTGATCAATCAAATAGAAATAAAGGAATTTGTTGAGAGATTACTATGATCATGAACACTTGTTATATCGCATAGTTAGTACAGAAGGTGGCCAGCCTTTAGTACTTGACAAGCAACTAAACAATAGATGGTATCCTACTAGGCTTCTATCACAAAGATAGATAGTCATTCGGCAATACCTCCCCTTCTGGAAGGGTTGTTCTTCTCAGCTTACTTGAAATGAAAAGAAGAGAAAAGAACGAATTGAAGAGAATTGTATATATGAAAAATATACTGCCACAAAATATCTGGCTTGGAACCTACCTCTGAACTATAGAGGTTTGTCATAGGAGAACAAAACATAAACGTATTTATATCAGCATCAAGTATTATAGCATCGTATTTCACATGCCTAAATATTTGCTATTCCGTCCATCATTCTATGGACCCATGCTCTTCCTCGAGCTTATACACAATCACCTTTGAAACTCCCTCAATTTCGAAAATCGAACCTGGGATCTCATTCTAGACATCATCGTTACTAGAGTTCTATGCTTGCATCGCAACCTTCCTCGTATAATAATACGGCTCTCTATTGATAAGAAAGAATAAATATTTAATAGGTAGATACTCTACTTAATTAGTCTATCAATGATAACTTATACACTACCACTACTCGATTAGTGGTATTCAATCTCAACATCCATTCCAATACAACTCTCACGGTTGTAATCAGCTCATTACTCGCAGAATCATTGCTGCCTTACTATGGTCCACCACTGACCTACTGTCGTCATTCACTTTCCATGAAATCTTAATATCTAACCATACGGAGTCCATATATGTCGTATCAAATCCTTCTAAGGAGGTAACATAATCACCATTCATGATTCATGAAGAACACTCCTGATCCTGACATACATACATGACATGAAGTAGATAAAATTACAGAGGAGTTTCAATCAAAGCAACGATAGCAGGTTAATACCATTCTTAATCGTATGCCTTCAATTGAAGACTTAACTCAAAGGTTCGTTTAGTCCTTTTTGAAATATGGTCCTGGATTATCTCTAGATAGGACCTTCTAAGATAGATAGCCCGTTCATGGCGATTACACGAATTATACCTTTACCAACTACTATTACGGTTGGGTATTGCACAGTCATCAGAAGGAATGTCAATCTTCCAAACCATAATACAACCTTCACAGTTTTAACCATCATCACTGTATTCCTCTGGCACAAGCGCCTATAATTATCCTTTTACCTTTAAAGTGTCGGCCACCTCTTTGGCCTTTCTTGATAGTAAAATTTCCTTATAGTCAATGTCATTTTAACCACCTCCAAATAAATTTTCTACCTTATTTCAATCACAGCTTATGTGAAGATGTTTTCCTTTAATATCTGATGAGTAAATAAAATAATAAAAAAAATATCACCATTTTTCCATAAGTTATTGCCTGAATCTTTAGAGGTTAATCACTGTCACGACTGACTCTCAATCATACTTAGAACATCTTTTATCTTAAGTCCTAATTTCCCTGAACAATTTCGACCTTTACTGGTTCGATTCATACTTTCTCGTGGTTCAACACGTGCCCCACTTGGCAATATTATAATTACGTCATATTTCCTTTATCAACATTTTTATTCTTGAGAACTTCGAATATTTCCTTTCTCCTTGTAAAACCTCTAAGGTTATCGTTCAATCGTTCCTCCTGTATTCCCTATATACAGGGCATATCAAAATACCATTTACTAATACTAGAACCATTGTCTATATACTTCTGAAAAATTTCTCCACTGATCCTTAAAGGTTATTATTACCTTAATCCTTTCCAATTCATACTGTCAAAACTCATACTATCCCTATTAAGGGTGAAATGCCAACCTTTATGCATTCCCCTAGGATTCATTTTAAGTTACCGATGTTCTATTCTTAATTCCACCTTTAAAAAGGTACATGCATCCTTCCATGGATAAATCAATTCATATATCCTTGATAGATTATCTTATTCATCATTCCCACCTCGATAGTCTATACCTAACTTCATAATAGCATCCTTATTCAAATTGAGGTCAATCCACATGGCCTCCAAAAGATAAAAATGGTTATCCGCTTTTCTTTCCTGATTTGGTAATGATCACATGGATGATCTGGAAGATATTGGTCGTGTTCAACGTGAACTTCTTCTTAATAAATCCTTATTTACTTTTGTTGTTTATCTCAACAGTCATCTCAATATTGGGATATCTTTCATACCTGGCGTCTCCCTTCCTGGGTATCAAGCCACCGGTCTTACACTTCACATTCTTGAAGGTCACTTCCTTCATCCAATTTTCTTAATTTCTTACTTTCTTGTCTCCTCAGTCTATCCGCGTCTCATTATTTATCCTTCGAACTATCTCAAGGTTTCTTCGAATCCTCCCAACTTACAGGGGATAATATATATGTATCTCTTATGCCCTCAACCATCAATTTTAACTCATGGTGAATCGCCCTCATCCTGACGATTACTTACTTTTTTTTATTTCTATTACTACGAGTCTTTAGGGTTTCCTCATACCCAACTTCCTTATCATTATTTCATGAACTAACACAACATAAGCATTGATTTCAAACATCCCGTCATTCTGGATTCGTGTCCTCAGAACGAATCTTGACAACTTTTACAACTTAGATTCATAATTCATCATACTCGTCTGCCTTTGTTCTGGCTCTAAAGCTTTTACACTATTCCATAACCTTGGGAATTACTTTCCCGAAAATAATTGGTTGAACTTTAATCAGTTTATTATAATCTCTTGCTCCGTGCCTTCCTTGGCCTTTCACCAGCGGGTGGTCTCTCTCTTGGGAGGGTAAGTGACAAAAATAGTCTTTTGTGATTCGTCAATCATTTAGAATCTCAAATGATTCCTATATTTCCTTTAGCCTGGCTCTTGCCTCGACTAGGTCAACCTGTTCCTTGGAACTCAGAGAGCTTAGCGACTTAAAGGTCCTGAAAGAATTTCTTACCGCACTGTCTCCTCAGGGTGGTAGTTGGGGTTAATAGTCTAAGTTCTTTTTTAGACAGGTCCATGAATTGCCGTATAGGAGTACCGTCTCGGGTCTCCTTTCCTTACTCGACTTTCTGTTTCCTTAGTATGAAATGTTTCATCCTACTCCCCATAATTGGGGTCATCTTTTAATTTAAAATCCTTATTTTCCACTCCATTATGTCATGGGTTCCTTCTATCTTGATGGCGACCTCCCTGACTATCACGTTCAGGGTTTACTCTAAATCTTATTCCTCAAACTATGGCTCTCATCTAAGTTCTCATCCTTACGCTCTTGAACTTTTGGAACCCAAATTCTATAGGAATACCTCATTATTCCCTTATCATCTCTCTCGGTATTAATCTCATATCTATTTGTTGGCTCTCTGCCTTCATTCATCACTTTTACCGGCACAATATGTTCTTTTCCAATAATTCAGGTTGTATTGCTATCTCAAACAGCTTTTCGGTACCGGCTCCGGTTACCTTCCCTACTATTTCCATTTTCTCAAAATCTCTTATAAACTCTCCAAAAGACATTATCATCTTGAGTCTCTCCTTTTTACTAATGGCATCAGCCACCACATTGGCTTTCCCCGAATGATAAAGAATCTCCCAATCATAATTCTTGATTAGCTCTAACCGCCTCCTCTGGCGTATGTTGAGCTCTTTCTACGTAAGAATGTACTAGAGCACTTATGGCTTAGGTAATTCTCGCACTTCTCTCCATACAAGTAGTGCCTCCAATCTTTAGGGTAAAACTATTGCCACGAGCCTAAGCTCATGGGCGGGGATATAGAATTTCATATTAGCTTAATTGTCTTGACGCAGACGCGATTATCTTGCTGTGCTAAGAAGCACCCTAATTCCTTATGCGAAGCGTCACTTACAAATCACAAAATCTCCTTTTTCCCTCCGGCAACGCCAACATAGGGGCCGTCACCAACCTTTGCTTCAGTTCTTAAAAGCTGTTCTCGCATTTCTCTGTCTATTCGAACTTCTCAGTCTTATGAGTAAGCCACGTTAAAGGGGCTACTGTCTTTACAAACTTGAACGAACCTCTAGTAGTGACCGACCAATCCTACCTCTGGTAGTCGACCAAACCATGGTCATCAATTCGTCAGTGGTCCTTTATCCAATCCTGTCAGGATCCTCCATGGGATCCTCCTCAACAACTATCCCTTCTAGGACAACATCCTCAACCGCTAAATCCTCAATATCAACATCCTCCGGTCCTGCATTAGGACACTCTATCGGATCCACAATCCGATCTCCAATTAGTAATAAAATATCATCGCGATGTTGCTCCTCAACCTCAGGGTTCGGAGTCCCGCTACCATATACGATAACGAACTACGCTCCTATCACGATATTTATAAGGGTTCCCATAAGGGTTTTAACTGTCACTGCTACGTTAGGTAGCCCGACTATGAACTTGGCAAGAGTTCTTATTATCTTATTGAACTTATTATCTTAACGTCCCATCATCTCTGAGGTTTATAACGCTTAGCTCTGATACCATTTCTGTAACACCCCCAGATCCGGGGTCGGGGATCCGGGTCGTCACGGTCTTTCTTTCCACAATATCACTTCACTTAATTAATAATGAATAACCCTATGATGTGACCCCATACTAACACACACCACAACCCGTTATAGTCTCAGAGATGAAATTTAAATAAGTACAAGTCTTTGAATCCACAATTTAAAAGTTATTACAACCCAAAATGATTACTTGATAAATTTACAGTTAATTGCCATTATCTGCCACAAGTTATAATTATACATAATTGATTCTCAAAAGTATATGGTCTGATCTACAATAGATCTACCTCTGCAGCTATAGCAGCTACAACATCAACGGGAAGACGCGGGACGCTTCCCACGCGCTTGCGCTGGGTCTGCTGGAGTCTGGCCATCTTTCCTAACTGTTGTTGTGTGATGAAGAAATAAAGCAAGGGTGAGCAGCAAGCCCACCAAAATAATATGTATAATGATTTACAATATATGAGCCTACTCATAATACTCATGAAAGTCTTGGTCAAAAGAAATGAACCAAGTTTGATATCTTAATGCGATGAAGTCGCAAAATATTCAGTATATATATACATATATACTTTTCAAAATATTGGAAGTCCTCTTCCATGCATAATATACACAAAGTCCCAGTGTATAACTGTATAAAAAAAATATCGTTGCAAGGTGATCTCATATATCTAACCTTGTCTCAACGTTTTTCTGAAAATCTTTGTCATTCATAAGACAATTATTAATTAGATATAAGTTTAAAAGATGAAGTTACAAGATACCCCAATATACTTATATCTTTCCCAAATACTACTTGAACTACCACCGTTCAAGTTATAATCAGTTTCAAAAGTTCATCACATAGATGAGACTACAAGACAAGATTTGAATAGATTCCATCTTTGAATATCATTATAAATAGTGAAGTTACGAGATACTTCAATAAGTCCCGATATATACATATATTCATATATATCTCCCATACATTTCCTGAAAACCTCCGTCATGTAAAGTATGAACAGAGTTTGAAACATCCAATGAATTTTGGAAAGGAAAAGAATTTTGGCATAAACCAGATATCTTGCTGATCAGGCAAAGATACCAATAAGTAACCTTTTCTACTAGTAGATGGATGAATCCCCCACCGGTCATCACCCTGGCCTCAAAAGGACCTTGTGCTGGACCGCCACCCGGCCTCTTACGCGTTGATGGACTGCCACCCAGCCACTTACACAATAATAGACCGTACCCCGGCCTGTCACTTATGCCGACTCAATTAGATGGGCTTACTTCCCGAACATTGGGCAAGTAATCAATTCATTTACCAAAACTGCAACCTCGTTGCGAATATAAAATACACCACAGAGCCGGATTCCCCAGGTTTTGAGCGAGTATTTAAATCCCCTTAAAAAAAGGAAGATCTTAAATATAAAAATGAGTTTTGGGATCCGCTCTAACTTTAAAAATCATTTTGAAGACTCGAAAACACTTTATAGAGTGTTTGGAGTAAAGCTGATTTAATGAAGTAAATCAGTCCCCAGAATATTTAGAAAATAACTGAATATTATTATTTAAATAATATTCCCATAAAGAATAATCTTTATAAAAATAATTGAAGTAGAAGTATTAAAACTTATACTTGAAACGAGTATTAAATAACCAAAGATATACTTATACGAAAGTACTATCTTTATTTGAATAATCGAAAATAAGTTTGATTATTGACACCTTATTCTTTAATAAAATAAAGAATATATTGCAGTAATAAGCGGAGTCATAATACCTCGAATGAATATTATAAATAATATTCATAAAATAAAGGTGTCATACATCCTCAAATGAATATCCAAGTAATATCCAATAATAATATAAAAGAGTCATAAGCCCTCGAATGAATATTCAAAATAATATTCAATAATAAAATAAAGGAGTCATAAGTCCTCGGATGAATATTCGAAATAATATTCAATAAATAATATAAAAGAGTCATAAGCCTTCGAATGAATATTCAAATAATATTCAGATAAATAAATAAAAGGAGTCATACGCCTTCGAATAATATTCGAAATAATATTCAATAATAAAATAAAGTTAAAGTTATCGAATAAACCTTATTCGATTAATAGTTTGGAAAACTATAATCATATATATATATAAATATATATATATATCCATATCCATATATATACAAAATCTACTCGGGATCCTCGACTCCCGGTTTTAGAAAATATTTTCACCTTTGGGTCCCTATACTAAGGGTATATGCAAGTTACCGCTATTCTCTAGCATAGGTATTATCAACTGAACCAACAGATATATATTTCAAGAATATGAAACAGGCATGCATATATACCATATCACATGCTACAATATATCGCAAGAATTTGCTAAATAACCAATATGCATTTATCGCAAGATCATGCATATACAAATGTATACATCACAACAACAGTATAACGGATAGAATACTTGCCTGAGCGACTTGGGGTGATAAAAGGCTCGGGACGAGTCTGGTAACCTATAAACAACAAGTAAGTTGGAATTAAACCAAAATCACTTTTAAATCTATACTTTAACTAACTTAGACTCTAACGCTTGTTTTGCGCTCACTGATTCGCTTAAGTCACTCGGGTACCCTCGGCTCCACCATTTTTAATAATTTAACCTTTACGAGTTTTAAAGCGATTCCTTCGCGAGTGTCTTACCAACTGCCTAAAACACTTACCATAAATGTTTCATACATTAATTAACCCTTTTTGGTCTTTAACCTATGTTTCAAAGCAAGGCGGGGGGAAAAGTTTCGTTCGCGAAACGCCGTTACTTGAAACGGTCGTTTCTCCTAAACCGTGCATCGGAATCGAACGAACTACATATCAAAACGAAGCTCGTAACGTGAGTTATCTAAACATGGCAGTGGTCATAATCTAGCAGGGGGTTCTCGGGTCCTAATGCTATGCACAAAAACAGTCTAAAGTAAATCGGACATTACGACGGCTATGTTTACGCGATTTCCCAATTTTAAACCAATTCAAAACAACCACAATTCAACCACATATCATTCATACAACCAACATCCATCCATACCATACTACAACAGCCCCAACAATTCAATATTTCCAATTCATACTTATTTCTCAATTATGAACTAAGAGTTTACTTAAGTTCATTAACTAATAACCAAGATTTCCAACTCCAAAAATATCACAAAATCAACCAATCTCTAAACACACAATAATCATGCCTCTCATCAACTAAACTACTCATAACAAGCTCTAAACATGATTACACACCCATTACACTAACCCATCATCTAAACATTAGGAAATCTAAACAACAAAACTTAAAACTAAGACCATGAAGAGTTATACCTTCCTTGAAGCTTTTAATCCATGAAAGGTCCTTGGAATGCCCATGGAAGCCTTAATCTAACCTCCTACAAGCTTGTTCTTTCAAAGAAATCAAGAACACAAAAATTAATTTCAAGAAAGTACTATTCACCATCTTCTTGAATGATTTATAGGAAATGCTAGGAAAGGATTTTGAAGCTAAGATTTCTAGGAAGTATGTAACTTAACTAGGAGAAGCTAGGATAATTACCTTGTAAAATGGCAAGTGGAGGAGCTTGGACTTCCCAATTCTTAAGAAAGAAGCCGAGAGCTTCATGAAGAAATGGAAGGTTTGGTGTTTTGTGATTTGTTTTGCTTGGTTGGTTGCTTTTTGTCTTGTTCTTTGGTTAATTCCCTTTGTAGCCTTGACTTTGTGTGGTTAATATTCCACCACATTTCCTTCCCTCTTATGTCATGCTTGCATCATCCTCATGATGTCATCCTCCCCTCCTTGTCCTCTTCTCATTGGTTGGGTGACATCATCCTCTCTAATCCCTTTGATTAACTTCCTAATTGTTTGCCTAATGACCTCTGATCTGTTATACGGTTCGCTTAACTTTCGTTTTTGTTTATCGTTTGAGGGATCATACCCGGGATCTTATTACTTAGGTTCCCTTATCCTTTCTCAACACATTATATTCCTTCTATGATCCTCTCTTACAATCCTTTAATTTAAATCCTTTTTATCCTGTTACCTTATACTCAATTCTCTCCGTATCTTGTGGATTTCCGGGAAAAATCAAAGTGTTCGGAATTGGATTCTGACGATCTTTACATACACTTATATACCACATAGAGTACTAATAATATCCCATAAGATCAATAACAGAACCCCTACATAGCGTGGCATGAAAAGTTTTCTCGTTCAGCAAAAACACTATTCATAAGGGTTTCAAAATTTCTCAAAAATTGGGGTTATTACAACATCTCTCTAAGAGTTAGTTAGATAAGAAAAAATGTGAGGTGACGTCTAAGGATCCCAAACCTAGGTCTAAGAGAGGTAGAAATGGAAAACAAGGAATAAATAAGGCAAACAATTATTAGTACATTCCTAACGCACCTAGGGAAGCTTATTTTAACTGTGGTAATACTAATCATATTGCGATTGATTGCAGGATGCCTAAAAAGAAAGTTTCTAAAATTCCTGAATCGGATATTAGTGGTAGATCAGTATTATACAAACCACAAAATCCTTATTCTCATTGTGGTAGCAGTTGGCATTCTATATACACTTGTAAGGATTATTATAGTGTATATCACAACAATTATGATCCTTTGCCAAAATTCAATATAATTGTTATTTTAAATAGAACTGCTAAACTGAATGTGCATACATCTTATAGAGTTGAAAATGTCAAGACAAATACTGATGGAGTAAATCCTGATGGACCAAATCCTGACAAAAGGTCTGCTAATGTAAAAATGCATAAGATGTAAAAAAGAACCCAACATGTATGGGTTCTCAAAAATTCTGATTGATTTTCATATTTCTGATTACAGGGAAAGAAGAAGAATGTGCATGTCTTGGACAGTGGTTGTTCATTACGTATGACTGGAAATAAATCCTTGTTGTCCGAATATGAGGAGAAGGCTGGCCCAATGGTTTCCTATGGAGACGGAAATATAGGAAAAATACTGGGATATGATAATATTATCATTGGAAATGTCATCATCTCAAACGTAGCTCTGGTAGATGGACTAAAACATAATTTATTGAGCATTAGTCAAATTACTGACAGAGGTTTCTATGTCATGTTCTATGATACTCACTGTGAAGTAGTTCATAAGATCACATAGAAAACGGTTTTCAAAGCTTACAGACCCCTGGAAACATTTATGAAGTCGAACTTTATACAAATACTGATGGTCCAAAAACTTGTCTGGTAACCAAAGCATCAGTAGATGAAAGTTGAAATTGGCACAAGAAGCTCTCTCATCTCAACTTCAATAATCTCTGTGAAATGGTGAAGAAAGATTTGGTAAAAGGTCTACTTGTGGACAAAAGTCTCAAATCAGGAAAGAAGGAAAATCCTGATGATAATGCACATGTTAAGGGGGAGAAACGTAAAACTATCATGAGCTGATATCATGATTACAGGGGGAGTTTTGCATGAAACTAATTCTGTAATTTTTATTGCTAATGATTTTGTAATGCTTGGAAAAAAAATCAGAGATAATGTTGTTAATATATTCTATTTCGTCATAGAAGGGATTGTTATTTTTTTCAGCTGCTTGGTATTACTATTGGGATCGACTAATAAATGTTACTTTCGATTCTATTTATCGAGAATCTATTTGTTTTTAGCTATAATATTTGTTATTTAAGAAAACTTGACTAACTATTTAACTCGTATTGTTAATTATATATTTGACTCGTGCTATTTAATAAATCAAATTAGTTGCTCATTGCTCTAATTTTTGCTTTTTAAAATTAAAGTGTGTATAAATATATTTTATTTGATTCCTCAAGCAGTAAATGATTTCTTTAAATAATGGTAAAGTACTCTACTATTTCTTTCAAGAAAAGAATAAAAGATGAATTATTTCTTTATATAAGCAACTTTTTCCATTATTTTAATTTATCTTGATTTTATTTAAATTTTATTTGAATTATTTGAATTTTATAAAAAAAATTAATAAAATTTTATTTTCAAAAATTAGAGAGTAATAATTCTTAAATATTTTGGACTCTAGAAAAAATTTCTTAAAAAAGAACATTTGACACTTCCAATTTATAAAAAAATTCCTATTCTATTAAATGAGTAAGTAAGAATTAGTAGCTATTTTATAAACATTAATTAAATTAGAAAATTCAGGATTCTAGTGGGTTGTTCTAGAGTTTACTAGCTGCTATGGTTAGCTAAACTAAACAACGATTAACCCTAGTTAAATTATGCTTATAAATATGGGATCACCCTCACCCATTTTACTTCTTCATAACCAAAATCCCTAAAAAAATTAGTGCTATAATAATAATTAGATAGAGTGTAGTTTGGGTAAAAAGAGGAGAAATTTGTGGGAGTCATTAGCCTTGTTTTGGTGGCACAAGATATCTTGTAAGATTGTGATCATCTATTCTCTCTTAAATGTAATAATATTTTTCTTGATCATGTCTTTGTTTATTTAAGTAATTGTGGTATTTATTTTGTAATTTAATTACTTGATTGATTGAGTTGTGATTCTTCTTTTATTAATGTTTTGCATAGTTAATGCTACTAAAAGAAAGAGGAGTTCATGAGTATGTAAATATCCTAATTATTTTGAGATTTAATAATTAATTGATTTAAGTATATCTTAATTATAATTAGGGGTAATTGATTGTGTAAGTGGATTAGTGTTTGTGCTTGGGAGCTTGGCCCAACAATTGGAAATCCAACCCAAAACCCATGAATATATGTATATATTAGTGTAATTAGAAAATAAATAGAATTAGAATTGTATTCTTAATGTTTAATTGAATAGAATAGGTTGTAGTTGAGGTTGGATAATTGATTGATTTGTATTTGGGGTGTTTGTGTTTGGTGGAGGAAGGGGGCGGAACCACCACCGTGATGGTGGTGGTGGTGATCGGCAAAAGCCGAAAGGAAGAAAGGAGAGGAGGGAGAGATAGGAGAGAACGAGAGAAGAGAAAGAGGAGAGAAAAAAAGAGGGGAAAAGAGAGAGAGGCCGAGAGAGAGAGAGAGAGGGAGGGAGGGAGGGAGGGAGAGAGAAACCGGGAGGGAGAGGAGAAGAGAAAGAGAGTTGGAGGAATTGACCAAAAAATGGATTCGAAATAGAATTTGGAATGGGGAAAAGATAGATCGGACAATGGGTAGTACGAATCAGTAATCAGAATCATTTTTGAAGGTGGCCGGACCACCGGCGGCTGGCCGACAACCACCATGGTTGCTGGTGGCGAGGGAAGAGTGAGGAAGAAGGAGAAAGAGGGCAGGGGTAAAATAGTCTTTGATTAATTAATGGTTTAAGATAAAAATATAGAAATAAAGTAAAATAAAATGGGTGTGATTAAATGATTTATTAGGTGATCAAAATAGATTGTGTAATTATTAGGGAACAATTAGTGGTGGATTAAATAGTTTTAATAACCCCTTGGATTTATTAGTAGATTATATTCTTTGGTAAGAAATAATTTATTTTAGAAATCTTAGTAAATTGGAATAAATAAAGGATTAACCATAATTCCATTTAGGGATAAAATGGAGTAAGAAGGAATTACATGATATCGATTAATAACTTCCTATACGATTTATTTAAAATTGGGATCAACGCGCTTATATCGATACTTGAGAGAGTCACTACATAATAAACAAATAATAGTAAATAATGATTTGTGAGAACTCATTAATTAAATAAATCTCGTTATCGCTTATTTGACGCGTGAGTAATTATAAGTACCGAAGAAGAATTTACATCGGGGAGATAATAATATTCCTACCCTCTATCGCTAATTTAAATAGTATTATATGGAAATCAAGTTTCAAATTTTATGAGTGATTATTATTTAATAATTGAAAATATTCTATTCACCAAAAAGAAATAGAATCTTTAATAAATATATTTGGAAATAAGTACACTTTTTTTTAATTATTTGAGTATTTTTAATTCCTAAGTAATTCCTCGAGATAAATTATGTGAGTTACGAATTGTGAGATAAGATATTTTTAGAATATTTATACTAAAGTGATTTTGGATGTGATTTATTTAGAAAATACTTGAAATGAAATTGTTTAACCCAGAAAGGTGAATTTTCTCTGCGACTATTCGGAGACAAGGTAAGTTTTCTCTGCTCCATTCCTGTTATGACTTATATGTCTTATTCATTAATATTGAATATTGTGGATTTAGACGTTGATGACCTTATTACATAAAAATTCTTTTCGCCGATAAATTTTAATTCCCTTGACGTATTCCTTACCTAGATTCTGGACTATTTCTATCATTCAGAACATTTATTTTCCTTTATATATATCAGACGAATTTAGAGACTTAATAACCATCTAAACCATTCTTTGAATCAGTATCGGTTGTCAATCAGGTTGATAAATTGAATTACTTTAAATCTGAATCTTCTTTTATGAATTCATTGAACCCTTCCCAAATTACGATATCTAATTCAATTATTATTTGTTCTCTTTGTTTGAGTACTACTTCTTGGAATTAATCATCTGATGAGAACTTCGGTTGACATGGTTATTCTCATTATTCGAGATAACCCTCCATTTTCCTAAACAAACGTCAATATATTATTCGTATCGATGTGACGATGATCTCGTCAGCGTGAAGGCTGGTTCATTGATAAAACTAGACTAAGTGATGAAATTCTGAATAGTGTGATGTAAAGATTAAATCGGGGTAAGTACATCTATATTGGTCAACGTGGTATTTAATAATCCACGATATTTATAAAGTGACAAGTCCGATGTGTGGACATGTTGATCGGCTTGAATATAGTCGAAGGTTAAGACGTTAACCCTTCTTTTATGCTAGCAAGTGTGTGTTGGGCGTTTTAGTAGGTGAGGAATTGTGCACGCAAAAGGACGATCAAAATATTCTTAGGTTTTATTCTAGAATTTGGATTCCACCAGTAACGGAGTTTGAGATTCTAAATTTTACAGGAAGCTCATAATTCAAGGTATTCAATCCATCCAGGGAGTACCAAGATGTACAGAGATTTAAAGGAAAATTATTGGTGGCCAGATATGAAAAGGGAGATTGCAGAATGGGTTAGCAGATGTTATACATGTCAGAGAGTTAAAGCAGAGCATCAGAGACCAAGTGGATTGTTGCAGCCATTAGAGATTCCATAGTGGAAATGGGAACACATTGCCATGGATTTCATAGTCGGATTACCAAGAACAAAAGCCAATCATGATGCCATTTGGGTTATAGTGGACAGACTTACCAAGTCAGCTCATTTTCTGCCTATAAATGAAAGCTTTTCATTAGACAAATTAGTCCATATGTACCTGAAAGAAATCATAGTTCGTCACGGAGTTCCTGTGTTTATCGTATCTGATCGAGATTCGAGGTTTAATTCGAGGTTTTGGAAAAGTTTTCAAGAATGTTTGGGAACGAGACTGAATATGAGTATGGCTTACCATCCACAGATGGCCGGACAGAGTGAAAGAACAATCCAGACAATCGAAGATATGGTACGTGTTTGTGCTATTGATTTCAAAGGAAGTTGGGACGAGCATTTACCCTTGGTAGAATTTGCTTACAACAACAGTTATCATGACAGTATTGGGATGCCATCCTATGAAGCTCTCTATGGACGCAAATGTCGATCTCCCGTATATTGGGATGAAGTAGGAGAACGCAAAATACTTGAACCTGAATTGGTGCAACAGACGAAGGAAGTTGTTGAAGTTATCCAGAAGAGATTGATAGCATCATAAGACCGTCAAAGGAAGTATGCAGACCAATCAAGAAAAGATATGGAATTCGAAGTAGGACATCTGGTGTTGTTAAAAGTATCGCCGTGGAAGGGATTGACGAGATTTGGGAAGAAAGGAAAACTGAGCCCTAGATATGTTGGACCTTTTGAGATTCTAAAGCGTGTTGGCAAAGTAGCTTACAAGTTGGTGTTACCCCCGCACATGGAGCACATTCACAGTGTTTTTCACGTAACGATGCTTAAGAAGTATAATCCAGACTCCAGACATGTAATCGAATATGAGCCAATAGAACTTCAAACAGATTTATCATATGTAGAGAGTCCGATAGAGATTCTAGAAGAAAGAGAGAAAGTGTTAAGAAATAAAGTAGTAAAGTTAGTAAGAGTACTGTGGAGAAACCCAAAGGTTGAAGAATCGACCTGGGAGTTAGAAAGTGATATGAGAGAAAAGTACCCTCATTTATTTTCTTAAGAGATTCTGAGGACATAATCCTTTTAAGGGGGAAGGATGTAATATCTGGGATATATCGTGTAATTATTTTTGCTAATAAATAAATATTATGCATGTTTAATATTTATTTTATAAATTATTTGTTAAGTGGTATATGTGTTTGGATGTTTAAAAATAATATAAATTGAGCATTTTAATTTTTATATGTCCAAAATAAAATATAGATAATTGTCATATCTTCCTACTTATTTTTATGTTGATTTATGATTTTATAGGAAAATTATTGTTTTTATAAAAAAATCTAGGTAATTATAAACTATTTTATATAATCAGGAACCAGCCGACTTCACCCATTTTTACGTTTTTATAACCCGAAACTCTTCCGAGAACTCCTTCCTAACCTAATTGCAATATTCCAAACATTTTCCATGTTTCAACTTTTTCGATCCGGCATACGGTTTGTCCTGCGCGGGTCCCTGCGCAATATTTTCGATACAAAATTTGTTTCGGTAAATCAATAAAACTCGTATTTTCGATAGACGAGATCTTTTTATTAAATTATTACAATTATCACCTCATAATACATGTAACCAGGCGCTGAGACCAAGACCGCAGTACAAATTGTACAGTTTTGGATAATTATCCCGAAAATCGGTACCGTTTGCATCTGTTTTTCTAAATAAACGTACTATTTTATATCTGGAATGATCCAACGGGATACTAATTTTCCGTAATTATAAATAGCCTTTACCGTATTTTATTTCGTACCAAAAATCATTTGCAAACAGTATTTACAGAATTTTCCAGAGAAAATACTTATATTAATATAAACTTTCTAAGAATCAAACCAACAAATCAAGGTGTTATCGATATCCGTTTGGAAAGCTCTTGTAATCAAAATGAAGGGTTTGAGGAGTACTATCAGATTATCCAAGTTTCATAACTGCAGAATCTAAGGTTGATTTTATATAATATTATTTATCTTCAAATTATTTTGATTAAAATTATGAATTTTTGTTCGGATGATTGTTTGAATGATTTGATGATTGTATGTTGTAGAGCTTGTCTTCCTGATGATTTTAATATGTCATATGACTGATTTGTAGTTCAATAACATGTTCAAAATTGAGTTTAATTTTCGAATTTTAAAATTAGTGTTTATAATTCGTTTGAATGTTCTTGATTGAATTTGGGGGTTTCTTATTTAAGGATTTGTAGACGTTCTAGATGGGTGGGTTTTGTTCCCCTTGAAATTTGCAATCGATTCATTTATAGCTTGTTAATAAACGATCCCTGGTTTGAACGGAGTTGTCTTTTAAAGTTTCACTGGTTTTAATTGAGTTCACCGAAACCGGCGAACTTCTCGGCCAATTTCTGGACAACTCAGGGATTATTAGACTGATTTGATTACATGGTTATGTTACTTGTGATCTGTAGTCATGGTTTGGAGGTGATGGTGGTGTGAGGATCCCAAAATCATGTTCTCCGGCGAGGCAGTGGAATTTTCCGGCAAAGGGTTGGAAAATTACAGTTTAGTCCCTGAACTTTTGGGGATGATGAAGTTTAGTCCCTATAGTTTCCAGAATTTGCAAATTTAGGATTCCTGTTTATAAAATATTTAAAAATCATATTTCCTATTTATTTTAATTATAAAAATTCATTTTTAATTATTAAAAATTCCAAAAATTATCTTGATTGGTATTATCTTGGTTGTTGTTATTGTTGTTAGTTTCTTCATTCTGGGTGTTGGTGCGGGTATTTCTTCTGGGAGGCATTTTCTGTAAAGAATCAAACAACTTATTTAGCCTTTAAATCAAATCCTTTGCATAAAAGAAAAGTTTTGTAAAACAGAAATATCTCTTTTTGAAAATAGTTGTAACAGTTGAACTAAGTAAATTGCATGCTTCTTTACAGAATGTAAACAGTTAAAGGGGTAGGGTACATGGTATCATAAGAGGTATAACTGGTACAATAAGTAAAGTAAAGTAAAACAGGTGCAGTAATGTAAATGACAATGCTGGAAAGGAAAAGGTGCTGATATATATAGATCAAAAGTTTTAGGTAGTACAGGCGTTAAAACACTTCAGAAGTAAAAGCAAAAGGGTACAACAAACCTAGTCACTAGTCAGCAGATCTAGTCTATAATACAACCCAAAAGTCTACTGATACACACTACACACTACTGTACATACTAAACAACCATAACAGCACTGCTCAGCATCTCCATCTCTGTGCCTCTGGCTCTAACTCCAAGGAAACTCTGGTCCGCCCAGCCTCTCGAGGTCCTCCATCACCTCGCTAGCCCATCCCATAAATGGATCAGGGCCAGCTAATGTAGCTCCATATAGCCTGGCCTCAAGAATCCTGCGTGTCACATGGATCTCCTCTCGGAGCTCCCTCACACTACGATCAACATCTGTAGTCCTGATGATATGCTGCAGCTCTCGGATCTGTGCCAACAAGGAATCACGCTCCAGTAGAAGAGCCTCATATCGGTAATAAGGAACAGGATGTAATGTAAACTGGAATGGGGCACCCGCAACTGAATGCCGAGTGGAATCTGAATCAGCAGGTGGGGGTCCTCTGATAAGTGGCCTCATGCCTGGGGGTGGAATAGCTTACAGTGGTACGGGCTGCAACACAGGTGGGGGTAAAATAACCAACATTGGTGGAGCAACAGGACGTGGATCTGAAGATGGTCCTCCAACTGAGGGCTCTGAGTGATCAGCTGATACAGGGATAAAAGAGTCGGTCATCGCTGCTATCTAAAATCATATCGCAATAATAAGAATCTCGAACTATGACACGAATCATACTAATACCTGTTATACTGTCATACTCAACCTCTCGACGTTCTATCTTTCTATTTCCTTACTTCTATTCCTAACCCTCTACCCATTCCCGTCAACCTAGGCTTGTGTCAGTGACTTATAACCTGTAGCTCTGATACCAAACCTGTGGCGCCTTCCAAACCCGGGTCAGAAGTTTGGGGTCCACACACACACACCTTATTTATAACCTGCTTATAACAATGATAAAGATAATAATAATATGCAGCGACCCTACTTACCAACTACCACGGACCGCAACAGGTTAAAGTATGTACACAAGCCACACACACACACTTATATTACAAACGCCCAAATCCCAACTATTCAAACTTACAAATGAATATTAAACATAATTACAAACTTTACAAACTTAAACTATCCCAAAAGCTGTCATCTAGGTTAACTCGATCAACCTGGACCCCTAGCTCTCGTACTGGATTGGGGATCCTCGCTACCAACAGGTTCCTTCTTAACTAGAAAATAACATAAACAACATCGCACAAATGAGCTAACTAGCTCAGTAAGTCACATTAACAAGACTGAGAATAATGATCATCAAGTAAAAAGAGTTAAAGTATCAAGTGATTAATGATTAATGATTTAGAATTGGATATTATATTTTCATTTGAAAAAAACAAGGTTAGGCTGTTGATCAGTCACGCACTAACCCCGAGCAAGGCACACATCTCTGCTCTAATTACTGGATCCAAGGCACATATTGGCCTAACTTGACCACCAATCTGGTTTGACCACGAATCTTGTCCACAATTTTATAAAACAATCCAATTATATCATAATAACAGAATAAATAATGTAAAGAAATAAACAGAATCATAAGCAACATTGGATGTCAAGTACTGAGATGGTTTCAATCTTCACAAAGGAACAATATGGCAATTTCAAAGAATGGTTGTCAGGTAATGAAAGAGTTGGATAACAAAGGAATCAAAGTTTCAAGGTTATAAGGATTTGGCCTTTCGAAGCATAAGGTACAATGGTTTGAATATGTAAGCAATCTTGATTCAGTGTTCGGTATTTAGTTTGTATGTAGTTGTGTAGTAGCATCATGTATCTGTGGTTCATATTCGGGTAATCAACAATCAATGGTTCGGAAAGAATAAGGTTTATGGCTCAAAGATCAATAGTTGGAATCAAGGTTTAGGGTTCAGTGCTTCAAAGCACTTGCAATATAAAACAGGATTATCAATTATCTACAAAATATCTCGAGAAGGTTCAGAACACTTGCCTGATATTAGCTTGCTATACTTCACTAACTTCCGATCACAATCTCCTATTCCTCGACTACTTGCTTCCCTTTCCTACGCCTTGCCTCTTCTTTGATTCTGCAGTTCTGAAACTTGGATAATCTGGTAGTACTCCTCAAACCCTTCTTTTTGATTACCAGAGCTTTCCAAACGGATATCGATAACATCTTAATTTGTTGGTTTGATTCTCAGAAAGTTTATATGAATATAAGTATTTTCTCTGGAAAATTCTGTAAATACTGTTTGCAAATGATTTTCGGTATGAAATAAAATACGGTGAATGCTATTTATAATTACAGAAAATTAGTATCCCGTTGGATCATTCCGGATACATAATAGTACATTTATTTATTAAAACAGATCCAAACGGTACCGGTTTTCGAGATAATTATCCAAATCAGTACAATTTGTATTGCGGTCTTGGTCTCAGCGCCTGGTTACACGTATTACAAGGTGATAATTGTAATAATTTAATAAAAAGATCCCGTTTATCAAAAATACGAGTTTCATTGATTTACCGAAACAAATTTTGTATCGAAAATATTGCGCCGGGACCCACGCAGGACAAACCGTACACCGGATCGAAAATGTTAAAACATGGAAAATGTTCGGAATATTGCAATTAGGTTAGGACGGAGTTCTCGGAAGAGTTTCGGGTTATAAAAATGTAAAAATGGGTGAAGTCGGTTGGTTCCCGATTATATAAAATAGTTTATAATTACTCGGAAAAAGAATTTATAAAATCCATAAATTTCCTATAAAATCATAAATCAACATAAAAATAAATAGGAAGATATGACAATTATCTATATTTTATTTTGGACATGTAAAAATTAAAATACTTAATTTATATTATTTTTAAACATCCAAACACATATACCACTTAACAAATTATTCATAGAATAAATACTGAACATGCATAATATTTATTTATTAGCAAAAATAATTACACGATATATCCCAGATATTATATCCTTCCCCCCTTAAAAGGATTATGCCCTCAGAATCTCCTAAGAAAATAAATGAGGGTACTTTTCTCTCATATCACTTTCTAACTCCCAGGTCGATTCTTCAACCTTTGGGTTTCTCCACAGTACTCTTACTAACTTTACTACTTTATTTCTTAACACTTTCTCTCTTTCTTCTAGAATCTCTATCGGACTCTTTACATATGACAAATCTGTTTGAAGTTCTATTACACTACTAGAAAAAGTAGAATAGATATCGCCTCTTTTATATTGGTTCCTTATTTCAACGATGTAAAAAGTATTTTAGACATCAGTTTTGAGCAAGCGATGTCTTTTGTGCTTCTAAACATCAGTTTGTTAGAAGAACTGATGTTAAATGTCTGTTAAAAAAATTTCAGCAGCGTGCCTTCCCCATTCTCCCTGGCCAAAATTTCATTCCCTCTTAAATTTCCCCCATTTTGCCTTAGTTTATTTTCAACTCTTCTCCCTCTTTTCAACTTTATCCTCAAATATACATTTAAAAAAATACAAAATCAAAAATCAAAGATATCAAAACTATCAAAACTCTCTCTGACGGAAGAACATCTCTCTCTCTCTCTCTCCATCACTCTTACTTCCCCTCTCCACCCATCTTTCTGAACTCTCAACGTAGAACCCTAAATTATGAACCTAACTTTCCAAATTGAAACCAAGAACTCATAATTAAGATCCCTAATTTGAATTATATCTTTCAATTACATGAACCCTAACTCTTGTTTTCAATAAATCGTTCGATTTGTGTTAACTAGGTGCAGATGAAGTTCCAATCGGCATATCTATGTTGTTATATATCCTTATTCCGCTCGAATTAGTAAGTGGTTTTTAAATTTCAATTTTTAGCTTTTTAACAGATTTGTTGTTGTTTTTAGTTATATATATAACTGATTGTGTCTCTTTTTCTTTTATTTTTGTTTTTACACTTTTGTTTTAATTTTTTTGTTGTGTTTTTGTTTTTTATTGGATGTGAATTACAAAGAACTAGTAGTGCTCATTGTGATTACTGTGAAGAAAGACCGTTGCCTGTTATCTAGGATGTGTTACCTTCAATTATGGTCATCGGAGGACAGGGTACTCCTCTTTTCTCCTTGTTTTTTAGCTCTGTCCATAACATTATTATTATATTCAAGACGAATCTGTGAGCTATGATAAGTCAGGTTTATACACCCGAACCTCGCTGCCGAATACTTGTATTCTTACGGTTTGTGTTACCTTCCCTGCACCATCGCTATCTTGTATGCTTTGGTGGATCAGGTGAGGTGCTTTTATGCTTAATTGCTTATTCATTATGTCCATTTTTCTGATATCTTACTTGCAACCTGAAACACAACTTATATTGTAGGTGGAACCTGAAACAACTTCCTTGGCCTTGCGGTATGCATCAGATTTGGCAGTATCAATAGATTCCATGCTATCAACTTATTCACTTGAGGTATCTTGATGTTTCAGTTAGTATTGTGTGGCATGAGTGGCTGATTAAGTTCTACTACGAGATGCTGAAATTCCAGTGAGTTTGAGGCCTGGGGCACCTCCTTTTCCAGTTAATGCTGAAGATGTTGTTCCATATGATATCAAACCAGTTTGGTGACTGCTTTTCATATTTAACTATTTGAAACTTACTACTTTGTTGTAAATTTAATATGTCATAATAAGGAGATGCTTGAAACTAACATTCTTTTATTATTTGCTGAAGCCTGGTAGCTCTACCTCTTTCATTTTTTGATGTTATGTATATAAACAACCAGTTTTCAATGTCAGAATGATAAAATGATGGGTGACAATCCCGAGATATCAAGTGATTTCAGGCTTAATTCACCATTAGTTTTTAATGAATCCATGCTGGAAAAAGTATTAGGGGTAATCATTTATCTTCAATTACAAAAACTCGTGTTTAAGATAGCATGTGTGGAATTATTTGCCAGCTGCTGGTTTAGGTGTTTGGAACTAGCTAATATAGGAATACTTGTATACAGACAAAAGCATATTGGCCGAGTCTTACTGAATGCTTGTCCTCTTCTCGGACCTTTAATTGTTCTCTTATAGATTTATATGTTGTATATCTGTTATGCTTAGCAGATCTGAGGTTTTTTTCCTACGCTTTGATGCAGCCTCCACGCTTTGATGACAAAGAAACTGGAGAGCGGGTTGCAGCACCTGGGATATCACTTATCAGCTGGATTGGTATAGACTACATTCAGAGGAGATGTTTAGTTTGTGGAAGCTACGTCTATGGTGGGGAAGGGTGACCTACATCTGACTGGTCAACTTGGTGATGTTATTAAAGAATCGGCGCAGATTGCACTTACTTGGGTAAATCTGTTGCATTTTTTATGCCAAGCAGATGCATATATATAAATTAAGCTAACATTTTCCCAGAAAAGTAAATCTGATCTGAGTCTTGGTCAATTTTTCTTATTAAGAGAATACGACAATAAGCATCTATTTATAGCTACTTGCAAGTTGTTGTACCATATTCTAGACATGACACATCAGTTCCAAATATTTCTTGAGATTATGGCATTTTATTCCGGATCAAGAGAGGATTTAAGTTGTGTAAAACTATTTTGTATTTCGGTACTGTAATGGTATTTTGGTATTGTGTATAATGCTATGAAGTAAAAATGGTTTCACTGGTAGATAAGATACTCATTTACTCATATTAATGTTTTTTATTTGTGGTTCTGGATGCGTGTTTTATTATGTCATGTTAGTGTCGTATATATATTTTCTCTGTGCATAATTTATTTGCAGCATCACTATAAAGTTTCAAGCCGGAGAGATCAACTACCAAAAGATGTATAAAATTACTTCACATGACATATACTCTTTCCTAGTGTGATTCTTAATTTAGGTAAGATCAAGGGCCACTGAGCTTAAGTTTGCCGCTATGAAGGAAACAAATCTATTGGAAGGACGGGATGTTCACATTCATTTTCCTGCTGGTGCGATACCTAAAGATGGTCCCTCTGCAGGTGTGACCCTTTTCACAACCCTGGTGTTACTGTTTAGTCAGAAAAAAGTAAGATCAGATACAACAATGACAAGAGAAATGACACTATGAGGTCTAGTTTTACCTGTTGGTGGTGTTAAGGATAAGGTGCATATTCTACCTGTTTCTGTCTACTTATTAACCTTTTATGGTTGCCCGTGATAGACGCTCATCTCATAGAATAGAGTTACAATTTCTAAATGCCTAAACTGATATCTTCTTGTCACATTTTTACAATGCCTTCATTATGGAATTGGGCAAGTTTGATATAAGTTAATATTGCTGTCTATCCGACCAGTTTAATTATTCTTTATCTATTATTGTTTCTTTCGTTTAATACCAGGTTTTTTGCTTGAGTATAGATTGTTGAATCCCAAGATTGGCCTGAGATTACGAAGTATGCTGTATTGGTTTGTGCCCAAGCTTGTAGATAGGAGGAGCTCATCCAGGATTTGTACAAGAGCTGGAATAATCCAAACATGGGAGGGACTGAAGTACACGGTAGCACGATAAGGCACGCACACATCAATACATCTGATGGAAAGAAGAGTTCTGTTATTCTTTCTTCAGAATAGTAAAGATATAAATTACTTTGGTTGTTATTTTTTAAAATAGATATCGGATTGTTATTGTTGTATCTTTGAAAATTATATGTTTCTGGTTTTTCGTCATTGTAAGACTTTATCATCTTGATTTGGTAAAGATAACTGAAGTTTTGCAACTAAAAAATATATTAATTTTAAAATGTGCATTAATAAAAAAAGTACATACATCATTGAAGTGCAAAATGATGTCTATCAAGCTTAATACATAAGTTTCAGTTGAACATTTACATCAGTTACATCAAACAAAACCGATGTTAAATACTACAACAAAGAAAACTTAAAACAAAAAACCGATGTTATAAAGTTTTTAGACATCGGTTTATGACCAATAGATATCGGTTTGAAATAAAGAACCGATGTCAAAAGTTATATTTACATCGGTTTATCTTTCAAACCGTTGTTACCGGTATAAGTAACATCAGTTTAATGAGTAAATAGAAATATTTTCCTTATCTCATATATGTTTAAATTGATAAAAATATCATATTATGATAATATATGAAGATTAGATATGTATTAGAAATTTAACATCTTTAAAAACTGATGTTATACGTCTTCTTTAACATCAATTTAAAACCGATGTTAAATGGGGGGTCTTTAACATCACCCACGAAGACATCGGATTTTTTTGTTCATAGACATCGGTTTTTAGCCGATGTCTATTCTACTTTTTCTAGTAGTGTTGGCTCATATTCGATTACATGTCTGGAGTCTGGATTATACTTCTTAAGCATCGATATGTGAAAAATATTGTGAATGTGCTCCATGTGCGGGGGTAATGCCAACTCGTAAGCTACTTTGCCAACACACTTTAGAATCTCAAAAGGTCCAACATATCTAGGGCTCAGTTTTTCTTTATTCCTAAATCTCGTCAATCCCTTCCACAATGATACTTTTAACAACACTAGATTTCCTGCTTCGAATTCCATATCTTTTCTTGATTGGTCTGCATATTTCATTTGACGGTCTTGTGCTGCTATCAATCTCTTCTGGATAACTTCAAATACTTCCTTTGTCTGTTGCACCTATTCTGGTCCAAGTATTTTGTGTTCTCCAACTTCATCCCAATATATAGGAGATCGACATTTGCATCCGTAGAGAGCTTCATAGGGTGGCCTCCCAATACTGGCATGATAATTGTTGTTGTAAGCAAATTCTACCAAGGGTAAATGCTCATCCTAACTTCCTTTGAAATCAATAGCAGAAACACATAACATGTCTTCGATTGTCTGGATTGTTCTTTCACTCTGGTCGTCCACCTGTGGATGGTAAGCCGTACTCATATTCAGTCTCGTTCCCAAACATTCTTGAAAATTTTTCCAAAACCTCGAATTAAACCTCGGATCTCGATCGGATACGATAGACACAGGAACTCCGTGACGAACTATGATTTCTTTCAGGTACATATGGACTAATTTGTCTAATGAAAATCTTAAATTTCTAGGCAGAAAATGAGCTGACTTGGTAAGCCTGTCCAATATAACCCAAATGGCATCATGATTGGCTTTTGTTCTTGGTAATATGTTGGGGGGAAAACACGCGCTAATATTCACGCAAGTATACGTGTTCGCAAATAGTATAAGATATAAATCAAATTCGTTCCCACAGAGACTCGTTTAGGTTAAGTTCAATTCATGCACCTATGCAACAATGTATGGTTATCGCTCAATGCTAAGACAAATAATAAATTGGGTTTTGATTAAACTAAGAGATTAAACTAACAATTATAACTAAGAGAACAAGAATGGTTGAATTAATATATATGAAAAACATGGGATTCTAACTTCATTAAATACTTCATTCAATAGCCTTTTCATTCTTAACCTTAGCATGTAATGGTGATGACACTAATCAGATTATACGAAATTGATAAATGCCAACTTTCGTTGCACGAGTACCATTCTACCAAGCATCCACAAAAGAGAGAGAAGTTGAATATACACCAATTATGCTTAGTCCTTATATGTCTATAAGAATTGAAAACATAATGATTTAATGCACAAGTTATCTATCGTGATTATATAGGGCAAGTAAGATGGTTAAAATTACCTACGAATCATGCATATTAAATACATAAATCTATGTTAGCATGGGAAGTTTTAAACTTCTATATTCACCGTCACTTCAATAGAGATTAACAAGATATCTTATATGTTAGATACGCATATAAGATGAATAAGCACAACCAATACTAGGATATCAATGAATCACCACACACCAAGATATCGAAACAATTAATTATTGAAATTCATAAGTAAATCCGCTAGAATCCCATGATAACGATTAGCCCATAATTGAACTCATTGTCACCATGGGTTCCAATGAAAGCATGGTATAAAACAAGGTCTTAATAAACTGAATAATAATTAAAGTACGAATAAATGAGATCTAAGTTCAACAAGAACGAAAATGAGCGTCAAAAGTTACAACTAATTCAAAGAATCACAAGTTGAAAACAATATCTTCTTTTCCGGAGTTGTTTTGTGCTTCTAGGTCTTCTCCTTGGTATCCCAATCTTCCCGGGTGATGAAAACCTTTTTTTTAAGTATATATACGCCCCTAGTGGACCTGGACCCTTAAAATCGTCAAATTCCCCTAAAACAAGGTTTTTTCAGCGAAATCAGCGACCAGCCGCGCCTCAGGCGGGCGCCTCAGCTCCCAAACGGGCGCCTCAGCTCCCAAGCGGCAGCCCCATATCCCAGGCGGGCGCCTGAAGCCCGTTTGGAAAAAATTCTGATGAATCTTATTTTGGCCATAACTTAAGTTCTACTCGTCAGAATTAGGCGATTCAACTGCCCATGCGAAACTAACGAGATTCTCTATAACTTGACAATGGCATGGATTCCAAATCTGATGACTTTTCATCATATTTCCTTTAAAAGCTCCTTTCTTCATTTAACTGATACCTGGAATGCAATAATACAAAACACATCAAAATACCAACAACTTGAGTCCAAAACACCAATTTAAGCTTGTAATAAAGCATTCCAAGTGAATATAAAATCCACTTATCACACCCCCAAACTTGTATCGATGCTTGTCCTAAGCATAAATAGACTCAAAACTACAAAACGAACCTAATGCATGAATGCAACTAAGTGAATGCAACTAAATGATAATGCAATCTATCCCCTCAGAATAACCATAACCAAATGAATAAGACAATGCCTCTAATAATGCAATGACTTAAAGCAGAGTTCGAATAAATCCCACAAACCAGAAATGTGCATGTGTGGAATATTTAACAGATACCTCTCGATACTAGATCAATAACCATAACTTATCTATCATCGAAATAATCAAAAGTTTATAAACAGAATAGACAATAAACGCATTATGACTCACAACACCTCCTTTCTACTAGAGTTATACAAGGATTCACACTATTATTGAACACATAACAACGATGCTTATTTGACCGTGCAATGAATGAGGTCCCAAAAGACTTATGCAATAATACCCATATAGCGAGCGTTAAGTTAGCGGATCCCAGACTATAAAATCCTTAGGTCACTAGGTACAAAGTCCCCTAGAACTTAATAACTCGAGTATTAAAGAGCTCACTCTTGATCAATTTTTCATAAACACATACTTTTTTTCCTTTTTTTTCTTTTTTTTCTTTTTTTTCCAATAATTTCTGAATGAGTGTGTTTCTCTCCATCTCATTCAACCCTATACTACTCATAAAAATATGAGCTGGCTACTAGCCATTTGACGCCTAGCCTTACAACAACTAGCAATAAAATCCAAGTTTTTCTCCAGATAAAAAAAATCAGTGTATTTACGTCATTACGAGAATATCACAAATTCTAAATATAACCAAGTGATTAAATCTCAACAACAAACAAGTATGATCATGATCTAGATCAAAAGCAACCCTATAAGACTTTGTGAAAATATGTATTTATGGCATGCAAATCAATTCATTAGGACTTAAACATCCCTCTATTCATCATCACCACACTCAAATCAACCTCAACTTATCAAATATCATAGTTCATCTTAAGGGATCATGCTAAATATGCAAGCAAGTGCAACTATATGAAATCACATAAAAATAACAAATATGTCCTATGTGAACAATCATGCAAAAATATGAATGAACTACAACTAAACATGTAATATGAATCTATATGAATCTATATGGACACACACATTACTAATCCTTACATTATCACCCCCAAACTTAAAATTTTGAATGTCCTCATTGAAGGCAATAATAAGGATTTCAGGCATACATAATTAGCAGGAGAGTCACCCTCTTCGGGTGGAGGATCAGGTGGCCAATCAACCTCGCCACCAGTGTCTCGGATAATAGTACCCAAAGCTTGTGTCAGATCTGAAGTAAAACGATGGTGAATGTCGTGTATGGCCTCCATACGCCAAATTACTCGCTTGTACTGCTCATCACCAACACCGGTCCTATCAACTACCTGCTGTACATGAGAAAAACCCTCTGTAGGCATTGGAGGGTTCGTTCGGCTACCCTGTACATCATCAAATATATATCCCAAGCCCTTATCATGTGGTGCACCTAAGAATGCATAACTCAAGTGATATGGTAGTAGGTGAAGCTCAAGTGTGGAAACATCTTCAATAGACGGCTCGAGACGCTCTTGAGAAATTTTCAGCACTGCTAACCCAAGAGAATCGAATGGCTATATCTAACTTTCTCTTCCACGGAGGTGCATTCAAAACCTGCAGTGGCTCTGCTCCTTCCTTGTCATCAATAATTGATTTCTCCATTAAGGATCTCTCTAAGGTCTCTGACTTTGGCAATTGCTCAAGCTCTGAATTTACTACATAGTCTACCCACTCTACTTTAAAGCACTCCTCTTTAGTTATTTCCTTGAACACATTAAAAGTGACCTTTTGATCGTAAACCTTCATCGAAAGCTCTCCTTTTTGCACATCGATCATAGTTCGGCCTGTAGCCAAGAATGGTCTTCCCAAAATAATGGGAATCTTTTTATCTTCCTCGAAATCAAGAATTACAAAGTTAGCAGGGAAGAAGATTTTATCCACCTTGACCAAGACATCCTCCACTATACCTCGTGGATAAGCGATGGAACGGTCAGCTAGTTGCAATAACATGTATGTTGGTTTCGGATCAGGCAGACCAAACTTCTTGAAGATAGATAAGGGCATCAGATTGATGCTAGCTCCTAAATCACATAAACATTTGTCGAACGACAAGTTTCCTATGGTGCAAGGAATAGTGAAGCTTCCAGGATCTTTAAGCTTTGGAGGCAACTTCTGTTGCAGCACAACACTGAATTCCACCGTTAGGGCAACGGTCTCTAAGTCATCGAGCTTCACTTTTCGAGAGAGAATACCTTTCATAAACCTCGCATAGCTAGGCATCTGTTCAAGAGCTTCAGCAAAAGGTATATTGATATGAAGTTTCTTAAACACCTCCAGAAACTTCTCAAACTGCTTATCCAGCTTTTTCTTCTGCAAACTCTTAGGAAAAGGAGGTGGAGGATAGATCTATTTCTCCCTTGTATTACCCTCAGGAGGAGTGTGTTCCACAGTTTTCTTCCTTGATTCTACTTCTACTTCCTTCTGCACATCTTCTTCAGCCAAAGCTGCATTTTCTGGAACTTGAGATTTTTCAGGCTCTTTGTCTTGCTGAATTTGGGGGCTTGCGACCTTTCTAGACCTTAAGGTGATGGCGTTCACCTGTTCTTCAACTTCTCTCTTGCCTGGATTTATTTCTGTATCACTAGGAATCGTTCTTGGTGGTCGATTCAATAAGGAGTTAGCAATTTGTCCTATCTGGATCTCCAGATTCTGGATAGAAACAGCCTGGATTTGGCATATAAGAGCCTGGTTTTTGCACATAAGCCTCAACTCCTCCAATTCAGATTTTTCATTCGAAGATAGACATGCACGATGAGTTTGTTGTTTTGGTGTAATTTGATGCTGAAAACCAGGAGGGTTGAATAGCTTATTTCCAAACTGATGGAACAGCTATTGCATCGCATTCTGATTGTTGCTCCAGCTGAAGTTAGGATGATTCCAGTTGTCAGGATGATAAGTGTCTGGAACTGGTTGCTGCGATCTCTGAAAGTTGCTCGCAAACTGAGCTGAGTCACTAGATATAGCGCATTGCTCCGTCGCATGCGAACCTGCACATAGCTCACAAACACTGGTTATTTGATTAACACCCAAGTTAGCCTGAGAATCGATGTTCATAGACAACGACTTTAGTTGAGTAGTGATAGCTGTAACTGTATCCACGTTAAGAACTCCTGCTACCTTGCCCTATGGATATCTCTGGGTTGGATACTGATATTCATTAGCAGCCATTAGTTCAATTAGATCATAAGCTTCTTCATAGCTCTTTGCCCATAATGCTCCGCCTGATGCTGCATCGAGTATGGGTCTGGACTGTGCTCTCAACCCATTGTAAAAACATGTGATGATCATCCAATCAGGAATTCCATGATGAGGACACTTCCTAAGCATCTCCTTGTAGTGCTCCTAAGCTTCACATAGTGATTCTACCGTTTGCTGCGCAAATTGAGTAATAGCATTCCTGAGTGCAGCTGTCTTCGCCATAGGGAAGAATTTGGTAAGAAACTTCTGAGCAAGATCTTCCCAAGTAGTAATCGAACCAGCTGGTAGACAGTGTAACAAGCTCTTAGCCTTGTCCCTCAGAGAGAATGGGAACAGTCTCAGCTTCACAGCAGCTTCAGAAACACCGTTAAACTTGAATGTGTCGCAGATCTCTATGAAATCCCTAATGTGTGTATTGGGATCTTGTTAGGGGGAACACACACAAGTATAGAACCAAACAAATAATGCAAAACACACACTCAATATATGACGCGGAAAAACCCACGTCCCAACTTGTATTATAAATCAAAACAATTATCAATAATACAATCAATCTCACAGTATTATACTTCTTTGGTAGAGACACTAGTAGTAGAACAACTTTGTCCTCATCCTTTAATTTTTCATCCAAATTATTTAGATGGTTGATTAAGCCATTAAAACGATTTAGATGATCTCTTAAATCTCCGTCTTCTTTCATCTTGAGCCCAAACAAATCTTTCTTGAGAAACAGCTTGTTGGCCAAAGACTTTGAGTGATAAGTCTTCATTAACTTCTCCCACAAATTCTTGGGATTGTCCTCTTCAAGAACATCATACTTGATTTTCGGTGCAAGGGCCAATCGGATCGTTGATGCCGCACGTAACTTCATGTCTCCCCACTTTGTATCATCAACTTCAGTAGGCTTCTTCCCTTCGAGAGTCGCATATAACCCTCGTTGAATTAACAGATCTTTTACCGTACTTTGCCACAAGGTAAAATTGTTTCTTCCATTAAACAATTCAATTTCAAATCCCCCAACCTTCTCTATCATGAACCTTGGCTCTTGATACCAATTGTTAGGGGGAACACACACAAGTATAGAACCAAACAAATAATGCAAAACACACACTCAATATATGACGCGGAAAAACCCACGTCCCAACTTGTATTATTAATCAAAACAATTATCAATAATATAATTAATCTCACCAAACGGTATTCACTCAAGCGATACTTAAGTCAAACAATACTCAAGCATACATCAAAACAATAACATGACTATGTATATATAGCCATCACAAACTTAGCCAACAAGACATACCTAATCTGATTACAATAATAATTGTCTACCCATACAATTATTACCCATTCCCATTATAATAATAATTGTCAACACATACAATTATTACCCAACTCAATTATGATAATAATTGTCTACCCATACAATTATTACCCAATTCAATTATGTTTTCTATCACCAAGACCATACTACCTATTGGGTTTAACCCCAACAGATCTTCCATTGGAGAACCCCCAACCTGGATTGAATTCTGCACCTATTGAATTATGCCAGGCTTGATCTCAAAGGTATTAGCTGTGATAGTTGGCCGGGCAATGCTAGATTGAATGTCATTGATCGTGGGTTGAGAAAAATCCATCAAGGCTTTCTTTCGTGCTGCTGGATCTCCCATTGTAATGAGTACCTGAAACATAAACAAATAAACCGTGAAATTAAAAGAATCCGAGTTAGTGAACTTTAACGACCACTGATGACAAGCACATAAACTAAAAATTAACACCGAGTCCCCAGCAGCGGCGCCAAAAACTTGTTAGGGCGAAAACACGCGCTAATATTCACGCAAGTATACGCGTTCGCAAGTAGTATAAGATATAAATCAGATTCGTTCCCACAGAGACTCATTTAGGTCAAGTTCAATTTATGCACCTATGCAACAATGTATGGTTATCGCTCAATGCTAAGACAAATAACAAATTGGGTTTTGATTAAACTAAGAGATTAAACTAACAATTATAACTAAGAGAACAAGAATGGTTGAATTAATATATATGACAAACATGGGATTCTAACTTCATTAAATACTTCACTCAATAGCCTTTTCGTTCTTAACCTTAGCATGTAATGGTGATGACACTAATCTGATAACACGAAACTGATAAACGCCAACTTTCGTTGCACGAGTACCATTCTACCAAGCATCCACAAAAGAGATAGAAGTTGAATAGACACCAATTATGCTTAGTCCTTATATGTCTATAAGAATTGAAAATATAACGGTTTAATGCGCAAGTTATCTATCGCGATTACATAGGGCAAGTAAGATGGTTAAAATTACCTACGAATCATGCATATCAAATACATGAATCTATGCTAGCATGGCAAGTTCTAAACCTCTATATTCACTGTCACTTCAATAGAGATTAACACGCTATCTTATACGTTAGCTACGCACATAAGATGAATAAGCATAACCAATACCAGGATATTAATGAATCACCACACACCAAGATATCGGAACAATTAATTATTGAAATCCATAAGTAAATCCGCTAGAATCCCATGATAACGATTAGCCCATAATTGAAGTCATCGTCACCATGGGTTCCAATGAAAGCATGGTATAAAACAAGGTCTTAATAAACTGAATAATAATTAAAGTACGAATAAACGAGATCTAGGTTCAACTAGAACGAAAATGAGCATCCAAACTTACAACTAATTCAAAGAATCACAAGTTGAAAACAAGATATTTTTCAGAGTTGTTTTGTGCTTCTAGGTCTTCTCCTTGGTATCCCAATCTTCCCGGGTGATGAAAACCCTTTTTAAGTATATACATGCCCTTAGTGGACCTGGACCCTTAAAATCGTCATATTCAACTCAAAAAAGCTTTTTCAGCGAAATCAGTGACCAACTGCGCCTCAGGCGGCCGCCTCAGCTCCCAAGCGGCCGCTTCAGCTCCCAAGCGGTCGCCCCACCTCCCCGGCGGGCGCCTGGAGCCTGTCTGGAAAAAATTCTAATGAATCTTGTTTTGGCCATAACTTGAGTTCTACTCGTCAGAATTTGGCGATTCAACTGCCCACGTGAAGCTAACGAGATTCTCTACAACTTGACGATGGTATTGGATTCTAAATCTGATCACATTTCATCATATTTCCTTTAAAAGCTCATTTCTTCATTTAACTAATACTTGAAATATAAAACACAAAAACACATCAAAATACCAACAACTTGAGTCAAAAACACCAATTTAAGCTTGTAATGAAGCATTCCAAGGGGATATAAAATCCACTTATCATAATCCGACTATGAAATCCCTGGCAATGTGTTCCCATTTCCACTCTGAAATCTCTAATGGTTGCAACAATCCACTTGGTCTCTGATGCTCTGCTTTAACTCTCTGACATGTATAACATCTGCTAACTCATTCTGCAATCTCCCTTTTCATATCTGGCCACCAATAATTTTCCTTTAAATCTCTGTACATCTTGGTACTCCCTGGATGGATTGAATACCTTGAATTATGAGCTTCCTGTAAAATTTCATTCTTCAACTCCGTTACTGGTGGAATCCAAATTCTAGAAGAAAACCTAAGAATATTTTGATCGTCCTTTTGCGTGCACAATTCCTCACCTACTAAACGATTAATGTCCTGATCCATTATCTCCTTTTGACACTTCCTTATCTTCTCTAACAACTCCAGCTGGAAAGTCATATTATACACTTTCGCTTCATCAGGCTTGCAAACTCTGATTTCCAATTCCAATTTCTGAAATTCCTTGTATATTTCTTCAGGTACTGATAACACATTCAACTTTTCTTTCTGACTTAACGCGTCTGCCACAATATTTGCTTTACCGGGATGATAGTTAATCATGCAGTTGTAATCCTTAATCAACTCTAACAATCTCCTTTATCTCATATTAAGCTCCTTTTATGTGAATATGTACTTTAAGCTTTTGTGATCCGTATAAATCTCGCATTTTTCTCCATATAAATAATGTCTCCAAATCTTCAAAGTGAATACTATGGCTGCTAACTCCAAATCATGAGTAGGATACTTTTGTTTGTGTGGTTTCAATTGCCTTGACGCATACACAATAACCTTATCGTGCTGCATTAGAACGCATCCGAGTCCTTTATGAGAAGCATCGCTATAGATTACGAAATTCCTTTGATCGTCTAGAAGTGACAAAACTTGTGCTATAATTAATCTTTGCTTTAATTCCTGAAAACTTTCTTCATATTTGTCATTTCATATAAACTTTTCATTCTTCCATGTAAGCTTTATCAATGGTGTTGCAATCCTTGACAAATTTTGAACAAATCAACGATAATATCCTTCTAATCCCTAGAAACTTCTTACCTCTATTGGTGTTCTCGGTCATTCCCAATTTGTAATCGCTTCAATCTTCGCTGGGTCCACTTTGATCCCTTCATTACTGACTATGTGTCCTAAGAACTGAACTTCTTATAACCAAAACTCACACTTTGAGAATTTAGCATATAATTTCTTCTTCCTTAAAATCTCCAAAACTGTCCTAAAATGTTATGTCTTTAAATAAATCAAAATATCATCTATAAACACAATAATAAACTTGTCCAAGTATTCCTTGAAAATTCTGTTCATCAGGTCCATGATTGCTGCCGGGGTATTGGTTAATCCGAAAGACATCACTAAAAATTCATAATGTCCATACCTTGTTCTGAAAGTTTTCTTTGGTATATCCTCCGGCTTAATCTTTAGTTGGTGATATCCTGATCTCAGACTAATCTTGGAGAAGTACTTGGCTCCTTTTCGCACATCGATCATAGTTCGGCCTGTAGCCAAGAATGGTCATCAAGAATTACAAAGTCAGTAGGGAAGAAGATTTTATCCACCTTGACCAAGACATCCTCCACTATACCTCTTGGACTCTTGGATAAGCGATGGAACGGTCAGCTAGTTGCAATGACATGTATGTTGGTTTCGGATCAGGCAGACCAAACTTCTTGAAGATAGATAAGGGCATCAGATTGATGCTAGCTCCTAAATCACATAAACATTTGTCAAACGACAAGTTTCCGATGGTGCAAGGAATAGTGAAGCTTCCAGGATCTTTAAGCTTTGGAGGCAACTTCTGTTGCAGCACAACACTGAATTCCACCGTTAGGGCAACGGTCTCTAAGTCATCGAGCTTCACTTTTCGAGAGAGAATACCTTTCATAAACCTCGCATAGCTAGGCATCTGTTCAAGAGCTTCAGCGAAAGGTATATTGATATGAAGTTTCTTCAACACCTCCAGAAACTTCTCAAACTGCTTATCCAGCTTTTTCTTCTGCAAACTCTTAGGAAAAGGAGGTGGAGGATAGATCTATTTCTCCCTTGTATTACCCTCAGGAGGAGTGTGTTCCACAGTTTTCTTCCTTGATTCTACTTCTACTTCCTTCTGCACATCTTCTTCAGCCAAAGCTGCATTTTCTGGAACTTGAGATTTTTCAGGCTCTTCGTCTTGCTGAATTTGGGGGCTTGCGACCTTTCCAGACCTTAAGGTGATGGCGTTCACCTGTTCTTCAACTTCCCTCTTGCCTGGATTTGTTTCTGTATCTCTAGGAAGCATTCGTGGTGGTCGATTCAATAAGGCATTAGCAATTTGTCCTATCTGGTTCTCCAGATTCTGGATAGAAACAGCCTGGCTTTGGCATATAAGAGCCTGGTTTTTGACATAAGCCTCAACTCCTCTAATTCAGATTTTTCATTCGAAGATAGACATGCACCATGAGTTTGTTGTTTTGGTGTAATTTGTTACTGAAAACCAGGAGGGTTGAATAGCTTTTTTCCAAACTGCTGGAACAGCTGTTGCATCGCATTCTGATTGTTGCTCCAGCTGAAGTTAGGATGATCACAGTTGTCAGGATGATAAGTGTCTGGAACTGGTTGCTGCGATCTCTGAAAGTTGCTCGCAAACTGAGCTGAGTCACTAGATATAGCGCATTGCTCCATCGTATGCGAACCTGCACATAGTTCACAAACACTGGTTATCTAATTAACACCCAAGTTAGCCAGAGAATCGATCTTCATAGACAATGCCTTTAGTTGAGCAGTGATAGCCGTAACTGTATCCACGTCAAGAACTCCTGCTACCTTGCCCTGTGGATATCTCTGGGTTGGATACTGATATTCATTAGCAACCATTAGTTCAATTAGATCATAAGCTTCCTCATAGCTCTGTGCCCATAATGCTCCACCTGATGCTGCATCGAGTATGGGTCTGGACTGTGCTCTCAACCCATTGTAAAAACATGTGATGATCATCCAATCAGGAATTCCATGATGAGGACACTTCCTAAGCATCTCCTTGTAGCGCTCCTAAGCTTCACATAGTGATTCTACCGTTTGCTGCGCAAATTGAGTAATAGCATTCCTGAGTGCAGCTGTCTTCGCCATAGGGAAGAATTTAGTAAGAAACTTCTGAGCAAGCTCTTCCCAAGTAGTAATCGAACCAGCTGGTAGAGAGTGTAACAAGCTCTTAGCCTTTTCCCTCAGAGAGAATGGGAACAGTCTCAGCTTCACAGCATCTTCAGAAACACTGTTGAACTTGAAGGTGTCGCAGATCTCTATGAAATCCCTAATGTGCGTATTGGGATCTTCTGTTGGAGAACCCCCAAACTGGATTGAATTCTACACCCATTGAATTATGCCAGGCTTGATCTCAAAGGTATTAGTTGTGATAGTTGGCCGGACAATGCTAGATTGAATGTCATTGATCTTGGGTTGAGAAAAATCCATCAAGGCTTTCGTTCGTGCTGCTGGATCTCCCATTGTAATGAGTACCTGAAATATAAACAAATAAATCATGAAAGTAAAAGAATCCAAGTCAGTGAACTTTAAGGACCACTGATGACAAGCACATAAACTAAAAATTAACACCTATTCCCCAACAGCGGTGCCAAAAACTTGTTAGGGCGAAATCATGCGATAATATTCACGCAAGTATACACGTTCACAAGTAGTATAAGATATAAATCAGATTCGTTCCCACAGAGACTCGTTTAGGTTAAGTTTAATTTATGCACCTATGCAACAATGTTTGGTTATCGCTCAATGCTAAGACAAATAACAAATTGGTTTTTTATTAAACTAAGAGATTAAACTAACAATTATAACTAAGAGAACAAGAATGGTTGAATTAATATATATGACAAATATTGGATTCTAACTTCATTAAATACTTTATTCAATAGCCTTTTCATTCTTAACCTTAGCATGTAATGATGATGACAGTAATCAGATAACACGAAACTGATAAACGCCAACTTTCGTTGCACGAGTACCATTCTACCAAGCATCCAAAAAAGAGATAGAAGTTGAATAGATAGCAACTATGCTTAGTCCTTATATGTCTATAAGAATTGAAAACATAATGGTTTAATGCGCAAGTTATCTATCTTGATTACATAGGGCAAGTAAGATGGTTAAAATTACCTACGAATCATGCATATCAAATACATGAACCTATGCTAGCATGGAAAGTTCTAAACCTCTATATTCACTGTCGCTTCAATAGAGATTAACACGCTATCTTATATGTTAGCTACGCACATAAGATGAATAAGCACAACCAATACTAGGATATCAATCAATCACCACACACCAAGATATCAAAACAATTAATTATTGAAATCTATAAGTAAATCTGCTAGAATCCCATGATAACGATTAGCCCATAATTGAACTCATCGTCACCATGGGTTCCAATGAAAGCATGGTATAAAACAAGGTCTTAACAAACTGAATAATAATTAAAGTACGAATAAACGAGATCTAGATTCAACAAGAACGAAACCGAGCATCCAAAGTAATTCAAAGAATCACAAGTTGAAAACAAGATCTTCTTTTTCGGAGTTGTTTTGTGCTTCTAGGTCTTCTCGTTCGTATCCCAATCTTCCCGGGTGATGAAAACCCTTTTTTAAGTATATATACCCCCTAGTGGACCTGGACCCTTAAAATCGTCAAATTCCACTCAAAAAAGGCTTTTTCAGTGAAATCAGCGACCAGCCGCGCCTCAGGCGGCCGCCTCAGCTCCCAAGCGGCTGCCCCACATCCGGGGAAGGCTCTTGGAGCCTGTCTGGAAAAAATTCTGATGAATCTTGTTTTGGCCATAACTTGAGTTCTATTCGTCAGAATTAGGCGATTCAACTGCCCACGCGAAGCTAATGAGATTCTCCACAACTTGACAATGGCCTTAGATTCCAAATCTAATCACTTTTCATCATATTTCCTTTAAAAGCTACTTTCTTTATTTAACTGATACCTGAAATATAATAACACAAAAACACATCAAAATACCAACAACTTGAGTCCAAAACACAAATTTAAGCTTGTAATGAAGCATTCCAAGTGAATATAAAATCCACTTATCATAATCCGACTATGAAATCCCTGGCAATGTGTTCCCATTTCCACTCTGGAATCTCTAATGGATGTAACAATCCACTTGGTCTCTGATGCTCTGCTTTAACTCTCTGACATGTATAACATCTACTAACCCATTCTGCAATCTCCTTTTTCATATCTGGCCACTAATAATTTTCCTTTAAATCTCTGTACATCTTGATACTCCCTGGATGGATTGATTACCTTGAATTATGAGCTTCCTGTAAAATTTCATTCTTCAACTTCGTTAGTGGTGGAATCCAAATTCTAGAAGAAAACCTAAGAATATTTTGATCGTCTTTTTACGTGCACAATTCCTCACCTACTGAATGATTAATGTCCTGATCCATTATCTCCTCTTGACACTTCCTTATATTCTCTAACAACTCCGGCTGGAAAGTCATACTATAAACTTTCGCTTCATCAGGCTTACAAACTTTGATTTCCAATTCCAATTTCTGAAATTCCTTGTATATTTTTTCAGGTACCGATAACACATTCAACTTTTCTTTCCAACTTAACGTGTCTACCACAATATTTGCTTTACCAGGATGATAGTTAATCGTGCAGTTGTAATCCCTAATCAACTCTAACCATCTCCGTTTTCTCATATTAAGCTCCTTTTGTGTGAATATGTACTTTAAGCTTTTGTAATCCGTATAAATCTCACATTTTTCTCCATATATATAATGTCTCCAAATCTTCAAAGCGAATACTGTGGCTGTTAACTCCAAATCATGAGTAGGATACTTTTGTTCGTGCGGTTTCAATTGCCTTGACACATACGCAATAACCTTATCGTGCTACATTAGAACACATCTGAGTCCTTTATGAGAAGAATCTCTATAGATTACGAAATTCCCTTGATCGTCTGGAAGTGACAAAACATGTGCTGTAATTAATCTTTGCTTCAATTCCTGAAAACTTTCTTCATATTTTTCGTTCCATATAAACTTTTCATTCTTCCGTGTAAGCTTTGTCAATGATGTTGCAATCCTTTAGAAATTTTGAACAAAATCGACGATAATATCCCTCTAATCCCAAGAAACTTCTTACCTCTGTTGGTGTTCTCGGTCATTCCCAATTTGTAATCGCTTCAATCTTCGCTGGGTCCACTTTGATCCATTCATTACTGACTATGTAACCTAAGAACTGAACTTCCTGTAATTAAAACTCACACTTCGAGAATTTAGCATATAACTTCTTTTTCCTTAAAATCTCCAAAACTGTCTTCAAATGTTTTGTATGATCCTCTTCTATCTTTAAATAAATCAAAATATCATCTATAAACAAAATAATAAACTTGTCCAAGTATTCCTTGAAAATTCTATTCATCAGGTCCATGAATGCTGTCGGGGCATTGGTTAATCCAAAAGACATCACTAAAAATTCATAATGTCCATACCTTGTTCTGAAAGTTGTCTTTGGTATATCCTCTGGCTTAATCTTTAGTTGGTGATATCATGATCTCAGATCAATCTTGGAGAAGTACTTGGCTCCTTTTAATTGGTCGAACAAATCATAAATTCTAGGTAACGGGTACTTGTTCTTGATGGTAAGCTTATTGCGCTCTTGATATTCGATGCACAGTCTCATGCTTCCATCATTTTTCTTGACAAATAGCACCGGCGCACCCCACGGGGATACACTGGGTCTGATTACTCCTTTCTCTAACAATTCTTGCAATTTATTTAATAGTTCCATCATCTCAACGGGCGTCATTCTGTATGGGGCCTTGGGTACTGGTTCCGTTCCAGGTGCTAAGTCGATCGCAAACTCAATTTCTCTTCCTGGAGGAAGTCCTGGTAATTCATCGGGAAATACGTCTGGAAATTCATTGACTACTGGAATATCTTCAAGTTTTATTGGCTCCTGACTTCTATCAGTCACATATGCAATGAAATACTCACATCCTTGTCGTAGTAACTTCTTGGCTTGAATCATCGTTAAGAACTTATTTTCTTGTTTCTGGCCCTTAAACGTTACTATCCTTTCGCCTGGCATTTTCACCATTACCTTTTTATTTCGACAATCTATCTGGGCATCGTGCTTAGATAACCAATCCATTCCTAAGATAACGTCAAACTCTCCTAGCTTAAATGGTATCAAATCCACACAAAACTTACTACCAGAAATCTCAATGTCATAATTCCCACAAACTTGATTAACAAATACACGTTCTTGATTTGCTAATTCCACAGTCATTATTTCATTTAACTTATTAACAAAATCTTGAGAAATGAACGATCGAGTTGCTCCCGAATCTATTAACACTTTAGCATATAAAGAATTCACATTAAGTGTACCTGCCACGACATCAGTATCCTGGATAGCGTCTTTTACCGACATATCAAAAACTCTAGCCCTTGGAGTCTCATTCACTGCTGGAGTAGATCCCATAATTCTCAATGCATTGATGACCGGGGCTGGTGTCTTGCAATCCCTGGCTATATGTCCTGGCTTCCCACATTTAAAGCATGTAAATCCAATAGCTGGAACCTTAACTGCTAGATTCCGGGTAGGCTGATACTTGTTCACTGGCTCTCTTGCTGGCTGCTTGTGGCACTCCCTCGAATAGTGCCCTTTCTGATTACACTTGAAACAAACCACGTTCAACTTATTACAAACTCCTCCGTGTTTCTTCCCACATACTTGACAATCTGGAAAAGTTAGCCTTAACTGATTCAGCTAATTCACATTGACTGGACGGTTGCCTTGACCTCCGTCGCCTGCATTCTGTTTCTTGACATTAAAATTTCTCCCTGACTGAAACTTGCCTTTCTTAAAAATTTGGAAACTTTCCTGGTCGTGACAGTCCTTCATTCCCTTCAAACTTTCTGTTCTTACTTTCTTTTTCTTTCTGTGACATTTCGCTCTCAGTTTCTGCAATCATGGCCTTCTGTACAACTCCTGCTTAGGTATCCAATTCAAATATGGCTACCTTCCCTCTGATCCATGGCTTCAGAACTTGCTGGAATCTCTTAGCGTTCTTCCTGTCAGTATCTATATATGATAGCACATACCTTGACAACTCTTTAAACTTACTCTGATAATCAGCTACCGACATATTTCCTTGCTTTAACTCTAAAAACATCAGCTCCATTTGATTTTGAACAAACTGGGGAAAATACTTTTCAAGAAACAATTCCTTGAACCTCTCCCAAGTAATAACATATGTACCTTCCAATGTCTTCACAGTTTTCCACCAATAGGTGGCCTCATTTTTTTAATAATAACTTGTAAACTCAACCTTCTGTTCTTCCTTTACCTTAACTAAAGAAAATGACTTCTCTATTTCTTTTAGCCAAACATTCGCTTCAATCGGATCTAAAGAACCCTTGAATTCTGGTGGGTTCACTGTCTGAAAAGTTTTAAAAGTTACTTGCGAATTGGTCTGTCTTTGTTGTTGTTGAGTCAAGTGAACTGCTTGTTAAGCCAAGATCTAAAGAATCTGGGCTACTGCTGGGTCTATGGGTCATGGGTTTGCATTCTGGTTGGTATTATCTTGGTTGTTATTATTGTTGTTGGTTTTTTCATTCTGGGTGTTGGTGCGGGTATTTCTTCTAGGAGGTATTTTCTGTAAAGAATCAAACAACTTATTTAGCCTTTAAATCAAATCCTTTGCATAAAAGAAAAGTTTTGTAAAACATAAATATCTCTTTTTGAAAATAGTTGTAATATGCTTCTTTACAGAATGTAAACGGTTAAAGGGGTAGGGTACATGGTATCACAAGAGGTATAACTGGTGCAATAAGTAAAGTAAAGTAAAATAGGTGTAGTAATGTAAATGACAATGCTAGAAAGGAAAAGGTGTTGATATATATAGATCAAAAGTTTTAGGTAGTACAAGCGTTAAAACGCTTCGAAAGTAAAAGCAAAAGAGTACAACAAACCTACTCACTAGTCAGCAGATCTAGTCTATAAATACAACCCAAAATTCTACTGATACACACTACACACTATTGTACATACTAAACAAACATAACAGCACTACTCAATATCTCCATCTCTGTGCCTCTGGCTCTAGCTCCAACGAAACTCTGGTCCGCCCAGCCTCTCGAGGTCCTCCATCACCTCGCTAGCCCATCCCATAAATGCATCAGGGCCAGCTAATATAGCTCTATGTAGCCTAGCCTCAAGAATCCTGCGTGTCACATGGATCTCCTCTCGGAGCTCCCTCATACTACGATCAACAACTATAGTCCTGATGATATGATGGAGCTCTCGGATCTGTGCCAACAAGGAATCACGCTCTAGTAGAAGAGCCTCATACCGGTAATAAGGAATAAGATGCAATGTAGACTGGAATGGGGCACCCGCAACTGAATGCCCAGTGGAATCTAAATCAGCAGGTAGGGGTCCTCTGATAGGTAGCCTCATGCCTGGGGGTAGAATAGCCTGTAGTAGTATGGGCTGCAACACAGGTGGAGGTAAAATAACCAACATGTGTGGAGCAACAGGACGTGGATCTAAAGATGGTCCTCCAACTGAGGGCTCTGAGTGATCAGCTGATACATGGATGAAAGAGTCAGCCATCACTACTATCTGAAATCATATCGCAATAATAAGAATCTTGAACCACGATACGAATCATTCTAATACCTGTTATACAGTCGCACTCAACCTCTCGATATTCTATCGTTCTATTTCCTTACTTTTAATCCTAACCCTCTACCCATTCCCGTCAACATAGGCTTGTGTCAGTGACTTATAACATGTATCTCTGATACCAAACCTGTGGCGCCTTCCAAACACGGGTCAGAAGTTTGGGGTCCACACACACACCTTATTTATAACCTGCTTATAACAATGATAAAGATAATAATAATATACAGTGACCCTACTTACCAACTACCACAGACCGCAACAGGTTAAAATATGTACACAAGCCACACACACACACATATATTACAAACGCCCAAATCCCAACTATTCAAACTTATAACTGAATATTAAGCATGATTACAAACTTTACAAACTTAAACTATCCCAAAAGCTGTCAGCTAGCTTAACTCGACCAACCTGGACCCCTAGCTCTCGCACTGGATTGGGGATCTTCGCTAACAACAGGTTCCTTCTTAACTGGAAAAGAACATAAACAATATCGCACAAATGAGCTAACTAGCTCTGCTAGTCATGTTGATAAGACTGAGAATAATGATCATCAAGTCAAAAGAGTTAAGGTATCAAGTGAACAATGATTAATGATTAAGAATTGGATATTATATTTTCATTTAAGAAAAACCCAAGATTAGGCTGCTGATCAGTCACGTACTAACCCCGAGCAAGGAACACAGCTCTGCTCTAGTTACAGGATCCAAGGCACACATTGGCCTTACTTGACCACCAATCTGGTCTGACCACGAATCTGGTCCACAATTTTATAAAACAATCCAATTATATCATAATAACAGAATAAATAATGTAAAGCAATAAACAAAATCATAAGCAACATTGGATGTCAAGTACTGAGATGGTTTCAATCTTCACAAAGGAATAATATGGCAATTTCAAAGAATGGCTGTTAGGTAATGAAAGAATTGGATAACAAAGGAATCAAAGTTTCAAGGTTATAAGGATTTGGCCTTTCAAAGCATAAGGTCCAATGGTTTGAATATGTAAGCAATCTTGATTCAGTGTTCGGTATTTAGTTTGTTTGTAGTTGTGAAGTAGTATCATGTATCTGTGGTTTGTATTAAGGTAATCAACAATCAATGGTTTGGAAATAATAAGGTTTACGGCTCAAAGATCAATAGTTGGAATCAAGGTTTAGGGTTCAGTGCTTCAATGCACTTGTAATATAAAACAGGATTATCAATTATCTACAAAATATCTCTAGAAAGTTCAGAACACTTGCCTGATATTAGCTTGCTATACTTCACTAACTTCCGATCACAATCTCTTATTCCTCGACTACTTGCTTCTCTTTCCTATGCCTTGCCTCTTCTACTCATATATCATAAGTATCTATCAATACTCAACTCATATGATTCTATTCGGTATACACTTTTATCTACCCTTCATTTTACCCAAATCTGTCTTACGGATTGAAAGTTATACTAAATACAAGTAAACACTGATCACATAGTCCGATAGTCAAACAAACAAGTTACATATACCACATAGCACGTCAAGAAATCAATGAAATTTCATTTATAAGGAAGTCTCGGGTCATAAACAATCTTTCGGGTACTTAATATGATTTTTAAAACATTTTTCGGAGTCAAAACGGGTCGCTGGATAAATTTTAAAGTAATAAACAGGGTTCGGTTGGCCAACTCTGGCTTCAAAATAATTTTATAATAATTATCGAGCCTTGAAGACAATTTAAAATAATATTTTAAAGCTCGAAACTATTTTTTGGAATTTTTAAATCAATAATAAATAATTAAATGTAATTAAATAATTAATTAAATCAATAAATTAAATCAATTAATCAATTAATTTTTGAATTAATTGACCAATTAACTAATTAATTATTAACTAAAATTAATTAACTAATTAATTTCGATTTATTTTTGAATTAAAAATAATTTTTGGAATTTTTAATAATTAAAAATGAATTTTTATAATTTAAAATAAATAGCAAATATGATTTTTAAATATTTTATAAACAGGATTCCTAAATTTGCAAATTCTGGAAACTACAGGGACTAAACTTCATCGTCCCCAAAAGTTCAGGGACTAAACTGCAATTTTTCAACCCTTCACCAAAAAATTCCCCTGCCTCACCGGTGAACATGATTCCGGCATCCCCACACCACCATCACCTCCAGATCACGACTACAGCTCACAAGGAACATAACCATGTAATTAAATCACCCTAATAACCCCTGAGTTGGCCAGAAATTGGCCGAGAAGTTCGCCGGTTTCCGGTGAATTCAATTAAAACCGGTGCAACTTTAAAAGACAACTTCGTTCAAACCAGGGATCGTTTGTTAACAAGCTATACACGAATCGATTGCAAATTTCAAGGGGATCAAAACCCACCCATCTAGAATGTCTACAAATCCTTAAAAAAGAAACCCCCAAATTCAATCAAGAACAATCAAACGAATTATAAACCCTAATTTTAAAATTCGAAAATTAAACTCAATTTTGAACATGTTATTGAACTCCAAATCAGTCATATGACATATCAAAATCATCAGGAAGATAAGCTCTACAACATACAATCATCAAATCATTCAAACAATCATTCGAACAAAAAATCATAAATTTAATCAAAATAATTTGAAAATAAATAAAAATATATAAAATCAACCATTGATTCTGCAGTTCTGAAACTTGGATAATCTGATAGTACTCCTCAAACCCTTCGTTTTGATTATCAGAGCTTTCCAAACGAATATCGATAACACCTTGATTTGTTGGTTTGATTCTCCAAAAGTTTATATGAATATAAGTATTTTCTCTGAAAAATTCTGTAAATACTGTTTGCAAATGATTTTTGGTACGAAATAAAATACGGTAAAGGCTTTTTATAATTACGGAAAATTAGTATCCCGTTGGATCATTCCGGATATAAAATAGTACGTTTATTTATTAAAACGGATCCAAATGGTACCGGTTTTCGAGATAATTGTCCAAATCAGTACAATTTGTACACCGGTCTTGGTCTCAGCGCCTGGTTACACGTATTACGACGTGATAATTGTAATAATTTAATAAAAAGATCCCGTTTATCGAAAATACGAGTTTTATTGATATACCGAAATGAATTTTGTATCGAAAATATTGCGCCGGGACCCGCGCAGGACAAACCGTACGCTGGATCGAAAAAGTCGAAACATGGAAAATGTTCAGAATATTGCAATTAGGTTAGGAAGGAGTTCTCGGAAGAGTTTCGGGTTATAAAAACGTAAAAACGGGTGATGTTGGCTGGTTCCCGATTACATAAAATTGTTTATAATTACTCGAAAAAAGAATTTATAAAATCCATAAATTTCCTATAAAATCATAAATCAACATAAAAATAAATAGGAAGATATGACAATTATCTATATTTTATTTTGGACATATAAAAATTAAAATACTCAATTTATATTATTTTTAAACATCCAAACACATATACCACTTAACAAATAATTCAAAGAATAAATACTGAACATGCATAATATTTATTTATTAGCAAAAATAATTACACGATATATCCCATATATTACAATGTTTAATGATACTCACTGTGAAGTAGTTCATAAGATCACATAGAAAACGGTTTTCAAAGCTTACAGACCCCTGGAAACATTAATGAAGCTGCACTTTATGCAAATACTGATGGTCCAGAAACTTGTCTGGTAACCAAGGCATCGGTAGATGAAAGTTGGAATTGGCACAAGAAGCTTTCTCATCTCAACTTCTATAATCTCAGTGAAATCGTGAAGAAAGATTTGGCAAAAAGTCTACTTGTGGACAACAGTCTCAAATCAGGAAAGAAGGAAAATCCTGATGATAATGCACATGTTAAGGGGGAGAAATGTAAAACTAACAGGAACTGATATCATGATTACAAAGGGAGTTTTGCATGAAACTAATTTTGTAATATTTATTGCTAATGATTTTGTAACGCCCGGGAAAAAAATTCAGAGATAATGTTGTTAATATATTCTATTTCGTCAGAGAAGGGATTGTTATTTTTTTCAGCTGCTTGGTATTACTATTGGGATCGACTAATAAATGTTACTTTCGATTCTATTTATCGAGAATCTATTTGTTTTTAGCTATAATATTTGTTATTTAAGAAAACTTGACTAATTGTTTAACTCATATTGTTAATTATATATTTGACTCGTGCTATTTAATAAATCGAATTAGTTGCTCATTGCTCTAATTTTAGCTTTTGAAAATTAAAGTGTGTATAAATATATTTTATTTGTTTTCTCAAGCAGTAATTGATTTCTTTAAATAATGGTAAAGTGCTCTACTATTTCTTTCAAGAAAAGAATAAAAGAGGAATTATTTCTTTATATAAGCAACTTTTGCCATTATTTTAATTTATCTTAATTTTATTTACCTTTTATTCGAATTATTCAAATTTTATAAAAAAGATTAATAAAATTTTATTTTCAAAAATTAGAGAGTAATAATTCTTAAATATTTTGGACTCTAGAAAAAATTTCTTAGAAAAGAACATTTGATACTTCTTTAATTTATAAAAAAATTCCTATTCTATTAAATGAGTAAGTAAGAATTAGTAGCTATTTTATAAATATTAATTAAATTAGAAAATTCTGGATTCTGGTGGGTTGTTCTGGAGTTTACTAGCTACTATGGTTAGCTAAACTAAACAAAGATTAACCTTTGTTAAATTATGCTTTTAAATATGGGACCAGCCTCACCCATTTTACTTCTTCATAACCAAAATCCCTAAAAAAATTAGTGCTATAATAATAATTAGATAGAGTGCAGTTTGGGGAAAAAGAGGAGAAATTTGTGGGAGTCATTAGCCTTGTTTTGGTGGCACAAGATATCTTGTAAGATTGTGATCATCTATTCTCTCTTAAATGTAATAATATTTTTCTTGATTATGTCTTTGTTTATTTAATTAATTGTGATATTTATATTGTAATTTAATTACTTGATTGATTGATTGAGTTGTGATTCTTCTTTTATTAATGTTTTGCACAGTTAATGCTACTAAAAGAAAGAGGAGTTCATGAGTATGTAAATATCCTAATTATTTTGAAATTTAATAATTAATTGATTTAAGTATACCTTAATTATAATTAGGGGTAATTTATTGATTAAGTGGATTAGTGTTTGGGCTTGGGAGCTTGGCCCAACAATTGGAATCCCAACCCAAAACCCATGAATATATGTATATATTAGTGTAATTAGAAAATAAATAGAAGTAGAATTGTATTCTTGATGTTTGATTGAATAGAATAGGTTGTAGATGATGTTGGATTATTGATTGATTTGTATTTGGGGTGTTTGTGTTTGGTGGAGGAAGGGGGCGGAACCACCACCGTGATGGTGGTGGTAGTGATCGGCGAAAGCCGAGAGGAAGAAAGAAGAGGAGGGAGAGATAGGAGAGAAAGAGAGAAGAGAAAGAGGAGAGAAAAAAAGAGGAGAAAGAGGAGAGAAAAAAAGAGGAAAAAAGAGAGAGAGGCCGAGAGAGAGGGGGGGAGGGAGAGAATGAGAGGCCGAGAGAGAAAGAAATAGAGAAACCGAGAGGGAGAGGAGAAGAGAAAGAGAGTTGGAGGAATTGACCGGAAAATGGATTCCAAATAGAATTTGGAAAATCTAACTCGGGGAAAAGATAGATCGGACAATGGGTAGTACGAATCAGTAATCAGAATCATTTTTGGAGGTGGCCGGAATTTGGCCGGACCACCGCCGGCCGGTGATAGCCGCCGGCAACCACCATGGTTTCTGGTGGCGAGGGAAGAGTGAGGAAGAAGGAGAAAGGGGGGCAGTGGTAAAATAGTCTTTGATTAATTAATGGTTTAAGATAAAAATATAGAAATAAAGTAAAATAAAATGTGTGTGATTAAATGATTTATTAGGTGATCAAAATAGACTGTGTAATTATTAGGGAACAATTAGTGGTGGATTAAAAAGTTTTAATAACCCCTTGGATTTATTAGTAGATTCTATTCTTTGGTAAGAAATAAATTTATTTTAGAAATTTTAGTAAAATGGAATAAATAAAGGATTAACCATAATTTCATTTAGGGATAAAATGGAGTAAGAAGGAATTACATGATATCGATTAAAAACTTCCTATACGATTTATTTAAAAATGGGATCGACGCGCTAATATCGATACTTGAGAGAGTTACTACGTAATAAATAAATAGTAGTAAATACCGATTCGTGAGAACTCATTAAGTAAATAAATCTCGTTATCGCTTATTTGACGCGTGAGTAATTATAAGTACCGAAGAAGAATTTACATCGGGGAGATAATAATATTCCTACCCTCTATCGCTAATTTAAATAGTATTATATGTAACTCAAGTTTCAAATTTATGAGTGATTATTATTTAATAATTGAAAATATTCTATTCACAAAAAAGAAATAGAATCTTTAATAAATATATTTGGAAATGGGTACACTTTTTTTAAAATTATTTGAGTATTTTCAATTCCTAAGTAATTCCTCGAGATAAATTATGCGAGTTACGAATTGTGAGAAAAGATATTTTTAGAATATTTATACTATACTGATTTTGGATGTGATTTATTTAGAAAATACTTGAAGCGAAATTCTTTAACCCGGAAAGGTGAATTTTTTCTGCGACTATTTGGAGATAAGGCAAGTTTTCTCTGCTCCATTCCTGTTATGACTTATATGTCTTATTCATTAATATTGAATATTGTGGATTTAGACGTTGATGACCTCATTACATAATAATTCTTTTCGCCGATAAATTTTAATTCCCTTAACGTATTCCTTACCTAGATTCCTGACTGTTTCTATCATTCAGAACATTTATATTCCTTTATATATCAGACGAACTTAGAGACTTAATAACCATCTAAACCATTCTTTGAATCAGCATTAGTTGTCAATTAGGTTGATAAATTGAATTCCTTTAAATCTGAATCTTCTTTTATCAATTTGTTGAACCCTTCCCAAATTACGATATCCAATTCAATTATTATTTGTTCTCTTTGTTTGAGTACTAATTCTTGGGATTAATCATTTGATGAGAACTTCGGTTGACATGGTTATTCTCATTATTCGAGATAACCCTCCTTTTTCCTAAACAGACGTCGATATATCATTCATATCGATATGACGATGATCTCGTCAGCGTGAAGGCTGGTTCATTGACAAAACCAGACTAAGTGATGAAATTTTGAATAGTGTGATGTGAAGATTAAATTGGGGTAAGTACATCTATATTGGTCAACACGGTATTTAATAATCCCCGGTATTTATAAAGTGACAAGTCCGATGTGTGGACATGTTGATCGGCTTGAATATAGCTGAGGGTTAAGACGTTAACCCTTCTTTTATACTAGCAAGTGTGTGTTCGGCATTCTTACAATGATCCGTGATCGGGTGAGCATAAGATTCGTAGGAGGACGGTACACTGTGATAGTTGATCGCATCCTTGATGTACCGAGGATGGAAATGACCGCCTATTCTTAAATTCCATGGCATTGTGCCAGATAAGAGCTTCTTTGATAATACCATGATGTGTTGATATTTCTTCTTACTTTAAAATATATTATTGCTCTTGGCACCTATTGTTACCAGCAAATTAATTTCTGTTGAATCATTTCTACTTGTTAAGCACCTAGTTTCTCACTCTTGCAATACTTGTATTCATCCAAAACAGTGAAGAATGAAGAGGGCAGAGCATCTGATTATCCATGATAGAGGGAAGGGAATGAACATGTTCGTGATGACAGCCTCTAAAGGATTGCTATATATATATATTATCAGTATTATGTAATAATGTTCAGCTATGAACTAGGCTTGTAGTAGGTTCCTGAGGTTCATGTAATAATCAGATTGTGTAGGATACTCGATCTTGGAACTGTGGAATGGTGTTCACTATTATGTCATATTTTGGTTATGTTTGTAATAATAATACAGGTGTGCGAAACTTGATATCATGGCGACCCAAATCTACGAAAGGGTGGATTTGGGGGCGTCACAGATTTGTCAATGTTTTACATAATGGTTAGTAGAGAAAAGATTTGTTGATTTTGCTAATAAATTCAACAATGCAAATGTTGAGGGGGAGAAATCATGATTAAATTTTTGATTTAGGATTACAAATTTTATCTCAGCAATTGATAGAAAAGACATGACTTTTCTTGAAAAGGACAGTAACATTATTTCTTTCATAATTTTTAAGTGTTACAAATTTGTTTAATTCTATTTTGAATAATCATGTTAAACTTGTCATCATTATTTGTTTTATATTGGGAATATGTGCATGTAAATAGACTACGTGTTATTTTCCTAGATACGTGTAATATTATGCATGAAGTATTTATTATTACACGGTTAATCAAAGTGTCTCTTTAGATTCCCAGTAGGTTTTGGTTATAAAATCACGTCTCCTACTTTCCATAAACCTCAATCACTTTAAATTGTCTCTCTCACAACATCAAAGCTGTAAATCTTCATTTGATTTCAAATTTCTCTTCCTTCAATGGCAAGCATCTGTTCTCTAAAACATGGAATGTATTGACCAGTAGCAAATCCTGAACAACGAAGGCTTTATTTTGACCCCTTCCGCCTAAGGGTCATTTTTGATGGACAAACTTACCAAACGAGTGGACTTCCCTAGTCGATTTCGATCATCTCTACTGGGATGATCAACTCTCGTTGCATCTTTTCGAAATAGATGTTCACTTTGAAATTTGCGACGGGCTGAGGAGGCTGAACAATGTCTCCTTGCTCAATTGGAGCATCAAGAGAATATTATTTCTCTTGCTTTCAGCATGTCCCGCATATTTCGTCGACGGGAGATGAAAAGCAAGGAGGACGACAAGAAGGTTAAGGAAGAGTAGTTCTAGTTCTTAGGAATTGGGATTAAAAATCTTTATGGTCTGTCTTGGAATCAATTTTAAATATTATCAATGAAATTTCTTTTCTTGTTTACTCTCTAGCTCATAAGTTATGATTGTTCATTATCTTCATATTTGTATATGTGATTTTGACTTCATAAGTTTCGAAATTCATATTTTACATTTGCATACCTAATCGTTTTCAAGATATCTTCATATTAAAGATATTGTAATAGATCAAGAAAACAGATCTTTGAGCAAGAATCAGAAAATTTTACAAAGTGTATTCTGATAAAGAAAAATGGTATTTCATACACAATGTTTAATTTTCACTTGATCACAAATTGTGTTTACTTCAGTAATTGTGGGTATTTTTGTCTAACAAAATGCCTGAAAAATATAAATTTCCATATCCTGACAATATGGGACATGGCACATCCAACCCTGTTTATGACCAAAGTGTTCAGTTTTCTTCACTTAAATCGAAACACAATATTACCTCTGATTCTTCTCAGAAGGAATCAGTTGCAAAGTCAAAGACACTAGCTAAGTCTGATTTTTCTAAGAGAAAATGAGGTCTAAAGTCTGTTTTACTCTCACCTATATCTTGGGAGCAACAAGGTGGAATAAGGAAGAAAAGTGTTTCATTAGTAACACACATGAAGAAGCTTGCAAAAAGCAATAAAACGAAAGTTTGAGCTGGTAATAAACTGGTTGATGAATCATCACACACTAAAAGTGATATTGATGGTCCAGTTAGGTTCAAGAAGCCTGCTAGACCAGTGGAGGTTACTGGTCCTAGTACAGGAGAAGATCAGAATTTGGTTGTACCTGCTAAACCTAAGAAAATACGATTAATGAAATTAGCAGAAAAGGTCTCAAGAAATTCCTGACAAGATTGTGATAATTTCTGATCAGATAATTTCTACATCTCACACAGCCAAGACAGTTGAAATTGCTAAGGAAGTTGATCTGTAGAAGTCTATCAAGACGAAAGCAAAGACTTCATCTATTTCTCAATACAAGAAGATCACACTTCAATCACCATAGAAGGGGTACGTACAGAAGAACCATCTTCTCAAATTGAAGATGCACCAGTTCAAGCCCCAGCTATACAGGAACCACCTACTCAAAGTGTAGGTGCAAGCATACTATCACAAATTGGTTGACTAATGGAGATCCAAAGCTTATTCAATCACCACGCATCCCGCTCTCACGATCTACGCTCAATCGCTATCCACACGAATGCTTGAACGTAAGGATTGAATGTGTACTAGCACAAACTCGTTTCTTCTTGCTCTCTCCATCTTCTCCCTTGGTGGCTAGGGTTTTTTTTAGTAAAAGTCTTTCACACAAAATCAGCCACACAAGAGATATTATATAGAGAGTAGAAAAATGAATTATAACTCTTAACTAATTAGGAGTTATTATTAATTCAAAATTCCTATTTGTATTATAATTAAGTCTCACTTAATTATTTAACAAATAAATTTCATAATTAATATTAGTAAATTCGTATATCAATATTTATCTAATTAATTAAGTCCTACTTTATTAATATTGTAAATAATTTGAATTACTTTAATATAATTAAAATCTAATTTAAATTAAATAATCCTTCAAGAATTCTTACTGTGTGACCCTATAGGTTATTATTACGTTGGCAACATGTTAGATATATTTGAGATGTCATGTCTAATCTGATTTGTGTTTAGTTTTCAGAACTTAACAACAGAACTTATCAAGACTTACTGAAATCAGAACTTACTGAAGTCAGAACTTAATATCAGAACTTAAGGCGTCAGAAGATATATATCAGGACTTAAGTGCGGGAAGACTTCAGATAAGGAATGTGGCTGCTTTACAGGAGAAGATGTGGACTAAAACAAAAGAAGATATGCATGAAGAGTTAAAGGACTAGAAGACTTGTAGAAGATATCTGATTGATATATTTTAGGAGACAGAATTATATTCTATATCAATTAGAAGATCTCTTGTAACCGTGTATTATATAAACACAGCTTAGGGTTTACACTATATGTTTTATCATTATCGAGAAGATTATACATTGTAACCTAGCAGCTCTTAGTGATATTGTTCATTACTAAGATAGAACAATAGTTATATTATAACATAGTTTATTTGAATATACTTGATCTTTATTACGTACTTGTGTTGAAATCAATTTGATTGTATAAACACTATATTCAACCCCCTTCTATAGTGTTGTGTGACCTAACAAGTGGTATCAGAGCTTTTCTGTTAACACACATACAGTAAAGATCCAAACAATCAATCATTTCTGAAGAAACACAAACTCCAACCAAGCCCACCAGAACTCAAGAAACTAAAAACACTCAAACCCACAGTCGATATGAGACTATTAGGGTTCCCATACTAAGAGCATCTGAGTATCCTATATGGAAAGTGAAGATGGCTATGTTTTTGGAAGCTACAGATCCAGAGTACCTTGACAGAATTAATGAAGGGCCATATAAGCCTACCAAGCTCTCTGTTGCAGTTGCTGATCAACCAGCAAAGACCATACCAAAGGAGAGAGGTGAATACACACCTGAAGATATCTCATCTATTGCCAAGGATGCAAGGGTAAGGCAGTTGCTGCATAGTGCAATTGATAATTTCATGTCAAATAGGGTAATTGGATGTAAGACTGCAGAGGAGATATGGGATGCTTTGGAGACAAGATGCCATGGAACTGATGCAATTAAAAAGAACACGAGGACTATACTCACTCAAGAGTATGAGCACTTTGACTCAAAAGCTGATGAGTCATTTACTGATTTATATGACAGGTTTGTCAAACTCTTGAATGATCTATCACTGGTGGACAAGGAATATGATCTTGAAGATTCAAATCTAAAATTCCTTTTAGCTCTTCCAGAAAATTGGGATTTGAAGTCTACTGCCATAAGAGACAACTATGACTTTACTGAAACTACTCTTGATGAAATTTATGGTATGCTCAAGACTTATGAACTTGAGATGGATCAAAGGAGCAAGAGGCATGGAAGAAAGTCAAGGACAGTTGCTCCTAGAGTTGAGGAGGGTCTCCTAAAGTTGTCTTAAAAAAGGGCAAAGGAAAGGCTCTCATCATAAAGTCTGATTCAGATCCATCATATTCTGATGATGATGATTCAGAAACTGAAAGTTTATCTGAAGTTGATGTTGATGCAAAGATGATGCAACTGTGTGCTCTTATGGTGAAGGGTATCACAAAGATAGCCTACAAGAAATTCAGAAAGGGCGAGAAGTTTTCCAGGAAAGGTGGAAGTTCTGATAAGAAAGGGTTCAGAAAGTGTGAAGGCAAAGGAGGAAAGTCTGACAGAGGAGACAACTCAAATGTCAAATGATATAATTATGGTGAAAGAGGCCACATTTCTCCTGAATGCAAGAAAGGAAAAAGTGATAAAGGCAAGGCACTTGTCACAAAGAAGAAAAGCTGGACAGACACTTCAGATTCCGAAGATGAGGTGAACTATGCCTTGATGGCAAATGTTGATAGCAGTACTGACACTGCGGAACTGAAGGTACCTCAAACAACCTTTGCTTTTCATATTGATGATATTACTGAATTGAGATTATACCTTAAAACCATGTTCATTAGTTTTAGAGTTCAGACTTTAACATGTGAAAGATTAACATCTGAAAGTCTTGCTCTTAAAAACAAGTTTGACTATTTGGAAAATGTGTTAGTTTTTTCTTTATCAAACTAAGAAAGAAAGAGATCATGCTTTGTATGTTAGAGATGAAGTGCTATAATTGAATGAATCTCTAAAAACTGATTTAGAAAAGTAAAGAGAGATCATCAGAACTTGGACTAACTCTGGTAGAACAACTCAGAATATACTAAGTAGTGGAAACTGGAAAGAGGGCTTAGGTTATGGAGATGATAAAAGTGAGAAAGGAATTGTGCAAATTGAGCCAATTTGTGTTAAACAAACTGCTAAGCCAAAGGTAAATCCTGTTAAATTTGTAGCAAAAACTGTTATGTCTGATTCTGAAAAGATGAAAGATTCTAAGACAGAAGTAAAAGAAAAGTCAACTTCTGACAAATTAAAACATGATAAACCAGCTGAAGTAAACATAGGCTTAATGACCAAGAAGCAGCTTAAGCATAAGCTCAAAGAGATTAAAAATGTGAACAAGGTAAAGGAAGCTAGGAAAAATTAGAATGGAAAGGAAGGCGTGAATAAAAGCAATAATTATATGCCTGTTCCTAATGCTCCTAGAAAATAATGTTACAACTGTGGAAACTCTAACCATCTTGCTTCTTTTTGCAGGAAAAATAAAGATATAAACTCTTTACCTCCTAAATCAGGAGTTAAGAGTCAGTCTGTTAGGTTTAAACAACAAAATCCTTGTTTTCATTGTGGTACCTTATGGCATTCCATTTATACTTGTAAGGAATATCATAGTTTGTACTATGATTATTATCAAATAAAACCTTCTTTGAAGAAAGTTAGTATAATTCCTTCCAGTGTTAATTCTGATGCAAAGTCGGATATAAAGTCTGATAAACAGCATGTTAACATAAACTCTGAAATTAAATCCGTTACAAATGCTAACAAACTTAAAAAGGCCAAAGGATCCAAGCAATTCTGGATCCTTAAAACTAACCAATAGTGGTCTTTGTGATTGCAGGACAACAGGAAAAACATCCTAGTTCTAGACAGTGGATGTTCAGGACATATGACTGGAAATAAAGCCCTGCTATTAGTCTTTGTGGAGAAAGCTGGCCTAGGAGTTTCTTATGGAGATGGCAACATGGGAAAGACTCTGGGATATGGCAATATCAATCTTGGGAATTTCATAATTGAAACACTAGCTCTTGTCTCAGGACTTAAACACAATCTGCTAAGTGTGAGTCAAATCTGTGACAGAGGTTATCATGTGGATTTCTTTGAAGAACACTGTGAAGTTGTAAGTAATTCTACAGGCAAAGTAGTTCTGAAAGGTTACAGGCATGGTAACATATATGAAGCCATACTTTCAACAAACTCTGTTGGCTTTGCAATCTGTCTGTTGAGTAGAGCATCAATTGAAGAAAGCTGGAATTGGGACAAGAGACTCTCTCATTTAAATTTCAACAACATAAATGAGCTAGTAAAGAAAGATCTTGTGAGAGGACTTGTAACGTCTGGGAAATTTACGTCTGTATTATATCATATTTATAATAAATTATGCGTGTTAATGTGTCATTTATGTGGAATTATCTGTCAAACCCTAATTGCTAGGTGTTACGTGCATTCTGTGTCATTCCGGTATTTTAAGATATTTTATTTTGCATTCATAGCTTTCATTTCAAACATTTTACGACCCGAACCATGATTTTAAAGCTGGTATTTCAAATAAAATAATGGGACTTATTTTTCATCAAACGGCTTTTACCATCGCATTATTCTGAACATCTAGGTATTTTATAATTTTTCTCGTTTTGCGAAAAATGACTTTTCCGGGCACCATTGGGTGTCAAAAACCCCACAAAAATCACATTTTTATTTTTATAAAATTATAGGACTTTTATTTATACAATTTCTTCGTATTTTTGCATTATTCACAATTTTGGGGAAATTTTGGCATATATATTGCATATATAAAATATTTATAAATTAAATTTTAATACTCAAAAATTATAAAATTAGGGGCTTATTAATTTTAAAAATGTAGAATTAGGGCCTTAATTTTAATTAGGAGTATTAATTTTACTACTAGAAATAGCCTAATTAATAATAATTAATTAATTAAAAATCAGAAAAGATTAGAAATTTCCCCAAATTTCCAGAATTAGGGTTCTTGAGTTCGTGGATTCAAGCACTTCATAGTGATTCTGGGCACCAAATCTTTCATGTGAGTACTCAAAACGATCCTCTTGATCTCTACTTTCTATTTGTATAATCAATTTCATGTTTCAGTGTGTGATTCTCAATTCGATTTTTTTTAGGGTTTATGTTGAATTTATAGGTTTTTTATTTAGGAATCTTTTGTATGTTTTGATGATTTCAGTAGCTTTATCTTAAGTTAAGGAATGATTTGGTGTGTTCAATTGATTCATATAACCCCTAGAAGTAGTTGTTCGAGTTTTTGGGTTTTATTAATTTTTGATTTCGTTTTTATTACTTTATGAACGTTTTTTATTGTTGTAAGCAGTTGGGATTGATTCGTGAACTGGAGAGCTTTGATTTCGTATAATAATCTTTAAGTTTGGTATACAAACACGAAGGATCGTCTTTTCGCCGGAGTTCCGCCGGAGTTCCGCCGGTTTTTGCCTGGTTTTTGCCGGAGAAGACGACGGGGCAATCGTCGGTGGTTGAAGGACGGGTGGTTGTGATGACAGATTCGTGGGGAACGTGTTGGCAGCAAGAACGGTGCAGAATCATTACGTTTTGGCTATGATTGAGCCTCGCCGGAAACAGACCGCCGGTGCCGAATTCTGGGCATCCGGACGGTTGTTCTTGGAGACCCGTGGTCGACCCGGTTTCGACTCGGTGTACGACCCGGGTTTGATCTTCAAAACCCGAATTCAATAACCTATTTTCTGTTTCTGGATTTTTAATTATTTAATTATATTTTTTATAAAATCCAAAATCAGATTTTAGTAATTTTAAAATTCAATTAAAAATAAGTTTTAAAATCTGATAATTATTATAAATAATAATTTCTAAATTATTTTATTATTTTAGAAATTCAAAATTATTTACTTATTTATTTATTTATTTATTTATTTATTATTTAATAATTAAGTAATTAATTAATAAATAGGATTAAAAATAATCGAATAATATGATTAAAGATTCGGTAATTAGTTAAATTATTATTATAATTATTATTATTATTTGATTGATAATTAAATATTCGAGGAGTATTGTAAGAATTATTCGAATCGAATAATTAAATTTAAATGATCGATAAATCGTATAAGTTGTAATAATAACAGTAATAATTCAATAATTATACGAGGAATGCGAGTAGCTCGTATTTATACGAGTAACTGATTGTTGAATTAGATTATAGTGCGAATAATAATTACTTATTCGATAAATAACGTAACAATTAGTTGTATCAATTATTTATTTGTAAATAATCGATCTAATCGAGTAAGTGATAATAATTTATAAATAATTGTAATAAAGTGTAATTAATCCTAATAATTAAGGATTGATTATTTTAAAATACAATAATTATTAAATAATTATTTAAAAATATAATTAAGGATTATTTAACTTATAATTAATTATTTATAATTAATTATTAATTAATTAAATATTGTTTAATTCGTAGTAATTAAACCGTTAGTCCGATTTGAGTGAAACGAAAGCTCTTTGACTCAGAAAATGAAATAATTTCATTAAAAATAATATTAAAGCCTAATTACTTCTAGAAATTAGTTGACTCTGTTATTTGGTTGATTATCAGTCGAGTTGAGTGCCGAGACGAGTCGAAAAAATTCTGAAAAATAGGGAACGAGTCAGATAATGATCAGTTGAGCGATCAGCGAGTCGATTTTGATTCTAAAACTTATTTTTAACTATAAAAATGATTATGTGCTTATGTGTATTATGTGGTTAATCGAGTCCTACTTGTTAATATATAATATACGAGTCAGTCATAAGCGCATGGGTAGATAATAGGAACGATGTGAAGTCAATTCAAGATGCAATTGAAGTACGAAATGACTAAACCAGTCTATTTCTCTAACAGAAGCTAAGTCAGCAAGGCAGGTTGAGTCGGTGATAGACGAAGGTGACATATTTACAGTGAGTCGCGCAGAAGGCAAGTTTTTCCCCTATTCTACTTTCAGAATAATGATATTTCTTCAGATTCTTATCACGCTTGCACTCTTTTCATTCTCTTGTTCATATTTCATTTTGATTCTTGATTTCTCCTTTTCATTTGAATTCATTGTTCATATTCCAATTGTTACTCACAAATATTGATGTATTCAGGTGATTAGAATATGTCAAAGCATACCGAATTGTTCCGGTTGTTATTCCATGGACTGGATAATAATTCTTTGGGGATTAAGTTTACTTAATCCTAAGGACCGGGACATAACCGGATCCTTGAGATGGGCCTTAGTGCCTGGGTGCCCGACAGGATCTATATAATGGGATATAGATCTGCACTGTATCCTGGCTGATCAACAGGATATAGATGCGAACTTGTGTCCAGTTTAGTTCGTTTGTACTCGCTAGTAATGGCCTTCTTTCTATTTATATTTTGCGGACTTGTTGAACAATTTTTGGCTCACCCTTTTTGTTGTTATTCACCTTATTGTTTTTAGTTAAGAAGGAATATAAAACCCATCAGGACTCGAGTGGTAAAGAAGCGGGTCAAGCCTCGGGATCCTCTCATACCCAAGGTGTTGATCCCAATCCAGGAAGAAAACATTGAGTTTCCCGAACAAGTTGAGTGTAGATAGTTAGTGTGTGTGTTTGAATAAAAGATGAACTTAGTTTAAAAATGATTAGACAATGGTTTGTAATAAAGAGAGTTTATAAGATTTTGAATTTGGTTTATAATAAAGTAGTTAGTGGTGATGACCTCCACCACCTCCACCACCATTGCCACAGGAGCCCGTACCTCCAGTACAGGGGATAGTCCATGACCCTATAGAGATGTTTGATCTATTGGAGTTCTTTGAGCCGATGATTCCACTACCGGTAGAACATCAATTTATACCGGGGATTGAGTCGGAGCTTCCACCACCACCAGTATTGCCTCTTATACCAGTACATGCCCCAGAGCCCGACATATTCCAGATTATCCCAGTTGAGGGGATGGGAGAGCATGATGTGGATTTACAGTTGGGGTTACCACAGCAGGGTGCAGGCATACCAAAGGTTCCGTCACAGGAGTCAGTGGGTCAGTTTGCACAGCCACATATGGTACCATACCATGAGTACAGGGTTATGAGAGATGATGTAGAGTATTGGAGAGCTCAGTTCAGGGAGATTATGCATTTATTTGACCAGAGAGGCCGAGGACCGTTAGCTGCCCTACATCCAGATTACTTTATGAGGAAGAGGTTACAGTCGGTTTTGATGAGTGCTAGTTGGGAGCTGGATGATTTGACCCATGAAGGACCGTCTTCTTTTGCGGAGTTTTACAGGATATTCCGTTTGGCCCAGAATTTGGTTCAGACACTTAGGGAGGAGCTGAGGCTTATTCCTCCAGGTTTCTGAGACATTGACTTCAGCGGACAGATTATATAGATGCAGCCTAGTATGACATAGTGAGTAGTGTGTATGTGTTTAGTAGTAGTTTGACTGATAGTAGTTAGTTTGACTTGTAGCCGCAGTGATGACCAGCAGAGCGAGACTTTTTATACCAAGCACTTACACCTGAGGCTGGTGTCATATATATAAAATAAACTTTTTCAAATTTCTTTTATTTAAATTTCAGTCTTTACAGTTTTACCGCATTTACTTTTACTTTTTTGTTTTACAGCTTTTCGTACTTTAAATTCTAAAAAAAAAGAAAACAAATATTTCATTTAACTGTTTACATTTCCTGTTTTTATATTAAGCATACTGTTTCCTTTCTTCGAACCATTATCTAAATTTTGTTAATATTGGATAAACTGTTTTCTTACCTACTGTCAATTATTTATTAAACTGTTAAAGAAACATCACTTGTTTTATTATCAGAAAATGGCACCAAAGAGAAAGACTAGGACTGAGACTTCCAACATCAATTCTGAAGAACAGACCAATGATACCATGAACCAAATGTTCCATCTGATGCAACAACAGATGGTAATTATGCAGCAACAGATACAACGACAGCAGCAGGAGATTCAACAGCAAATGTTACAACAACCACCACGTCCTGAGCCCCAGATACCACCAGCTATACCTATTGTTACTTTCAAACAGTTTCAGTCGGTCAAACCTCTAGAATTTGATGGGACAGCTGATCCTATTGAGGCTACCACTTGTTTGAAAGAAATAGAGAAAGCATTTACGCTAGTGAAGGTAGGTGAATACCAGAAGACTGACTTTGCTAGTTACTTGTTGAAAGGAGAAGCGAATTATTGGTGGGAATCTAAAAAGGCTTTAGAGGGTGAAGATGTTATTGCATGGGATAGATTTAAAGAGTTGTTCTTAAAGAAACATTTTCCTCACTATGTGAGAAATCAAATACAAATTAAGTTTTTGGAACTGAAGCAGGGAAGTATGTTCGTGACAGAGTATGAAGCCAAATTTACTGAATTGACTAGGTTCGTTCCAGAATAAGTTGATACTAAAGAAAAACGAGTCCAAAGGTTTCAAGAAGGGTTACAACCATGGATCCGTGGACAAGTTGCAGTTTTTAAGTTAACGACGTATACAGCCGTGGTCCAGAAAGCCTTGATCATCGAAGGGGAAAGTGAAAGATCTCAAAAGGATAGAGGACAGGGAAGTTTCCAAGACCGCTCCAGCAGGAAGCCGGGATTTCAAGCCCGGACAAATTTGAATTTCAAAAGGATAGGACAAGGTATCCAGAAAATAGGTAATCTTTTCCAAGCCCCCAAACAGCAGGGAATTTTTAGAGTCCCAATGCCGTACTGCAGAACTTGTGGACGAAAGCACACTGGAGTATGTATCAAAGCGGATGTGACGTGTTTCAAATGCAAGCAGAAAGGGCACTATTCTAACGAATGTCCAATGGGAAAAATAGCAGAAATTACTTGCTTCCGGTGTGGAAAGAAAGGGCATATCGCTAGGAATTGTATAGGAACAACAATGGCAACAAGTATTCCGAAAGTGTTGACATTACCTCCTCCACCGCCGCCTAATCAATCCAGAGCAAGAACTTTCAACATGACAATGAAAGAAGCACTGCAAAGTCCTAGTGTAATTGCAGGTACGCTTTTGGTGAATTCCGTAGATTCAAAAGTATTAATTGATTTTGGAGCTACCTGTTCATTTATTTTTGAAGAATTCCTTGATAAGTTACATTGCGAAATCGAATGGTTGGGCGAGACGTTAATTATAAAATTAGCAAATAACGACCAAGTTTCAGTAGATTGAGTATGTCCTGCGTGCGATATAGAAATAGCTGGACATCATTTCTCTGTAGACTTGATTCCTTTTCAGTTAGGAGAATTTGAAGACATTTTGGGAATGGATTGGTTAGCTTATCATAATGCTCAGATCGATTGCGCGAATAAGAAAGTCAAATTGTGAACTGCGGAAAATGCAACGGTAATGTTCAAGGGCGAAAAACAGCGAAAGAAATTTCTGACAGTGATGCAGACCAAACGACTGCTTCACCAAGGATGTGAGATGTACATAACTTACGTGTTAAATACTGAGAAGGGAAGTCCCAAAATAGAAGACATTCAAGTTATATGTGAGTTTCCGGACGTCTTTCCAGACGAGCTACCAGGGTTACCGCCAGATCGAGAAATTGAATTTATGATTGATTTAGCGCCAGGTACAGAACCAGTTTCGAAAGCTCCATATCAAATGGATCTAGTAGAGATGAAGGAATTATCAACGCAACTGCAAGATCTTCTATACCGAGGCATCATAAGACCTAGTGTATCTCCGTGGGGTGCACCGGTATTGTACGTGAAGAAAAAAGATGGCAGCATGCGACTATGCATTGACTATCGGAAATTGAATAAGCTCACTATCAATAATAAGTATCCTTTACCGAAAATCGACGATTTGTTCGATCAGCTAAAATGAGCCGCATGGTTTTCGAAAATAGATTTGCGATTGAGCTATCATCAATTGAAGATTAATGCTGAAGATATTACCAAGACTGCGTTTCGTACTAGATATGGACCTTACGAGTTTCTTGTAATGGCATTCGGTTTGACCAACGCGCCAGCAACATTTATGGATCTGATGAATAGGGTATTCAAGAAATACTTGGATAAATTCGTGATTGTATTTATTGATGACATCTTGATTTACTCAAAAACGGATGAAGAGCATGCTGAGCACTTGAGGATTTCTTTAGAAATTCTGAGAAGAGAACAACTGTACGTGAAATTCTCAAAATGTGAATTCTGGTTAAAAGAAGTACAATTTCTAGGGCACATCATCAGTAGAGAAGGCATTCAAGTGGATCCAGCGAAGATTGAAGCTGTGTTGAGTTGGGAAAGGCCAAGGACACCGACAAATGTTCGAAGTTTCTTGGGATTGAAAAGATATTATAGAAGATTTGTCAAAGATTTTGCAAAAATAGCAACGCCGTTGACCAAGTTAACTCGGAAAAGTGAAAAGTTTGTATGAGATGACAAATATGAAGAAAAATTCCAAGAGCTGAAAAATCGATTAGTAACCGCACCGGTACTCGTATTGCTAGACGAGCATGGGAATTTTGTCATTTACAGTGATGCTTCATATCGCGGATTAGGATGTGTACTGATGCAGCACGGTAACATCATTGCATATGCTTCGAGACAGCTAAAACCTTATGAACAGAAATATCCTACGCATGATATGGAATTAGCAGCGATCGTATTTGCGTTGAAACTTTGGAAACACTATCTCTACGGTGAGAAATGTGAAATCTACATGGATCATAAAAGTCTGAAGTACATCTTTACACAGAAGGAACTGAACATGAGACAACGCCGATGGCTGGAATTGATTAAAGATTACGATGTTATGATCAGTTATCATCCAGGGAAAGCAAATATTGTGGCAGATGCGCTAAGCCGGAAAGAAAAGTTGAATTTGTTAACTTCATACGAAGAATTAGCCAAAGAAGTTGACAAGTTGGAAATTGAAATGCGTGTTCCCAATGAATCTACAGAAGTTATCTACGCTATGACTTTTCAACCGGAGTTACTAGAGAAGATTCGCCGCTGTCAAAAAGAAGTGATGAGTCAAGATGATGACTTAACGGGAGAAGAAATCATAACTCAGAAGGATAACGAAGGAATCCTACACTTTGTATAAAGAATCTAGATCCCTAATGTGGTAGAACTGAAAGAAGAAATATTACGAGATGCGCACAGTCCGAAATATTCCATTCATCCAGGAAGTACAAAAATGTACCACGATCTGAAGGAAAACTTTTGGTGGCCAAATATGAAGAAGGAGATAGTGGAATGGGTAAGTTAATGCAACATATGCCAGCGAGTTAAAACGAAACATCAACGTCCGAGCGGATTACTGCAACCATTAGATATTCCAGAACGGAAATGGGATCATTTAGCGTTGGATTTTGTGGTAGGACTACCAAGGACTAAAGCCAATCATGATGCGATATGGGTAATCATTGACAGACTAACAAAGTCGGCACATTTTCTACTGATTAATGAAAGATTTTCACTCGACAAGCTAGTGCACTTGTATCTCAAGGAAATTGTGATGCAACATGGAGTTCCAATATCTATCGTGTCTGATCGAGATCCCCGTTTCAATTCAAAATTTTGGAGACAATTTCAAGAATGCCTTGGAACTAAATTAAACATGAGTACCGCTTATCATTCGCAAACCGATGGGCAAAATGAACGAACTATCCAAACAATTGAAGACATGTTACGAGTTTGTGCGATTGATTTCGAAGGCAGTTAGGATGAACATTTACCTTTAGTTGAATTTTCTTACAACAACAGCTATCATGCAAGCATTGGAATGCCACCATACGAAGCGTTATACGAAAGAAAATGCAGATCACCAGTATATTGGGGTGAAGTTGGAGAAGGTAATGTTTTGGGTCCAGAATTAATCCAACAGACTAAAGAAAAGATAGAACTTATTCGAAAATGATTGGATGCAGCACAAAACAGGCAACACAAATATGCAGATCAAGCAAGGAAGGATATGGACTACCAGGAAGGAGAGCATGTGTTACTCAAAATATCGCCTTGGAAAGGATTGACCAGATTTGGCAACAAGGGTAAATTGAAACCACGATACGTCGGACCGTTTGAAATTTTGAAGAAAGTAGGAAAAGTTGCGTACGAATTAGCTTTACCGCCTCATATGCAACGTATTCACAATGTGTTTCACGTGTCATTGCTTAAGCGATATAATCCTGATTCTAGGCATGCAATCGAGTATGAACCGGTAGATATCCAACCTGATTTGTCTTTTGTAGAACAACCGATAAGAATTTTAGATCGGCGAGAGAAAATGTTGAGAAATAAGTCTGTATCTTTAGTGAGGGTGTTGTGGAGAAACCCTATGGTTGAAGAATCAACCTGGGAACTTGAGAGTGAAATGTTAGAGAAATATCCTCATTTATTTTCATAGTAAGATTCTGAGGACAGAATCCTATTAAGGGGGGAAGGATGTAACGTCTGGGAAATTTATGTCTGTATTATATCATATTTATAATAAATTATGTGTGTTAATGTGTCATTTATGTGGAATTATCTGTCAAACCCTAATTTCTATGTGTTACGTGCATTTTGTGTCGTTCCGGTATTTAAAGATATTTTTCAGATATTTAATTTTACATTCATAGCTTTCATTTCAAACGTTTTACGATCTGAACCATGATTTTAAAGCTGGTATTCCAAATAAAATAATGGGCCTTATTTTCCATCAAACAGCTTTTACCATCGCATTATTCTGAACATCTAGGTATTTTATAAATTTTCTCATTTTGCGAAAAATGACTTTTCCGGGCCCCATTGGGTGTCAAAAACCCCACAAAAATCACATTTTTATTTTTATAAAATTATAGGACTTTTATTTATACCATTTCTTTGTATATTTTCATTATTCACAATTTTTGGGAAATAATGGTATATATATTGCATATATAAAATATTTATAAATTAAATTTTAATACTCAAAAATTATAAAATTAGGGGCTTTTAGTTTTAAAAACTGTAGAATTAGGGCCTTAATTTTAATTAGGAGTATTAATTTTACTACCACAAATAGCCTAATTATTAATAATTAATTAATTAAAAATCAGAAAAATTCAGAAATTTCCCCAAATTTCCAGAATTAGGGTTCTTTAGTTCGTGGATTCAAGCAGCGATTTTATAGTGATTATGTGCACCAAATCTTTCATGTGAGTACTCAAAACGATCCTCTTGATCTCTACTTTCTATTTGTATAATCAATTTCATGTTTCAGTGTGTGATTCTCAATTCAATTTTTTTTAGGGTTTATGTTGAATTTTGGGGGTTTTGATTTAGGAATCGTTTGTATGTTTAGATGATTTCCGTAGCTTTATCTTAAGTTAAGGAATGATTTTGTGTGTTCAATTGATTCATATAACCCCTAGAAGTAGTTGTTCGTGTTTTTGGGTTTTATTAATTTTTGATTTCGTTTTTATTACTTTATGTACGTTTTTTATTGTTGTAAGTTGTTGGGATTGATTCGTGAACTGGAGAGCTTCGATTTCGTATAATAATCTTTAAGTTTGGTATACAAACATGAATGATCGTGTTTTTGCCGGAGTTCCGCCGGTGTTCCGCCGGTGTTTTCCAGAGAAGACGACGGGGCTATCGTCGGTGGTTGCAAGACGGGTGGTTGTGATGATGGAGTCGTGGGGAACGTGTTGATAACAATAACGGTGCATAATCATTACGTGTTGGTTACGACTGAGCCTCGCCGGAAACAGACCGCCGGTGCCGGATTCTGGGCAGCCGGACGACTGTTCTTGGCGACCCGTGGTCGACCCGGTTTCGACCCGGTGTACGACCCGTGTTTGATCTTCAAAACCCGAATTCAATAACCTGTTTTCTGTTTCTGGATTTTTAATTATTTAATTATAATTTTAAAAATAATTAAAAATCAGTTTTAAAATCTGGTAATTATTATAAATAATAATTTCTAAATTATTTTATTATTTTAGAAATTCAAAAATATTTATTTATTTATTTATCTAATTAATTAATTAATTAATTATTATGTAATCGAATAATATGATTAAAGATTCGGTAATTAGTTAAATTATTATTATAATTATTATTATTATTCGATCGATAGTTAAATATTCGAGGAATATTGTAAGAATTATTCGAATCGAATAATTAGATATAGATAATCGATTAATCGTATAAGTTGTAATCATAACAGTAATAATTCGATAATTATACGAGGAATGCGAGTAGCTCATATTTATACGAGTAGCTGATCGTTGAGTTAGATTATAGTACGAATAATAATTACTTATTCGATAAATAACGTAACAATTAGTTGTATTGATTATTTATTTGTAAACAATCGATCTAATCGAGTAAGTGATAATAATTTGTAAATAATTGTAATAAAGTGTAATTAATCCTAATAATTAAGGATTAATTATTTTAAAATACAATAATTATTAAATAATTATTTAAAAATTTAATTATGGATTATTTAATTATAATTATTTATTTATAATTAATTATTAATTAAATCTTGTTTAATTCGTAGTAATTAAACCGTTAGTCCAATTTGAGTGAAACGAAAGCCATTTGACTCAGAAAAATGAAATAATTTCATTAAAAATAATATTAAAGCCTAATTTCTTATAGAAATTAGTTGAATTTGTTATTTGTTTGATTATCAGTCGAGTTGAGTGTCAAGACGAGTCCGAAAAATTCCGAAAAATAGGAAACGAGTCAGATAATGATCAGTTGAGCGATCAGCGAGTCAATTTTGATTTTAAAATTTATTTTTAACTATAAAAATGATTATGTGCTTATGTGCTTCTGTGTATTATGTGGTTAATCGAGTCTTACTTGTTAATATAAAATATACGAGTCGGTCATAAGCGCATGGGTAGACAATAGGAACGATGTGAAGTCAATTCAAGATGCAATTGAAGTATGAAATGACTAAAGCAGTCTATTTCTCTAACAGAAGCTCAGCCAGTAAGGTAGGTTAACTCGGTGATAGATGAAGGTGACATATTTGCAGTGAGTCGCGCAGAAGGCAAGTTTTTCCCCTATTCTATTTCCCGAATAGTGATATTTCTTCAGATTCTTATCACGCTTGCACTCTTTTGCTATTCACCTTATTGTTTTCAGTTAAGAAGGAATATGAAACCCATCAGGACTCGAGTGGTAAAGAAGCGGGTCAAGCCTCAAGATCCTCTCATAACCAAGGTGTTGATCCCAATCAAGAAAGAAAGCTTTGAGTTTCCCGAACAAGTGGAGTGTAGATAGTTAGTGTGTGTGTTTGAATAAAAGATGAACTTAGTTTAAAACTGATTAGACAATGGTTCTTGTTTTTATACTTCAACCTAAAAAGATCCTAGTTAGTGTTAAAGGGGTTTAGAATCATTTCTTTATTATTTGTTAATCAGATTGTACATGTTTGGTGATTAGCTAGTAACCCCCAGACTCATACCCCGGGTCTGGAGGGCATTACATGACTTCCAAAATCAGTATTTGCTCCTGATGGCCTTTGTGATTCATGTCAAAAGGCAAAATAAAGAAAATCTTCATTCAAGAGCAAAACTGAATCCTCAATTCTTGAGCCTTATCACTTACTGCATGTTGATCTATTTGGTCCAGTCAATGTCATGTCCATTGTAAAGAAGAAATATGCTATGGTTATAGTGGATGAGTTCACATGATACACTTGGGTGTATTTCTTGCACAAGAAGAATGAAACTGCATCTACTCTAACTGATCATATCAGACAGCTGGATAAATTGATCAAAGGTTATGTTAAAATCATAAGAAGTGATAATGGCACTGAGTTGAAGAATTCAATCATGGAAGAGTTCTGCAAAGAGCATTGAATAAAGCAGGAATTTTCTGCACCTAAAACTCCACAGCAAAATGGAGTTGTAGAAAGAAAGAACAGGAGTCTCATTGAAGCTGCACAAACTATGCATGATGAAGCAAGGCTGCCAACCTACTTTTGGGCTGAAGCTGTGCAGACTACTTATTTTACACAGAATATTACACTCATAAACAAGCATTTGGATGTAAGTGCTTTGTTCTTAAGACTCATCCTGAACAGCTGTCAAAATTTGATCTAAAAGCTGATGAAGGAATTTTTGTTGGATATCCACTTTCCACAAAAGCCTTCAGAGTCTACAATTTAAGAACAAGGGTTGTCATGGAATCTATCAATGTATCTTTTGATGATAAAAAGATTACTGGACTTGAAGATTTCAATGATCATGATCAGCTGAGATTTGAAAATGAAGATTTAAAATCCGATTCTATAAATTCTGATGGCTTAAATCCTGATCCTGTAAGTTCTGATGGGTTAAATTCTGATGTCATCGAGACTGTGGTAACTACTCCAAGGGAAAATGCACCTGTTCATGGGGAGCAAGCTGAAGATCCTACCACAACTCAAGACTCTCAAGAAGCATCAGAACCTGTCACTGGATCTTCAAGTTCTGATTCATCAAGTTCTGATGAGCCAAATTCTGATAATTCTAGAAACTCTAATTCTTCAAATCCTGAAGGATCCAACTCAAATTCTGAAGTCTCAGAGAGCATAACTACAGGGGAAGCATCAGAAAATGCTGATGGAGACAGAATGGATCATGGGGGAGGATCCAGTTCTAGAGAACAACTTCCATCTGTAAGGAAGTGGACTAAAGCACATACACCTGACTTAATAATTGGAGATCCTGAAGCAGGTGTCAGAACTAGAACCGCAACATCAAATGAATGTCTCTACCATTCCTTTCTATCTCAGACTGAACCAAAGAAAGTGGAAGAAGCTCTTCAAGATGCTGATTGGGTGCAAGCAATGCAGGAAGAGTTAAATGAATTTGAAAGAAATAAAGTTTGGACCCTAGTGCCAAGACCAAAGAACAAATCAATTATTGGCAGAAAATGGGTGTTCAGAAACAAAACTGACAGTGATGGCATAATTACAAAAAACAAAGCAAGGCTGGTTGCTAAAAGGTTACTCTCAACAGGAGGGTATTGATTATGATGAAACATTTGCACTAGTTGCTAGATTGGAAGCCATAAGAATCTTTTTGGCTTATGCTTCTCACAAGAAGTTTAAAGTCTTTCAAATGGATGTGAAAAGTGCTTTTCTCAATGGAGAATTGGAAGAAGAGGTATATGTTGAACAACCTCCATGATTTGTAGATCCAAAATTTCCAAATCATGTCTACAAACTTGACAAAGCACTTTATGGCCTTAAGCAAGCTCCAAGAGCATGGTATGAGAATCTAGCTCAATTCCTTCTGGAAAGTGGATTTCACAGAGGCACAATTCCTCAACCATGGAAATGACTTACTTTTGGTACAGATATATGTTGATGATATCATCTTTGGTTCTACAAATACCAAACTCTGGGAAAGGTTTGCAAAGCTAATGCAGTCAAGATATCAAATGAGTATGATGGGAGAACTTAGCTATTTTCTGGGACTTCAAGTCAAGCAAAATGAAGAAGTTACTTTCATAAATCAATCCAAGTACACTAGAAATTTACTCAAGAAATTTGGAATGCAAGACTGTTCAACTGCATCCACTCCCATGGCCACTGTAACCAAGTTAGATAAAGATACTGGATCATCAGTAGTTATTACTAAATACAGAGGTATGATTGACTCTTTACTCTATTTAATTGCAAGTAGACCCGATATCATGTATGCTACCTGTCTTTGTGCGAGATTTCAAGCTGATCCAAGAGAACCTCATCTAATAGCTGTGAAAAGAATTTTTAAGTACCTCAAGGGTACAGCTGATCTAGGATTGTGGTATCCTAGAGAATCAGATTTTAAGCTAATAGGTTACTCAGATGCAGATTTTGAAGGATGCAAAATAGACAGGAAAAGCACTAGTGGAAGCTGCCAATTTCTTGGAGGCGGATTGGTTTCTTGGTTTAGCAAGAAACAGAAATCAATTTCGACATCAACTGCAGAAGCATAATATATTACTGCAGGAAGCTGTTGTGCACAGATTCTTGGGATGAAGAATCAGTTACTGGACTATGGGTTAGAATTTTGTAAAATACCCATTTACTGTGATAATCAAAGTGCTATTGCTATAACAGGTAATCCAGGTTAACACTCAATGATAAAGCACATCAGCATTAGGTACCATTTCATAAGGGAACATGTGATGAAAGGTACAATGGAATTGCATTTTGTTCCAACAGATCAATAACTAGCAGATATCTTCACAAAACCACTATATGAAGCTACTTTTACAAGACTGGTAAATGAACTTGGAATGGTTTCAGGTTCTTTCTCAAAATCTGTTTAGTTTTTGTTCTCATGCATCAGACTTTATGATCAGTGTTTACAGATTATCTTATCTCTATGTAATCTGTGTTTAAATTGTTATATATTAAATACTGATTGTTATCTGATGTGATTCTATATACTCTGATAGTGTTTTGAATAATCTGTGACTATTCATTCCTATGAGGATTACTGTGCTAGATGCTGACCTAGTCATATTTAACATACTAGAAATCCCATATTTGAATTAGTTGTTTATGTGGAAATTCATTAACACAAGCAAATTCTGATTTTGGGCTTTCTCAAATTTACTTTGTGTATCTTATTACTAAGTCACAAACTAGATTATTGCTTTTTATCTGTCAAATTCTGATGTCAGTAAATCTTAATGATGAACTACATGCTGGATAAGCCTCACTTATCTGGAAAAAAAAATTGAAGTCGGGAAATCCTTTGAAAAGGAAGACCCAAGTGCATTGCTGGTATTAAGTTATATGCATTAGAAAAGCAAATAAATTTTTCTTGGTGACTTTTCACATTCTCTGATTACTAAAGAAATACTCTGATAATAGCATAAATTCTGATAGCAGTTGCGACTCACTTATACTGAGAAGCGAGGTAAAAAGAATGTCAAAAGATGCATAAAATGAGCATAAATAGTTGAGGTGGACTCTTACATAAATTTATTCTATAGTAGACTTCAAAATTAAAGACAGATTTTAAGCACTTTTCTTAGTTATGCCTTATTTCTTTATATGATCATTTGCAAATGCACACACTCTCACTCCATATGAATGATGAAAATTACTGTGGTGATCAAGTTGTTTCTGACAAATAGTTAAGTATTATTTGCATAAATTTTGAGGACAAGTTCTGATGAAAGTTCTGATGATTAAACTCTGAAGAAACAAGTCAGTATTTGTATAAAGAATCACAGAAACAGACATTCATTTTTTGAGTACATAAGCTATATTCTGATGACCGTTAAATTCTGATAATAGTCAAGTTCTGATGCAAATCCTGATGGAAACTCTGATGCTTACGTGGAAATATTTATTTACTTGACTTATTTGTGGTTTTACTGTAACGGTCATATTTTATAAGAAAATAATTAAGTGAGATAAAAACAATCATAATCATTTGGTTAGTGGGAAACGTGTTTGCCTTGACAACTGCACGTGCACAATAATTACTGCTTATTTCTCGTGCCCACTAACTACTGCTTTAACTATTTACTGGATGACAGGTGTAAAGTGTTTGTTTTACTTCCAAAAGAGTTGTTGAATGGAGAGAGTATATACATGGGAGTTCAAAGATTTTACAATCTTTTACCTACTTTTCTTATTCTCTAATCTCTTTTATTCTCTCTCTCTCTAATATTCTCTGAAGCCATTTTTCTTACATGCATTTTATCAAACACCTTGCAAACAAACATTTTCTCACTTATTTCTTTACAGAAATGGCACCCAAAGATCTAATCTATGATGGAGCCAAGTTTGTTCCTAATAACTACATGGCTATTCTTTCCAAGGATGAGGCTTCATCAGAACTTCACTTCATCCAAGATTTTCTATCTCGAAGTGAAATTGGCAATGCACTGACCCAACCCAAGCTCTCTCAGGGAAGCAAATTCTGGAGTTTTGGAAGTCAGGAGTATATGATGATGGTGGTGCATATGGGTCCCCAAGCATCATATTTACAACAGGGGAGGATGAGCATGTGGTGACTTTGTCAAGTGTTCGACAAACACTACATTTTCCAGAAGAATGCACTTTTAGTTCATCAGTTGAGGAGCCAGCCCTTATACAAATTATGGCAAATCTGGGCTATAAAAAGTCTTTGGCAAAGCTGGGATAATTGAAGAGACCCCACATCAGGAGGGATTGGAGTTTTTTCTTTAACTACATTACAAAAGCTTTTGCCAACAAGTGCTCCAACTTTGATGTTATACCAATAATGAGTCAGCAAATCGAGTATGCTCTCTTGAATCAAACACATTTTGATTATGCAAGTGTTGTTTTAGGTTTTATAGGTGATACGATGACAGAAGATAGAAACATAGTTTATTTTGCTAGATTCTGTCAGCTTATATGCAGTTTCTGTTGTTCTGATGCACCTCAGAATTTTAGTGAGACAATTGAACCCTTTAAACTTGCAAAAAGGGCTTTCACTGACTTATTATCTACTGATAATAAGAAGACTGTACTAAGAACCCTCCAAATTCCTCAATAAGTCAAACAGGTCTTAGTAAACTCTGATCCAAACACCTATACTGCCATATATCCTGATGTACAACCATCCCAACCACCATCAGCACCTATAACCACTATAAAAATAGCTCAAACTTATCAACCACAACCACAACCAACCATCAGAACATATTTCAAAACCAGCACAATTCTCTCACCCACAACCATCTGCTACAACATCAAGATCCAAACCTTCAAGAGAAAAATCAGTTCCTAAATCTCCACCAAGGAGAAGAAGGATGATACTAAGGGATGAGTCTAATGAAGAAGAGGAGCAAGTCCAGGTTCATGTATCAGAACCTCTGACAATAGAAGCTGAAAGGTCAACCCATCAGAAAAAGACTGAAGCTGAGGGTTCAGATATTTTGAAGAGGAAAAGAACTATAAGTTCTGATGCTGCTCAGGCAACTCCTTCACTATCGAGGAGATCAAATAAACGGAGAGAAGGAAGGCATATGGGACAACCTCATTCTGAGGATACTTAAGAAGCTGAGGAAGGGGATCAGGAATCTCTGATCTCATCAGAACCTGTTGTAATTGAAGCTTTTCCATCCCCACCTCAAGCCAGAGACACTGTTCCAGAAATAGTGATTACACCTCCTGTCTCTCCAGTTAAAGAAACAACAGTTGAAGATTCAGGATTAAGTCCTAAAGTTGACATCCACAGGCTGAACATTCCAACTATGCTCTATCTGGTATCTCCAACTGCAGCTCAGCCATCTACTGTTAATTCTCCAATCTTACAGGCTGAGTTACCATCTACACCAATTCTGGATCTGGAACCTGAAGATCAGAATTTAGATGAAGCTGCTACAACATCTCCTTCAGTTACACAAACTCTGGTGTTATCAGAAGATGAGGAGATGTTAGCAAGTTCTGGAGACAGTGCTCCAGTAAATGCTCCCATTCTTGGAAAGGAGGCATTGATTCAAAAGTTTGTTGAAAAAGAAGCTCATGTTCCTTGGGAAGAAACTCACAGAGGGGTTGAGTGGACCAAGAAGTGAAATGAATCTGATTTCATTCCAAGCTCAAAAGTTCTGACAGAGCATATTGCTAAAGCTGATGAGTTATTAACAAACTCTGATTTCAAGACACAACTTAAAGTCACAGCTCTAAGTACTAAATATCTTCAAGGTCTGCACTCCACAACTCATGAAAAAGTTGACAAACTTCTGGAAAAAGCTGATAAGCTGGATATGGAGATCAAGCTAGACAAAAAGAGGATTATCAGACCTATAAATGAGAAAGTTGAAGCTATTGAGAAGGTTCAAGAAAATCAACAGGCCCAAATTACTGAGGTCCTGAAGAATCAAGCTTCTCAACAAGCTCAACTGAATGAAATTCAATCTTCAGTAGAAATTCTTCTCTCTCTCCTACTACAGGATGATGCCAAAAAGGGGGAGAAGGTAGTTAAGTCCAAATGCTCAACTAGTCAAATTCTGAAGAAAAAGGATGACAATGAGGATGACCAGGGAAACCATAGCAAGGGCAAGGGTCAAGGTTAAGGGCAAAGCAGCAAAGTTTCTTCAAGGAAACTAATTACTGATGTTAGCAAATCTTCTACTTCTAAACAGAAGAAGACAAGTTCTGAAGCTGTAGATGCTCAAGCTCTGATAGCAAGTTCTGATAATCAAAATCTGATATCAAGTTCTGATGTTCTAATTCAAGCTGAAAGTCAAGACTCTCAGAAGTTCTTGCAAACTCTGAAGCTCAAGGGAAAGCAGACTACTGTCTACTACAAAGATCCTAAAATTTAGACACTTGATGAAGAGATTGCTAGAAGACTATTTCTCATGCATAATCCTGCAATGGATTTAGAGAATCTAAAGGAGGAAGAAGCTAGATTTGTAGCTGAGAAGACAAATCTAAGGTCTAAAGCTTCTGATGCAAAGAAACATCAAAGGCCTAAGGAAAAAGGCATTGTGATCAAGGAAAAGTCAAATTCTGAGGCTTCAAAGCCTAAGACAAGATCACAAGTTGAGATTGATCCCAAAGATAAAGGGAAAGGAAAAATTGATGAACCAACAAAGCCACATGAGATGAAGATTCCTCAAATCTTGATGAAACCTGTATGCAAACTAGTTCAAGTATTTGATGATGCTGCTGCAGTAGATGAAACTGTTCAAACTCTGAAGGGAAGGAAGATAAGTGAAGAATCTAAAACAACCTCTGACACAGCTCAAGTTGTTCATAATGACGAACAACAAGCTACAAAAGAAAAAGGAAATCCTTATCAAGTCATTAAGACATCAACCTCTGATAGTGCTCAAGTTTATTTGAATAAATTGACATTTACTGATAAGAGAAAACTCCTATGGAAGAATGTTAATCCATCAGATCCTAAGAAAAGCCAGCTACTATTTGATTTCATGACTGTTAGATTGAAAGCTAGGGAAGCAAAAGATAGAGCTGGATTAGGTTCTGAAGAAGCCAAAATCAAGACAAGAGTTAAAGTGCTTACAAGAGATCCATATTTATTGACTGAAAAACCTTTTAAAGAAGTTACACAGAAACACCTTGACAAGGTTATATCTGTTCAAGTGGTACTGGATGCTCATGATAAGCATAATGTCAAAGAAAATTTGATTCTATTTCTTGAAGATGGAAGAACATATCAAATGTCAGAATCAGATGTGCTGAACAAATCTCTGAAAGAACTTCAATTCTTTCATTATCTTTTAGAGATAAAGTCTGAGATTACCAGAAGATGGTCAAATTTCATAATGAAGACCATAAGGGATAAAGTAAGAATTTTCAGTTCAAGGGTTATATAATTCATTCCTAATATAGTTGAAGATGATGGAAGTGAAATTCCAATGAAGAAGGATTCTTCTAAACTTGATGTGATTCTGAAAGAGAAATGTCAGTGCTACAATGAAGACTCTTCTCATCCAAGGGTGATCAGAGTTAGTGATGGTTTAGAAAGAAATCACATCTCAGCACTTAGGACTGCACTCTACCAGATTGGAAGTCAAGATGAAGAGATGAAGCAAGTCAAAGCTACAATAGCTCAAGTCCTGAGGAATAAAGAAGAAAAGCTGATATCAAACTTTGTCAAGAATCACTTTGGATTCAGATTGACTCAGTAAGATTGGTTAAAGCTACAAGGACTGTAAGTTGTATTTAGTTGTCTAATTAAACTCTCATTGCATTTGAACTTAAATGTTTTTGATATCATCAAATCTATTAACTTGTATATTTTTTATAATTTACAAGTTGGGGGAGATTGTTTGATATATTTGAGATGTCATGTCTAATCTGATTTGTGTTTAGTTTTCAGAACTTAACAACAAGACTTATCAGGACTTACTGAAACCAGAACTTACCGAAGTTAGAACTTAATATCAGAACTTAAGGCGTCAGAAGATTATATCAGGACTTAAGTGCGGGAAGACATCAGATAAGGAATATGGCTGATTTACAGGAGAAGATCTGGACTAAAAGAAAAGAAGATATGCATGAAGAGTTAGAGGTCTAGAAGACTTGTAGAAGATATCTGATTGATATATTTTAGGAGACAGAATTATATTCTATATCAATTAGAAGATATCTTGTAATTGTGTACAATATAAACACAACTTATGGTTTACACTATATGTGTTATCATTATCGAGAAGATTATACATTGTAACCTAGAAGCTCTTAGTGATATTGTTCATTACCGAGAGAGAACAACAGTTCTATTGTAACAGAGTTTATTTGAATATACTTGATCTTTGTTACATACTTGTGTTGAAATCGATTTGATTGTATAAACACTATATTCAACCCCCTTCTATAATGTTGTGTGACATAACACAACATATTATAAATCTAATTTAAAATCATAAACAATGAGCAGCATCTAGTAATACATCATTGCTACCCAAGTAATAATAATTGAATCGGTGATCGATTAAACCATTTGTGAATAATGTACAATGTAATATAATCCCTTTAAACAAATATTATAGATTAAATTAGAGGCATGTAATGTGACATCCTCATCATAGTTTAATCCAAGTTTCCTTGATCAATGAGTAGACTATCATATCAAATCAACATTTGAGCGTGGCCACGGATTTCATAGTCTAGCTCACACAAGAGGCCAATAATATCACTCCTAAAATAGGAGGGTTAAATCACATCTAGATCATTCATATTTCTCATACGACTCATAATATACCCAATGTCCACTTTTATCATTACCCGGTCAAGGATAACTTTTAATAGAATCAATGTATATTATTTCTCGTATAGAAACATAATGACTTCAGGTCTAAGGACCATTACATCATTATCACTGTGAGAATTACTTATGACACAACAGATATGTAGAATCTCACATTGGGTCTGTCCAGCACCATGTACATATACATCTGCCTATATTTTTGACTTTAGTATCACTAAACCTATGATCAACGAGATGTGATCATCAGTCAACAAACACACCAGTCTTAATGCATTATTATTGTCCCTTAATAATAATACTCGACTAGGGACCTTTAGGAATATTGATACTATTTTCATAATCTCATTTCTAAGTCATGTACTTAGAGATATAGAATTGCATATCATATTCCAAGGACATTTATTAATCTAACATTTATATCGTAGTAAATTAAGAATTAATAAATTATAAAGAGAATAATCGAAAGAACATAAACATTAATAATCCTAATGTCTTAAACTAAAACATCATAGTATTGTCTCTAGGGCACAAACACTAACAATCTCCCACTTGCACTAGAGCCAATCACCCATGTATCTATTACTCATGGAACTAGTATGACCATTATACTTCTGATACGAAAAAGCCTTAGTTAGTGGGTCTGTAACACTATCATTACTATGCACTTTACATTTATATCTCCTTAATCATTATTCTCATTAATACGGCGATATTTCCTAAGGACATGCCTAAACAGTCTCCATGGTTGTTTCAAAAAAATATCAATATATTCGGCTTCCATAGAATCATCAATGTTCTTGCTGTGAACTATTCAAGATAACATCAATTATATTTAGACAAAACACAAAACAGACATCAACTCGTAATCATCTTTGTCTGTTCAAAAATTAGGTTCAGAAACTAGTATCAGTGTAACCCTTTACAGTCAATTCCCTATCTTCTCCATACACCAATATAAATCTTTAGTCCACTTTAAGTACTTAAGAATATTCTTAAAAACTATCAAGTAACCCTCTCCTAGATTAGACTGGTATCTGATCGTCATGCTTAAAGCATACGAAACATTAGGATAAATACATATCATTGTACACATTATAGATCTAATTACTGACGCTTCTGGAACTTTCTCAAACGGCCCTTATCATCTAATGATTTAGGGGGAAATTAACTTTTGAGATCACTATCCCATGAGACATCGAAACATATCCTTTCTTTGTCTCTTATATCATAAAATGATGTAATACTTTATCAGTGTATGTACTCTGACTAGTTCGATTAATCTTTTCAATCTATCTCTATAGATCTTGATCCCTAGTATATATGTTGCATCGCCTAAGTCTTTCACCGAGAAACTATTTCTCAACCAAGTCTTAACAGCCTGTAGAGAAGGTATGACATTCCTTATTTGTTATATGTTCTCTAAATATAATACTAGAAATGTCACATGGCTCCGACTAACCTTCTTGCAAACACATGGTTCATCTTCATTTTGAATAAAGCCAAACTCTTTGGCCATTTCATCAAAATAAATATTCATTCTCCTTCACGCTTGATTCAATCAATAAATAGATAGAAGCAACTTACAAACTATCTTAGCAAACTTTGGATCGATAAAACTCTCAGGTTGTATCATATATACATCATGTTCAAGACTCCCATATAAGAAAGCAGTTTTGACATCCATTTGACAAATCACATAGTCAAAGTAAACAACTATTGCTAACAAAATCCTGATGGACTTGACCATAGTGATTAGTGAAAAAGTCTCATCATAGTCTATACCATCAATTTGTTTGAAACCTTTTGCCACTAGTCGCACCTTATAGGTCTGTACTTTACCATCCATGTCAGTTTTCTTCTTGAAAACCCACTTGCACCCTATATGTTTTACCCCTTCGAGTGGACCAACTAAAGTCAATACTTTATTTTGATACATGGATTCCATCACGGATTTCTTGGCCTCCAGCCATCTCTCGCAGTCTGGACTGTTCATAGCATCCTTGTAGGTGTGAGGCTTATCCTTGTCCGTAAGCATCACATCACCATCTTGAGTCAAAAGAAATCCATAATTTTTCCCAGACTCATGGTGAATCCTACTAGATCTACAAATAACATGTGTTTCCTAAATAGGATTACTTTCAACATTTTGATGTACGTCCTGATCTTATTCCAACTCTGGTTAAATGTTATTATGTGGTTCTCGATCTTCATCGAGATGTATTATCCTCCCATTGATTTTCTTAGAAAGTAGTTCTCCCTCAAAAAATATAGCGGCCCGAGCAACAAACACTTTATTCTCAAAAGTATTATAAAACTATACCCTAGTCTCACTTGGATATCTAACAAATAGCATATATCTAATTTTGGTCCAAGCTTGTCAGAGGCTAAACGTTTTATAAACGCTTCACGTCCCCAAATTTTCATAAATGACATGCTATGACATTCATCACTCTATATCTCATACGGAGTATCTTGAACCACTTTAGTCATAACTTGGTTAAGTGTATGTGTAGTCATTTCTAGAGCATAACCCTAGAAACTGAATGGAAGATCCTCTTTACTCATCATCGATCACACTATGTCCAACAAGGTACGATTTCACCTCTCAGAATCTCTATTCCATTGAGGTGTTCTAGAAGGAGTAAGTTATGATACATTATCACACTCCTTCAAGAAACTCTTGAAATTGAGGTTTAAGTATTCTCCTCCATGATCTGATCATAGAACTTTTATACATTCCTCTATTTTCTTTTCTACTTCAGCCTTATATTCTTTGAACATTTCAAAAGAATCAGATTTATTCTTCATAAGAAACACATATCAATATCTACTAAAATCATCAGTAAATGTTATGAAGAAGTATAAGCCACCCCTTGCCATCATACGCATTCGACCACATACATCATTATGTATAAGTCATAATCGTTTGGTGGCCCTTTCACCTGATCAGGTAAAAGGAGCTTTAGTCATTTTGCCAATGAGACAAAATTCACATTTTCTGTATGATTCAAAATCAAACTTATCCAAATATTCATCTATATGTAACTCAGAAATGCGTTTCTCATTAATATGGATTAACGACAATGCTAGAGGTAATGTTTGATTTGAGTCAACTTAAAACATATAAATTATTAACTAATTATGCAATATTATAAGTCTTATCATTGAAATAGAATAAACAACTATTGTTTATTTAATTAAAATAAAAACCTTTCTTGTCTTGACAAGAAATTGACTTAATGTATCCGCTAAAGCAGACACGTAATAACAATTTATCAAGTTCTCAATCTCGCTTTATGGGCAAACTTAGGTATCGAGTTCCTTCAACTAGAGCAATAACTTTTGCTCCAATTCTAACCTTATACCTGAAGTTTGACCATTACTAGTCTTCTTCTTTAGATCTTCCAAATAAGCTCGACAATTTAACTTCCATTCATCCAGTTATTTCCACAGAAATGACAATCATCTCCTTTAGCAACACCACTATTAGGCTTCAAAAGCCCTTTGGGATTGGACTTTGGTTTGACACCGAATAAGATCAAATCTTCACCTTGTCTGTCCACTTTCCTTTCCCATTTGCATTCCATGTGTACATCATCAATATGGACGTAATTCATGCCTTTACCGTGTTATTTTCAGCAGTTCTAAACATGCTTAACAACTCAGTGAGTGTTCTGTCTATCTTATTCCTTTTGTTCTTAATAAACTGAGAATAGAAGTTATTCAAAGATCATTTGATCAAATCAAGCTGAGTCTCTAGACCATTCTTGAAATCCAAAATATCAAGGTACATATTCCTATCACCTTTAGAATATGTGGTCTAACCGGATATGATTCTCCCATTAATGCAAAAGTATGGTGCCTTATTATCGTCAAATCTTTCTAACGAGCCTATCCTTCAAACATCTTTTGAAGGTGCTCAATCATATCATAAGCATCATTATGCTCTTGTTGCTTCTAAAGCTCAACACTCATAATTACAAGCATGAGACATGAAACATCAGTTGCATAATTAATTTGCTTCTGGTAAGCATTTTATTCTGCACATGTTTCATTTTCATCTAGAGGAAATAAGGGAGGGGTTTGAGTGACATCCTTGAACCTGAGGACAATCCTCAAGTTCCCATGTCAATTAAGGAAATTATTTCATGTCAGCTTGTCGTTCTCAAGGACTATTACATACAGAAGTTATTTGTGTTATTTGTCATTTGATATCTACAATATTAAAGTGCATAAAATGACTTAGTCTATAGTTGATCATCAAATTATGTCCAAGTGATTATTCATTATATATTCACAATATATATCTCCCACTATTTTTATCAAATCAATAACCCTTACAATTAATTCGAAAAAAATATCTTCTATATCCTTTCTAATGAGCCAAGATCCATATTTCACCATGCGTTAGGTCAGCTTTAGGGTTTCTCCTAAAACATTATTATTTAGGTAGACAACATTTGTCAATTATATCAACTATATAACTCTTGATAGCTTGGTGGAACAACATTTGTTCATATTTATCTAATAAATCTCTCCAAACTCTATACCTCTAAGTTCACAATCCTATTGTGATAACTTAGTTAAGTCAAACCCAATAGTCAAAAAGTATCAATATACTTCAACACATCTCCCACGATAGATAGGAGTACTTCACTTTGGCGAACCAACTCCTGGTCGATCTATGGGTTAACGCATTATACTCATTGGAAGGCATATGATCAACTTAATATTAACTTTAGGGTTTTGTTAATTTTAAAATGATCATGATCCCATCATAAAGAGATTCCACATTTTTCCTTGAATAAAATACTTCAAATCAATATTCGTCAATGGCTTGATTTCCAAGTAGTGAGGGAGTCACAACGGTCTCACTTAAAACCCACAACCTTACAAGTTCAATGAACTCGCTTTTGACACAATTGCCCCATGTCAGAAACAAAGAAAATTTGCATTTTATTCCGTGTTTCATAAACACGAGAATCTCATAATCGTTTGTTCATTTTAAAATCTTGAATCATTACAGATTTTATCTTTTTAAGCAAGCATGGCATGGGTGTCGTATTTAATATATACATCCTTAATTTAATTAAGCATGCATCTTTATGAACTACTTTATATATACATTCATCATATGTGCATATATATGTAAAGTGCAATAAATAAATGTGGTTGGTTATGGCTCCATCCTATGTGATCTTTATCAAGCTAATGACAAAAATATAGGTCAATCTAAGGTGGAAAATAAATACAGGATAACTATTGATAAATGGCATTTTATACCACTTAGAGCGTCTCATAACGGCTTGAATTGGTGTCTTGAACTCAAGTATTTTGTGTATTTGACGAGTTTTCTAGTGTTTTTGCATTTCAAGGTATAACTTGCTTAGATAGGTGGTTTTTATCAAATAAAGCTTAAGGAAGTACTTGGAATCAGTCTAGGGGTGATGAACAAAGAAATCAGCAAAAACAGAAACAAAATAAAGTATTTTCCAGAAGGGTAGCAGGTGATCGCGCGCCGGGAGCAGGCGACCGCGTGCCAGCAAGCGGCCGCGTGGAGACAGTAGGCGACCGCGTGCGTGCGAAATTTCATAATCTGGATTTTATTAATTCAAGTATAATTGGGCTTCTGTTGGCGCTGGTTCTCTTGGGCTATTATATAAACCTTATGGGAAGACATTTTCTTCATCAAGAAAAAGGGCAAGAAGATTGAGAAGACCATTTTAGCACGCAACAACGAAGAAGAGGAAGCATACATTTATCTTGCGATTCTTTTAATTCGTTGTAACAGTGGATGCTAGTTTTCTTTATACTTTGAACCTTAACACTCTTGTGACGTACTTCATTATTTATTAAGTATTTTAATTATCGTTATATCATAGTTTTATTATCATGCTTTCATATAAACCCATGGTGATGATGAGTTCTATTATGGGCTAATCGTGATCATGGGATCCTAGTGGATTTACTATGGAATTCTTTAGTTAATTGTTTAATACCTTGGTATGTGGTGATTGTATGATATCTAGTATAGGTTGTGCTTATTCGTCTTATATGTGTCACGAACATGTAAGATAGCCTGCTAATCTTTTGTGAAGTGACAGTGAATCTTGAGATTTAGAACTTGCCATGCTAGCATAGGTTCATGTATTGTATGCATGATTAGTGGGTAACTCTAACCGTTTTACTTGCCCTGTGTAGTCATCATGAATAACTTGCGCTTAAATCGTTATGTTGTCAAATTCTGTAGACATATAGGGTCTCAACTTAATTGATGCCTATTCAACTTCTATCATAACTGTGGATGCTTGGTAGAATGGTATTTGTACAACGAAAGTTGGCGTGTATCAGTTTCGTGTTGTTCGTTTAATATCATCACCATTACATGCTAAGGTTAATAATAATAATAACTATTGAATGAAGTAGTAATGAAGTTAGGATCTCATGTGTTTAATATTGTAAATTCAAGTGTTTAATTCTCGTAGTAATTATTAGTTTACCAAACTTAATTGTTATTTTCTTGGCATTGAAGAATAATCATACATTGGTGAGTAAGTGTTAATTAAATATAATTAATCAGAGTCTCTTTGGGAACGAACTAGAAATCATTCTATATTACTTGCGAACACGTCTACTTGCGTGATTTATTTAGCGCATGCTTTGTGCCTAACAAGTTTTTGGCACCGCTGCCGGGGACTCGGTGTTAATTTATTTAGTTTATGTACTTGTCATCAGTAGTCATTAGGATTCATTGATTAAGACTTATTACTTACTGCTTCCGGTTGTGTTTCAGGTACTCTAACGAGCGTTTATGCAAACACGTTCTCGCACTTGCAAGAGAAATATGGATAAAGCCAAGGAGACATGTAGCCCTCTAGACCCGGGGTATAGGTCTGGGGGTTAATAGCTAATCACCAAACCTGTAAAATCTGATTAACAAATAATAAAGAAATGAATCTAAACCCCTTTAACACTAACCAGAATCTTTTTAGTTTGAAGTATGAAAACAAAAACCACTGACTACTTTATTACAAACCAAATTCAAAATCTTACAATCTCTCTTTATTATAAACCATTGTCTAACCAGTTTTAAACTAATTTTATCTTTTATTCAAACACACATACTCACTATCTACACTCCATGTGTTCGGGCAACTCAAAGCTTTCTTCCTAGATTGGGATCAACACCTTGGGTATGAGAGGATCCCGAGGCTTGACCCGCTTCGTTACCACTCGAGTCCTGATGGGTTTCATATTCCTTCTTAACTGAAAACAATAAGGTGAATAGCAATAAAAAAAGGGGTGAGCCGAAAATTGTTCAACAAGTCTACAAAATATAAACAATTGTTAAGCAGTTTAAGTGAAACGGTAACCTGGGTATATCTGCAAAGATATAACCCCGCGAGAGTAGAAAGAAGGCCATTACTGGCGAGTACAAACGAACTAAACTGGACACAAGTTCACATCTATACCCTGCTGATCAGCCCGAATACAGTACAGATCTATATCCCACTATATAGATCCCGTCGGGCACCCAGGCACTACGGCCCATCTCAAGGATCCGGTTATGTCCCGGTCCTTAGGATTAAGTAAACTTAATCCCCAAAAGTATCAATATCCAGTCCATGGAGTAGCAACCAGAACAATCGGTATGCTTTGATATATTCTAATCACCAGAATATATCAATATTTATGAGTAACAATTGGAATATGAACAATGAATTCAAATGAAAAGGAGAAATCAAGAATTGAAATGAAATATAAACAAGAATCAAAAGAGTGCAAGCATGATAAGAATCTGAAGAAATATCATTATTCTTAAATTAGAATAGGGGAAAAATTTGCCTTCTGCGTGACTCACTGCAAATATATCACCTTTGTCTATCACCGACTCAACCTGCCTTGCTGGCTTAGCTTTTGTTAGAGAAATAGACTGGTTTAGTCATTTAGTACTTCAATTGTGTCTTGAACCGACTTCACATCGTTCCTATTGCCTACCCATGCGCTTATGACTAACTCGTATATTATATATTAGCAAGTAAGACTCGGTTAACCACATAATACACATAAGCACATAAGCACATAATCATTTTTAATAGTTAAAATAATTTTTAGAATAAAAATCGACTCGCTAATCGCTCAACTGATCATTATTTGACTCGTTTCCTATTTTTCGGATTTTTTCGGACTCGTCTCGGCACACAACTCAACTGATAATCAAACAAGTAACAAAGTCAACTAATTTCCAAAAGAAATTAGGTCTTAATATTATTTTTAATGAAAAGAATTCATTTTTCGGAGTCAAGGTGCTTTCGTTTTGCTAGAATCGGACTAACGATCTAATTAATATCAATTAAACACGAATAAATCAATTTATTATTCAATATAAATAATTATTACTAATTTTTAAACCCTAAAATAATTTTTAATTAATTATTTAAGAAAAAACAGAACTGAAAATGATTTTTTTACAATTTTTGGAATTAAAATGAATTTATTATGATTTATTTAAAATTATTTGAATAATTATCAAACTAATTTATCATTTTTAAATAATTAATAAATAATAAAATAATAATATATAATTAAAAATAATGAAATCTGATTTTTAGAAGATATTTCAGAATTATTTATAATATAAATCAATTAATTAAAAAATTAATTAATCAATTTATAAAATAAATAAAAATAAAAATAAAATAAATTGCAGAAACATTTGTCATAAATTAAATCCTGACAAAACAGATCAAACCCGAGTTGCAAACCGGGTTGCAACCGGGTCACCAAGAATATCCCAGGTTGGGGATGAACTGGCCGGGATTTGCCCAGAATCCGGCGACCGACTAGGATTCTGGCAAGCCTAATTCATGCCCAAAACTGCTTCGTTTGTTATGGTTTTTAAGTCCAAATCATTCCAAATCACTTCACCTTTCTGATTCATGCCACAACATACCAAAAATATCTCAGAATCTTCATCTCCGATCAAAACCGGCTTCAACTCCGGGCATATATCGAAATCACAGAATCGTACATGAAACATAACGTTTAATAGTGCAAATTAAAGCTAAGAACATATACAATCAAAGCCCTAACATCTTAATAACCAAATTCACATAAATTACAGAGTTATGATTTGAAAATCGAACATAAACCCTAATAATCCAACTTTGTTATCCATGTATCGTTTGTTCAATTAAACACCATGAATTGATTGCTAATAACATCAGGAAGCTATATCAATCATCAAAACGTCATAATAACCCTATAATCAAAAAGGCCTAATTCGAACATAAAATCAAAAATAACAAATTAAAACATGAAATTGATACTATAAATGGAAAGAACAGATCAAGACCTTCAATTTCAGTACTTGAATCATTGGATTTGGTGCTGTAATATGCTCGAAATCACCGATTGATTCTTCGACCTGACTTGGTTCTTCCCGACCCGGTTTGCAGAGAATTTTAATTAATTTCCGATTTTAGTTGATTAATTATAATTAATTAAATAAAAATTAGGCTATTTATAGTAGTAAAATTAATACTCCTAAATAAAATTAAGGCCCTAATTCTACATCTTTTAAAATTAATATGCCCCTAAATTTTAAATTTTTGAGTATTAAAATTTAATTTATAAATATTTTATATATGCAATATATATGCCAAAATTTCCCAAAAATTGTGAATAATGCAAAAATACAAAGAAATGGTATAATTAAAAGTTCTATAATTTTATAAAAATAAAAATGTGATTTTTGTGGGGTTTTTAACACCCAATGGGGCCCGAAAAAGTCATTTTTCGCAAAACGAGAAAATTTATAAAATACCTAGATGTTCAGAATAATGTGATGGTAAAAGTCATTTGATGAAAAATAAGACCCATTGTTTTATTTGAAATACCTGCTTTAAAATTATGATTCGGGTCATAAAACGTTTAAAATGAAAGCTATAAATGAAAAATAAAATACCTGAAAAAATATCTTAAAAATACCGGGATGACACATAATGCACGTAACATATAGCAATTATGGTTTGACAGTTAATTCCACATAAATGATACATTAACACACATAATTTATTATAAATATGATATAATACAGACGTAAATTTCCCAGACGTTACATCCTTCCCCCCTTAATAGGATTCTGTCCTCAGAATCTCGCTATGAAAACAAATGAGGATATTTCTCTAACATTTCACTCTCAAGTTCCCAGGTTGATTCTTCAACCATAGGGTTTCTCCACAATACTCGCACTAAAGACACATATTTATTTCTCAACATTTTCTCTCGCCGATCTAAAATTCTTATCGGCTGTTCTACAAAAGACAAATCAGGTTGGATATCTACCGGTTCATATTCTATTACATGCCTAGAATCAGGATTATATTGCTTAAGCATCGACATGTGAAACACATTGTGAATATGTTGTATATGAGGCGGTAAAGCTAATTCGTACGCAACTTTTCCCACTTTCTTCAAAATTTCAAACGGTCCGATATATCGTGGCTTCAATTTACCCTTGTTGATAAATCTGGTCAATCCTTTCCATGGCGATATTTTGAATAACACATGCTCTCCTTCCTGGTAGTCTATATCCTTCATTGCCTGATCTGCATATTTGTGTTGCTTATTTTGTGCTGCATCCAATCGTTTTTTAATAAGTTCTATCTTTTCTTTAGTCTGTTGGATTAATTCTGGACCCAAAACCTTACGTTCTCCAACTTCATCCCAATATACTGCTGATCTGCATTTTCTTCCATATAACGCTTCATACGGTGGCATTCCAATGCTTGCGTGATAGCTGTTGTTGTAAGAAAATTCAACCAAAGGTAAATGCTCATCCCAACTGCCTTCGAAATCAATCGCATAAACTCGTAGCATGTCTTCAATTGTTTGGATAGCTCTTTCACTTTGCCCATCGGTTTGCGGATGATAAGCGGTACTCATGTTTAATTTAGTTCCAAGGCATTCTTGAAATTGTCTCCAAAATCTTGAATTGAAACGGGGAAATCGATCAAACACGATAGATATTGGAACTCCATGTCGCATCACAATTTCCTTGAGATACAATTGCACTAGCTTGTCAAGAAAAAATCTTTCATTGATCGGTAGAAAATGTGCCGACTTTGTTAGTCTGTCAATGATTACCCATATCGCATCATGATTTGCTTTAGTTCTTGGAAGTCCTACCATAAAATCCATCGCTAAATGTTCCCATTTCCATTCTGGAATATCCAATGGTTGTAATAATCTGCTCGGACGTTGATGTTCCGCTTTAACTCCCTGGCATGTGTAGCATTTATTTACCCATTCTGCTATTTCCTTCTTAATATTCGGCCACCAAAAGTTTTCCTTCAGATCACGGTATATTTTTGTACTTCCTGGATGAATGGAATACTTCAAACTGTGCGCTTCTCGTAATATTTCTTCTTTCAGTTCTGCCACGTTAGGGATCCAGATTCTTGATGCAAAGCGTAGGATTCTTTATTATCCTTCCGAGTTAGGATTTCTTCTCCCGTTAAGTCATCATCTTGACTCATCACTTCTTCTTGACAGTGGCGAATATTCTCTAGTAATTCCGGTTGAAAAGTCATAACGTAGATAGATTCATTAGATTCATTAGGAACACGGATTTCGATTTCCAACTTGTCAAATTTCTTGGCTAATTCTTCGCATGAAGTTAACAAATTCAATCTTTCTTTCCGGCTTAGTGCATCTGCCACAACATTTGCTTTCCCTGGATGATAACTGATCGTAACATCGTAATCTTTAATCAATTCCATCCATCAGCGTTGTTTCATGTTCAATTCCTTCTGCGTAAAGATGTACTTCAGACTTTTATGATCCGTGTAGATTTCACATTTTTCACCGTAGAGATAGTATCTCCAAAGTTTCAATGCAAATACGATGGCTGCTACTTCCAGGTCATGCGTACGATATTTTTGTTCATGAGGTTTTAGCTGTCTCGAAGCATATGCAATAACGTTACCATGATGCATCAGTACACATCCTAATCCGCGGTATGAAGCATCACTGTAAATGACAAAATTTCCATGCTCGTCTGGCAATACGAGTACCGGTGCGGTTACTAACCGATTCTTCAGCTCTTGGAAACTTCCTTCACATTTGTCATCCTATACGAACTTTTCACTTTTTTGAGTTAACTTGGTCAGCGGCGTTGCTATTTTCGCAAAATCTTTGACAAATCTTCTATAGTATCCTGCCAATCCCAAGAAACTTCGAACATCTATCTGTGTCTTTGGCCTTTCCAAACTCAACACAGCTTCAATCTTCGCTAGATCGACTTGAATTCCTTCTCTACTGATGATGTGCCCTAGAAATTGTACTTCCTTCAACCAGAATTCACATTTCGAGAATTTCGCTTACAGTTCTCTTTCCTCAGAATTTCCAAAGCAATCCTCAAGTGCTCAGCATGTTCTTCTTCCGTCCTTGAATAAATCAAGATGTCATCAATGAATATAATCACGAATTTATCCAGATACCTTTTGAATACCCTGTTCATCAGATCCATGAATGCTGCTGGCGCGTTGGTCAAACCAAATGCCATTACAAGAAACTCGTAATGTCCATATCTAGTACGTAATGCAGTCTTGGAAATATCTTCAGCTTTAATCTTTAAGTGATGATAGCCCGATCACAAATCTATTTTCGAAAACCATGCGACTCTTTTTATCTGATCAAACAAATCATTGATTCTCGGTAAAGGATACTTATTCTTAATAGTGAGCTTATTCAATTCCCGGTAGTCAATGTATAATCGCATGCTGCCATCTTTCTTCTTCACGAACAATAACGGTGCACCTCACGGAGATACACTGGGTCATATGATGTATCGGCCTAGAAGATCTTGCAATTGCTTTGAAAATTCCTTCATCTCAACTGGATCCATTCGATATGGAGCTTTCGAAACTGGTTCTGTACCTGGCGCTAAATCAATCATAAACTCAGTTCCTCGATCTGGCGGTAACCCTGGAAGCTCATTTGGAAAGACGTCAGGAAATTCACATACAACTGGAATGTCTTCTACTTTGGGACTTCCCTTCTCAGTATCTAACTCGTAAGCTATAAACATCTCACATCCTTGTCGAAGCAATCGTTTGGACTGCATCACTGTCAAAAATTTATTTCGCTGTTTTTCGCCTTTGAACATTATCGTTGCATTTTCCGCAGTTCGCCATTTGACTTTCTTGTTCGCACAATCGATCGGAGCATTATGACAAGCTAACCAATCCATTCCCAAAATGATGTCAAATTCTCCTAACTTAAAAGGAATCAAGTCTACGGAGAAATGATGTCTGGCTATTTCTATATCGCACGCAGGACATACTCGATCTACTGGAACTTTGTCATCATTTGTTAATTTTATAATTAACGTCTCGCCCAATCATTCAATTTCGCAATGTAACTTATCAAGGAATTCTTCAGAAATAAATGAATGGGTAGCTCCAGAATCAATTAATATTTTTGAATCTACGAAATTCTCCAAAAGCGTACCTGCAATTACACTAGGGCTCCGCACTGCTTCTTTCATTGTCATGTTGAAAGTTCTTGCTCTGGGTTGATTAGGCGGTGGTGGAGGAGGTAATGCCAACACTTTCGGAATACTGGCTGCCATTGCTGGTCCTTTACAATGCCCAACGATATGCCCTTTCTTTCCACACCGAAAGCAAGTAATTTCTGCTATTTTTCCTGTTGGACATTCGTTAGAGTAGTGCCCTTTTTTCTTACATTTGAAACATGTCACATCCACTTTGATACATACGCCGGTGTGTTTTCGTCCATAAGTTCTGCAGTACGGCACTGGGACTCTGACAATTCCCTACTGACTGGGGGCTTGGAAATGATTCCCTGTCTTCTGGATACCTTGTCCTGTTCTTTTAAAATTCAAATATGTCCGGGCTTGAAATCCCGGCTTCCTACTGGAGCGGTCCTGGAAACTTCCCTGTCCTCAATCCTTTTGAGATCTTTCACTTTCCCCTTCAATAATCAAAGCTTTCTAGACTACGGCGGTATACGTCATTAACTCAAAAACTGCAACTTGCCCACGAATCCACGGTCGTAACCCTTCTTGAAACCTTTGGACTCGTTTTTCTTCAGTATGAACTTGTTCTGGAATGAACCTAGCCAATTCAGTAAATTTGGCTTCATACTCTGTCACGGACATACTTCCCTACTTCAGTTCGAAAAACTTAATCTGCATTTGTTTTCTCACATAGCGAGGAAAATGTTTCTCTAAGAATAGCTGTTTAAACCTATCCCATGCAATAACATCATCACCCTCTAAAGCCTTTTTAGATTCCCACCAATAATTTGCTTCTCCTTTCAATAAGTAACTAGCAAAGTCAGTCTTCTGGTCTCCACCTACCTTTACTAGTACAAATGCTTTCTCTATTTCTTTCAACCAAGTGGTGGCCTTAATAGGATCAGTAGATCCCTTAAATTTTGGAGGTTTAGCTGACTGAAACTGTTTGAAAGTAACAATAGGTATAGCTAGTGGTATCTGAGGCTCAGGACGAGGTGGCTGTTGTAATATTTGTTGTTGAATCTGCTGCTGCTGTTGTTGCATCATTACCATCTGTTGTTGCATCATATGGAACATTTTGTTCATGGTATCATTGGTCTGTTCTTTGGAATTGCTGTTGGAAGTCTCAGTCCTAGTCTTTCTCTTTGGTGCCATTTGCTGATAATAAAACAAGTGATGTCTCTTTAACAGTTTAATAAATAATTGACAGTAGATAAAAAAATAATTTATCCTGTATTAACAAAATTTAGATAATGGTTCGAAGAAAGAAAATAGTTTTCTTAATATAAAAACAGAAAATGTAAACAGTTAAATGAAATGTTTGTCTCTTTTTTTTTCTTTTTTTTCAATAGAATTTAAAATATGAAAAGCTGTAAAATAATAAGGTAAAAGTAAATGTTGTAAAACTGTAAAAACTCAAATTTACATAAAAGATATTTGAAAAAGTTCATTTTATATATGACACCAGCCTCAGGTGTAAGTGCTTGGTACAAAAAGTCTCGCTCTGCTGGTCATAACTGCGGCTACAAGTCAAACTAACTACTACCAGTCAAACTACTACTACAAGTCAAACTACTACTACACACATACACACTACTCACTATATCATACTAGGCTGCATCTGTATACATCTGTCCTCTGAAGTCAACATCTCAGAACCCCGGCGGAATACGCCTCAGCTCATCCCTAAGTATCTGAACCAAAGTCTGCGCCAAATGAAATATCCTGTAGAAGTCCGCAAAAGAAGGCGGCCCCTCGTGTGTCAAATCATCCAACTCCCAGGTAGCACTCATCAAAGCAGATTGTAACCTCTGCCTCATCATGTAATCTGGCTGTAAGGCAGCTAATGGTCCTCGGTCTTTCTGATCAAATAAATGCATAATCTCCCTGCACTGAGCTCTCCAATACTCCACATCATCTCTCATAACCATGTACTCATGGTATGGTACCATATATGGCTGTGCAACCTAACCCACTGACTCCTGTGACGGAACCCTCAGCATCCTTACACCCTGCTGTGGTAACCCCAACTATAAATCCACATCATGCTCGCCCATCCCCTCAACTGGGATCATCTGAAATATGTCTGGCTCAAGGGCATGTACTGGTATAGAAGGCAACACTGGTGGTCGTGGAAGCTCTGGCTCAATCCCCGGTATAAACTGATGATGTACCGGTAGTGGGATCATCGGCTCAAAGAACTCCAATGGATCAAACATCTCTATAGGGTCATGGACTATCCCCTGTACTAGAGGTACTGGCTCCTGTGGCAATGCTGATGGAGGTGGAAGAGGAGGAAACATGAACTCAAATACTGGTGGCACAACTGATGCGACTGGACTAGTCACTGTCCTCTCAGAAGAAGCCGAATAACATGACGACGCCATCTGATAATATACCAAAGAAAGAAGAAAGGTCACCAAATCATTCCTAGAACTAATACCTTCCAATCCTAATCTTATCTAAGTCCTACACTATTCTTCCTATTTAACTATTCCTATCCTATGTGATCTTCCTATCTTATCTTAACCCTAATGTTCTTGTTTTCAGGGACCAAACCTACAGCTCTAATGCCAAAAGTTTAACGCCCTCCAGACCTGGGGTATAAGTCTTGGGGTTACTAGCTAGTCACCAAACCTGTAAATCTGATTAACAAATAATAAAGAAATGAATCTAAACCCCTTTAACACTAACCAGGATCTTTTTAGGTTGAAGTATGAAAACAAGAACCACTGACTACTTTATTACAAACCAAATTCAAAATCTTACAAACTCTCTTTATTACAAACATTTATCTAACCAGTTTTAAACTAACTTCATATTTTATTCAAACGCACATACTAAATATCTACACTCCACCTGTTCAGGCAACTCAAAGCTTTCTTCCTAGATTGGGATCAACACCTTGGGTATGAGAGGATCCCGAGGCTTGACCCGCTTCTTTACCACTCGAGTCCTGATGGGTTTCATATTCCTTCTTAACTGAAAACAATAAGGTGAATAGTAACAAAAAAAGGGGTGAGCCAAAAATTGCTCAACATGTCTACAAAATATAAACAGTGTTTAAGAAGTTTATGTTAGGTCACACACACTGTAGAAGGGGGTTGAATACAGTGTTTAGCACAATCAAATCGAATATAAGAACTCAAGTAACAGAAAACAGATTTTATTCAACATAATAAACTATGTTACAATATGGAACTGCCCTCTCTCAGTGATGAACAAATTATCACGAGAGCTGCTAGAGTTAAAAAGAATAATAACTTCGATAATCGTAACACTTATAGTGTAAACTCTATGCCTGTGTTTATATACTACACAGTTATAAGATAATCTTCTAATCGATATGAAATATAATTCTGCTTCCTAAAATATATCAACTAGTTATCTTTTCTTCCAAGTTTTCTATTCTTCATAGAAATCCTTCTTCATGCACAATTCTTTCTGTCTTAGTCTCGATCTTCTTTCCTTTCAATCAGCCGCCTGCCTTATCTGAAAGTCATCTTAAGTCCTGATATTATCTACTGATAAATATCTTCTGAACCTTAAGTTCTGATAACTTAAGTTCTGATATCTTAAGTTCTGTCTTCAGTATAAGTGCTGATTTCCAGTTAAGTATTGATCTGTCCTGTTATGTAAGATCTGAAAACTAAACACAAATCATATTACACATGACATTATCAAATATATCTAACAATCTCCCCCAACTTGTAAATTAGCATAATATACAAGTTCAACAGATATTTGATGTCACACCCCCAACTTAACAATACATAATATATAACTATTACAATATTTAAAAGAAAGTATATACAACTGAATCCAAGATCTTACAGTTTAGGGTTTGGAACAGCCCAACACTACTAACTATTACAACTGGTTTTAATATCGAGTCCTCACACAAAACTATCTCTTATTCTACCTGAGCTCGGACATACACATCGGCATCACAAGTCTTACGTGTTGTCTTCTTGAATCTAACCATAGCTGCTAGCTGTAATATCAGGGTTAAAGCAAGTAGTGAGCCAATTGCTCAACAAGTGCTAAACAATACGATACAAAACATAAATCGAGATATATGTTAAAGAATGACAATGTGAAGATATAACTAATAATAAAAAGAGATGAACTTTTGGGTGATGGCATCATTTGCTTGTATCAAAACATTTTCAAAATCATATCTTAATCAAAAACCATTTTATGACGCTACGGATTACAGACGGTGATCAGCCGCGAAGTAATCCCAAACCTCGCTGGGTTCTAAAACATTAATGGGATCCCTAGGTAACTTTTAAGCCTACAATATCAGTGTGGAAAGGACTTGCGTCTCAGTCCAGATCCACTATTTAAAGAAAACATTTATCCCCCTTTGGGACTGAAAATCCAAATTTTAATCATTTCAAAAACTGATGCCGATTGATAATAAAATTTCTTAAACAGTAAACATCTTTGTCAAGGGATTGTAGATTGACTTGAAACACTGGAATTATGTTCACTAAATCTTAGGGCCATGATCCACTAGACTTTACTCTATCAGGGTAATTGAAAGGTTTCCATTTACAAGAATTTTGATAAGGAGATTTTATGGGGTTATTGGATAATATGAAAGAGTAATGCTAAACTAGGCTTAAAGCAATGGTTTTAGATAAGGTATAGGTATTAGAACATCAAGAAGATAAGCATTACTGGTTATAAGTATGATAGAGTTTTAAAATATAAAGAAAGTGATCATTAGCTCAAGGTATATCAGGATGTCAAGCTTTAGGGTAAGGATAGGGTTATCAAATAATCGTGAACGACGTTAAAGAATATCTGGCTTTTAGGTATCAAGATAAAGTTTCTATCGGAGTTCTTACAAGAGTTAAATCAAGCATCAGGGTGCAAAATCAAGATTTCTCAGTAATCAATAGCATGTTAATCAAAAGGATCAATCAAGTATTATAACAATTCTCTATTTTATAATGGCATCCCAATTACTTTGGTATACTAGCATGGTATGACTTTTGATCTACTTGCAATAAGTACTTGAGGGTTCATGGCATTTCTATATAATACGAAGATAGATTTGAGAATCACTTGGTCCGGGTATAACAAGATAAATTAGGATACTCGCATCATATATATAAGAACTAGTTATCACACATTCGCAGTGTAAACTAAAAAGTAGGTTGAATCACTTGCCTTGAGAAGGCTGGACTGGACTGGAAAGTAGGAGCGAATGGAAGCTTTACTCAACCTTTATGGCAAGTTTACCCTCGTTATACTATATTCTTACAATTAATAATAACCTCATTATATTATATTCTCACCAACGCAACCTATTTATAACCCGAAATTAAACACAAATGGCACTTAGGCCTATATGCACGCAATTTATAATCACGTTATAAAAATAATAGTACACATAGCCACATATACTCACATACCATATTTTAAATACCAAATAATATCACACACACACCATATTGCAACACTAGGCTTGGATGATCTCGTTCCATAACTTAAGTCACTTCATCGCTAAACTAGACAAAGTCTCCAAATATTGGCCTCCTAACTCGATGTGCCTTTTCTAAACTATCCAAAACCTATTTACCCTCACTTGGGCCTTTCACACTACTGGATTTATGCTATATTGCAACTATAGTGGTCAACCTAGGCCTCACTCATAAATGCTCTAAAACTATGTGGTAAGTGAAGGTGTTTACTAAGGTAAATTTCAGAATGACATCTATGGTTTCTTGAGTGCATCACTACAATTTTACCTCCAATACTTCTACAATAGACTTTTCTGATCATAAGGCAACTCCCAAACCTGATGTGGCTCAAGGGCCAAGCTTGGGCCTCCCTGGGCCTAAGCTTAAAGTCCATGGTTCCCCTGTTTTTCTGGGCAGAAAAGGTCCTGACTTGAACTAACTTGTGACACATTATTCTAACTCAAATCCTATGAACTATGGCTGGAAAAACTCCTCTGACACTCCCTCTAACTAAGGCCCAACAGGGCCAAATGAGGGCCTACCTATAACATGGTCAAAACTTCCTATTTCTAAGTTGCAATAAAACTGTCCCCTGCTGGACAAATTTTGTGATTCCACTGGTGCACCTAACCAAACGTCTTACAAACCTCCAACAAACACCTAAAACCTATTATATACTCCTAATTCTAGCTTTTGGTGGCCTGGGCCTCAAAGTGCATAACAAATGCTCATCCAAAACTTCCCCATAAACTAGTGCATCAAATCTGGAAAAATGCAAACACTAACTAATCCCTTTCCACCTTGACTCCCACTTATTAACCAAACATCCAACCTTTACCAGAGCAAACCTAGTGCATCAACATCCTAAAATAGTGCCTCAACAGGAGTGGAGATCATCCATGCCCTAGAACACCAACATGCAAATAAAAATATAACATGCAACTCATGGAAAACACTTAACAAGATTTCGGCTAAAACATAGAGTTTAAATTCTTGTAAATTCGACTTGTACCTATTACTCAACCTGAATAATCATGAAATATATCTTCTCTTAACTATTATTAAGAAATATATCATGGAAACAATCTATTTCAAGCACAAATAATTCGAATTTATAGATTTTTAAACATGAAAACATGATTTCGAGAAGAGTAGCATACACAACATGGTTGATCATCATATTAACATCTTAAAACTAGCATGCATGGCTAAACATGATTATATAGTGAAATTTCAGTAGCATGCAAAGTTTTTTAAAGAATGGTTTCTCCATAAAATACTTAGTTAAAACATATATAAAATGTATCTCATAGAGAGCTCTTGGATTCACAAGAATCAAGAGTTTCTCTTTGGAGATCACACAAAAGCTACACATGCAACCATGAAACTTCATCTCCCAAATCACAAAACTCTTGGGAAGTATATAAAATAAATGTAGGTGGAAGAATTACACTAGGGAAGATGAGAAAAGGGATGGAAAAATGGAAGGGAGTGGGGGAGGGTGTTCTCGGCCGAGAGCAAGGAGAGGGAGGGGGAGGAGAGAAAAAGAGAGGTGAGTTGGAGTGTGGAGTGAGTGAAAATGATTTCTCATATTTTGTTTTTGGTTTTATGCCTTTGATTGACTGAAAGAAATGAGTGTAAATGAGAATGTACAAGAATACCCTCTAGCTAAAGTTAGGCCATTTTCCATGCAAAATTAATGTGGTAATTTGGTTGACAACAAGTGAGTTAGTGGGGTTGGAAAGGTCTCCTTTGCCCTTTAATAGAATGGAAGAGTTATTTGCATGCAAGGGTTTCCATGTAATTTTCTAATTATAACAAATAAATTTTTAAAGATTTATTTTTTTATAAAATAAAATACAAGTTCAAAAATTATAAAATTTATACCATAAAATAACTTGGATTTTTAGAAATTTTATAAGATCACTTTTGAAATTTGTGAATGAACTAACTTTTAAAAGAAAATTTTTCCAAGGTTTAGAATATTCCTTATAAATCAAAAATAAGGAAAATAATTAAACTTTTACTTTGAAAAAAAAATCATATTCAACATAAAGAAATTTATAATGCAGAAATTTTCATTCACACAACGTACAATCATTAATTATATTTACATTCGGCTCTAATATTATACAAAGTTCACAAATAATATTACACAAAGTGTCGGTCGTAACATTTGATGATGCCAAAAACATTAAGTACAAATGCATGAGAAATTGACTAGATAACTACAACTTACAGTCCTTTCAGCTTTACCAACTGTAACTTTTGATAACCGCTTCAGTCTATATAAACTTCAGAATTTAAGTAGTTGTAGATCTTTGACTTGGCTTCAACTTCAATTTCTTCTGATCTCTTTGATATCAGGATTTGTCCTGAGATAGTTCTTCAACAAACATCTCTCTGCATATTCAAGTTCATTGACCATCCTCCTTTTAGCATTTATCAATTCAGCTGTATCTTCTCCAGTTTAAAAAATAGCTGCTCTAAGATCATTTATCTTAGCCTTTCTTATCTCCTGATCTAATCAAATCAGATATGCCTTGTCAGACTCTAGATTGAATTCCACAGCCTTATAACCCAGAAAAGTAGTTATAATCCTGGAAGAGTTAGGCTTCATATCGACAATATCACCCTTGTGATCTCTGTACTTGGGACAGTATGTGCTGTCAGACTTTACAGAATAAAGCTTCTTCTGTCTTTGAATTTGAGACTTTAAATACCCTGCATCACTGTCTGTTAATCTGTCTTTCACTTGAAGTAGGAATAGAACATGTTCCAGTTCTTCAAAATACTTCAGTGGTATAACATTTTTCTTAATCTGGTATACCCTTCCATCTGTCATAAAATATATCAAGATATTTTCTTTCAAGAAGGTATGGTAAACCATTTGTACAGTTTCAAGTCGATTCAATCTTTCAGGAGTTGCTCCAACACCTGGTTCACTTAAGGAAGTTGGATCATTGGTAGTGTTATGTACTCTTCTATCATCAGAACTACCCAACCCAGATTTATCTCTTGCTTCCTTTCCTGTAACAACTCTTGCTTCAAAACCACTTGTTGCAGTCTTCAAAGGTTGAGCCTGTTTAGCTTTGGTGAATCCTGGTAGGAGTATCTTTGAAGTTTTAACATGAGCAATGTCAGAGGTTTCCTTTTCCTTATCTTCTGATATCAAGCCAACTTGAGCTATGTCAGAGGTTGCTTGCTTCACTGTTATATCAGAACTTACTAAATCTTGACTCTGAACAACATGAGCCATGTCAGAGGTTGTTTAAAAAATATTCTTATGCATCAGAGTAAGATTAGCATCTGCTTCATCAATTATTTCTTCATCCATGACTGGCATATAAACCTTTACAGGTTCATCAACTAATTCTTTGCCCTTGGACCTAGGATCAATTTCCATTTGTGATTTGGACTTGGTTGCCTCAGTACTTGTTCTTTCCTTTATCACAATACCCTTAGGTTTTGGAAATTTCTTTTCAACAACAGAAGCTTCAGATTTTGTGTTGACACCTTCTGCTTTGAGTCTAGTTTCTTCTTCCTTTAGACTCTCAAAGTCCAATCCTGGATTTTCTTTAAGAAATAACTGCTTTAAAATTTCTTCATCAAGTTCTAGATATCCACCAGAACTTATCCTTTTACCAGTATCAGAACTTATTCTTCTCCCAGTATCAGAAGTTTTTCCTTGACTTGTAATTCTAGCTTTACTTGACGAAAGTCCTTTGCCTTGACTTTGACCTCTACCCTTATTAGAGTTTCCCTGGTCATCATTTCCATCATCCTTTCCTTTCAGTGTCTGAATAGATTTGCATTTGGACTTAATCACTTTCTCCCCCTTTTTGGCATCAGCAGGTAATAGAAGAGAGACAAGCAATTCCACTGAGGATTGGATCTCATTGAGTTGACTTTGGTGAGAAGCCTGATTCTGCAGAATTTCTTCAGTTTGAGCTTGTTGCTTCTCCTGAGTTTTCTCAATGTAGGCAATTCTGTCAAAGGCTGGCTTGAAAAATCTGTTCTTTTCAAGTTTCACATTCATATCTTGCTGAATTAGAGCTTCCTAAATTTTGTTCACCTTGTCATGAGTTATTGACTGTTGACCTTGAAGGTGCCTTGTACTCAATGCAGTAACTCTCAGCTGTGCCTTGAAATCATCATTTATCAGCATTTCATCAGCTTTTGCAAGATGCTCAACAAGAATCTTTTCAGAAGGAACAAAACTAACTGAGTTCCATTCTTTAGTCCACTCCTTATCTCTAGGAGTTTCACTCTAAGGTACTGGTGCTTCCCCTGTAACAAACTTCTTGACTATCTCAGCTTTATGCACAGTTTGTTGAGGTGCATGTCCTGATGGACCAGCTGCATCAACATCTAAATTACCAGCAGCTTCACCAGTAGTTTCTTCATTAGCAACATCAGAACTTATAGAGCCTCTAGTATCAGCATCCTCTGATAAAATAGCAGTATGTGAGGCTATAGAGGCTTCAACAATTTCCTCTAAATTCTGATATGCAGCCAGGTTCTAATCAACATTCAAAACTGATGTTGTTGGTGGAGGGAGTTGACTTTGTGGAGCTTCCAAGTACAAAACCTCAGGTACAATCAGGTTATGAATATCAATTTCAGCACTTGGACCTAGTTCTTCAGTATGTACTGGATCAACTATAGGTGAAATAGAAGGTGTAGGTATCTTAGCTTGAGTAGTTTCTGGTTGCGAAGTTTCTGTTTATGCAGAAGGAAGTAATTCAATAACAACTGGTTCTGTTGAGATCAGAGATTCCTGATCCCCTTCCTTAGCTGCTTCCACTACATCTGAATCTGACTCAACTATGTCCCTATGAGCTTTCTATTTCTTTAATTTCCTCAAAGGTGGAGACACTGTAGGAGCTTTATCATCAGAATTTAATTTTCTAAGCCTTTTGAGGGGCCTAGAACTCCCAGTTACAGTATCTTTCTGAGAAGAAACCTTCTCAGCTTCTATATATCAGAACCTGTTCCTCAACATCTGATTCATCTCGTAGAATAATTCTCCTTCTCTTCTGTTGAGTTTGAGGTACTTTCTTAGTCCTCTTGGGTTTGGAAGATGAAGGCTGCACTATAGGATCTGAAGGTTTAGAAGTTTGAGGTGTTTGTGTAGAGGTGGTAGGTGCTGATGGATGAGGTTCTGATGGTTGGACATCAGGATATAATTCAGTATATTTAACTAGATTGTAGGTTATTAAGGCTTGTTTGACAAATAAAGGAACTAGGAGGGGTCTTAACACAACCTTCTTATTATCAGTAGATAATAAGTCATTAAAAGCTCTTTTAGCTAGTCTGAATGGTGAAATTAATTCACTAGCAGATTGGGGCTTATCATCACAACAAAAACTATAGATAAGCTGACAGAATCTAGCAAAATAAATAATATTTTTATCCTCTTTCATTCTATCCCCAATAAAAACTAAGACATCACTTGCTTAATCAAAATCAGTTTGATTAATGAGAGAATACCCGATTTGTTGGCTGAATATGGGGATTGCATCAAAATTAGAGCATTTGTTTGCAAAAGCCTTAGTTATGCATTCAAAGAAGAAACTCCATTCCCTCCTTATGAAAGATCTCTTCATCTGACCCAGCTTTGCCAATGTCCTCTCATACCCCAGACTGGCCATCATGTTTTGAAGAACTGGCTCTTCAACGGTAGAATAAACACAGTTCTCAGGCAGCGATAGTGCTTGTCGGACCGTAGCCAATGTCACAACATACTCATCCTCCCCTGATGAAAAAATAATACTTGGGGACCCTTAAGCACCACCATCATCATATTCTCCGCTTCTCCAGAACTCAAGTACTTGAGTACCAGAGACTGCTTCAGGTGCAGTCAGAGCGTACCCAATATCAGAACTAGCAAGAAAGTCCTGAATGAAGAGAAGTTCTGATGGGGATTCGGGCTTGCTAAGAATAGCGGAGAAGTTATTAGGAACAAACTTAGCTCCATCAAAAATTATATCTTTTGGTGCCATCTCTATAAGAAATTCAGTGAATAAGAGAATGTTCGCAAAGTGTTTGTAAAAAGTCCTGAGAGAAAAACAACTTCAAAAAATAAAAGAGAGAGAGAGAGAGAGAGAAAGAAAAAAGAGATTTAGAATAGAAAAGTAAGTAAAAGATTAGAAAATCTTTTATCTCTCATATATATACTTTCTCCACTCAACAGTCATACTTTTGAAGCATGTGATACACTTTACACCTGGCACTATTTGAACAGTCAGTAAATGGTTAGTATGAGAGTTAATGGGCATGTAAAATAAGCAATAATTACCGTGCACATGTAGTTTTTCAAGACATACACGTTAACCACTAACCCATAATGATTATGACTGTTTTATCTCACATTAACCAATATTCTGTAAAAATATTATCGTTCACGTAATGACCAAAAATAAACCAAGTAAATAAATATTGTCACGACAGCATCAAAACTTGATTATTATCATGATTTAAAAGTCATGAGAATATGGCTCCTTAACTTGAAAAGTGAATGTGTATTCCTGTAATTCTTGACACAAATACTGATATGGTTTCATCAGAACTTGTCCTCAGAATTTATGCAATCTGACACATAAACTGTTCATCTAAAACAACATTGATCACCACAGTAATTTTCATTATTCATATGGAGTGTAAGTGTGTGCATTAAGCTAAATATCAGACAAAGAGTAAAGTCTTATTCACTTCAGTACATCTTAGAAATAAGGCATAACTAAGAACTTTACTTAAAATCTGTCATTATTCTGAAGTCTACTTTAGAATGAGTTCATGCATGAGTCCACCTCAACTATTTAGTGCTCATATTATGCATCTTTTGAAATTTTATTTTACAGTGGCTTCCCAGTGTAAGTGAGTCACGACTGCTTATCAGAATTTATGCAGTTATTAGAATATTTCTCCAGTAATCATAGAGTGTGACAAGTCACCAAGAAAATTTTATTTTGCTTTTCTAATGCATATTACTTAATACCAGCAATGCACTTGGGTCTTCCCTTCCATATTTTTTACTCTAGATCTCAAAGGAGTACCTGATTTTTATTTCTTTTCTTTTCTTTTTCTTTTGATAAGTGAGGCTTATCAGTACTTAGTACATTCACCAGATTTACTAACATCAGAACTTAACAAATAAGAAGCACTATTCTTGTTTTTGACTTAGTAATAAGATACACAAAGTAAACTTAACTAAGCTCAATATCAGAATTTGCTTGTGTTAATAGATTTCCACATAAATGATTACTTCAAACATGGGATCTTTAGTATATTAAAGATTACTAGGTCAGCATCTAGCACAGTTATCCTCATTGGATTGAATAATCACAAAATATTCATATCACTATCAGAGTTTAGAAATTCACATCAGACAACAATCAGCACTTAAGTAATTTTCAATTTAAGCACAGAATACACAAAAATAGTAAAATATGTAAATACTGATCATAAAGTCTGATGTATCAGAACATAAACTAAGCAGATTTAGAGAAAGAACCTGAAACCATTCCAAGTTCATTTACCAATCTTGTAAAAGTAGCTTCACACAGTGGTTTTATGAAGATATGTTCTAGTTGTTGATCTGTAGGAACAAAATGCAATTCCACTGTACCTTCATCCACATGTTCCCTTATAAAGTGGTTCCTAATGCTAATGTGCTTTGTCATTGAGTGCTGAACTGGATTACCTGTCATAACAATAGCACTTTGATTATCACAGTAAATAGGGATTTTAGAAAATTCTAACCCATAATCCAGTAATTGATTCTTCATCCAAAGAATCTGTGCGCAACAGCTTCCTGCAGCAATGTATTCTGCTTCTGCAGTTGATGTGGAAATTGGCTTCTATTTCTTGCTAAGCCAAGAAACCAATCTGCCTCCAAGAAATTGACAACTTCCACTTGTGCTTTTCCTGTCAATTTTGCATCCGGAAAAATCTGCATCTGAGTAACCTATTAGCTTAAAGTCTGATTCTCTAGGATACCACAATCCCAGATCAGCTGTACCCTTAAGGTACTTGAAAATTCTTTTTCACAGCTGTTAAGTGAGGTTCTCTTAGATCTGCTTGAAATCTTGCACAAAGACAGGTAGCATACATGATATCAGGTCTACTTACAGTTAGATAGAGTAGAGAGCCAATCATACCTCTGTAATCAGTAATATCTACTGATTTACTAGTATCCTTATCCAGCTTAGTTGCAGTGGCCATAGGAGTGGATGCGCCTGTACAATCCTGCATTCCAAATTTCTTCAACAAATTTCTGGTATACTTAGATTGACAAATAAAAGTTCCTTCTTCATTCTGCTTGACTTGAAGGCCCAGAAAATAGTTAAGTTCTCCCATCATACTCATTTGATATCTTGACTGCATCAGTTTGGCAAACTTCTTACAAAGTCTGTCACTTGTAGAACCAAAAATGATATCATCAACATATATTTGCACCAAAAGTAAGTCATTTCCATGGTTGAGGTAGAACAGTGTCTTGTCAATATTTCCTCTATTAAATCCACTTTCCAGAAGAAACCGAGCTAATGTCTCATACCATGCTCTTGGAGCTTGCTTAAGGCCATAAAGTGCTTTATCAAGCCTGTAGACATGATTGGGAAATTTGGGATCTACAAAGCCTGGAGGTTGTTCAACATATACTTCATCTTCCAATTCTCCATTAAGAAAAGCACTTTTCACATCCATTTGAAATACTTTAAACTTCTTGTGAGCAGCATAAGCCAAAAATATTCTTATGGCTTCCAATCTAGCAACTGGTGCGAATGTTTCATCATAATCAATTCCCTCATGTTGAGAGTATCCTTTTGCAACCATCCTTGCTTTGTTCCTTGTAATTATGCCATCACTATCAGTTTTGTTTCTGAACACCCATTTTGTACCAATAACTGATCTGTTCCTTGGTCTTGGCATTAGGGTCCAGACTTTATTTCTTTCAAATTCATTTAACTCTTCTTGCATTGCTTGCACCCAATCAGCATCTTGAAGAGCTTCTTCCACTTTCTTTGGTTCAGTCTGAGAAAGAAAAGAATGATAAAGACATTCATTTGATGTAGCTATTCTAGTTCTGACACCTGCATCAGGATTTCTAATAATTAAGTCAGGTATATGTGCTTTAGTCCACTTCCTTGCAGATGGAAGGTTTTCTCTAGAACTAGATGCTCCCCCATGATCCATGATGTCTCCATCAATATTTTCTGATGCTCCCCCTGAAATTATGCTCTCTGAGTTGGATCCTTCATTTTGAGTTTCCAGAATTATCAGAACATAAGTTTCCCGAATTATCAGAACTTGGCCCATCAGAACTTGAAGAGCCTGTCGTAGGTTCTGATACTTCTTGAGATGTAGTTGGATCTTCAGTATGCTTCCCCTGCACAGGTGCATTCTCCTTAAGCGTAGTCACCACAGTTTCAATAACATCAGAGTTTAATCCATCAGAGTTTACAGTATCAGGATTTACAGAATCGGAATTTAAAACTTCATTTTCGAATCTCAGCTGATCATGATAATTGAAATCTTCAAGTCCAATAATCTTCTTATCATCAAAAGAGACATTGATAGATTCCATGACAACCCTTGTTCTTAAATTGTAGACTCTGAAAGCTTTTGTAGAAAGTGGATATCCAACAAAAATTCCTTCATCATCTTTTAGATCAAAATTGGATTTTTTGGGATGAGTCTTAAGAACAAAATACTTGCATCCAAATACATGAAAATACTTCAAATTTGGCTTCTTTTTCTTCACCATCTCATATGGTATTTTTCCATGCTTGTTAATGAGTGTTGCATTCTGAGTAAAACAAGCAGTCTGCAAAGCTTCAGCCCAAAAGTAGGTTGGCAACTTTGCTTCTTCAAGCATAGTTCGTGCAGCTTCAATAAGAGTTCTATCCTTTCTTTCAACAACTCCATTTTGTTGTGGAGTTCCAGGAGCAGAAAATTCCTGCTTTATTCCATGGTCTTTACAGAACTCTTCCATGATCAAATTCTTGAACTCAGTGCCATTATCACTTCTTATGATCTTCACAGAATCTTTGACCAATTTATCCAGTTGCTTGACATGATCAATCAAGATAAATGCAGTTTCACTTTTTGTGTGCAAGAAATACACCCATGTGTATCTGGTGAACTCATCCACTATGACCATAGCATATTTCTTCTTTGCAATAGACATGACATTAACTGGACCAAATAGATCAACATGTAGTAGGTGATAAGGCTCAAGAATTGATGATTTAGTCTTGCTCTTGAATGAAGATTTTCTTTGTTTTGTCTTCTGACATGAATCAAAAAGACCATCAGGAGCAAATACTGCTTTTGGCAATCTTCTCACAAGATCTTTCTTGACTAGTTCATTTATATTGTTGAAATTTAAATGAGAGAGTTTCTTGTGCCAATTCCAGCTTTCTTCAATTGATGTTTTACTCAACAGACAGATTGCAGAACCATCAGTACTTGTTCAAAGCTTGGCTTCATAAATGTTATCGTGCATGTATCCTTTCAGAACAACTTTGATTTTAGATTTTCTTACAACTTCACAGTGTTCTTCAAAGAAATCCACATGATAACCTCTGTCACAGATTTGACATACACTCAGCAGATTGTGTTTAAGTCCTGAGACCAGAGCTACTTTTTCAATGATGACATTCCCAAGATTGATATTGCCATATCCCAGAGTTTTTCCAATGTTGCCATCTCCATAAGAAACACCTGGGCCAGCTTTCTCCACAAAGTCTGATAGTAGGGCTTTATTTCCAGTCATATGTCCTGAACATCCACTGTCCAAAACTATGATGTTCTTCCTATTGCCCTGCAATCACAAATACCACTAATGATTAGTTTTAAGGACCCAGACTTGCTTGGATCATTTGGCCTTCTTAAGTTTGTTAACATTTGCAGCGGATTTAGCATCGGATTTTATGTTAACAGTTTTATTATAAGAATTAGCAATATCAGACTTTGCATCAGAACTTACACTAGAAGAAATAATGCTAACTGTCTTTACAGAAGGTTTTATTTGACAATAATCATAGTACAAACTATGATATCCCTTACAAGTATAAATAGAATGCCATAAACTACCATAATGAAAACAAGGATTTTGTGGCTTATATCTAACAGATTGACTCTTAACTCCTGATTTTGAAGGTAAGGAGTTTATATTCTTATTCTTCCTGCAAAAGGAATACAGATGGTTAGAATTTCCACAGTTATGACATGTTTTTCTAGGAGCATTAGGAACAGGCTTATAATTATTACTTTTGTTCACACCTTCCTTTCCATTCCTATTTTTCCTAAGTGGCTTTACCTTGTTTACATTCTTAACGTCTTTCAGCTTATGCTTAAGCTGCTTCTTTGTCATTAAACATATGTTAACTTCGGTTGGCTTATCCTGTTTAGGTTTGTCAGAAGTTATTTTCTCCTTAAATTCTGATTTATCAATATCAGACTTTGGAGTTAAAAACTTTACAGGATTTACCTTTGGTTTTTGTTTAACAACTATAGGCTCAGTTTCTATAGTTCCCTTACTGTTCTTACCATCTCCATAACCTAAGCCCTCTTTCTAGTTTCCACTACTAAGAATATCCTGAGTTGCTTTACCAGAGTTAGTCCAAGTCCTGATAATCTCTCTTTCATTTTCTAACTCAGTTTTTAGAGATTCATTCATTTTTAACACTTCATCCCTAACATAAAAGGCATCATCTCTATCTTTCTGAGTTTGATGGAACATGACTAACTCCTTTTCTAAATAATCATTCCTCTTTTTATAAGCAAGATTTTCAGAAGTTAATCTTTCACATGTTAAAGTTTGATCTTTATAACTAATAAACATGGTTTTAAGATATCTTCCCAACTCAGTAATATCATTAGTATGAAAGGCAGAAGTAGTTTAAGGTACCTTTAAGTCAGCAGTGTCAGAACTGCTATCAGCATTTGCCATCAAGGCATAGTTTTCCTCATCCTCAGAATCAGAAGCATCTGACCAGCTTTTCTTCTTTATGACAAGAGCATTTCCTTTGTCACTTTTCCCTTTTCTGTAATCTGGAGATATGTGGCATTTCTCACCACAGTTGTAGCATTTAACATATGAGTAATCTCCTCTATCAGACTTTCCTCCTTTGCCTTCAGATTTTCTGAAACCTTTCTTTTCAGAACTTCCACCTTTCCTGGAAAACTTCTTTCCTCTCCTGAATTTTCTGTACACAATCTTTGTGAACCCTTTCACCATAAGAGCACACAGCTTCATCATCTCCTCATCATGGTCCATCTCAGGTATACTTTCAGTTTCTGAGTTATCATCACTATCAGAACTTGATGACTCAGTATCAGACTTTGTGATGAGAGCATTTTCCTTGCCTTTTCTTGAGGCAACTACTTTGGGACTTTCCTCCTCAGCCACAAAGGCAATTCTTCTTGACTTTCTTCCATTCCTTTTGCTTCTTTATTCCATCTCAAGTTCATGAGTCTTGAGCATCCCATAAATTTCATCAAGAGTTGTTTCATCAAGATTATAGTTGTCTCTTATTATTGTGGCCTTCAAATCCCATCTTTCAGGAAGAGCTAACAGTAACTTAAGATTTGAATCTTCAATATCATACTCTTTGTCAACTAGTGACAAATCATTCAAGAGTTTGACAAATCTGTCATATAAATCAGTTAATGACTCATCAGGCTTTGAGTTAAAGTGCTCATACTCTTGAGTGAGTATTTTCTTCCTGTTCTTTTTGATTGAATCAGTTCCTTGACACCTTGTTTCCAAAGCATCCCATATCTCTTTTGCAGTCTTGCGGTCAATTACCCTGTTTGACATGACATTATCTATGGCACTATGCAGCAAGTGTCTTACCTTTGCATCCTTTGCAATTGATGAGATATCTTCAGCAGTGTAATCACTTTTCTCCTTTAGTACAGACTTTGATGGCTAACCTGCAACTTCCACAGAGAGTTTTGTTGGCATATGTGGTCCTTCATTGTAATAACACCAAAATTTTGAACTTTTTTTTGTAACCCTTATAAATAGTGTTTTTGCTGATATTGCTGAATAAGAAAACTTTTCATGCCACACTATGTAGGGGTTCTTTTATTGTTATTCTGAGATCGTATTAGTACTCTATATGATAAATAAGTGTATGTAAAGATCGTCAGAATCCAAATTCGAACACTTTGATTTTTCCCGAAAATCCACCAGATACCGAAAGAATTGAGTATAAGGTAACAGGATAAAAAGGATTTAAATTCAAGGATTTTAAGAGAGGATCATAAAAGGAATATAATGTATTGAGAAAGGTTAAGGGAACCCAAGTAATAAGATCCCGGGTATGATCCCTCAAACGATAAACGAGAACGAAAGTTAAGCGAACCGTATAACAGATCAGCGGTCATTAGGCAAATAATTAAGAGTTAATCAAGGAGGTTAGGGATGATGATGTCTTCAAACCAACAAGAAGAGGACAAGTGTGGGAGAGTGACATCACATGATGACATAAGCATGACCAAAGCAAATGTGTTGTTGGTTGATTAAGAACCACACAAAAGTTATCATGGTAAAAAGCAACCAACCAAGCCAAAAATAATTCATTTCACCAAAACACAAAGTTGACTTCTCTTTTCTTCATCAAAGCTCTCGGCCTCTCTTGGTTTTCAAAGAAAGAAAATTCAAAATCCTAGTTCTAAGCTTTGTTAATTATCAAGGTAATTATCCAAGACTCCTTATGCATAGATATAGCTATCCTATAAGTTTGAGCTTCTAATTCATTCACAATCTCTTCCTAAAAATTATGGAAGAAGATGGTGAATAGTGTTTTTCAAGAACTAAAATTTTTGTTCTTGAGTTTTTGTTTAGATTAAGCTTGGATAAGGACTTTTAAGGGTGATTCCAAGCTAATTACTTGATTCTCCACTCTCCAAGGAAGGTATAACCCCTCCAAACCCTAACTTTACTTGAGTATTAGGTTTAGTATTGTTGTTATAGTTCATGAGAGGCTTATTTGTTGTGTATGTAGAGGTTAGTTGGCTTTGTGATGTTTTGGAGTTGTAATTCTTGGAGTATTGATTAATGAACTTAAGTATAGTTTAAATTCATGTTTGAGAATAGTATAAATTGATAATTTTGAGTTGTTGGGGCTGTTATGGTGAGGTATGGATGGAGTTTGGTTGGGATGTTGATTGTGAGTTGATTGTGGGTTGGTTTGGAGTAGAATAAAATTGGTAATCGCGTAAATATAGCCATCGTAATGTCCGGTTTACTTTAGACTGTTTTTGCTCTTAACATTAGGACCCAAGAACTCCCTGCTAGATTTTGACCATTGCCATGATTAGATAGTTCATGTTACGAGCTTCGTTTTGATATGTGGTTCGTTTGAATCTGATGTACGGTTTAGGAGAAACGACCATTTTAAGTAACGGCGTTTCGCGAACAAACCATTACCCCTCGCCTTACTTTGAAACATAGGTTAAAGACCTTAAAGGACTAATTGGAGTATGAAACATTTATATAAAGTGTATTAGGCAGTTGGTAAGGCACTCGTGAAAGAATCGCCTTAAAACTCTTAATGGTTAATTTATTAAAAATGGTGGAGCCGAGTGTACTCGAGCGACTTAAGTGAATCGTTAAGCACAAAGCGAGCGTTAGAGTCTAAATTGGTTAAAGTATAGATTTATAAGTGACTTTGGTTTAATTCCAACTTATATGTTGTTTATAAGTTACCAGACTCGTCCCAAGCCATTTGTAACCCCCAGTCGCTCAGGCAAGTTTTCTACCCGTTATACTGTTGTTGTGATGTATATATGTATATGCATTATCTTGTGATAGATGCATGTTGGTTAATTAGCAAATTTTGCGATATATTGAAGCATGCTGATATGGTATATATATGCATGTCTGTCTCGTAATCTTGATATGTATTTGGTGATCCAATGCTTATAGTTACATAATACCTATGCTAGAGATAAGCAGTAGTTGCGTATACCCCTAGTATAGGGCACCTAAAGGCGAACATTTTCTAAAACCGGTAGTCGATGTTCTCGAGTATAATATATATATATTTATATATATAGATAGATATAGTTTTCAAAACTATTAATCGAATAAGGTTTATTCGATAACTTTATTTTATTAATGAATATTACTTTGAATATTCATTCGAGGACTTATGACTCGGTTTATTTTATTTAATGAATATTACGTTGAATATTCATTCGAGGACTTATGACTCGGTTTATTTTATTTAATGAATATTACGTTGAATATTCATTCGAGGACTTATGACTCGGTTTATTTTATTTAATGAATATTATTTTGAATATTCATTCGAGGACTTATGGCTCCGATTATTTACTAAATAATATTCTTTATTCTATTAAAGAATAATATTTCGATAATCAAACTTATTTTCGATTATTCAAATAAAGATAGTACTTTCGTATAAGTATATCTTTGGTAATTTAATATTCATTTCAAGTATGAGTTTTAAAAACTTCTACTTCAAATTATTTAAATAGAGATTATCCTTATGGGAATATTATTTAAATAATAATATTCAGATATTTTCTAATATATCGGGACTGATTTATTTCATTAAATCAGTATTACTCCAAACATTCTTAAAAATGTTTTCGAATCTTCAAAATGATTTTAAAAGTTAGAGCGGATCCCAAAACTCATTTTTATATTTAAGATCTTCCTTTCGAAGGGGATTTAAATAGTCGCTCAAAACCTGAGGGATCCGGCTCTGTGGTGTATTTTATATTCGCAACGAGGTTGCTGTTTTGATAAATGAATTGATTATTTACCCAACGTTCGGGAAGTAAGTCCATCTATTGAGTCGGCATAAGCAACATGGGCTCACTGGGCGTCCATGAAAGTGTAAGTGGCTCAGTGGGAGTCCATCAAATGCGTAAGTGGCTGAGTGGCAGTCCAGCATAAGGTCTTATTGCGACCGGGGTGATGACCAGTGGGGAATTCTTCCATCTACTAGTAGAAAAGGTTACTTATTGGTATATTTGCCTGATCAGCAAGATATTGGGTTTATGCCACAATTCTTTTCCTTTCCAAAAATTCATCGGATGTTACAAACTCTGTTCATACTTTACATGACAGAGGTTTTCAGGAAATGTATAAAGAGATATACATGTGGATATATATATCGGGACTTAATGAAGTATCTCATAACTTCATTTCATTCAATAATATTTCAAATCTTATCTTATAGTCTCATCTATGTGATGAACTGCTGAAAGCTCATTATAGTTTGAACAGTGGTAGTTCTAGTAGCTCTATAAATGATATAAGTATAGTGAAGTATTTGGTAACTTCATCCCTTGTTTTTGCTTATATCCAGTAAGTAATTATCTTACACTTGATAAAGGATTTTAGTAAGTTATCCATTTAGATACTTGCATTGTCGTTTACACTATATATTATCTTGCGAGCTGTAATGCTCACTCTTGCTTTATTTCTTCATCACACAACAACAGTTAAGAAAGATGGCCAGACTCAAGTAGACCCAGCGCAAGAGCGTGGGAAGTGCCCCGCGCCTTCCCGTTGAGAGCATAGGTGCTATAGCTGCAGAGGTAGATCTATCTGTAGATCAGACCTTCTACTTTTGGGAATTAATTACGTATAATTATAACTTGTGGCAGATAATGGCAATTAATTGTAAACTTATCAAGTAATCATTTTGGGTTGTAATAACTTTTAAATTGTGGATTCAAAGACTTGTACTTATTTCAATTTCATCTCTGAGACTATAACGGGTTGTGGTGTGTGTTAGTCTGGGGTCACATCATGAGGTTATTTATTATTAATTCAGTTAAGTGATATTGTGGAAAGAAAGACCGTGATGACCCGAATCCCCGACCCCGGATCTGGGGGTGTTACAGAAATGGTATCAGAGCTAAGCGTTATAAACCTCAGAGATGATGCGATGATATAATAATAAACTCACAAAGATAATAAGAACTCTTGCCAAGTTCCTGGTCGGACTACGTAAAGTAGCGCTGACAGTTAAAACCCTTACGGGAACCCTTATAAGTATCATGATAGTAACTTAGCTCGTTTAATGTGTAGGCACATGAGGTAGAGGACCCTGAGATGTTCGAGCGTGAGCATGATGAGGCACTGCTAGATGCCGAGGATCAGGAGGAGCCTGAGATGGAGGAGGATGAGGAGGACCCCTCAGAGGAGTTAGAGACAGAGGTTATTGCTATTTCAGATGAGGAGGACCCGAATGAGGTCCCAGTAGCTGAGGAGCATATCGGAGCTATAGTGGAGTTCACTGGTACCCCTTTACCCACACCCCCGGTGGTCAGAGCTCCTACCCCTCCACCACTATCTTGGAGCCCCTATGATGACAGCTCAGAGACCCATACTCCCGAGCCTAGGCAGACCGAGGAGGCACCCCCAGCGGCTCCGGATTCACCACCTCTCGACCCTGCCCATAGGCAGTCTTTGTTAGCCCACGGCTATGTTCAGGATGTACTGAGGACCCGAGTGGCTGTTGCTGAGGCCCGGCTGGATGAGGTCAGGAGGGAGTTGGATGCGGAGAAGGCGGGTAGGCGTGCCCGAGCTTATGAGACTAGGGCTACTATACCCTGATCCTTGAGGAGGGAGCTGACGTGGATAGAGCTCACGTCCCGAGCGAGACTCCGCTCGCTCCAGGGGGACAGACATGGTAGGATCTCCAGGCGGCAGGCCGACTATATCTTCCGTCGTGCGATGGAAAGGGTATGGGAGCTGACCCGCTCCGATGTGTGATTCAGGACTGATAATGGGATAGTCTAGTTGTCTAGTTAATCGAGGCCTTAGTAAGAGCCAATTTTCCGGGATATTTGACTTGTATATAGCATCCCTTTTTCTGACTAGACAGATAGACTATTGTGTATCACTTTTAGGACAGATGGCTGTAGCACTGTTGTACTTTTGACCAGATCAAACTATGTATTTCTCGCATTATGTATATATTTGTTTCCTTTCAGTTCAGTTCCTTAGTGACGAGAACACTATTTTTATCATTATTATTACTGCACTTCTTATTAGAACTGTCATAATATAATAGAATTGTGAGATACATTCTCCCCATTATAGAACTGTGCAGGGCACAATGTTGTGTATGATTGTGACCTAACATTGAATTTCCCAAATATTATCAGTATCATGCCGCCAAGAAAGATTGGAACTAGGGCGAACCCTGGATCTGAGGACGAGGGAAGCCATAACCAGGATGATAGGAACCAGGAACACAGTGAAGAGGAAGATGAGGATTATGTTGAACAGCATGACTCCCTGTATGAAGAGGAGGAGGAAACATTTGATGTTCAGGGATTTGAGATAGAGGCCGAAGAAGGAGAAACTGAGGTTGAGCAACCAGTACCAAACCCAGGCATGGATCCCATGGGCCAGTTCATGCAACTACTAAGGCAGAACTTGGAACGTCAACCCAACCCACCCCCTCAAGGAAATAACAATGTTGTGGCAAACTCTTTCAGGGCTTTCAAGTCCCTTAAGCCCCCTGAGTTCCACGGATCAGCCGACCCAGTTGAGGCAAGGGCATGGTTAAAGGAAATGGAGAAATCCTTTGAGATTCTGAGTACCGATGAGGCACAGAAGACAGTATTTGTTACCTACCTTCTGAAAGGAAAGGCCAACTACTGGTGGGAGGCCAAGAAAAACATGGAGACAGATGCTATCATAACCTGGGAGAGGTTCAGTCAGTTGTTTTTGGGAAAGTATTTCCCGAGGTTTATGGAGAACCAGATGGAGCTCAAGTTCTTGGAGCTAAAGCAGAATAACTTATCCGTAGCAGAGTACGAAGCAAAATTTACTGAGTTATCAAGGTTCGTGCCGGAGTTTGTGAGCACCGAGGAAAAGAAAGCTAGGAGGTTTCAGCAGGGACTGAAACCGTGGATTCAGAATAGGGTGGCAATCCTTGAGCTTACTGATTATGCCACTCTGGTGCAAAAGGCAACAATTGTAGAAGCCGGAAGTGAACAGATGCAGAAGGAACGAGCGAAGAAGGGAATAAAGAGGAAAAGTATGAGCATGGGTGGAGGTTCCGCAGGAAGGAGCTTCCCAACTAGATTTAATCGAGGAGCAGTGTCTCTACCGGGAAAGAACACTGGGTTTAAGTGGCCAATGAGCGTGAATGTGAGCCAGAGCGGCCAGAAGTCAAGAATGTCCTATTCCAACCAGTCTCGACCCCCATTACCAGCCTGTAACACTTGTGGAAGGATGTATACTGGGGAGTGTAAAGGAAAGCCAGTAACCTGCTTTAAGTGCGGTCGAGAGGGTCACTATTCAACTAAGTGCCCTTCATCAACGCCTGCTGTCATTCCAACCACCACTTGTCATCAGTGTGGACGCCCGGGTCATTGGAAGAGGGAATGCCCAATGAACAAACCAGCAGCTTCAGGAGCCAGCAGGGCTGCCTCCAATAAGCCACCTACTGCGAGGACTTTCAACATGACAGTCCAGGATGCTATGAAAGACTCAGATTTGATAGAAGGTACCCTTTCTCTAAATTCAGTCAGTGCAAACATTTTATTTGATTCGGGAGCAACTAAATCTTTTATATCAAAGGACTTTGCGCATAAATTAAGATTTAAGGCTGAACCCTTAATAGAACCCTTACAAGTAGAAATAGCCAATCATGAAGTTATTCCTGTTAACCAGATTCACCCCGCCTATGAGTTAGGCATAGGGGAACAATCTTTTAGTGTTGATCTGATTCCTTTTAAATTAGGGGAGTTTGATGTAATTTTGGGAATGGACTGGCTATCTAGCAATGATGCTCAGATAGACTGTAAGAGGCAGACGCAGAAATTTTTGACTATGGCCCAGGCCAAAAGGATGCTACGAAAAGGAAATGAGGCTTACCTAGCCTATGTGGTGGACACGCAGAAGGAGGTGCCCAACTTACAAGATATTCCGGTAGTCAACGAATTTGAAGATGTATTCCCACAAGACCTTCCGGGATTACCACCCGATAGAGTGATTGAATTTGCTATTGAGTTGGCCCCAGGGACGGCGCCAGTTTCAAAAGCACCTTACCGGTTAGCCCCATTAGAAATGTAGGAATTAGCTACCCAATTGCAGGAACTCTTGGATAAGGGTATGATAAGACCCAGTGTGTCTCCGTGGGGAGCACCAATGTTATTTGTTAAGAAGAAAGATGGGAGCATGAGGCTGTGCATCGACTATCGAGAGTTGAACAAGCTAACCATAAAGAACAGGTACCCGATACCTAGAATAGACGATCTGTTCGACCAGCTAACAGATGCTGTTTATTTTTCCAAGATTGACCTGAGAACTGGATATCACCAAATAAAGATTAAACCCGAAGATATTCCCAAGACAGCGTTCCGTACCAGGTATGGGCACTATGAGTTCTTGGTAATGTCCTTTGGATTAACCAACGCCCTAGCGGCTTTCATGGATTTAATGAACAGAGTATTTAAGAAGTACTTGGACAAGTGTGTGATAGTTTTTATCGATGATATTTTAATCTACTCAAGGACTGAGGCAGAACATGCAGAGCATTTGAGGATAGCTCTAGGAATATTCAGAGAGGAACAATTATATGCCAAATTCTCGAAGTGTGAATTCTGGCGGAATGAAGTACAATTTTTAGGACATGTGATCAATAAAGAAGGAGTATTGGTCGACCCCTCCAAGATAGAGGCGGTCTCAAATTGGGAAAGGCCAACCACACCCACAGAGGTAAGGAGTTTCATAGGATTGGCCGGCTACTATCGTAGATTTGTACAGGACTTTGCGAAGATCGCAACCCCTTTGACACGACTTACTCGTAAGACAGAGAAGTTTGAATGGACAGAAAAATGCGAGAACAGTTTTCAAGAATTAAAGAAAAGGTTGGTAACGGCCCCGGTGTTGGCATTGCCCGACGGAAAAGGGGATTTTGTGATATATAGTGACGCGTCGCACAAAGGATTAGGGTGTGTGCTTATGCAGCACGGTAAGGTGATTGCGTATGCGTCGAGACAACTGAAGGAATACGAGATTAGATATACTACTCATGACCTTGAGCTCGCGGCAATAGTTTTTGCCTTAAAGATTTGGAGGCACTACTTGTATGGAGAGAAGTGCGAGATTTTCACAGACCATAAGAGCCTCAAGTACATATTTACACAGAAAAAGCTCAACATGCGCCAGAGGAGATGGTTAGAGCTAATCAAGGACTATGATTGTGAGATTCTCTATCATCTGGGGAAAGCAAATATGGTGGATGATGCCCTTAGTAAAAAGGAAAGACTCAGAATGATAACGACTTCGGAAGAATTGATAAAGGATTTCGAGAAAATGGAAATAGAAGTAAAGGTAACCGGAACCGGAACTGAAAAGCTGTTTGAGATCTCGATGCAGCTAGAGTTATTGGAAAAGATTAGATTGTGCCAAGAGAAAGTAATGAATGAAGGCAGAGAATCAATGACTGGAGAAGAGATCCATACTGAGAGAGATAATAAAGGGATAATGAGGTACTCCTACCGGATTTGGGTTTCGAACGGTCAAGAGCTTAAAGATGAGATTTTGGATGAAAGCCATAGTTCAAGATATTCCATTCACCCGGGAAGCACCAAGATGTATAGGGATTTGAAGGAGTATTACTGGTGGCCCAACATGAAGAGGGACGTAGCAGAATGGGTAAGCAAATGTTTGACTTGCCAAAGAGTAAAGGCAGAGCACCAGAGACCCAGTGGACTTTTACGAACCCTGGAGATTCCCGAATGGAAATGGGAACAGATAGCCATGGATTTTGTTGTCGGTTTACCAAGGATGAAAGCCAACCATGATGCCATATGGGTGATTATAGACCGACTGACAAAGTCAGCTCATCTCATTCCTATCAATGAGAGATACACAGTCGATAGACTGGTGGACATTTACCTTAAGGAAATAGTGACGCGACATGGAGTCCCAGCGTCCATTGTCTCAGACCGAGACCCCAGGTTCAACTCCAGATTTTGGAGGAGCTTTCAAGAATGTGCGGGGACCAAGTTAAATATGAGTACCGCTTACCATTCCCAGACGGATGGGCAGAGTGAAAGGACCATCCAGACACTAGAGGATATGTTGAGAGTCTGTGCAATAGACTTTAAAGGAAGTTGGGATGATCACTTGCTGTTGATCGAGTTTTCTTATAACAATAGCTTTCATGCTAGCATAGGAATGCCGCCTTATGAGGCCCTGTACGGAAGAAGGTGTCGATCTCCCTTATACTGGGATGAAGTAGGAGAGCGGAAGATGCTCGGACCCGAAGTGGTCCAAAGAACCAAAGACATAGTGGATCTCATCAGAGGATGGCTGGTAGCATCCCAAGACAGACAGAAGAAATATGCAGACCTAGCCCGAAAGGACAAGAAGTATGGAGTAGGGGACTTAGTACTACTAAAAGTATCCCCTTGGAAAGGGTTAATGAGGTTCGGAAAGAAAGGAAAACTAAGCCCAAGATACATTGGACCTTTTGAGATACTAAGACGGATTGGGAAGTTGGCTTACGAGCTAGCCTTACCCCCGAACCTACAACAAGTTCATAATGTGTTCCATGTGTTAATGCTAAGGAAGTATCATCGGGATGCTAGACACATAGTGGAGTACGAGCATGTGGATATGCAACCAGATCTGACTTACGTGGAGAAACCAGTAAAGATTATGGATAAAAAGGAGCAGGTGCTTCAGAACAAAGTGATCAAACTAGTCAGAGTGCTATGGCGGAATCATAATGTGGAAGAATCAACTTGGGAACTAGAGAGCGCAATGCTAGAAAAGTACCCCCATTTGTTTTCTATTTGATTCCGGGACGGAATCCTTTTAAGGAGGGGAGACTGTAATAACCCCAAAATTTTGAACTTTTTTTTTGTAACCCTTATGAATAGTGTTTTTGCTGATATTGCTGAATAAGAAAACTTTTCATGCCACACTATATAGGGGTTCTTTTATTGTTATTCTGAGATCGTATTAGTACTCTATATGATAAATAAGTGTATGTAAAGATCGTCAGAATCCGAATCCGAACACTTTGATTTTTCCCAAAAATCCACCAGATATCGAAAGAATTGAGTATAAGGTAACAAGATAAAAAGGATTTAAATTCAAGGATTTTAAGAGAGGATCATAAAAGGAATATAATGTATTGAGAAAGGTTAAGGGAACCCAAGTAATAAGTTCCCGGGTATGATCCCTCAAACGATAAACGAGAACGAAAGTTAAGCGAACCGTATAACAGATCAGCGATCATTAGGCAAGCAATTAAGAGTTAATCAAGGAGGTTAGGGATGACGATGTCATCAAATGAATAAGAAGAGGACAAGTGTGGGAGAGTGACATCACATGATGACATAAGCATGACCAAAGCAAAGGTGTTGTTGGTTGATTAAGAACCACACAAAAGTTACCATGGTAAAAAGTAATTAAAACAAATAAAAAACAACCAACCAAGCCAAAAACAATTCATTTCACCAAAACACAAAGTTGACTTCTCTTTTCTTCATCAGAGCTCTCGGCCTCTCTTGGTTTTCAAAGAAAGAAAATTCAAAATCCTAGTTCCAAACTTTGTTAATTAGCAAGGTAATTATCTAAGACTCCTTATGCATAGATATACCTATCCTATAAGTTTGAGCTTCTAATTCATTCACAATCTCTTCCTAAAAATCATGGAAGAAGATGGTGAATAGTGTTTTTCAAGAACTAAAATTTTTGTTCTTGAGTTTTTGTTTAGATTAAGCTTGGATAAGGACTTTTAAGGGTGATTCCAAGCTAATTACTTGATTCTCCACTCTCCAAGGAAGGTATAACCCCTCCAAACCCTAACTTTACTTGAGTATTAGGTTTAGTTTTGTTGTTATAGTTCATGAGAGGCTTGATTGTTGTGTATGTAGAGGTTAGCTGGCTTTATGATGTTTTGGAGTTGTAATTCTTGGAGTATTGATTAATGAACTTAAGTATAGTTTAAATTCATGTTTGAGAATAGTATAAATTGACAATTTTGAGTTTTTGGGGCTGTTATGGTGAAGTATGGATGAAGTTTGGTTGGGATGTTGATTGTGAGTTGATTGTGGGTTGGTTTGGAGTAGAATAAAATTGGTAATCGCGTAAACATAGCCGTCGTAATGTCCGATTTACTTTAGACTGTTTTTGCTCTTAACATTAGGACCCTAGAACTCCCTGCTAGATTTTCACCATTGACATGATTAGATAGTTCATGTTACGAGCTTCGTTTTGATATGTGGTTCGTTTGAATCCGATGTACGGTTTAGGAGAAACGACCATTTTAAGTAACGGCGTTTCACGAACGAACCATTACCCCTCGCCTTACTTTGAAACATAGGTTAAAGACCTTAAAGGACTAATTGGAGTATGAAATATTTATATAAAGTGTATTAGGCAGTTGGTAAGGCACTCACGAAAGAATCGCCTTAAAACTCTTAATGGTTAATTTATTAAAAATAGTGGAGCCGAGGGTACTCGAGCGGCTTAAGTGAATCGTTAAGCGCAAAGCGAGCGTTAGAGTCTAAATTGGTTAAAGTATAGATTTATAAGTGACTTTGGTGTAATTCCAACTTATATGTTGTTTATATGTTACCAGACTCGTCCCAAGCCATTTGTAACCCCCAGTCGCTCAGGCAAGTTTTCTACCCGTTATACTGTTGTTGTGATGTATATATGTATATGCATTATCTTGTGATAGATGCATGTTGGTTAATTAGCAAATTTTGCGATATATTGAAGCATGCTGATATGGTATATATATGCATGCCTGTGTCGTAATCTTGATATGTATTTGGTGATCCAATGCTTATATTTGCATAATACCTATGCTAGAGATAAGCAGTAGTTGCGTATACCCTTAGTATAGGGGACCTAAAGGCGAACATTTTCTAAAACCGGGAGTCGATGTTCCCGAGTATATTATATATATATTTATATATATATAGATATAGTTTTCAAAACTATTAATCGAATAAGGTTTATTCGATAACTTTATTTTATTAATGAATATTACTTTGAATATTCATTCGAGGACTCATGACTTGGTTTATTTTATTTAATGAATATTACGTTGAAGATTCATTCGAGGACTTATGACTCGGTTTATTTTATTTAATGAATATTACGTTGAATATTCATTCGAGGACTTATGACTCGGTTTATTTTATTTAATGAATATTATTTTGAATATTCATTCGAGGACTTATGACTCCGATTATTTACTAAATAATATTCTTTATTCTATTAAAGAATAATGTTTCGATAATCAAACTTAGTTTCGATTATTCAAATAAAGATAGTACTTTCGTATAAGTATATCTTTAGTAATTTAATATTCATTTCAAGTATGAGTTTTAAAAACTTCTACTTCAAATTATTTAAATAGAGATTATCCTTATGGGAATATTATTTAAATAATAATATTCAGATATTTTCTAATTTATCGGGACTGATTTATTTCATTAAATCAGTATTACTCCAAACATTCTTAAAAATGTTTTCGAGTCTTCAAAATGATTTTAAAAGTTAGAGCGGATCCCAAAACTCATTTTTATATTTAAGATCTTCCTTTCGAAGGGGATTTAAATACTCGCTCAAAACCTGAGGGATCCGGCTCTGTGGTGTATTTTATATTCGCAATGAGGTTGCTGTTTTGATAAATAAATTGATTACTTACCCAATGTTCGGGAAGTAAGTCCATCTATTGAGTCGGCATAAGCAACATGGGCTCAGTGGGCATCCATGAAAGTGTAAGTGGCTCAGTGGGAGTCCATCAAATGCGTAAGTGGCTGAGTGGCAGTCCAACATAAGGTCCTATTGCGACCAGGGTGATGACCAGTGGGGAATTCGTCCATCTACTAGTAGAAAAGGTTACTTATTGGTATCTTTGCCTGATCAACAAGATATCGGGTTTATGCCACAATTCTTTTCCTTTCCAAAAATTCATTTGATGTTACAAACTCTGTTCATACTTTACATGACAGAGGTTTTCAGGAAATGTATAAAGAGATATATATGTGGATATATATATGGGGACTTAACGAAGTATCTCACAACTTCATTTCATTCAATAATATTTCAAAGATTTAATCTATTCAAATCTTGTCTTGTAGTCTCATCTATGTGATGAACTGCTGAAAGCTTATCATACTTTGAACAGTGGTAGTTCAAGTAGCTTTATAAATGATATAAGTATAGTGAAGTATTTGGTAACTTCATCACTTATTTTTTCTTATATCCGGTAAGTAATTATCTTACACTTGATAAAGGATTTTAGTAAGTTATACATTTAGATACTTGCATTATCGTTTACACTATATTTTATCTTGTGAGCTGTAATGCTCACTCTTGCTTTATTTCTTCATCACACAACAACAGTTAGGAAAGATGGCCAGACTCAAGCAGACCCGGCGCAAGAGCGTGGGAAGCGCCCCGCGCCTTCCCGTTGAGATCATAGCTGCTATAGCTGCAGAGGTAGATCTATCTGTAGATCAGACCTTCTACTTTTGGGAATCAATTATGTATAATTATAACTTATGGCAGATAATGGCAATTAATTGTAAACTTATCAAGTAATCATTTTGGGTTGTAATAACTTTTAAATTGTGGATTCAAAGACTTGTACTTATTTCAATTTCATCTATGAGACTATAACGAGTTGTGGTGTGTGTTAGTGTGGGGTCACAGCATGAGGTTATTTATTATTAATTCAGTTAAGTAATATTGTGGAAAGAAAGACCGTGACGACCCGGATCCCCGACCCCGGATCTGGGGGTGTTACATTCATAGATCCTGTCGAGATATTCTGGATCTGTAGCTTCCAGAAATATAGCCATCTTCACTTTCCATATGGAATACTTAGAAGGTTTCAACAGGGGAACTCTTATAGTCTCATATCAACTATGAGTTACTGTTTTTGGAGGATCTTCAGTTTTGGCGGGCTGGGTTGGAGTTTCTTCTTCAGACATGATTGATTTTGGACCTTAAACTGTTTGTATGTTAACAAAAGGCTCTGATACCACTTGTTAGGTCACACACACTGTAGAAGGGGGTTGAATACAGTGTTTAGCACAATCAAATCGAATATAAGAACTCAAGTAACAGAAAACAGATTTTATTCAACACAATAAACTCTGTTACAATATGGAACTGTTCTCTGTCAGTGATGAACAAATTATCACGACAGCTGATAGAGTTACAATGAATAATAACTTCGATAATCGTAACACTTATATTGTCAACTCTATGCCTGTGTTTATATACTACACAGTTACAAAATAATCTTCTAATTGATATGAAATATAATTCTGCTTCCTAAAATATATCAACTAGTTATCTTTTCTTCCAAGTTTTCTATTCTTCATAGAATTCCTTATTCATGCACAATTCTTTCTGTCTTAGTCTCGATCTTCTTTCCTTTCAATCTGGCACCTTCCTTATCTGAAAGTCATCTTAAGTCCTGATATTATCTCCTGATAAATATCTTCTGAACCTTAAGTTTTGATAACTTAAGTTCTGATATCTTAAGTTCTATCTTCAGTATAAGTGCTGATTTCTAGTTAAGTATTGATCTGTCATGTTATGTAAGATCTGAAAACTAAACACAAATCATATCACACATGACATTATCAAATATATCTAACAGTTTAATTGAAATGGTAACCTGGGTATATCTGCAAAGATATAACCCCGCGAGAGTAGAAAGAAGGCCATTACTGGCGAGTACAAACTAACTAAACTAGACACAAGTTCGCATCTATACCCTGCTAATCAGCCAGGATACAGTGCAGATCTATATCCTAATATATAGATCCCGTCGGGCACCCAGGCACTACGACCCATCTCAAGGATCCGGTTATGTCCCGGTCCTTAGGATTAAATAAACTTAATCCCCAAAAGTATCACTATCCAGTCCATGGAGTAGCAACCGGAACAATCGGTATGCTTTGATATATTCTAATCACCAGAATATATCAATATTTATGAGTAAAAATTGGAATATGAACAATGAATTCAAATGAAAAGGAGAAATCAAGAATCGAAATGAAATATGAACAAGAACCAAAAGAGTGCAAGCGTGATAAGAATCTGAAGAAATATCACTATTCTGAAATTAGAATAGGGGAAAAACTTGCATTCTGCGTGACTCACTGCAAATATATCACCTTTGTCTGTCACCGACTCAACCTGCCTTGCTGGCTTAGCTTCTGTTAGAGAAATAGATTGGTTTAGTCATTTTGTACTTCAATTGCGTCTTGAACCGACTTCACATCGTTCCGATTGCCTACCCATGCGCTTATGACTAACTCGTATATTATATATTAGCAAGTAAGACTCGATTAACCACATAATACACATAATCATTTTTAATAGTTAAAATAATTTTTATAATCAAAATTGACTCGCTGATCGCTCAACTGATCATTATCTGACTCGTTTCCTATTTTCGGAATTTTTCAGACTCGTCTCGGCACGCAACTCGACTGATAATCAAACAAGTAACAAAGTCAAATAATTTCTAAAAGAAATTAGGTCTTAATATTATTTTTAATGAAAAGAATTCATTTTTCGGAGTCAAAGGGCTTTTTTTTCGCTCGAATCGGACTAACGGTCTAATTACAATCAGTTAAGCACGAATAAATCAATTTATTATTCAATATAAATAATTATTACTAATTTTTAATCCCTAAAATAATTTTTAAATAATTATTTAAGAAAAATCAGAACTGAAAATGATTTTTTTACAATTTTTGGAATTAAAATGAATTTATTATGATTTATTGAAAATTATTTAATTAATTATCAAAATAATTATTCATTTTTAAATAATTAATAAATAATAAATAATTAATAACTAATTAAGAAAATAATTAAATCTGATTTTTAGAAAATATTTCAAAATTATTTATAATATAAATCAATTAATTAAATAATTAATTAATCAATTTATAAAATAAATAAAACTAATTTAATAATTAAAATAAAAATAAAAATAAAATAAATTGCAGAAACATTTGTCAGAAATCAAATCCTGACAAAAACAGATCAAACCCGGGTTGCAAACCAGGTTACAACAGGGTCACCAAGAACCATCCGGGGTGGGGATGAACTGGTCGGGATTTGCCGAGAATCCGGTGACCGGCCAGGATTCCGGCAAGCCTAATTCATGCCCAAAACAGCTTCATTTGTTACGGTTTTTAAGTCCAATTCATTCCAAATCACTTCACCCTTCTGATTCAGGCCACAACATACCAAAAACATCTCAGAATCTTCATCTCCGATCAAAACCGACTTCAACTCCGGCCATATATCGAAATCACGGAATCGTACATGAAACTTAACATTAAATAGTACAAATTAAAGCTAAGAACATATACAATCAAAGCCCTAATAGCTGAATAACCAAATATTCACAGAAGTTACAGAGTTATGATTTGAAAATCGAACATAAACCCTAATAATCCAACTTTGTTATCCATGTATCATTTGTTCAATTAAACACCATGAATCGATTGCAAATAACATCAAGAAGCTATATCAATCATCAAAACATCATAATAACCCTAGAATCAAAAAGTCATAATTCGAGCATAAACCCTAGAAATCGAAAATCAAAAATAACGAATTAAAACATGAAATTGATACTAGAAATGGAAAGAACAGATCAAGACCTTCAATTTCAGAACTTGAATCACTCGATTTGGTGCTGTAATCTGCTCGAAATCACCGATTGATTCTTCGACCCGACTTGGTTCTTCCCGACCAGGTTTGCAGAGAATCTTAATTAATTTCTGATTTTTAATGATTAATTATAATTAATTAAATAAAAAATAGGCTATTTATAGTAGTAAAATTAATACTCCTAAATAAAATTAAGGCCCTAATTCTACATTTTTGTGGGGTTTTTAACACCCAATGGGGCCCGGAAAAGTCATTTTCGCAAAACGAGAAAATTTATAAAATACCTAGATGTTCGGAATAATGTGATGGTAAAAGCCATTTGATGAAAATAAGGCCCATTATTTTATTTGAAATAACTGCTTTAAAATCATGATTCGGGTCGTAAAACGTTTGAAATGAAAGCTATAAATGAAAAATAAAATACCTAAAAAAATATCTTAAAAATATCGGGACGTCACATAATGCACGTAACAAATAGCAATTAGGGTTTGATAGTTAATTCCACATAAATGACACATTAACACACATAATTTATTATAAATACGCTATAATACAGACGTAAATTTCCCAGACGTTACAAGACAGATAAAGCTCTTGACTTTTCAGAGAAGATAGTTTTTGAAGATTCGGATAAAGAGAGTGAAAAGAAAGAACTTGAAACAATGCGTGATCGTCTAGCTCAAGCTGATCAAGCTCTTATGGACTTTTCTCGGCCTAAAATTGATGACATTCAGTCAAGCATCATTCATCCGGCTACTAGGCCAATACTTTTGAAATTAAGCTGGGCACTATTCAGATGGTGCATAATTTTGTTTCTTTCAGAGGGGCTGCGACTGAAGATCCCAACATGCATATCAGGAATTTTGTCAAGATCTGTAGTACTTTCAAATATAATGGTGTCATTGATGAGGCTATCAAGCTGAGGCTTTCCCATTCTCTCTGAGGGAAAAAGCTAAGGATTAGTTACATTCTTTACCAGCTAGGTCCATCACTACTTGGGAAGATATTGCATAAAAGTTTCTGGTGAAGTTCTATCCAATGGCCAAAACTGCAGCTATGAGGAGAGCTCTTACTTAGTTTGCGCAACAACCAGGAGAATCTATGTGCGAAGCTTGGGAGTGCTACAAAGAGATGTTGAGAAAGTGTCCACATCATGGGATGCCTGACTGGATGGTGATCACAGGTTTCTATAATGGTTTGGGGTCCCATCTCGACCCATGCTTGATGTAGCTTCTGGAGGCGCCTTGTGGGCCAAAAGCTATACCGAGGCCTATATCTCATTGAAACTATGGCTGCAAATGAGTATCAAAACCCAACTCAAAGGATGATGCCTGGGAAAGTAGCAGGTATTCTGGAAGTTGATGCAGCTACAGCTATTGTAGCACAGCTCACGGTGCTAACTATGAAGGTCGATTCTTTAACCAACTATGGCGTAAATTAATTATCTAGTGTCTGTGAGCTTTGTGCAGGCTCTCATGCTACGGATCAGTGTTCTCTTGTTAATGAATATGTTCAGTATGTGAACAATTTTCAGAAACCGCAGTAGCCTGTGCCCGCTACTTATTATCCTAATAACAGAAATTAGCCCAATTTTAGCTGGAGCAATAATCAGAATGCTGTTCAGCAGTCATATCAACAAGTTGCAAATAAACAGTTTAATCCACCTGGATTCCAGCAACCTCAGCAATTTGCTCAAAGGCAACCATATCCTCAACAAGGAGGTGCTGCTCCACCTTCTAGTGCTGATTTCGAGGAGTTAAAGTTGTTATGCAAAAGTCATGTTGTTTCTATCAAGACCTTGGAAAATCAAATTGGACAAATAGCCAATGCCTTTCTCAATCGTCAACCTGGCATACTTCCCAGCGATACTAAAATGCCAGGCAGGAAGGAAGCTAAATAGCAAGTCAAAGCTGTCACCTTAAGGTCTGGAAAAGTTGCTGATGTTCAAAAAGTAAAAGATGTAGAAGTTGAAGTTATAGATGAAGAAGGATTGCAAAAGGAGAAAGAGGGGGAACCAAGGAAGACTACTGTTGAACACACTCTGCCTGAGGGTAATACAGGGGAGAAACAACTTTATCCTCCACCACCTTTTCCTAAGCGATTGCAAAAACAAAAGCTGGACAAGCAATTTGGTAAGTTTCTGGAGGTGTTCAAGAAACTTCACATCAACATACCTTTCGTTGAGGCTTTTAAGCAAATGCCTAGTTATGCAAAATTCATGAAAGGTATTCTTTTGAGGAATGTGAAACTGGATGATCTTGATACCGTTGCTCTGACGAAAGAGTGCAGTGCCGTGCTGTAACAAAAGTTACCTCCAAAGCTTAAGGATCCAGGTAGCTTCACCATTCCTTGCACCATTGGAAAGTTGTCATTTGACAAGTGCCTTTGCGATTTGGGAACAAGCATCATTCTGATGCCGTTGTCTATCTTCAAAAAGCTGAATTTGCCTGATCCGAAACCCACCTACATTTCTCTATAATTGGCTAATCGTTCGATTACATACCCACGAGGCATCGTGGAGGACGTGCTAGTAAAGGTGGACAAGCTCATATTCCCTGTAGATTTTGTCATTCTGGATTTCGAGGAATGTAAGAAGATTCCTATAATCTTGGAAAGACCTTTCTTGGCTACAGGCCGTACCTTGATAGATGTGCAAAAAGGTGAACTCACTATGAGGGTGCAAGATCAAGATGTGACATTCAATATATTCAATGAGATGAAATTCCCTACGGAAGATGATGAGTGCTTGAAGGTGGATTTGGTCGATTCTGCAGTTACTTCAGAACTTGATCATGTGCTAAGGTCTGATGCCTTAGAAAAAGCCTTATTGGGGGATTTTGACAGTGAATATGATGAAGGCAATGAGCAGTTACAATATCTGAATGCTTCTCCTTGGAAACGGAAGTTAGACATGCCATTTGAATCTCTTGGTAATACTGATCTTAAGTATGCTGAGGGAAAACTCAAACCATCTATTGAGGAAGCACCTACTTTGGAGCTTAAACCACTGCCTGAACATTTGAGGTATGCATTTTTAGGTGATGCATCTACTTTGCCTGTTATTATTGCATCTGACCTTTCAGGTAGTGATGAGGATAAGCTCTTGAGGATTCTGAGAGAATTCAAATCGGCCATCAGATGGACTATAACAGATATAAAAGGGATCAGCCCTCCGTACTGCATGCATAAAATTCTACTAGAGAAAGGTAGCAAGCTGACTGTTGAGCAACAGAGAAGGATTAATCCTATCATGAAAGAAGTGGTAAAGAAAGAAACTCTAAAATGGGTGGATGCAGGAATCATATATCCTATTTCTGACAGTTCTTGGGCGAGCCCCGTGCAATGTGTACCTAAGAAATGAGGTATTACTGTGGTAGCAAATGAGAAGAACGAGCTCATCCCCACTCGAACAGTCACAGGATGGAGGGTATGCATGGACTACATGAAGTTGAATAAAGCCACAAGGAAGGATCACTTCCCTCTTCCATTCATTGATCAGATGCTTGATAGGTTGGCTGGTCATGAGTTTTATTGTCTTCTGGATGGCTATTTGGGCTACAATCAGATTTGCATTGTACCAGAAGATCAAGAGAAGACTACTTTCACTTGTCTATTTGGCACGTTTGCTTTTCGCAGAGTTTCTTTTAGCTTATGTGGTGCACCTGCCACTTTTCAGAGATGTATGATGGCCATATTCTTTGATATGATTGGAAATAATGTCGAAGGATTCATGGACGACTTCTCCGTCTTTGGACATTCGTATGATGAATGCTTGAATAATCTCCGTTTGATGATCAAAAGGTGTGTTGAAATCAATCTGGTGCTCAATTGGAAAAAATGTCACTTTATGGTGCAACAAGGCATCATTCTTGGGCATAAGGTCTCTAGTAAAGGTCTTGAGGTGGATAAAGCCAAGGTGGGCGTCATTGAAAATCTTCCGCCACCTATTTCTATGAAAGGAATCCGTAGCTTTCTTGGTCATGCGGGTTTTTATCGGCGTTTCATCATGGACTTCTCCAAGATATCTAAGCCATTGTGCAACTTGCTCAAAAAAGATGTGCCTTTCAAATTTGATGATGAATGCTTGGCAGCATTTGAAACTCTCAAGAAGAGTTTAATCAGTGCACCAGTTATAACGACACCTTATTGGAGAGAACCTTTTGAGACGATGTATGATGCAAGTGATTATGTAGTGAGAGCGGTTCTTGGGTAGCGAAAGACTAATATCTTTCATGTGGTCTACTATGTTAGTAAGACGCTAAATGGAGCCCAACTGAATTACATGCTACTGAGAAGGACCTCTTGACTATAGTTTTTGGTTTCAAAAAATTTTGATCTTATCTACTTGGGACAAAGGTGACAGTGTTCACTAATCACGCTGCCATCCGCTATTTGGTCTCAAAGAAGGATTCGAAGCCTAGACTTATTCGTTGGGTTCTCTTACTACAGGAATTTGAGTTAGAGATCAAGGATCGAAAAGGTACTGAAAATCAAGTAGCTGACCATCTCTCTAGATTGGAGAATCCCGATTCTACTTCACATGATAAAACATTGATCAACGAATCTTTTCCGGATGAGCAATTGTTCACAATTCAAGAGGAAGAGCCATGGTTCGCAGACATTGTGAACTATCTTGTTAGCAATATAATGCCTCCTAATATAAATGTCGCTCAAAAGAAGAAGTTTCTGCATGAGGTGAAGTGGTACATGTGGGATGAACCATATTTATTTAGACAAGGAGCTGACCAGATCATCAGGAGATGTATCCCATTCTGTGAGAGGGAGGGGATATTACGAGACTTTCATTCCACAGTTTATGATGGACATTATGGTGGTGAAAAGACAGCAGCTCGTATTCTTCAAGAAGGTTTTTTCTGGCTTACATTGTTTAAGGATGCACATCAGTTTGTTTTAAGGTGTGATCATTTCCAAAGAGTTGGAAATTTTTCCAGAAATGATGAGATGTCTTCAAATGTGCTACTTGAAGTTGAGGTCTTCGATGTTTGGGGAATCGATTTCATGGGACCATTTATCTCATCCTGCAATAATCAGTAATCTTGCTGGCAGTCGATTATGTCTCGAAATGGGTAGAAGTCAAGGCTCTACCGACTAAAATTGCAAAGGTAGTGTTGAGTTTTCTTCATAAGCAGATATTCACAAGGTTTGGAATGCCACGAGTTATCATAAGTGACGAAGGGTCGCATTTCTGCAATTGTAAGTTCACTTCTATGATGCAATGCTACAATGTGAATCATCGCATTGCTACTGCCTAACATCCGTAAACTAGTGGTCAAGCTGAAATATCTAATAGAGAGATCAAGCGCATTCTAGAGAAAGTCATTTGTCCATCAAGGAAAGATTGGTCTTTGAAGCTCGATGAAGCTGTTTGGGCTTATAGAACAGCATACAAGACTCCACTTGGGATGTCCCTATTTCAACTTGTCTATGGTGAGGGATGTCATTTACCTGCGGAGCTTGAGCATAAGGGTTATTGGGTATTGAAGAAGTTAAACCTTGATCTAGAGGCAGCTGGGAAGAAGCAAATGCTTCAGTTAAATGAAATTGATGAATTTCGACTTCAAGTGTACGAAAACAACAAAATGTACAAGGAAAAGGTAAAAAGGTGGCATGACAGGAAGCTATCACCAAAGTCATTCGTGTCGGGGCAACAAGTTCTACTATTCAACTCTCGTCTTTGACTTTTTTCTGGAAAGTTGAAATCAAGGTGGTATGGACCATTTATCGTCAAAACTGTGTTTCCACATGGAGCGGTGGAGATTTTTGAGAACGATCCAGGAAAAGAATTTAAAGTAAATGGTCAGAGATTGAAGCAATATTATAGGGATATGGCAAACCATGAAGTGGTTAGTGCCGTTTTATTGTCAACTTGATCACATAACTCCATGTCAAGCTAATGATGTAAAAGAAGCGATTCTTGGGAGGCAACCCAAGATATGAGACCATATGATACCTTAAAATATAGTACTTTATCCAAAAACCCAAAAAAAATAGAAAAAAAGTTGCAGATTTTTTTTTTCAGAAGCCTAGCATGCGCCCGCGTGCTAAGAGCGCGTGACCGCGTGCCAGCAGGCGCCCGCGTGCGTCCCTGACTGTTGAAAATTCATTTTTCAGCCTAAATAAAAACAAAACAAAACAAAAAAAATCACAAAAAAATATAACCCATTAACCCACGATTTTCCCCCATACCTCGCCACAATCCCCACTCCTAATCAAATTCTAACCCTAAGTTTGCCCTATAAATACATACAACCTCTACATACACTTCCCACACACTTTCACTCTACAAAATCTCTCCTACACACCAAACACAAACTCTCCAACTCTTATTCTCAATTTTCATGGCCCCAAAGAGATCACGAACTGTGGGTAGCAGCAGCACCAACCCGAATGCTACTGATTCTTCGAGGAATACTGTTACGAGGCCCCGATTGTTGGATAGGGCTACTGAAGAAGAGTACACCAAGCTTCTGACTAAGCCTATTATGAGGGAGAAGGGGTTCTTTCCATCAGGGAGGGATTGTGAGTTGCTACCGATGATTGCTGAGAAGGGATGAATTACATTCTACGAGTCACCTGAGGCGGTTCCGATGAGTATCGTTCGCAAGTTCTATGCGAACGCCAAGGCTGACAAGAATGGGTTTTCTGTTGTTCATGGTCTTACTATTGATTATCTGCCCGAGGCAATTCGCCGGGTGATTGGACAGCGACAAAGGAAACCACAAGAGGAGCATTGGAATGCAAAGGCCCCTTAGGACTTTGATTTGGACTTGATTATTGCTACTCTCTGTCAGTCGGGCACAGTGTGGAAGTTCAAAAGGGGACCCGATGATTATCATAGTTTTCCTGCTGTCGCGATGAACAGGTATGCTCGTGCTTGGAATACGTTTATATGTGCTAATATTCTTCCTTCTTTGCATGCATATGAGGTTATAGTGGAGAGGGCGAGGTTATTATGGGGAATTCTGAATGATGAATATTATGTGGACCTTGGTGAGTACATCTACCAAGGGATTTTGAAGTTTTTGAGGGGGAAATCGCAATACTCTATCCCGTATGCCTCTATTATCACGAAGCTTTGCAAGGCAGTTGGAGTCTAGTGACCTTATTATGAGCAGTTACAGATGTCGACCGCTCCTATTGATTCATCGACTTTGAATGCGATGCAGGAGTGGATGGGTGGAGAGCCCGAGTCACATTGTTTGGGGTATCACCTTCTAGGAGGAGTTCCAGCAGCTGGTGCTACCATGGCTAGGCCCAGTCAGGCGAGAGGCAGGCTCTTCGAGAGCTGAGGGAGGAGATGGTTCGGGATTGGCTGATGTCCAGTACAGGAGGCTTTCAAGGAGGATGAATGCGATGTATGAGTCGTAGAGTCGGTTTGCAGAGGAACTCACCCAGGCACTTGGGACTGCATTTAGAGGCCTTGGAGCTGACATCCAGTGGCTCATTTTTGGTGAGTATTCTACTTATCCACCTCCTGAAACTCCACCCTCTGAGGGTGATGATGATGATTCGTCTGAGTAGGTATACCCTGTGTTCCTTTCTAGTACCTTCACTGGGGACAGTGAAGATTTTAAGTTTAGGGGTGTTAGTTAAGGAACATATTTGTGTGTGTGTCATGTAGTTGCATTTTCATGTTAGTTTAGTTCATATAGTTGCATATTTTTGCCATATAGATTTTTTTTAAGGATTTATAGCTTTATTTATCATGTCATATAGCTCATGCATATACCATGATCCCTTTGTGTTGCTTTACCAATTAATATGTGATATTAATGCGAGTGTAGTGATAGCGTTAAAGTGATGTTGAATCTTGTTAGGTTGATATGCATGCTAGAAACACTTGTAATTTCACTAAGCCTTAGAGTATGCTTAAGGACTAGATTGTTGTCATGGTTTGATGGTTTTTAAGGTTAATCAATTGCTTATACTTAGAATGCATGCTAGGATCTTAATGATAAAAGACATGAAAAGATAAAAATTGGAGGAAAAAATTGGAATTCATCGCTAGTTGTGGCTAGGCGTCAAATGGCTAGAGTTGAGCAAGATGGAGCGAAACGCACTTGCTCAGAAATTGAAAAAAAAAAGAAAAAAAAAAGAAAAAAAAAAGAAAAAGAAAAAAAAATTGGTTTATGCACAATTGATCACGAGTGGGCTCTTTTGTATTCGAGTTATTAAGTTCTTAGGGGACTTTGTGCCTAGTGACATAAGGCTTTTATAGTTTGGGATTCACTAACCTAACACTCGCTAATTGGGTACCATTGCATAAATCTTTTATGGACCTCACTCATTGCACGATCAAATAAGCATTTGTTTTATGTGTTGAATAAAAGCATGAATCCGTATTAAACTCCAATAATCTTGAAGTGTTATAAGTCATTTTGTGTCTAGAATATATTCTTCGTATAAGCTTGTGATTGCCTTAAGGATAATTAAGTTATGGTGATTGATCTAGTTTCGAAGCATATCTGTTAAGCATTCGCACACACCACATTTCTAGTTGTATATTAGCTTGCATGATTTGATTGATCATTAGTCGCCTAATTGCATTTGTTGATATGTCATGTGTTGGTTGGTTTAGTCATCACGAGGGGATCGCTGCATTCATATAAGTTGCATTCATTCATATTTTATTCTAAGTTTAAGTCTGTGATGGTTGAGGACAAGCATCAATTCAAGTTTGGGGGTGTGATAAGTGGCATTTTATACCACTTAGAGCGTCTCATAACGGCTTGAATTGGTGTCTTGAACTCAAATATTGTATGTATTTGACGCGTTTTCTAGTGTTTTTGCATTTCAGGGTATAACTTGCTTAGATAGGTGGTTTTCATCAAATAAAGCTTAAGGAAGTGCTTGGAATCTGTCTAGGGGTGATGAGCGAAGAAATCAGCAAAAACAGAAGCAAAATAAAGTATTTTCTAGAAGGGTAGGAGGCAACCGCGCGCCAGGAGCAGGCAACCGCGCGCCAGGAGCGGCCGCGTGGAGACAGCAGGCGACCGCGTGTGTGCGGAATTTCATAATCTGGATTTTATTAATTCAAGTACAATTGGGCTTTTGTTGGCGCTGGTTCTCTTGTGCTATTATATAAACCTTACGGGAAGACATTTTCTTCATCAAGAAAAAGGGCAAGAAGATTGAGAAGACCGTTTTTGCATACAACAAAGAAGAAGAGGAAGCGTACATTTATCTTGTGATTCTTTTAATTCTTTGTAACAGTGGATGCTAGTTTTCTTTATGCTTTGAACCTTAACACTCTTGTGACATACTTCATTATTTATTAAGTATTTTTATTAGCCTTATATCGTTGTGTTATTTTTCATGCTTTCATATGAACCCATGGTTACGATGAGTTCTATTATGGGCTAATCGTGATCATGGGATCCTAGCAGATTTACTATGGAATTCTTTAGTTAATTTTTTAATACCTTGGTATGTGGTGATTGTATGATATCTAGTATAGGTTGTGCTTATTCGTTTTATATGCGTCACGAACATGTAAGATAGCCTGTTAATCTTTTGTGAAGCGACAGTGAATCTTGAGATTTAGAACTTGCCATGCTAGCATAAGTTCATGTATTGTATGCATGATTAGCGGGTAACTCTAACCGTTTTACTTTCTCTGTGTAATCATCATGAATAACTTGCGCTTAAATCATTATGTTGTCAAATTCTGTAGACATATAGGGTCTCAACATAATTGATGCCTATTCAACTTCTATCGTAATTGTGGATGCTTGGTAGAATGGTATTCGTACAACGAAAGTTGGCGTTTATCAGTTTCGTGTTGTTCAATTAATATCATCACCATTACATGCTAAGGTTAAGAACAATAACTATTGAATGAAGTAGTAATGAAGTTAGGATCTTATGTGTGTTTAATATTGTTAATTGAAGTGTTTAATTCTCGTAGTAATTATTAGTTTACCAACCTTAATTGTTATTGTCATAACATTGAAGAATAATCATAAATTGGTGAGTAAGTGTTAATTAAATATAATTAATCAGAGTCTCTGTGGGAATGAACTAGAAATCATTCTATATTACTTGCGAACACGTATACTTGAGTGATTTATTTAGCGCTTGCTTTGTGCCTAACGACTATTACATGTCTTCTTTCTTGTATTGCTTCCTTGGATGGCCTCCGTGTGGGATTACCCTTGATCTTCAAATCTTCATGTCTTCATGTACATTACAAGAATGAAATATGAAAACTAATCTAATGAACTTACAAGAAGAACTCGAGTTACATTCAAGATTTAATAATTACAAGATTAAATGACATGCAAGCCGTATTTGAAAAACCAAAATCATTAACCTAAGGTCATAGGCCATAACCATCCACTATACTCAATTAACACAAAAAAACATGTTAAACACAAAATCTGATCTTAACATATCATACCCATCATGATCTAATCATAAAAACCAAATAATGAAAAAATCAGAAAATTTGAAATTAAATCTAATAACATTAAATTGTAGATTACAGGACCTTAACGATGTCAAATGCCTTAAAGATCAGTCAATGATAGATTTAGCAATCAGTTACGTTTAGACGCTCGATTCCATATGAAATAGCGTATTCGTTCGCCAAAATCGGACACCAGACCCAGATTTCAGCAAATCCGCTACATCCGATTCAGAATCGTATCAAATACGATTCTTATAATAAGAAAAAACACAAAATATGTATATATCAGTATATATACAGATTAAATAATCATCATATGATCATACAACTATCATGAATATCATATATTCAAAATATATACATACATACGCATATATGAACATAACAACATGTAAAACATACAAAATCACATACATAACAGTCATGGAATATTGTATACATGTTATCATCATAAAACCAGTAAACACATAAACGAATTAAACACTTTTCGCAAGTAGCTCTGATGCCATTTTTGGGTTTCGAGCACATAAACGCAACGGAAACAGTAATTAAAAATATGAAAAATCAGAATTTTTGAAACCCACCGCATGATCCATGCGAAAAATAGATATTTAATCCATAGATCAGATTTTTTACCTTAAGAACCTTTACAAATTGGATGACTAATGGAGATCCAAAGCTTGTTCAATCACCACGCATCCCGCTTTCGCGATCTACGCTCTATCGCTATCCACACGAATGCTTGAACGCAAGGATTGAATGTGTACTAGCACAAACTCGTTTCTTCTTGCTCAAGGTGGCTAGGGTTTTTTTACTAAAAGTCTTTCACACAAAATCAGCCACACAAGAGATATTATATAGAGAGTATAAAAACGAATTATAACTCTTAACTAATTAGGAGTTATTATTAATTCGAAATTTCTATTTGTATTATAATTAAGTCTCACTTAAATATTTAACAAATAAATTTCATAATTAATATTAGTAAATTCGAATATGAATATTTATCTAATTAATTAAGTCATACTTAATTAATATTATAAATAATTTGAATTACTTTAAAATAATTCAAATCCAATTTAAATTAAATAATCCTTCAAACATTCTTAGTGTGTGACCCTATAGGTTATCATTACGTTGGCAACAAATTTTAAATCTAATTTAAAATCGTAAACAATGAGCGGCATCTAGTAATACATCATTGCTAACAAAGTAATAATAACTGAATCGATGATCGATTAAACCTTTTGTGAATAATGTACAATGTAATATAATCCCTTTAACCAAATATTATAGATTAAATTAGAGGCATGTAATATGACATCCTCATCATAGTTTAATCCAAGTTTCCTTGATCAATGAGTAGACTATCATATCAAATCAACATATGAGCGTGGCCACGCATTTCATAGTCTAGCTCACACAAGAGGCCAATAATATCACTCCTAAAATAGGAGGGTTAAATCACATCTAGATCATTCATATTTCTCATACGACTCATAATATGCCCAATGTCCACTTTTATCATTACCCGGTCAAGGATAACTTTTAATGGAATCAATGTATATTAATTCTCGTATAGAAACATAATGACTTCAGATCTAAGAACCATTACATCATTATCACTGTGAGAATTACTTATTGCATAACAGACATATAGAATCTCACATTACGTCTGTCTAGCACCATGTACATATACATCTTCCTGTGTTTTTTACTTTAGTATCACTATACCTATGATCAATGAGATGTGATCATCAATCAACAAACACACCAGTCTTAATGCATTATTATTGTCCCTTAATAATAATACTCGACTAGGGACCTTTAGGAATATTGATACTATTCTCATAATCTCATTTCTAAGTCACGTACTTAGAGATATAGAATTGCATATCATATTCCAAGGACATTTATTAATCTAACATTTATATCACAGTAAATTAAGAATTAATAAATTATAAAGAGAATAATCGATAGAACATAAACATTAATAATCCTAATGTCTTAAACTAAAACATCATAGTGTTGTCTCTAGGGCACAAACACTAACACTTTTTGGAGATCAGAATAGGGCTACTAGGCAAGTAGCCATGAAGGCTTTAATGAACACTCAGATGGATGAAGGAACACCTGTAAGGGATCATGTTCTCAAAATGATGTCGCATTAGAATGAGATAGAGATCCTTGGTGTTGAACTTGACAGGGAAACCCAAATTGACATTATCCTTATGAGCTTTTCCAAGAGTTTTGAGTAGTTTCGCTTGAATTACAACATGAACAAGAGGTTGTATAGTCTTGCGGAACTCCTGACAGAACTTCAGGAAGCTGAAGGATTATTTTGGCAAAGTGTTCAAGTGAATGTGGCTGAGAAAGGTTCTTCCTCTAAGCTGAAAGGTATAAAGAAGAATAAAAAAACTCAGACACAGAAAGCTATGAAGGCAGTGGGAGTTTAAGGTAGTGTGAAAAAGCCTAAGGGAAAGTGCTTCAGGTGCAAGCAGTCAGGTCACTGGAAACAGGATTGTCCTCTTCCTAGAAAGACAAACAATACTGGTATGTCTCTTTCTCTAGTTACAGAAATATATATAACGACTATTTCTACGAGCACTTGATGTGTAGATACAGGAGCCACTGATCATGTTTGTAATTCTATGCAGGGATTCTAGCTATCCAGAATGCTTAGAGATGGTGAGATATACGTGTTTATGAGAGATGCTACGAAAGTAGCAGTAGTTGAAATAGGAGTTATTCATTTCTTTTTTGGTTCTGATAGGATTTTGGTTTTGAACAATTGTCTTTATGTACCTTCTTTTAGAAGAAATCTAATTTCGGTTTCTAAGTTTACTATGGATGGTTATAATGTTTGTTTGGATTGTAATGTTTCTATTATGATGAATAAATGAATTATATGTTCTGATACATTGCAAGACAATTTGTACATAATTAATCCTAGTCAACCTACACTGTAACTACATTATAGGGAATTGAACAAAACATCTTCTACCTGTACTAAAAGATACGAACTTTCTAATTTGAACCAAACATATCTTTGGAACTTGAGATTAGGTCATATTAACTTAAGGAGGATTCAAAGACTGGTAGTAGAAGGGCCTTTAAACTCATTGGCAGCAGATCCATTTCCAGATTGTGAATCTTGCTTGGAAGGTAAAATGACTAATAGGCATTTCAAGGCAAAGGGGAATAGAGCCAAAGAAGTGTTAGAATTGGTTCACACTAATTTATGTGGACCCATGAATATCCAAGCAAGAGGTGGTTATGAGTATTTCGTCACATTCATTGACGATTATTCTAGATATGGATACGTTTATTTGTTGTGCCGTAAGTCTGAGTGCTTTGAGAAGTTCAAAGAGAACAAAGCTAAAACGGAGAAGCGACTTAATAAAAGTATAAAGTCTCTATGATCAGAACGTAGTGGCGAATACTTTCTTGGAGAATTTAGGGAATATTTATCAGAGAATGGGATAAAATCACAATTAACTACACCAGGCACACCCCAGCAGAATGGTGTAGCAGAGAGAAGGAACCAGACTCTTTTAGAGACTGTTAGATCGATGATAAGTTATTCAGATTTAGCCATGTCATTTTGGGGGACATGCCTTAGAAACAACAGCTTATATTCTGAATCTAGTCCCTTCTAAATTTTTCCTAAAACCCCCTTAGAATTGTGGACCGGGGACAAACTGTTGCCCAGTATGAATTCCCTGTTGATAGTTGTTTCCAGGAAGGTTGTTCAACCTTTCTTCCTCCTTGTCTTGAAGGACTTTGACAAGCTTTTTCGTTAACTTTCTCTTCTCTTCAGCATCTTCTCCAAGTTGATAAATGGATAATCTTAATTTAGAAATCGAACTTTTAGTTATTTCAAGATCATCAATCAACATAAAACTTAAGCTAACATCTTCATGATCAGGACTGAAAGATAACTGATGATTGTTGAGAATTTTTTTTAGAATTGCAGCTCCCTTTCCCATCTTCATAGGAACATAATAACCATTTTATTTGTCTTCTTTGTTCATGACTCTTCTTCTAATACTCTCAAGTATCATAGAAGACCAGTTTCTGGTGACATTGTCCTCAACTTTAAGAAGATAGTGAATGTATTTCAACTCTATCACAGTCTTCATCAAGATTTGCTGCAGAGTACAACTTTTTACTTTACCATCTCTAAAGAAGTACAGAATCTCCTCTCTAACAACATCAAGATTTATCTTCCTATATACAATCTTTACAGCTTCAACCTTCTCAAGATGTAAAGCAGTAACTCCTTCACCAAGATTGTCAGTCAAAATATCTATGTCCAGTAAATCAGTCCTCAGAGTCTCCATTCTAGTATGACGAATACCTCCTCTAGTTCGAGTTTTGATAAGCTTTAGCTTTTCATTATGTTCCACCCAAGAAGGTTTCTTGATGGACTTATCAACATTATCCTGTTCTGAAATAGGATCCCTTAGTCCTGCTGACACAAATTCAATATGCTTGAATCCTTTAGGGTAATTGAAAGAAAAAAACATCTTTCCATCTTTTATCCTTCTTGCTGAGAAGAGCATAGCCTGTAGATAAATCATAAATCTTTTCTTTTGTTTTCTTCCATAGCTCTCTCCTTGAATTTAGAATTCTTTGCACATAATCACTGCAAGCTTGATCAACTTTCCTTCTCTCAATTATTTCTTGTTCATCAACCTCTGAATTATGAGAAGTGACTACTGTAGTAAGAATTGATTCATCCAATGCTTTGATCACCTTTTCATCAGTGTCAAAATCAGTTATCAGGTTCACATCATCAGGATCTTCTTTTTCCTCAAGATTTGTGTCTGCTTCAAGAGACACATTTCCATTAGTTATATCAACTTGAGTAATGTCAGCGGTTGACTTCTTCTTCCTTTGGACAATCATCTCTTTAGTATTCTCAGCTTCTTCTGTTAAATCACGTCCTTGTACAGGAACATAACCTTCTCTGGATAGAACATTCAGAATTGCAGAATCAATTGAGAGCATTTGAATTGGTTTAGGAATCCTTCCTCTTCCTCTTCTTCCTTTAGCTCTTGTAGATATTCTACCTCTTTTTCCTCTTCCTTTAGAGGTGTTGGCTTCAGTTTCAATTTTATCCATTAACTCCTTCTGTTGCATAACTGCTTCTTCAGTTGTTTAATCAGGGAATTCTTCAATTATCAATCCAAGATCACTCCTAGCATTCTTTTGCTCAAACCATTTATCTTTGTAGTACAGAAAAAACTCTTCACATGTTTCCTTGTGTCTGTAAGGAAAGAATAACCCTTTAGCATCTGTTAAGTTAGAGATTGTAACATCACTAGTTTCAGGAGCATCAACATTAGTCTTGTGCTTGTCTTCATTCGCACCAGTAGACTTTTCTTGTCCTGAAGAACCAAATCTTTTAGAGTGTTGAGGTTGTTGAGCAGTAGGAGCAATTGAAACATTTGCAACTGGATTTTTATCACCATCAGTATCTTTATCTTTCAACTAAATTAGGTGAGATGTACATTTTTAGCAACTATCTTCTCCCCCTTTTTGGCATCAGTATTTGAAAGAAGAGAAAACATAGCATCCAGTGTAGCATCCATAGAAGATACTTTATCTTCCAAAGAGGAAATGTGAGAATCCATGCTTTGCTGAGATTGAACTGCACCTTTAACAATAGTTCTCACATTAGTGAGTTCGGCAGACGTAGGTGTATTAATCATGAATGCATCAATCTTTTCCTTGACAGTAGCATGAGATTTCTTCATTTCAGGAAGTTCAGAATGAAGTCCTTTAACAGAAATGGTAGGCCTTAAGATGCAATTTTAGTTCAGGATTTTTAATTTCATCATAGGCCCTATAAACATGTTGCATACCAACAGCAGGGGAAATAGAAGTATGTGCATCTCTCCATGCAAAATCCCATTCAGTCTTTCAATAATGCTCAACATCAGCATTATAATAAGACAGAATTGCATTGAAATGTGAAGAACCAATATTGGACTTCTTAGATGTATCAATAGCAGTCTTAAGCTGAGCTGTGTCAGAATCAACATGATCACTATCATCATCAGAATCAGAACTAGACAGACCCTCAAAAGAATATGCAGAGCTAGGCGGAATTGCTTTGCCTTTATGAGGATCTTTAGCAATAGGTGTCTGTTCTTGATGAGATCCTGAAATATAAAACAAAGTAATACCTAAATCTCTCTTTTCTTTTCAAGTGATCTCATCACTTCTCACACAATATATTACTTTTAAGAGTAATATGTTTCTCACATAAGAAAGTTTATAAGTAAAGAAGCACTTATAAAATTCTTTTCTCAAAGCTACCTCTCCTTTTTCCAGTATAGGAGACTTCCACTCAAAATGTAATTTTCTCACATAGTATTTCCACACAATCTCACAGAAAGGCACATGCACACATTTTGCAAAGAAATAAGAGATGGTTGAAAGGAGTAGTATGCTTGTCATATAAATAGAGGTAACCTCAACCAAGAGACTATTTATAATCATAAAAACATTAAGAACAACAGAGGAAAATAAGCAATACCTGAAGGTGAGACCTCAAGTAAAAGTGATGATAGTGGAGGAATAAACAACACATCAGGATGCTTTAACAAGCTAGTTAGCAGCAAGGAATCATCAATAGACGCTACTTGAATGGACAGTTGATCAACATCAGGATTCGTTGTAGCATTAGGATTTGATTTGTCAGGAGAATGAATTAGGCCAACATTAGTACTTTGAACAGATGGTTCTTGTGGGACCTGAGGAATATGAGCTGCTTCAACAAGTACTGGTGAAGGTTCTTGTGTACTCTCCTCAAACATAAGATCATTAATAATTGCATCCACCTTTGATAATACATCCTGATGAGCCTTATTTTCTTGTAGCAGTTGTTCAGAATCAGTAAGAAGATCACTTTGAGCAAAATCAACAATGATTTGTGCAGCTTCTTCTTCTGCATCTTCCCTTTGAGAAGATGGTTCTTGTGTGACTAGATGTATCTCAGTTGCTAAATCCCATTGAGACTTAGGTTCTTGTGGACTGACATCCATAGCAGAGGACTGAGCCTTTTTCTTCTTTCTGATGTACCTAACCACATCTTCAGCTTTTCTTTTCAACTTGCTCTTGTCAGCTGTCTTGGGCACAACAGTTTCTTTGATCACTGAAAACATTTTTAATCAGAGCACTAGCATCAGTAGTTGGCTCCTTAATTCCAGTTATGTCAACAGAGTCATTAGGAATTGCAACTGTTGATTTCTTTATCTTCATCCTTGGCCCAATGGGCATCTGATCATCAGAGTTAGAACCATCTTGCATGATCAGCCTTCTTTTTCGAACTGGAAAATATTCTTCTTTCTTCTCACTCTCATTCAGTGAGGCATGTTGAGCTCTCTGTTCAGATTGAACAGATTTCTTAACCAGCCTTTTCTTTGGTACAACCGATGCCTTTTGGGAGACACCAGAGGAAGCTAATTTAGGAGCTAGACTGGAGTTCTATTTAGGAGAAGGAATTCTTGGGTTAGAAACAAGATGGGTAGTGTCTTGTTCCACAACATCAGAAAATGTTACAGAGGTGCCAACATTATGATTTGCAGGTATTTGTGAAGGAGTATGTCTATTTCTCAACAGAAATTGCCTGACCTCCTGAGGCAGGAAAGGAGGTCCTGAAAACTTATTATTTTCATCTATTTTAATATGATCAGTGATAGCCTTCTCAGAAATTTGAAATATCGGAAGCAATTCATCATTAGCAAATTCAGCATTAGGGCATAGAAAATTAAAAATCAGTTAAAGAAATTTAGTATACCCTATTACTCTTGATGTATCTATTCTCCTAGAAATTTTGAATTGAAGAATGGTGTTACCAAAGTCAAAATTACTAGAGTAGAGAAGAGAGTACCCAATTTTCAGAAAAGTGGACGGAAGAGCATCAAAATTTGTTGTCTTATTCAAGAAACATCTGTTGATGCAGTCAAAGAAAAAATTTCATCCTCTCTTTAATTTTTTCTTTATCAATTTTCCAATTGTTGTGATGTCACCTTTATAGCTCAGATTTCTGAGCATATCAAACAGCTGCTCAGTTGCATAATTATCAGGAGCACCATCACAAGTAGGCAGTCTCAATGCTTGAACCAGAACATCAACATTAACCTCATACCTGCGTCCCTTATATTCAAAAGAGAAAGCAATATTTGCTTCATTAACTAGAGTTGTGTTCCATGCCTGCATTATAGCGCAGTATGATACCTTAGTAGGATTTGTGAGAGCATACCCAATTGGATATTGGAGTAAGAAATCCTGTATATCATGAAAAGATGGAGGAAATTGCTGATGTAAAAGCGGAGCCAAGTAGTTATTGGTTCCAAAAGTGTTGCCATAAATAATAGTGGTTTGGCTGAAGAAAGGTGAAACCTCAGAAGATGACATGATGTTTGTAGGCGTTGAGGAAAGATATTCATTAGATGTGAATAGTGAGGCTGTGTGTATGATGATTTGTGTCACATAAGTTCTTATGCAAATATAAGTATGCAAAGCTTAGTTGTATGTAACACACACGGAGAAGGAAGCTTAGTGAATTAGACTTCTGATAGAGGGTAATTACTGAAGAATAGGAGTGGAAAGTGGAGTAATATGCAGAATTAACACCACAATATGCACAGCTCTTTCAATAAAGTACTGTGTGAATTTGTTCAACAATTTATCCACTAAACGGTAATTAAATAAGAAATTCAATTTGTAGCACTAAACAATTTAGAAATCAATTTTCAATAATATCCTAAATGAAAACATGCTGACCTGTCGTTAGTATTTGGAACCTCTTATCTGTCAGGATTTGACAACGTCAGGATTTGGCGATTCAAATTCATCAGTATTTGTCAAAATAACTCAAGCTTATCAGAAAACCGCAATTTTAATCTCAAGAATCATCAAAAGATACATGTTAAGAGAATGATTTGGAGATTAACAGGCTACAATTAAGAACAAACACATGCATACACAACTAAGGAATGGAGAGTAGAACTTGTAAGCCAAAACAAACAAAATTTCATTAATAGTTCAAGAGAGTACATTTCATGAAATTTTGATTTACATGTATGAGTGATTAAAAGAAAATCCTAGTCTAATAGAAAAAGATGATGATGTTTATTAGTTCCTCCTGCTCTCCACAAAAAGTACAGCAAAACGGATGATCCGTTCTTGCTGACGAAGAACTTCTCGTCTTTCTTCCTCCAGGCAGTCGAGATGGAGGCGATAATCTATCTCGAAGAATAGGAGATCTGTTAAGACCTCCTGTGGAACCCAGTTCCACACTTCATTGGGAATGGCAGTGATGTGCCATTCCTGCTACCAATCTTCACAGCTAAACTCCACATTGAAGTTTTCATAGTTCATGAACATATTGCATTGAACCATTTTTGTGACAGAGAAAAAGATTAAGAGAGATTTGAGTGTTGGTAATATATGATTAGACTGGATGAGAATGGTGGTTTAAATAACCAAGAGAGAGAGAGGGAATATCAAGGGACTAGGGGTTTGATTAATTATTAAGTGCAGAGTTAATTTAATGACTTAACCAAAAAATATCTTATTGAAGCACGTCTCCCTAGACTGATTTGCAATGATGACAATGATATATATTCATACATGCACATTTAGCAAATAAATTCACTTAATTTATCATGCATATAATAAAATACATCAAAAATTCCCAACGTAATATTTTCAACAGCATTTTGGACATATCATGATTTGATCAATATACATCAGGATTTGATCAAATATTAAAAGAAAATTATTTGTCCCAACTAACCATACCAAGTTCATTGACAAGATTTGTAAATATTGCTTCAGGTAATGGCATCATGAAAATATTAGTCAGTTGCTGATCAGTGGGAACAAAATGAAGCTCATTTTTCCCTTCCATAACATGCTCTCTTATAAAGTGATATCTAATGCTAATATGTTTAGTAAGAGAGTGTTGCACTGGGTTTCATGTCATAGCAATAGCACTTTGATTATCACAGTAAATAGGAATGTTAGAAAATGATAATCCATAGTCCATGAGCTGATTCCTCATTCATAACAACTGAGCACAGCAGCTCCCACCTGCAATAAATTCAGCTCCAGCAGTTGAAGTAGAAATAGATTTCTGCTTCTTACTGAACCATAAAACTAATCTTCCTCCCAAAAACTGATAGCTCCCAGATGTACTCTTCATGTCTATCTTGCACCTAGCAAAGTCAGCATCTGAATAACCACATAATCCAAAATCAGCTTCCCTTGTATACCAGAGACCAAGTGATACAGTACCCTTGAGGCATCTTAAAATTCTCTTCACTGCAATAAGATGTGGCTCCCTAGGATTTTCCTGAAATCTTGCACACAAACAGGCGGCAAACATAATGTCTGGCCCACTAGCCGTTAGGTACAAAAGAGAACCAATCATACCTCTGTAGTTTGTGACATCAACTAATGTACCTTCATGAGGATCAAGCTTTATAGCAGTTGCCATTGGAGTAGTTGCAGTTGCACTTTCTTGAATATTAAATCTCTTCAGTAGATTTTTTGTGTACTTTGACTGATTAATGTAGATTCCATTATTAGTCTGCTTAATTTGCAACCCCAAGAAATAGCTTAACTCTCCCATCATACACATTTGATATCTTGATTGCATCAACTTTGAGAACTTATCATACAGTTTTTGATTAGTTGATCCAAAAATGATATCATCCACAAAATTTGAACTAAAAGCAGATCTTTGCCTTGAGTCAGATAAAATAAGGTTTTATCGATTGTACCTCTTTTGAATCCAAATGTGAAGCATAAACTTAGCAAGGGTCTCATACCATGCTCTAGGTGCTTGCTTTAGTCCATAGAGTTCTTTGTCAAGTCTATAAACATAATCATGATGTTTAGAATCCACAAAACCTGGTGGCTGTTCAACATAGACTTCTTCTTTAAGTTCTCCATTGAGAAATGCACTCTTGACATCCATTTGAAAGACTTTGAATTTCTTATGTGCTGCATATGCCAAGAAAATTCCGATTGCTTCCAGCCTTACAACAAGAGAAAATGTTTCATCATAGTCAATTCCTTCCTGCTGAGAATATCCTTTAGCCACCAATCTTGCCTTGTTTCCGATAATGGTTCCATCAGAATCAGTCTTGTTTCTGAAGACCCATTTTGTGCCTACAATTGACCTATTTTTAGGTCTAGGCACCAGCTTCCAAACTATATTTATTTTGAACTCATTCAACTCTTCTTGCATAGCTATGACCTAATCTGCATCCTTGAGTGCATCTTTCACTTTATTTAGTTCTTCTTTTGAAAGTAGATTGTGATACAAATATTCATTTTAAGTTGCACTCCTTGTCTTTACACCTTCATCAGGATTTCCAATGATCAGATCAGGAGTTTTATCTTTAGTCCATTTTCTGGCACTAGGAAATATCCTTCTGGAGCTAGATGCTCCCCCTGAATTGTATGCCTCATCAAATGCATTTTAGGCTCCCCCTGAATCAATGTTGTTATCTCCTGATAAAGTTTTGGGACTCGACTCATTTCCATCTGATATTGAATCAACATTGGATTCTAAATGACCAGATTGAGAAGAACCTTGAGTTGATACTTCAGTGTTAGTACTATCGGTTGAACCTTGTTGTTGCTCCCCCTCAACATGTGCAGGTTCATTAGTATAATGATCATCTTCAGAATCTGAAGGAATATCAGGATTTGGATCATCAGTAATTGACAATTTATTTGAGTTTGATGCAGATTCCAACAGTGCATTTTCATTCGCAAAGATTAGACTTTCATGAGAGTCTTCTTCAAAACCAGGAATCTTCTTATCATCAAAAGATACATTGGTAGAGATAACTACAGTATTTGTTCTCAGATTGAACACCCTGTATGCTCTTGATGGTAAATAACCAACAAATATTCCTTCATCAGCTTTTGATTGAAATTTTCCTAGCTGATCAGTATGAGTTCTCAGAACAAAGCACTTGCATCCAAATACATGAAGATATTTGAGACTAGGCTTCTATTCTTTCAGCATTTGATAAAGAGTGACACCATGTCTGTTTGTCAGTGTGATATTCTAAGTATAGCAGTCTGTGTTTATTGCTTCAGCCTAGAAGTAAGTGGGTAGTTTGGCTTCTTCAAGCAGAGTCCTGCCAGCTTCAATCAGGGTTCTGTTCTTTCTCTCAACAACACCATTTTGTTAGGGTGTGCCAGGAGCTGAGAATTATTGTTGTCAGGCTTCCTTCATTTTTGAGTTCTTGAACTCAGTGCCATTATCACTTCTCAGTATTTTCACTTTAAAGGTGGATCCATTCTCAATTGGCCTTATATGATCCGGAAGAATTTCTGGAGTTTCATCCTTTCTTTGTAGAAAATAAACCCAAGTGTATCTAGTGAAATCATTAACAATTACAAGTGTGTACCTTTTCTCGTTGATAGACATTATGTTTACTAGTCTAAAGAGATCCAAGTGTAACATGTGATATGGCTCAGTGATAGAGAATTCTGTTTTACTCTTGAAAGATACTCTTCTTTTCTTGGACTTTTAACAAGCATCACAAAGACCATCAGATTAGTATAGCATATTTGGTAATCCTCTTACTAGCTCCTTCTTGGCAAGTTCATTGATTGAATTGAAGTTGAGATGTGAGAGCTTTTTGTGCCAATTCCAGCTCTCATATACTGATGCCTTTGAGATAAGGCAAGTAGCTTCTTGTTGAAGACTTTCATGCAGTCTTGCTTCATACATATTGCCATGTCTGTATCCCATCAAGACAATCTTCTTTGACTTGTTATGAACAACTTCACAGTGAGAGTCATTTAACACCACATGATAACCTCTGTTAGTGATTTGACTGAAGCTTAGAAGATTATGCTTCAGTCCTTCCACCAGAGCTACATTCTCTATTGCTACCTTTCCAATTATCAAGTTGCCATATCTTATAGTGTGTCCTATAATTCCATCTCCATAAGATACGTCTGGGCCATCCTTCTTCTCAAATTTTGACAATATGGATTTCTTTCCAGTCATGTGTCCTAAACATCCACTATCCAAGACGAGTATTTTTCTTGTTACCCTGCAATCAGAAGAGTAATTAATTAGAAAGACTTTTAAGGACCCATACTTGTTGGGTTTTTGGACAACTTAAGCCTTTGTGATTCAGGATACTTCTAACAGTTTTTACCTTGTCAGGATTTGTCTTATTAGAAGTAGATTTAGTAGAACTAGAAAAATTGAGCACATAAGCAGTTTTATTGAATTTAAGCAAAGGTTCATAATAGTTGTGATACAGCTTATGATAAGAACTACAAGTATAAATTGAATTCCAACTACTACCACAATGAAAACAAGGATTTTATGGTTTATAAAATATTGATCTACCCCTAACATCAGACTCGGGAATAGCAGTTTTCATTTTTTTACTCCACCTGCAACTAATAGCAAGATGATTAGTAGTACCACAGTTAAAGCAAGTTTTCCTAGGAGCATTGGGAACAAACTTATAATTAAAATCCTTAGAGATACCTTGCTTACCATTCCTGTTTCTTTTGGGACTTTTTTCATGAGGTTTGTCAGTAACCCCAGATAATTTCTTTTTCAATTGTCTTTTAGACAAAAGTCCTATGTTCTTTTCTTTCTTAATAGTCTTAATGATTTCCTTATTTTCCTTTCTTTGAGATTTGTAAGTCATATGTCATAGCCTATTTGTATATTCGAGGATTCAACTCAACTCAAATAAGAATGTGATAAGTAAATAGTGGATCTACCGTCAAAAGAGATCTCACAGAGTAATATCTGTCAAAGGATTCAGAAACAAGATTCATCTACAGACTTGAGGAATTAATTCACTGGAAGAAGTTCAAGAAATTGATCATGCCTCGGTGATATAAATCAAGAGTGTGGATTTAATCAAGTGACAGAGATCTCGTCAGAGTATCATTAATTACAAGGATTTAATCTGAAGAAAATCAAAGTGTCAAAGTCAATACATGAAGAAACGTCACGGAAGTTAGTCACTCATGAACCAGACAGTACATCGAGTGTCAACATTGAAGTGGTGGAATTGATTCATATATTTCAGTGATTTTCAGAAGATCTTCAGAAGAATGGTTGCTGCTCAAGATTAGTATTAATTCTCTATTAATTAATTAAGTCATATAATTTAATTAAGAAAATAAATTATATCTATAAAGATTAATTTATTGATTAATTGAATTAATTGATTAATTAATTCTGAATTAATATTAAGGTTTTTCAGAATTTTAATTGGATTAAAATCTGCATTAAATCAGCAAGACAATTGAAAATGAACTAGCATGACAATCAGGATTGTCAAACCGATTGTCATGCTAGGCCATTTTCAATAGTCTCACCGAATGTCCTAGCAGCTAAGAGGATTGTCTTGCTAGTTCATTCTGATTGTCTTGCCAGTTCAAAGAGATAGTCCTACCGAAAGTCTTGCTGGGCAAAAGAGATTGTCATGCCAGTTCATTCTATTCGGCTATTGATTAAAAAGAAGCAGAAGCAGTTTATTCATTACATTCGAATAGAACACAAGTCAACAAAAGAGAACACAGCAGAAAAGAAAAGAAAATATATCATCCTTCATCTGCAGAAATTCAAGATCAAAATTCTAGTTTCTAAAGTTAAATCCAAACCACTAGAATTATTTATCTTGTTCTTGTGTAACAATCTAGCGGATCAAAATCCCTAGAACTTAATCTCAAATTGCGTTTAGCATTTAAATCTTTTTATTACAAAAATAGAAAAAGTTCATGTCGAATTTATTCTAGATTTGTGATAATTAATTTGAGATTAATTCCTTGTAATCGATACAGTTGTTGTAACACCTTTCAAGTTTAATAATATTTTTATTTAACTTGAATTTTGTTTCATATTTTTTATTCCGCATTTAATTCGATTATTCGGTACTGTTTGTATTCAACCCCCCCTTCTACAAACACATTGGGACCTAACAATTGGTATCAGAGCCTTCTGATTAACGAACAAATCAAGATCCTAGACTTTTGTGATTTTTCAACTCCTTGAATTTTTATTTATTTAAAAACTTCATAATGTCTTCACAAAAAGTTGGAACCGTTAAAATTCCACTATTTGATAAAGAAAATTATATCATGTGGAAGAAGAAGATGCTATTATTTTTACAAGTTGCAAATCCCAAATATCTGAACTTGTTAAAGATAGGTCTAAAAACTCCGATGGTTATTGAACCAGAGGTGATAGTAGATGATGTTGTGATTACCAAAGCTAGAACCTATCCAAAAGAGCCTGAAGATTTTACTCCTGCTGAGAAGGAAGAAGCCTCCTTGGATGCCAGCCTTCAATTAATATTAATTGATTCCCTTGATCCCTTGATCAACAGACATGTGATGAACTGTAAAAATTCCAAACACATGTGGGAAACTATTGAGGTGATTAATGAAGGCACAGAGGAAGTTAGGGAGAACAAGTTGGAGATCCTAACCTCTGAGTATGAACATTTTAAATCAAATCCAGGAGAAGGAATTACTGAAGTGTTTGAGAGGTACAATGCGTTGATCAACAACCTGAACATAAATGGAAAATTTTATTCAATCAGGGAGGTCAACAAAAAGTTCCTTTTAACACTGCCAACTCATCTTGAACATAGAATCACTACCATTAGAGAAGCTAGAGATCTGAGTGAGATTTCTTTGGACAGGCTCTATAGCGTGTTAAAAACCTATGAGTTGGAGCAGATTCAACAGAAGGAAGTCTACGGGAAGGATAGAATGGTCAGCACATCTACTGCACTTGTAGCTGAAGGTCAACAACAACAGCAATCTCAACAATTGGAGAGAATGGTACAGTGTTCCAAGGCTGAGGAAAATATGTTAGTAGCAGAATATGATCCTCCTACTACAAATCAATCAAGTGATGATTTTTATTCCTTGGAAGAGCTGGAGCAATTGGAAGACGAGTCAATGGCCCAAATTGTCAAGAGATTCTCCCATGTCAGATTCAAGAGGAATCCCAAGCTTAAGTACAAGTCCAACTATAACAAATTCCAGAAAGGTGGATCTTCATCCTCTAACACCAGCAGTGGTGGATACAAAACAGGGATGGTTGATCGGAGCACCATTAGATGCTGTAACTGCAATGAGTTGGGACACTTTGCCACAGAATGTAGGAAGCCAAAGCAAGTAAGAAAGAACTCTGAAAGGGCTTATCTGGCAAAGGGAAGAAGCTGGGATGATACTGATAGTGAAGATGAAGATGAAGGAAATCTTGCTCTTATGGCTATTGATGGAAAAGTTTCATCGTCAAGAATAGAGGTAAAACTTTCTGATGCTGAAATGGTTTATCATCTAAGAGGTAACTTAGATTGTGCACGTCGTGATAATGAACTGTTAAGTTTACAGATCACAGACCTTGAGAAAGAGGTCAATGAATTAAAACTTGTGCACATTAATCAAGACAAATTAAAAGAACAAGTATCTTTTCTAGAGAATAGAGTTGACTGTTATAGAAAACTCGAAACTATTCTCAAAGACAAGATCACCGGTCTTGAGACTAAGGTTAGAGCCTACTTCAATTCTTGTTCGAAGGCTAAAGAGTTCTACAGTAAGAAAGCTGTTAATCAAACATCTGGAATAGGTTATGATTACAATGCTGCTATTGGAGAATTAGGCATAAACTCCCCTCCTCATGTCTGTGCTAAAGGGAGGGAAGTACCACATGTGCTTAAGGGTGTTGATGAACCCCTCTATAAACCATCAATTGCTGAACCATTTGATGCGACCTCTTCTGTTATTCAAGAAGAAATACGTGCTGAAGATCTTGCTAATGAGAAGGTTGTTTCCAAGTCAAGTGTGTCAAAAGTTCCAGTCAAAGTTGTGAAAGCAACTGAGACTAACTCAGATACACATGAGTTGGATAACAAAAATGCCATGTCTACCATGCATAAATTGCCTGCTGTTAATCACTCTCATAAAGCATGTGGTGTTTCTAATTGTATGTCTTGTGCTTTTAATATGATGTATGCTTATTTTAATGGTAAGCATGTTTCTAATGATAAGACTACTCCTCGTCAGCATGTGAATAACAAGAAGCATGATAGGTCTAAGACTGTCAGTCCTTCTAAGGCTAGAAAGGAGACATTTGTGCCTAAGCTTAAACAGAAATTTGTTAAGGCTGTTTACAAGGTCAAATGTCCAGTCATTGAGAAAGTTGAGACAATTAAAATTAAAAATGTTGTTTTGCCTGACAAAGGACAATTCTACAAGTATGTCAGGCCCAACCAAGTTTGGGTTCCGAAGAAGGTCTAATCCATTTGTATTGCAGGGCATTAAACAGGTATAACCGGTAGTATGGATTCTTGACAGTGGATCATCAAGACATATGACCGGAGATAGAGCCCTGCTATCAAATGTGGTTGAGAAAGCTGGCCCCCTGGTTACCTTTGGAGATAACATCAAAGGTGTATCCGAGGGATATGGCTGTTTGCAAGCTGGTAATGTTATCTTGAACTTGTAAATAGTTTCTATATTTTTGCAATATTTATATAAATTTTTATTTGTATTTTATGTAATTGTAAATATTGTATGATATATGAAATTGAATGCTGATATCTTGTTGATAGATATTTGGTATTTAATTCATTGATATTTGTTTTTATTATTATTATTTGTATTATATTATTTTTTTTTTATTAAATGTTATGCAACATAACAATTAGTATCTAAAGTACTTGACAAGTATCGGTCAATGATATTTTGTTAACATTATGTTGCAGATATTTGTAAGCTTTTGACATGAATGAGAATTACTTAGACTTTACCCTTAGTGATCAATATTTTATCAAAAACTCATTCATATTGAAAAACAAAATCAAACTTCTTTCTACATTAGTGATTTCTTATTTCATGTAAAATCTTTTGAAATCACTATTGTAAATCATTTTATCTCTCTATAGTGCCATATGTTCTGTGTTACAGGTTCAGTCTCCAATGACTTTCTTTCATTGACAGTCATGAGGTTGAAAACCCACAACGTCTATCCCAGACTGTAAAGACAAACACAAAAATAGAACCAACCAACACTCTCTTACCACTAAATATAGTATGAATGAGCGTGAGGAAGATAGTGCCTTAGTGCACCATATAAGGAAGGTTCTGAAGTCAACCCAGTAGCTCTGTCTCCTATAAAGATGAGTAGTATTTAAAACCGAGACAACTGCTAGCCCCCATACATCTTCTCAAAAAGATGTAATGGCTAAAAAGGCACAAAAACAGTTACTAGATTCATTCTCTCAACAGGGTGCGTCTATTGAAATTTGCCTGTCGGCCAAGGTATCCTATGTAGTGTCACCACCTCAAATATAAACAATTCTTAATGCACAAGGAAAGGTTACACACACAAAGGATGAGTTGACGGAAACAAGAGTTTCGACCATTTTAAGGTCAGATTCGATTGTTCAAGGTTCGTTAATGGACCAATTGCCTTTATAGGTGTTAGGAGAGGATACTGATCCAAAAGCCATATGTCAGTGGTCAGTGTCTACCTCCCCAAGCTTAAATCCCCTGGATGCATCTGCGGATAGTGGATCTGACATAGGCGCAGATCGGCAACTTGTTGACAATGATTCAGATATTACCAGATGAGTCACAAGGAAATGTCTTCACAGACATTAGAAGGGAACTTTGATCTTTATGCTAAATTTGTTGGATCATTGTTTACCTTCCCAGAATTCAAATCTGGAACCCTAAAAGGGAAACTAACAACTTGTAGATTATGACTCAGATTCATCTGACGAGTTTAACAAGGATGGGGATTTGCGAACTCCCATTGCACCACCTGTGACCTCCTTAAGGATGGCTAAGGTGATTTTCCTTGTAGGTACAGTTGGATTATGGAGCTATGAGAGAAGAGTGATACACTTGTGAGAATGAGTGTGAACACGAGTGGAGAGAAGAGTGAAACACATGTGAGGTACACTAAACAGAATCACACACTCACAGTGAGGAAGAAAGAGAAACTTCTTGTTATTTCTTTTCCAACCAAGTAAAATATGAGAACTCCTTCAGACGATGGCATACATTCATTCTTTAAGGGGGAGATAAAAGCTTAAGTAATAGTTTGGAGGATTCCTCAACTAAGGGGGAGAAATAGCAGGGAGGAAGAAAAAGATCATATGTACACTACACCACACCATTATTTTTTGTAACTACGGATCCTATTGTACGGGAGAGGTGGTAAATACAAGGTGATTTTCTAGTAAGGGAAGAAGCTGTTTTCAAAAGGGGAGTACCATTGGCTTTTATCTGCGGATCCTATTGTACGGGAGAGGTGGTAAACGAAGGTGATCTTCTTTAATCAGTTGATTCTCATAGGGGGAGAAGCAAGAGAGATATGGGCTTCTCAACAACAGGAAATGTGGTTGTACAAATGAAGATGAAAGTACTTGAAGATATGTTCAGTCTAGAGGAACATCTACTTGGAATCTGGAAAATGTTAAATCTAGTCCAGAACTTTTCTACTATTTACTTTGCATTTCCTTTTATATCTTTTTTCTTATTTGTTAGTTGAGTTATCCTCTAGGTATTTGTGTGTTATTGTCTAACAAACAAATAGGGGGAGATTGTAAGTCATATGTCATAGCCTATTTGTATATTCGAGGATTCAACTCAACTTAAATAAGAATGTAATAAGTAAATAGTGGATATACCGTCAAAAGAGATCTCACAGAGTAATATCTGTCAAAGGATTCAGAAACAAGGTTCATCTACAGACTTGAGGAATTAATTCACTGGAAGAAGTTCAAGAAATTGATCATGCCTCAGTGATATAAATCAAGAGTGTGGATTTAATCAAGTGACAGAGATCTCGTCAGAGTATTATTAATTACAAGGATTTAATCTGAAGAAAATCAAAGTATCAAAGTCAAGACAGGAAGAAACGTCACGGAAGTTAGTCACTCATGAACCAGACAGTACATCGAGTGTCAACGTTGAAGTGGTGGAATTGATTCATAATTTTCAGTGATTTTTAGAAGATTTACAGAAGAATGCATGCTGCTCAAGATTAGTATTAATTCTCTATTAATTAATTAAGTCATATAATTTAATTAAGAAAATAAATTATATCTGTAAAGATTAATTTATTTGATTAATTGAATTAATTGATTAATTAATTCTGAATTAATATTAAGAATTTTCAGAATTTAAATTGGTTTAAAAATTCTGTTTAATTCAACAAGACAACTGATTGTATTAGTATGACAATCGGTATGACAATCAATAGTCATACCGAAAGTCATGCTAATTCAAAAGGATTGTCTTACCAGAATTAGTATAGGATTTAAATCTATTTATTTTCAGCAAAAACAATCTGTTTGAACTACTATGACAATCGGTATGACAATTGATTGTCATACCAAAAGTCTTGCTAGTTCATTCTGATTGTCTTGCCAGTTCAAAGAGATAGTCCTACCGAAAGTCTTGCTGGGCAAAAGAGATTGTCATGCCAGTTCATTCTATTCGGCTATTGATTAAAAAGAAGCAGAAGCAGTTTATTCATTACATTTGAACAGAACACAAGTCAACAAAAGAGAACACAGCAGAAAAGAAAAGAAAATATATCATCCTTCATCTACAGAAATTCAAGATCAAAATTCTAGTTTCTAAAGTTAAATCCAAACCACTAGAATTATTTATCTTGTTCTTGTGTAACAATCTAGCGGATCAAAATCCCTAGAACTTAATCTCAAATTGCGTTTAGCATTTAAATATTTTTATTACAAAAATAGAAAAAGTTCATGTCGAATTTATTCTAGATTTGTGATAATTAATTTGAGATTAATTCCTTGTAATCGATACAGTTGTTGTAACACCTTTCAAGTTTAATAATATTTTTATTTAACTTGAATTTTGTTTCATATTTTTTATTCCGCATTTAATTCGATTATTCGGTACTGTTTGTATTCAACCCCCCCTTCTACAAACACATTGGGACCTAACAAGATTTATCACTTATTGCTTATCTTGGGATGCTGAGGGTGAACCCTTTTCAAATATAGATTTGGGTTCATTAACTTCTAAAGAGATAAACTTAACAGGAGTCTTAAGGGTAGTTTTATTTTCAGCGTCAACATCCTTAACTCCATCTTAATAACCAAGACATTCTGTCTAGTTTTTCTTAGAAATTATCTCGTGAACCTTTTTGCCTGACACAGTCCAGGCTTTAAGAGTTTTCCTCTCATTTTCTAATTCTTCCTCTAATATACTATACTTAGCCTCTAGTATCTTTGCTGTATGTTTAGCTTTCTCACATTCTTTCTGAATTTCAATCTGATTTTTTACTTCAGATTCCAACTGATCATTTCTAGATTTTAAGAATTCATTTTCAGTTAACAGTCTATTGTTCTCTAGAATCTTATTTTTAAAATTTTCGTGAAGAGACTTACGAATAGATTTTAGTTGAGATATATCTTCAATATCAAAAGAGAAGAAATAATTTGATACCTTAGAGTCAGAGGAAACAGGAGCATCAAAGCTAGCCATCAGTGCATAACATGTTTCTTCATCTTCAGAATCAGTGGAGTCCATCCAATCCTTGGTTGATGTAATCAAGGCTTTGTTCTTCCCTTTGTCATGCTTTGTCTTTTTGCACTCAGTAGCAAAGTGACCAGGTCATCACAGTTGTAGCACTTGATTTTTGACCTGTTGACTTTTCCAACTTTAGAGTCATTTCCTTCTCTTCTTCCAGATGACTTCCTTTCACCTCCAGTGAACTTCTTCCCGAAGCTTCTATTCTTCTGAGACTTTCTGAATTGCATCATCTTGAAACCCTTAACTAGTAATGCAGCCTTTTGCATAACATCAGAATATGTCACGTTCTCATCAGTTTCGAAATCAGTATCATCATCAGGATTTGACGATGAATCATCGGTATCTGATTCTGGAAGATTGTTCTTTTTCCTTGCAGCTTCAACAAACCTTTCTTTTGAATCTTTAGCATTCACTTTCCAAGCAACTGATTTTCCCTTGTTACTTTTCCTCTCTTTCCTTTGCTGAACTTCTAAATCATGAGTTCTCAGCATGCCATAGACTTCATCCAGAGTGACCATTTCCAAATCATAATGATGTCGTATGATTGAAGTCTGAGTCTCTCATTCCTCATTCAAGGCTCTCAGAAACTTGGTGTTTGAATCCTCAAGATCGTACACCTTTCCCACCAAAGATAGATCATTAAGTAGTGTGAGAAACCTGTCATAGATATCGGTGAGACTTTCATCAGACTTGGCCTCAAAATGTTCATATTCTTGAATTAGAACAACCCTTCTGTTCTTTTTGATGGCCATGGTTCCTTGACATTGGGTTTCATAGGCATCACAAATCTTCTTGGCAGTCTTGTAGGCTATAACCCTATTTGACATCACAGAGTCAAGAATGTTTTGCAAAATATTTCTTCCCTTTGCATTCTGCAACACAGCTACTTTCTCTTCTGGTGTCCACTCACTCTTTGCCTTCAACTGAAGGTGTTTAGCAACAGTAGGAGTTGCAGGCACCAGTTTTGTTGGCTTGTAAGGTCCATCATTGATTACATTGAGATAGTCTGGATCTGTAGCTTCCAGGTGCATGAGCATTTTCACCTTCCATGTAGGATATTCTGTCTTTTTCAGAATGGGGATTTTAATACTTTCATACTTGTTCAGAGACATGTTTAGATCACTTCTGATTGTAAGTTTATCAGTGAGCTCTGATACCAATTGTTGCCCAGCAATAATACAATTATTTAAGGGGGGTTGGATACAATTGTATAAATGTTTCGAACAAAAATATAACAAATCTTTATATTTCTGAAAAAAGCTGTTACAAACCCTCTCAAGAAATACTGATGTTCTTGAGAGCTGCTAGGTCGTACAATGCTCGATTAATCACTATTTGATGACCTAACCTGTGTTATATAATACACAGCTGCTATAAATCCTAATCCGAGTCTAAGACATATTTGGATATGGGGTTGTCCAACACATGTGCTAAACAAGAACGCGACTAATTTAGAATCTCGTATAAAAGTAAGGTTGTTTGTAGGCTACCCCATGGGAACGAAAGCTTATTTATTTTATAGTCCAAAGTATCGGGATGTCATTGTTAGCACCAATGCTAGATTCTTATAGCAAGACTATATAATAAATCAAAAACCCATGAGCAGTATCATTTTAGAGGAACTAGTGGGAGGGATAGATAATACCCAGAAACCTATAGTACAGGTAGAACAGCCTCAACAAAATGCACAACCTGTCACTAATACCGCACCGGTGCCTCGTCGTAGTGGGAGGGTTGTTCGACATCCTGATAGATTCATGTTTTTGGAAGAGTCTTCAGACTTGGTCCTTGGTGAACATGATGATGATCCCAGGACATACGAAGATGCACTGAAAGACAAAGATGTAGATCTTTGGAAAAAGGCAATGGAATCTAAGATGGTATCAATGTATTCTAATGAGGTCTGGGAGCTCGTGGAACCAACCAAAAGTATAAAATCTGTTGGATGTAAGTGGATCTACAAGAAAAAGAGGGGATCGGATAAATAGGTGAAAGCCTGGAAAGTAAGACTTGTTGGGAAAGGGTATACTCAGAAAGAAGGTATCGAATACGAGGAAACCTTTTTTCCAGTGGTCATGCTTAAGTCAATCCGTATTCTTTTATCTATAGCAGCTCATCTCGATTATGAGATTTGGCAAATGGATGTCAAGACAGCTTTTCTTAATGTAAGTCTTGAAGAAACCATCTATATGCAGCAATCAGAGGGATTCAATAAGGAAGGCCAAGAGCATCTTGTATGTAAGCTTAAGAGGTCTATTTATGGACTTAAACAAGCTTTTAGGTATTGGAACATTCGTTTTGATCAGACAGCCCAGTCATATGGTTTTGATCAAAGTCGAAGCGAAGCATGCGTGTATAAGAGATGTGAGAGAAATGCAATGGTTTTTTCTAGTGCTATATGTTCATGACATTTTACTCATTAGAAACAATGTTAAGATGTTGTCTTCAATAAAAGCATGGTTGTTCAAACAATCTGAAATGAAGGACTTAGGTGAAGCAGCATACATCCTTGGGCTCAAAGTTATAAGGGATCGCAAGAAAATGATAATGGCTTTATCTTAGGAGCCCTACATAGATGACATATTAGCTCATTTTAACATGCAGGACTCCAAGAAGGGTAATTTACCTTTCAGACATGGAGTTTCTCTATCCAAGAGTCAGTGCCCTTCGACACCTAAGGAGATAGAGAACATGAAGGCAGTTCTGATGCTTCAACATGTGGAAGCCTAATGTATGTTATGTTATGTACGAGACCTGATATCTGTTTTGTCGTGGGCATGGTTAACCGATATCAGTCAAACCCGGGACAAGAACATTGGAGTGTAGTAAAAACAATACTCAAGTACTTGTGTATAACTAAGGAGTATATGTTAGTTTACAAGTCCTCGGATTTGTTGCCTCTGGGATATACCGATTCAGATTTCTAGACAAATAAGGATAAGAGAAATTCCACCTCGGGATGTTTGTTTACTTTGGGAGGTGGAGCCGTAATATGGAGGAGTGTGAAGCAGAAATGCATTTTATACTCTACCATGGAAGCCGAGTATGTGGCAGCCTCTGAGGCAGCCAAAGAGGTTATATAGTTCCGAAACTTCCTGTTGGATCTGGATGTAGTTCCTAATTTGCCATGGAAAATCACGATTTATTGTGATAATACTGGTACTGTGGCGAGTACCATGGAGCCACATGCCCATAAGGCAGCAAAACACATAGAGCGTAAGTATCACCTCATACGGCAGTTTGTTAAGCGAGGAGATATTATTGTGGCTGATATAGCGTCTAAAGATAATCGGGCAGATCCTTTCATGAAGAGTTTACCATCTAAGGCTTTTCAGGAGCACGTGGAAGCGATAGGAGTCAAACACTTGGTCACATAATTATATAGTTGGTAGTGAATTGATTGTAATAAGCAATGATATATTCAAAGAATAGCTTGATTATAAGTGGGAGATTGTTAGGATTTATACAGAACTATTTGTTTGAAGTATATAATATTATAATAATCATTTAAGAATCTTGAATGCATGTTTTCATATTATCTGTGTATTAAATACTGTAGACAATCTTGTATTAAATGGGATAGCAGAAGATTAGATTATCAAGTTCCTTATATAATATAATAAAGGTTCACAGTGTAAGTGGTGTTAGAAAAACCACTAAAAGGGATGAAGTATTATTTAGAAATAGTATATCTTTACTATTGAATAATGCTTGTATACTTTGTGTATATTGAACGGGGTCAAAATAGTACAATAATTCTTCTTTTATTCTAACAATAAATAAGAACTAAGATTATATGATATTATTATTGCTTAGGTTCTTAATCCGAATATAGTGATTGACACTTGTATTTAATGCACATGCCTTGATTCATGCATTAAGTAAATTATTTTCAATTGCAAATTTATGTATTGGGCAATGATATTATATACAGAATGGGATATTGACTATAAAAAGAAATCGTGTCTGAAAAATATATTTGTATGATGATGTCATCTTGAAAGCTCATAAAGATAATTGTGCTTTAGTCCTGCAGGCTGATGTGTTCTTGCACAATTATAAGATTGAGTGGATGATCAAGGATAAAAGATATTAATTAAATTAATTGTCGGAAATTAATTTAATTAATGGACATGCGATATCTTAAACATGGGGAATTTAATAAGCAAATTATATGTGAGCCGAATTAAATAAATTAATTTATGGAATTAGGAAATGTAGTGTAAATATTAATTCTTTAGTGGAATTAATTAATATTTAATGACATTGTGCATGGCCCAGAATGTCATTGGGAGACCCGACTTAATTATCCATGATCCCTACTGTAGCCTATAAATATTCTAATTAGTCTAAAGCTAAATAGGGTGAACGTGAGAACACGAGAATACAAAAACGAAATAAGATCCTAGGGTTTGTGAGAGGCAGCCGTTTTTCTCAAAGAGCCAGCTAGGGTTTTGGATTTTCGTAGCTTTAAGGAGAGGTACACCTTGGGAGATCGAAGCCCACACTTCGTCCAAGTAGAATCAGAGAATGCAGTAGAAGATGTGGATTTAAATTGCTTGCACCGTAGCGATTAAGGTTAATGTTCTGTTCGCACTCAATAATAATTCATATCATAAAATGCAGGGCCGAGGTCATATTGTACCAATAGATAGATCCTCTACTCCTTGTACTTTTGGTACTAGATTCACCTACAAAAAGAGCCACAAATTAATATGGGTATTCCTCATATAAAAATAATACCATTACGTACTTTTTGAAACAAAACTATTTCAAAGACACTATCCACAACAGTTTGGAAGTTATTTCCTTCAAAATTTTCATCGTCATTGACACGCCTTTGTTGTTCCGCATTTTTTTTGTGTTTTTTTAATTCAACAAATGCCTCCATTGTACCAATCCCTCATTGGCAGGAGGCCTTTGTAACTGTGTAAGATCAAGAGGAAGTGGTGGGGGAGTTGTCAGTGGAGGGGGAGGTGGTAATATATCTCTTTTATTAACCTTGAGAATAATATAAAAAAAAATTAAATTAAAATAAGAATTTTATAAACAAAACTGAAACCAACTATGTAGATGCATATGAAACACACAAAGATAAATTAAATTAAAATAAAATTCATATAGCTTTGTTCTCCTTTCAGTTTGATTTACTGAACATGAACGGGTCCTTGGTCTGATGATGACTTTGTTAACCTTTTTAGCATTTTGGATAAATACACAAAAAAAGTCAACACAATTGTATGTTTCAAAAAACAAAGGATCTGTATTTGTACAAAAATATACCCGAGGAATAAAATGTTTTGCTTCTTCTTCGTTTATACTATCATGTCCAGAAACATATGCTCAATCAAATTCAGCTTCTGACCAAGGATCTGTAACTGTTTTCTTTGCTTTCTTCGTGGATTTCCCAACAATAAATAACTCATTAGCCTTCTCCTCCAGTTTATACTTATCAGCTTCTTTCGCATTCGCTTTCATTCTCCTTCTTCTATTTAGCTCATAATCAATAATCTTATTATAAACCAAGCACCCAATTAATAAACATAAATGTAAGATGACAATAAAGCATACAACGTGATTATAAAATCAATCTTAGATATTTACCAAAAATACACCGGGATAAGAAACATTACCTTATCAATTGCATTCTTTTTCACCAGTTCGTCACCAACATTTTTGTTCTCCCCATCACCTTCTTTTTTAAGCTTTCTGGTACTGATTTGTTTATCATGTTCTATTTCATTCTCGACCAAAGCTCATGACTTTATCTTATCATTTTTTTGTTGTTTAAGATCTTTAATTGTCACAAACGTCCTTTTCATGGGTAAATCAACACCTACGATATAAAGACAAAAAAAGATATAAATTGTCAGTACTAAAATTCATATAAAAAATCTTGAATGCAGAGTACCTTTTGTACTTGTGTAGTTTGTACAAATGGATCATCCTTTTGATATAATTTACTGAAATTAATACATGTGAGCCCAAAGAAGTCCATATCCTTTTGATACCAAATGCACCTAAATAGAACAACCATAAATGCGCCCCAATAATCAACTTCAATAATCTCTTCAATTGCTCCGTAGTAAATAACATCCCCAACTGTTGGATTTTGATTCTTCGAACTCGCAAAACTGGGGGTTAGAGCTGTCAAGATGACACCGTTGTTTTGTGTAGTACAGTTGGTATCCTTTTTCCTGGTGTAAAATATGAATCATTTTATGAAATTACCACTAAATTTTCCGCTGCTCGTTGAGGTCCCCTTGCCAAGTTTGACAATTCCAATGTATTTTCAATTCTTTTCTCAACCTCATCCTTTAACCAGTTATGAAATTATAGAGTATGTGTTCTTTCATTTTTATATTTCTTCATCTTTGCTTCATTATCATATGAAAAACGATGTTCCCTACAATTTGTACACCAAAATAAATTAAAATTACCAAGAGTTCTTAGTTTAAACTACTATATTAACTTGAACATATAAAGGGAATAAGAACGTGCTCGATAAGCTTCTCAATCTCGACATTTCCACTGTTGAATAGTACGTACCGATGAGCATTTATCCAAACATGTTCCGCCAAGTAGACAGACTTTCCATCTTTATTTGTCCTCGAACCAATGAGGTATCCAACATTTATATTCTTCTCAATCACTGTTTTGCCACCATTAGTTAGAAATCTGGAACAAAATGTCACGCATTCTTCCGCCAAGTATCCTTCTGTTGTAGAACCTTCTGTTTTACTTTTATTTTAGACATATGACTTTAATTTACCAAGATATCTCTCAATACCAAACATCCATCTTAGATGCACCGGTCCTCCAAATTCCACTTCCTTACATAAGTGGACTGGAAGGTGAACCATGATGTCAAAAAATGCAGGCGGGAAGTTAATTTCTAATTAGCAGAGTATTTCAATAACTTCCTCCTGCAACTTATGAACTTCTTCCAGCTCCAACACTTTTCCGCATATCCCCCAGAAAAATGCACCTAATCTGATTAAAGGTATTGCGACCCCTGGTTTTTAGTTCTTTGTAGCAGCAAATTATTGTAGATACTAGAGGATAAAGTGCGCATCATGACTTTTATACCAAAATATCTTTCTTTTAATTACATTTACACATCGACTGATATTAGATGCAGTTCTGTGGAGCAACTTAGTTTCCATGAATAATGTACAAAAGCTTTCTTTTTCTTTTTTCGTCATGTTGAAAGTTGTTGCCCTGATTTTATATCGATTGATATCTCCAATTTTAAGTGGATGAAGAACCTTCTGAATACCCATTTCTTGTAAATCTTTTCGGGCACTGATACGGTCTTTCGTCTTGCCACCAATATTCAACAAAGTCCCTATTATTTTATCAAAAATAATTTTTTCTATATGTATGACATCTAGATTATGTCAAATTAAATTATCTCTCCAATATGGTAATTGAAAGAATATAGACTTCTTTTTAAATGGACAATTTGTACCCCATTTCCTCTTCTTTGCATCTCGTTTCTCAAAATAATTTTCATATCCATGCAATAATTCTTCGATATCCTTTCCAGATAATGGAAGGGGGCAAACATCAGTTTTAACCTTACCATTAAATCTTGTAGTATCAAACCTTTGCTTGTGGTCGGAGGTAGAAATTTTATGTGGTTCATATAGCAGACTTTACGGCTCTACTTCGAATACAAGGAAGAAGTACAATAATGGCAATTCGGAGAACCTAACTTACCCTTCGTGCTCCAACCCGATAAAATGGCATACCCTGGAAAATCACTAATGGTCCAGAGGAGACTCGAACATAACATGAATGTTTCATCAGCACAGACAATGTAGGTTTCTAAACCTACTTCCCATAATTCTTTCAACTCGGCGATGAGTGGCTTCATATATACATCTATATCATTACCAGGGTACACGGGTTCAGGGACTAGTGTCGAAAGAAATAATTTATCAGGTTTCATAATGAACCAAGGAGGAAGATTATAATTTACTAGAATAATTGGCCAAGTGCTATGACTTATATTCATCGATCTATAAGGATTAATCCCATCTGCCGCTAAACCTAACCAGAGGTTTTGAGGGTCTGCTGCAAAATTTGGATGGTTAGCATCCATCGACTTTCAGCCCTCTATATCGGCCGGATATCGTAGCTTTCCATCTTTTGTTCTTCCTAGTGCATGCCATGTCATGAGTTTAGAGTACTCTTTACACATGAATAAGCGTTGGAGCCTTGGTTTCAATGGGAAATATCGTAAGACTTTTGCAGGAACTTTTGACTTTTTTTCTTTCAAGTTAGGAGAAATAGGTGCATCAGTCCTATTTTTTAAGAGTTTACATCTTGAAACCCCACAAAATTTGTACTTTGTTAAGTTTATATTTTCCCCAATACAACATGCAATCATTGGGACAAGCGTGTATTTTCTGATAATCAAGACCTAATTCTATAATTATATTTTTGGCCATATTAAAAGAAGAAGGCAGATTTACATCGGGAAATGCCTCCTTTATGAACTTTAGAATACCGCTAAAGGAACCCTCGGTAAAACCATGAGTGCACTTTAATAAGTAAAGTTTCACTATAATCCTAAAAGTGTAAATTGTTCACACCCTGGATACAAAGGTTGTTTCCCTTCCTCAACAAGCTTATAAAACCTTTTTGCTGTGTCATTCACTCCATTCCTAACTCTACTTTCATCACGAATCATTTTATCAAAATCATCACCTAGGACCATACCACTGTCACAATCCATCTCCTGATCAACTTTTTTAGACTTAGGGGTTGACACTTCGTATACGCAATTAACAAATGATGGACACAGACCGTTAGTAATGAGATGATCATACACGTCTTCTTTAGAAAATCAGAAACGATTGCTACAATCTTTGCAAAGGTCACTTAGTTCAGATCCTGTGGCAAAATTATTGAAAACATTTTGTACAAAATCTTTCACCCCATTACTATAGGCCTCACTGTACTTCGGGAGTGAAACCCAAGTCATATTGAAAATTCACAAACCTATTTTCTACACAAAAAAGGAAACAAGGAACATACATCATAAACTATATAATCATAATTATAAAATCTCATTTATAAAAACATAGCATATGTCATTACCAATACAAGCTTATGTGCACCAAGCCTAAACATTTCAGATCTCATAATTAAATTTTATAAACTAATTCTAATAAAATCCCAAATTAATTGGAAACCCATGATAAGGAAGTCAGTACGCATACAATAATCATAAATAAAATCCCTAATCAAAATTATACACAATCTATTAAACAAAATAACTAAAATAAAAAATAAGAACATGCACAATCGATTAAAATGTTTTTTGAGAACAAGAAACAAGATTGAACATAGAAAACATACTCGATTAAGATTTGAAAAGAAGAACAATCATAGGGTATTTTATAATCAAACTTATAATCGATTTGGGGAAAAAGATTCGAAGCAAGGATCTGTGTTTTACCTTTTTGGAGCTTCAAATTTCTTCGAGCTTTGCTATAAGCATCAGACTTATAATAGATTTCTCCTCTCTTCCAGTGTTGTAGCTGTTGTGTATCTCTCTTGTGGTGTGTGTATAATTTTTCTTTTTCTGAAAGTGTTATGTCAGGGTTGTAGTGTTTGTATGTTATTTTTCTTCTTTTTTTTTGTTTTGGGAAGCCCGACAATTTTTTTAGTGAAATCCCGCCTAGCATTAATTTAGAAGACCCCCACTTATTTTGGCCAAATATTTTAGATGTACTGCAATGCATAAAAATTCTTGTTACAATAGATAGCAAATTTTTAACTTTTTTCAATTTTGGCTCTTCAACTGCAATGATTTTGAAAGTCCTTGTAATATATATACAATGTGTAACACCCCCAAATCCGGGGTCGGGGATCCGGGTTGTCACGAGTTCCATTTCCCTTAATAACACCCAATCTTAATAAATAATCAACTACTCTGTACTGTGACCCCACAATAAACACACACACCACAAGTTATAGTCTCAGAGATGAATATCCAAAAATAATCACAAGTCGTTTTATTCCACAATTATATGCCAATACACCTTAAACAGGTTTCTGAATAAATTTACATTTCTTTTCCATTATTACAATTCATAAATATACATAATCTGATACATCAAAAGTTGAAAGCCTAGCCTATTGGTAGTTCCTACCTCAGCTACAACGACATCAACGCCTATAGGAAACTGCGGAACGTTTCCTATCCGCTCGCGAATTGGGAGCTTGGTCCTGTTCATCTTGTCTATCTGATGTTGTATGATGAAAGAAGAAAGCAAGGGTGAGCAGCAAGCCCACCAAAATAATATGTATAATGATTAACAATATATGAGCCTTCTCATAGTACTCATGAAGGTCTTGGTCAAAAGAAATGAACCAAGATGATATCTTAATGCGATGAAGTCGCAAAATATTCAGTATATATATACATATATACTTTTCAAAATATTGGAAGTCCTCTTCCATGCATAATACACACAGAGTTCCAGTGTATAACTGTATAAAAATATAGTTGCAAGGTGATCTCATATATCTAACCTTGTCTCAACGTTTTTCTGAAAATCTTTGTCATGCATAAGATAATCATTTACTAGATATAAGTTTAAAAGATGAAGTTACAAGATACTCTAATATACTTATATCTTTTCCAAATACTACTTGAACTACCACCATTCAAGTTATAATTTGTTTCCAAAGTTCATCACATAGATGAGATTACAAGACCAGATTTGAATAGATTAAATCTTTAAAATATCATCAAAATAAAATGAAGTTACGAGATACTTCATTTGATGCAAACATCATTTTGAAAACTTGACCCTGCCAACATTCAACAATCGCCCAACCGTAGCCTTTCTATCGAAGTGCTCTGGGTAGTGTTGCAGAAATATCCAATTGGATGATGAACTCATTACGGGAGTTTGCCGCGCCAGGAAGACCACTTACGATGATCAGTCGTAGTAGTGCAACCCCACCATTTTCTACATGTAGAGGAGAACCTGTCGGATTTACTTGTCAACCGAACACTGAACTCCTAAGGAATGGACCGCCTTAGCGGAACTTCCAGGCCACTTGGGCCAATATAATAAGGCTGGGCCGGCGCCACTCGACCACTTACGCCACTCCTAGTTCAGATGAAATCCATGACTCTGAAACGTAAAGCTCGTTCCCCCTTTCCCCAAGTAGAAACTTGTTGATACGGCTCCACCAAGAAGTCGTATCTAGTTGGAAAGGAGAACTCACCGATATTTCCCAGGCGATGCCTGTTAATGGATTAACTTGTTCCAAGAATTTTACTTCCCGAGTGTTGGGTAAGTAATCGATTCATTTAACAAAACAACAACCTTGTTGCGAATATAAAATACACTACAGAGCCGGATCCCTCAGGTTTTGAGCGAGTATTTAAATCCCCTTCGAAAGGAGGATCTTAAATATAAAAATGAGTTTTGGGATCCGCTCTAACTTTTAAAAATCATTTTGAAGACTCGCAAAACATTTTTAAGAATGTTTGGAGTGATGCTGATTTAACAAAATAAATCAGTCCCAATATATTAGAAAATATCTGAATATTATTATTTAAATAATATTTCCATAAAGAATAATCTTTATAAAAATAATTGAAGTAGAAGTTTTGAAACTTATACTTGAAATGAATATTAAATAACCAAAGATATACCTATACGAAAGTACTATCTTTATTTGAATAATCAAAAGTGAGTTTGATTATCGACACCTTATTCTTTAATAAAATAAAGAATATATCTCAGCAAATAATCGGAGTCATAGAACCTCAAATGAATATTCAAATAATATTCAATAAATAAAATAAGCTGAGTCATAAGCCCTCGAATGAATATTCGAAATAATATTCAATAAATAAATAAGCTGAGTCATAAGCCCACGAATGAATATTCGAAATAATATTCATTAAATAATAAGCTGAGTCATAATACCTCGAATGAATATTATAAATAATATTCATTAAATAAAATAAAGGAGTCATACATCCTCAAATGAATATCCAAGTAATATGCAATAAATAATATAAAGGAGTCATAAGTCCTCGAATGAATATTCAAGATAATATTCATTAATAAAATAAAGTTATCGAATAAACCTTATTCGATTAATAGTTTTGAAAACTATAACCATATATATATATATAAATATATATATATATATAAAATCTACTCGGGATCCTCGACTCCCGGTTTTAGAAAATGTTTTCACCTTTGGGTCCCTATACTAAGGGTATATGCAAATTACCGCTATTCTCTAGCATAGGTATTATCAACTGAACCAACAGATATATATGGAAAGAATACGAAACAGGCATGCATATATATACCATATCGGCATGCTTCAATATATCGCAAAATTTGCTAATTAACCAACATGCATCTATCACAAGATAATGCATATACATATATACATCACAACAACAGTTATAACGGGTAGAAAACTTTCCTGAGCGACTGGGGGTTATGAATGGCTCGGGACGAGTCTGGTAACCTATAAACAACAAGTAAGTTGGAATTAAACCAAAGTCACTTGTAAATCTATACTCTAACCAACTCAGACTCTAACGCTCGTTTTGCGCTCACTGATTCGCTTAAGTCACTCGGGTACCCTCGGCTCCACCATTTTTAATAATTTAACCTTTACGAGTTTTAAAGCGATTCCTTCGCAAGTGTCTTACCAACTGCCTAACACACTTACCATAAATGTTTCATACATTAATTAACCCTTTTTGGTCTTTAACCTATGTTTCAAAGTAAGGCGAGGGGAAAAGTTTCGTTCGTGAAACGCCATTACTTGAAACGGTCGTTTCTCCTAAACCGTATATCGGAATCAAACGAACTACATATCAAAACGAAGCTCGTAATATGAACTATCTAAACATGGCAATGGTCATAATCTAGCAGGGAGTTCTCGGGTCCAAATGTTATGAACAAAAGCAGTCTAAAGTAAATCGGACATTACGACGGCTATGTTTACGCGATTACCAATGTTTAAACTACTCCAATTAACCACCAACCAACTCATAACCATCAATACAACAAAACTTCACCGAAACCATACCACATCAGTCCATAATCTCCAAGGTTTTCAACTCAAACAACCACAATCAAGACCTATGAACTATAATCAAGCTTCAATTACCAAAACACTTCCAAATCAAACCAAACTACTAATAATCACAATCCATGCTTCTCATTTCACAAAACCAACCATTAAACTTACTAACAAACAAAGTAAAGGCTAGGATTTGAAGTTTATACCTTCCTTGGGAGGTGTTAAGTTGCTAGGAAGCCTTAGGGAGCCTCCTACAAGCTTGATCTTTCCAAAGAAATCAAGAACACAAAGTTAGGCTTTGAAGTTTCTAAAAGTCCTATTTAAAGAACTGTAAAAATGAGGGTCTTAACATGATTATTTGGACGAGACTTGTGAACAAGAGTTGTAGGTCATCTCAATACCTTTCCAATGAGCTATAGAACACAATATTTGAGTGAGAAATGAAGGAGATACAGCAGTTTTAGTGTGCTGGTTCTGTTTTAGCCGAGAGCATGAAGAACAATGCCTTGGTTTCTTTTTGATTTTGATGAAAAATGATTTGCTTGGCTTGGTTGGTTTGATTTTTGTGTTTGTTTTAGTAAATTACCTAGTTGCCCTTGATTTTGTGTGGTTATAAGCCACCACATCTCCTTCCTTCCCATGTCATGCTTGTGTCATCCTCCCCTCCTTGTCCTCTTCTCATTGGTTGGGTGACATCATCCTCTCTAATCCCTTTGATTAACTTCCTAATTGTTTGTCTAATGACCGCTGATCTGTTATACTGTTCGCTTAACTTTCGTTTTCGTTTATCGTTTGAGGGATCATACCCGGGATCTTATTACTTAGGTTCCCTTAACCTTTCTCAATACATTATATTCCTTTTTATGATCCTCTATTATAATCCTTTAATTTAAATCCTTTTATCCTGTTACCTTATACTCAATTCTTTCCGTATCTATTGGATTTCCGGAAAAAATCAAAGTGTTCGGATTTGGATTCTGACGATCTTTACATACACTTATATCCCATATAAAGTACTAATAAAATCTCAGAATATCCATATCAGAACCCCTATATAGTGTGGCATGAAAAGTTTTCTCATTCAGCAAAAACACTATTCATAAGGGTTTCAAAATTTCCCAAAAATTGGGGTTATTACACAATGGTCTACCAATTGCGACATCATTTCTTAAATTTTTAAAAATATGGTTGCCATAACCATTCTATGGTGTATACAAGTTCGCAACAAATTGTTGTGTATACTTGTTCTTGTATTAGAAAGTCACCTCAAATAAAAAATATATGCATTTTTATGATATACATAATTAGAACAGGCTTACTTTCAAATCATGTGTATATAATCCTGCATATATTTATCCAAGATGATTGAAAGGCCACCTGTACATGTTGATCCTGAGGACCCTTACGTTGAGAACCATTTGCCACTAGTATCAGATGATGATGTTTATCATAAAATGCGTAAAAGAGATTCAAATCGTGAGTACAGGTTACCTACCATGGAGATTAAAGAAAAATAAAAGTATATCTTTCATGTTTTTTTAATTTTTCATGTTGCATGTTTTGTTTATTTGTTTTATATGTTCTAATAATAGTCGACTATTAATAAAATTCTTGAATAAGGAGGAACTGCTGATGATGCAAACAAACTTGTTCATGTTGGCAAGCACAGCTCTTCATATCTAGGTGGGAGGCTTACTATGAATATGTATTAAAAGGAAAATTTTGCACCATTCGTTGTATTTAATTACTCTTATCAATTGTAGCAAGATTTGACAAAAATATTCCTTAAATATCTTGCATGTGAGATGGAGGAGAATGTTAATAAAAAGGTACAAGAGGACATCAAGTTGATGATGACTAAACTAGCATAAAAAATTAAAAATTGAATTTCAATATTAGCGAGCTACCTGTTAAGCCATCAAAAGACGGTTCAAATGACAATGTTTCCTCTATATGTGCAAATCATAGTATTTATCACATATTTTGAACTGCAATATTATGGTACTTATTTATGAAAGATGGTGGCGATTAATTATGATTATGGTTAGGAGTATGGCATTTAATGTTTAAGATTAAATTTATATTGTCCAACTCTTGAAAGGAATATGTCCTAAGTCTAATCATGTATTAGGATTTAGGAATAACTCTTCATGTAATCTATTTTGATTTCATTGATTTTAATAAAAGACTTGTTTTGTTTTTATTACGGGCTCTATCTATTTAAGTGTTTAAATAAGATATACCATAGTTTAGAGTAAAGTTTTTTATGTATTATGATGAGATCATAATAGTGAGACCTAAAAGATGATAACTCTAAACTTAAATAGTTCCTGATCATAGGATTACTAACTGGTAATTAATAATCCGCAAAGATCGGTACATACTATGCTTGCTTCATTATGAAGGATGCATGTTCTCATAGACATTTGTGTGGTGACACTATAGCTAGTATGTAGGTGCTTATTATAGAATAAGTTCACTGAACATGACTCGCCCAGCTGAACAACTGATGGAGTTCACTCATGTGTCAGCAGTTGTTCACATAGTGATAGTTGTACAAGTATCCTTAGACTTGAGGTCATCATAGTCATCTTGTGTACACTGAACTATGCTTTGGTTTAGTTCTTAGTCTCCAGGGACAATTATTAGGGCTCTTCTGGGTATAGGAATTTATACACGAAGATAGTGTATGATCAATAAAGGATCTACCCCTTCCAGTGAAGGAAACGAATGTTCAAGGCTGATCCACTTATGCTAGTTCAAGAATCTCTGGCCAGAGTGAATGAAATTAGAAAGGAGTTTCTAATTTGCATAGAACTACGCATAGTAAATGGTAAGCAAGTGATTGAATTAGATAGGCTTGACACGAGATCCATGCCTTGTATTTAATCGGGACATTGTAGGGTAGAAGGAGTTTATTGTACGGTAACTATTCACTGAATAGGTTCTTGGTATTTTAAGCAGTGAATTCATATTATCCGGATAGTCGCGATATGCTGAGAAGTATCCCTCACTATGTAGAATAAATATGATTAATTAATTAATCATATTTAATAAATTAGAGAATTTATATAAATAATGATAAAATAGTTTTATTATTCTTTATTTCTATTACCGGCTTAATATTGAACCTACAGGGTCACACCATAAAAAGAGAATGATTTAATGGTGGAGGAATTAATTAATAATGGCTAATAATTATTTATTTGTGAAATAAATAATTAATTGGCAAATTTAATAATTGATTAAATGAGATTTAATTGATTATAAATTAATTATAAAAAGGTTTTAGTATTATTAATTAAAGGATTTAATTTTTGGACATTAAATCAAGAGAGAGAATTATTTCTAAAGTGTTTAGAAAAAGGATTAATGATTAAAAGGTGTTTTAATTATTAATGAGAATAATAAATGGGATAATAATAATAATAATATTTATGGGAAAAGTTTAGCTAAAAATTTTGCCTATAAATACACTATTATAGACCCTATTTTATTCTAACCCACAAAGAACCCGAAAACCGAAAAAGTTTGGAAAACCCAATTCTCTCCACCTCCTTCCTCCTCCTTAACATCGTTTTCTTGGTGGATACCGGTGGAGTGCTTCACACTTGAGGAGCAACTGCTAAGGATCTCTGATCGTTGTCTCCGAATTATTTTAAAAGGATAGATTCGATCCCTCGAATTTTTATTCACGATTTATATGCTTTTATTTGGATTTTGTATGTGTAAAAGTATTTTGCCATGCCCCCGCTGTGTTAAAAATCCAACAATGGTATCAGAGCATAGGTTGTATGCATATAGATCTTTGGTAAAAATTTCAGAATTTTATATGCTTGTATGAATTAATTATGATTTTTACAAGTTATATTATGGATTAATTTTGTCTGATGAGAAATCGTTTCTCAGAATAATTTTGAATGTTGATCTGGGTTCTACAAGTGTTGTAGATCGTCTGGGTATTTTTTTCATAATTTTAGGATGTATAGATTTTTTATTATAAATTTTTGAAGTTGTATCTATTAAATTCGTAATTAAATAAAGTTATATATATATATATGAATTGTTTGTATGTATATATCTGATATATATTTGTACACCTGCTCTGCTGTTGAATGTTGTCCGCTGCACGGAAGCAAAGAACGGCAGACATAGGTACAGGTTCTGTCAGGCGGCGCGGATTCCGAGAAAAAGGCGGCGGCTGCTGCGAAAAAAAATAGGGGTTTAACGCATTCCGGGAATGCGTTACACACCTTCCCTTGGGCGCATTCACGGAATGCGTTACACCCTTTAATGGATTAAAAGGGGTGTAACGCATCACCGGAATGCGTTACAGGGCTAGTAACGCGTTCCTGTAATGCGTTACAGCCCGACTGTCCATATTAAAATTGATTTTCTGGGAGTTTCGTAACTCCGTTTTGGGCGTGAAATATACCGTTGGATTCGTTTTTCCGAGACGGATATAATGGAGTTATCAATTTTAGTTTATATAAAAGTTTTGAACTGTTTATATTTCCATGAAGTGTTTTAAAGCTGCTTTTGACTGTTTTTAATTGCTTTTAAACGCTTCATGTGATATATAGGGATGTGTAATGCTTAGACTAATGTGCTAGATGATATAACATGCCTACCTTGATGTTTATTCATGTTGATATATGTGATATATGCTTAGTTTATCATGCGATGATTGATTTAGGTGAACTTAAATGAACATAAGGCGTTTGTTAGAAAACCTAGTATAATGAAATTGTTTCATAACCTTAAGAATAATATTATGAATACAATCATGAGATTCTTGTGTTTATGAAACACGTAATTGAATATGAATTTTCGATATGAGAGAAAGGATGATTCTGTCAACAACAGATTTCTATCTGTAAGAAAGAGTTATTAAGAGACGCCTCTTGACAATGCTCCACCCGATCTGGGAATCATCTGATTATTGATTATTGATTTGAAATATTTAATTTAAAAGAAAGAATCTCTTTATAATATGATTTTGATTGTAACGTAATGTAATCCCTCTAAAATTAAATAATATCAAGTAGTAATTGGCCAATGATACAACGGGCTTGTGTCGGTCATAGCCTTCCAACATGATAGAAAGTAGTTCTTATTTTTGAATCATTGTCATTTCGTGCCACAGCCGAGGGCTTTGATTTAGAAATAAGAAATACTTGTCTATTACATAGAGATGTGTACATTGAATAAGAATCTAAAGGTCGTTACGTGCCACAGCCGTGGGCCTTTGGGGACTGATTCAATTGTACGGAATATTGGGTTAGACTTGACTTAGAATATTGAGTTTGTCGTGCCACAGCCGTGACTCAATTATTCAAGAGGCTAAAGTTTGATTAGGGAATAACATAAGATGTAATTGACAAGAGTTGTCTGCCTAGTGAACATTACATGGCGTTTCGTGCCACAGCCGGGGTTGTGTAATGGAATGTAGGATCCCTATTCCCACTAGCATTATGAATGCTTAATTTTTCACGTAGGGGGTTGAATAAATTAGGAAAACTAGTGGGAGCCACTTATGAATAAAGACCCGATTCATATAATGTTTTGAAATGAAATCAAATATTTTCTAAGTGTTGTTATGTGTTTATCATTTACAGATTTACTTTGTACGTTATGTCTTTTGCACTATCACTCAGGAGCATACTAGATGCTCACAAATTGACTGGTCCTAATTATGCTGACTGGCTTCGAAACTTGAGAATTGTTCTCAGGATTGAGAAGCTGGAATACGTGATTGACTCACCTAAGCCTACTGAACCTGCTAGTGATGCACATAATGATGAACATGTTGTGTATCATAATTGGATAGATGATGCAAATGTTGCTCAATGCATCATGATAGCTTCCATGAACATTGAGCTACAGAAGCAACATGAGCATATGGATGCTCACACTATCCTAATGCATCTACAAGAGTTGTATGATGTGGCGGGGAGGACAGCTCGATATGAGATATCGAAGGAGTTGTTCGGTTGTAGGATGTCTGAGGGATCATCTGTGAATGACCATGTACTTAAGATGATCAATTTGATTGAACGTCTTGGACAACTTGGTTTTGCCATGGATGGGGAGCTGAGCCAAGACTTGGTCTTGCAATCGCTTCCGAGTTCGTTCTCGCAGTTTGTTGTGAACTTTCACATGAATAAGTTGGATGTTAACCTGCCTGAACTCCATAACATGTTGAAGACTGTGGAATCGAATTTTCCCCCTAAGAAGAGTTCTGTTCTTCTAATTGGTAAAGGTTCCAATCCTAAGAAAAGGAAGAGGAACTCTTCCAAGAAGAAGAAAGTAGGTGAGAAAACGCCGGTTCCACCAAAAGCTGAAGACCCCAAGAGCAAAGTTGTTTGCTTTCACTGTAACAAGGTGGGGCACTGGAAGAGTAACTGCAAGGTTTACCTTGCAGAATTGAAGAAGAAGAAGGGTAGTGAGACTACCGCTTCTGATTCAGGTATGTTCATGATAGAAGTGAATATGTCATTAAATCAAATTTCTACTTGGGTATTAGATACCGCCTGTGGTTCTCAAATCTGTAATTGGTTGCAGGGACCAAGGAGAAGTAGGACTCTTGAGGAAGAGGAGGTGATTCTACTGATGGGAAATGGAGCAAGAGTTGCTGCTGAAGATGTAGAATCATTTCATTTACATATGCCTACGGGCAAGACTATTGTTTTAAATAATTGTTATTTTGTTCCCTCGATTGTGAGGAATATTATTCCCATGTTAGACTTGGCTGGATTTTCATTTATTATTGAGAATAATGAATGTTCTATTCTTAGAGATAATATTCTTTATGGACGTGGTACTTTAAATAATGGTCTGTATGTATGTGACATAATTTATTTCAGATTGAACAAACTAATAAAAGAAAAGGGATGATGAAAATCTCACTTTGTAGTGGCAATGCAGTCTCCATTTAGTAGACATGGAGAGAGGACTGCAAATTTGCTAGGAATGGTACACACAGATGTATGTGGACCAATGTCTACGCAAGCCATGGGTGGATTTTCATACTTCATTACTTTCATAGATGATAGATCTATATTCAGAAATGTGTTTGATGAAACACAAGTCTGAAGCCTTTGAAAAGTTCAAAGAGTATAAGTATGAAGTGGAGAAACAACGAAACATAGTATTATAACTCTTCGATCAGATCAAGGTGGTGAATACTTTAATAGAGTGTTTCTAGATTATCTCTAAGTAAATGGTATAGTCTCCCAGTGGACGCATCCAGATTGGTATCTGAAAGGAGAAATCGAACTTTGTTAGATATAGTTCGGTCCATGATGAGCTATGCAAATCTTCCAGTATTCCTATGGGGTTATGCATTGGAAACCTCAGCATATTTACTGAATAAGGTACCTTCCAAATCTGTTCCTCAAACTCCGTATGAGATATGGAAAGAAAGGAAACCGAGTCTTAAACACGTTAAGATTTGGGGATGTCCAGCTTATGTCAAGAAAGTTGACCCAGATAAGCTGGAATCTCGATCCGTAAAATGTAGTTTTGTGGGATATCCCAAAGAGATTTTAGGGTATTACTTTTACACCGATCATCGGGTGTTTGTCTCCAGACATGCTACCTTCTTGGAAAAGGAGTTTATCCTTGAAGGAAACAGTGAGAGCAAAATTGAACTTGATGAAGTTCAAGAAGCACAAACTACAACGGTTTGAGTGGAAACACCTGTTCTGACTGAACAACCTTTTGTGGAATAGCCCATTCATAGATCAGGGAGAGTGTCTCGCCAACCTGAGAGGTATTATGGCCTTGTCATTGAGAATGACAATGATTTGTCGATCATTGATGATGACGACCCTGTGACCTATAATGAGGTTATGAGTAGTGTTGACTCAGAGAAATGGCATAGTGCCATGAAATCCAGAATGGAATCTATGTATACGGTATACAAAAGATAGATTATAGCAGATGGCCAGGTGGAGACCTATAAGGCCAGGCTTGTGGCAAAAGGATTCAAACAAAGGCAATGGATTGACTTTGATGAAACCTTTTACCTGTAGCCCTGTTAAAATCAGTTCGGATTTTGCTTGCGATTGCTGCTTACTACGACTATGAGATCTGGCAATTAGCCAGATGGTTTTCTTTCCAAGAGAAATGAAAACCTAGCGTGTAAGCTACTGCGAACCATATGTGGTTTAAAGCAAGCTTCTCGTAGATGGAATATCCGTTTTGATGAGACAATCAAAGAGTTTGATTTTATCAAAAACGTAGATGAACCATGCGTTTACAAAAGGGTTAGTGGGAGCGCGATAACATTTCTTGTGTTGTATTGAATTAGAGTTGACACACATAACAACATAGCAAACCCACTCACAAAGCTACTTTATGAAAGTCACTTTGATCGTCATAAAGACAAGATGGGTATTAGATACCAGAGTGATTGGCTTTAGTACAAGTGGGAGATTGAAAGGAATATGTCCTAAGTCCAATCATGTGTTAGGATTTAGAATTAACTCTTTATGTAATCTATTTTGATTTCATTGATTTTAATAAAAGACTTGTTTTGTTTTTATTACGGGCTCTATCTATTTAAGTGTTTAAATAAGATATACCATAGTTTAGAGTAAAGCTTTTTATGGATTATGATGAGATCATAATAGTGAGACCTAAAAGATGATAACTCTAAACTTAAATAGTTCCTGATCATAGGATTACTAACTGGTAATCAATAATCCGCAAAGATCGGTACATACTATGCTTGCTTTATTATGAAGGATATCTGTTCTCATAGACAATTGTGTGGTGACACTATATCTAGTATGTAGGTGCTTATTATAAAATAAGTTCACTGAACATGACTCGCCCCGCTGAACAACTGATGGAGTTCACTCACGTGTCAGCAGTTGTTCACATAGTGATAGTTGTACAAGTATCCTTAGACTTGAGGTCATCATAGTCATCTTGTGTACACTGAACTATGTTTTGGTTTAGTTCTTAGTCTCCAGGGACAATTATTAGGGCTCTTCTGGGTATAGGAATTTGTACACGAAGATAGTGTATGATCAATAAAGGATCTACCCCTTCCAGTGAAGGAAGCGAATGTTCAAGGCTGATCCACTTATGCTAGTTCAGGAATCTCTGGCCAGAGTGAATGAAATTAGAAAGGAGTTTCTAATTTGCATAGAACTACGCATAGTAAATGGTAAGCAAGTGATTAAATTAGATAGGCTTGACACGAGATCCATGCCTTGTATTTAATCGGGACATTGTAGGGTAGAAGGAGTTTATTGTACGGTAACTATTCACTGAATAGGTTCTTGGTATTCTAAGCAGTGAATTCATATTATCCGGATAGTCGCGATATGCTGAAAAGTATCCCTCACGATGTAGAATAAATATGATTAATTAATTAATCATATTTAATAAATTAGAGAATTTATATAAATAATGATAAAATAGTTTTATTATTATTTATTTCTACTACCGGCTTAATATTGAACCTACAGGGTCACACCATAAAAAGAGAATGATTTAATGGTGGAGGAATTAATTAATAATGGTTAATAATTATTTATTTGTGAAATAAATAATTAATTGGCAAATTTAATAATTGATTAAACGAGATTTAATTGATTATAAATTAATTAAGAAAAGTTCTTAATATTATTAATTAAAGGATTTAATTTTTGGAAATTAAATCAAGAGAGAGAATTATTTCTAAAGTGTTTAGAAAAAGGATTAATGATTAAAAGGTGTTTTAATTATTATTGAGAATAATAAATGGGATAATAAAAATAATAATATTTATGGGAAAATTTCAGCTGAAAATTTTGCCTATAAATACACTATTATAGACCCTATTTTATTCTAACCCACAAAGAACCCGAAAACCCAAAAAGTTTGGAAAACCCAATTCTCTCCACCTTCTTCCTCCTCCTTAACATCATTTTCTTGGTGGATACCGGTGGAGTGCTTCACACTTGAGGAGCAACTGCTAAGGATCTCTGATCCCTCGAATTTTTATTCACGATTTATATGCTTTTATTTGGATTTTGTATGTGTAAAAGTGTTTTGCCATGCCCCCGCTGCGTTAAAAATCCAACAACTCGAACTTTCCCGTAGTAATTTGGTATGTCTGCCAAGTAAAAATGTTGTACATTTTTAAGCATATTTTTAGGTTTTAGATGTTATTTTAGATTATAATTTTGAATTCAAAGTTCTTAAAACCAAATGTACATAATAAAAGAAAAGAGTTAATAAAAAAATGTCGCAAAGATAAAAATAATGTTTCCAAAATTCTGAAATTGTATTAAAAATAAATGTTATAATAAAAAAAAATGATGTTACCAAATTTTGAAGGTGTTTAATAAATATTTTGTTGCAATAACTAAAAAAATGTTTCCAGAATTTTAAAGTGTTCAATAAATAAATGTTGGAATAAAGCTAAAAAAGTGGTTACAAAAATATTAAGTGTTTGATTAACCAATGTTGTTGTAGGAAAAATGAGATTGCAATGAGGTCCATGCAACAGCCCGACTTTTCAGACTTTTAATTTTAAATCAAAAATAAAATATAATATAATTTATTAATCCAAAATCTATTACAAATGTGACTATTACGGAAACGCAGCTAAAAGCGGAATTCCAAAAATTAATCGACTCGAAAACCCAATATCCTCGAACTCCAATTCTATTCAACTCTCTTATTCCAAAACTGAAATTTATAATTAATGAGCTACACAACCCGACAGGAAACCAATAGATCCAACTATCAGGGCCAAACAACATATACATTTAAAACAAAATATGATAATCTATACAATACGATAAATTAAACAAACAATTTCAATAAACTTTTGATAGGGGATAAAAATAACCCTGATTGCATATTAATTAGACCTGATTTGGTCCAAATATGAAACCCGGTTATTAAGGCCAAGTAATTAATATATGATTAATTGGACTTTAAGGGCCCACGGACCAAGGATTTATTATTAAATTCGTAGGTCATAAATCAGCCCAAGATATGACTGAGAAGATAATTTCAAATCAAAATCAAACTCTTAAAAAGTAATCGTCGAACCACACAATCTCGTAAGAAAGCAAATACCTACATCCTAGGACTCCAAAGTTCATTCTAAATCTGAGACTTGCCCACCAAGTCTCATAACCCTAATCTAACTCAAGGCTTTCCACACCTATATAAGGGGCCCCGCCTCATAGAGCAGAACTACGTTTTTTGACTCGATCCTTAGCATACAGAAAGGTGCATAGGCCTCTTGTGAATGCAGGTTAAGTCATGAAACACGAGATCAGTCAAATAGATTTTTGAGATCACGTACCCTAACATTAAATACACCCTCGTTTTTTTACCAATAACAACTTTTAAATTCTTATTCGATACATACGATACACATACCATATAAACAAAAATAATTCAAAACCCATAATTTATTCCATGACCACTACAACCCGATTTCCTAAAAATTGTTCTAAATAAAAAATATTATTATTAATTTCCTTAAAATTTTGTTATAAAATTTTGGCGTTCATTTTGGAGCGACCAAATAACATTAGTGACTGAATGTAGTCACATAATACCGGGTATTAAAATTTTAGTTTTTAGTATAAATAAATTTTGATTAAATATTATATTTGTAAACTAAAAATTATCACTATTTCTTGAAATTTGTTTGTCTTAAATCCGTTATGAAATTTTGGCGCAATTTTTGTAGCGACCAAAGTACATCTGCGATAAAATGTCATCATAAATACTAAATATTAAAAAATATTAATTTTAAATTATAATAATTTTTTCAATTTTTTTATTTAAATAATCATAAAAATTGTTTCTTACTTTTTATAATTAAAAATATTATTATTCTTTTCTTTTAATTTTAAAAAAATTACATGTATGTTATGAATTTGATAATTTTTAATTAAAATTATATAAGACTTTAAGAATAAGAAATTCAAAATATATTAATGTTTTTTTAACTTTGCAACTCACAGTTGCAGCACAATTACAAGACTAACTGCCCTAGTTGTAGAGCCATGGATACAACTAATCGTCCCATCTCCTTGCCACATCATCCCATCTCCTTACCCTAATCGTCCAATCTTTAGACTAAGGTAATCAATCTCTTTGTTATCACGTTATCCATCAGTTTTCTCCATTTTAGAATGTCAATGCGCTATATATAACTAACAAATCCTGATTATTGAAAATCTTGTTTGGCACAAGTAAAAATACACAACTGCTATTCATAGAAAACTAGTTAAGTCTTATTGGTAGTACGTCTTAGATTTCTTGTTCTTAAAAAGGAGTACCTAACTACTTTTGTTTAGGTAATCGTGTTAAATAAAGAAATTAACTTGAACGACTACAAAGTACAAAAATGCACAGTATATGTATTATGCATACTTATATTTAAAACTAAGATAAAACTAGTACTACAATTATCAGGCTGAATAGAAACTGAGTTCACTGCTGAGCTATTTGTGTGTGAGATTATATTTGATTAGTTTAACTAGGTATTTACTCCTATTTATATTTGAAGTAAGTGAAATGTAAGTATTTACAATTATAAGGTTGTATATAATACTATACGTGATGACGTGCAATTGGCCAAGATTATTTAGTTGCAGTGTGTAGAATGTATATGCCATCATAAGATGAAGCCACGTACATACCTTGATGCACTGTCACAGACATCTCATTTGCTGGTTTTGCTTGGAAATAATTTGGATCTCTTATCGAACTGGCATTCTGATGTGTAAAATAATAAGAACTATAAGTGCACAGTATTTAGTTGTAGCAATTACAGGTCGATCCATAGAGACTACAAATTTTCAGAGCCTAACAATTTGAATCAGGAGAAGTAGTCAAATAGATTTGAGATTAGATTTATTTAACTTAATTAGAAAATAACAAATAATACGGAAAACCTAGGAATCTGAATCCGTTAATCAATCACAATTAATATAAACTAGCCCTAAAATCAATTCTCTTTTCTTCGAAAAAATAACGTATATCAATAATTGAGACAAGCATATACTATGAAATTTGTTATCTAACAATAACCCATCTAAACTTCATGGAGCAAGCATAGGTTATGAAAAATAAACCCGGTAACAATAATATATCAAAATCACTTTGTCAATTGACCAATTAAGCACCAAGAAAAATTATGAAAATTAAATAATAGGAACGAGAAGATATCAAAATAATTAAATTAACTTCATCTTCATCCCAGGGAACAAATTTAGCTACACATAATAAAAAGACGAATAAAACAAATAACTAATTCAGTGTCCAGGGTTGGGTTGGGTGTCTTGGGTTGTGTAAATTACAAAAAGGAAAACCCATATATATAGGAAAAATATGAGGGTTTGGGTCTTGGAATACAAGTACGATTCTTAAAGTATTTCCTTCTTCTTCTCCAATAAGTATTATATTTATCTTCCAATTCCTTTGACTTCAAAAATTGTCCACCTCCTTCCCTATTTGCACATTTTCCAACTCAAATTCTGAATTTATTTATTTTCCTACAAAACAAAGTAAAACAATTTATTTATTAATAAAATTACGAAAATGGACATAAAACAGGTATTAATAATATGCAATAATATAAACCTATCAAATGCCCTCATACCTATCTGTTACTCGTCCTCGAGAAAAATCAAAAAGAAAAATGCTAACTAAGAAAAGTCCTATGCTCCTTTCCGTAGGCGTGATGGGAAATTTTAGGTTTACCAACTCGTTAAACTCATAGACGATCTCTACAAGAGAAGTGTTTCCTCCAAATGGTTTATAGAAGATATGCTGATAAAATCTGTGAAATACTCTAGCAAGTGTCTGAACTCTATCAACAATAACATTCATCGGTGTCAACATAATAATTTTAGGAAAATACATGCCTTTAAAACTCTTCTGCCAAGATGTAGGCATCAACAATCCACTTATATCGACTCTGAACATTTACAGAAAATTTCAAGGTGTGTCATGAAAGTAGGTCTCTGAAGAATCGATTGAGTAAGTACATTTCCTCTTTTTCAACCAATATTAAACGGACCCAATCTCTATCAAAGAAAGTATCTAGCCAAAATTCACAATTTTTTTTTATAATTGATTATGCAATGTCCGTTCTCTTAGGCTTTCTATGTTATCCATGTAGCGAGCTTTGGGGAAATGACTCCCAAAGAAGATGGTCTTAGGGAACTAGGTTTTGAAATAACCCTACGGACTTAATTACTCTACTAACAAAGGCCACAAAAAAAGACTAATAAATTATACTACTTGTACCCATCATCTCAATCTTTTTTTTATTTGTGAGGAATATTGGGTATTTAAGTAGTTTATTCAAGCATCTTTTTTTTCTTTTTTTTTTCACAAAAAATTGATTCGACATTGTTTCAACATATGGGCTCTATCTCAGATATCGAAAACTTCCCTAAACAATCTTTCCTACAAAGACTTTGGGCAAATGTGTCATCTTGGATCTTAAGAAAAAATTTGTTCGACACAAATTTCATGAAGACAACCTTACTGAACTACGTTCAAATCATATCAAGGCAATATATATATAAGTTTTAAAAAAACTTTGCTAACACCAACTAGTATTAAAGTACAAGAGTGATTGGACAACTTAGCTAAAATATCTCTGATTTTTTTTTGGATTTTTTCATTTTTCAGTTTTTGTTGGATTTTTTTATATATAAGTACTACTAAACCCCTCCCCCATACCCAAATTATGCATTGTCCTCAATGAATGCAAATGAGAGAAAAATGACAAAGTAAAAGGATGAGAATACCTGATAAAGGCATGATGGAGATTTAGAATTACTTATAATACACACATATTCACTCACACACATACACATAATTACTCCCCCATACCTACTCTTTATTATGGGAGACATACACAAAAAACATTTGTTAACCAATACCAGATTTTGGGAAAACTACCTTCGTAACACAATCTACACACATGTGAAACTCACCCATAAGAACAATATTATCCACTAGAGTGACAAGATCATGCATCAAAATAAAACTTATAGCACTAACATCATCCATGGACCAATTAGACGCTTCCTTATGTTGTTTAAGCAGATTCATGACTTGAAATTCTTGGTTATGAACTTTGCTAATGGAAATAAGAAAATCATAAGTTCCATTACTAACTACCAAGGATTGTTCAAAAGTGGAAAATGAAAGAATAGGATCGAATGTGGGTGGCTCACCAACAGAAGTCTGAACAATGGTCTTAGGATCAAAATAATTATCCTCAAGTTGGGTTTCATGTTTAGAACAAATCATATTCAATTCCTCTAACATCTCATCACAAGTGAAATTCTTATACAACTCATGAAATTCTCTATTGCTCTTATACTCAAGCGAAATACGTCTTCAAGAAAAGACTCAATTACGCTATCATGAATATTCGAGAAATACACAACCTCATCTATTAAATTAACTCCAACAAATTGTTCAAAAAGCTCATTAGGTTGATTTCCTACGTTAAAGATATTTAGATCTATTGAAATGTTTCCAAATGTAGGTTTCATCGAACCATTTCTACAGTTAATCAAAGCATTAAAGGTGGAAAGAGTAGGCCTTCCCAAAATGACGGGGATTTGATTTTTGAGATTTTTGACTGGTTCGGTTTCTAGAACAATGAAATCAACAGGGAAGATAAAATCACCAATCTTAATCAACACATCTTCAACTATACTCTGAAGAGTTTTAACAGAACGATCAACTAATTGAAGGGTGATACTAGTATTTTTAAGTTCACCTAAGCTCAAAGCTTGATAGACTGATAATGGAAGAAGATTCACACTAGCTCCTAAATCGAGTAAAACTTTATCAATGAAGGTATTACCTATGACACAAGAGATGGTAGGATAACCAGGATCCTTATACTTCATATGTATTTGATTTTACAAGATAGAACTAAAATGAGAGGTTAGGAAAGCTTTCATAGGAACATGAGTGGTTCTCTTATTAGTGCACAAATCTTATGGACACTTAACATAAAAGGGAACTTGTTAAATTGCATCTAAAAGAGGAATGTTTATCTTGACTTGCTTAAAGACTTCTAAAATCTAATCTAGATGAACATATTGTTTATTTAAGATAAGTCTTTGAGGGAATGGAGCTTTCAACTTAAAGAGTTTTTCACTAGACACATCATAGTGGTGTTTTGAAGGTGGTTCTTTGGATGGTGATGACTCATTAGATTCAGAAGTTTCAGGATTTAAAGATTGTGGAAGACTAGGATTCAAGAGTAGATGATTTAGTTCAGATGTTAGCTTATCTTCCTGATGAGTATTAACACCAGCATGATTGTTGAATTGATTAACATACCTTAGAGAGATGACGGAGTTTACATTTTCATGAGACTTTTTGTTTTCATAAAATTTAAGATTAACCTCGAGTTGACTAGGGACACGATTTTTCTCTCTCTCACTGATGATGTTTGCCAATTGACTAACTTGGACCTCTAGCTTATATATGGATTGTGTGTTTGAATTTAGCAACTGTCTATCTTAGTCAGAGCTTCCATGAAAGATTGTTAAGATTGAGTTAGATTAGCTTGAGATTTCAATAACGCCTCAACACTCTTCTCTAAGGAATTCAAACGCTTATCAGATTTACTAAAACCAGGAGGATTCAAGGGGACTGAGTTAGGATAATGACCAAAGGTTTGAGGAGGATATGAATTTGGATTATGAGTTGGATATGGACCAGGATTGGGCTTTTGAAAAGCAGGTTGAGAATTTTGATTAAAATGATTTTATTGACCTTGGTTCCATGAGAAATTTGGGTGATTATTCTAACCTGGATTGTATGTGGGTCCATACTAATTCTTGGTTGAAACATGACATTGACTTGTTCAATTTCAAGGCAATTGTCTATCACATGATTAGGAGAACTACAGTTTACACATATAGAAAATTGAGAAGACATATTGTTGGTTTCTAAGGCTTCTAGATGTTTAGTGAGTGTAGCTAACTTAGCATCAGTTGCAATAGAATTACCAAGTACGTGTAAGCCCTTAGATCTGTCAGGATCTTGATTAGGTTCCCTAGTTGACTCGCAAAATATTATTTTTTTAGCTAACTCCTCAAATTATTGCCAAGCTTTTTCCTCATTTTTATCCATAAACTTACCTTGACACATAGACTCTAACAAAACAGTGGTTTGACTATCTAAGGCTTCAAAAAGAATTTTACAAAGTCTCCATTTTTCTATACCATGTTGAGGACACTTAGACAAAAGCTTTTTAAATCAATCAAATTATTTCCAAAAAGACTTATTTCGATTTTATTGAAATTGGTTGATTTCATTTCTAAGTCTGTTTGCTTTATGGTTTGGAAAATATTTTAAAAAAAAGATAGACACAAATCCCCCCACGTGGAAATAGAGTTATCGTGTAGACTATACAACCATTTTTTAGCTTCTTATTTTAAAGCAAAGTTAATAAGTCGGAGCCTAATGGAGTCTTCAATAAGTTTTTGGAGTTTTTGCAAAGCACACACTTCCTCAATTTTTCGAATAAAAAGGTATGGATCCTCTCCCTCTACCCATTAGTCGCTAAACACGCGCTAAAATTCAAGTAAGTATACGCGTTCTCAAGTAGTATAAGATATAAATCAGATTCTTTCCCACATAGATTGGTTTAGGTTAACTTTGTAATTTATGCACTTATGCAATAATGATATGGCTATTATTCAATGCTAAGACAATTAACAGATTGAGATTGTTTTATAACTAAGATTTAAACTAACAATTATAACTAAGAGAATAAGAATGGTTGAATTAATATACATGACAAACATGGGATTCTAACTTTATTAAATACTTCATTCAACAGTTTTTTCGTTCTTAACCTTAGCATGTAATGGTGATGATACTAATCTGATAACACGAAACTGATAACCACCAACTTTCGTTGTATGAATACCATTATTACCAGACATACACAAAATAGATAGAAGCCGAATAGACACCCATTATATTGAGACCCTATATGTCTATAAAATTTAACAACATAACGGTTTAATGCACAAGTTATCTATCGTGATTACATAGGGCAAGTAAGATGGTTAAAAATACCTACGAATCATGCAAACAAATACACATGAACCTATGCTAGCATGGCAAGTTCTAAACCCTTAAATTCACTTTCGCTTCATTGAGAATTAACAAACTATCTTATAAGTTCACAACACTCATAAGACGAATAAGCACAACCAATACCAGGTTATCATACAATCACCACACACTAAGGCATCGAAATAAATCAACTAAATAAATCCATAAATAAATCCGCTAGAACCCCACAATAACGATTAGCCCATAATCGAGCTCATTATCAACGTGGGTTCCGATGAAAGCATGGTATAATAAACATAGTCTTTATAAATGAATAATAAACAAAGAATAACGCAAGAGTATAACTTCAAGAATAAGAAAACTAGCATCCAATGCTATAACTTAAACAAAGAATCACAAGTTAAAACTAGGTCTTCTTCGCCTTGGTTGAATTGTCCTAAAACGGACTTCTTTACTCCTTCTCTTTGCTCTCTGATGTGTCTCCTTTGAAAAACGAACTTAATTATGTATATATAGCAGCCTTATGCAAAGTAGAAGTCTTTTAGATCAAAAGCCCATTAGAATCAGGATTCTTTGAATTCGACCTGCCGCGGGCGCGCGCTTGATCAACGCGGGCGCGCTGAGTTTCTGGACTTTGGGCGCGGCCGCGCGGTATCACAGCGCGGGCGTGCTGACTCCCTGGATCAACTTCTGATTTCTTCATTTTCTTGTTGAATTGAGCCGGCTTTCCAAGAGCTTTTATTCCAACACCACCTTAACACCAAATTAGCACCAAAATAATGCTAATTCACCTGATTACCTAGATAATGCCTGAAAATGCAAAAATACTAGAAAACACATTAAAATACCAACAACTTGAGTATAATTACACTAATTCAAAGCTTTACGGAGTGTAATAAAGTGTCATAAATGCCACTCAACATACCCCCAAACTTGAATCGATGCTTATCCTCAAGCATAAATAGACTCAAAGAACAAGAAATAACAATCCATGAATGTAACTAAGTGAATGCAACAATCCCCAATAGAATAACTAAACCAATCAACAAGCAACATCTCAACAAATGCAGTTACTCGCATAAAGATCAATCAAATCTCACAAATTAATCTACAAACCAGAGATGTGCGTGTGTGCAACTACTTACAGACATATTATCGCCACTAGATCAACAATCATGACTCACCACTCATTAAGCCAATCACAAGGTTATAAATACAATAAAAGCTAAACTCAAAATAACTTTTAATACTTCAATTCTTATATCGGAGTTTTACATGGATTCACGCTTTATTCCCAACAAAACTATACTTATTTGACCGTGCATTGAGTGAGGTCCACAAAAGACTAATACAATAGTACCCATGTAGCGAGTGTTAGGTTAGCGGATCCTAGACTATGAAAAGCCTTAGGTCACTAGGCACAAAGTCCCCTAAGAACTTAATAACTTGAGTACTAAAGAGCCCATTCATGATCAATTATACATAACACATACTCTTTTTTTCAACAATTTTTGAATGAGTGTGTTTCGCTCCATCTAATTTAACCCTAGACTACACATAAAAATATGAGCCGGCTACTAGCCATTTATCACCTAGCCACAAAAACTAGCAATGAAATCCAATTTTCTCCAATTTTGAAATATCCATGTCTTTTATTATTAAGAGAATACCCTAAATTCTAAATATAAACAAGCGATTAAACCTCGACAAACAAACAAACCATGATCTAGCACTTTAGAAACCTATAAGACTTAATGAAATACAGTTGTCTCTAGCATGCAAATCAATTCAATAAGACTTAACATCATTAAATATAACATCACTACACTAGCCTCAATATCACAAGTCAACCGGAAAAATCATCTACAGGATCATCTTATTATGCAAATGCACGAAACTACATGAACAAACTAACATAAACACTACCAAAATAAAAAAAACTACTATATGGAAAAATATGAAACTATATGAACTAAACTATCATGAATATGCAAACTATATACGACTCACACAAACATATTCCTTCAACTACTACCCCCAAACTTAAAATATTCCGTGTCCTCAGTAAAGGTAATAGCAAGGAATCAGGCATACCTACTCTGAATCAGGATCATCACCCTTAATAGGTGGAGTGTCAGGCGTGTCTAGAGGTGGATACACGGAATCCTCACCGAATACTGGCCACTGGATGTCAACACCAGTGGCTCTGAATGCAGTCCCAAGTGCCTGGGTGAGATCACATGCAAACCGACTATGTATGTCATGTATTGCATCCATCCTCCTCACTAGACGCTGATACTGCGTCGAACTTAAACCAGCTTCAACCTCAACTACTGCCTCCTCCTGCTGTGAAGGGCCAACCTCCTCTCCGAATTGAGCTCTCCATACTACCTTCTTTGCCTGCTGCGTCCCACCAGCAAAAGTCTGATCCGCTGGTCTACCACCTGGCAGATGATCATATGAATAACCAAGCCCCTTACGATCGGTCTTGCCACCATACCACTCAATCATGTTCAACAGTGTAGAAATGTCGATAGGAGCACTAGGAAGCTGTAGCTGCTCAAGCGCGGGCAAATGAACACCAACTGCCCTGCACAGCTTCGTCACAACGGACGCATAGGGTATAGAACCCGTAGTACCTCCTCTCAAGAACCTCAAAATCCCCTGATATATAACCATCCCCAAATCAATATAATTGCCATGAAGAATACCCCAAAGCAGACGAGCACGCTCCATAGTAATCTCATGCACATGTGATGATGGCATGATTTTAGCACAAAGAAACGAGTTCCAAGCCTGTGCAAACATGTTCATGCACGACGCAGGAAACGTGGAGTAATCAGTTGTGCCCCACTTGAACTTCCAGTGAGTCTCGGGCACACAATAAGTAGCAATGATCAGATCCATGTTGAAGTCCTCTAGAGTCTTATTGTTCCAAGTGTCCTGACCGGGCTTCCTCGTGGGCTGCTCAATCACCCTCCTTATCACATCAACACTATACTCCACAGTCATCCCCCTAACCACCATGAAGTCATTCTTCTCTACCTTTGCATTAACATAAAACTCTTGCACAACACTCATGGGCACAACAGCGGGAGCCTCGTAAAAAGGAACCCAACCCATCTCCAGAATCATCTCCAACAACTTACCATCCTTCCCTGATGGCAGAAAATCTCGCTCCTTTGCAATAGGCTTCGAGAGAAGCCTCGTGTACTCCTCTTCAGCCTCAGGAGCAGAAAACCTTGGCCTTACACCACCCGCAGATGAAGAATCGGTGGTGTTGCTGCTTACTTGAGTTCTTTGTCTCTTAGGTGCCATTGGGATTGAGTAAGAGAGAATAAAAGCTAAGTGTTTGAGAGATTTTTGTGTTTGAGAATTTGTGATGTGATGGATAAGTTTGTGTATAACTGTGTGTATATATAGGTGGTGAGAAAAGAATTAGATATGGAATAGAAGTGGGAATTGATTATGGGAATTGTGGGAATAATAGGGTTGATTTGGAGAGGGAAATTTGGGATGTGGAAGAGTAAAATTCGGTTTGAAATTGATTTTATAGAAAAAATCCCATTTTTCCTTTTCAAAACTGGTGTTTTTATTTTTCTGAGTCGGGACCCCGGCGCGGCCGCGCGCTAGACCAACGCGGGCACGCTCACCTTCTGCCAAATCAGCGCGGTCGCGCGCTAGATCAGCGCGAGCGCGCTTGGCTACTGAAGTTGGCCCTGAATTATTTTCTTTTTATGATTTTTTTGTGTTTTTCTTCTTTCTTCTTGCTTCCTCTACCTACTAATGTACAACAAACTTGGGTTGCCTCCGAAGAAGTGCTTGTTTTACGTCGTTAGCTTGACGTAGAAACTTGAGATCAAATGGACAACAAAACAGCACTAACCACCTCGCGATTTTCCGTGTCACCATAGTAATGCTTCAACCTCTTACCATTCACCTTGAATGCTTGGCCAGGATCATTCTCAAAAAATTTCACCGCTGCATGTGGAAACACAATTTTGATTATGAAGGGCCCTGGCCACCTTGACTTCAACTTTCCAGGTAAAAGAAGGAAATGAGAGTTAAACAAAAGAACTTGTTATCCCGACACAAATGATTTGAGCACTAGACCCCTATCGTGCCAACTCTTGACTTTCTCCTTATAAATTCGTTGTTCTCATAAGCTTGAAGTCGAAACTCGTCGAGTTCATTCAATAGAAGCATCCTCTTCTTTCCAGCTGCATCTAAGTCTAGATTCAATTTCTTCAAAGCCCAATACGCCTTATGCTCGAGCTCCATCGACAAATGACACCCCTTACCATAAACCAACTGAAACGGCGACATTCCTAATGGATTTTTGTATGCTGTTCTATAAGCCCACACAACTTTATCAAGTTTCAAAGACCAATATTTCCTCGATGGACACACAACTTTCTCCAAAATGTGCTCGATCTCTCTGTTAGACACCTCAGCTTGACCATTTTTCTGAGGATGATAAGCCGTAACAATGTGATGATTCACATTATACCTTTGCATCATAGCGGTGAACTTGCGGTTGCAAAAATGCAACCCCTCATCACTGATTATGACTCTTGGAGTTCCAAACCTTGTGAATATCTGCTTGTGAAGAAAATTAAGCACCACCTTCATATTGTTCATTGGTAATGCCTTAACTTCAACACATTTCGACACATAATCAACCACCAACAAGATGTACTGATTGTTACAAGATGAGATAAATGGCCCTATGAAGTCAATTCCCCAAACATCAAAGACTTCAACCTCGAGAAGCACATTAAGAAGCATCTCATCACTTTTAGACATATTACCCACACATTGACATCGATCACATTTCAAAACAAACTGATGAGCATCTTTAAAAAAATTCGGCCAAAAGAAAACTGCTTGAAGAATACGAGTTGTTGTCTTTTCTCCACTAAAGTGTCCTCCATAAGCCGTTGAGTGGCAATCTCGCAAGAACCCCCCCCCCATTTCGCTGTAAGGAATACATCTCCTGATGATTTGGTCAGCTCCTTGACGAAAAAGAAATGGCTCATCCCACATATACAACTTCACTTCATGCAAAAACTTCTTCCTTTGAGCGTACGATAAGTCGGGATGCATGACATTACTCACAAGGTAGTTCAGAATGTCTGCAAACCATGGTTCTTCCTCTTGCACTCCAAACACTTGCTCATCGGGAAAAGACTCATTTATCAATATCTTGTCCATGAAAGTAGCATTAGGGTTTATTAATCATGAGAGATGATCAACGACTTGATTTTCAGTCCCATTTCTTTCCTTGATCTCTAATTCAAATTCTTGAAGCAAAAGAACCCATCTAATCAATCTCGACTTCGGGTCCTTCTTTGAGACAAGATATCGAATTGTAGCGTGATCAATGAAAACTGTCACTTTAGTTCCAAGTAGATAAGATCAAAATTTCTCAAAACCATAGATAATATCCAAGAGTTCTTTTCCTTAGTAGTATAATTCAGTTGAGCATCATTCAAGGTCTTACTAGCGTATTAAACCACATGAAATATGTTGTTCATTCTCTGCCCAAGAACTGCTCCAATTGTATAGTCACTTGCGTTGCACATCATCTCAAAAGATTCATTCCAGTCAGGTGCAGTTATGACAGGTGCCATGATTAAACTCTTCTTCAATGTCTCAAAAGCGGCAAGACACTCGTCATTGAACTTGAAAGGGATATCTTTCTCTAGCAAACTGCACAATGGCTTCGATATCTTAGAGAAGTCCTTGATGAAACACCTATAGAAACCCGCATGACCAAGGAAACTGCGAATTCCATTAACAGAAATAGGTGGAGAAAGATTTTCAATGACCCCTACCTTGTCTTTGTCGAACTCAAGAACCTTACTAGAAACCTTGTGCCCAAGTATAATGCCCTGTCACACCATAAAGTGACATTTCTCCCAATTGAGAACCAAGTTAGTCTCAACACACCTCTTGAGAACATGTCCAAATTCTACAAGCATTCGTCAAAATAATCGCCAAATACAGAGAAGTCATCCGTGAACACCTCCACATTTTGTCCAATCATATCAGAAAAGATGGCCATCATACATCTCTCAAATGTGGCTGGTGCACCACATAGACCAAAAGAAACTCATCTGAAGGTGAAAGTACCAAATAGACAAGTGAAGGTAGTCTTCTCTTGATCTTCTAGAGAGAGACAAATCTGATTGTAACTCGAATAGCCATCCAGAGTAGTACTCGTGACCAGCCAATCGGTCAAGCATCTGGTCAATGAAAGGTTGAGGGAAGTGATCCTTCCTCGTGGCCTTGTTCAGCTTCCTGTAGTCCATACAAACTCTCCATCCCGTGACTGTTCGAGTAGGGATGAGCTCATTCTTCTCATTAGCAACAACCGTGATACCTCCTTTCTTCGGTACGCACTGAACTGGACTCACTCAAGAACTGTCAGAAATGGGATAAATAATTCCAGCATCCAGCCACTTAAGAAATTCCTTCTTCACTACTTCCTTCATGATCAGATTAAGTCTTCTTTGCTGCTCAACCGTAGGCTTGCTACCTTCCTCTAGCAGAATTTTATGAATACAATAAGAAAGGCTGATTCCCTTAATATATGTTATAGTCCATCCAATTGCCGATTTGAACTCTCTTAGAATCCTCAAAAGCTTCTCCCCATCGCTACCTGAAAGGTCAGATATAATAATAACAGGCAAAGTAGATGCATCACCTAAAAATGCATACCTCAGATATTAAGGTAAAGGCTTAAGCTCAAGAGTCGGAGCTTCCTCAATAGTGGCTTGAGGAGTTTAGGAGCTTTGTTTAATTCCTCCATTCTAAGAGATTCAAAAGGCATATCAATCTTCCTCTTCCAGGGAGAATCATTCAGATACTACAATTGTTCTTCACCTTTGTCATCTTCACGCTGAATTCCACAATAATGCTTTCTCTAAGGTATCAGACCTTAGCAATTGATCAAGTTCTGAAGTAACCACGGAATCGACCATCTCCACTTGTAAGCACTCCTCATTTTCCGTAGGAAATTTCATAGCATTGAACACATTAAAAGTTACATCCTAATCCAGCACTCGCATTGTAAGCTCACCCTTCTGCACATCATCAAGGTTCGGCCAGTTACCAAGAAAGGTCTTCCCAAAATTATGGGAATCTTCTTATCCTCCTCGAAATCAAGAATTACGAAATTAGTAGGGAAGATGAGTTTTTCAACCTTGACCAAGACATCATCCACAATATCTCGCGGATATATAACAGAATGGTCGGCCAACTGTAAAGTCATATAAGTCGGTTTTGGATCAGGAAAATTTAACTTCTTGAAGATTGACAAAGGCATCAGATTGATGCTAGCTCCCACGTCACATAAGCATCTTTTAAAAGACACTTTTCCAATAGTGCATGGAATAGTGAAGCTTCCTGGATCTTTAAGCTTCGGAGGCAACTTCTGTTGCAGCACAGCACTGCATTCCTCCGTGAGAGCGACACTCTCTAAGTCATCTAGCTTCACTTTTGGAGAGAGTATACCTTTCATAAACTTTGCGTAACTAGGCATCTGCTCAAGAGCCTCAGCGAAAGATATGTTGATATGAAGTTTCTCGAACATCTCCATAAACTTCTCAAATTGCTTATCCAGCTTTTTTTTCTACAGCCGCTTAGGAAAAGGTGGTGGAGGATAGATCTGTTTCTCCCATGTATTACCCTTAGGAGGAGTGTGCTCAACAGTAGTCTTCCTTGGTTCCAGTTCTACTTCATGTTGCTCTACTTCTTCTTCATCCCCGACTTCTTCATTCGAATCTTGAGTTTGTTCGGGATCCGTAACCTTTCCAGACCTCAAACTGATTGCCTTTACCTGCTCCTTAGCTTCCCTCTTTCCTGGCACTTTAGTGTCACTAGGTAATGTACCAGGTTGACGATTTAGCAAGGCATTGACAATTTGTCTAATTTGATTTTCCAAGGTCTTGATAGAAATAGCTTGACTCTTGAACATAAGCTTCAACTCCTCTAATTCAGATTTTTCATTAGCTTATTGTAGTTGAAGTTGATACCTTGGTGTATATTATGGTTGCTAAAAACCAGGGGGTTGTACTTCTTGGATGGGTACTGCTGATAAGGCTGTTGAACCGCATTCTAAGCGTTGCTCCAGCTGAAATTAGGATGATTGCGGTTGTTGGGATGATAAGTGGCTGGCACAGGTTGCTGCGATCGCTGAACATTGCTTACAAACTGAGCTGATTCACTAGAAATAGCACACTGATCAGTCTCATGGGCACCAACACAAAGCTCACAGACACTAGTGATTTGATTAACTCCATAATTGGCCAAAGTGTCCACCTTCATCGTCAAAGCCTTAAGTTGGGCAGCTATAGCAGTTGCTGCATTCAACTCTAGAATTCCCACTACTTTTCCCTGAGTCAGTCTCTGAGAAGGATTCTGGTATTCATTAGCAACCATAAGTTCAATCAATTCATAACTTCATTATAGCTCTTAGCCCACAAGGCTCTTCCTGATGCTGCATCGAGCATGGGTCTAGAAGTAGCACCCAATTTATTATAAAAATAGTTTATAATCATCCAATCAGGCATGCCATGGTGTGGGTACTTCCTTAGCATCTCCTTTTATCCATCCCAAGCCTCAAACAGAGATTCAACAATTTGCTGAGCAAACTGAGTAAGAGCATTCCTGATTGCAGTAGTCTTCGCAATAGGGAAGAATTTAGTGAGAAACTTTTGAGCCAGATCATCCCATGTGGTGATAGACCCTGGTGGTAGAGAATGTAACCAGTACTTTGCTTTATCACTCAGAGAGAATAGGAAGAGTCGCAGCTTAATAGCATCTTCAGTCACACCATTGAACTTGAAAGTATCGCAAATCTCGATAAAATCCCTGATGTGTATGTTGGGGTCTTCAGTAGGAGAGCCCCCAAACTGAACTGAGTTCTGTATCATCTGAATCGTGCTTGACTTGATCTCAAAAGCATTAGCTAAAATGGTTGGTCTGATGATGTTTGAATGAATATCATTGATCTTAGGCTTATAATAGTCCATCAAAGCCTTAGGAATTTCTGCTTGATCTCCCATTACTACTAAAGCTGGTTCCTCGATTTTATCTTCTTTTTCTACCTTTTCTTCATCCTCAAAAACTTCCCTTCGAACTACTTCAACTTTTTCCTCGGCTTTATCCAAAGTTCTTTTATGAGATCGCGAACGCATATGCATACACGCTCGCTAGAGTACCTGAAATAAGACAAGGAAACATATAAGTAAGAATGTCCGAGTCAGTGAACTTTAACGACCATTGATGACAAATAGATAAACTAAAAATTAACATCGAGTCCCCGGCAGCGACGCCAAAAACTTGTTAGTCGCTAAACACGTGCTAAAATTTACGTAAGTATACGCGTTCGTAAGTGGTATAAGATATAAATCAGATTCGTTCCCACAGAGACTGGTTTAGGTTAACTTTGTAATTTATGCACTTATGCAACAATGATATGACTATTATTTAATGTTAAGATGATTAACATATTGAGATTTTTTTATAACTAAGATTTAAACTAACAATTATAACTAAGAGAATAAGAATGGTTGAATTAATATATATGAAAAACATGGGATTCCAACTTCATTAAATATTTTATTCAACAGTTTTTTCGTTCTTAACCTTAGCATGTAATGGTGATGATACTAATCATATAACACGAAACTCATAACCACCAACTTTCGTTGTATGAATACCATACTACCAGACATCCAATAAATTGATAAAAGCTGAGTAGACACCAATTATATTGAGACCCTATATATCTATAGAATTTGATAATAGAACAGTTTAATGCACAAGTTATCTATCGTGATTACATAGGGCAGGTAAGATGGTTAAAATTACCTACAAATCATGTAAATAAATACACATGAACCTATGCTAGCATGACAAGTTCTAATCCCTTAAATTCACTTTCGCTTCATTAAGAATTAACAAACTACCTTATAAGTTCGCGACACTCATAAGATGAATAAGCACAACCAATACTAGGTTATCATACAATCACCATACACTAAGGCATCGAAATAAATGAACTAAAGAAATCCATAAATAAATCCGCTAGAACCCCACGATAACGATTAGCCCATAATCGAACTCATTATCAATGTGGGTTCTGATGAAAGCATGGTATAATAAATGTAGTCTTTATAAACGAATAATAAAAAAAGTGTAACAGAAGAGTATAAGTTCAAGAATAAGAAAACTAGCATCCAACGCTATAACTTAAACAAAGAATCATAAGTTAAAACTAGGTCTTCTTCGCCTTGGTTGAATTGTGCTAAAACGGCCTTCTTTACTCCTTCTCCCTGCTCTCTGATGTGTCTCCTTTAAAAAACAAACTTAATTATGTATATATAGCAGCTTCATGCATAGTAGAAGTATTTTGGATCAAAAGCCCATTAGAATCAGGATTCTTTGAATTCGACCTGGCGCGGTCGCGCGCTTGACCAGGGCGGGCGCGCTGAGTTTCTGGACTTTGGGCACGGGCGCGCGCTATCACAGTGCGGGCGCGCTGACTCCCTGGATCAACTTCTGATTTCTTCATTTTCTTACTGAATTGAGCCGTCTTTCCAAGAGCTTTTATTCCAACACCAAATTAGCACCAAAGTAGTGCTAATTCACCTGATTACTTAGATAATGCCCGAAAATGCAAAAACACTAGAAAACATATTAAAATACCAACAACTTGAGTGCAAGTACACCAATTCAAAGCTATATAGAGTGTAATAAAGTGTAATAAATTCCACTAAACACTACCCCAACAAACCTAGGTAACATGCTAATGTTGTGATGTTTAATTTCAAATTATTCGCGGTTACTTCAAGTAGGACTATGCATGAGGGTTCACCTGAATGAGCGGGATAACAACAGTCTTTAAGTGGGACAGAGATGACTACGGGTGAAATTTCTCCTTCTTTTGATTCAATTTTAATGGGTGAAGAGAAGTTCAGTTTCCTTACTACTTTAGTAGATGAAAGGTTAAAATGCCTTATTAATCTAAATGAATGGTCTTGAACACAATTACTTTGCGTATAAGACAAGTAATGACATAGCAGACAAGAGCTATAAGTAAACACACAAGAAAAATTGAAAAATCGAAAAGAAAATCTTAGATCTATGGGTAATCCTTAAAAAATCTCTAGACAGCTCCTAACTTTTGGACTATCAAACAATTTATAAATCTAGATTTATTTAAACTGAATGGCCAGGTAAGCGGGGGCACTTCCTTTTAAACAAGGCGCTGAATTTGAGAACTGCTAGCCTAGTCACCAATCCAAATTGGCTAGGTAAGTGATATACTTGCCTTGTCACCAAAAGTTCGAATAATTCCAAATTTACTTTCTCTTTTAGGTACCTTCATAATTGAGCTCGAAATCCTAGGGGCCAACATCTACTTAATTTTATTATGGTAGGTGAATGCAAGATGAAGAAATTAATGATTTATGGGCCAAGAAAAGGGTGATGAAATCCCTCACCTTATCTTGTAATGAGGTGGCACCCTTAAGATTGATTAGATGATGCAACACACAAAGAGTAATATAATATACACTTATGAATGCACTACAATACGTGTATTGTTCTAAATTGTACATACCTCTTTTCTCCGGCAATCACCACAATTGTATAAGATGAAAAACAATAAATACAAAAAGAAAATCTAGATGATGTGATCCTATGAGATAGAATGAACGATGCAACAAATTGGTTTTTGATAATTAAGTAACTACTACTTTTGGGTTTTTAAAATATTTGTTTTTTGGATTTTTCAATAATAAAAGTGAGAAAGAAAAAATAGAGAGGTGATACGGAATACCGAAAAGCGCTTTCAAAAATTTCAAAAGAGATGGTGATACCTTCTAGTGATCTTCTTGTCCAAGCTTTCCATCGCTTCACTATTCCCTAAAAAACAAAGAGGAAACAAAACAAACTAGTACGAAGAATTAAATATCAAGGAATGAAAATTAACAATAGTCCCCGACAGCGGCGCCACAAAAATGATATGTAAAATAATAAGAACTGCAAGCGCACAGTGTTTAGTTCTAGCCATTACAGGTCAATCCACACAGACTATGAATTTTCAGAACCCTAACATTTTGAATCAGGAGAACTAGACAAATAGATTTGAAATGAGATTTGGTTAACCTAATTAGCAAATAACAAATAATATAGAAAACCTAGGAATCCGAATTCGTTAATCAATCACAATTAATATCAACTCACCCTAAGATCAATTCTCTTTTCTTCACAAAAATAATGTATATCAGTTAACGAGATAAGCATATTCTATGAAACTTGTTATCTAACAATAACCCATCCAAACTTCATGGAGCAAGCATAAGTTATAAAAAATAAATCTGGTAAGAATAATATATCAAAATCACTTTGTCAATTGAACAATTAAGCACCGAGAAAAATTATGAGAATCAAATAATAGGAATGAGAAGATATCAAAACAATTAGATAATAGGGAACAAATTTAGCTACACATGATTAAAAGATGAAAAAACAAATAATTAATTGGGTGTCTTGGGTTGTGTTGGGTGTCTTGGGTTGTGTAAATTAAAAGAGGGGAGACCCATATATATAGGGAAAATATGAGGGTTTGGGTCTTGGAATACAAGTAGGATTCTTAAAGTATTTCCTTCTTCTTCTCCAATAAGTATTCTATTTATCTTCCAATTCCTTTGACTTCAAGAATAGTGCACCTCATTCCCTATTTGCACCTTTTCCAACTCGAATTCTGATTTTAATTATTTTCCTATAAAACAAAGTAAAACAATTTATTTATTAGTAAAATTATGAAAATGGACATAAAATAGGTATTAATAATATGCAATAATATGAACCTATCACATACCATATGGTTTTAGTACATAATTTGATATAAAATACTTGTGTTTTATTTCTGTACTGGTAGATCTAGTTTAGTGTTGGAGAATTGTTAAGTTGATGATTATGTTTTGCTGAGCGCATTTAAGTGATTTTCAATGAGATAAGCTTTTGAATTTTGGAAACTTAAAATAATAAATCTAGGATGGGGTGTAGGAGCACTCTTCTTCCTGTTTTTGCACTTATTTGCAAAGGAAAATCGCTACTTCAGTGTAACTCTTGCATGGATTTATAGGTCCCAGATGTATTACTATTCAATTCGAAGCTATTATAATTTTACCAAAAAAATATACTTAAATTTAATATTTTATGCCTTCTTGAAGCATTATAAGTTGGATATTTTGAAAAACATATGTTGCACTATGCTTGAACTTCTTTATGAAAATTTAATTAGGTTCCGGTGCATCACCTAAATTGCAGTTTATCTTGATAGAATAGTTGTAAAAAGCTCCATTATTTGAAACTAGGATTTCTTATTATTACACCAGGGGGCTGATTTACGGTTGAGTTGCTTAGCATCTGGTAGGCTTAGAAACCTGAATTACTGATTATTACAATTGTATTCATGATTTATTATACTTTGGCCATCCTATTCACCTCCTTTCCTTTCTTAGCTATTGAGGTATGCTTCTGAATTCTGGAAACTTTATAATGTTCGTATGATACCACAAAATTATGAAGTGCATCTCTAATATGTGCCTTCAGAATTGGCCCACTCAAGCGATTACATGGTCCAGCACACCTGTCGCCCAAAAGGATACAATTTGTGCTGAATTTCAGGTATATAGTCTTGTGTAAATATGTTCTCATTTGCCGTCAATTATCATTTTAATTGTGTAAAGGGGGATACCATTCGCGATAAAAAATATGTGCACCGCTGAAATATGGGAGGAGATGTGTAACCAGTGGAGAGACGAAAAATGGTTGAAGAAAAGAATGATTGCTTCAAGTAACAGAGCTGCAGGTGGCGAGAAGGTGAAAGATACCTATGAAGGCGACAGTATCTCCAAGTTGCAACATATCGCTAATAGGTTATGAAATTTTTTAATACGTTACAATCTTAAATTCTAGAATATCACATATTTATTACTTTGTAATGTTGGAAGTATGTCTTGTACAGGAGTCTGAGTCTCAAGGTCCTATCAACTGGGTAGATATGTACCTGAAATCTCGTGAAGGTTTTCATGAAGTTGCCAAGTACGCGGTAAGATTTAATTAATTTTGTTTTTATTGTATACAAATTAAAGTTATTTTTTTCATTAACGTATTTAATTGTCATATAATAAGGAGTAAGGTTTAGACTAAAATTATAAAAATCTAATAATTCAATTTGTGTAAGTACTCTTAACTATATATATTATCATATAAAATTTTAATAAATCTTTCACTGAATGTATTTGTTTTCCCTTTTTTCTTTTCGAACTAACATCCCCTTGAGTTGATCCATATTTGGTAACATCTATATGAAGTTTTTCCTTTATTAAGAAAGCTAAGTTGTACAAGACTAAATATCATTAAGAAAAAATTATTAGGCTTTAAGTATAATGTAGAGGGGGTGAATATAGTATTAATAATCAATTCAAAATAAGTACTCAACAGTGAAGAATAATTTTTATATTAGTGAATAAAAACTGATTAAAAAACTCTCTCAAAAGATGAACAAATATCCTTGAGAGCTACTAGGTTAAACATAATGATAAAACAATGCACGACACATATAATGTTAACCTAATATATGCTTATATATACTACACAGTTAAATAATCTTAGTTGAAATGATATACATGAATAAGGAATCCTAATACATATTGTTAGATATTGAATACAACACAGATGGGGGTGAATGTGTTTTGGATGTTTTTAGCCTTGATCAAAATTTTATGGATGTGTGAACAAAGCAGGTAAGAAATGCAGTTCTATTATGTTAGCATAAATAAAACATCAAACACAATATTTCAAAACGCACTTAATTTTGTATAAAAATCAAGTTGTGTCTTGCTACAAATCCTGGGTTCTTTGTAAGTAAAGAACTCAGCTTTTATCTTGAGAGAGTACAAGAAAATATAAAATTGTTTGTTAGACTTAAAAACAAAGGCCCAGTGTTTACTTTATGGATTAGTAAACACAGGTTTACACTGCATGCAATAAGATGTACTAACCCTACTTTAGGTTATCTCTAAAGCTTTCCATTTTTGGCTTAGCGGATCCTTGAAAATCTTGTAGGTCAGTGACCTTCCTTTGTCAGTTAATCTTGGCCCTTGATCTTGCACTCTTCAAGCTGCTTTTGTAGACTTTTCAATATAAGTGATTAGATCGTTTGTTGATTGATAATCTTGAATCTTTAACTTTTCTGCATTTTGTGCTTGAGGTTTATATCAAGATCTCCAGTTTGTTCTATAGAGAACTGATATCTCGATAAGTATAATGGCTTATCGAGATCTCTGAGTTCTCTATAAGTGTCTTTGACTTGTCGAGGTCTCTGAGTTCTCTATAAGTGAACTTGGTTTGTCGAGGTCTCCAAATCTCTGAATGTAGAAATGACTTGTCGATATATTTGAGATCGCTTTATGTATTTTGACTTGTCAATGTATCTGAGATCTCTAATGAGAAATTGACTTGTCGATATCTCCAATCGTCATGTCTTCATTTTGACTTTTCGATATCTCTGAGTTCTTTATATGCAAAAATGACTTGTTGATATCTCATAAATCTCTATATACATTTTGACTTGTAGATATCTCTAAGATCTTTAATGATAATTTGACTTGTCGATATCTATAATCTTTATATCTTCATTTGACTTGTCGATATCTATAAGCCATTTTGGACTTCTCGGTAAGTCATTATAGAGTTCTCGAATGACTTCTCTATATGACTTGATCTGTGACTTGTAGATATCTTGACTTAGAACATTTTTCCTAAAACAGATTTATTCAATACCAAGCTTCTACACCTTTTCTCAGAGGCATGATCTTGTTGATCTTCTTCCAGAGTTTATTCTTAGGCTTGAGACTGTTCACGGAAAAATACTCCAGTCTGATCTTTAACATTTTTACAAACTCGAGTAATAAAATACAAAATACAGATTTAGACTATCATATAACTAAATCTTAGGGTTGTCAATGTGACTTAGTCTTGTTATAATACATGCATGTCTTACACAACAATCCCCCAATTTGTGAGAAGATTGCTTATCACAAATTCATGCCAAGTAACAAGACTAACCCCAAGTTACAATGAAACAATGAAATTATTACATAAAACTGACATAATAACAAATACAACTTTTCTACACTTGAGTGATTACATGAGTTTAATAAGTACATCCATCACATGAAATTCTCATAGCTTGATTCTTTTCTAATGAGGTCCTTTAAATTTACAAATACTTGAAGTTCCTCTATGATTTCAGTCCTTCTTAGAGCTTCCACAAACTTGAGCCAATCATCCAATGAATAGCAATTTAAGTAACCTACTCTGAATCTTGAGAATCTACCAACTTTTATGTTCAGAAAGTGTCCATCCTTAGAAATTCTACTCATCCCCTTTTCCTTGAGCTCATTTGATCTCTGTTCAAACATGGAAATTTCTTCTGCATACTTCATTTCCCTTTCTTCCTTTTTAGCCTTTGTTTTTGCTCATCTTTCATCTCTTACTTTCAGCCATACACACATCACATTTCTCCATGCCCTTTTACTTGTGTCCTTATCCTTTATCAAGCTAATCACCCTCTTAACTTCTGTGGTTGAAAGTGTGTCCATTAAATCCCTGCCAAGTAAAGTGATGGAGCCATCCTGATAGTAGATTCTGACTTCTCTTAACGATACAACCCAAACTTTGACTATTTCTTTAGCTAATTATTGAAAGTAGTCATCATATGTGATGCACCAATTTAAAGGTAGAAAATCAGTCTAATTATATCAATTCCAGATAGTCCCCTCTTCAACTTGCAGTTTATTTGGTTTTCTCCCAACAGTTTTGAAATGGGTTTTGATTTGTGTCTTAAATGAATGTAGGTTTGAGATTTTCTTTAGGGTGGTTTGTCTAGAAGTGATTGGTACTTTGAGTAGAGTGTTTTCAGTTTGTTTGTACAAAAATTTAGGCTTAGAGGTTAAGGGTAGTTGAGTGTTTGAGCTTGCAGGCTTAGTGGTTTGAGTAAGTTGAATCTTGACTTGCAGTTCCTGGACACTTCTTTTCTTTGAATCCCCTTCTCCACCTTTTCTATTTCTTTTTACATCCTTCTTCTTGTCATCCTGGCTCTTTCTTTTCTCATTCACCTTGCTGCTAGTTTCCCTAGAGGACTGACTTGGATTTGATCCAGAAGGTTTTTGATCATCTTTATTCTGCTCATCATCCTCCAAGTCATCCTTATAATTGATCTTTATTTTGGGCAACATAGCTTCAACATCTCTCAAGTATTTCCCCAGCATTTTGATCATCTCTTCATCTTCAACAGTCTTTTACTTTTTTGTCTTCAAGTCAGTTTCTAGAGTCATCATCAGCTTCTTATTTTCCATGACACATCACTTTGGAATCTGGAAATATTTGTAATGTTTGGTGGTTGAACAGATGTATGCCACTCCCATGATTGGTTGGAGATATGCTTCTGGAAAAGCAGCTACTTGAACATTTTTTAATTCATTGAGAAATAGAGTGTCTTCATGAATCACTCTGTTGACTTTGTTGATCAGAATGTCCAATTCAGATGCCCTTCTTGTGATGAGTTAATAAAGGCACACCAATATACACTTTTCCACACCAGAGTCATTTATGTTGACAACAATCCTTCTCTTTTTAAAGCCATCCATAGTTACCAAGATCACCCTTAAAAAATTTACTTTCTTGTCCCAAGCCTTTTTGTAAGTGAAGAAGTTATTGGTTAGAGAAGCCCTGAGAGCCTTTAATAGTTCATCAAGTTCTTTGCTTAGACTAGGTCCCTCAACTACTTTTAGTAGCCTCTCCATCCCAATATCAACTTTCTGTTCAGTTTCCTTGGCTTTTTGAGTTTGGACTGATGATTTTAGCAACCTAGCCTCTATCTCCCTCTTAGGCTTGTTAGCAGGAAAGATGAGAGGTGTGGGGATTTCAGGTCTAATAGCTTCTGGTAGTGCATGCAATGGAATATTCAATGCACACATGATAGCTCCCAAAGAGACTGAATTTTGCATTTGAAGATGCTTATGGGAGTCCACCAAAGTCTTAATATCATCTTATTGACTTTGTACCAGAGCACTGAGTGGAGAGACTTGAGTTGTTAATGAATTATTTGATGACTGTAGAGTGGAGACTTGAGTTTGAAGAGCTTGTATTTTCAAGTTTGTTGATGTTGACATTGGTGGTTGGGAGATTCAGGAGACAGAAGCACCAAATGTAGCTTGTACATATTCCTTGATGCCCTCTATCAAAAGAGCTGAAGTTTCATCCCTAGCCTGATGTAGTTGATCCAGTTTGAGCCTTGTGTCATTGGTACTTGAGATGTGATTCTGGAAAACATCATGCAAAGCTACAAATGATTATTTGAGATTCTTGATGCTTTTCTCTATACTGGTCATATCAAACCCTGATGAATAGTAACTTTTTGCTGATGATGTTGATTACAAAAAATTGTCATATCATACTATATAGGAGTACTATTATAGAAATTCTGAGATCGTATTAGTATTCCATAAAGTAAATGAGGGTATGTAAAGGCCATCAAAATTCAGATTCGAACATTTTTGTTTTTCCCGAAAATCCACCAGATACCGAAAGGATTAAATATAAGGTAACATAATTAAAACGATTTTTATTTAAGGATTATAGCAGAGGATCATTAAAGGAATATAAAATATTAAGAAAGGTTTATGGAAGCCCAAGTAACAAGATCCCGAATATGATCCCTCAAACGATTAACGAGAACGAGAGTTAAGCGAACCGTTAAACAAATAAGTGACCAAGAGACAAGCTTGTACAAGAAGCCATGCCCTATGACATCATCAAACCATAAGATTTGGACACATGGAAAGGAGGTGACATAGGAAGGATGATGTAAGCGAGGTTAACAATATATTTAATGAGAAGTATTTGTGGCCATGCATTTTTAACCTTGGTTAAACATTCGTTAATGTTAACTAGGATAACAAAACCACCACACAAACACAAGCATTTTCATTTATTCATTTCTTCATTTCTTCCCTTGCTCTCGGCCAAAACCAGAGCAACAACTTTAAATTATCATATCTCCTTCAATACTCACTCAAATATTATGTTCTATAGCTCTTTGGAAAGGTATTGAGATGGCCTACAACTCTTGTTCAGAAGTCGCGTACAAATAATCATGGTAAGACCGCCATTTTTACAGTTCTTTAAATCGGACTTTTAGAAACTTCAAAATCTATCTTTGTGTTTTCTCGATTGTTTGTGAGATCCAAGCTTGTATAAAAATTGATCAAGGTTTTAAGGCTCCCTAGCAACTTTTCACTCAAAAATAAAGGTATAAAAACTTCTTGACCTTTATTACTAAGCTTAATTGTTTGAGTTTTTAGATGAATTGGTAAATGTATAGTTAGATCCCCACTTAGTAGTGATTTTTATGAAGTTGTGTTGATTTTGAATGATGGATTTGTAGTTGATTGAATGTGTTGGTAAAACCTTGGAGTGTGGACTGATTTTGCAGTTGTTTAGTTGTATTTGTTGTGTTATTGATTGTTGTAGGATGGGAGTGAATTGATGAGGATTTAGAGTGGTAATTATTTTGGAAAACTCGTAAACATGGTCGTCGTAATGTCTGATTTACCTTAGCCTGTTTGTGCTTGAATCCCGGAAAAGAAAGTTTACTGAGCAATATGTAACTTTGCAATGTGTAGCTAGATCGTGTCGTAAGCTTCGTTTTGGTATGTGGTTTGCTTAGATCCGATGTACGGTTTAGGAGAAATGACCATTTTAAGTTACGGCATTTCGCGAACGAAACTTTACCCCTCACTTTATTTTAAGACCTTGTTTAAGGCCCTTAAAAGACTAATTAGAATAGGAAAAAATTATGTAAGGTGGATTAGGCAGTTGGTAAAGTAATCGAGAAAGAGTCGCCTTAAAACGTTTAACGGTTAATTTTATAAAAATGGTGGAGCCGAGGGTACCCAAGCGACTTATGTAAATCGTTAAGCGCAAAAGCGCACGTTAGGGTCTAAGTGGACAAAGTCTAGTTTCTTAAGTGACCGTGGTCTAATTCCGGCTTATGTTGTTATTTATAAGTTACCGGACCCACTCTAAGCTTAAGTCTATCCTAGAACACTTAGGAAAGTTTTCTACCCGTTATACAGTTGTTGTGATGTAAATATATGCATGCATTATCTTGAGATAAGTGCATGGTTATTATTAGTAAGTCTTGCGATATATTCGAGCATGTTGATATGATATATATATATATGCATGCCTTCTTCGTAATCTTGATATCTCATTGGTGATTCAATTGTTTATAAACTACAAAATACATATGCTAGATATAGGCATTATTTGCGTATACCCTTAGTATAGGGGACCCAAAGTTTAACATTTTTCTAAACCGGGAGGCGATGTTCCCGGGTATATTATATATATATATATAGTTTTCAAAACTATTAATCGATATTCGATAGTTTTAAATTATAAGTTAATATTAGTTTGAATATTCATTCGAGGACTTATTACTCCATTTATGTTATTAAATAATATTCATTATTTTCTTAAAGAATAATGTTTCGTTATTCGCCAAGTATTCGAGAAATAATTGATACCATCAATCATTCTTACATTAAATATTTTTAGAAAGTTATTTTCAAAATTTTTACTTCTTTTGCTTTGATAAAAGCTATTCATTATTGGAATTGATTTATTCTATCAAAATATCCTTATTCCAAATGATTTCAAAAATATTTCCGAGTCTTCAAAATGATTTTAAAAGTTAGAGCGGATCCCAAAACTTATTTTCAAATTTAAGATCTTACTTTCAAAGGGGATTTAATTACTCACTCAAAACCTAAAGGATCCGGCTTTGTGGTGTATTTTATATTCACAACGAGGTTGTTGATTTGATAAAGAGCTTTTGATTTCTTGCCCAACATTCGGGAAGTAAGACCTTCTTAATGATTCGGCATAAGTGACAGGTCGGGGTACGGTCTATCAAAGTGTAAGTGGATGGGTGGCAGTCCATCAACGCGTAAGTGGCCGGGTGGTGGTCCAGCACAAGGTCCTAATGCGGCCAGGGTGATGACGGGTGGGGGATTCATCCATCTACTAGTAGAAACGGTTACTTAATTGGTATCTTTTCCTGATCAGCAAGATATTGGGTTTATGCCAAAGTTTTCTTCTTTCCAAATTCATTAGATATTATAACTCTGTTTATACTTTTCATGACAGAGGTTTTCAAGGAATGTATGTGATATATATATATAGGTGTATATATATATCGGGACTTAATGAAGTATCTCGTAACTTCATTTTTTAAAATTATATTTCAAAGATTGAATCTATTCAAGTCTTATCTTGTAGTCTCATCTATGTGATGAAATTTTGAAACTGATTATACTTGAACGGTGGTAGTTTAAGTAGTATTCGTATAAGATATAAGTATATGGGAGTATCTTGTGAATTCATCTTTTCAACTTATATCTAGTACATGATTATCTTATGCATGACAAAGATTTTTAGAAAAATGTTGGGACAAGGTTATATATATGAGATCACCTTGCAACGATATTTTTATACAGTTATGAACTGGAACTATGTGTATATTATGCATGGAAGAGGATTTCCAAGATTTTGAAAAGTATATATACATATATACTGAATATTTTGTGACTTGGTCACAATAAGATATCAAACTTGGTTCATTTCTTCTGGACCAAGACTTTCATGAGTACTATGAGAATGATCATATATTTTTAATTATTATACATGTTATTTTAATGGGCTTGTTGCTCACCCTTGCTTTATTCTTTCATCACACAACAACAGCTAGACAAGATGAACAAGACCAAGCTCCTAATTCGTGAGTGGATAGGAAATATTCAGCAGTTTCCTGTAGGCGTTGATGTCGTTGTAGCTGAGGTAGGAATTACTAATAAGCTAGGCTTTCAACTTTTGATGTACCAGACTTATGTATATATTTGAATTGTAATAATGGCAAGGAATATGTAAATTTATTTCCTTTTGAGGTGTAATGACTTATATTTGTGGAATAAAGTGACTTATGTATTTTTGGTATTCATCTCTGTGACTATAACTTGTGGTGTGTGTGTGTATTGTGGGGTCACGGTACGCAGTTGTTCGTTGTTTATTAAGATTAAGTGTTATTAAGGGAAATGGAACTCGTGACAACACAGTTCCCCGACCCCGAATTTGGGGGTGTTACGGAATTGGTATCAGAGCTAAGCGTTTTAAACCTCAGAGATGATTGTGTCGTTAAAATAATAAGTTCACTAAGATAATAAGAACTCTTGCCAAGTTCATAGTCGGACTACCTAACGTAGCACTGATAATTAAAACCCTTATAAGAACCCTTACAAATATCATGATAGCAGCATAATTCATTATCGTATAGGGTAGCGGGGCACCAAACCCTGAGGTTGAGAAGCAACAACGCGATGTTGTTTTATTACATATTGGAGATCAGATCGTGGATTTGATGGAGTACCCTAATGAGGGACCGGATGATGTTTATATTGAGGATGTAGCGGTTGAGGATGTTGTCCTAGAAGGGATTGTTGCTGAGGAGGATCCCGTGGAGGATCTTGACAAGAATGAAGAAAGGACCACTGAGGAATTGATGACCGTGGTCATGGCCACTACCAGAGGTAGGATTGGCTGGTTATTACCGTATGTTCATTCAAGTTTGCAAAGATAGCAGCCCCTTTAATGCGGCTTACTCGTAAGAATGAGAAGTTCAAATGGACAGAGAAATGCGAGAACAAATTTCAAGAACTAAAGCAAAGATTGGTGACGGCCCCTCCTATATTGGCATTGCCGGATGGAAAAAGGAGATTTTGTGATTTGTAGTGACGCTTCGCATAAGGAATTAGGGTGTTTCTTATACAGCACGACAAGGTAATCGCGTACGCGTCAAGACAATTAAGGGAATATAAAATTCGATATCTTACCCATGATCTTGGGCTCACGGTAATAGTTTTCCCTAAAGATTGGAGGCACTACTTGTATGAAGAGATGTTCGAGATTTACACAAACGATAAAAGCTCGAGTATATTTCCACGCAGAAAGAGCTCAACATGCGCCAGAGGAGGTGGTTAGAGCTAATGAAGGATTGCGATTATGAGATTCTTTATCATCGAGAAAGCCAATATGGTGGCTAATCCCCATAGTAGAAAGGAGAGACTCAAGATGATAATGTCTTCGGGAGAGTTTATAAGAGATTTTGAGAAAATGGAAATAGAAGTGAAGGTAACCGGAGCCGGTACCGAAAAGCTATTAAGATTGCAATGCATCCCAAATTATTGGAAAATGTCATATTTTGCCAAGAAAAAGTGATGCATGAAGGCAGAGAGCCAATGACTAGAGAAGAGATTAATATCGAGAAAGATGATACGGCAATAATGGTATTCCTACAGAATTTTGGTTCCAAACGTTCAAGAGCTTAAGGACGGGATCTTAATTGAAAGCCATAGTTTGAGGAATAAGATTTAGGGAAAACACTGAATGTGATAGTCAGGGAGGTCGCCATCAAGATAGATAGAAACCATAACATAATGAAGTGGAAAACAAGGATTTTAACGTATAAGATAACTTCGATTATGAGAGAAGGATGAAATATTTCATATTGAGAAAACAGAAGTCGAGCAAGATAGGGAGAACCAGGACGGTACTCCTATGGGGCAATTCATGGACCTGCCTAAATAAAACTTATACTTTTATCCCCAACCACCACCCCGAGGAAACAATGCGGTGGGAAATTCTTTCAGGACCTTTAAGTCGCTAATCTCTCAGAGTTCCAAGGAATAAACTGACCCAGACAAGGCAAGATCTTGGCTAAAGAAAATATAGGAAGCATTTGAGATTCTAATGATTGGCGAAGCGCAAAAGACTGTTTTTCCACTTACCTTCCTAAGAGAGAGGCCACCCGTTAATGGAAGGCTAAGGAAGTTAGAGATATAGTGTAGAAGTTTTAAAACCAGGTCAGAGGCAAACAAGTATAATGAATCATGAATCTAGGTTGTGAAAGTCGTCAAGGTTCGTCTGAAGGATATGGATCCAGAGTGATGGGATGTTTGAAATTAATGTTTATGTTGTGTTGGTTCATGAAATGGTTTTAATAAAAATGAAAATAAAAGACTGAAAGGGGAAGGAGTATAAAAAGGATATAAAGGAAATATAGTTGAGAAGCGATAAGGGAGTTAGGTATGTGAAACCCTAAGGAACCCTAGCAATAAATATAGAGAAGTGTGTCATAATTAGCGCGATGGCGACTGATCATGAGATAAAGTCAAGGTTTGAAGGCATAGCGATACGTATAATTAATCCCCTTTAAGTTGGAAGTATTCGATGGAACTCTGAGATAGATCGATGGATTAATAAGGGAACACGAATAGACTGAGGAGACAAGAAAGTAAGAAATTAGGAAATTGGATGAAGGAAGTGACCTTCAAAAATGTGAAGTGTATGTAACACCTTTGACTTGATGCCCAAAAGGGAGATACCAAGTATAGTAGATATCCCAAAATTGAGATGACTGTTGAGATAAACAACAAAAATAAATGGGGATTTAGTAAAAAAGAAGTTCATGTTGAACATGACCAATATCTTCTAGAACATCCTTGCTATCATTATCAAATCAGGAAAAAAAATAATAAAGCGGATTACCGTTGTTATCTTTTGGAGGCCATATGGATTGACCTCAGTTTGAATGAGGATGCTATTGTGAAATTAGGTATAGACTATCGAGGTGGGAATGATTGAATAAGATACCCTTATTAGGGATATATGCCTTGATTTATCCATGGAAGGATGCAAGTACCTTTTTAATGGTGGAATTAAAGACAGACCCTCGATAACTGGAGATGAACTATGGGGGAATGCATAAAGGTTGGCATTTCACCCTTAATAGGGACAATATGAGTTTGGGTAGTACGGAATTAATGACTAAGGCAACAACCTTTAAAGATCAGTGGAGAAATTTTTCAGAACTATATAGACAATGGTTCTAGTATTAGTAAATGGTACGTTGATATGCCGTGTACCTAGGGTGTACATGATGAAGGATTTAAGGATAACCTTAGAGGTTTTACAAGGAGAAAGGTAATATTCAAAGTTCTCAAGATTAGAAATTTTGATAAAGGAAATATAATTATAATGATGCAAGGTGGGGCACGTGTTGAACCGTAAGAAAATGTAGATCGATCCAATGAGGTCGAGATTGGTGAAAACAAGAAGGATCCAAGATAAGAGACGTCCTAAGTATGATCAAGAGTCGGTCATGACAATGTTCACATCTAATGACCGAGGTAATAACTTATGGAAAAATGGTGATATTTTTTTTCTCACCAAAGTTTAAGGAAGAGCATTTTCACACAAGCAGTGACTGGAAATGAGGTAGAAAATTTAGTTGAAGATCGTTCAAAAGACATTGATTAAGGAACTATTACTATCAGGAAAGGCCAATGAGGTGGCCGTCACTCTAAGTATAAGAAAGCAATTATAGGTGCTCATGCCAGAGGAAAATAGTGATGATGGTTAAAGGCGTGAAGGTTGTATTATGGTGTGAAAGATTGACATTCCTTCTGATGATTGTGCTATACTCAACCATAATAGTAGTTTGGTAAAGATTTAATTCATGTAATCGCCATGAGAGGGCTATCTATCTTAGAAGGTCCTATCTTGAGATAAGCCATGACCATATTATGAAAGGACTAAATGAACCTTTGATCTTCATGTTTCCTAATGAAGACATATGGTTAATAATGGTATTATCCTGCTATCGATGCTTTGATTGAAACTCTTCTGCAATTTTATCTGCTTCATGTCATATGTACGCCAAGTTCAAGAGTGTTCTTCTTGAATCATGAAATGGTGATTATGTTGCCTCTCTAGAAGATTTCAATACGGTAGGTATGGACTCCATATGATTAGCTATTAAGATTCCAAAGAAAACGAATGACTACAGTAGGTCATCGGTGGACTATAGTATTGCATCAACGATTCTTTGAATAATGAGACGATAACAACCGTGAGAGTTGTATTATATGGATATTGAGATTGAGTACCACTAATCGGGTCGTGTTGACGTATAAGTTATCTTTGATAGAAAAACTAGGTCGAACATTTACCTATGATATATTTATTCCTTCTTATCGATAAAGAGTAGTAATACTATACGAAGAAGGCTGCGGTATAACAATGGATTCTAGTAATGATGATGTCTAGAATGAAATCCCAGATTCGTTTTTCGCTGTCGAGGGAGTTGCAACGGTGATTGTTTGTTTATAAGCTTGAGCAAGAGCATGGGTTCATAGAACAATGGACATAATAGTAAAAGATTCTGGAACATGAATTGCGATGCTATAATACTTGATGTTGAGATATATACATATATATGTTTTGTTCTCTTGTGATAAACCTCTATAGTTCAGAGGTCGACTCCAAGCCAGATGTTTTGTGGTAATATTTTTTATATAATTCTTTTAAATTCTTTCTTTTCTCTTCTTTTCATTTTCCTGTAAACTGAGAAGAACAACCCTTCCAAAAGGGGAGGTATAGCCGAATGACTATCTATCTATGTGATAGAAGCCTAGTAGGATACCACATGTTGTTTAATTGCTTGTCAAGTACTAAAGGTTGGCCACCTTTTGTACTAACTATGCAATAGAACAAGTGTTCATGATCATAGTGATCTCTCAACAAATTCTTTTACTTCTATATGATTGATCAAACTTGGGAAGATAGAAGCAGCTAGAAAAGGAGTAGTATAAGTATGGTTGCATTCGGAATGGAAACGCGTTCGTGATACTAAGGTTGACGCGTTTATTAAAAGGTTATAAAACTCTAGCGAGTAAAGGTATATCCAGAATAGTATCATGTACGGAAGATAGTAATGATTGCAAACTGAAAAAGAATAAGTATTGAGAAGCAAAAGATATAGAGCTAGATGATATGATGAGAGTCTGTGCGATAGATTTGAAAGAAATTTGGAATGATTACTTAGCACGGATTGAGTTTTCTTACGACGATAGATGATATGATAGTGTCGGAATATCGCCTTACGAGGCCCTGTACGAAAAAAATAGACGTCGATCTCCCTTATATTGGGATTAAGTTGGAGAGCGCATGATGCTCAGGCCCAAAGTAGTCCAAATAACCAAGGACATAGTAGATCTAATCAGAGGACAGCTGGTAGCAGCCCAAGATCGACTAGAGAAGTATGTCGGTTTGGCCCAAAAGGACAAAGAGTATGAAGTAGGGAACGTAGTATTGTTAAAGGTATTCCCTTGGAAAGGATTAATGAGGTTCGGAAAGAAAGGAAAGCTAAGACCACAATTTATTGGACCCTTGGAGATATTAAGATTTATTGGGAAGTTATCCAATGAACTATCCCTACCCCCGAACCCGCAAAAAGTTCGTAATGAGTTCCAAGTATCAATGTTAAGGAAGTATCATCCAGAGGCGAAACGCATTGGGGATTATGAACACATAAACCTCTGACCAGACTTAACCTATGTGGAGCAACCAGTGAGGGTTATGAATCAAAAAGGAACAAGTGCTTAGGAACATGGTTAACAAACTAGTCAGAGTTTGGTGGTAAGAACCACAATGTGGGAAAATTGACTTGAGAGTTATAAAGTGCAATGCTAAAAAAGGACCCCCAGCTGTTTTCTATCTGATTCCGGGACGGAATCCTTTTAAGGAGGGGAGACTGTCATAACCCCAATTTTTGGAAATTTTTGAAACCCTGATGAATAGTAACTTTATGCTGATGATGATGATTAAGGAAAATTATCAGACCACACTATATAGGGGTGCTGTTATGGAAATTTTGAAATCGTATTAATATTTCATAAAGTAATTAAGTGTATGTAAAGGTCGTCAGAATTCGGATTCGAACACTTTGGTTTTTCCGGAAAATCCACCAGATACTGAAATGATTAAGTATAAGGTAACATAATTAAAAGGATTTTTATTTAAGGATTATAGCAGATGATCATTAAAGAAATATAAAATATTAAGAAAGATTTATGGAAGCCCAAGTAACAAGATCCCGGATATGATCTCTCAAATGATTAATGAGAACGAGAGTTAAGCGAACCGTAAAAGAAATAAGCGACCAAGAGACAAGCTTGTACAAGAAGCCATGGATTATGACATCATCAAATCATAAGATTTGGACACATGGCAAGGAGGTGACATAGGAATGATGATGTAAGCAAGGTTAACAAGATATTTAGTGAGAAGGATTTGTGGCCATGCATTTTTTAACCTTGGTTAAACATTGGTTAATGTTAACAAGGATAACAAAACCACCACACAAACACAATCATTTCTTCATTTCTTCCCTTGCTCTCGGCCAAAACTAGAACAACTTCAAATTGTCATATCTCCTTCAATACTCACTCTAATGTTATGTTCTATAGCTCTTTGGAAAGGTATTGAGATGTCCTATAACTCTTGTTCAAAAGTATTGTCCACATAAGCATGGTAAGACCCTCATTTTTACAGTTCTTTAAATCGGACTTTTAGAAACTTCAAAATCTAACTTTGTATTTTCTTGATTGTTTGTGAGATCCAAACTTGTATAAGGATTGATCAAGGTTTTGAGGCTCCCTACCAACTTTTCACTCACAAATAAAGGTATAAAAACTTCTTGACCTTTAGTACTAAGCTTAATTGTTTGAGTTTTTAGATTAATTGGTAAACGTATAGTTAGATCCACGCTTAGTAGTGATTTTTGTGAAGTTGTGTTGATTTTGAATGGTGGATTTGTAGTTGATTGAATGAGTTGGTAAAACCTTGGAGTGTGGACTGATTTTGCAGTGGTTTAAGTTGTATCTGTTGTGTTATTGATTGTTGGAGGATGGGAGTGAATTGATGAGAATTTAGAGTGGTAATTATTTTGGAAAACTCGTAAACATAGTCGTCGTAATGCTCGATTTACCTTAGACTATTTGTGCTTGAATCTCGGAATGGAAAGCTCACTGAACAATATGTAACTTTTACATGTTTAGCTAGATCATGTCGTAAGCTTCGTTTTGGTATGTGGTTCGCTTAGATCCGATGTACGGTTTAGGAGAAATGACTGTTTTAAGTAACGGCGTTTCACGAACGAACCTTTACCCCTCGCTTTACTTTGAGACCTTATTTAAGGCCCTTAAAAGACTAATTGGAATACGAAAATATTATGTAAGGTGGATTAGGAAGTTGGTAAAGTACTCGCTGAAGAGTCTCCTTAAAACGTTTAACGGTTAATTTTATAAAAATGGTGGAGATGAGGATACTCGAGCGACTTATGTAAATCGTTAAGCGCAAAAGTGAACGTTAGGGTCTAAGTGGACAAAGTCTAGTTTTTTTTAAGACCGTGGTCTAATTCCGTCTTATGTTGTTGTTCATAGGTTACTGGACCCACTTTAAGCTTAAGTCCATCCCGGAACACTCATGCAAGTTTTCTACCCGTTATACAGTTGTTGTGATGTAAATATATTGATGCATTATCTTGAGATAAGTGCATGGTTGTTATTAGCAAGTCTTGCGATATATTGGAGCATGTTGATATGATATATATAAATATATGCATGCCTATTTCGTAATCTTGATATCTCATTGTTGATTCAATTATTTATAAATTGCATAATACCTATGCTAGAGATAGGCATTATTTGCGTATACCCTTAGTATAGGGGACCCAAAGTTTAACATTTTTCTAAACCAGGAGGCGATGTTCCCGATTATATTATATATATAGTTTTCAAAACTATTAATCGAATAATGTTTATTCGATAGTTTTAAATTATAAGTGAATATTAGTTTGAATATTCATTCGAGGACTTATGACTCCGTTTATATTATTAAATAATATTCATTATTTTCTTAAAGAATAATGTTTTGTTATTCGCCAAGTATTCGAGAAATGATTGATATCGTCAATCATTCTTAGCTTAAAAATTTTCAGAAAGTTATTTTCAAAACTTTTACTTCTTTTGCTTTGATGAAAGCTATTCATTATTGTAATATTATTTATAGCATAATATTCATATATTATTTGATTATCTTGAAATTGATTTATTCTATCAAATTATCCTTATTCCAAACGCTTTCAAAATTATTTCCGAGTCTTCAAAATGATTTTAAAAGTTAGAGCGGATCCCAAGACTTATTTTCAGATTTAAAATCTTCCTTTCGAAGGGGATTTAATTACTCGCTCAAAACCTAAGGAATCCGACTTTATGGTTTATGTCATATTCGCAACGAGGTTGCTGATTTGATAAAGAGCTTTTGATTACTTTCCCAACATTCGGGAAGTAAGTCCTTCTAAATGAGTCAGCATAAGTGACAGGCTAGGATACGGTCTATCAAAGTGTAATTGGTTGGGTGGCAGTCCATCAACGCGTAAAAGGCCGGGTGACGGTACAACACAAGGTCCTAATGCGGCCAGGGTGATGACCGGTGGGGGATTCATCCATCTACTAGTAAAAAAGGTTACTTAATTGGTATTTTTTCCTGATCAGCAAGATATCGGGTTTATGCCAAAGTTTTCTTCTTTCCAAATTCATTGGATATTATTACTCTGTTTTTACTTTTCATGATAGAGTTTTTCAAGGAATTAATGAGATATATATATAGGTGTATATATATATCGGGACTTAATAAAGTATCTCGTAACTTTATTTCTTTCAAATGATATTTCAAAGATTCAATCTATTCAAGTCTTATCTTGTAGTCTCATTTATGTGATGAACTTTTGAAACTGATTATACCTTGAACGATGGTAGTTCAAGTAGTATTCGTAAAAGATAGAAGTATATGGGAGTATCTTGTGACTTCATCTTTTCAACTTATATCTAGTAAAGGATTATTTTATGCATGACAATGATTTTTAAAAAAACGTTGGGACAAGGTTAGATATATGAGATCGCCTTGCAACGATATTTTTATACAGTTATAAACTGGAACTCTATGTATATTATGCATGGAAGAGGATTTCCAGGATTTTGAAAAGTATATATACATATATACTGAATATTTTGCGACTTGGTCGTGATAAGATATCAAACTTAGTTCATTTCTTCTTGACCAAGACTTTCATTAGTACTATGAGAATGCTCATATATTGTTAATTATTATACATGTTATTTTGGTGGGCTTGTTGCTCACCCTTGCTGTATTCTTTCATCACACAACAACAGCTAGACAAGATGAACATGACCAAGCTCCCAATTCGCGAGTGGATAGTAAATGTTCCGCCGTTTCCTATAGGCGTTGATGTCATTGTAGCTGAGGTTGGCATTACCAATAGGCTAGGCTTTCAACTTTTGATGTACCAGACTTATGTATATTTATTAATTGTAATAATGGCAAGGAATATGTAAATTTATTCAGAAACCCTTTTGAGGTGTAATGACTTATAATTGTGGAATAAAATGACTTGTTTATTTTTGGTATTCATCTCTAAGACTATAACTTGTGCTGTGTGTGTGTGTATTGTGGGGTCACGGTATGCAGTAGTTGGTTATTTATTAAGATTAAGTGTTCTTAAGGGAAATGGAACTCGGCGACAACCCGGATCCCCGACCCCGAATTTGGGGGTGTTACAAATAAAATAAGTACGAACTTTTCATCGTCCAAACATCACGGGGAGGGTTCCCGGGTTTTTACTTTGTAAAATATGAACGACTCTCGGTGTTGTAACTTATGCATCACGCTTTATTGTAGCGTGAATGTAACAACCGAGAAATTACGCTTGTATTATATTATAATAAAGATAAATTATCTTTATTATTATGTGATTAAATGTGTTTTCGTTAAAACCTAATTACTATGTGCTACGTGTTGTCTGTTTTGATCCGAACGTCTTTTGGATATTTATTGAGTGTTTTATCGTAAGTTATAAGTTTTATATCAAAACCCGTACAACTTAAACAGTGTTTTAAAATGCCGTATTTCAAACAAAATCATTGGTCCTATTTTGTCAAAAATGACCTATACCATATCATTATTCTGAACCCTTAAACGTTTTACAAATTTACATTTTTCGCGAAAAACGACTTTTCCAGACCCCTTCGGGTACCAAAAACCCCACAAAAATCACATTTTTATTTTTATATGATCATAAAATTATCATACATAATTTTTCTTTGCATTTTTGTAATATTCATAGTTTTTGGGAATTTTTACCATTTATTTTGTATTTATTAGATATTTAAAAATTAATAACTAATACCCAAAAATTATAAAAATTGGGGCCAAATATTTTTATTAGATGTGTAATTAGCCCCTTAATTTTATTTAGGGGCAATATTTTCCATAATATAAATAGCCTAATTTTTATTAATTAATTAGTTAATTAATCATAAAAAATTAAAAAAATCAAGAACTAGGGTTTGTTGGTGAAGAACAGGGTAGAGAATCAAATCGGATTTTGAAGGTGATTCCGGCATCCAAATCGAACATGTAAGTAGTCGTTTTGAAGTTGGTGAATTGTAGTTTATGATTTTGGAACTGTGTTTGTTGTTTGTTGAATCGATTTTTAATTCGTATTTTTGGGTTTATTTTTTCGAATTCGGGTTTGATGATTAGCTAGTTGTTTGATGATTCTGTTAATAGGAAAGTGTAGATCGTCGAATTTCTGTCTGTTTGGCACCGATTTCGTCGATTTTGGTGATGATTTCATCCTCGTCGGAGAACCGCCGCTGCGGCGGTGTTCTTCATTTTCTGACGACGTTGTCGACGATTGGAGAAGAAGGAAGGCGGGAGGAAGCTGCTGTGGTGGCCAGGAAACGATCACGCAGAGAAACGGGATTGAAATCGCAGCTTTGGTCGTCGTTTTTGCCTCGCCGGAAACCGTCACCGTCGCCGGATTCTGGGACGGCGACGGCTGTTCTTCACGACTTGAGTTCGACCCGGTTTTGATCCTCTAATTCCCAAACCCAATCCCTGTTTTGTGTTTCTGAATTATAATTAAATATTTATATTTTAGAAAAATCAAAATCAGTTTTTATTAATTCTAAAAATCAATTAAAAATCAGTTTTAAATTCTGAAAATTATTATTAATAATTTCTAAATTATTTTATTAATTTATAAATTCGAAATTAATTATTTAATTAATTATTTATTATTTATCTAATTATTTATTAGTTATTTAATTAATTAATAATTAGGTAATTAATTAATAAATAGGATTAAAAATAATTGAATAATATGAATAATAATTCGTTAATTAGTTGAATATTACGAATAACTCGTATCTATACGAGTAGTATTTCGATAAGTTGGAATTAGTATAGGAGCGATAATTTATTTGTTCGAAGAATATCGTAATGGTTATTCGTATCGAATAATTAAATACAGATAATTAATTGATTAATTAATCGTATAGGTTATAGTAATAATATAATAGTTCGATAATTGTACGAGGAATGAGAGTAGCTCGTATTTATACGAGTAGTTGATCGTTGAGTTAGATTATGATGCGATTAATAATTATTTATTTGATAAACAGCGTATCAGTTAACTGTATCGATGGGTTATTTGTAAATAATCGATCTAATCGAGTAAGTGATAATAATTTGTAAATAATTGTAATAAATTGTAATTAATCCTAATAATAAGGGATTAATTATTTTAAATACAATAAATATTAAATAATTATTTAAAAATATAATTAAGGATTATTTAATTATAATTAATTATTTATAATTAATTTTTAATTAATTAAATCTTGTTTAATTCATAATAATTAAACCGTTAGTCCGTTTTGAGCGAAATGAAGATCCCTAGACTCAGAAAAATGAAACGAATCCAATAAAAAAATTGTAAGTCATAATTTCTTCCGAAAGAGAGTCGTAGTGTGATAGTTAATTGTTTATATGCCCTAATAGGGGTAGAATCGAGTCAAATAAATTCTGAAAAATTATAATAAAATTAAATAGGGTTAGTTAATACAGGTATGAGTCTAACATCGATCCTAAAAATATTTATAAGTCCACAAATTAATTATGTGCTTTATGTGCTATGTGCTTTACGTGGTTATGTGAACCTTATGTGTTATATAATTATATGTGTATATATGCGAGTCAGATAGAAATGCATGGGTAGATTGATAGGGTTGCGTAGTATCAATTCGAGATACGCGTATGTAGTAAGTTATCTAAACGACTATCTTTCTATGATTGATTCAGTATCAACAAGGTAGATCAAGCAGGAGATAGAAGGCGGTGAGTTGAACCAGGTTAAGTACGCGCAAGACAAGTTTTTCCCCTATTCTAAATTGAGAATAATAAATTAAATCCCATTTTTCACATCAGTTACACTTTGATAATTCTTATTCATATACACTGTTACATAGTTATTGATTCTTGTTTCTATTTCATTTTGATTCTTGATTTCTCCCAATTTATTGAATCCTCCATTCATATTCCATTACTTTTACCCTTGTTACATATACTATGATATATCCTGATGTTGGGATACATCGAAAGCATGCCGATTGTTCGGGATGCTAAGCTTTGGACTGGATGGTTACGATACGAGCTGGATTTTACCCAGACCTTTAATTAATAGACCATGATTGCCTGAGTACTCCTTATATTGGTTGGGTCTATGTAGTTGGATAGATCCGCACTGTATCCTGACTGATCAGTAGATTATAGTGCATATGTTGGTTCTTGTTTCAAGTCTTGTTCATTTGGCACTCGCCAGTGTTGGAAAATTATTATTCCATACAGAAACAGATGGTTGTTCACATAACCACCAGCTTATCGATTCATTTACTCTTCTCTCTTTATAGTATATATATTGTTGCAGGCTCGTTGAGCAATTTTGGCTCATTCCCTTTTATTGTTATTCCTATTATTTTACAGTTAAGGTACAGAATGAAACCCATCAGAACCTGCATAGTCAAGAAGTGAGTCAAGCAGCAGGACCCTCTTATACCAAGAGTGTTCATCCCTATCCCAGAAGAGAGCTTTGAGTTACCAGATCAGGTGTAACAGGATGGGTAGTAATGTTGGTTTAAATAAAAGTTATGTGGTGAGAATGTAGACAGAATAAAGTTTTGTAATAAAGAGAGTTCTTGAGACAGATTATTTTTATTTGGGTTTGTAATAAAGTTAGTATGTCGTTCTTATTTTCAACTCTTAACCTTAAAAGATCCTGAGTAGCAGTAGTTCGGGGTAATTATTATATTTATATTTCGCTTATGCAGGTTTAGTTTATAGTTAATATTAATAATGCCCCAAATCTATACCCCAGATTTGGAGGGTGTTATAGTTAGCATCAGAGCATAGGTTTTGACCCTTGAAAACAAGAACATTAGGGTAAAGATAAGATAGGAATATCATATGGGATAGAAATAAGAATGTTAGGGTTGTTTGTTTATGTGATTACAAGTTATGAGATCTAGGATTGTGATTTGATTGTTTTTGTGTTATTATTATTGTGTATATTAGATGGCTTCTTCGTCATCATCTACGGAGCGGACTGAGTCAGACCCAGTAGCAGCACCACTACTAACCCCACCATCAGTACAGATTTTTCCTCCATTACCACCACCTCCACCATTGCCACCTGGACCAGCACCAGAGATACCCCCCCCCCCACCAGAGGTACCAGACTTTGTTGATTGTTTCCCTTATTTTGAGCCGGAGATACCTGACTTTCCACCTTTGGAGTTTCTGATAGTTAATGTTCCTGATATGGTTGACATTTCACAGTGGGAGGACTTAGAGCCACAGGTTCCTGAGCCACAGTTTGAGATTCCAGAGATTCCACAGATGGAGCCAGAGTTAGAGCCACCGGTATATGCACCCATGGAGCAGCCTGTTTTGTTTCCTGCACCGCTAGCTGTCTATGCCCCTGTTCCCGGAGTATATCAGTTTCCGCAGCCAGAGTTTATGGATGAGGTAGTGGTGGATCAACCATTATCATTGCCTTCTCGAGGTTCCCGCACAGATCTTCGCGAGCATCGCACAGTTTCATATCAGCTGTACCAGTCAGAGAGAGAGGAGAGGGTTAGATGGCAGGATCAGTGTAGGGAGATTCTTGGGTTGTTTGAGACACAGGAGGACGGTCCAGTCCGAACACTTTGACTAGACTACATCTTGAGAGAGAGACTATGCCAGATCCACAGGTTTGGTTCTCAAGAGCTTACTGACTTGAGGCAGCAGGATATTAGTATAGAGGCAGCATATCGCAGGGCGATGAGACTCACAGAGGCAGTGTTAGAGGCTTTGCAGGAGGAGCTGAGCCGTGTGCCACCGGGATTCTGATCTTAGCAGACGGAGGAGTGTTGTATCTTGTATATTATCTGTAGATAGAGACAACGTAGTATTGTAAGACTAGTTTGTATGAATGTAGCTATTAGTTTTGACTGATAGCAGTAACAGTATGACTGACATATTATAGACTTTTGTATCAAGCGTTGACACCTGCAGCTGGTGTCCTACCCATATATGTATAAGATGAACCTTTTCACGTTTCCTTCATTTTATTTTTTCAGTCATTTAAGCATTTACATTTATTTTACTGTTTTACCGTTGTATATTTTAAAATGTTATTTTATTTACAATCATACTGTACCCTTTATGTTCTCAAAATTTTAAAATTATTTTAAAATGATTTGTTTAAACATCGCAATGTTTTTACTCATTTATTTAGATATTTAATAAATTGTTTTTCCCCATATCAACTGTTTTAAAGTTGTTTTAATATTATAAAGATTGTTTCTATTCCATAACACCTGTTTAGTAAATTGTTATTAAAAGAACTCATTGTTTTATTATCAGAAATATGGCACCCAAAAGAAAAGCACGACCCGACTCATCTAACGGAAATACCGAGGGCCAAAATGATAATAATCAGATGGATCATATGTTTTATCTCATGCAACAGCAGATGCTGATGATGCAGCAACAGATGCAGCAATAACAACAGCAGTTTTAACAACAAATGCTACAGAAAGCCGCTCATCCAGAACATCAAGTACCACCAGCAGCACCTGTAGTTACTTTAAAGCAATTTCAGTAGGTAAAGCCTCCAGAATTTGCCGGTTCCACAGATCCTACAAAGGAGAGAGCTTGGCTGAAGGAGATAGAAAAGGCTTTTACGTTGGTTAAAGTTGAGGAAGAACAGAAGACGGATTTTGCCAGCTACTTTCTGAAGGGCGAAGCCAATTACTAGTGGGAATCAAAGAAAGCTTTGGAAGGAGAAGGTGTGGTGACCTGGGATAGATTCAGTGATCTTTTCCTGGAGAAATATTTTCCTCGCTACATGAAGAATCAGATGAAGATCAAGTTCCTGGAACTGAAGCAAGACAACTTATCAGTCGCAGAGTATGAGACCAAGTTCACTGAATTGGCCAGATTTATTCCTGAGCAAGTGGATACGGATGAAAAGTGGGCCAAAAGATTCCAGTAGGGACTGAAGCCATGGATTCATAGCAGGGTAGCCGTATTTGAGCTGATGACTTATACGGCTGTTGTGTAGAAGGCCATGATCATTGAAGGTGAGAGTGAAGCAGCTCAGAAAGAAAAGGGACCAGGAAATTCCCAGAACCGTTTCAACAAAAGGCCGGGATTTCAAGCCCGGGGAAAGGTAAACTTCATGAGACCAGAACAAGGCAACCAGAGGACGGGTAATCGACTTCCAGCCCCGAATCAGCAAAGACTTATCCGACCGCCTATACCTGATTGAAGAATATGTGGTAAAAAGTATACTGGGATTTGCAACAAGCCAAATATCACGTGTTTCAAGTGCAAGCAAAGGGGACACTACTCTGGAGAATGTCCGATGGGAAAGGCAGAAGTCACTTGTTTCCAGTGCGGAAGAAAAGGACATATTGCCAAGGACTGCAGAGGAGTTGCAATGGCCGCTAGTATTCCAAGGGTTTTAGCATTACCTTCACCTCCATTACCACCACAAAATCAGCCCAGGGCAAGGACTTTCAACATGTCAATGAAGGAAGTTGTACAGAGTCCGAATGTGGTTGCAGGTATGCTCCCTGTAAATTCCGTAAATGCTCTAGTATTGATTGATTCAGGAGCTATGAGATCTTTTATTTATGAAGATTTTATTTCTAAGATAGATTGTGAGGTTCAGTGGTTAGATGAAGTGCCAGTCATAAAATTAGCAAATGATGATCAGGTTACGGTAGATCGAGTATGTCCAGGTTGTGATATTGAAATAGGGAGATGTCATTTCTCAGTTGACTTGATACCTTTCAGATTAGGAGAGTTTGATATTATTTTAGGAATGGATTGGCTAGCTAGTAATAATGCTCAGATTGATTGGGCAAATAAGAAAGTGAAATTGCAAACCGAAGAAAATACAACGGTAATATTTAAAGGTGAGAAACAAAAGCAGAGATTCTTAACAATGATGCAGATGAAACAATTGTTACATCAAGGATGTCAAGCCTATTTAGCCTACATGTTGGACACCGAAAAATAAAGCCTGAAGATTAAAGATATTCCTATAGTTTGTGAGTTTCCCGATGTCTTTCCAGATGAACTTCCAGGACTCCCTCCGGATCGAGAAATCGAGTTCACTATTGATTTTGCACCAGGGACTGAACCAATTTCGAAAGCTCCATATCGAATGGCACCTGTTAAAATGAAGGAATTAGCAAAGTAATTGCAAGATCTTCTCGACAAAGGAATTATAAGGCCGAGTGTATCCCCATGGGGCGCACCAGTATTGTTCGTGAAAAAGAAGGACGGTAGCATGCTACTATGTATCGATTATTGTGAGCTGAACAAGTAACTATCAAGAATAAATATCCTTTGCCTCGCATCGATGACTTATTTGATCAACTGAAAGGAGCAGCATGGTTTTTAAAAATTGACTTACGATCAGGTTATCATCAGTTAAAGATCAAGGCAAAAGATATTCCAAAGACTGCGTTCAGAACAAGATATGGACACTACGAATTTCTTGTGATGGCTTTTGGACTGACGAATGCACCTGCAGCATTTATGGATTTAAAAACATGCAGCACATTTAAGAACGACATTGGAGACATTACGAAAGGAGCAACTCTATGCGAAATTTTCAAAATGTGAATTTTGGTTGAAGGGAGTGCAATTTTTAGGATACATCATCAGTATTGAAGGAATTCAAGTGGATCCAGCGAAGATTGAAGCTATTCTAAATTGGGAAAGACCAAAGTCGCCAACGGAAGTAAGAAGTTTATTGGGATTAGCAGGTTACTATAAAAGATTCGTTTAAGATTTTGCAAAGATAGCCACACCATTGACGAAGTTGACACGAAAGAATGAAAAGTTTGAATGGAACGAGAAATGCGAAGCAAGTTTCCAAGAATTGGAGAATCGATTAGTTACGGCACCTGTGCTTGTCTTACCTGATGATCAAGGAGACTTTGTCATATACAGCGACACTTCATATCGAGGATTTGGATGTGTTTTGATGCAACATGGCAACGTGATCACATATGCTTCTAGAAAACTAAAGCTGCATGAACAAAAATATCCGATGCACGATCTCGAACTAGCAGCAATCGTATTCACACAAAAGCCCTAGAGACACTATCTATACGGCGAAATATGTGAGATTTACATGGACCATAAAAGCTTGAAGTATATTTTCACTCAGAAGGAACTCAATATGCGACTGCGACGATGGCTAGAGTTAATCAAGGATTACGCCATTTCAATCAATTATCACCCAGGCAAAGCTAATGTGGTAGCAGATGCGCTGAGTCGAAAAGAACGATTGAATCTGTCAATATCTTCAGAAGACTTAATCAAGGAAATCGATAAACTGAAGATTGATGTTCGTGTTCCAGAAAGCTCTACTGAAATGATTTACGCTATGACTTTTCAGCCGAAACTATTGGAGAAAATAAAAAGGTGTCAAGAAGAAGTAACGGATCATGAAATCGACAACTATTGGAGAAAATAAGAAGCTTTACCATCCCATATGCAGCATATTCATAACATAATTCATGTATCTATGCTTAAGAAGTATAACTCTGATACAAGACATGCAATAGAATATGAGCCAATAGAACTTCAGGCAGATTTGTCATATGTAGAGCAGACGATAAGAATTCTAGATCGGCAAGAGAGGGTATTAAGGAATAAGTCTGTACCATTAGTGAGAGTTTTGTGGAGGAACCCACTGGTTGAAGAATCAACTTGGGAGCTCGAGAGTGATATATTAGAAAAGTATCCTCAGTTATTTACATAGTGTGATTCTGAGGACAGAATCCTGTTAAGGGGGGAGAATGTAACGACCGAGAAATTACGCTTGTATTATATTATAATAAAGATAAATTATGTATATTATTATGTGATTAAATGTGTTGTCGTTAAATCCTAATTACTATGTGCTACGTGTTGTCTATTTTGATCCGAACGTGTTTTGGATATTTATTGAGTGTTTTATCGTAAGTTATATGTTTTATATCAAAACCCGTACAGCTCAAACAGTGTTTTAAAAGCCCGTATTTCAAACAAAATCATTGGTCCTATTTTTCAAAAAATGACCTATACGATATCGCTATTCTGAACCCCTAGACGTTTTACAAATTTACCTTTTTTCGCGAAAAATGACTTTTTCGGACCCCTTCGGGTACCAAAAACCCCACAAAAATCACATTTTTATTTTTATATGATCATGAAATTATCATACATCATTTTTCTTTTCATTTTTGTAATATTCATAATTTTTGGGAATTTTTAGCATTTATTTTGTATTTATTGGATATTTAAAAAATTCATAATTAATACCCAAAAATTATAAAAATTGGGGCCAAATATTTTTATTAGATGTGTAATTAGCCCTTTAATTTTATTTAGGGGTATTATTTTCCATAATATAAATAGCCTAATTTTTTATTAATTAATTAGTTAATTAATCATAAAAAATCAAAAAAATCAAGAACTAGGGTTTGTTGGTGAAGAACAGGGTAGAGAATCAAATCGGATTTTGAAGTTGATTCCGGCATCCAAATCGAACATGTAAGTAGTCGTTTTGAAGCTGGTGAATCGTAGTTTATGATTATGTAACTGTTTTTGTTATTTGTTGAATCGATTTTTAATTCGTATTTTCGCGTTTATTTCTTCGAATTCGGGTTTGATGATTAGCTAGTTGTTTGATGATTCTGTTAATTGGAAAGTATAGATCGTAGAATTTCTGTTTGTTTGGCACCGGTTTCGTCGATTTTGGTGATGAATTCGTCCTCGTCGGAGAACTGCCGCCGCGACGGTGTTCTTCGTTTTCCGACGACGTTGTCGACGATTGGAGAGGAAGGAAGGCGGGAGAAAGCTGCTGTGGTAGCCAGGAAACGATCACACAGAGAAACGGGATTGAAATCGCAGCTTTGGTCGTCATTTTTCCCTCGCCGGAAACCGTCACCGTCGCCGGATTCTGGGACGGCGACAGCTGTTCTTCACAACCCGAGGTCGACCCGGTTTCGACCCGGGAAACGACCTGGGTTTGATCTTCTAATTCCCAAACCCAATCCCTGTTTTGTGTTTCTAAATTATAATTAAATATTTATATTTTATAAAAATCAAAATCAGTTTTTATTAATTCTAAAAATCAATTAAAAATCAGTTTTAAATTCTGAAAATTATTATTAATAATTTCTAAATTATTTTATTAATTTATAAATTCAAAATTAGTTATATAATTAATTATTTAATTATTTATCTAATTATTTATTAGTTATTTATTTAATTAATAATTAGGTAATTAATTAATAAATAGGATTAAAAATAATTAAATAATATGAATAATAATTCGTTAATTAGTTGAATATTACGAATAACTCGTATCTATACGAGTAGTATGTCGATAAGTTGGAATCAGTATTCGAGTGATAATTTATTTGTTCGAAGAATATCGTAATGGTTATTCGTATAGAATAATTAAATACAGATAATTAATTGATTAATTAATCGTATAGGTTATGGTAATAATATAATAGTTCAATAATTATACGAGGAATACGAGTAACTCGTATTTATACGAGTAGTTGATCGTTGAGTTAGATTATGATGCGAGTAATATTATTTATTCGATAAATAGTGTATGAGTTAACTATATCGATTGATTTTTGTAAATAATCGATCTAATCGAGTAAGTGATAATAATTTGTAAATAATTTTAATTAATCCTAATAATTAGGGATTGATTATTTTAAATAAAATAAATATTAAATAATTATTTAAAAATATAATTTAGGATTATTTAATTATAACTAATTATTTATAATTAATTATTAATTAAGTAAATCTTGTTTAATTCATAATAATTAAACCGTTAGTCCGTTTTGAGCGAAACGAAGACGCCTAGACTCAGAAAAATGAAACAAATCCAATAAAAATAATTGTAAGTCATAATTTCTTCCGAAAGGGAGTCGTAGTGTGATAGCTAATTGTTTATATGCCCTAATAGGGGTAGAATTGAGTTAAATAAATTCCGAAAAATTATAATAAAATCAAATAGGGTTAGTTAATACAGGTATGAGTCTAGTATCGATTCTAAAAATATTTATAAGTCCAAAAATCAATTATGTGCTTTATGTGCTATGTGCTCTACGTGGTTATGTGAACCTTATGTGCTATATAATTATATATGTATATATGCGAGTCAGATAGAAATGCATGGGTAGATTGATAGGGTTGCGTAGTATCAATTTCAGATACGCGTATGTAGTAAGTTATCTAAGCGACTATCTTTCTATGATTTATTCAGTATCAGCAAGGCAGATCAAGTAGAAGATAGAAGGCGGTGAGTTGAATCAGGTTAAGTATGCGCAAGGCAAGTTTTTCCCTTATTCTAAATTCATAATAGTGAATTAAATCCCATTTTTCACATCAGTTACACTTTGATAATTCTTGTTCGTATACACTGTTACACAGTTATTGATTCTTGTCTCTATTTCATTTCGATTCTTGATTTCTCCCAATTTATTGAATCCTCTATTCATATTCCATTACTTTTACCCTTGTTACATATACTATGATATATCTTGATGTTGGGATACATCGAAAGCATGCCAATTATTCCGGATGCTAAGCTTTGGAATGGATGGTTATGATACGGGCTGGGTTTTACCCAAACCTTTAATTAATAGGCCATAGTTGCCTGAGTACTCCTTATGTTGGTTGGGTGTATGCAGTTGGGTATAGATCCGCACTGTATCCTGACTGATCAGCAGGTTATAGTGTATATATTGGTTCTTGTTTCAAGTCTTGTTCATTTGGCACTCGCTAGTGTTGACAAATTATTATTCTATACAGAAACAGATGGTTGTTCAAACCAGCAGCTTATCGATTCATTTACTCTTCTCTCTTTATAGTATATATATTGTTGCAGGCTTGTTGAGCAATTTTGGCTCATTCCCTTTTATTGTTATTCCTATTATTTTACAGTTAAGGTAGAGAATGAAACCCATCAGAACCCGCATAGTCAAGAAGCGAGTCAAGCAGCAGACCCTCTTATACCAAGAGTGTTCATCCCTATCCCAGAAGAGAGCTTTGAGTTACCAGATCAAGTGTAACAGGATAAGTAATAATGTTGGTTTGAATAAAAGTTGTGTGGTGAGAATGTAGATAGAATAAAGTTTTGTAATAAAGAGATTTGTTGAGACAGATTATTTTTATTTGGGTTTGTAATAAAGTTAGTATGTCATTCTTGTTTTCAACTCTTAACCTTAAAAGATCCTGAGTAGCAGTAGTTCGGGGTAATTATTATATTTATATTTTGCTTGTGCAGGATTAGTTTGCTGTTGATATTAATAATGCCCCAAATCTATACCCCGGATTTGGAGGGTGTTATAGTTAAAATATTCTACGTACAATAAGTACAAGTACTTGTCATATTCGCATACTTTTCGAAATCCCTTATGTCCGTTAATGTCTTTTGAAACTTCGTCCCTCGGCTCCCCTCTTGATTCTAAAGGGTTTCTATTTTAGATATTGATGGTAAAACTAATAGAAAAGAACTCATAGTTAAATGGGCTTAAGAGATAAGCTTGATAATTCAGACTAATAGTAATGCTTATGACGATCAACAAACAGTTTTGTTATTGATGGAACATAAAACTACAGGTGTGGTTAATAGTATGATAAAAAGCACTAAATGGAAACCCGTAACGGATCCCATAATTGCTTATGAACAGGTTATAAATGCACTTTATACTATTTTCTAGGAATTAATCTAGAATCAAACAAAATTCTATAATTAGCAAAGATTATTAGTAAAGCAAAATCTATGCTTACAAAAATGCAACTGTGTAATATATGTTTTCTTGATCAATTTTATGGTGATTATGAAAAATATCTATATCAGTTGAATGATCAGCAGGATTGTAATAAGTTTGTTCGTGATAATTTTCATAAACTTCCATTAATCAGAGAAAATGCTCTAGAAAGGTTCAATAATGAAGCTTCGGAGATTGAAGAGTTGTGCCTTAGCTATGCTCAAAAGATAGTTAAAGAAGAAATCAACAAGATTTGTAATTTAACTAAACAGCAAAAGCAGCTCAAGACTTTTGCCAAAAGATATTGCGAAAAGATTATAGAACAACCATTTGAATATGGTTGTAGGAAGACCAAAAAGTCTTCTAAGAAAATATCATATAAAAGACATACGGAAAAAAAGGCTCTGAAAATACAGGTTTGTTAGAAAAAAAGACCTTCAAACCAGGTAAGTTCGTTAAGAAAAAATTTAATAATAAATCTTCTAACGAAAAACAAAATTTTGCCCAAAAGGCAAGAAAAATTACAGGTGTTGGATTTGCAATGAAGAAGGACATTATGCAAATGAATTCCCTAACAGGAAAAAGCATGACGAAAAAGTTTGAATGCTTGAAGAGGTCTATTCTATAGGATTCTTTCCCATTGAGGAACCTTATCACTAACCCAAATTCTATTTATATCTCAAATAAAATAAAAAATTTAGGATATAAAAAGATAGAATTACATTTTTATGTTGATACTGGTGATACGACACATGACTAGGCTAGTCCACCTGGTCCCAGACGGAAGGTCCTAAAGACCATTTATGATTACCTAAATATTTTGGATAACCAAGTTCGAAAACTAGAGGTCCTGTAACACCTAAAGTTTTAGTAGTCGAGAGAGAGTCATCAGGACTCTATCTGATGAATCTTTGTATGAAGATTCTTAAGCTATCAACGTCATTTTTATTCTTCAGATAAAATGAACTTTGTTTACCAACAAAAGAATCTAAATTTATTAGGGTTTCTCCTAAAACAACTAGATTATTTTTGTCAAACCCTATGTGGGATTAATCTCGGAGGTAGAAGAAAAGGTCTTCATCTGTTACTCTAGATATGAATCTAGGGTGTTTTATAGTCCAAGGAAGGACGAAATTATGATTAAATCTAAGCATGCAGTTGTTTATCAATCAAATATATATCTGAATTAATATAGTTCTAGAGATGGTTTATGTGTACCTGATCAGGAGCTTTTAATCACCATAGATTATGTGATAAATAAAGTTATTTATTTTAACATCTTTCTAGCTTTATCCAAGGATGCATCTTGATTTCCCTAAAAGCCAAATTGCTTAATCGGTACTATCCCGGTGATGCCTTACTCCCTCCAGGAATTATCAGAATAATGTAAAATAAATAACTTTTATTCAATCATAAAATCTTATTACAGGCTCTGGATACTAGCTTCCAGAGCAGTCATACTACTACATCATTAGAACCCTAAATGGGTTTACTCACTCATTATTGCTGGATACTTGCTAAATTTTTAATACAGAGATTTCTGTCCGCCAAATTTTCGATTCCTTTCCTAAAACTTAACTCGTCCTTTTATAAACTAAGGTTGACGGTCTTTACATTATTAAAGCAGATTCCTTTCCATAGTAGATATTCCACTTTCTTTTTAATAGAATATGCTACACTTTCTTTCAAAAAGTAGATGCTCATTTTAAAAAGTAGATCCTCCTTTTCCAAAAGTAGATGCTCTCTTTTAAAAAGGTCGATGCTCTCTTTTAAAAAGTAGATGCTTTCTTTTTCAAAAGTAGATGCTCTTTTTATTAAAGGTATATGCTTCACTAAAACTGGTTTACCAATTTTGCGTTGAGTAGTATTCCTGCTTTAGGCAAAAGTTCTTTGTCTTCTGCTAAAGTGGAGGGGTCCTCCATTATTCTTTTTCCAAATTCTTTTTCTTGAGTGGTGATACCATAGATTTGACATTCCAGATGGATACCAAATTTATTTATTTCCTTTTGCTTTTTCTTATAGAAGATTTCTTGATGCGATCCAATAGCATCTTTATATAATAGTTGCTTTCTGGAAGCGACAACTTTGTTGTAGTCATCTTCACTTAATCCTTTATGGGAATAAGAGGTCATTAAGGCATGGCTTGTTGCTAAATTGACTTTTAGTTTATCTTCCTTTTGAACACTAAATAACTTATTGATTAAAATCAATAATATTTTTTCAGCAAGTTCTCTTAAATCATTCTTCTCCAGTGTAGGCTCCATTGCTTGGCTTGGAGAATAGATCTTTTCTTTGGCAGGACCAGCCTGAATATAATGTAAAGGTTGATTAGATTGACAATCGTATTCTTCTTTATTTCCCAGCATAATGGTACTAGTGGTTTTGATGAAGAGGTCGATCTCTTTTCCTTTAAGAAAATTCTTTTTAAATATCTTGATTGCCTTTCTAAATTCCTTGGGAAACCTAGAAATTTCCAAAAGGTTATTAGGAGGATAAACTTGTGCTAATAGTCCATATTGGTATGCTTCATAGACCATATCTAGATCAGCATTTGGATAGAAATTGAAGTAGCTGACATTCTTCTTGTCTGTGGTGAAGAAATGTTCACTAACGAATTCCTTTTCAGTTGCTATTCTTCCATATTGATAAAGAAAAATAAATCCTGAAAAAGAAGATTTAATGGTATCTTCTTCCGCCTGTATTAACAACTGCTGAGATTTGTGATGTGTCCCAAAATAGTTTTGCTAGAACTTTCATTTTGGTGAGTTATTTCCCCCGACATAAGTTAGATGTAATGCTTCTACAGAACTAATCAACTGAAGAGGTGGCTTGAATTCTTGTGTAATAAATATTTGCTGCAACTTTTGCTTCAGCAAAGGATTTGTACTTCTTATGTTTGATGCCTGAGAATCCTTTTAGAGCTTTCTCATCTATCTCCCATGTAGTGTATATTCCTGCATTAGAACCATTAAACACCACATAATAGGTTTTAGGGCCTTTATATCCGTTCGGGACAGCTGAAGTATGACCTTCAGTCTTTGTAGGGATTTGAATACCCCCGTTAGGCCTCAAAATTAAATTAGAGGTTTTTTCTAACGTTATGGAGGTTTGAACCTCAGTCTTGCTTTCTGGCAAAACAACAACCTTTAACGAATTTTTTATTTCTTTACCTGGAGCCGTTTACTTAGGAATAGACTTATCTTTGTTCATTTCTGAACATGGTGATGAAGTAACCATTTGTTGTGTGGTATAAACCTTAGTCTGGATTTTTACCAAATCCATAGGTGTCAAAGGTTTTGTTGAGCCTTTATTGGTAGCCGTTTGCTCCGGGCTAGTTTTAGATTTGTTCATTACTGAAGAAGGTTCTAAAATAACCTTTTGTTGTTCAGAAGATTGAAACCTTCTTACAAATTCCATTTCAGCACAAATTATATGAAGTTCATGTTGTAACAGCTGAATTTTATTCATAGCAATAGCTTCTTGCATTGCTAGTTTGTCCATAGCTACTAGCTTATGGTAATTTCAAAGAAAGAGATGTAAGTAGGCAAAGAAGCCTTATATATATTCAAGGTTTTGAATAAATATTTGTTGGTGATTTCCTTACCCTGAATTTCTCAGTATTTATAGCCAGAAAAGTGGCTTTGGATTCCTGAAAAATAATATAAAACAATATAAAACATCACATCGTTATAATACTGAAAATACGACCAATAATATTTATAGTAGTACTATTTTAAATATTAATGGTAAAACTAATAGAAAAGAACTCATAGATAAATGGACTCAAGAGATAAGCTTGATAATTCAGACTAATAGTAAGGCTTATGACGATCAACAAAGAGTTCTGTTATTGATGGAATATAAAACTACAGGTGTTGTTAATAGTATGATTAAAAGCACTAAGTGGAAACCAGTAACAGATCCCATAATTGCTTATGAACAGGTTATAAATGCACTCTATACTATGTTCTAGGAATAAATCTAGAATCAAATAAAATTCTAGAATTAGCAAATATTGTTAGTAAAGAAAAATCTATGCTAACAAAAATGCAACCGTGCTATATATGTTTTCTTGATCAATTTTATGGTGATTATGAAAAATATCTATATTAGTTGAATGATCAGCGGGATTATAAGAAGTTTGTTCGTGATCATCTTCTTAAAATTCCATTAATCGGAGAAAAAGCTCTAGAAAGGTTCAATAATGAAGCTTTAGAGATTGAAGAGTTGAGCCTTGGCTAGCTCCGAAGATAGTTAAAGAAGAAATCAACGAGATTTGTAATTTAACTAAACAGCAAAAGCATCCCAAGAATTTAAGCAAAATATGTTGAGAAAAGATTATAAAACAACCATTTAAATATGGTTGTAGGAAGACTAAAAAGTCTTCTAAGAAAATCTCATATAAAAGACATAAGAAAAAGTATAGGTTTGTTAGAAAAAAGAAGACCTTCAATCCAGGTAAGTTCGTTAAGAAAAAATTTAATAATAAATCTTCTAACGAAAAAACAAAATTTTGCCTAAAAGGCAAGAAAAATTGCAGGTTTTGGATTTGCAATGAAGAAGGACATTATGCAAATAAATGCCCTAACAGGAAAAAGCATGACGAAAAAGTTCGAATGCTTGAAGAGGTCTATTCTTTAGGATTCTTTCCCATTGAGGAACCTTATGATGATATACAAGAAGTGTACATCTTAGAGGAAGAACAAGATCCCGGACCAGAAGATTCTGATACGAATAAATCCTCTTCATCAGAATCAGACTGAAGAAGTAGAAGAATTAGTGATGCCAAACATCACTAACCCAAATTCTATTTATATCTCAGGTAAAATAAAAAATTTTGGATATAAAAAGATAGTAATGCATTATTACATTGGTATAGGTGCACGCCTATGCATAGCAAGTAAATACATTATCCCAGAAGAGCATTGGGTTAATGGAGAACGACCTACACACGTATCAATAGAAAATGGAGATCATATTACCATTAGCAAGGTATGTAAAAATCTTGATATATCAATTACAGGAGAAATCTTTCATATTCCTACAATTTACCAGCAATAGTCAGGTATTGATCTTATATTAGGCAATATTTTTTGTCAAATATATCGACCTTTTACACACTTCACAAAAATGATTATACTAACCTTGTCAGGAGAAGAAGTATATATCAAAATGATAAGTACCGCCCTAATAGTTGGAGTTAAAGAATTTCTTGAATCTATGAAAAAGAATTCTAAGAAAACTAAAATCGACGCTATTTATATCAGCACTAATAAAATTCAACTTTTTGAAAGGGGAAAAATAGCATTAAAAAGTTTAAAGAATTGAATTGTATTTGTTATAATTTAATTCTTAACATTGATAAAAAAATCTATAATTGAGAAAATATTAGATTTTGTTTGTCATAATCGGTATTTTATTTATCGCTAAATCGAGATATATATATATATATATGTGTATATTAAGTGAGTTAAATAAAAAAAATTGTGAATATGTGTTTGTGTGATTAGAATTATGCTAAATAATTGTGTGATATTATTTGGAATTTTAGAAAGAATAGGAAATGCATTATTTTCTATTTATGTAGGTTATAAAATGCATTTAATCATCTAAGAAAAATCATTTTTTAAAATTCTTTTTATTTATAAATTTCAAAATTTATCTTATCAAATCCCTAAAATTCTAAGCTATTTTATGACACTACTCTTATAATTTTTAAAATTATATATTTATTTATAAAATTTATTCTTTATAATTAAATTGATTATTAATTACCAAATTACCTAGATACCCATACATGCATTTTACTTCCAATACAAAGTCAAGGGCACCATTGGAATTTCAAACCCCACTAACAATTCTACACTAGCCAAGTTACCTAGTTAACCTTGCATGCAAATTTGGTGTAATAGTGGGAGAAGGGTAAATTGGTAAAAGCTTTGTCCACTCATGAATAAAAAGCCAAAAGTGATGATCAAATGCTAATTCTACACTCCATCACACCACACCACTCCACTCTACTCCATCTTTCTCTCTTCTTCCTCTTTCTCCCTCACCCTCTCGGCCAAACACCCCTATCCCCCATTCCCTTCCATTTTTCATCAATTTCTCACCCTATTCTAGTGTAATTTCACTTCCCATGATTAGTTTACTCACTTCCCAAAGATTCTTATGCTCAAAAGATGATGATTTATGGTTGCATGTTGTGTTTTTGTTTAAACTCAAAGAGAAAAACCTTGATTCTTGTGAATCCAAGGCTTCTCCATGAGATACATTACTTATGTGCTATTATTTTGTGTTTTTGTAAACGAAATGTGCTAAAACTCTTTGCATGTTAGTGATCATTCATTCTATGGCCATTTCTAGTCTTGTATGTTAGTTTTAAGATGACATTTTGATGGAAAACCATAATACCTTTGCTACTATATTCAAAAGCATGCATGCATGATTAAACTCTTGAAATTCGAATTTGTTTGTGCATAAAAAGAGTTGTTGCCATGTTATTTTGCTAAAATTAGTTAAGTTAAGATTGTATGCATGATTACTAGCATTGGTTAAGAGTTTAAAGTCGAATTTGTAAGAAATGATTTTTCATGTTTAGCCAAAATCGTGATAAATTGTTAACTTGTTTTGCTTATAGTAAATTGTTTGCATGGAGGTGCATTAGGGTATGAATGGTCTCTCCACTTATTGAGGTATTAGTTGAGAGTATTAGTGCGGTAGGGTTGCTTGGGTTAAGATTGATTTCTTGGTTTTAAAGTGGGAGTTAAGGTGGAAGGATTAGAGTAGGACACTTAGTTTTTCCAGATTTGCACACTAATTGTACGTAAGTTTTGTATGGGCATTTCTTGGGCCTTGGTAGGCCCGAGATGCAGAGAGTTGGGACTTGGGTTATACTTGAGTCCAGAAGCCTTAGATTAAGTAAAACCTACAATTTAGTGAGGTGCACACATGAAAACACTAAATCTTCCGAAGGAGGGGAAATTCTAGGTTTGGTGTAGTTTGGAGGTCATAAAGTGGTGTTATGGGTAGGCCCTCATTAGGCTTCGGTTATCGCTGATACTAGGGAGTATATGGAAGGTTTGGAAGCCATAGTTTGGGAGTTTAGAGTTAAAACCAAGGGTATAAAATGAGAGCAAAACAGGGCAGTTTGAGTGTAGCTGGATCAGGGGAGAGTCAACTTTGGGAGTAGGCCCACGGAAGCCTAGGGTAGGCCTTGTTGTCATTCCAAGTGCACAAGCTAGGTTTAGGTTCTGAGATTCCAGTGTAGTAAATTGAGTAGCAAACTTTGACTGGAAGAAGGCTCAATGACACTAGGAACCATTCGTTGTCACATAGGTGTCGCACTTCGAGTCATTATGTTGGAGGGGTGAAATCATTCAATACTTATTAGTGCACTATGTTTTAATATTATATTATTTGATTAAATGTGTTATGTGATCCTAAATGACTACTTGGAACATGATGCTATTATGTGCGTACTAAGAGTCGAACTTGTAAGTAGGCCTAAGTGCCACTGTGATTTGATTTCTTTAACTAGGACGGAGATTTCGTGAGAATGTATCTTAATGAGGTCTAATATTTTGTGAAGGCTCAGGAGAAGATAGTAAGCTTGACGTCAAAGTCGAGTAGTGCTACCTGTTGCTTTCACGATCAAGATGAGAGTTAGTCCAGCCTTCTTAAGGCAAGTGTTCCCAGACTTCCTTGATATATTACAAGTGTTTCCCCTTATCAATTATATATGTTGCAAGTGCTTTTGCCCTCGCTTATCGTTCTAGTGATGTTTTCCTTAAATTATATATATTGCAAGTGTCCTTTGACCCTCTTGAGATATATATTGGGAATTATTCTGAACTATTAAGATCTGTTGCATGTGTTCTGAACCACTCCTTTAATTTATGATAACCTGCTCGTATAATATTCATTAATATTTCTGTCACCATGATTCATCGTTACAAATACTTTGATTTTAGATTGAGATATTGCAAATGCTATGCCATACTTACGATTATTGGACTTGCTTTAAGTCTATTTACGCTCTTATTAAACCATAACCTTATCACTATTTTGTTCCAACTTGACTTAGTACCATAATTGATATCCTTTGATTGCTCATACCATTTCAATTTCCTTGATCACCAAACCCCTATTGATTTGATACTATATCCCTATACCCTTGATACCTTAAATTATCAACAATCCAATTTCATACTTTCTTTGGGACGCCCTCCAAACCCGGGGTCTAGATTTGGGGGTCACTAGCCAATAAACCATAATAAAATAATCACAACGGAATAATATAATAAATATGACCCCTTGCATGCAACTGGATCGATCACAAGTTATAGTATGAAACAAACATTAATACCAACCAACTGTTATTACAAACCATAAGTCTAATTAGTTTTACAACTTATTCAAATTTTATTACAAACCTCTAGACTAATTAAGCATCCCAAACTGTCTACCTGGAAAACACACCAAACTATCTACAAGCACACAACCTCTGGTCAGACATGGAACTCAAGCTTGCCCTGGCCTAACTGAAAGAATCAGGATATGAAACAAGTATGAGCGAAAGAAATGCTCAGCAAGCAGTATATAGCTTATGATTTACAACAACAACAATATATATCTGATGAACAAAACCAAACTATAACACCTGAACAACATCAAAACTGATATATATTTAATAATAAACAACATTTGCAATATATTTTATTTTGGGATTGGAATCCTCAAACGACGTTGTGTTGCCGCCGGTGATCAGCCGCGGAGCAACACCGGTATGCCAAAGCATATCCAACTAAACAAAAGGTACCCAAGACACATATCAGCCTAGCAAGGTGTTATATCCTGTATAATACATAGCTCACGTTGGACCGCCGCCACGGCCTCTTATGCAACCATCCAACCCATAAAAACAATTTTCCATCAAAGGAGTCAAATCAAATGACATCCTTAACCACATAACTCCCCATTTCTTATAGTCCGGAATTATCTCAACAACCAATGGTGAAATAACCAGAATAATTAGTTATTCGCTAATCTCAATTCAAAGCTTCACTGTATAGAGTAATTTATAGCGAAATGTAAAAACATTTAAATATTCTGAACTTAGAATAGTAGAGAAATTGAAAGAATAAAATTTGGAGTCAATATCACTTGAATGATAAATGAAGATATAAATACTTGCATAATATGATTCGAACTAAGCATCACTTGAACGATTAGTGAAGTTAGGGTACTTGCCCGGGGTGTTTGATAACCTCTTACTATAATTCTGCTTATAGATGCTGGTTACTATCTCCGTCTAACACTTTACCACACTCCTTGCTACTCGATTCGATAAACAAAAGGATTATCTTAATTGACAAAACCAAACTCAATCGACGTAACTATACGTCTTGACATCTACCCGATCGTTTATAACTAAGCATGACATTCTAAAACTGTAAACAGATAGCATGCATATCACGTAACACATAATCATGGCATTCGTATAACACGTAATCACATATTTCATGTAACACATAAGTTAGATCAGTAAAAGATATGTCTCAGTGCGTTCAGAATGAAAATCAAGCTAATATTAGCATTTATCGATCAAATACCGACTCACACTAATACACAATTCAAACACCATTGCAATACAAAAAAATTAGGACTTAAAATTATTTTTATTGGAAGCGCAATATTTTTTCTGAGTCTGTACGCGTTCGTTTCGTATTAAACGGACGAAAGTTTTAATTATTACGAATAAAATAAGAAATAAATGAAAATAAATCAATTAATAATAATATTAATTGATTTTTAAATACCAAAATATCATTTTTAAAAGATTAAAAACAATTTTTTTATGAATTATTTGAATTAATTATAAATAATTTACATTTATTTAACTATTTATAAATAAAATTAATTGATTAAATGATTTTAATCAATTAATTAAATTCATAAATAATTAACTAAAATGAATTATAAATAATTAAATCAAATTAGATTTTTGAAAATAATAAAAGAAATAATTTTAGGAATTTAAAATAATTAAGAAAATAATTTTTAGAATTTAAAATATAAGTAAATGATTCTTGAAAATAACTAAATAATTCTTTTGGAAATAAGAAACTAATTTTGAATTAAAATTTTAAAACAGAAAATATAAAAACTGATTTTGGAAATAGAAGTGGGGGTAAGGGGATTGAACAGCGGCACAGGGGAGGAAAAACGGCCGGAGCCACGAGGAAGATGACCGGAACGACGAACTCATCGCCGGTTTCAGGAAAACCCAGAAATCCGGTCGACGTTTCGCCGGTTTTCGGTGGTCTCGAAACCTTACTAAAACTACCGACTTTTATATCAAAACGATCCCAATCATGTCCCTAATCTACCAGCAACCTTAGGATAACCACAATAATTCGGAATCATCAGTTTCGATCACAATCACAGCAACCTCCGGCGAGCTCGAAGAAAAATCCGGCTAAATCGTAACTCCCCGATTCCTAAACCAAAGTCGACAAATTATACACGAATTTAAAGCTCTGGACGTCTATAATTAGCCTATGCAATAACAATCAACCAACAGATCATCAATTATCCATAAAATCGAAGAACAAAAAAATGACTAACCAAGAACTCGGCTAACATGATTTCGAAATAAAACGATGCAAATTTATACATTAATCGACTCATTGAATCACGTTAAAGCTATTTATAACATCAGAATCAATCAAAAACCCTTACAAATCAGAATCGAATTTCAAGATTAAGAACACCAAAATCGATTTTACACAATATATCACCTCAGATTCTGAAATTGATATCAATAGAACGGGCTTCAAACAAGCTTCAATTTGGTTACAAGAACATCAACAGAGGATCCCTGAATCTCCCAATATCATTGGATTTGTGTTCTTGATAAAATTTTACCCCCAAACTTTGTTCTTGGCTATTTCTTTTTCTGAAATTTTTATCAAAATAATGAATAAAATAAATAAAGGACTGATATTTATATTTTACAGAAATTATACCCCAAAATAAATTAAGGGTGTTTTTATCCCCTAATTATAATAATTAGGGTCCCAAAATAATAATTACGGGGAATAATTTTAAAGCTATAAAATATAAAATTAATGTCAAAATTCCCCAAAAATTGTGAATAAATCAAAAATGCAAAAATTTTAGGTATTTGAGATACAAATATTTTTATGAAAATAAAAACACATATTTTCTGGGGGTTTAACGTCCCAGTGGGGTCCCGGTCCGCTGATTTTTGGATAAAGAAAACGATACTGAAATTTAGAGAGAAAATCCGAATAAACGCGCATAAAGTGAAATAAAACGCATATCTCGATAGGGACGTGAATAAATACAAGTCCAAATTGTAGATCGATTCATATCAATGCAGTTTAAACACATATTAATTAGTCAAAAATTTTCTGGCCCGCACAGAAACACACATAACAACTGTAACATCTAATATCATGGCAATAATCACTTTAAATTTATGAAACACATAATATTTACTCATTTAACATATAATATTCACATAATTTTCCTGGATATTACATTCTTCCTTGGTTGTTGAACAATTGATATCCATCTTTGAAGACCCTATTAGTGAAAAGTTGATTCATTCTGATAAGAGTTTCATAACTTAAATCCTTGATTGATAATTTGAACTCCTTTGTTTAGATCCTTGTGAAATTCTTCATGACATATTATAAAAGATAATTGCTCTTTAAATAATAGAATATTTTCTTGAGATTGGTGAATTGGACTAAGACGCAAGTCCCTTTCACACTTATTATATTAGGCTTAAAAGATGCCTAGGGATCCCATTAAATTGTTTAGAACCCAGTGAGGTTCGGGATTACTTCACGGCTGATCACCGGCTATAATCTGTAGCGTCATAAAATGATTTTGAGCAATGATTTGGTTATAAATGTTTTGACTTGAATAATGATGCCATACACCTTAATTTCCAAATATTAATTACTTTGATGTTAAATTCTGTCTTATGATATATACCTTGTTGAGCGTTTGGCTCACTTCTTGCTTTTCATTCATGTTATTTCAGCTAGCAAGTATAGTTAGATTCAAGCATACTACTCGTAAGTCTATCGGTGGAGATGCTGAGGCTTATGTGAGAGCTCAGGTAGTTTAGTTGGCATTTGTTTGAGGACAGGTATATATATAAGTTGTAATAGTTGTACTGTTGGACTGTTCAAACACTGAACCTTTGCGAACTTTGATTCTGTTGTTAACATCTGTTTGTAAACCAAGTACGTTGCCATGGGGAGTGCCAGTCCTTTTCGTAAAGAAGAAAAATGGAAGCATGAGACTTTGTATCGATTACCGGGAATTGAACAAAATGACGATTTACAATCGGTATCCGTTGCCGAGAATAGACGATTTATTTGATCAATTGAAAGGAGCAAAGTGTTTTTCGAAGATTGACTTGAGGTCGGGATACCACCAGTTAAAGATTAAAGCGGAAGACATCCCAAATACAGCATTTAGGACGAGATATGAACATTATGAGGTTTAGTAATGCCTTTCGTATTAAAAAATGCTCCTGCAGCTTTTATGGACTTAATGAATCGAGTTTTCAAGAAATACTTGGACTGGTTTGTTGTGGTATTCATTGATGATATTCTAATATATTTGAAGACGGAAGAAGAGCATGAGCAACACTTGTGGATAGTTTTGGAGATTCTTAGACAAGAGAGGTTGTATGCAAAGTTCTCAAACTGTGAGTTTTGGTTAAAAGAAGTTCAATTTTTAGGGCATATAATTGGCATTGAAGGAATTAGCGTGGACCCCACAAAGATCGAAACAATTATGAGTTGGGAGAAACCAAAGACTCCTACGGAAGTAAGAAGCTTTCTAAGATTGGCTGGATACTACAGAAGGTTCGTAAAGGATTTCTCAAAGATCGCTACACCCTTGACCTAGTTGACAAGGAAGAATCATAAGTTTGAATGGAATGTGGAATATGAAGGAAGCTTTCAAGAATTAAAACAGAAATTGGTTACCGCGCCAGTATTGGTACTGCCCGACGACAAAGGAGATTTTGTGATATATAGCGATGTTTCGCATAAAGGATTGGGTTGTGTGCTAATGCAACACAATAAGGTGATTGCATATGCATCACGATAGCTTAAACCTCATGAATTAAAATACACTACCCACGATCAGGAATTGACAGCCATAGTGTTCGCACTCAAGATATGGAGACATCACCTGTACGGGGTGAAGTGTGAAATCTACACGGATCATAAAAGCCTGAAGTATATATTCACCCAGAAGGAACTCAACATGAGACAACGGGGATGGTTGGAGCTAATCAAGGATTACGACTGTTCGATACTTTACCATCTAGTAAAGGCGAATGTGGTAGCCGATACCTTGAGTAGGAAGGAAAGGTTGAATATGATAACCATGCCAAGGGAATTATCTAGGGAGATTGAAAGATTTTAGTTAGAACTCTGTGTTTGCGGAACGTCAAAAGAGATTTTCACGGCATGACTTTTCAGCCAGAACTATTGTAGAAGATAAAGAAATGTCAAGAAGAAGTGATGAGTTGAGAGAATAATCAACTAACGGGGGAAGAGATATGTACAAAAAAGGATGAGCAAGGAATATTAAGATTTGCATCAAGGTTTTGGATCCCTCAAGCAACTGAATTGAAGAACGAGGTATTACAGGAAGCACAAAACTCAAAATTTTTGATTCACCCGGGGAGCACAAAGATGTACCAAGATTTGAAAAAGAAATTTTGGTGGCTAAACATTAAAAGAGAAATTGCAGAATGGATCTCCAAGTGTTACACTTGTCAAAGAAAAAAAAATGGAAAATCAAAGACTGAGCGGATTGATTCAGCCACTGAAGATTCCTAAGTGGAAATGGAAAAATATTTTCATGGACTTTATAGTAGGATTGCCTTAAACAAAATCCGGACACGACGCCATATGGGTTATAGTTGATCGCCTTACGAAATTGGCACATTTCTGACCCATCAACGAGAAGACTTCATTGGATAGATTGGTTCATATGTACGTGCACGAAATTTTGTTACGACACGGTGTACCGGTATCGATAGTTTCAGATCGAGATCCACGATTCAATTCGAGATTTTGGAGATAATTTTAGAAAAGTTTGGGCAGAAAGCTAAATATGAGCACCACATATCATCCTCAGACGGATGGTCAAAGTGAACGAACTATACAAACAATTAAAAAAATGTTGCACAGCTGTGCAATCAATTTTGCAGGAAGTTGGGATGATCACCTACCACTCGTATAATTCTTGTACAACAACAGTTACCACTCCAGCATCAGAATGCCTCCATATGAAGCTTTATATGGAAGCAGATATCCGACAACTTGGGATGAGGTAGGAGAAGGAAAAGTTTTCGGCCCTGAATTGGTTCAGCAAATAAAGGAAAAAGTCACATTAATTTAGAGGACTAATTTCTGCTCAAGACACACAAAGGAAGTACGCAGATCCTTCCTGGAAGGATGTGAGTTTCCAAGTAAGTGAAACTATATTGCTGAAAGTGTCACCATGAAAGGATTTGACTCGATTTGGGAAAAAAGGGAAATTAGCACCGCGTTATATTGGTCCTTTTGAAATATTAAATCGAGTAGGAAAAGTAACAAAGTAGCCTATGAGTTCGCTCTACCGCCTCAATATCAACATGTTCATAATGTATTCCACGTGTCTTTGCTTAAAAAGTATAATCTGGATGTCAATCATGTGATAGAGTATGAGCCAATAGAAATTCAGAAAGATTTGTCCTATGTGGAACAACCTGTTAAAATACTCGACTGGCAAAAGAAGAGTCTTAGAAATAAGTCAGTAAAGATTGTGAAAGTGCTTTGGAGGAATCCCAAAGTCGAAGAATCGACATGGGAGCTAGAGTCTGAGATGCGTTCCCGGTATCCTCATCTGTTCTCTTAGATTCTGAGGACAGAATCCTTTAAGGGGGAGAGGATGTCATAACCGGTATTTTATTTATCCTTAAATCGATATATATATATATATATGTGTGTGTGTGTGTGTGTGTATTAAGTGAGTTAAATAAAAAAATTGTGAATATATGTTTGTGTGATTAGAATTATGCTAAATAATTGTGTGATATTATTTGGAATTTTAGAAAAAATAGGAAATGCATTATTTTCTATTTATGTAGGTTATAAAATGCATTTTATCATCTAAGAAAAATAATTTTTTAAAAATATTTATATTCATAAATTTCAAAATTTATCTTATCAAATCCCTAAAATTCTAAGCTATTTTATGACACCACTCTTGTAATTTTTGAAATTATATTTTTATTTATAAAATTTATTCTTTATAAATAAATTGATTATCAATTAGCAAATTACCTAGATACCCATGCATGCATTTTACTCCCAATACAAAGTCAAGGGCACCACTGGAATTTCAAACCCCACTAACTATTCTACACTAGCCAAGTTACCGACCTTGCATGCAAATTTGGTGTATTAGTGGGATAGGGGTAAATTGGTAAAAGCTTTGTCCACTCGCCTTAACATGTGAATAAAAAGTCAAAATTGATGATCAAATTCTAATTCTACACTCCATCACACCACTCCACTCCACTGCATTTTTCTCTCTTCTTCCTCCTTCTCCCTCACCCTCTCGGCCGAACACCCCCATCCCCCATTCCCTTCCATTTTTCATCAATTTCTCACCCTATTCTAGTGTAATTTCACTTCCCATGATTATTTTACTCACTTCCCAAAGATTCTTATGTTTAAAAGATGATGATTTATGGTTGCATGTTGTGTTTTTGTTTAAACTCAAAGAGAAAAACCTTGATTCTTGTGAATCCAAGGCTTCTCCATGAGATACATTACTTATGTGCTATTATTTTGTGTTTTTGTAAACGAAATGTGCTAAAACTCTTTGCATGTTAGTGATCATTCATTCTATGGCCATTTCTAGTCTTGTATGTTAGTTTTAAGATGACATTTTGATGGAAAACCATAATACCTTTGCTACTATATTCGAAAGCATGCATGCATGATTAAACTCTTGAAATTCGAATTTGTTTGTGCATAAAAAGAGTTGTTGCCATGTTATTTTGCTAAAATTAGTTAAGTTAAGATATTATGCATGATTACTAGTATTGGGTAAGAGTTTAAAGTCGAATTTGTAAGAAATGATCTTTCATGTTTAGCCGAAATCGTGATAAATTGTTAACTTGTTTTGCTTGTGGTAAATTGTTTGCATGGAGGCGCATTTTGATATGAATGGTCTCCCCACTTGTTGAGGTATTAGTTGAGAGTATTAGTGCAGTAGGGTTGCTTGGGTTAAGATTGATTTCTTGGTTTTAAAGTGGGAGTTAAGGTGGAAGGATTATAGTAGGTCACTTGGTTTTTCCAGATTTGCACACTAGTTGTACGTGAGTTTTGAATGGGCATTTCTTAGGCCTTGGTAGGCCCGAGATGCAGAGAGTTGGGAATTGGGTTATACTTGAGTCCAGAAGCCTTAGATTAAGTAAAACCTACCATTTAGTGAGGTGCACACATAAAAACACTAAATCTACCAAAGCAATGGACAGTTTAGGTTTGGTGTAGTTTGGAGGTCATAATGTGGTGTTATGGGTAGGCCCTCATTAGGTCTCAGTTATCACTGATAATAAGGAGTATATGGGAGGTTTGGGAGCCATATTTTAGGAGTTTAGAGTTAAAACCAAGGGTATAAAGTGAGAGCAAAATAGGGAAGTTTGAGTGTCGCTGGATCAGGGGAGAGTCAACTTTGAGAGTAGGCCCAGGGAGGCCTGGGGTAGGCCTTATTGTCATTCCAAGTGCACAAGTTAGTTTTAGGTTCTGAGATTCCAGTGTAGTAAATTGAGTAGCAAAATTTGAGTGGAAGAAGGTTCGATGACACTAGGAACCATTCGCTGACACCTAGGTGTTGCACTTCGGAGCACTTTGACTTTGCACTTAGTTTTTGAGTCTTTAGAGGTAAGGCCTGAGTTTACCATTGATTTCTTATGGTATTTAAAGGTCATTAGGAGTTTAGGTCAAGGTTGTGGTCAAGTGAAATGGGGTTTGACTTGAGAGGGCACTTCGAGTTTGGAGAGCTAGTGGGTTGCACTAGACTAGTCGAGCACTTCGAGTCATTGGGTTGGTGGGGTGAGATCATTCAGTACTTATTAGTGCACTATATTTAAATAATATATTATGTGATTAAATGTGTTATGTGCTCCTAAATGACTACTTGGAACATGATGCTATTATGTGTGTACTATGAGTCGAACGTGTAAGTAGGCCTAAATGCCACTGTGATTTGATTTCTTTAACTAGGACGGAGATTACGTGAGAATGTATCTTGATGAGGTCTAACATTTTGTGTAGGCTCAGGAGAAGAGAGTAAGCTTGCCGCCAAAGTCGAGTAGTGCTCCCGGTTGCTTCCACGATCAAGATGAAAGTTAGTCCAGCCTTCTTAAGGCATGTGTTCCCGGACTTTCTTGATATATTCCCAGTGTTTCCCCTTGTCAATTCTATATGTTGCAAGTGTTTTTGCCATCGCTTATTGTTCTAGTGATGTTTTCCTTAAATTATATATATTGCAAGTGTCCTTTGACCCTCTCGAGATATATATTGGGAATTATTCTGAACTATTAAGATGTGTTACAAGTGTTCCGAACCACTCCTTTGATTTATGATAACATGCTCGTATAATGTTCATTAATATTTCTGTCACCATGATTCATTGTTACAAATACTCTGATTTTAAATTGAGATATTGCAATTGCTATGCCATGCTTACGATTATTGGACTTGCTTTAAGTCTATTTATGCTCTTATTAAACCATACCCCTATCACTGTTTTGTTCCAACTTGACTTAGTACCATAATTGATATCCTTTGATTGCTCATACCATTTCAATTTCCTTGATCACAAAACCCCTATTGATTTGATACTATATCTTTATACCCTTTATACCTTGAGTTATCAACAATCCAACTTCATACTTCTTCATTTTTCTTTATATCCTACTTAAAATTTGTTACTGGATATGTGCCATGTCTTACCCTCCAAACTTGAGATCTTTATCTTGTTGAATAATATTTTGATTCTTTTTCAATACTTTCTTCCATGGTTGTTGAACCATTGATATCCATCTTTCAAGACCCTGTTAGTGAAAAGTTGATTCATTCTGATAAGAGTTTCATAACTCAAATCCTTGATTGATAATTTGACCTCCTTTGTTTAGATCCTTGTGAAATTCTTATCGGCATCAGTTTTATAAAAGATAATTGCTCTTTAAATAAAAGAATGTTTTCTTGAGATTGGTGAATTGGACTAAGACGCAAGTCCATTTCAAATTTATTATATTAGGCTTAAAAGATGCCTAGGGATCCCATTAATTTATTTAGAAGCCAGCGAGGTTCAGGATTACTTCGCGGCTGATCACCGGTTGTAATCCATAGCGTCATAAAATGATTTTGAGCAATGATTTGGTTACAAATGTTTTGACTTGAATAATGATGCCATACACCTCAATTTCCAGATATAAGTTGCTATGATGTTAAATTATGTCTTATGATATACCTTGCTGAGCGTTTGGCTCACTTCTTGCTTTTCATTCATGTTATTTCAGCTAGCAAGTATGGTTAGATTCAAGAAGACTGCTCGTAAATCTATCGGTGGAGATGATGAGGCTTATGTGAGAGCTCAGGTAGTTTAGTTGGCGTTTGTGTGAGTACAGGTAGCTATATATATATATAAGTTGTAATAGTTGTAGTGTTTGACTGTTCAAACACTGAACCTTTGCGATCTTGGATTCTGTTATTAACAATCGTTTGTAATAACTTTATGTTATTCAGTTGTATTTTGTTAGTGTAATTTTGGGGCTATGACACAGTTTGTTCAGAAAATCCTTTGGATCCCAAAAAGACCAAGCTTTGGATGAAGGCAAGTATCAAACTCAAAGATCCCAAGACGGTAATAAAGCTAAAGCCGATGAAATATATTTCTCGGGATCGAGAAGAATTTGGTAAACAAATTAAAGAATTACTGGAGATGAAAATCATCAAACCTAGTAAATCACCTCACATGTCTCCAGCATTTTTAGATTAAAATGAAGCTGAAAGGAGAAGAGGTAAGAAAAGAATGGTAGTCAACTACAAGGCAATCAATGAAGCAACAATAGGAGACAACCATAATCTACCAAATAAGGATGAATTTATCACCCTTATTAGAGGTAATAAAATGTTTAGTTCATTAGAATGTAAATCTGGATTTTGGCAGGTTTTGTTGGATGAAGAATCAAAGCTATTGACAACATTTACATGTTCTCAGGGACATTATCAATGGATAGTTGTACCGTTTGGACCAAAAAAAGCACCATCCATATTTCAAAGACATATGCAAAACGCATTCAGGAGTTTTAAAAAAAATGTGTTTACGTTGATGATATTCTTATCTTTAGTGATAATAAACAGGATCATCTCAGGCATTTAGCAACAATATTAAAGAAGTGTCAATTACTTGGTATTATTTAGTCCAAGAAAAAGGCTCAAATCTTCATAACAAAGATTAATTTCTTAGGACTAGAAATTGATCAAGGAACTCATTGTCCTCAAACACATATCCTTGAACATATTCATAAATTCCCAGATAGAATTGAAAACATATATGCGTCTGATTATATTCCCAAACTTGCTTCTATTCATGCTCCTTTACATGCAAAACTCAAGAAAGACGTAGCCTGGGAATGGAAATATTCAGACAATAGTTTTATCAGCAAGGTGAAAAAAAATCTAAAGAGTTTTCCAAAACTCTATCATCCAGAACCAGATGATAAGCCTATCATTGAGACTGATTCCTCAGGTGAATATTGGGGAGGAGTGCTTAAAGCTATTAATTCTGATAAAGAATTACTATGTAGATATGTTTCAGGAAGCTTTAAAGATGCCGAAAAGAGCTATCATTTAAATGAAAAAGAGTATCTGGTAGTCTTTAGAGTAATTAATAAATTTTCTATTTATCTAACACCAATTAGATTCTTGGTTAGAACAGATTATAAGAATTTTACTTATTTTCTTCGTAACAAGTTACAGGGAGACAATAAGCAAGGAAGGTTAGTAAGATGGCAACAATGGTTATCTCGGTACAGCTTTGATGTATAGCATATTGAAGGAGTTAAAAACTGTTTAGCAGATTTTTTTTAACAAAAGAATTCCAGAAAGATCAGGTAAACACATTATTATGACGGTGTGATGTTTTATATTATTTTACACTATTTTTAAGGAATCCAAAGCCACTTTTTAGGCTATAAATACAAAGGAATTCAGGGTAAAGAAAACACCAACAAATCTTTATTCAAAACCTTGAATACATATAAGGCTTCTTTTCCTACATACATCTCTTTCTTTGAGATTACCATAAGCCAGTAGCTATGGACAAACTAGCAATGCAAGAAGCTATTGCTATGAAGAAAATTCAGCTGTTACAAGATGAACTTCATATAATCTGTGCTGAAATGGAATTTGCAAGAAGGTTTCAATATTCTGAACAACAAAAGGTTATTTCAGAACCTTCTTCAGTAATGAACAATTCTGAAACTATCCTGTAGCAAACGGCTACCGGTAAAGGCTCAACAAATCCGTTGACACATGTGGATTTGGAAAAAATCCTGACTAAGGTTTATACCTCAAAACAAATGGTTACTTCATCACCATCTTCAGAATTGAATAAAGATAAGTCTATTCCTGAGCAAACAGCTCCAAATAAAGAAATAACAAATCCGTTACAGGCCGTTGCTCTGCCAGAAAGTAAGACTGAGGTTCAAACATCCATAACTTTACATAAACCTATATTTAAATTTGAGGCCTAATAAATCCCTACAAATACTGAAGTTTATACTTCAGCTGTCCCGAACGAATATTAAGGCCCTAAAACGTATTATATGGTGTTTAATGGTTTTAATGCAGGAATATACACTACATGGGAGATAGCTGAGAAAGCTGTAAAAGGATTCTCAGGCATCAAACATAAGAAGTACAAATCCTTTGCTAAAGGTAAAGTTGCAGCAAATATTTATACTACACAAGAATTCAAGCCACCTCTCCAGTTGATTAGTTCTGTAAAAGTATTACATCCAACTTATGCGGGGGCAATAACTCACCAAAAAGAAAGTTCTAGCAAAACTATTTTGGGACACATCCCAAAATCTCACCAGCTGTAAATATAGGCGGAATAAGATACCATTGAATCTTCTTTTTCAGTATTTAACTATCTTTATCATTATGGAAGAATATCCATAGAAAAGGAATTAATTAGTGAACATTTCTTCACCACAGACAAGAAGAATGTCAGCTACTTCAATTTCTATCCAAATGTTGATCCAGACATGGTCTATGAAGCATACCAATATGGACTATTAGCACAAGTTTATCTTGCCAATAACCTTTCTCGGAAAATGAAGAAGAATATGATTGTCCAGCTAATCAACCTTTACATTATATTCAGGTTGGTCTTGCCAAGGAAAATATCTATTCTCCAAGCCAAGCAATGGAGCCTACACTGGAGAAGAATTATTTAAGAGAACTTGTTGAAAATAAGCTATTGATTTTAATCAATAAGTTATTTAGTATTCAAAAGGATGATAAGCTAAAAGTCAATTTAGTAACAACGCATGCCTTAATGACTTCTTATTCCCATAAAGGATTAAGTGAAGATGAATACAACAAAGTTATCATTTTCAGAAGGTAATTATTACATAAAGATGTTGTTGGATCGCATCAAAAAATCTTCTGCAAGAAAAAGCAAAAGGCAATAAACAAATTTGACATCCATCTGGAATGTCAAATCTGCGGCATCACCACCCAAAAAAAAAGAATCTGGAAAAAGAATAATGGAGGACCCCTCTCTTTTAGTAGAAGACAAATGACTTTTGCCTAAAGCAAGAATACTGCTCAAGGCAAAATTGGGAAACCGGTTTTAGTGAATTATCTACCTTTAATAAAGAGAGCATCTACTTTGAAAAAGGGAGCATCTACTTTTTAAAAGAGAGCATCTACTTTTTAAAAGGAGCATCTACTTTTGAAAAGAAAGTTTAACATATTCTATTAAAAAGAAAGTGGAATATCTACTTTTGGAAAGGAATCTGCTTTAATAATGTAAAGACCATTGACCTTAGTCTATAAAAAGGATGAGTTAAGTTTTAGGAAAGGCATCGAATTTTGGCGGACAGAAATCTCCGTATCAAAAAATTTAGCAAGTGCCCAATAATAATTAGTGAATAAACCCATTTAGGGTTCTAGTGATGTAGTTGTATTACTGCACTGGAAGCTAATATCCAGAGCCTGTAATAAGATTTTATGATTGAATAAAAGTTATTTGTTTTACATTATTCTGATAAAACAACTCAACATGGTAGTTCAACTAATCAACAAAACCTTGAGCAATAAACGATCAAGTTGCTCCCACATCTACCAATATTTTAACACATAAGGTATTCAAAATAATCATTCCTGCCATCGCATTCATATTCTAAATAAAATATTTCATAGTCATATCGTAAACTCTCGTTTTTGGAGACATACTCATTATCGGATTAGATCCCTTGATTCTTAGCGCATCACTGAATGGGGCTGGTGCTTTACAATCCTCGCCATATGCCCTGGTTTTCCATACTTGAAACAGGTAAATCCAATGGCTGGAACTTTTTCTGTTTGATTCATGATAGGTTGATTTTTCTTTGGAAAGCTTTTATAAAAAACAACAGTGCACCAAAACAATAAGAAGGATCCATAATTTAATAAACTTAGAGTTGAAAAGAAAGAAGAAGTAATGATTTGAATATGAATGAGACAACCATATTGGTACTTAAGATGGCTAGTGTTTCATTCCATATGGCATACAACACATGATTAGGTGGCGTCCCACTCGACTTTTTGTCATTCTGACAAAGCGTCTCATCATAACACTATTTGTCCTAATCCAAAAGCAAAACTTGAGGGGAAAAAATAAATTTGAAAGGAATGCACTATTCTCCTTTTTATTATCACTATAAATACTTTATTAATAAAAGAACATATCAACTGTATAAAACATGACATCATCATAATAATGTGTTTACCTGATCTTTCTGGAATTCTCTTGTTAAAAAATCTGCTAAACAGTTTTTAACTCCTTCGATATGCTGTACATCAAAGCTGTAACAAGATAGCCATTACTGCCATCTTAATAACCTTCCTTGCTTATTGTCTCCCTGTAACTTGATACGAAGAAAATAAGTAAAATTCTTATTATCTGTTCTAACCAGGAATCTAACTGGTGTTAGATAAATAGAAAATTTATTAATTACTCTAATGACTGCCATATACTCTTTTTCATTTGAATGATAGTTCTTCGGCATCTTTAAAGCTTCCTGAAGCATATCTATATATTTTTTATTTATCAGAATTAATAGCTTTAAGAACTCCTCCCCAGTATTCACCTGAGGCATCAGTCTCAATGATAAGCTTATCATCTGATTCTGGATGATAGAGTTTTGGAAAAATCTTTAGATTCTTTTTCACCTTGATAATATCCTTGGGACATGTAAATGCTGTCAATAGCTATGATTCTTCATCCAACAAAACCTGCCAAAATCCATATTTACAGTCTAATGAACTAAACATTTTCTTACCTCTAATAAGGGTGAGCAATTCATCCTCATTTGGTAGATTATGGTTGTCTCCTATTGTGGCTTCATTGATTGCCTTGTAGTTGACTACCATTCTTTTCTTACCTCTTCTCCTTTCAGTTTCATTTTCAACTAAAAATGTTGGAGACGTGAGGTGATTTACTGGGTTTGATGATTTTCATCTCCAGTAATTCTTTAATTTGTCTACCAAATTCTTCTTGATCCCGAGGACTGTATTTCATTGGCTTTACCTTTATTACCATCTTGTGATCTTTGAGCTTGATACTTGCCTTCATCCAATGCTTGGTCTTTGTGGGATCCAAAGGATTTTCTGAACAAACTGAATCTAATATTTTCTCAATTATAGATTTTTTATCAATGTTAAGAATTAAATTATAACAAATAAAATTCAATTCTCTAAACTTTTTTATGCTATTTTTTCTCTTTCAAAAAGTTGAATTTTATTAGGGCTGATACTAATAGCGTCGGTTTTAGGTTTCTTAAAATTCTTTTTCATAGATTCAAGAAATCCTTTAACTCCAACCATTCAGGCGGTAGTTATCTTTTTGATATATACGTCTTCTCCTGACAAGGTTAGTATAATCATTTTTGTGAGCTGAATAAAAGGTCCATATAATTAACAAAAATATATTGCCAAATATAAGATCAATACCTGATTCTTACTGGTAAATTGTAGGAATATGAAAGATTTCTCTTGTAATTGATATATCAAGATTTTTACATACCTTATTTATGGTAATATGATTTCCATTTGCTATTGATACCTGTTTAGGTCGTTCTGCATTAACACAATGTTCTTCTGGGATAACGTATTTACTAGTTATGCATAGGCTTGCACTTGTATCAACATAACAATGTAATTCTATCTTTTTATATCCTAAAATTTTTATTTTACCTGAGATATAAATAGAATTTGGGTTAGTGATGTTTGGCATCACTAATTCTTCTACTTCTTCAGTCTGATTCTGATGAAGAGGATTCATTAGTATCAGAATCTTCTGGTCCAGGATCTAGTTTTTCCTCTAAGATGTACACTTCTTGTATATTTTCATAAGGTTCCAAAATGGGAAAAAATCCTAAGGAATAGACCTCTTCAAGCATTCGAACTTTTTTGTCATGCTTTTTCCTATTAGGGCATTCATTTGCATAATGTCCTTCTTCATTGCAAATCCAACACCTGCAATTTTTCTTGCCTTTTGGGAAAAATTTTGTTTTTTCGTTAGAAGATTTATTATTAATTTTTTTCTTAACGAACTTACCTGGTTTGATGGTCTTCTTTTTTCCAAACAAACCTGTATTTTTTCGTATGTCTTTTATATGAGATTTTCTTAGAAAACTTTTTAGTCTTCATGTGAATATGGTTGTTCTATAATATTTTCGCAACATCTTTTGCTAAAAGTCTTTAGCTGCTTTTGCTGTTTAGTTAAATTACAAACCTTGTTGATTTCTTCTTTAACTATCTTTTGAGCATAGCCAAGGCTCAACTCTTCAATCTCTGAAGCTTCATTATTGAACGTTTCTAGAGCTTTTTCTCCGAGTAATGGAATTTTAAGAAGATAATCACGAACAAACTTCTTATAATCCTGCTGATCATTCAACTGATATAGATATTTTTCATAATCACCATAAAATTGATCAACAAAACATATATTGCACAGTTGTATTTTTGTAAGCATAGATTTTGCTTTACTAACAATCTTTTCTAATTCTAGAATTTTCTTTGATTCTAGATTTATTTCTAGGAAGATAGTATATAGTGCATTTATAACCTGTTCATAAGCAATTATGGGATTGTTAGGAATGTATGTGCATTAGTTTGATGATATGTTTAACAAAATACTTAAGTAGAAATTTAGTGTCTGTAGCCTCAACGGATAAGACCACTTTGGCTATCCATTGATGGTGTAGCTTTACTTAGAAATAAGTTTAGTGTTGTAGCATATTTCAGTCTCTGTATTTAAAATGTAATTCTTGGAAGTTGAAAGAAACTATGAGTCATGTTGACTACTAGATGATATGCAGATAGGAAGGCCAATTGTAAATACTTCATGCCTTGTAATTTTGTATAAGTGAAGTGGTATCAACGGATGACTTAAAGACCTTCAACGGATAAGAAGCTAAGCTTCAACGGATGTCTCTAAAGCTTCAACGGATAAAGTCATCAACGGATAACATCCTTCAACGGATGAGTGCATCAACGGATGAAAGCTTCAACGGATAACATCCTTCAACGGATGAGTGCATCAACGGATGAAAGCTTCAACGGATGCTCTGATGATTAGCCGTTGATAAGGGGTAGTTGTACGTACGAATAGAGGCACATGGGTTGATAGAGACAACTGAGATGTGGTAGCCGAATTTCAGGAACAACAGAAAAAGCAGCCGTTCTTCTTCAGTACAAAGATGCAATAGTCAACAAAGTACTGGAGTGAACAGGAAAAGAAGCAAGTGAAGAACTTATTTTATTACTGTATTTTTATATTGTTTTTCACTTGTACACTTGGTAATATATAAACCAAGTAGAAGCTAGTAATTAGAAGAGAGATTTTCCAGAGCTGTTTAGAAAAACATTGAGAGAAAATTCATCTAGTTTGTACTAGGATGCAGCTGTGATCAACATTGTTTAATCACAGATTTTCTAAAATACCATCTCTGGTGGAACAACAAATCCACCAGAAAAGTTTTTAAGGTCTGTTGTGTTCTTTACATTTGTGCTTGAATATATATCTGTCTGTATTAGCTTAAAGCAATTCACACACTTGTTCTTCTTGAACACACAACTTTATAAATTGCTCAAAACTTGAAAAAGTTTTGAGATTTACATTCAACCCCCCTTCTGTAAATCTCATTGTTAGTCCACTAGGAATAACAATTGGTATCAGAGCAGGCTCTTGACATACAAAGAGTTTAAAGATCTTGGAATCTAACAAAGATGAGTAAGAAGGATATTGGAGTAAAGATCCTAGTTCTTGACAAAGACAATTATCACCATTGGAAGGTGAAAATGCACCTTCATCTACTCTCCCAAGATGAAGGTTATGTAAACTGCATTGAGAATGGTCCTCACATTCCCCACAAAGTAGCAACAGTTGCTACAGCCACAGTTGCTGTTGGTCAATCCATTCCAAAACCTAGAGCAGAATGGACAATGGAAGACACAGAAGAAGTCCACAAGGATAGGAAGGCTATGAACATTTTGTTTAACGGTCTTAACATGGATATGTTTGATAATGTGATAAATTGCACAACTGCCAAAGAGGTTTGGGACACAGTTCAACTACTGTGTGAAGGTACAGAACAAGTGAAAGAAAACAAAATGCAGCTTCTCATTCAACAGTATGAATACTTTCATTTTGAATAAAATGAATCTATAAATGAAACATTCAATAGGTTTCAAAAGCTGTTGAATGGACTGAAGCTGTATGGAAGAGTGTACCAAGTGAAGGATTCAAATCTTAAATTTTTAAGATCCTTGCCAAAGGAATGGAAACCCATGACTGTCTCCTTAAGAAACTCTCAAGATTATAAGGACTTCACTCTTGAAAGATTGTATGGAATCTTGAAGACTTATGAACTAGAGCTGGAACAGGATGAGGTATTGGAGAAGGGGAGAAAGAAAGGAAGTTCAGTTGCATTGGTAGCTGAAAATGAGAGGAAATGCAGACAAGCAACTGCGAGATCTACATCAAACTCCAAAGATGGTATAAGAAGTCAGGAATCAAGCAAGGGGAAAGAGCAAGTTGCTGAAAATGAAGACAACTCCAGCCAAGATGACTCAGATGGTATTGATGAGCATCTTGCATTTCTGTCCAGAAGATTTGCAAAGATGAAATTCAAGAAAAACACTAGAGCCACTAAACCTCACAAAAACACTGTGGACAAATCCAAGTTCAAGTGTTTCAATTGTGGTATAAGTGGACACTTTGCAGGTGAGTGCAGAAAGCCAACTTCTGAAAAGAAGAAATTTGAACAAGTAGATTACAAAAAGAAATATTTTGATCTGCTCAAGCAAAAGGAGAGGGCTTTCATTACTCAAGAAAAGGACTGGGCAGCTAATGGAGATGAAGAGGATGAAGATGTGGAGTATGTCAACCTTGCTCTCATGGCTGATTCTGAAGAAAATGAAGTTAGTTCATCAAGCAATCAGGTAATCACTACTGACTTAACACAGCTTACTAAAGAAGAGTGCAATGATGCCTTTAATGACATGTCTACTGAATTGTATCATTTGCGTGTATCTCTTAAATCTCTTGCTAAAGAAAACAGTAGGATTAAAGAGAACAATCTGTTTTTAAGTAATAGAAATGCTTTGTTAGAAGATAAGATGATTGACCTAGAGAAAACTAAGTTGCATTGTATATCTGTTGAAAATGAACTAGCTGAATCTGTTAAGAAAGTAGAAATACTTTCCAATCAATTAGAGAAAGAGCAAGAGGTGATTAAAGCCTGGAAGAAATCTAGGGATGTAAGTGCTCAAATTGCTAAGGTCCAAGGAATTGAATCATTCTGTGAAACTGCCTGGGATAAAAATAAAAAGAAACTAGAATTAATTGATGGGCTGTCAACGGATGTGGAATCAACGGATGATGAAAGTTATCCGTTGAAGGAAGAAAAGGAGCATCCGTTGAAGGTTCCTCAATTAAAACAGGCAGATGTTTCTAAAAGAGAGAATCTAAAGAAACTCAACAAAAAGTTCGGTTCAACTTCAAAGAACTTTGTCAAAGAAGAAGCAAGCACATCCAAAGATGTCAGTAAGGTGAATGTAGGGCACATGACCTTAGAACAGTTAAATAATAGGCTCAAGATGGTTGAGGATAAAAAGGAATCTAAAAGAAAATCCAACAGAAATGGGAAGGTAGGAATTAATAAACACAACAATTACACACCTGATAAGTATGCTCCTAGAAAAAGCTGTGTGCATTGTAGTAGTGTTAATCATCTATCTGCTAATTGTAAATCCATTAAGAAGACTCCCATAACTGTACCCTCTTCTATGCCTAATATGTCTGCATCACCTCTACATGCTATGCCTGTTATGTCTCAACAAAATCCTTATGCACATTTTGTAATAACCCCAAAATTTTTCAACTTTTTGTAACCCTTGTGAATAGTGTTTTAGCTGAATGAGAAAACTTTTCGCGCCACACTATGTAGGGGTTCTGTTATGGATATTCTGGGATTTTATTAGTACTATATGAAGTATATAAGTGTATGTAAATATCGTCAGAACCCAATTCTGAATACTTTGGTTTTTCCCGGAAATCCACAAAATACGGAGAGAATTGAGTATAAGGTAACAAAATAAAAAGGATTTAAATTAAAGGATTATAATAGAGGATCAAAAAGGAACATAATGTATTGAGAAAGGTTAAGGGAACCTAAGTAATAAGATCCCGGGTATGATCCTTCAAAAGATAAACGAGAACGAAAGTTAAGCGAACCGTGCAACAGATCAGCGGTCATTAGGCAAACGATTAGGGAGTTAATCAAAGGGATTAAGGGGAGTGATGTCACCCAACCAATAGAAAGGAGACAAGGAAGGGAGGATGACATCATAGGGGTGACATAAGCATGACATGGAAGGAAGGAGGTGTGGTTGATTTAGGACCACACAAATGCAAGGACAAGGTGGTAATTTGCTAAATGGAAAACAAAACCAAGCCAACCAACTAGCAATTCATTTCATCAAAATCAAAAGAAAATCAACCAAGGCATTGTCTTCACTTTGCTCTCGGCTTTCTTGCATTTTCAAAGCAAAAAATTTCCAAAATCAAGATCCAAGCATCCTTAATTGGTAAGAAAATTCCCTAACCTTCTTTATGCTTAGTAATGGCTATATCATAAGTTTAAGCCACTAATTCTTTCTCTAGCTTCTTGATTTAATCATTGGAGAAGACAATGAATAGTGTTTTTCAAGTTTTTAACTTGAACTTTTTCTTGTTTTCTTGAAGATCCAAGCTTTCTTAAGACTTCTCCAAGCTTATTAAGGCTTCCTAGCTTCACCCACCAATCCAAGGAAGGTATACCACTTTCAAACCCTAGGTTCATATATATTATAAGTGATTTTGATGAGTAGGATGTTATGGTAAATTGTTGTTATGTTTAGAGTTGAGATTTGGTATGGTAGTGAAATGAGATTGTAAATTTGTGGTTTTGATTTAAAGAAACTTAAGCATGATTAAAGTAAAGTTTAAGCATAAGTATGAATGGTTAAAATTGAATTGTTTGGGATTGTTATGATGTGGTAAGGATGGGTGTTTGATGTGTGTGGATTTGAGGATGGTTTGTGATGATTGTGGGTAGTTTAAAAAATGGGAAATCGCGTAAACATAGCCGTCGTAATGTCCGATTTTCTTTGGACTGTTTTTGTGCATAGCATTAGGACCCGAGAACCCCCTGCTAAATTGTGACCACTGCCATGTTTAGATAGCTCATGTTGCGAGCTTCGTTTTGATATGTAGTTCGTTCGATTCCGATTTACGGTTTAGGAGAAACGACCGTTTCAAGTAACGGCGTTTCACGGACGAAACTTTTTCCCTCGCCTTACTTTGAAACATAGGTTAAAGACCAAAAAGGGTTAATTAATGTGTGAAACATTTATGGTAAGTGCGTTAGGCAGTTGGTAAGTCATTCGCGAAGGAATCGCTTTAAAACTCGTAAAGGTTAAGTTATTAAAAATGGTGGAGCCGAGGGTACCCGAGTGACTTAAGCGAATCGGTGAGCGTAAAACTAGCATTAGAGTCTAAGTTAGTTAAAGCCTAGATGTACAAGTGATTTTGGTTTAATTCCAACTTACTTGTTGTTTATAGGTTATCAGACTCGTCCCGAGACTTTCTCACCCCCAAGTCGCTCAGGCAAGTATTCTATCCGTTATACTGTTGTTGTGGTGATTATATGTATATGCATTATCTTGTGATATTGCATGATTGTTATTTAGCAAATGTTGCGATATATTGTAGCATGTGATATGGTATATATGCATGCCTGTTTTATATTCTGGAATTATATATCTGTTGGTTATTTGATAATACCTATGCTAGAGGATAGTTGTATCTTGCATATACCCTTAGTATAGGGACTCAAAGGTGAAAATGTTTTCAAAAACCGGGAGTCGAGGATCCCGAGTAGATTTTATAGCTATGGATATTAATATATATATATAGTTATATATATGGTTATAATTTTCCAAACTATCAATCGAATAAGGTTTATTCGATTACTTTAAACTTTATTATTTATTTGAATATTATTACGAATATTATTCGAAGGCGTATGACTCCTTTTATATTATTAACTGAATATTATTCCGAATATTTATTCGAGGGCTTATGACTCAATTTATAATAATTATTGAATATTACTTGGATATTCATTTGAGGATGTATGACTCCTTTATTTTATTTAATGAATATTATTTATAATATTCATTCGAGGTATTATGACTCCGATTATGTACTGGATTATATTCTTTATTCTATTAAAGAATAAGGTGTTAATAATCAAACTTATTTTCGATTATTCAAATAAAGATAATACTTTCATATAAGTATATCTTTGGTTATTTAATGTTTATTTCAAGTATAAGTTTTAATACTTCTACTTCAATTATTTTTATAAAGATTATTCTTTATGGGAATATTATTTAAATAATAATATTCAGTCATTTTCTAAATATTCTGGGGGACTGATTTACTTCATTAAATCAGCTTTACTCCAAACACTCTTTAAAGTGTTTTCGAGTCTTCAAAATGATTTTTTTTAAAAATCAGAGCGGATCCCAAAAACTCACTTTTATATTTAAGATCTTCCTTTTTAAGGGGATTTAAATACTCGCTCAAAACCTGGGGAATCCGGCTCTGTGGTGTATTTTACATTCGCAACGAGGTTGCAGATTTGGTAAATGAATTGATTACTTGCCCAACGTTCGGGAAGTAAGCCCATCTCATTGAGTCGGCATAAGCGACAGGCCGGGGTACGGTCTATTATTGTGTAAGTGGCTGGGTGACAGTCCATCAACGCGTGAGGGGCCGGGGTACGGTCGAGCGCAAGGTCCTAATGCGGCCAGGGTGATGACCGGTGAGGAATTCATCCATCTACTAGTAGAAAAGGTTACTTATTGGTATCTTTGCCTGATCAGCAGGATATCGGGTTTATGCCAAAATTCTTTTCCTTTCCAAAATTCATTGGATGTTTCGAACTCTGTTCATACTTCACATAACAGAGGTTCCAGGAAATGTTTTCGGGATATATATATATGTGGATATATATATATATCAGGACTAAATAAAGTATCTCATATCTTTCTCATTCAATAATATTTCAAAGATTGAATCTATTCAAGTTTTAACTTGTGGTCTCATCTATGAGGCATTTTTCTTAAAACTTATAATCCTTTGAACAGTGGTAGTTCAAGTCGCTTTATAAGATATAAGTGTGGTGAAGTATTGGTAACTTCATTCCTTGTTTTTACTTATATCTAGCAAGTAATTATCTTGCATATGATAGAGATGCTATCAAGTATCCATTTAGATGCTTATATTATTGATATCACTGTATATATTATCTTGCGAGCTGTAAGGCTCACTCTTGCTTTATTTCTTCATCACACAACAACAGTTAGGAGAGATGGCCAGACTCCGGCAGACCCAGCGCAAGCGCGTGGGAAGCGTCCCGCGTCTTCCCGCTGATATTGTAGCTGCTTTAGCTGCAGAGGTAGATCCATTGTAGTTTAGACCATCTACTTTTGAGAATCCAATTATGTATAATTATAACTTGTGGCAGATAATGGCAATTAACTGTAAATTATCAAGTAATCATTTTGGGTTGTAATAATTTTAAATTGTGGATTCAAAGACTTGTACTTATTTCAATTTCATCTCTGAGACTATAACGAGTTGTGGTGTGTGTTAGTGTGGGGTCACATCATGAGGGTATTTATTATTAATTAAGTAAAGTGATATTGTGGAAAGAAAGACCGTGACAACCCGGATTCCCGACCCCGGATCTGGGGGTGTTACAGAAATGGTATCAGAGCTAAGCGTTATAAACCTCAGAGATGATGCGACGATAAAATAATAAACTCACAAAGATAATAAGAACTCTTGCCAAGTTCATGGTCGGACTACTTAAAGTAGTACTGACAGCTAAAACCCTTACGGGAACCCTTATAAGTATAATGATAGTAATTTAGCTCGTTTAATGTGTAGGCGCCTGAGATGGAGGACCCTGAGATGTACGAGCGTGAGCATGATGAGGCACTGTTAGATGTCGAGGATCAGGAGGAGCCTGAGATGGAGGAGGATGAGGAGGACCCCTCAGAGGAGTCAGAGACGGAGGTCATTACTATTTCAGATGAGGAGGACCCGGATGAGGTCCCAGTAGCTGAGGAGCGTGTTGGACTTATGGTAGTGTATGATGGTATCCCTTTACCCACACTTCCGATGGTCAGAGCCCCTACCCCTCCACCACTATCTTGGATTCCTGATGATGACAGCTCAGAGACCCATACTTCCGAGCCTAGGCAGACCGAGGAGGCACCCTCAGCGGCTCCGGATTCACCACCTCTTGACCCTGCCCAGAGGCAGTCTTCGTTAGCTCATGGATATGTTCAGGATGTTTTGAGGACCCGAGTGGCTGTTGCCGAGGCCCGACTGGATGAGGCCAGGAGGGAGTTGGATGCAGAGAGGGCGGGTAGGCGTACCCGAGCTTATGAGACCAGGGCTTCTATACCCCGATCCTTGAGGAGGGAGCTTACGGGGATAGAGCTCACGTCCCGAGCGAGACTCAGATCTCTCCGGGGGGACAGGCATGGTAGGATCTCCAGGCGGCAGGCCGACTATATCTTCCGTCGTGCGATGGAAAGGGTTTGGGAGCTGACCCGTTCCGGTGTGTGATTCAGGATTGATGATGGAATAGTCTAGTTGTCTAGTTAGCCGAGGCCTTAGTAAGAGCCAATTTTCCGGGATAGTTGACTTGTATATAGCATCCCTTTTTCTGACTAGACAGATAGACTCTTGTGTATCACTTTTGGGACAGATGACTGTAGCACTGTTGTACTTTTGACCAGATCAAACTATGTATTCTCGCATTATGTATATATTTGTTTCCTTTCGGTTCAGTTCCTTAGTGACGTGATCACTGTTTTCTTATTATTATTACTGCACTTCGTATTAGAACTTTCTTAAAATAATAGAACTGCGTTATACGTTCTCCCCATTATAAGAGCTGTGCAAGGCACAATGTTGTATATGATTGTGACCTAACGTTGAATTTTCCCAATAATTGTTTTTATTATTATCAGAATCATGCCGCCAAGAAAGATTGGAACTAGGGCGAACCCTGGGTCTGAGGACCAGGGAAGCCATAATCAGGACAATAGAAACCAAGAACACAGTGAAGAGGAAGATGAGGATTATGTGGAACAGGATGACTCCCTGTATGAAGAAGAAGAGGAAACATATGATGTTGAGGGATTTGAGATAGAGGCTGAAGAAGGAGAAACCGAGGTTGAGCAACCAGTACCAAACCCAGGCATGGATCCCATGGGCCAGTTTATGCAACTCCTAAGACAGAATTTGGAACGTCAACCCAACCCACCCCCTCAAGGAAGTAACAATGTTGTGGCAAACTCTTTCAGGGCTTTTAAGTCCCTTAAGCCCCCTGAGTTCCACGGATCAGCCGACCCAGTTGAGGCAAGGGCATGGTTAAAGGAAATGGAGAAATCTTTTGAGATTTTGAGTATCGATGAGGCACAGAAAACTGTATTTGCTACCTACCTTCTGAAAGGAGAAGCTAATTACTGGTGGGAGGCCAAGAAGAACATGGAGACAGATGCTATAATAACCTGGGAGAGATTTAGTCAGTTGTTTCTGGGAAAGTATTTCCCGAGGTTTATGGAAAACCAGATGGAGCTCAAGTTCTTGGAGCTAAAGCAGAATGACTTGTCTGTAGCAGAGTACGAAGCGAAATTTACTGAGTTATCAAGGTTTGTGCCGGAGTTTGTGAGCACCGAGGAAAAGAAAGCTAGGAGGTTTCAGCAGGGACTGAAACCATGGATTCAGAATAGGGTGGCAATCCTTGAGCTTACGGACTATGCCACTCTGGTGCAAAAAGCAACGATTGTAGAAGTCGGAAGTGAGCAGATGCAGAAAGAAAGAGAGAAGAAAGGAATAAAGAGGAAAAGTATGAGCATGGGTGGAGGTTCCGCGGGAAGGAGCTTCCCAACTAGGTTTAATCGAGGAGCAGTGTCCCTGCCAGGAAGGAACACTGGGTTTAAGCGACCAATGAGTGTGAGTGTGAGCCAGGGCAGCCAGAAGTCAAGAATGTCCTATTCCAACCAATCTCGACCCCCATTGCCAGCCTGTAACATATGTGGAAGGAATCACACTGGGGAGTGTAAAGGAAGGCCAGTAACCTGTTTTAAGTGCGGTCGGGAGGGCCACTATTCAAATAAGTGCCCATCATTAACCTCTGCCGTCGTTCCAACCACCAATTGTCATCAGTGTGGACGCCAGGGTCATTGGAAAAAGGATTGCCCAATGAACAAACCAGCAGCTTCGGGAGCAAGCAGGGCTGCTTCTAATAAGCCACCTACTGCGAGGACTTTCAACATGACAGTGCAGGATGCTATGAAAGATTCAGATGTGATAGCAGGTACCCTTTCTCTAAATTCAGTCAGTGCAAATGTTTTATTTGATTCGGGAGCAACTAAATCTTTTATATCAAAGGACTTTGCGCGTAAGTTAAGACTTAAGGCTAAACCCTTGATAGAACCCTTACAAGTAGAAATAGCCAATCATGAAATTATTCCTGTTAACCAGATTCACCCCGCCTGTGAGATAGGCATAGGGGAGCAATCCTTCAGTGTTGATCTGATTCCTTTTAAATTAGGGGAGTTTGATGTGATTTTGGGAATGGACTGGCTATCTAGCAACGATGCTCAGATAGACTGTAAAGGGAAGAAAGTTAAGTTAAATATCCCCGGGAAGAAAGAAGTTATATTTAGAGGAAAGAGGCAGACGCAGAAATTTTTGACTATGGCTCAGGCCAGAAGGATGCTACGAAAAGGAAGTGAGGCTTACCTAGCTTATGTGGTGGACACGCAGAAGGAGGTGCCCAACTTACAAGATATTCCAGTAGTCAACGAATTTGAGGATGTATTCCCCCAAGACCTTCCGGGATTACCACCCGATAGAGTGATTGAATTTGCTATTGAGTTGGCCCCAGGGACGGCGCCAGTTTCAAAAGCACCTTACCGGTTAGCCCCGTTAGAAATGAAGGAATTAGCTATCCAATTGCAGGAACTCTTGGATAAGGGTATGATAAGACCCAGTGTGTCTCCGTGGGGAGCACCTGTTTTATTTGTTAAGAAGAAAGATGGGAGCATGAGGTTGTGCATAGACTATCGAGAGTTGAACAAGCTAACCATAAAGAACAGTTTTCAGGAATTAAAGAAAAAGTTGATAACGGCTCCGGTATTGGCATTGCCGGATGGAAAAGGAGATTTTGTGATATATAGTGACGCGTCGCACAAAGGATTAGGATGTGTGCTTATGCAGCACGGTAAAGTTATCGCGTATGCATCGAGACAACTGAAGGAATACGAGGTTAGATATCCTACTCATGACCTTGAGCTCGCGGCAATAGTATTTGCTTTAAAAATTTGGAGGCACTACTTGTATGGAGAGAAGTGCGAGATTTTCACAGACCATAAGAGCCTCAAGTACATATTTACGCAGAAAGAGCTCAACATGCGCCAGAGGAGATGGTTAGAACTAATCAAGGACTACGATTGTGAGATTCTCTATCATCCAGGGAAAGCCAATGTGGTGGCTGATGCCCTTAGTAGAAAGGAAAGACTCAGAATGTTAACGACTTCAGAAGAGTTGATAAGGGATTTTGAGAAAATGGAAATAGAGGTAAAGGTAACCGGAACCGGAACTGAAAAGCTTTTCGAGATCTCAATGCAGCCAGAATTATTGGAAAGGATCAGATTGTGCCAGGAGAAAACAATGAATGAAGGCAGAGAGTCAATGACTGGAGAAGAGATCCATACTGAGAAAGATGATAAAGGGATAATGAGGTACTCCTACCGAATTTGGGTTCCGAATGTTCAAGAACTTAAAGATGAGATTTTGGATGAGAGCCATAGTTCAAGGTATTCCATTCACCCAGGAAGTACCAAGATGTATAGGGATTTGAAGGAATATTACTGGTGGCCCAACATGAAGAGGGACGTAGCAGAATGGGTAAACAAGTGTTTGACTTGCCAAAGAGTAAAGGCAGAGCACCAGAGACCCAGTGGACTTTTGCGACCCCTGGAGATTCCCGAATGGAAATGGGAACAGATAGCGATGGATTTTGTTGTAGGCTTGCCAAGGACGAAAGCCAATCACGACGCCATTTGGGTAATTATAGACCGACTGACAAAGTCAGCTCATTTCATTCCTATCAATGAGAGATACGCAGTCGATAGACTGGTGGACATTTACCTTAAGGAAATAGTGACGCGACATGGAGTCCCAGCGTCCATTGTCTCAGACCGAGACCCTAGGTTTAACTCCAGATTTTGGAGGAGCTTTCAGGAATGTGCGGGGACCAAGTTAAATATGAGTACCGCGTATCATCCCCAGACAGATGGGCAGAGTGAAAGGACCATCCAGACACTAGAGGATATGTTGAGAGTCTGTGCAATAGACCTTAAAGGAAGTTGGGATGATCACCTGCCGTTGATCGAGTTTTCTTATAACAATAGCTTTCATGCTAGCATCGGGATGCCGCCTTATGAGGCCTTGTACGGAAGAAGGTGTCGATCTCCCTTATACTGGGATGAAGTAGGAGAGCGGAAGATGCTCGGACCCGAAGTGGTCCAAAGGACCAAAGATATAGTGGATCTTATCAGAGGGCGACTTGTAGCAGCCCAAGACAGACAAAAGAAATATGCAGACCTAGCCCGAAAGGACAAGGAATATGAAGTAGGGGACTTAGTACTGTTGAAAGTATCCCCTTGGAAGGGATTAATGAGGTTCGGAAAGAAAGGAAAACTAAGCCCAAGATACATTGGACCTTTTGAGATATTAAGACGGATTGGAAAGTTAGCTTACGAGCTAGCCCTACCCCCTAATTTGCAACAAGTTCATAATGTGTTCCATGTGTCAATGCTAAGGAGGTATCATCGAGATGCCAGGCACATAGTGGAGTACGAGCAGGTGGATATGCAGCCAGATCTAACTTACGTGGAGAAGCCAGTAAGGATTATGGATAAGAAGGAGCAGGTGCTTCGGAACAAGGTGATCAAGCTAGTCAGAGTACTATGGCAGAATCATAATATGGAAGAATCGACTTGGGAACTAGAGAGCGCAATGCTAGAAAAGTACCCCCATTTGTTTTCTGTTTGATTCCGGGACGGAATCCTTTTAAGGAGGGGAGACTGTAATAACCCCAAAATTTTTCAACTTTTTGTAACCCTTGTGAATAGTGTTTTAGCTGAATGAGAAAACTTTTCGCGCCACACTATGTAGGGGTTCTGTTATGGATATTCTGGGATTTTATTAGTACTATATGAAGTATATAAGTGTATGTAAATATCGTCAGAACCCAATTCTGAATACTTTGGTTTTTCCCGGAAATCCACAAAATACGGAGAGAATTGAGTATAAGGTAACAAAATAAAAAGGATTTAAATTAAAGGATTATAATAGAGGATCAAAAAGGAATATAATGTATTGAGAAAGGTTAAGGGAACCTAAGTAATAAGATCCCGGGTATGATCCTTCAAAAGATAAACGAGAACGAAAGTTAAGCGAACCGTGCAACAGATCAGCGGTCATTAGGCAAACGATTAGGGAGTTAATCAAAGGGATTAAGGGGAGTGATGTCACCCAACCAATAGAAAGGAGACAAGGAAGGGAGGATGACATCATAGGGGTGACATAAGCATGACATGGAAGGAAGGAGGTGTGGTTGATTTAGGACCACACAAATGCAAGGACAAGGTGGTAATTTGCTAAATGGAAAACAAAACCAAGCCAACCAACTAGCAATTCATTTCATCAAAATCAAAAGAAAATCAACCAAGGCATTGTCTTCACTTTGCTCTCGGCTTTCTTGCATTTTCAAAGCAAAAAATTTCCAAAATCAAGATCCAAGCATCCTTAATTGGTAAGAAAATTCCCTAACCTTCTTTATGCTTAGTAATGGCTATATCATAAGTTTAAGCCACTAATTCTTTCTCTAGCTTCTTGATTTAATCATTGGAGAAGACAATGAATAGTGTTTTTCAAGTTTTTAACTTGAACTTTTTCTTGTTTTCTTGAAGATCCAAGCTTTCTTAAGACTTCTCCAAGCTTATTAAGGCTTCCTAGCTTCACCCACCAATCCAAGGAAGGTATACCACTTTCAAACCCTAGGTTCATATATATTATAAGTGATTTTGATGAGTAGGATGTTATGGTAAATTGTTGTTATGTTTAGAGTTGAGATTTGGTATGGTAGTGAAATGAGATTGTAAATTTGTGGTTTTGATTTAAAGAAACTTAAGCATGATTAAAGTAAAGTTTAAGCATAAGTATGAATGGTTAAAATTGAATTGTTTGGGATTGTTATGATGTGGTAAGGATGGGTGTTTGATGTGTGTGGATTTGAGGATGGTTTGTGATGATTGTGGGTAGTTTAAAAAATGGGAAATCGCGTAAACATAGCCGTCGTAATGTCCGATTTTCTTTGGACTGTTTTTGTGCATAGCATTAGGACCCGAGAACCCCCTGCTAAATTGTGACCACTGCCATGTTTAGATAGCTCATGTTGCGAGCTTCGTTTTGATATGTAGTTCGTTCGATTCCGATTTACGGTTTAGGAGAAACGACCGTTTCAAGTAACGGCGTTTCACGGACGAAACTTTTTCCCTCGCCTTACTTTGAAACATAGGTTAAAGACCAAAAAGGGTTAATTAATGTGTGAAACATTTATGGTAAGTGCGTTAGGCAGTTGGTAAGTCATTCGCGAAGGAATCGCTTTAAAACTCGTAAAGGTTAAGTTATTAAAAATGGTGGAGCCGAGGGTACCCGAGTGACTTAAGCGAATCGGTGAGCGTAAAACTAGCATTAGAGTCTAAGTTAGTTAAAGCCTAGATGTACAAGTGATTTTGGTTTAATTCCAACTTACTTGTTGTTTATAGGTTATCAGACTCGTCCCGAGACTTTCTCACCCCCAAGTCGCTCAGGCAAGTATTCTATCCGTTATACTGTTGTTGTGGTGATTATATGTATATGCATTATCTTGTGATATTGCATGATTGTTATTTAGCAAATGTTGCGATATATTGTAGCATGTGATATGGTATATATGCATGCCTGTTTTATATTCTGGAATTATATATCTGTTGGTTATTTGATAATACCTATGCTAGAGGATAGTTGTATCTTGCATATACCCTTAGTATAGGGACTCAAAGGTGAAAATGTTTTCAAAAACCGGGAGTCGAGGATCCCGAGTAGATTTTATAGCTATGGATATTAATATATATATATAGTTATATATATATGGTTATAATTTTCCAAACTATCAATCGAATAAGGTTTATTCGATTACTTTAAACTTTATTATTTATTTGAATATTATTACGAATATTATTCGAAGGCGTATGACTCCTTTTATATTATTAACTGAATATTATTCCGAATATTTATTCGAGGGCTTATGACTCAATTTATAATAATTATTGAATATTACTTGGATATTCATTTGAGGATGTATGACTCCTTTATTTTATTTAATGAATATTATTTATAATATTCATTCGAGGTATTATGACTCCGATTATGTACTGGATTATATTCTTTATTCTATTAAAGAATAAGGTGTTAATAATCAAACTTATTTTCGATTATTCAAATAAAGATAATACTTTCATATAAGTATATCTTTGGTTATTTAATGTTTATTTCAAGTATAAGTTTTAATACTTCTACTTCAATTATTTTTATAAAGATTATTCTTTATGGGAATATTATTTAAATAATAATATTCAGTCATTTTCTAAATATTCTGGGGGACTGATTTACTTCATTAAATCAGCTTTACTCCAAACACTCTTTAAAGTGTTTTCGAGTCTTCAAAATGATTTTTTTTAAAAATCAGAGCGGATCCCAAAAACTCACTTTTATATTTAAGATCTTCCTTTTTAAGGGGATTTAAATACTCGCTCAAAACCTGGGGAATCCGGCTCTGTGGTGTATTTTACATTCGCAACGAGGTTGCAGATTTGGTAAATGAATTGATTACTTGCCCAACGTTCGGGAAGTAAGCCCATCTCATTGAGTCGGCATAAGCGACAGGCCGGGGTACGGTCTATTATTGTGTAAGTGGCTGGGTGACAGTCCATCAACGCGTGAGGGGCCGGGGTACGGTCGAGCGCAAGGTCCTAATGCGGCCAGGGTGATGACCGGTGAGGAATTCATCCATCTACTAGTAGAAAAGGTTACTTATTGGTATCTTTGCCTGATCAGCAGGATATCGGGTTTATGCCAAAATTCTTTTCCTTTCCAAAATTCATTGGATGTTTCGAACTCTGTTCATACTTCACATAACAGAGGTTCCAGGAAATGTTTTCGGGATATATATATATGTGGATATATATATATCAGGACTAAATAAAGTATCTCATATCTTTCTCATTCAATAATATTTCAAAGATTGAATCTATTCAAGTTTTAACTTGTGGTCTCATCTATGAGGCATTTTTCTTAAAACTTATAATCCTTTGAACAGTGGTAGTTCAAGTCGCTTTATAAGATATAAGTGTGGTGAAGTATTGGTAACTTCATTCCTTGTTTTTACTTATATCTAGCAAGTAATTATCTTGCATATGATAGAGATGCTATCAAGTATCCATTTAGATGCTTATATTATTGATATCACTGTATATATTATCTTGCGAGCTGTAAGGCTCACTCTTGCTTTATTTCTTCATCACACAACAACAGTTAGGAGAGATGGCCAGACTCCGGCAGACCCAGCGCAAGCGCGTGGGAAGCGTCCCGCGTCTTCCCGCTGATATTGTAGCTGCTTTAGCTGCAGAGGTAGATCCATTGTAGTTTAGACCATCTACTTTTGAGAATCCAATTATGTATAATTATAACTTGTGGCAGATAATGGCAATTAACTGTAAATTATCAAGTAATCATTTTGGGTTGTAATAATTTTAAATTGTGGATTCAAAGACTTGTACTTATTTCAATTTCATCTCTGAGACTATAACGAGTTGTGGTGTGTGTTAGTGTGGGGTCACATCATGAGGGTATTTATTATTAATTAAGTAAAGTGATATTGTGGAAAGAAAGACCGTGACAACCCGGATTCCCGACCCCGGATCTGGGGGTGTTACACATTTTGTAAACATGCCATATTTTAACAATCCTTATCTTGCTGCATGTAGTATGCCTCAAATGCCATACAATATGCCCATGTGGAATAACATGTTTGCACAATCAATGCCTAATAATTTTACAAATGTGTTAAATGATTCTGTGACTAACCCTACACCTCAACCAACTACATCTAAGACCAAGGTTGACTCAAACTCACCTAAGTCTAAAGATGCAGGAGGAATGAAGTCTAGGAGAAAGGCTAACAAGAAAGGACCCAAGGAAACTTGGGTACCAAAATCAAATTGATTGATTTTATGGTGTGCAGGGAAATGAAAGAAATCTATGGTACTTGGACAGTGGTTGTTTAAGACACATGACAGGAGATTTCTCCCTGCTCACAGGGTTCAAGGAGAGAGCTGGCCCTAGCATAACCTTTGGAGATGACAGCAAAGGGTTTACTATGGGATATGGCTTGATTTCAACAAGGAATGTCATCATTAATGAAGTTGCATTAGTTGATGGTCTCAAGCACAATTTACTGAGCATCAGTCAACTATGTGATAGAGGGAATACAGTTTCCTTCAATTCTGAAGCATGTGTTGTCACTAGTAAGAAAGACAACAAAGTGGTTCTAACTGGAGTTAGAAAAGGAAATGTGTACATAGCTGACTTCAACTCTACAGATGCAGAATCCATTACTTGTCTCTTCAGCAAAGCAAGCTCAGTTGAAAGTTGGCTATGGTACAAGAAGCTATCCCACTTGAATTTCAAGACAATGAATGATCTAGTCAAAAAGGACTTAGTTAGAGGAATCCCTCTAGTTGAATTCTCAAGGGATGGTTTGTGTGATGCTTGTCAGAAAGGCAAACAAAGGAAAGCATCATTCAAAAAGAAGCTTGAAACAACAATTGATGAACCATTACAGCTGCTACATATGGATTTGTTTGGACCAGTCAATGTATTGTCTATTGCAAGAAAAAGATATTGCTTAGTGATTGTAGATGATTTCTCAAAGTTCTCATGGGTCTATTTTCTTGGATCAAAGGATGAAGCAAGTGAAATCATTATCAATCACATCAGGCAAGTCAACAATCATCCTGACTTGAAGGTTAGAAATATCAGGAGTGACAATGGAACTGAGTTCAAGAATTTGACATTAAGGCTGTTCTGTGAAGAAAATGGAATCATGCATGAGTTCTCAGCTCCAAGAACACCTCAGCAAAATGGGGTTGTTGAAAGAAAGAACAGATCTTTAATTGAAGCTGCAAGAACAATGCTTGAAGAATCAAAGTTACCAACATATTTCTGGGCTGAAGTTGTTAATTGTGCCTGCTTCACTCAGAATATTTCTTTGATCAATCAAGCTAAAGGCATGACTCCTTATCAGTTGTTCAAGAGAAGAAAACCAACTCTAAACTTTCTTCATGTCTTTGGATGTAAATGCTTTATACTGAGGAATCAATCTGACCATAAAGGGAAGTTTGATGCAAAGGCTGATGAAGGGATATTTGTTGGTTACTCAGCTGGAAAATCTTATAGGGTCTACAATCTAAGAACCAACATTGTTATGGAATCTGTGCATGTTGTGTTTGATGATAAAAAGATTGATGGACTAACAGATGAGGGACATAATGAGAGACTCAAATTTGACAACATTGAGATATATTGTGATGATAGTGAAGAGGAGACTGATGGAGATGACACTTCAAAAGGGATTCAAAACTTGCCCTTGGATAATGCACAAAATACTGCATCCGTTGATAGAGGCAATGCAGTATCCGTTGAAAGACATAGTGCATCATCCGTTGAAGTACAAAATGAAGCATCCGTTGATCATGGTTCATCAACGGATAATCGATTTACATCATCAGTTGATAGAACTCCAAGTTCCCTGCAAAGGACCAACAACTCAGGGGGAGTTTCAACTAGTCAACACTCTGTCTCACATCATGACAATACTGAGGCCACCTCATCTAGAGCACATCTTCCACCACAAAGGAAATGGACCAAGAATCATCCCTTTGAACTGATCATTGGTGATGCATCATCTAAAGTGCAAACAAGAAAAGCCACTCAAGATGAATGTCTGTATAGTAGTTTTCTGTCTCAGGAGGAACCTAAGAAAGTGGAAGAAACTCTATTGGATCCAGATTGGATATTAGCTATGCAGGAAGAGCTGAACCAATTTGAGAGAAACCAAGTATGGAAGCTGGTACCCAAACCAAAGAACAAGAGTCCTATTGACACAAAGTGGGTATTCAGAAACAAGATGGATGAAAATGGCATTATCATAAGGAATAAAGCCAGACTGGTTGCTAAAGGCTATTCTCAGCAAGAGGGAATAGATTTTGATGAAACATATGCTCCTGTTGCAAGACTTGAAGCCATCAGAATATTTCTAGCCCATGCAGCCCATGCCAATTTCAAAGTCTATCAAATGGATGTCAAGAGTGCATTTCTAAATGGGAAATTAGAGGAAGAAGTCTATGTAAGTCAACCTCCAGGATTTGAAGATCCAAATTTTCCAGACTATGTGTATTATCTGTTGAAAGCACTCTATGGACTGAAGCAAGCACCTAGAGCCTGGTATGAGACCTTATCAAAATTTCTTTTGGAGAATCACTTCACTAGAGGTACTGTTGATAAAACTCTCTTCTTTAGGGATGTTAATGGCTCTAGTATACTTGTTCAAATTTATGTAGATGACATAATATTTGGTTCTAAAGATGACAAACTTTGCAAAAAGTTTGCTAAGCTAATGCAAAGTAATTATGAAATGAGCCTAATGGGAGAACTAACCTATTTTCTTGGTTTACAAGTTAAACAAGTTAGTGATGGAATTTTCATTAGTCAAACTAAATATATTTATGATCTTTTAAAGAAGTTTGACTTAATGGAATGTTCATCTGCAAAAACTCCCATGGCCACTGCCACCAAACTTGAATTAAATAAGACTGAAAGGTCTGTGGATATTACAAGTTATAGAGGCATGGTTGGTTCACTTTTATATTTAACTACTAGCAGACCAGATATAATGTTTGCTACATGTCTATGTGCTAGATTCCAAGCTGATCCTAGGGAGTCTCACTTAATTGCTATCAAAAGGATTTTCAGATATCTCAAGGGTACACCAAATTTAGGTATTTGGTATCCTAGAGAATCTGGCTTTGATCTAATTGGTTATTCAGATGCAGACTATGCAGGTTGCAGAATAGATAGGAAAAGTACAACAGGCTCCTGCCAATTCCTGGGAAACAAGCTTGTATCATGGTTTAGCAAAAAGCAAAATTCAGTCTCTACTTCTACAGCTGAGGCTGAATACATTGCTGCTGGAAGTTGCTGTTCTCAAGTGTTATGGATGAGGAACCAACTCCTTGACTATGGACTTCATGTTGATAGAATTCCTATCTTTTGTGACAACACAAGTGCCATAGCCATAACAGAGAATCCTGTGCAGCACTCAAGGACCAAGCACATTGATATCAAGTACCACTTCATTAGGGAGCATGTCATGAATGGTACAGTGGAACTACATTTTGTTCCAAGTGAACAAAAAATTGCTGACATATTTACCAAGCCACTTGATGAATCAACATTCACAAGATTGGTAAGTGAGCTAGGTATGCTTAATTATTCTTAAAATTCATGTCTTTATTGCAATTTGATTTGAAGCCTGAAATATATTAGTTGCTAGAACAAATTTGACTTTTAACATAGTTTATTTCATCAACGGATGTTCCCTATCCGTTGAAAGTCAAAATTGCTCTATCAACGGATAGTCATTATCCGTTGAAAGACAAATACATTTCTGGAATTTTTATCCGTCAACGGATAAAACTGAAGTACCCTTCAACGGATGACAATTTGCCTTATCCGTTGAAATGTCACATCAGTCGATTCAGGTGTTTAACAGCCGTTGATTCTATTCTCTTAACCGTTGATACTCATACATACATCTGTATGTATTGGTCTTAAAGGTAGTTTTTAGAATACTTAAAGTTTATTCTTAAACGGCTGAAATTCACTAACGCATATTTATTGATAAATCTTTCTTTTATATTTTTGTTTATTAATTTGAGAGAGCATATAAGTCCTTCTGATTGTTCATTTTTACTTTACGCTTTCTTAAAATTTCAAGCATTTACCATTTTCTCTCTGCAAAAACTTCAAGTTATTCTCTGCAATTTCTACTCACAAAAATGGCACCAGTCGTGAAGATTATGTCTCAATCTGGGTTCATCTATGAAAAGAACAATTTCATAGCTTTGGTAGAGAAGAATGAAGCCCACTCAGACTATCACAAAATGATGGACTTCATCAAAAACTGCAAACTTAGCTATGCAATGCTGGAAGCCCCAACAATTTTCTATGAAGTAGTTGAGGAGATTTGGACAACTGCTGAGTTCAACTCCATGGATATGACTATCTCCTTCACTCTCAAAGGTAAAACTCACTGTATTAACTGTGATGATTTGCAAGCATGTTTTAAATTGCCTGAAAATAATGCCATGACACCACACACTGATAGTGATGTATCCAGCATGTTAGATTCCATAGGTTATTCTCTTAACTCTGCTAATTTAGGGAGTATTAGAAGAAAAGGCCTTAGGAAAGAATAGAGTTTCCTTGGGGATGCCTTTATAAAGGTTTTCTCTGGGAAAATTAGTAATTTTGATGCCATAACTTCAACTCTGGTTAATATGTTCTATATGCTTGTTTCTGATAGGTATTTTAACTTTAGCAACTATGTGATGCTAGAATTAGGTACTAGATTAGGTAACAAAGCTAATAGACCTAATAACATCTATTATGCTAGATTCTTTATGTTATTGGCTAACCATGTTGCTGAAGGTTTAGTCATAATCAATGAGAATAATAAACTCAAGTGCTGGGCACAAGAGAAAAGAGTTCTTGCAGACTTGAAGAGAATGGATCTTAACAGCAGTGTGCCATTGGTATATTTACCAATCATGAATGCACCTCAGGTAGGTGAGGTAATTGCTTCTACAACTCCTACTTCTTCCAACCCCTCTATTTCTTTATCTTCTAGTGTGGCCATGAAATCTGTGATGCCCCAACAGATTTCTACCAAGGTCACCAAAACTAAACTTTCAAAATCCAAGACAAAGAAATCCACCTCTGTTGTTTCTCAAAAGACAACAGTTGTAACACCAACTATTAACCCTGAGGTTAGTGAACAGGGTGTGAGTGGTGAGGGGAGGGGTGAACATCAAAGAAACCCCCAGGATAAGGAAGGAAAGTTGAGTGCTTCCCAAGCTAGCCAAGCCACAGTTTCTCAAAAAGCTGTAGTGGTTGAAAAGGTATCTAGCACATCCCTAGTAGCATCCTCCCAAAAGGATGTTACTATTGAAAATAGTTCCAAACCAGGAACACAGAACAAACGAGGGAGGGACACTAAAGCCAAACACTCACCAACAAAAGCCTTTATTAGAAGAAAGAAGGCCAGAACCCAATCTTCTACACAGGGTGCACACACTGCACAGATACATCCATTTGTATCTATGCCTTCTCAAACTCAGTTTGATGTGACTCCAATAAATGTGGAGTCACAGCCCCATTCTCTCACAATAATCACACATCAATCACCAAACACTTCATCACCATCTCTGGATGTGGATATGTTATTCCCATCAATTCCTGATTCTCCCTCTTTACAACTCAGGGAGAAGCCCCACTCAAATACAGGTGATCATCATCTATTAGATGATTTGTTGGATCACCCGCAAATTCTTTCAGATATAATTGAAGGATCTGTGTCACCACATCTAAAATCAATCTACACAGATTCAACAGTTATATCACTTTCAATTTCAACTTCTTTTCCTTCTTCAACGGATATCACTCATCCGTTGACAAGTGGTTATTCTTCAACGGATAAGCTTAACAGCAGTTATCCGTTGATAACATCAGTTTCACCTTCAACGGATATTCCACATCCGTTGACAGTCTCTACACAAATAACTGAATTAATCCCAAGTGTAGAAGACATGAATACTGTGCAATCACTCTTAGGATTGAGGGAAGGGAGTGACAATTTGAGTGAGAGGCTGGGTTGCTCCCAGGCAAAAGGAGAGATTGAGAGCTCAAAAATGCATGCTATTTCTTCCAGCATGGCAAAAGTGAGTGAGTGGAGTACCACCTTAGTAGGTGAAGGTGAGGGAGTGAGATGTGTGAGCCAGGGGGAGCCCCTGATGCAAGAACATAGAGATAAAGAGAGAAAAGCAGGTACAGTAGATACAAGGGTGGAACCAGCCATTGCTAATGAGTCAATGATTGTGGATGATGCTGAAAAGGAAAGACAATTTCAGCAACATTACAAAGCTGTAATTGATAACATTTCCTTGGATGCTGACACTTTTACTCATCCTGTGACAGCCTATCAAATGTTGGCTGCTCAGGGCAATGAGGAGGCAGAAAGGTCACTACATCTAGTGCACACAATAGAATCTCTTCAAAGGGATAAAGCTGCCATTAACAAAATGCCTTCTACAGCTGGAGAGCCATCTGAGGAATTTGGAGCAAATTCTGATGATGATGACTCTATTTCTTTTGATGGAAGCATGGACTTAGGGGGAGATGAAGGCCCTAGTTCAATTCCAAATCTACCTGAATGGGCCTTGACTAAGGAGTATAGATCAGGGGAATTCAATGTCTCTTTAGTCAAACAAATCAACACTATTCAACAGGCCATTCAGGATACTTCACATGCAAGTATCAAGGCTATCCTTCAAGCTCACCTGGACTCACTGCATCTCATGAAGCTGCAGCAAGTAAAGCAGAATCTGGGTATGGATGATCTAAGGAAGGATATTGCTGACTTGAAAACCTATACTTCAGATAAATTGGATTCAGTCATGCCCTATGGTACATTGCAGGACTTGGTTTTGAGATTGAAGAAAGAATCTGTTACTGAAAATCGGTTGGCCAAGTTAGAAGACAGAGTTCAAGTTATTGAAGATTCTGTGGCCACCATTCTTAACAATCAACAATCTCAAACCAGTCTCCTAATGCAGCTGGCAAAAGCACAAGGCTTGACCCCTCTCCTTGATGATAACAAAAAGGGGGAGAGTAAAAGGGAAGGGGAAGGAGAGCCATCTACAAAAGTCAACATATCTAAAGTGCTAGTTCCTGCCATCACTACTTCTCCAATCATTCAAATCAAGGGCAAGCCTGATGGAATTGATTTGATTCAGCTTGCAGCAGCTGAAATCCGAGTGAAAGAGCAAAGGAGGAGAATTGATGAAAGGTTGAAACTGTTGTTTGGTTCTACACAAGACAAATCAACATCTGTGAAACACAGCACAAAAATTGAACCAATCAACATGGAGCTCATGCCAGTAGGGAGTCATAAGGATGGAGAAGCTTCTTCCAAAGAACTACAAGCTATAATTCTCAAGCCCAATGAAAGATCCAATAAGGACTCAACAAAGAATCCTTTAAAAGAAATGGACTTTCCTCCTTCAAAAGATGATGAGAACAAGATTTTAGGCAGGAGTATTGCCTATCTCAAAAAGTCCATGGATGAGGCTGTAAGGAGAAATAGAGCTATTATCATTAGAGAGGGAAAGAGCATATGTGTGATGCAAGGACATCCCAAATTCTCAATAGCCAAGAAGGAAGAAGCCAAGCAATTAGAGGCTGACAAAAGAGCACAAGCAAAGCTTGAACAACAGCTAAAGTCAAGTCTAGTTGAAAAAGAAAAAGGGATTGAAGTCAGGGGTGAAGACAAGACTACAAACCTAGATGAGGTTTTAGGGAGTATATTTGGTGAGAGTGTGGAAGAAAGAGAGGAATGGCAGAAGGGAAACAGAAGAAAGGCCAAGGCACATAGAAGGAGTGGAGATAACACTGAAGTAACCAAATCTATATCTAAACCACTATCTTCCATACCTGAACCCCTTGTTGCTGATCCCACAATAAACATCCATGGTGAACCAATCATTCCAAAAGAGGAACCTATTGATTGGGACACTATCAAATTGCCTACCTTTCTAACCAATCTTCCACCACCAAAGAAACAGAAAAGAAAACCAAAATCTACACCTCCCATAACCTCTAAGAAATTCACTCAAAAACAAAAACCTAAGCCTAAGTCACCCATTTCTAAAGATGATTATGTTCACATCTGTGACATAAAAGAAATTTCAGACATTGAACTCTATCTGGATGAGCTGGAGGATGTAAGGGGAATAGCTGCCTACAGACAGCTACCAGAGAGATTAGTGTTCAGATATAAAGGAGCTGGGGAAAGAACATGGCCTCTCCACAGGATTCTGGATGAAGGCTACTCTACCTTGATTAGAGTCTTTTCAGCCATACAAAAGGATTCTGGCTTTACCAGAACTGCCAAGACTGAAATTCTCAATAAGATAGCCAATATAAGGAAAACTTGGAGGGAGCCCAATGCTTTACCCAGGACTTTACTCATTCAAGAAAGGGGAATTACAATTCACAAATCACCTCATTGGTTGATGGAATTTAGAGATGATAAAGGAGTCAGAAGATTTTTCAGACTTGAAGACCAACTCAAGATTGCCAGCAATGAAACTCTCAAAGAAATGCAATCTAAGTTGGATGTCAGTGTTGAAGATGAAGCTGAATTCTTCAGACAACTCCAACTCCAAATTGAGGAAAATGACAAAAGGCTAGGAAAGAAAACCAGGGAACAAAGAAGAAAAAGATGATCTGCTCAGACTAAAGGAGTGTCCTTGGAAACACTGTAAATCTTCAATTACCTCCTAGTACATACACTTTTGCAGCATTTTTAAATTTCTACTTAGTTTCAATTCATATATCTGTTAAGTGTTTTGTTATCATCAAGTTAACCCTGAATTTATGCCTACAATTCTTATAGACATAAATAGGGGGAGATTGTTAGGAATGTATGTGCATTAGTTTGATGATATGTTTAACAAAATACTTAAGTAGAAATTTAGTGTCTGTAGCCTCAACGGATAAGACCACTTTGGCTATCCGTTGATGGTGTAGCTTTACTTAGAAATAAGTTTAGTGTTGTAGCATATTTCAGTCTCTGTATTTAAAATGTAATTCTTGGAAGTTGAAAGAAACTATGAGTCATGTTGACTACTAGATGATATGCAGATAGGAAGGCCAATTGTAAATACTTCATGCCTTGTAATTTTGTATAAGTGAAGTGGTATCAACGGATGACTTAAAGACCTTCAACGGATAAGAAGCTAAGCTTCAACGGATGTCTCTAAAGCTTCAACGGATAAAGTCATCAACGGATAACATCCTTCAACGGATGAGTGCATCAACGGATGAAAGCTTCAACGGATAACATCCTTCAACGGATGAGTGCATCAACGGATGAAAGCTTCAACGGATGCTCTGATGATTAGCCGTTGATAAGGGGTAGTTGTACGTACGAACAGAGGCACATGGGTTGATAGAGACAACTGAGATGTGGTAGCCGAATTTCAGGAACAACAGAAAAAGCAGCCGTTCTTCTTCAGTACAAAGATGCAATAGTCAACAAAGTACTGGAGTGAACAGGAAAAGAAGCAAGTGAAGAACTTATTTTATTACTGTATTTTTATATTGTTTTTCACTTGTACACTTGGTAATATATAAACCAAGTAGAAGCTAGTAATTAGAAGAGAGATTTTCCAGAGCTGTTTAGAAAAACATTGAGAGAAAATTCATCTAGTTTGTACTAGGATGCAGCTGTGATCAACATTGTTTAATCACAGATTTTCTAAAATACCATCTCTGGTGGAACAACAAATCCACCAGAAAAGTTTTTAAGGTCTGTTGTGTTCTTTACATTTGTGCTTGAATATATATCTGTGTGTATTAGCTTAAAGCAATTCACACACTTGTTCTTCTTGAACACACAACTTTATAAATTGCTCAAAACTTGAAAAAGTTTTGAGATTTACATTCAACCCCCCTTCTGTAAATCTCATTGTTAGTCCACTAGGAATAACAGGGATCCGTTACTAGTTTCTATGTAGAACTTTTATTCATACTACTAACAACACCAATAGTTTTATGTTCCATCAATAATAGAACTGTTTGTGGATCATCATAAGCTTTACTATTAGTCTGAATTATCAAGCTTATCTCTTGAGCCCATTTATCTATGAGTTATTTTCTATTAGTTTTACAATCAATATCTAAAATAGTACTACCATAAATATTATTGGTCGTATTTTCACTATTTGTAGTAGAATAAAAATTACTTTTTCTTTTCTTTCTACCTGTATCTTCAGGTTTGCGTCTGGAAGATTCTCCTTCTTCATTTTTGAAGGGATTTTGGTCGTTCATTCTGAAATTTTTTGGTAAAATTCCATCTTATGAACTTTTATGATCTGATTATTCTTCGGTGCTGAAATTTTCAATGACATTTAGAGTTTCATAATTAGCAAAACCAAATAAAGATTTTAACTTACTACTTATCTCTATTTCTTCGTTGGCTATAGATTCATCACCTATCTCCATTAGTGTGATTGTGTGTTCTAGAATGTCAAAATTGTCATCTGAAATTTGCAATTCATCATCTTCTAGATTTTTCCAGAAGAATTCTTCCACTGTTTTCATGTAGTTCATATTGATTTCTCAAATGGCCATGATAAACCGCCTGAATTTTTTCCAGTACCCATTTCTTCGTTTCCTACGCTAAAATTTGGATAACTATATTTCAAGGATTTCCTGAATTTTTCATCTAGTATGATGATTTCTTTGCTTGATGTACCTGTCTGGAGAGCATCAAGAATTTCTATATTGCAAGGATAATCTTGAATAATAATTTTTATTTCCTTGATAATCTTTGTTGCTGCAGCTTCAATGCTATCATTATACTGCTGATTTTCAAGCAACTTAAGAATTTCTTCTAACTGTGGCTTAATCACCTTGTTGAAATCTTCCTGTAATTCCTTAAGGCTCATCTTAAGATCTTCCTAAGGTATTCTTTGATTTCTCCTAATTTAGATGTAAAATCTAGAACTTCCTTTCTAGATATAGGTATATCGCGCTTGTTATTGCAAAGTTGTTCTACCTGTCTGCTAATCTTTTGATTTCTTCATTATTATTGCTACTACTACTACTACTATTACTCTCACTTCTGTAAAAGTAGGTGGCACAATATTTTCCAAAGACACTGGAGCCTTTTGAAAATTTATCACTGGGGTCTTTTAATATATCAAGATTTTAACAAACCTTATTAATGGTAATATGATTTCCATTTTCTATTGATACATGTATAAGTCATTCTACATTAACCCAATGCTCTTCTGGGATATCATATTTACTTGTTATGCATAGGCTTGCCCCTGTATCAACATAACAATGTAATTCTATCTCTTTATATCCTAAAAATTTTATTTTACCTGAGATATAAATAGAATTTGGGTTAGTGATGTTTGGCATCACTAATTCTTCTACTTCTCTAGTCTAATTCTGATGAAGAGGATTCATTAGTATCAGAATCTTCTGGTCCGGGATCTAGTTCTTCCTCTAGGATGTACACTTCTTGTATATCATCATAAGGTTCCTCAATGGGAAAGAATCCTAAAGAATAGACCTCTTAAGCATTCGAACTTTTTCGTCATGCTTTTTCCTGTTAGGGCATTCATTTGCATAATGTCCTTCTTTATTGCAAATCCAACACCTGTAATTTTTCTTTCCTTTTGGGCAAAATTTTGTTTTTTCGTTAGAAGATTTATCATTAAATTTTTTCTTAACGAACTTACCTGGTTTGAAGGTCTTCTTTTTTCTAACAAACCTCTATTTTTCGTATGTCTTTTATACGAGATTTTCTTAGAAGACTTTTTTGTCTTCCTATAACCATATTCAAATGGTTGTTGTATAATCTTTTCGCAACATCTTTTGCTAGAAGTTTTGAGTTGCTTTTGTTGTTTAGTTAAATTGCAAATCTTGTTGATTTCTTCTTTAACTATCTTTTGAGCATAGCCAAGGCTCAACTCTTCAATCTCTGAAGCTTCATTATTGAACCTTTCTAGAGATTTTTCTCCGATTAATGGAATTTTAAGAAGATAATCACGAACAAACTTCTTAAAATCCTGTTGATCATTGAACTGTATCTTCAGGTTTGCATTTTGAAGGTTCTCCTTCTTCATTTTTGAAGGGACTTTGGTTGTTCATTCTGAAATTTTCTCGTAAAGTTTCATCTTCTGAACTTTCATGATCTGATTCTTCTTTAGTGCTGAAATTTTCAATGATATTTAGACTTTCATAATTAGCAAAATCAAATTAAGATTTTAACTTACTACTTGTCTCTATTTCTTCATTGGCTATAGATTCATCATCTATCTCCATTAGTCTGATTGCGTGTTCTAGGATGTCAACATTGTCATATGAAATCTGCAATTCATCATCTTCTATATTTTTCCACAAGAATTCTTCCACAGTTTTCATGTAGTTCATGTTGATTTCTCAAATGGCCATGATAAACCTCCTGAATTTTTTCCAGTACCCATTTCTTCATTTCCTACGCTGAAATTTGGATAACTATATTTCAAGGGTTTCCTGAATTTGTCATCTGGTATGATGATTTCTTTGCTTGATGTACCTGTCTGGAGAGCATCAAGAATTTCTTTATTGCAAGGATAATCTTGAATAATAATTTTTATTTCCTTGATAATCTTTGTTGCTGCAGCTTCAATGCTATCATTATACTGCTGATTTTCAAGCAACTTAAGAATTTCTTCTAACTGTGGTTTAATCACCTTGTTGAAATCTTCCTGTAATTCCTTAAGGCTCATCCTAAGATCTTCCTAAGGTATTCTTTGATTTCTCCTAATTTAGATGTAAAATCAAGAACTTCCTTTTTAGATATAGGTATGTCGCGCTTGTTATTGCAAAGTTGTTCTACCTGTTCTGCTAATCTTTTGATTTCTTCGTTATTATTGCTACTACTACTACTATTACTCTCACTTCTGTAAAAGTAGGTGGCACAATATTTTCCAAAGACACTGGAGCCTTTTGAAAATTTATCACCGGGGTCTTTTAATATATCAAGATTTTTACAAACCTTATTAATGGTAATATGATTTCCATTTTCTATTGATACATGTATAAGTCATTCTGCATTAACCTAATGCTCTTCTGGGATACCATATTTACTTGTTATGCATAGGCTTGCCCCTGTATCAACATAACAATGTAATTCTATCTCTTTATATCCTAAAAATTTTATTTTACCTGAGATATAAATAGAATTTGGGTTAGTGATGTTTGACATCACTAATTCTTCTACTTCTCCAGTCTGATTCTGATGAAGAGGATTCATTAGTATCAGAATCTTCTGGTCCGGGATCTAGTTCTTCCTCTAGGATGTACACTTCTTGTATATCATCATAAGGTTCCTCAATGGGAAAGAATCCTAAAGAATAGACCTCTTAAGCATTCGAACTTTTTCGTCATGCTTTTTCCTGTTAGGGCATTCATTTGCATAATGTCCTTCTTCATTACAAATCCAACACCTGTAATTTTTCTTTCCTTTTGGGCAAAATTTTGTTTTTTCGTTAGAAGATTTATTGTTAAATTTTTTCTTAACGAACTTACCTGGTTTGAAGGTCTTCTTTTTTCTAACAAACCTGTATTTTTCGTATATCTTTTATACGAGATTTTCTTAGAAGACTTTTTTGTCTTCCTATAACCATATTCAAATGGTTGTTCTATAATCTTTTCGCAACATCTTTTGCTAGAAGTTTTGAGATGCTTTTGTTGTTTATTTAATAGCAAATCTTGTTGATTTCTTCTTTAACTATCTTTTGAGCATAGCCAAGGCTCAACTCTTCATTCTCTGAAGCTTCATTATTGAACCTTTCTAGAGCTTTTTCTCCGATTAATGGAATTTTAAGAAGATAATCACAAACAAACTTCTTAAAATCCTGTTGATCATTAACTGTATCTTCAGGTTTGCATTTTGAAGGTTCTCCTTCTTCATTTTTGAAGGGATTTTGGTTGTTCATTCTGAAATTTTCTGGTAAAATTTCATCTTCTGAACTTTCATGATCTGATTCTTCTTCAGTGCTGAAATTTTCAATGATATTTAGACTTTCATAATTAGCAAAATCAAATTAAGATTTTAACTTACTACTTGTCTCTATTTCTTCATTGGCTATAGATTTGATCATCTATCTCCATTAGTCTGATTGCGTGTTCTAGAATGTCAACATTGTCATCTGAAATCTGCAATTCATCATCTTCTATATTTTTCCACAAGAATTCTTCCACTGTTTTCATGTAGTTCATGTTGATTTCTCAAATGGCCATGATAAACCTCCTGAATTTTTTCCAGTACCCATTTCTTCATTTCCTACGCTGAAATTTGGATAACTATATTTCAAGGGTTTCCTGAATTTTTCATCTGGTATGATGATTTCTTTGCTTGATGTACCTGTCTGGAGAGCATCAAGAATTTCTTTATTGCAAGGACAATCTTGAATAATAATTTTTATTTCCTTGATAATCTTTGCTACTGCAGCTTCAATGCTATCATTATACTGCTGATTTTCAAGCAACTTAAGAATTTCTTCTAACTGTGGTTTAATCACCTTGTTGAAATCTTCCTGTAATTCCTTAAGGCTCATCCTAAGATCTTCCTAAGGTATTCTTTGATTTCTCCTAATTTAGATGTAAAATCAAGAACTTCCTTTCTAGATATAGGTATGTCGCGCTTGTTATTGCAAAGTTGTTCTACCTGTTCTGCTAATCTTTTGATTTCTTCGTTATTATTGCTACTACTACTACTATTACTCTCACTTCTGTAAAAGTAGGTGGCACAATATTTTCCAAAGACACTGGAGCCTTTTGAAAATTTATCACCGGGGTCTTTTAATATATCAAGATTTTTACAAACCTTATTAATGGTAATATGATTTCCATTTTCTATTGATACATGTATAAGTCATTCTGCATTAACCTAATGCTCTTCTGGGATACCATATTTACTTGTTATGCATAGGCTTGCCCCTGTATCAACATAACAATGTAATTCTATCTCTTTATATCCTAAAAATTTTATTTTACCTGAGATATAAATAGAATTTGGGTTAGTGATGTTTGACATCACTAATTCTTCTACTTCTCCAGTCTGATTCTGATGAAGAGGATTCATTAGTATCAGAATCTTCTGGTCCGAGATCTAGTTCTTCCTCTAGGATGTAAACTTCTTGTATATCATCATAAGGTTCCTCAATGGAAAAGAATCCTAAAGAATAGACCTCTTAAGCATTCGAACTTTTTCGTCATGCTTTTTCCTGTTAGGGCATTCATTTGCATAATGTCCTTCTTCATTACAAATCCAACACCTGTAATTTTTCTTTCCTTTTGGGAAAAAATTTGTTTTTTCGTTAGAAGATTTATTGTTAAATTTTTTCTTAACGAACTTACCTGGTTTGAAGGTCTTCTTTTTTCTAACAAACCTGTATTTTTCGTATATCTTTTATACGAGATTTTCTTAGAAGACTTTTTTGTCTTCCTATAACCATATTCAAATGGTTGTTCTATAATCTTTTCGCAACATCTTTTGCTAGAAGTTTTGAGATGCTTTTGTTGTTTATTTAAATTGCAAATCTTGTTGATTTCTTCTTTAACTATCTTTTGAGCATAGCCAAGGCTCAACTCTTCATTCTCTGAAGCTTCATTATTGAACCTTTCTAGAGCTTTTTCTCCGATTAATGGAATTTTAAGAAGATAATCACAAACAAACTTCTTAAAATCATGTTGATCATTAACTGTATCTTCAGGTTTGCATTTTGAAGGTTCTCCTTCTTCATTTTTGAAGGGATTTTGGTTGTTCATTTTGAAATTTTCTGGTAAAATTTCATCTTCTGAACTTTCATGATCTGATTCTTCTTCAGTGCTGAAATTTTCAATGATATTTAGACTTTCATAATTAGCAAAATCAAATTAAGATTTTAACTTACTACTTGTCTCTATTTCTTCATTGGCTATAGATTTGATCATCTATCTCCATTAGTCTGATTGCGTGTTCTAGAATGTCAACATTGTCATCTGAAATCTGCAATTCATCATCTTCTATATTTTTCCACAAGAATTCTTCCACTGTTTTCATGTAGTTCATGTTGATTTCTCAAATGGCCATGATAAACCTCCTGAATTTTTTCCAGTACCCATTTCTTCGTTTCCTACGCTGAAATTTGGATAACTATATTTCAAGGGTTTCCTGAATTTTTCATCTGGTATGATGATTTCTTTGCTTGATGTACCTGTCTGGAGAGCATCAAGAATTTCTTTATTGCAAGGACAATCTTGAATAATAATTTTTATTTCCTTGATAATCTTTGCTACTGCAGCTTCAATGCTATCATTATACTGCTGATTTTCAAGCAACTTAAGAATTTCTTCTAACTGTGGCTTAATCACCTTGTTAAAATCTTCCTGTAATTCCTTAAGGCTCATCTTAAGATCTTCCTAAGGTATTCTTTGATTTCTCCTAATTTAGATGTAAAATCTAGAACTTCCTTTCTAGATATAGGTATGTCGCGCTTGTTTTTGCAAAGTCGTTCTACCTGTTCTCCCAATCTTTTGATTTCTTCGTTATTATTGCTACTACTACTATTACTCTCACATCTGTAAAAGTAGGTGGCGCACTATTTTTCAAAGACACTGGAGCCTTTTGAAAATTTATCACTGGGGTCTTTATTGATCCCAAAATAGGACATAATCTTATAGACTCCAAGGAGTAATCTTCCTGTAATCTAGTTTAGATTATTAGTAGATGCAATTATAGTAGTAATTCTAGCACTACCTTGAAGACTGCTGAAGATGATATTCTTTGGCTCTTTTCCTTGTCCTTTTATCAATCGTATGAAATTAAGGATCTTTCATTTTTTGTAAATGTGAGGGTTTGTTGCTAAAATTAAGGATCTTTCCTTATCCTTCTATCAATCGTTTGTAAATGTCTATTCTAGTTGAGACATTCCTTAAAAGGTTGTCAGTAGTTGAGGATTCTCCAATTAATAGATTTTTCCCTCTAAAACTCATTCTAGGTTTTTCTCCTAAATGAGGTTTATTTCTAGCAATGTCTATTTCCCAAGAAGTCTCTAAAGGACTAATTTCCGAGAATTGCTTCTCTTCTAATAATCCCATATCATAGAATACATCTTCTAACTTGATATATTCTGACATTTTGTAGACTATACTGTGATGACTGTTAGTCAAGGCGTAAGCTACAATATATGATATGCTAGAGACTTTATCACCGGCATCCATAAGGTTTCCTTTTTCGAACTTATGTAAAAAAGATAAATCTGTCTAGATTTTTAGTATCTATGCTAAGTCCAAACTTAGGGTAGACTGAGAACATGAAATTTTGGTATGGTAAGTTTCCTCTTGTAGCACCTAAAATAAAATCTTTTATGTCTTTGATTCTATTATCTATTAAAGCCATTTTAATAGGTGAATCAATTCCTTTTTGAACTCTGATTTTAACAAAATCTTAACAGCTCCTAGATGGATTATGCTGATGGTTGATCTAGGCTCTGTTTGGGATTGCTGTTAAAAATTGTTGTGCTGTTAGAAAAAGTGCTGCTGAAAAAAGTGTTGTAAAAATCAGATGACTATTTGGTAGTTTTTTTTATATGTATATGTGTTGATGTAAAAAATTAAAAATAATGATGTTTTGGTAAGGTTTGATGGTGAAATCAGCATCTGCTCCCGCAACAGCTGAAAAACAGTTTTTTCTAAAAGCATGGGGGGACTTACTTTCTCTAACAACATCTTTTAAGCCAAAAGCACTTTTCCGAAAAGCAGCTTTTAAATTTTACCAAACAGTTTTTTAACTGCTTTTCAGCGAAAAGCTGCTGTTGCTGTCTGCAACAGCAATACCAAACACACCCCTAATCTTAGAGTCAATTTTTAAAAGGTTTTTCCTAATCTCTACTCTATTAATAAGTGAGAGGAAAACTGAACCTTTAGTATCTTTTATGTCCACATGCATTTCTTTTGTGCTGAAAAAATAAAAGATATTATTTATTTCTTTTTAGAATATTTTAAGAAAAAGGAATTCTAAATATTTTTTCTTTTTTATTATCAAGTGTTAAACTCTTGATTTTTGAAAGTATTTCTTGCTTAACAAGAAAGTTTCCTTAAAATCCTTTTTCATTTTCAGAAAACTCTATTTCAAAATCTTGATTCTCATCAGGATTGTGATGATCATCATTCTCCCCTTCTCTTAAAAACCTCATAGCTCTGATACGAAGATGCGGATAAAGACACAGGACTAGACTAGTCCACCTGGTCCAAGACAGAAGGTCCTAAAGACCATTTATGAATACCTAAATATTTTGGATAACCAAGTTCGAAAACTAGAGGTCCTGTAATACCTAAAGTTTTAGTAGTCGAGAGAGAGTCATCAGGACTCTGTCTGATGAATCTTTATATGAAGATTCTTAAGCTATCAACTTTATTTTTATTGTTCAGATAAAATGAACTTTATTTCTCAACAAAAGAATCTAAATTTATTAGGGTTTCTCCTAAAACAACTAGATTTTTTGTGTCAAATCCTCTATAGAATTGATCTCGGAGGTAGAAGAAAAGGTCTTCATCTATTACTCTAGATATGAATCTAGGGTGTTTTATAGTCCAAAGAAGGACAAAATTATGACTAAATCTAATCATGTAGTTGTTTATCAATCAAATATATATTTGAATTAATAGAGTTCTAGAGATGTTTTGTGTGTACCTTATCGAAAGCTAATATCCAGAGCCTGTAATAACATTTTATGATTGAATGAAAGTTATTTTTTTACATTATTCTGATAATTCCTAGATATATATTTGTTATCATCAAATGTCACATCTGCTCTCTCCATTATCTTCTTTTTCTCTAGCACATAAACTCTTTAAGCAGTCTTTTCCAATGAATATCCAAGAAAAATAGCTTCAAATATTTTTGAGTCAAATTTCCCAACATACTCAATTGTTTTAACACAAAGCACATGCTTCCAAACACATGAAAATGTTTAACTATAGTCTTACTTTTTGACATGATTAAGTAGAGTGACTTGCCAATGTTTTTGTTCATGAAATATCTATTCTGAGTATAACATGCCATGTTAACAGCTTCTTCCCAAAAAATGGTTGGCAACTTGGCATTTTATAGCATTGTCCTTGTAGCTTCAACTAGAGTTTTGTTCTTTCTTTCAACCATACCATTTTGAGGTGTTCTTGGAGAAAAGAACTCTTGAGTGATGCCTTTGTATTTACATAATTCATTTATTATTTAATTTCTAAATTCAGTACCATTATCACTCCTCAATCTTTTTACTGAATTTTGATCTTCAGCCTGCTTCTCAATCTTCTTTATGTGTTCACTAATAATGTGTGGAGTGTCATTTTTTGAATGCATAAATTCCACCCAAGTGTACCTTGAGTTGTCATCCACCACCACTAGTGCATAATTCTCTTCAGAGATGGACATAACACTTACATGACCAAAGAAATCCTTATGGATGAGTTGTGGTGGAGAATTAATGGAGTTTACAGCTTTGCTTTTGTGACTTGATCTCTTCATTTTGCCTTATTGACAAGCTTCACAAACTTCATTTTTTTAAATTCCAAAGATGGCATGTCTCTCACCAATTCTCTCTTCACAAGAGTATTGATTGCTTTGTAATTTAAGCAAGAGAGCTTCTTGTGCTAGAGTTTGCTTTGCTCACTTGATGCCTTGGTGTAGAAGCAATAAATTTTTTCCTTGCTTGCTGAATTCATGTCTGCAATAAATAGGCTTCCTCTTCTTACTCCTTTTAGAGAAACTTCACTAGTCTTTTTGCTTATGATCGAGCAATCTTCTTTGTCAAAAATAACTTTTAAACCTTTGTTCGTAAATTGACTGACACTTAGAAGATTTACTTCAAAACCTGCAACCAGTGCTACATCCTGAATGACAACATTTCCACAAATTAAACTGCCACATCCCATTGTGAATCCTTTGTTGTTGTCTCCAAAGGTCACCAAAGGGCCAGCCATCCCCTCAAATGGTGATAACATGTCTTTATCTCTTATCATGTACCTGGAGCATCCACTGTCAATGATCCACATTAATTTATTCTCCTTGCCCTGCACACAATTAAGTGTGTTTAGCTACCCAGGCAGTGTTGGGCACTTTCTTCTTCTTGACAGAGTTAGCAGAAGTAAAACTTGAACAATCAAAAGAAACAGATTTCTTAGTTTGATTAGCAATTTTTTCTTTCATTACAGATCTAAAGTTAACTTATATTAGATCTTGTCTCAACTTATGTCAGCTAGTCATAACTTTCATGTGCATGGAATGCAATCAAACTTGTCACAGAAAGAATAGGGGTCATCAACTTGAGCTTCATTATACTTGAAGGCTCCATACTTTGGCTCACTAATAATCTTCTTACAAAGATGAATTATGTGATTTGTTGAGCCAAATCTTTAATGTTGCTTCCTGGGAGCATCTGTAACATAGGCACAGTTGTTGCTTTTATTGACACCTATTTTTCCATTTCTGTTCTTCTTCTTCTTCCTGGGAGCTTCAGAATTTTTCTCACATTCAGTGTTGTGAGTAGGTTTGGCATTTTTCTTCTCTTCATCTCATCTGCAATTTCTTGCTTGCTGATAAGCTCATCTTCACTAAAGTTCAACTCACATAATTTGAACAAGGGTGCATTCACCTTTTTAAGCACATCAGTAACTTCTTTGTTCACACTATCATTTCCCTTGTCAATTTCACTTTTCTTTTGTCAATTTTACTTTTCTTTTGATATGCATATGCCTTATAGTCCAATCCAATAGCTATGTTAGCACATGGCTTGTTCTTTATGGTATTGACCAACCAATTGAGATGCATTTTTAAATGTCTTAAGCTTAAGATCATTTTTCTCAATTGTGTCTCTCAATATAGCTTCAACTTCCTCTGTACATTCCAGCTTGTTTTTGAGACACTCATTTTCTTGTCTAACTACTTCTAGACTAACAAGCTGCAACTCTAGATCTTGTTCCCTAATTTCAAGTTTTTCATTATCTTTGACAGCCTACTCATTTCTTCAATAGTATCCACTATGCTTGTGTTAATGTAAAATATTTTTACACTCATCTTTTCAATAGTTTCCTTTTATTGTGATGCATTCAAATCAATAATGGTTAGGGGTACCTCAGATTTTGATGCATATGACTCTCCTTCCTCCAAAGCCATGAGAGCATAATTTCCATATTCTTTAGCATCCTCTTCATCATTTATTCATCCCAACTCTTCTCTTCAATTAATATAAGCTTTTCCTTGTTATTTCTTCGGAAGTGCTTCATACTTAGTTTCAAGCTCCAAATAAGCCTTATCTTTCTTCACCTTCTTTGTCTTTCTGCATTCTATACTAAAGTAACCAAGTTCATCACAATTGAAGTATATAATCTTTGATTTACCCACATATCCTGACTTACAACCACCTTTGTCAGTTTTATTTGTCGAAGTCTTTCCTTTCTAGTTATTGTTGCAGGATGTTTGACCTTTACCCTTGAAGTACCTAGGCTTCTTATCTCTTATATTTGAAAACTTTCTTGTCAGGTACGCCATAGACTAATCCATTTCATCCAACTCATCAGGAGTATAATACTCATCCTCTTACAACTCCAAAATGACTTGGTTTTTGAGGTTCCTTGTTCTTCTTCTCAACAAGTTGTATAACTTGAGTCTGGGATTCAGTTTCATCTTTAGGTAAATTCTTGTCATTAACTATCATTTTCATCTTTAGGTAAATTCTTGACTTACCTTTAATGATTTTCTCTACATCATTTCCAGCTCATAGGTTTTAAGAATGACATATAAAACCTCCAAAGTTATTCTATCTAGGTATCTCCATTCTCTTATTATAGAGATTTTTTGTTCTATATGGTTAGGAAGAGTGAGCAAGAATTTTATGTTGACCTCCTCAGCTTCATAATACTTGTCATGCAACTGCAAATCATTTATCAGTTTCTTGAACCTTTCAAAAACCTAAATAATGTCTTCTTTAGGTTTAGTCATGAAACCCTCATATTGTGAGACTATAATCCTTCTTTGGTTTAAACTCATTTCTTCTGTACCTTCACACAGAATCTCTATCATTTCCCAGATTTTCTTGGCTGACTCATAGTTGATAATGTTATTATACATGTCAGTGTCAAGATATTTAATAAGAATGAGTTATAAGCTACTGTGAAGTGAAACTTTCTCCTTTTTTGGTTCAGTTTATGTAGATGGATCTTTAGGAGAAAACTGACCAGGAATGACTATATCAGCATTAGTTGCTTTAGGTACCCTCATCATATAAATTAAGGGTCCATGCTTGAGAAATTTAATATATATTGGATGAGCCATCCCGATGTATAACATCATATTCTTCTTCCAAAAAATGTAGTTCACCTTGTCAAAGACATGCATCTTGATATTCCAAAGTTTTTGTGCACTCAAACTTTCAAGATCTAATCTGTCTACTTTCATATTTTGCTCTGATATATGAAGTGCAACATAGAGGGGGGTGAATGTGTTTTCTTTGTTTTCTTGATTATTTGAAAGTGTTTTTGGATTTTGGAACTTAACAACTAAAATTGAACCTGTAGTGATAAAAGACTGCATATAAAGACACATGTAATTTATCAAAAACTCACTTGATTTATATTAGATCAAATTTGTTTGTTCTACAAATATGTATTCTCGGAAATAAGAACTCAGCTACTTTTCTTAAGAGAATACAAGATTTTCTAGATCTATTTTGTTACAACTAAACAAAGGACCTGTGACATGTTTTATAGAACAACATGCACACTAAAATGGACTAACACAAATTATAAAGTCTTTGTCTATTTCCACTTTAAGTGCAGCAAATATTTATATAATTTAACAGGTCTGTGGCCCTCCTTTGTTCAGTTCATCATGGCCCTTGATCTTGTATTTTTCAAGCTGCATTTTTAGACTTTCCAATTCAGTGATAGAATTGTTTAATTGACTAATAATCTTGGATCTTCAAGTTATATGTATTCTAAATTTTTAGGCTGTAGTCGAGATCTATTTTACTGTATAGAGAAGTCACATATCGATATATGGAATGACTTATCGCTATCTCTACTTATCAATAAGTATTATGACTTATTGAGGTTTTTAGTTCTCTATTAGTAGATTGACTTGTCGATATCTCTAGTTCTCTACATAGCCATTTGACTTTTTAATATCTCCAGTTTTCTACAAGTAGATTTTCACTTGTCCATATCTCCGGTTCTCTACAAGTAGATTTTGACTTCTCGATATCTCCAGTTCTCTACATGGACTTTTTGACTTGTCGATACCTTGACTTCTCTACAAGCAGATTGACTTGTCAGTATCTATTTGGACTAGTCTACAAGTCATTTTTGACTTCTCGACATACATCTCTATACTTCTTGATCTGTGACTTGTCGATATGTGGGTTAGAATATTTTTCCAAAAAATAACATTATTCAAATCCAAGCTTCTACGTTTCTCTATGAGGCATGATCAGGATTGATCTTCTTCCAAAATTTATTCCTTAGCTTTATGGTTGTTCATAGAAAAATCCTCCAGTCTAATCTCCTTAACAGTTTTACAGACTCAAGAAATACAAATACAAAATACAATAAGATTATCATATAATTGATTCTTAGGGTTGTCAAAGTGACTGAGACTTGTTATGTACAGACATGTCTTGGAATATATCAATGATCCTGAGCTATTCTGGAACGCGAATCATGACGTGTCTGTAGTCAAATCGAAGCTCTCGAGGAGCCCTATTCAATTCTATCATCCAAACATTCCAAAATTGGGTAATTTCTCACCCAATTTTTAGGGTTCATAATCAAAATTTGGATATTTTCGATTAAATGATATTTGGCTTATTTTGATGTTAGATTAAGCTTTATCATGATTATTACGGTCGATTAGTGAATAAAATTGTAGGGTTTGAGTACCGGAATCTTAGAGTTGAGTTCTTATTTGGAGTTTTTATTTGATCTTCACGGATTATTCATGTGTTTGTTGTTGATTATGATCATTGGGTTTGATTGTAAGAATCATTAGCTTTGCTTTCGTGTATATATCGATTTGTTTGGTTCTGATTTGGCTGAGATCAGATTTTCTCCGGATAGTTTGAATTTTTGCTTGAGTTATAAATGGAGGTGTCGATTTCGGCTGTGTTTGCAACTATTGTGATGTTATTTGAGTTTCCGGGTTTTTGTTAGTTGATTCAAGCTGAAAACCAACAAAATGAGGCTTTTCGAGGGGATTTGAGGTTTATCAGAATTCGAGAAGACCTCGCCTGTTTCTAGATTTTTCCAGTTTCTAGTGAAGTCCTTCAAGAACTCCGGTCGACCTTCCGCCGCTCCCTTCCTCCTGTTGATCTAATGGGGAAGATGATCTTTCCCCCAAAATCTTTTTCTTGAATTTTGTTTTTAAATTAAATTCAAAATTCTATTTTTTGATTCCAAAATAGATTTAATTTAGTTAATTATTTTAAATAATTAATTGAATTATTTTAATTCCAGAAAATTATTTATGTTATTATTTTTGAAATTTCTAATTTAATAATTTTTAGATTATTTTAGTTAATTATTTGTGAATCTAAATTGTTGATTAACTTATTTAATCAATTAATTTTATTTATAAATATTTAAATAATATATAATTATTTATAAATAATTTAAATAAAGTCTTAAAATTATTTTGAGCTTTTAAAAATATATAACAGTATTGAATAATCAATTAATATTATTATTAATTGAATTATTCTTATTTTATTCGTAACAAATAGACTGTTTGTCTGTTTAATATGAAATGAACGCGTCTAGACTCATAAAAATATTCCGCTTCTATTAAAAATACTTTTGAGACATGAATTATTTTGTATCGGAACTTCGCGTATTTTGTAAAGGTTTCTAAGTCGTGTATTCACTGAAAAGTCATATTTTGACTTGATTTCAGTTTAAAACATACCGAGTCGAATGTTTTAACGATCTGAATTATGTGTTGCATGAATTATGTGATTACGTACTATACGAATTATGTGTCTGTGTGATTCAAGATTCGTGTGTTTAATTGTGTTTTATATGTATGGGCTATCATATGGGTAGACAAATGAGTTTTAAACGAGCAATTCGTCGAGTAATTATCATTCAAGCGATTAAAATAATATCTTTCAATTATAGATGCGAGTCATCCAAGACGATCAAAACAAAAATTTGGGATCAAGAGTAAAGTTGAATAGTGCAGCATATCTGGCTAACAACCACATGAGCAGCCATTTCGGAGAATTAGCAAAATAAAAGATGGTGATGTCACAGGAATTCAGAATGAGAGTCTTTGTTATTGCGAGTGTGCTTAATTTCTAAAAATCAAAGGCAAGTATTCTCCCTTATTCTAATTTTAGAATAGTGAAATGGTTATCTTGATTATGCAAATATTTCTTCTATATTCTAATTTCAGGGTAGTTAAAACTTTTACATATTAAACTACTTAGCTCTTTCTAAGCAAGTACTCTTTCACTATTCTACATTTAGAGTAGTTAAGTGTATTCATATATTCAAATGATAAGTTATAAATCATACAAGTGTTCTCTGTTCTAAATTCAGAATATATATATGTTAATATTTTAAAAAGGACTCAAGTTGTTTTGAGATTATTCCTGGCCATTTTAAATGGGGAACTGAATTATCAAGGATGTCGATTGACTTGGCTCCTTTATAAAAATGTTTTAAGATTTGATGGCTGCGTAAGAGGCTGTGGCGGCGGTCCAGTGTGAGCCATGTTTTATATTTAATTATAATACCTTGCTAGGCCAATGTGTGCCTTGGGTATTCCTTTATTTTGTTGGATATGCTTCGTCATACCGGCATTGCTCAGAGGCTGATCATTGGCGGCAATACACCTTCGTTCGAGGATTCCATTCTAAATTGTTGCTTTTAAATTGTTGTTTATAATTGTAAAAGAAATGACTTATCAAGTGTTCATGTTTTGGATAAAATGTATGATATAGTTATGATTGATGTTGATATTTAATTTGTTGTTAATATCAAAGATTGGTTATTATATCTAAGTTGTTGTTGACTTCAGTATGAGATGTTGTTAGCATCAAAATTAGTAGTGATATTTAATTTAACGTTGACATCAAAATGAGTATTGATATCATGATTGGGGTTTAAATGAAAATGAGATAAATTTATGATTCAGCTTATAATTGTTAATTCATATTAAAATGTGGTTAAAGGCTCTGTTGCTCAATCCCCAAAGAGTTTTAATGAAAAAGTGTTGCAAATTATCAAAATCACTTTAAGGTTAGTAAACTGAAGTTTTTTTTTATTTAGGAAACCTGCAAATTATTTTGAGCCTTTGTAATTATGTTGTTTATATACTTGCTTAGTATTTCTTTCGCTCATACTTGCCTGTTTTAAATCTAACCTTCCAGAGAGAAGTAGACTGACGTTGTTTAGCCGCATAGTTCGAGAAAAACAGAGAAAGATGCTTTTATAAAGATGGATGGTCCAGAATTTGCGAATTAAAATAAGATTTATTGTGTAAAGTTTTTTACATATATTAGTTATGTAATCCTATAATGGGGTCTAGTATACTTCTTTTCGAAGTTATACTAGCGAGTTAAGTTTTGCCGATTGGGAATTGCTGAAAGAGTTTTTAAAAGAGAGGAAAAATTAATTTGTGGAAATTGGAAATCTTATTTCCATAACTTTAACCTAAAAAGATCTTGGTTTAGTTTGGGGTCACAGTTGTTATATTTCAATTGTTTCTATTAAACAGGTTATTTTATATTGAGATTTCAGTGTGACGACCAAATCCTCTGACCCCGAATTTGGGGGCATAACAAAGGAAAGTCAAAAAGAGCATCACACAAGAAGAAGACAATGACTGACATCACTGAACCACTACATCTCCTTCATATTGATTTGTTTGGCCCAGTTAACTTCATGTCCATGTCAAAAAGAAATATGCCTTAGTGATTGTTGATGACTATTCAGATACACGTGGGTTTTATTCATACATTCAAATGATGAAACAACTGATATGATTACTGATCATATAAAGAAGATTGAGTTAAAAGCTGCAGTGCATGTTTGTACTATTAGATAAGATAATGGAACAGAATTTACAAATGCAAAGTTGAATGATTTATGTACCGAGAAGAGCATCTCAAGACAATTTTCAGCACCAAGTACGCCACAACAGAATAGAGTGGTTGAGAGGAATAATCGAACATTGGTTGAGGTTAAAGAAGGTACCTTTCTAAGTTATTCTTTAGAGTCAAAATTTTATAGGATATATGTGATCAGTGGTCAAAAGGTTGTGGAGAGCCTTAATGTAAATTTTGATGACATCAATCTCCCAAGTATTCAGAAGGAAGATAGTTCTGATAATCTTGATGTTGAAGATCTTTTTGATTATAAAGAAGAACCTGAGGTTGTTCCATATGGAAATGAGAATGGTTATGACCCTAAAAGTGATAACAATTCTGATTTAGAATTTGATGGAGATGGTGGAATTGGCCCAGAGATAAGTAATGACAGCCAAACTATATCTGGGACTAATCCTCAAGTTTCAAATTCTACTGATCCTGATGATAATAATTCAGGGGGAGCATAACAAGGAGAACGACAAGGATCCCCTAGTCATAATGATAAGAATGAAGAACATGATGAGTCATCAAGAACTAATTTGCCTAAATCTATAAGTTGTAATCAATCCCATCCCGATGATCATATTATGGGTAATACAGATAAAAGAATTCAGAATAGAAGAGTTACTCCAAATGAATATCTTTATTTTGGGTTTCTTTCTCAAATGGAACCAAAGAAAGTATATGAAGCTCTTGGAGTTCTAGACTGAGTGATTTCTATTTAAGAGAAGCTCAATCAGTTCAAAAGACAGAAAGTTTGGAAACTTGTACCCATAACTAAAGATAAATCTTGATTGTCACTAAATAGGTTTTCAGAAACAAGCTTGATAAAGATGGAATTGTTACAAGAAATAAGGAGAAACTGGCTGCTAAAGGATATTCTCAAGAAAAATGAATTGACTACGATGAAACCTTCACACCATATACTAGACTTGAAGCCATCTGGATGTTTTTAGCATTTTCAGCACATTCAAACTTGAAGGTATATCTCATGGATGTGAAAATGCTTTCCTGAATGGTGAACATAAAGAAGAGGTCTTTGTGGAGCAACTTCTGGCTTTATGAATCCTGAGTTTAAATTTTTTATCTATTTTCTCTTCAGGGCTCTTATGGTCTAAAGCAAGTGCCAAGAACATGGTATGACACCCTATCAGATTTTCTGTTAAAATGGTTTCATTAGAGGTGTCATAGATAAGTCTTTGTTTCATATATCACATAAAAATGATATCATACTTGTGCAAGTCTATGTTTATGATGTTACATATTGGTCAATGAATGATGTACTTTTTCCAAGGTTTGTTGAACTTACGCAGAGTAAGTATGAGATGAGTGTGATGGGTGAGTTGAATTTCTTCCTTCGACTGCAAGGGAGCTAGAAGCCATATGGTATCTTCATTTGTCAGACAAAGTATATCAGGGACCTTTTGAAGAAATATTATTTGAAAGATTCAACACCTGTAAAGACTCCAATGACAACAGCCATAAAACTTGAACAAGACAATTTTGGTAAGAAGGTGGATATCACTAACTACCGAGGCATATTTCGATCACCGTTCTACCTTAATGCAAGTTGTCCAAATATTATGTTTGTAACATGCTTGTGTCCATAGTTCCAAGCTGATCCTAATTCATCACATATGATAGTCGTCAAAAGAATTTTCAAATATCTGAAGAATACACATAATCTAGGTATCTGATATCCTAAAGATACGGGCTTTGATCGCATAGGCTACACAAATTCTGATTATGCTGGTCGTACGATTGACCGGAAAAGTACATCAGGATGCTGTGAGTTCTTGGAAAAAGATTGGTTTATTGGTTTAGTGAGAAGCAGCATTCAGTTTCTACATCTACTGCTGAAGCTGAATACATTGTTTCTAGAAGCTACTGGTCTCAAATTCTCTGGATGAAAAACCAACTTTGAGATAATGGACTTGAACTTGAAAAATATTCCTCTCTTTTGTGACTAAAAACATGTCATAGCAATCTCAAGCAATCATGTACAACACTCGAGAATCAAACATATTGATATATGGTATCACTTTATAAGAGAACATATAAATAATAATATTGTAAAACTTCATTTTAATCCCATAACGCATCAAATTGGAGACATTTCCATGAAACCACTTGACGAAGCTACCTTCAACAAGTTGGTTAGTAAACTTGGCATGTTAAATTTTTCCAATCAATTGGATTTCAACAAATGTAATTTGATACGAGTAAACTTTACTATCCCGTGATGATGTTATGAGGGGATTGTAAGTTTACATATCTATTCTCATTGTGTTCCATGTTGATAGGTTTTGTAGATCACCTAGCCACATAGGCTCACATAACACATTTAAATATATAATAATACATCAACACCCTATATTGCATTACTAAGCTTGGATGATCTCACTCCACTTACTCAAGTCACTTAGTTATGCTAAACTAGTCAAAACTCCTAATATTGACCTCAAAACTCGAAGTGCCTTTTATAAACCATGAAGTTCCTATTGACCCTGACCTAGTCCTTACACTCTACTGACCTTATAATATCTTACAACTATGATGGTCAATCTAGGCCTCACTCATAAGTGCTCTAAAACTAAATGTTAAGCGAATGTGCTCATTATAGTGATTTCAGGATGATACCAATGGGTTTATGAGAATAATTGACACCCTTACTCCTCAAGTTTACCTCCCAAACTTCTACACTAGACTCTTTTGATCATAAGGTAACTCCCAAACTTGGTGTGACTCAAAGGCCTAGCTTGGGCCTACCTAGGCCTAAGCTTAAAGTCCAATGTTCCCCTGTTTTCTGGACAGAAAAGTGTCCTGATTTGCACTAACTTGTGACACATGATCCTAACTCAATTCCTATAAAATATGCCTGGAAAAACACCTGAGACACTCCCTATAACTAGGGCCAACCAAGGCCTAGTGAGGGCCTATCCATGACATGGTCAAAACTCCCCACTTATAGGTTGCGGTAAAACTGTCTCCTGCTGGACAGATTTAGTGATTTCACTCGTGCACCTAACCAAACAACCTACAAACCTCTAAAAACACATAAAATCTGAAGTATACCCCTATTAATAGCTTTTGGTAACTTGGGCCTCAAAGTGCATTACAATGACAAGGGCAAATCTCACTCTAAACCTCATGGAACCAAATTGAAATTCTGCAGAATCTAATGTACCCCTTTCCACCATGTTTCCCACTTGATAAACCAAACCAAACATCAATCAAAACCCAAACCAAATCTCAACCAAGGAAACCCACTGAAATAACACTCCCACACACAATATTGGCTTAGTGGAGATCATCCTTACCTAGGGTGCAATATAGAAAAACAAGAGTCAAAATAATATACTAATTACAAGTCATCTCAATTTCGAAAATAACAACTTAAATCCTCCATATATATATGAATCAAAAACACATAACAAGGAGCACATATCATAATTAATATCCTAACTTAACTGAAATTAGAGATTATTAACAAAAATCAATCCAAATAATCAAGAACTTTCGAAAATCATGAGTTGAACCTATATATGCATGCTTTCGAACATACAAGCCAAAAACAATATGGTTTCCATATAAATTTCATCATAGAATCAACATACAAGCCTAGAATTAACCATAACTAATGTGATCACTTAACATGCAAAGAGTTTTATCAAGTTTTTATTTCCAAAACCAAGCTATTATCACATAAACACACAAAAATCAACAAGGCAACAAGAACACCATCCATTCGGCTCCTAACAAGTCATGGCCGAATGGATTAGGGTGAAAATAACATTTGCATGAGTGTGACACACTCATGTCTAGCCATTCTCAACCCTATGATAATATATCTCATGGTGAAAGCCTTAGATTCAGAAGAATCAAGGGTGTACACTTTGAGTTTAACAAAACACTACCATGCAAGATCAAAACATAGATTTTTCACCCTAAACTCTTTGGATTATTAAAGAACAATATATGGGAAGTAAGATTACTTAAATGGAAGATGGATGTTTGAATGAAAAATGAAGAAAATGGGGGTGGGGGGCTTCGGCCGAGTGTGAAGGCCGAGAGAGAGAGAGGGTCGAGAGAGGGAGAGGGAGAAGAGAGGTGAGGGTGGAGTGGAGTGAAGTGAAGTGAGTGTGATTATGACAACTTGTACTTGATTTTTATGATTTCGATTTGACTAGAAAGTGATTGGAAGTGAGAATTGACAAGAGTAAACCTTAAGCAAGCTTGTGTCATTTTACATGCAAGGATAAGGTAGTAATTTAGCTAGTAAAGTAGTAGTTAGTGGGGTTATAATTTCCAAGTTTGCCCTTAACTTGTGTTTGGGAGCAAAATGACTGCATGGGCAACTAAGTAATTTGCAAATTAAAATTCAACTAATTTATATAAAACAATTGCTATAAAAATAAATACACTTCTATAAATCATAAAATAAATATTATTAAATAGCTTATGATTTTAAAAATTTAATGATATAAAATTTGAAAATTTGTTGTTAAAAGATTTTAAAAATAGTTTTTTCATATAGAATGAAATACTTTTGATTATCATTTAAAAATACTAAATAATAAGATTTTCCTTTCAAATTTGTTTATATAAACTAACATATTAAACACTTAATTTATAGGCACTCAACATATAGATCATCCACATTTATAATTCAACATTATTTAAATCTCAATTATAAACACACAATTATATATATATAAGTTTTAGAAATACCGGTCGCATAACCTTAGCATGCAATGGTGATGACACTAATCAGATAACATGAAACTGCTAATCGTCAACTGTCGTTGCACGAAGAACATACTAACAGACATCCACAAAAGAAATAGAAGCTGAATAGATACCAATTATATTGAGACCCTACATGTCTGTAGAATTTGACAATATAAAGGTTTAAAGCACAGGTTATCTATCATGATTATACAGGGCAAGTAAGATGGGTAAAATTACCTACGAATCATGCATAACAATAAAATATGAACCTATGCTAGCATGGCAAGTTCTAAATCCTTAAATTCACTGTTGCTTCATTAAGAATTAACACGCTATCTTACAAGTTTGCGACTCTTATAAGACGAAAAAGCACACCACTCACTAAGGCATATAAACAATTTAACTAAAGAAATCCATAAATAAATCCGCTAGAACCCCATGATAATGATTAGCCTATAATCGGACTCATCATCAACGTGGGTTCCGATGAAAGCATGGTATAATAAATGTAGTCTTTATAACGAATTAATAAAATCAAGTACGAAACAAGAGTAAGGTTCATAAAATAAGAAAACTAGCATCCAATTTACAACTTAGAACAAAAATTCACAAGTAAAAATAAGATCTTCTTCGTCTTCATTGAATCCGTGCTAAAATGGTCTTCTTACGGGTCTCCTTGCGCTCTGGTATGTCTCTCTATTAAAAACGACCTTATTTGAATATATATAACAGCTCTAAACAATCTGGAAGTCTTCCCTTTTAGAATCAAAGTAGAAACAGGATTCTTGAATTCGGCACCGGCGCGGTCGCGCGCTATTACAGCGCGGGCACACTGTCTTTCTGAAACCCCGGCGAGGCCGCGCCCTGGGAAAATACTCAGATTTCATCTTTTTCCTACTGCTTCGAGCTGGCTTTCCACGAGCTTTTATTCCAACAACACCTGGACACCAAATTAGCACCAAAACAATGCTAATTCACCTTATTACCTAGATAATGCCTGAAATGCAAAAACACTAGAAAACACCTTAAAACACTTAAGAACTTTAGTGCAAATGCACCAATTCGAAGCTTATTAGATCATAATAAAGTGTCATAAATTCCATTCAACAATAGCCAACAAAAATACCTTCACCTGCTTTGGCATCAACCTTTCCATGCTGCTCACTTTGATTCCCTAGAATATAGCATTTACAGCCAAAGACATGAAGAAAGTTTAGTGTTGGCTTCCCGCTCTTGAATAATTGATAGGGAGTCATGCATTTTGCTTGATTGTTCGATGAATGATGCAGTTTGTCTCTTAATGGATGACGCACTTTGTCTTTCGACGGATGTAGAATTATGTACTTCATTTGTTGCATTATCCTTAAAGATTATTTCTTGATCACTTTCATCATCACTATCATCACAGTTCATCTCAACTGTCACACCCCCAACTTTAACAGCAAAATAAATATAGCTATTACATCATTTTAAAATAAATAATGCAACCAAATCCAAGATCTTACAGTTTAGGGTTTGGAACAGCCCAACACTACCAACTATTACATCTGATTACAAATACCGAGTCCTCACACAACTATTATTACTTATTCTACCTGAGCTCGAACATAAGCATCAGCATCACAGGTCTTACGGGCAGTCTGCTTGAATCTAACCATAGCTGCTAGCTGTAATATCAGGGTAAAGCAAGAAGTGAGCCAAATGCTCAACAAGTGCTAACAGCACAACATAAAACATAAATCCAGATATACTTTTAAGAATGCCAATGCAAAGACATAACTAATGATAACGAGAGATAAAACTATGTGAGATGGCATAATTTTGCTTGTATCAAAACAATTTTAAAAATCATGTCTTAATCAAAATCATTTTATGACGCTACGGATTACAGCCGGTGATCAGCCGCGAAGTAATCCCGAACCTCGCTGGGTTCTAAAACATTAACGGGAATCCCTAGGCAACTTTTAAGCCTAATATAAGTGTGGAAAGGACTCGCGTCTCAGTCCAGATCCACTATTCAAGAAAACATTTATCCCCCTTTGGGACTGAAAACCCATATTTTATTTATTTCAAAAGCTGATGCCGAATTGTAAAAAATCTCTTTTAACAGTAAACATTTTTATTAAGGGAATATAGATCAACTCGAAACACGGGAAATATGGTACTAAATCTCAGGGCCATGATTCACAAAACTTTACTCTATTAGGGTAACAAAAAGGTTTTCATATGTCAGAACTTGGACAGGAAAATATGGTGAGACTAATGGATAATATGAAGGGGTAATGCCAAACTGGGCTTAAAGCAATGGTTTCTCGTCAAGGTACAGGTGTTGGATCATTAAGAAGATAAGCTTCACGAATACTATGGGTGTTAAGGTAATGATCTCTAGCTCAGGATGAATGTATATATCAGAATTGTCAAGCTTTAGGATAGGAAAGAGGGTATCAATCAATGAGGAATCATGTTGGTAAGTTTCTGACTATCAAAGTTCAAGGTAAGGTTCTATAGGGGTTCAAGCATTAGGATGAGATATCAATACTTAGGAATCATCATCATGTTAATCAAGAGGATCAATCAAGTATTGTAACAACTCTTTATTTTATCATGGCATTTAACTATCCTGAAAAGACTTTTGAACTACTTGCAATACATACTTGAGGGTTCATGGCATCTCTATGTAATTCAAAGATAAGCGAGAGATACGCTTGATTTAAACATATCAAAATGACTCAGAATAATTGCATCGATAAATATGAACTGTTTATAGTAAATATGAAGGTCAAGTTGAATCACTTGCCTTGAGATAGGCTGGTCTGGTCTGACTGGTAGGAGCAACTGGAGCTTCACTCGACTTTTATGGCAAGTTTTCCCTCGTCTCGAGATCCTACATAAATAATAATAATCCTTATTATAATATATTCTTACCATCTCAACCTATTTACAACCCGAAATTAAACACTGATGGCACTTAGGCCTATATGCACTTAATTTATATCCACCTTTATATTTCAAATGTATACACGTAGCCACATAATCACATATCGTATATTAATACCAAATAACACCATAATGCAACACTAGGCTTGGATGATCTCGACTCACAACTTAAGTCACTTGGTCGCTAAACTAGACAATATCTTCAAATTTTGGCTTCCTAACTCGATGTGCCTTTCCTAAATTATCCCAAACCTATTGACCCTCACTTGTGTCTTTTGCTCTACTGACCTTATACTATCTTACAACTATGGTGGTCGACATAATACTCACTTCTAAGTGTTCTAAAACTATGTGATAAGTGAAAGTGCTCACTGGTGCAAATTTCAGAATGACAACTATGGTTTCTTGAGTACATTAGACACTCTTAAACTACAATATTTCCTTCAAAACTTTTACAAAAGACTCTCCTGACCTAAGGGCATCTCAAAAACTTGATGTGGCTCAAGGGCCTGGATTGGGCCTTCTTGGGCCTATGCTAAAAGTCAAAGGTTCCCCTGTTTTTCTGGGCAGAAAATGCCCTGACTTGAATTAACTTGTGACACATGGTTCTAACTCATATCCTATGAAATATGGTTGGAAAAACTTCTATGACACTCCCTCTAACTAAGGCCCAATTGGGCCTAATGAGGGCCTACCCATGACATGGTCAAATCTCCCTATTTCTAAGTTGCAACAAAACTGTCCCCTGCTGGACAGATTTTGTTATTCTACTTGTGAACCTAACCAAATGACATGCAAACCTCCAACCAACTCCTAAAACCTTTTATATACTCCCAATACTAACTTCTGGTAGCTTGGGCCTCAAAGTGCACACCAATGACATGGTCAAAACTCACTCTAAACCTCAGGGTGCTATACTGATTTTTCTGCAGAAACTATAACTCTCTTTTTCCAAGGTTTTGACTTGACAAACTCAACTAACAACGACTCAATACTTAAACCAAGACTTATATATGGTATTCTACTGAACTAACTCCCTTATTATAAAAATAACCTTGGTGAGATCATCCTTACCTAAGGTACAATTATGGCAAAATAAAAGAGACTACACTTCACAAATCACAAATCTTCATGCTTTTGTAACAACAAGATATATATTTTTATAAAAGATAACCACGAATTATTACCATGCAACAAGAAGCATAAATCAATATTAACACATTATACCTACTGAAATTAAAGCTCACTAACAAAATCTTTCCAAATGATCAAAATCTTACAACATTCTAAGAGAAATCCACATGCATGCATGCCTTCGGGTTTTTCAAACCAAAACAACACATTTTCTACATATGTTCTATCATAAAATTGACATGCAAGCCTAGCATAAGATATACCTAGATGATCACTTAGCATGCAAAGAGTTTTATCAAATTTTCACTACAAAATTCAAGTCATTATCACATAAACATACAAAAATTGATTTAAGCAACAAGAAGAGTCTTAAGGACCATTCATTCGGCTCCCATATGGTCATGGACGAATGAAATGGATGGGAATGTCCACTTAATCATCAAGAGTTTCCCTCTCAAGATTTGGCACTTCTCCATTCCTTGTAGTCCTCTCAAAAACAACCGTAAACTCACAAGAATCAAGGTTATATTTTGAGTTTCACTAAAACCTTTACATGCAACCTTTAAACTTAAACTTTTCACTCATCACTCTTTGAATTATGTATGATCAAGATATAGGAAGTAGCATTTATTTGATTGCAAAGTGGGAGCTTGAATGAAGAATGAAGAAAAGGGAGGGGGTATGACTTCGGCCAAAAAGCCAAGAGGAGAGGGGAGAGCCGAGAGGAGGGGGAGGAAAGGAGGAGTGTGGAAATGGTGGGGTGAATGTGGAGTAATAATCATGTTAGTTTGGTTTTTATTTGGCCAAAAGTGAGTGGATTTGAGATTTTACAAGAGTAACCTTCCAATATAGTTAGGTAGATTTGCATGCAAGGGTAAAGTGGTAATTTGGTTAGTAGAATGAAAGTGAGTGGGGTTGGAAATGTCTTCCTTGCCCCTTAGTTGAATTGGAAGAGTATTTGCATGCAAGGGTAGCCATGTAATTTGCTAATTATAACAAATAAAATTTATAAAGATTTATTTTTATAAAATAAATTACAAGTTCAAAAATTATAAAATTTATACCATAAAATAACTTGGATTTTTAGAGACTTTATAAAATCATTTTCAAAATTTGTGAACAAAATACCTTTTAAAAGAAAAAAAATTTCCAAAGCATAGAATATTCCTTATAAATCAAAAATAAAGAAATTAAATAAACTCTTGCTTTGAAAAATCATATACTACACAAAGCAAATTTATAATGCAGAAATTTTCACTCACACTAGCGTACAATCATTGAATATATTTTCATTTGACTTTAATATTATACCCAATCCACAAATAATATTACATAAAATGCCGGTCGTAACATCCTCTCCCCCTTAAGGGATTCTGTCCCCAAAATCTAAGAGAAAAGATGAGGATGCCAGGAACGCATATCAGACTCTAACTCCTAAGTCGACTCTTCGACCTTAGGGTTCCTCCAAAGTACTTTTACTAACTTTACTGACTTATTTCTAAGACTCTTTACTTGCCAGTCGAGTATTTTAACCGGTTGCTCCACAAATGACAAGTCTGCCTGAATTTCTACAGGTTCATATTCTATCACATGGCTAGCGTCAGGATTGTACTTCTTAAGCAACGACACATGGAATACATTATGCACATGCTGATACTGAGGTGGTAAGGCCAACTCATAGGACACCTTTCCCACTTGACTCAAAATCTCAAAAGGACCTATGTATCTAGGTGCTAACTTCCCTTTCTTTCCAAATCTCATCAACCCTTTTCTAGGTGACACCTTCAGCAACACAGCTTCGCCAATTTGGAATTGAACGTCCTTACGCACTGGATCCGCATACTTCCTCTGTCTATCTTGAGCAGCAAGCAACCTTTTCTGAATTAACTTGACCGAGTCATGCAACTGTTGTACCAATTCCGAGCCGAGAATTCTTCCTTCTCCCACTTCATCCCAACTTGTTGGTGATCTACATTTTTGCCCGTACAAAGCTTCGTATGGTGGCATGCCGATACTGGAATGATAGTTGTTCTTGTAAGAGAATTCAATCAACGGCAAATGGTCGTCCCAACTTCCTACAAAATCGATTGTACAACTGCGCAACATGTCTTCAATCGTTTGAATTATCCTTTCACTCTGGCCATCAGTCCGCGGGTGGTACGCCGTGCTCATATTCAACTTTGTGCCAAGACATTCCTGAAATTGCTTCCAGAATCTCGAGTTAAATCCGGAATCTCTGTTTAAAACTATTGATACGGGTACTCCATGCCTTAGTATGATTTCGCGCACATATAGATGAACCAACTTGTCCAGTGATGACTTTTCATTTATTGGAAGGAAATGCGCCGACTTCGTAAGACGATCAATTATAACCCATATTGCGTCATGCCCGGATTTCGTTCGCGGTAGTCCCACTATAAAGTCCATAGCGATATTTTCCCATTTCCATTCTGGAACCTTCAGGGGCTGAATTAATCCGCTTGGTCGTTGATGTTCTGCCTTTACTTTCTGACAAGTATAGCACTTCGCAACCCATTCTGCCACGTCTCGCTTCATATTTGGCCACCAAAAGTTCTTCTTTAAGTCTCGATACATCTTGGTGCTTCCCGGGTGGATTGAAAATTTCGAATTGTGGGCTTCATGGAGGATCTCATTCTTTAATTCAGGTACATGGGGAATCCATATTCTGGATGAAAACCTTAGTATCCCTTGCTCATCCCTTTGAGTATTAATTTCCTCTCCAGATAACTGATTCTTCTCTTTTTCCATTACTTCCTCTTGACACTTCTTTATCTTTTCCACTAGTGTTGGCTGAAAGGTCATTGCACGACAAACTTCCTTGACTTTTCCATAAGCACAAAGTTCCAATTCCAATCTTTCGATTTCTTCAGATAACTCTTTTGATGTTATCATCATATTCAATCTCTCCTTCCTACTCAGAGCATCGGCCACTACGTTCGCCTTTCCAGGATGGTAATTTATCGAAAAGTCATAGTCCTTGATCAATTCCAGCCATCTCCTCTGCCTCATATTGAGCTCTTTTTGAGTAAAAATGTACTTTAAACTCTTGTGATCCGTGTAGATTTCACACTTCTCTCCATAGAGGTAATGTCTCTAGATCTTGAGTGCGAACACTATGGAGGCTAGTTCCAAGTCATGCGTCGGGTACTTTAACTCATGCGGCTTCAACTATCTTGACGCATATGCGATCACTTTACTGTGTTGCATCAACACACAACCCAAACCCTTATGTGAAGCGTCGCTGAATATTACAAAATTCCCTTGATCATCTGGAAGTACCAACACCGGAGCTGTTATCAACTTCTGCTTTAACTCTTGAAAGCTATCTTCACATTCTGCACTCCATTCAAACTTTTGATTCTTCCTGGTTAACTCGGTCAATGGCGTGGCGATCTTCGAGAAATCCTTGACGAATCTTCTATAGTATCCGGCCAATCCTAGAAAACTTCGCACTTCCATAGGAGTCTTTGGCCTCTCCCAACTCATAACTGCCTCAATCTTTGCCGGGTCCACTTTAACTCCCTCATTTCCAATAATATGCCCCAAAAATTGAACTTCCTTTAACCAAAACTCACATTTGGTAAACTTGGCATACAACTTCTCTTGTCGGAGTATCTCCAATGCTATCCAGAGGTGCTGCTTATGTTCTTTTTCCGACTTAGAATAAATAAGGATGTCATCAATGAATACCACGACAAATTTGTCCAAATACTTCTTAAATACCCGATTCATCAGATCCATAAATGTGGCCGGAGCGTTGGTCAATCCAAATGGCATTACTAGGAATTCATAATGCCCATATCTTGTCCTGAATGCGGTCTTAGGAATATCTTCTTCTTTGATCTTTAATTGATGGTATCCCGATCTCAAATCAATCTTCGAAAAGCACTTTGCTCCCTTCAACTGATCAAAAAGGTCATTTATCCTTGGTAGCGGGTAGCGGTTCTTGATCGTCACCTTATTCAACTCCCGATAATCTATGCATAGACGAATACTCCCATCTTTCTTTCTTACAAACAGAACAGGTGCTCCCCATGGCGACGTACTTGGTCGTATCACTCCTTTATCCAATAATTCTTGTAGCTGGCTCACCAACTCTTTCATTTTTGCTGGTGCCATCCTAAATGGGGCCTTTGAAACTGGTTCCATGCCTGGAGCAAGGTTGATCTCGAACTCAATTTGTCGATCTGGTGGTAAGCCTGGTAGTTCGTCGGGAAACATATCGGGGAACTCGTTAACTACAGGAATATCTTCCATTCTGAGGTTGCCTCTCTCTGAATCCACTACATATGCTAGGAACGACTCACAACCTTTTCTAAGTAACTTCTTAGCCTGAACAACTGTAAGAAATAGTTGCTCTTGCCTCTGCCCCTTAAATACTACCTTCTCTCCACTCTTCGTCTTTAAATACACTCTCTTGGTCTTACAATTTATCTGAGCGCTATTCTCTCCTAACCAATCCATTCCTAAAATTATATCAAACTCTCCCAACTTGAAGAGTATCAAGTCGGCTGAGAACTTATACCCCAAAATATCAATCTCACACTTTGGACAAAATTGATTCACATGAATCTTCTCTTGGTTCGAAATTACCACATTTACTACCTCACTCATAACCATTTTATCACATTGGAGCTTATCAACAAAAGATTCTGATATGAAAGATCTTGTTGCTCCCGAATCAATCAATACTTTAGCTTTGACATTATTGAGTAAAAGTGTACCTGCTATCACTTCCGCATTCTGTACAACATCCTTCATCTTCAAATCAAATGTCCTTGCTGTTGTTTGCGGGGTTGGTGCAGGTGGTGGAGGTAATGCCAATACCTCATTTGGCACGCTTGCACTGGTACTTGCCACGTTCATCAGAGCTTTGACTGGTCCGGTTGCCTTACACTCCCTAGCCATGTGTCCAGTCTTCCCACACTTGTAGCACGTAACTCCTGGCTTCGGCATCTTGCACTCATTCGCCAAATGTCCCTTCTGATTGCACCTATAACAGGTCATGCTCAGCTTATTGCATACTCCGGGGTGCCTTCTTCCACAGTGCTTACATTCCGGTCTCTGGAACCTGTTTTCTCCAACTTGCCCTTGGCTTTCCTGGTTGTTCCCTTTTGATTCTTGCCTTTTGCCCAAATTTCCCTTCTTTTGAAAATTTCCGCCCTTCTGGAAACCAATCCTCTTTATATTCCGATCTTGCGAACTTCCAGCTTCAGACTTTTCTCCATAAAATGGAACCTTCCTCTTCTTGTTACCCTCTCTTTCCTTGACTGCGTCCCATTATTCTCAATCAGAGCAGCTTTCTGTACTACTCCCGCATAAGTTTCAAGCTCAAACATAGCCACCCTATCTCTGATCCAAGGCTCCAACCCTTGCTGAAATTTCTTTGCTTTTTCCTCCTCAGTGCTGGTATACTTTGTCACAAACCTTGACAACTCAGTGAACTTCTTCTCATACTCCAATACAATCATGTTCCCTTGCTTCAACTCAAGAAATTTTAGCTCCATCTGATTTTGCATGTACTTAGGGTAATACTTGTCCAGAAATAACTTCTTAAATCTCTCCCAAGAAACCTGCTGAGTGACGTCCATAACCTTTACTGATTCCCACCAATAGATGACTTCTCCCTTCAAGAAGTAAGTAGCATATGGCATTTTCTGATCGTCTCCTAACTGTACCAACTCAAAAGCCCTTTCCATCTCCTTGATCCATGTGTTAGCTATCACTGGATCAGTGGTATCATGAAATGCAGGTGGATTCACATTCTGAAAAGCCTTGAAGGTAACAATTTGTCTAGGTGGTACTGGTGGTTCAGGTGGTTGGTGTGGCTCACGGTTATCTTGGTTTTCAATTCGTTGTTGAAGAGTTAGTTGTTGTTGAGCTATAGCATTAGTTTGCTGTTGCTAGGTTTCCAGTAGTCGAAGAATATTTGGGTCTGTGGTGGAAGTGGTTGTTGGGTTCTTCTTTTTCGGAGGCATGATCCTGAAATAAGAGTTGTGTCAAAACAGATATGAATGATAAAATGATTCGAGGGTATTGCATGGCATTCTCATTTACATATGGGGTCAAGTTTCCAAATTAAGCAGATATGATGATAAAAACATAAAATAACAGTTGAGAGCAAATGGAACAATAACACATAATTATTGAAATTTTAAAGGTCACAGTACATAGGATTGGGACATAGTCTGATTCTAGGAATAACAGGCTTATTTAAAGGAAAAACGGAAATAACTGGGGATTCCATAGAGTCTGATAGTACAACAACATGAAAGGTAAATGGAAAGAACTAAGGGTCCACTCCATCTGAACGGGGCTTGATAGTCTTTTCCTCTCGAAGCGTCTTTACAATGCTCTGGAGCTCATCCGCCACCATCTGAATGACATACTGGCTGGTACGGTCCCGGTGCGCTGGCATCTCCTCAAGCTTAGTGTTGACGTACTGAACCAAGGTCTCAAGTCTCGCAGTCATCTGCTCCTTGGGCTTCCCTTCGTAGTTTCGGCTGTCCGGATACACGTTCTTCAGTCGGTCTATCAGTCGGTCGTACTTGCCCTGAAGCATGTCGAACTCGCGCCTCAACTCAGCATACACTGTGAAAGCAATAGTGTCGTCCGACCCAGAGGATGACGCGGAATGTGCCCTTTGCTGACAACCAATAAGAGGAGTATTAATAATAATTTACTTAACCTACTCTCTCGCATAATATCTATAACCTACACACAAATCCTATAACCTATTTGGGCTGTCCAGGGACTCTAAACCTTAGCTCTGATACCAAAACCTGTCACACCCCCAACTTTAACAGCAAAATAAATATAGCTATTACATCATTTTAAAAGAAATAATGCAACCAAATCCAAGATCTTACAGTGTAGGGTTTGGAACAGCCCAACACTACCAACTATTACATCTGATTACAAATACCGAGTCCTCACACAACTATTATTACTTATTCTACCTGAGCTCGAACATAAGCATCAGCATCACAAGTCTTACGGGCAGTCTGCTTGAATCTAACCATAGCTGCTAGCTGTAATATCAGGGTAAAGCAAGAAGTGAGCCAAATGCTCAACAAGTGCTAACAGCACAACACAAAACATAAATCGAGATATACTTTTAAGAATGCCAATGGAAAGACATAACTAATGATAACGAGAGATAAAACTATGTGAGATGGCATCATTTTGCTTGTATCAAAACAATTTTAAAAATCATGTCTTAATCAAAATCATTTTATGACGCTACGGATTACAGCCGGTGATCAGCCGTGAAGTAATCCCGAACCTCGCTGGGTTCTAAAACATTAACGGGAATCCCTAGGCAACTTTTAAGCCTAATATAAGTGTGGAAAGGACTCGCGTCTCAGTCCAGATCCACTATTCAAGAAAACATTTATCCCCCTTTGGGACTGAAAACCCATATTTTATTTATTTCAAAAGCTGATGCCGAATTGTAAAAAATCTCTTTTAACAGTAAACATTTTTATTAAGGGAATATAGATCAACTCGAAACACGGGAAATATGGTACTAAATCTCAGGGCCATGATTCACAAAACTTTACTCTATTAGGGTAACAAAAAGGTTTTCATATGTCAGAACTTGGACAGGAAAATATGGTGAGACTAATGGATAATATGAAGGGGTAATGCCAAACTGGGCTTAAAGCAATGGTTTCTCGTCAAGGTACAGGTGTTGGATCATTAAGAAGATAAGCTTCACGAATACTATGGGTGTTAAGGTAATGATCTCTAGCTCAGGATGAATGTATATATCAGAATTGTCAAGCTTTAGGATAGGAAAGAGGGTATCAATCAATGAGGAATCATGTTGGTAAGTTTCTGACTATCAAAGTTCAAGGTAAGGTTCTATAGGGGTTCAAGCATTAGGATGAGATATCAATACTTAGGAATCATCATCATGTTAATCAAGAGGATCAATCAAGTATTGTAACAACTCTTTATTTTATCATGGCATTTAACTATCCTGAAAAGACTTTTGAACTACTTGCAATACATACTTGAGGGTTCATGGCATCTCTATGTAATTCAAAGATAAGCGAGAGATACGCTTGATTTAAACATATCAAAATGACTCAGAATAATTGCATCGATAAATATGAACTGTTTATAGTAAATATGAAGGTCAAGTTGAATCACTTGCCTTGAGATAGGCTGGTCTGGTCTGACTGGTAGGAGCAACTGGAGCTTCACTCGACTTTTATGGCAAGTTTTCCCTCGTCTCGAGATCCTACATAAATAATAATAATCCTTATTATAATATATTCTTACCATCTCAACCTATTTACAACCCAAAATTAAACACTGATGGCACTTAGGCCTATATGCACTTAATTTATATCCACCTTTATATTTCAAATGTATACACGTAGCCACATAATCACATATCGTATATTAATACCAAATAACACCATAATGCAACACTAGGCTTGGATGATCTCGACTCACAACTTAAGTCACTTGGTCGCTAAACTAGACAATATCTTCAAATTTTGGCTTCCTAACTCGATGTGCCTTTCCTAAATTATCCCAAACCTATTGACCCTCACTTGTGTCTTTTGCTCTACTGACCTTATACTATCTTACAACTATGGTGGTCGACATAATACTCACTTCTAAGTGTTCTAAAACTATGTGATAAGTGAAAGTGCTCACTGGTGCAAATTTCAGAATGACAACTATGGTTTCTTGAGTACATTAGACACTCTTAAACTACAATATTTCCTTCAAAACTTTTACAAAAGACTCTCCTGACCTAAGGGCATCTCAAAAACTTGATGTGGCTCAAGGGCCTGGATTGGGCCTTCTTGGGCCTATGCTAAAAGTCAAAGGTTCCCCTGTTTTTCTGGGCAGAAAATGCCCTGACTTGAATTAACTTGTGACACATGGTTCTAACTCATATCCTATGAAATATGGTTGGAAAAACTTCTATGACACTCCCTCTAACTAAGGCCCAATTGGGCCTAATGAGGGCCTACCCATGACATGGTCAAATCTCCCTATTTCTAAGTTGCAACAAAACTGTCCCCTGCTGGACAGATTTTGTTATTCTACTTGTGAACCTAACCAAATGACATGCAAACCTCCAACCAACTCCTAAAACCTTTTATATACTCCCAATACTAACATCTGGTAGCTTGGTCCTCAAAGTGCACACCAATGACATGGTCAAAACTCACTCTAAACCTCAGGGTGCTATACTGATTTTTCTGCAGAAACTATAACTCTCTTTTTCCAAGGTTTTGACTTGACAAACTCAACTAACAACGACTCAATACTTAAACCAAGACTTATACATGGTATTCTACTGAACTAACTCCCTTATTCTCAAAATAACCTTGGTGAGATCATCCTTACCTAAGATACAATTATGGCAAAACAAAAGAGACTACACTTCACAAATCACAAATCTTCATGCTTTTGTAACAACAAGATATATATTTTTATAAAAGATAACCACGAATTATTACCATGCAACAAGAAGCATAAATCAATATTAACACATTATACCTACTGAAATTAAAGCTCACTAACAAAATCTTTCCAAATGATCAAAATCTTACAACATTCTAAGAGAAATCCACATGCATGCATGCCTTCGGGTTTTTCAAACCAAAACAACACATTTTCTACATATGTTCTATCATAAAATTGACATACAAGCCTAGCATAAGATATACCTAGATGATCACTTATCATGCAAAGAGTTTTATCAAATTTTCACCACAAAATTCAAGTCATTATCACATAAACATGCAAAAATTGATTTAAGCAACAAGAATAGTCTTAAGGACCATTCATTCGGCTTCCATATGGTCATGGCCGAATGAAATGGATGGGAATGGCCATTTAATCATCAATAGTTTCCCTCTAAATATTTGGCACTTCTCCATTCCTTGTAGTCCTCTCAAAAACAACCCTAAACTCACAAGAATCAAGGTTGTATTTTGAGTTTCACTAAAACCTTTACATGCAACCTTTAAACTTAAACTTTTCACTCATCACTCTTTGAATTATGTATGATCAAGATATAGGAAGTAACATTTACTTGATTGCAAAGTGGGAGCTTGAATGAAGAATGAAGAAAAGGGAGGGGGTATGGCTTCGGCCAAAAAGCCGAGAGGAGAGGGGAGAGCCGAGAGGAGGGGGAGGAAAGGAGGAGTGTGGAAATGGTGGGGTGAATGTGGAGTAATAATCATGTTAGTTTGGTTTTTATTTGGCCAAAAGTGAGTGGATTTGAGATTTTACAAGAGTAACCTTCCAATATAGTTAGGTAGATTTGCATGTAAGGGTAAAGTGGTAATTTGGTTAGTAGAATGAAAGTGAGTGGGGTTGGAAATGTCTTCCTTTCCCCTTAGTTGAATTGGAAGAGTATTTGCATGCAAGGATAGCCATGTAATTTTCTAATTATAACAAATAAAGATTTAGAAAGATTTATTTTTATAAAATAAATTACAAGTTCAAAAATTATAAAATTTATACCATAAAATAACTTGGATTTTTAGAGACTTTATAAAATCATTTTCAAAATTTGTGAACAAAATACCTTTTAAAAGAAAAAAAAATTCCAAAGCTTAGAATATTCCTTATAAATCAAAAATAAAGAAATTAAATAAACTCTTGCTTTGAAAAATCATATACTACACAAAGCAAATTTATAATGCAGAAATTTTCACTCACACTAGCGTACAATCATTGAATATATTTTCATTTGACTTTAATATTATACCCAATCCATAAATAATATTACCTAAAATGCCGGTCGTAACATCAACATTGTCAAATTTGAGGCTTTCATAGAAACCTTCATCTTGTAGTCCTTCAATCTTCTTATCATCAAACACAACATGTACAGATTCCATAACAATGTTGGTTCTTAGATTGTAGACTCAGTATACTTTTCCAACTACATACTTAACAAAAATACCTTCATCTGCTTTGGCATCAAACTTTCCATGCTGCTTAGTTTGACTCCTTAGAATATAGCATTTACAGCCAAAGACATGAAGAAAGTTTAGTGTTGGTTTCATGTTCTTGAATAGTTGATAATGAGTCATGCATTTTGCTTGACTGACCAAAGATATATTCTGAGTGTAGGATGCTATATTTACAGCTTCAATAAGAGATCTGTTCTTTCTTTCCACCACTCCATTTTGTTGTGGAGTCCTTGCTGCTGAAAACTCTTACATGATTCCATTTTCTTCACAAAACAACCTCAGAACAGAAATCTTGAACTTAGTTCCATTGTCACTCCTAATTCTTCTTACTATGAGATCAGGATGGTTGTTGAGTTGCCTTCTATGATTGATAGTGATTTCACTAGCTTCATCTTTAGATTTGAGAAAATAAGTCTAAGTGAACTTTGATAAATCGTCAATAATCACTAGGCAATATCTTTTCTTTTAGATTGACAACACATTGACTGGTCCAAACAAATTTATGTGCAATAGTTATAGAGGTTCTTCAATTGTAGATTCAAGCTTCTTTTTAAATGATGCCTTGATCTGTTTTCCTTTTTGACATGCATCACACAATCTATCCTTTGAGAACTCAACTTGAGGAATGCCTCTTACAAGATCTTTCCTGACTAATTCATTCATAGTCTTGAATTTCAGATGGGACAGTTTCTTGTGCCATAGACAACTTTCATCTTAACTTGCTTTGCTGAAAAGACAAGTAACAGAATTTGCACTGGATGAGTCAAAGTTAGCTAGATACACATTCCCTTTTCTCACCCCTGTGAGAACCACTTTGTTGTTCCTTTTATCAGTAACAACACATGCTTCAGAATTGAATGTTACTGAGTTGCCCTTATTACAAAGTTGGCTGACACTCAAAAGGTTATGTGTGAGTCCATCCACTAGAGCAACTTCTTTAATGATGACATTGTCTTTAGAAATCAAGCCATATCCCACAGTATATCCTTTACTATCATCTCCAAAAGTAATAGTTGGGCCAACCCTCTCCTTGAATTCAGTGAGCAGGGTAGAATCTCCAGTCATGTGACATAGCTAGTTTCTTCATCTTCATCTACCCTATCAGCTGCCCAGTCATTATCTTGAGTCAAAAAAGCCCTTTAATTTTATGAGCTATTTCTTTATATAATCCACAGGCTCAAACTTCTTTCTTTCAGAATCAGGCTTTTTGCATTCACATACAAAATGACCCCTCAAGCCACATTTGAAACATTTGAATTTGGATTTATCCACCATATTTCTATTTGGCTTGGTTTCTCCAAACTTCTTTTTGAATTTGAGCTTGGAAAACCTTCTTGATAGAAAGACTAGATATTCATCTATATCTTTAATTTCATCCTGACTGAGATGATCTTCATGCTCATCCACTAGCCCTTTTCTTTTTCCTTCACAAACCCTAAAGTTTGGTGCAAATTTCATAACTTCAATCTTCATCTCTTTCACTCTCTCTTGTTCAGCCACCAGAGCTATAGATCCTCCCTTCTTCCTTCCTTTCTCTATCTGCTCATCTTGTTTCATCTCAAGCTCATAAGTTTTTAGAATGCCATACGGTCTCTCCAAAGTAAATTCCTTCTAATCTTGAGAATTTATGAGAGAAACACTCATAGGCTTCCACTCTCTTGGTAGAGATCTAAGGAATTTTAGGTTTGAATCTTTTGTTTGATAGACTATTCCATGCAGTTTTAGTGCATTTAGTAGTTTTTAAAATCTACTAAAGATGTCACTCAGAGATTCACTGTCTTCACAATAAAAGTGTTCGTACTGTTGGATTAGAAGTTGCATCTTGTTTTCCCTCACTTGTTCAGTTCCATCGCATATGATTTGAATTATATCCTAAATATCTTTGGCAGTTTTGAAGTTGATGACATTGTCAAACATATCTCCATCAAGACAATTGAACAAAATGTTCATAACCTTTTTGTCTTTGTGCACTTGCTCAATATCTTCATCTGTCCATTCTGATTATGGCTTTGGAATACTTTTGTTAGGTCCCAATTTGTTTGTAGAAGGGGGGGTTGAATGCAAACAATACCGTTTCGTCGAATAAAATGCGGAATAAAATTGTGAAACAAAATTCAAGTTAAATAAAACTTTTATTAAACTTGAAAGGTGTTACAACTACGGTATCGATTACAAGGGATTAATCTCAAATCAATTATTACAAATTTAGAATAAATTCGACATGAACTTTTTCTATTTTTGTAATTAAAAGATCAAATGCTAAAAAGCGATTTGAGATTAAGTTCTAGGGATTTTAATCCGCTAGATTGATATACAAGAACAAGATAAGTATTTCTAGTTGATTAGATTTAACATTACAATCTAGAAAATTATGATCTTGAATAAACAGAAGAAGGATGAAATATTTTCTCTTTTGTTCTGCTATGTTTTTCTTGTTCTGTATTAGCTGCTCTATTTCTTTTTCTGAATGAGTTCTTGTTGATATTGTCTTCTGCTTCTTTTAAACAATCACAGCCGAAGTTGTTGAACTGGTGTGACAATCTATTTGAGCTTGAATGACTTTCGGTGAGACAATCTGTTAGAGCTAGGAAGACAATTAAAATGAACTAGCAAGACTTTCGGTATGACTATTGATTGTCATACCGATTGTCATTGTAGTACAATTGAAATTGTTTTTCTGAATACTTAATTGATTTTAATCTAATTGAAAATTCTATTAAAACAATCAACTGAATTTGCAAGACATTCGGTATGACTATCAATTGTCATACCGATTGTCATACTAGTACAATCAGTTGTCTTTTCAGAATTATCACAGAATTTAATCAATTAATATTCTGAAAATCCTTGAAATTAATTCTAAATTAATTAATCAATTTAATTCAATTAATCAATAAATTAATCCTTGCAGAGTTAATTTATTTTATTAATTAAATTATATGACTTAATTAATTAATAGAGAATTAATACTAACTCTGAGCAGCATCCATTCTTCAGACAATCTTCGAGACTTATGAATCAATTCCGTCACTTCAATGCTGACACTCGATGTACTGTCTGGTTCATGAGTGACTAACTTTCGTGACGTTTCTTCATGTCTTAACTTAGTTGTTCTGATTGAATCCTTGTACTAAATGATACCTTGACGAGATCTCTGTCACTTGATTAAATCCACGATCTTGATTTATATCACTGAGGCATGATCAAATTCTTGAACTTCTTCCAGTGAATCTTCAAGTCTGCAGATGAACAATGTTTCTTTATCCTTTGACAGATGTTACTTTGTGAGATCTCTCTGATGCTTGATCCACTATTTACTTATTACATTCTTATTTGAGTTGAGTTAAATACTCGAATAAACGAGTAGGCTATGACATATGCCTTTCAATCTCCCCCTATTTGCTTGTTAGACAATAACAACAAATACCTAGAGGATAACTCAACTAACAAATAAGAAAAAGATATGAACAGTAATGTAAAGTAAATAGCAGAAAAGTTCTGGATTATATTTAACATTTTCCAGATTCCAAATGAAATTTACAAGTGAATACAAGATAGATGTTCCTCTAGCCTGAACATATAACTACATTAGACTATCTTGATTCATAACGCTCTAATCATATTACATTGAGTTTTGAGCTAATTGACTTTAGTTGTCTTCTCTTCTGACTTCACCTTCTTCTAAATCTTGAAGCAATTCCTTGTCAAAAACACGATCCTTTTCTGAAGTGAAGCTTGCAGGTCTGACTGGTTGAACTCCAACTGTCTTCAACTTATTCTTGAGTTGATTGTACCTTTTAACATTCTTCTCACAATAAGCTTGAATCAAGTCAGCAGCTTGAGTCTTCAACATGGATGAATATCCAGCTGTTCTCAAATGATGTTCCATCCAGACCAGATGCTTAGCTGAGTAGTCTTTAAGAGATTGTACATCTAGCTGACAAATTTGAAGACAATCAGACTTAAAGAATCTCACTTGATGAGGATTGTTGACCACTTGAGGACTAGCTTTGCTGGCAAACTCTTTAAGCCTTTCCCGAAGAACTTCATTCAACTCTGAGCTTCTTTTCACTTTGTTTAAAAGAACCCAAATCTCTGACAACGAACGATTCTCGAATAGATGAAGTGACACCTTGAATGATCCTTCACTCTGACAATATACAAAAATGCTCATCTCATTTAGGGATCTATCAAAAGCAGCTGTGATCCTTGAGATTTCAGTCTTGATAGCATTCATGTACATGTCATTGTTAGGATTTGATATTTCCAGCTTGTCCAGAAGATGTAAGAACTGCCTATCATTGTTAGTGCATAGCTGAGGCATATCGAGTACTCTCCTAGCTTCATCCCACTTTACACCCATCTTCAGTCTGACATCTCTTCTCCTTTCTTGAGCTTTAATGTCATGAAGACGTTGCTTTTGAAGAGTTTCTGTCCTTTGTATGTCTTTTCTCCTATCAATGATCTGTGAGACCTTCTTGAGTTCAGCTTCTTTTCTTTGCATTTCTGACTGTTCTTTCTGAAATTCTTTCTCAAACCTAGGATCCACTGAATCTTCTTCTTCCCAATCTTCAAAATCACTTTCTTCTTCAGCTTCAAATAACCCATCTTTATCTTCCTGAACTGGTTCAGTGGGGATGTCAAAAATATCGAAGTCATCCTGTTCTCCACTGTAGTAGGCATCATCAGCCTTTCCTTTATCTCCAGCAGAAGTATCTTTTTCTTTCCCTTTGGAACTACTCCCTTTCTTCTCCCCCTTAGTTGAGGGATCCTCTACAGACTTTCCTTTGAAACCTCCACCACTTCCAGAGCCTGATCCTCCACCAGACGGTCCTTCAAAATAAGCTCTTTGTTCTTCATTAGGGCAGTGAGAATTCTTGATCATGTAATATAAGTGCTTCATGCCTTCATTTAGATGTTCCATGCCCGTCTCGATCTTTAGAAATCTTGAGTTGTCTAGTGAATGATTCATCTCAACGAGGTCTTCAAGAGACGTCATCCTTGTATGTAGGGAGCAGAAGTTGGATATGTCATCAGCTGATAAGTTTGGAGTGTCCTGAATAGAATTGAGCTTTGGTATTACAGTAGTCTTTAAATCTGAGATGTCATTCCTTATGATTGCAAGCTGATTATCGACAGAGGTGGAAGAAGAAGACCGTTCAACCACTTGTGCTTTGAATGCTTGAGATTCAGCTTGACTTTTAGCAAGTTCTTCTTTCAGGGCAGCAATCTGAGCTAACAGGTTGACAGTATCAGTGTCTGTGTGTGCTCTCACCTGAAGTTCACTCGTGTTTGGTTCACTCATCTCACGTGCATGTGTTTCTCTCAATATGATTGCTCGTGAGGAGTCTTCCAATTGCTGTTCTTGTGTACCTGCATTAAAAATCACCCTAGCCTCTTCAAGAGAGGTCAGTGGTGGTGCAATGGGAATTCGCGAGTCCCGATCCTCAGTCAATGCTATAAAATCTTTTGGAATAGATGTCTGAATTGCTTCAGGGATAGATTGACCGAGTTGCCCTCCACTTTCTCCAAATAAATCTGCGAGTGGAGAATCCCATAAGGGAGCCAGAGTTGTTGGATCTGGGAGGGGAGAAAATGACTCTATTAAAGATGGCGGAGAGTCAGATTTTCCCTCTGAAGCATGTGAATGCTCTTCTGCCGTAACTATGGCAGGCACTGTAACCGACTCGACGTGCACTCCTCGCTGGGTGTCCTGAGTATTATCTGGGGAAGTGTATGGTTCCATTGTGAGTAATGGAATTGTGCTTGACTCAGTACCGGATGCCATGGCCCGATGGCGAATTTCAATAGATGCATCCTGTTGAGAGAATGCCTCTAGAAACTGTTCATTGGCCATTTCAAAGTCCATGTCCTGTTGGGAGGACAAGGATGGGCTTTCAGATGCCTCAGAATAGGTTTTTCTTTTCTTAGGAGGAGGCAGAGCTGAGGGTTCACTCAAATTTGACATTGTACTACTTCCTAATAATCTTCTGGGTAACATTTTTGACAGTGGGGGAGAGGGTGAGATAGAATGAGACTCTGTGTTTGGCTCTATAACCTGGGATTGAAGCTGTGGTTCTACAACTTCATGGTCAGCCCTATCAACCACTGAGGGTCTGTTAACAGAAGTAGGAAGAGAGTGAGAGTGAGGAGTTACTACCTGTAATGGAAGAGCCTGGGTGGCTTGTACCACTGGAGGTTGAGGTTGCTGTTCATGGCCGGGTAGATTAAAAATAGGTAATGGAATATAATTGGCCATGAAAGCAGATACAAGTACTGGTACTTGCATAAATTTGAAGGTTGTGTCTTGGCGAGTGTAAATCTTTTTGCTAACTGTTGGGGGTTCAGTTACAGCAGAGTTAGCAAAAAGTGATTTGTGTTCAGGGGTGAGTAGATGATCTGCTATGAGCATAAGAAAACGAGCATAGTAACATGATACCCTACGATTTGTAGAATGATCACGTAAAGCAGAAGTTAGACGTCTCAGGAGAATGGGAAAAAGTAGTTTGCCAAAATTGATCCTTTGATTGAAAACAACCGCAAGACCAATATACTGCAGGGTGGAAGTAATGTTATGAAAATTAGATTTTGTGCAGTTGGCAAACACTTTGGAAAGTGTATCGAAGAATATATCCCATTCAGACACCAAATTTGATTTAGAAAGTTTGGTTAAATTGATCACCCCCTGATAGTGAATGGCATAGAAAAAATTTGTGATATCATTTTCAGAGGGTAAATTACAGAAATTGTCTAGTGGAAAATTTAAAGCACGATTGACGACTGTTTCATCAACTACATACTGTGTGTTTGCGATGGTGAATGAAAAAGATTTTGAATCATCGGCCACAGTAGAAGTTGTGCAAATCAGTCTAAGAAGATCGATGTTTAAAATCACATTTGATTTAATAGCAGAGCTAACAATCGAATGATCATTTAAAAATCTAATCCACGGCTTAAATTTTTCAACATCACATTTTTCCGGATTAAAATAACCAACTTGATTATGCGCGACAATTTGGAAATTGAGAGCCATTTATTAAAGAAAAATAATAAGACACAAGCTTTTCAGAATTTTAAGAATAATATTAAGAAAATTCGAATTAATTAAATTAATTTAATAATTCGAATTAAATTAATTATAATCGAAAAATTTAGACCGAAATGTATCTCGTTAAAATTCTTAACTCACAAGCACAATTTTGATACACCAAAAGACACAAGTAAGAAATTAAAATAAAAAAAATTTGAAGGGGCAATAAGAAAATTTCAGCAGCACTTCTTTATGTATATACTTGTATGTATATATCACAAAGTGATGATTAAGTGTGCTGAGTAAAAACTCGAGCAAAGAAATGAATCAGATTTTTGGTTTTTGATTTGGTTTGTCTTGTTCGAGGAGAGAGAAGAGAGTAAAAGAGGAGAGAAAACTGTTAGAATTTTTAAGAAATGAACTGCTAGGTTGAAAGTGATTCAAAACAATACAGCAATACCCTTATATAACAGCTGGTATGACAATTCGGGATTGTCATACCGATTGTCATACCAGGCAAAAGAAGAAAAATAAAACAAATAAAAAGAGTATTAAAAATATAACTGGTATGACAATCTGATAGTCATACCGATTGTCATACCAGTACAAAATAATTCTGATATTAATTTTATTACTGGCATGACAATCAATAGTCCTACCGATTGTCTTGCCAGTTATAAAATTAATCTGATATTTTAAAATAAGCAATCATTATATACTAAAATGATTTTCAGCAAGACAATTTCAATTGTCTTGCCGATAGTCTTTCTAGTATTAATATAAAATAACTATTAACAAATTTATATTTACATAAATACTGAAATGATTTTCAGCAAGACAATTTTAATTGTCTTGCCGATAGTCTTTGCAGTATTAAAACAAAATGAATATGCAAGTAACAGACTACTATTAATGTACTGCAACTTTATTTCAAAATAGTAAAACTGAAATAAAAACTTATAATTTTTACAGAACCAAAGACAATATTTCAGAATTAATTATTTTAATTCCAAAAATAGATTTCTGTTGAATTTTAGCAAATAAAATTCATAGAAAAATATCTTTAGAAGAAATAAAATATTCTGAGATATTTTTTTAAATTAACAAGTAGGGAAAATAAAAATAGATAAGATAATATATATTACATAGAAATAAGCAAGAACAATGATAAAATGATAAAATAAATTTGCAAATGAATTTATCATTTATGAAAAATTCATTTGTAAATTCATTCAAGAACAGATTCCAGATATTAATTAATTTAATCACAAAAACTATTTAACATGCCCAATTTACCAACTAATCTGGTAAATGTGGATTCGTCAAGTGGTTTAGTGAAAATATCTGCTATTTGATCTTCTGTTGGAACAAAAAATAGTTCAACAGTACCATTCATGACGTGCTCTCTAATAAAATGATACCTTATGTCAATGTGCTTTGTCCTCGAGTGCTGCACAGGGTTGTTGGTGATGGCTATTGCACTTGTGTTGTCACATAAAATAGGAATCTTGTTCAATACAGAGCCATAGTCTCGTAGTTGGTTCCTAATCCACAAGATCTGAGCACAGCAGCTTCCAGCAACAATATATTCAGCCTCGGCCGTTGAGTTGGAAACTGTTTGCTGTTTCTTGCTGTACCATGAGACTAGCCTGCTTCCTAAGAATTGACAACTTCCTGAGGTGCTTTTCCTATCAACAACACTTCCTGCATAATCTGAATCTGTATATCCGACAAGGTTAAAACCAGATTCTTTAGGGTACCAAATACCTAGATTTGGTGTTCCCTTAAGATATCTTAAGATTCGTTTAACAGCAACGAGATGAATATCTCTAGGATCCGCTTGGAACCTTGCACATAGGCATGTAGCATACATAATATCTGGTCTACTTGCAGTAAGATAGAGTAACGAGCCAATCATACCTCTGTAGCTTGTGACATCTACCTTAATGGAGTTTTCACATGGTCCAAGCTTGACAGCTGTAGTTGATGGAGTCCTTGCTGATGCAGAATCCTCTAGATTGTACTTTTTGAGGAGTTCCTTGAGATACTTGGATTGACAAATAAATGTTCCATCTAACCTTTGATTTACTTGTAATCCAAGAAAGAACTTCAGCTCTCCCATCATGCTCATTTCAAACTTGCTGTGCATTAACTTAGCAAATCTCTTACAGAGATTATCATTAGTAGACCCAAATATTATATCATCCACATAGACTTGGACTAATATAGTATCATTCTTATGTTTCTTAGAAAAGAGAGTTTTGTCTATGACACCTCTAATAAAGCTATTTTCAATAAGAAATTCAGAGAGAGTGTCATACCATTTTCTTGGTGACTGTTTTAGCCCATAGATAGCCTTGAAAAGAAAGAAGACAAAATCCATATGATCTGGATCTTCAAAACCAGGAGGTTGCTCTACATATACCTCTTCATCCAACTTTCCATTCAGAAAGGCGCTCTTGACATCCATTTGATAAACTTTAAAGTTTGAAAATGCTGCGAATGCCAGAAATATCCTTATGGCCTCAAGTCTAGCCACTGGAGCATAGGTTTCATCATAATCAATACCTTCAGCTTGAGAATACCCTTTAGCTACCAGTCTTGCCTTGTTTCTTGTAACCACACCATCTTCATCTAGTTTATTCCTGAATACCCACCTTGTACCAACAGCTTTCTTGTGTACAGGCCTAGGTACCAGTTTCCAGACTTGTTGACTTTCAAACTGATTGAGTTCATCTTGCATAGCAATCACCCAATCTGGATCAGTTAGTGCTTCTTCAATTTTCTTAGGTTCTATCTCAGAAAGAAATCCTGAGAACAGACACTCATTTTGAGTAGCACGTCTAGTTCTGACTCCAACATCTGGATCACCAATAATCAACTCAAAAGGGTGAGCTTTATTCCAGACTGTCTGTCTTGGAAGATTTGATCTTGATGATTCGCCTTGAAATTCATTGTGATGTTGTGTCCTACTAGATGATCCTTCAGCATCTCCCCCTGAGTTGTTGCCATGTTGACTTGAAGATTCTCCGTCAGTAGCAGTGGTATCTCCATTGTTTCCAGAGTTTCCATCACTATTACCTTGAGTATTATCAGGATTAACAGGTTCTTCAACAGCAACAACCTCAGGTTCTTGACCAGGTTCTGATTCTGAATCTGACGTATCATCAAACTTCAGTTTCTCAGAAGGATCTTCAGTTTGGATACTAGGGAGTTTAGTGTCATCAAAAGTAACATTGACACTTTCAGTTACTTTGTGTTGATCAATGATATACACTCTATATGATCTTCTTCCATATCCAACAAAAATACCCTCATATGCCTTTGCCTCGAACTTACCACGACGATCATCTCCATCCTTGAGCACGAAGCATCTGGCACCAAATACATGAAAGTATTTGATAGAAGGTTTTTGTTCATTCAAAATCTCATAAGGAGTTTTCATGAAGTCTTTGTTGATTAGAGTTCGATTCTGAGTATAACATGCAGTATTGACAGCTTCAGCCCAAAAGTACATTGGAAGACCTGATTCATTTAACATCGTTCTTGCAGCTTCAATCAATGTACGATTCTTCCTTTCTACCACTCCATTTTGCTGAGGGGTTCTAGGAGCTGAAAATTGTCTGGTAATCCCTTTGTCTGTACAGAATCCATTTAGAAGTGCATTCTTGAATTCTGTTCCATTATCTGACCTTATTGCTCTAACAGGGACGTTAGAATCTAACTCAATCATCTTGATATGATCAATCACAACTTGTGGTGTTTCATCCTTAGAGTGAAGAAATAAAACCCACGTATACTTGGAATAGTCATCAACTATCACAAGACAGTAACACTTCTTTGACATAGAAAGGATATTAACTGGTCCAAATAAATCCATGTGCAATAATTGCAGAACACCAGTTATGGAAGATGTGTCAGTGCCTTTGTGACTTGCTTTCTTTGACTTTCCTTTCTGGCAAGCCTCACATAGTCCTTCTGGAGAGAATTCCAGCTGAGGCAGACCTCTTACCAATTCTCTTTTGACAAGAGAATTCATTGTCTTGAAATTGAGATGGGAAAGTCTCTTGTGCCATAGCCAACTTTCATTTGACGATGCTTTTGCATAGAAGCAATTGACTTCAAGATTGCTTCCAGAGTTCATGTCGGCCACGAACAGATTTCCTTTCCGTATTCCCATTAAAGAGGGTTTTTCACTTTTCTTGTGCAGAATCTGACACTTCAGCTTGTCGAATAAAACATTGTAGCCGTTGTCACAGAACTGACTAATACTAAGCAGATTGTGTTCAAGTCCTTGCACAAGATATACATTTTCAATGATAACATTTCCGGCTTGCAAACAGCCATATCCCTCCGTTAAACCTTTGCTGTTATCTCCAAAGGTAACCACTGGGCCAGCTTTCTCAACCACATTTGATAGCAGGGCTCTATCTCCGGTCATATGTCTTGACGATCCACTGTCAAGAATCCACACTACCGGTTGTACCTGTTTAATGCCCTGCAATACAAATGGATTAGAACTTCTTCGGAACCCAAGCTTGGCTGGGTCCGGCATACTTGTAAAATTGGCCTTTATCAGGCAAAACAACATTCTTAATTTCACTATTCTCAACATTCTCAATGACTGAACATTTGACCTTTAAAACAGCCTTTTCAGATTTATGTTTAGGCTTAGGCACAAATGTCTCCTTTCTAACTTTAGGAGGACTAGCAGTCTTAGACCTATCATGCTTTCTATTATTCACATGCTGACGAGGAGTAGTCTTATCATTAGAAGCATGCTTACCATTAAAATAAGCAAACAACAGATTAAAAGCACAAGACATACAATCAGGAACACCACATGCTTTATGAGAAGGATTAACAATAGGCAACTTATGCATGGTAGACATGGCATTTGTGCTATCCAACTCATGTGTGTCTGAGTTAGTCTCAGTTGCTTTCACAACCTTGACTGGAACTTTTGACACACTTGACTTGGAGACAGTTTTCCCATTAGCATTATCTTCAGCACGAATTTCTTCTTGAATAATAAAAGAGGTCTCATCAAATGGTTCAGCAATTGATTCCTTATAGAGGGGTTCATCAACACCCTTAAGCACATGTGGTACTTCCCTGCCTTTAGCACATACATGAGGAGGGGAGTTTATGCCTAATTTTCCAATAGCAGCATTGTAATCATAACCTATTCCATGTGTTTGATTAACAGCTTGCTTATTGTAAAACTCTTTGGACTTCGAACAAGAATTAAAGTAAGCTTTAACCTTAGCCTCAAGACCGGTGATCTTGTCTTTGAGAATAGTTTCGAGTTGTCTATAACAGTCAACTCTATTCTCTAGAAAAGATACTTGGTCTTTAAGTTTATCTTGATTAATGTGCACAAGTCTTAATTCATTGACCTCTTTCTCAAGGTCTTTGATTTGTTGATTTAACAATTCATTATCACGACGAGCACAATCTAAGTTACCTCTTAGATGATAAACCATTTCAGCATCAGAAAGTTTTACCTCTTTTCTTGACGATGAGGTGCTTGCATCACTAGCCATGAGAGCAAGATTCCCAACTTCTTCATCTTCACTGTCAGTATCATCCCAACTTCTTCCCTTTGCCAGGTACGCCCTTTCAGATTTACTCTTCTGATTAGAATCATAAGAGTTCTTCCTTGCCTGTTTTGGCTTTCTGCATTCTGTGGCAAAGTGTCCCAACTCATTACAGTTGAAGCATCGGATGGTGCTTCGATCAACCATCCCTGTTTTATACCCACCACTGCTGGTGTTAGAGGATGAAGATCCACCTTTCTGGAATCTGTTGTAGTTGGACTTGTACTTGAACTTGGGATTCCTTTTGAATCTGACATTTGAGAATCTCTTGACAATCAGGGCCATTGACTCATCCTCCAATTGCTCCAGTTCTTCCAAGGAATAATAATCATCTCCTGATTGATTGGTAGTAGGAGAATCAAATTCTGCTACTATAACATTGTCTTCAACCTTGGAAGACTGTACCATTCTGTCTGACTGTTGAGATTGTTGTTGATATAGTGGTTGTTGTTGTAGTTGTTCATCAGCTACCAGAGCAGTAGACGTGCTGACCACCCTTCCTTTCCCGTAAACCTCCTTCTGCTGAATCTGCTCCAACTCATAAGTCTTTAACACACCATAGAGCCTTTCCAAAGAAATCTCACTCAGATCTCTTGCTTCTCTTATGGCAGTGATTCTATGTTCAAGATGAGTTGGCAGTGTCAAAAGGAACTTTTTGTTGACCTCCCTGATGGAATAGTATTTACCATTAATATTCAGGTTATTGATCAATGCATTGTACCTCTCAAACACTTCAGTGATTCCTTCTCCTGGATTGGATTTAAAGTATTCATACTCAGAGGTTAGGATTTCTAGTTTGTTCTCCCTAACTTCCTCTGTGCCTTCATTAATAATCTCAATAGTTTCCCAGATATGTTTAGAATCTTTACAATTCATCACATGTCTGTTCATTAGGGGATTAAGGGAATCTACTAAGATTAATTGAAGGCTAGCATCCAGGGAAGCTTCTTCTATTTCAGCAGGAGAGAAGTCCTCAGGATCCTTCACATAAGTTCTCGCTTTGGTGATCACCACATCATTCTCTATTACCTCTGGTTCAATAACCATAGGAATCTTTGGACCCTTCTTCAACACTTGCAAATATTTGGGATTAGCAACCTGTAAAAACAGTAGCATCTTCTTCTTCCACATCACATAATTTTCTTTATCGAAAAGTGGAATTTTAACGGTTCCAACTTTTTGTGTAGTCATTATGAATTTTTGAGTGAATAAAAATTCAAGAAGTGAAAGAAACACAAAAGTCTAGGATCTTGATTTGTACGTTAATCAGAAGGCTCTGATACCAATTGTTAGGTCCCAATTTATTTGTAGAAGGGGGGGTTGAATGCAAACAATACCGTTTCGTCGAATAAAATGCGGAATAAAATTGTGAAACAAAATTCAAGTTAAATAAAACTTTTATTAAACTTGAAAGGTGTTACAACTACGGTATCGATTACAAGGGATTAATCTCAAATCAATTATTACAAATTTAGAATAAATTCGACATGAACTTTTTCTATTTTTGTAATTAAAAGATCAAATGCTAAAAAGCGATTTGAGATTAAGTTCTAGGGATTTTAATCCGCTAGATTGATATACAAGAACAAGATAAGTATTTCTAGTTGATTAGATTTAACATTACAATCTAGAAAATTATGATCTTGAATAAACAGAAGAAGGATGAAATATTTTCTCTTTTGTTCTGCTATGTTTTTCTTGTTCTGTATTAGCTGCTCTATTTCTTTTTCTGAATGAGTTCTTGTTGATATTGTCTTCTGCTTCTTTTAAACAATCACAGCCGAAGTTGTTGAACTGGTGTGACAATCTATTTGAGCTTGAATGACTTTCGGTGAGACAATCTGTTAGAGCTAGGAAGACAATTAAAATGAACTAGCAAGACTTTCGGTATGACTATTGATTGTCATACCGATTGTCATTGTAGTACAATTGAAATTGTTTTTCTGAATACTTAATTGATTTTAATCTAATTGAAAATTCTATTAAAACAATCAACTGAATTTGCAAGACATTCGGTATGACTATCAATTGTCATACCGATTGTCATACTAGTACAATCAGTTGTCTTTTCAGAATTATCACAGATTTTAATCAATTAATATTCTGAAAATCCTTGAAATTAATTCTAAATTAATTAATCAATTTAATTCAATTAATCAATAAATTAATCCTTGCAGAGTTAATTTATTTTATTAATTAAATTATATGACTTAATTAATTAATAGAGAATTAATACTAACTCTGAGCAGCATCCATTCTTCAGACAATCTTCGAGACTTATGAATCAATTCCGTCACTTCAATGCTGACACTCGATGTACTGTCTGGTTCATGAGTGACTAACTTTCGTGACGTTTCTTCATGTCTTGACTTGGTTGTTCTGATTGAATCCTTGTACTAAATGATACCTTGACGAGATCTCTGTCACTTGATTAAATCCACGATCTTGATTTATATCACTGAGGCATGATCAAATTCTTGAACTTCTTCCAGTGAATCTTCAAGTCTGCAGATGAACAATGTTTCTTTATCCTTTGACAGATGTTACTTTGTGAGATCTCTCTGATGCTTGATCCACTATTTACTTATTACATTCTTATTTGAGTTGAGTTAAATACTCGAATAAACGAGTAGGCTATGACATATGCCTTTCAACTTTGCTCATTGCCTACAGCTCCTTCAGTGTCTGTAGCAGATCTTCGAGGAACATGAGGGCCTTTCTCAATGCAATCTACATATCTTTCATCTTGAGAGAGAAGATGCAGGTGCATTTTCACCTTCTAATGGTGATAGTTGTCTTTATCCATGAACGTGATCTTCACTCCAACATCCTTCTTGCTCATGTTATCAATTATTTTGATCTTTAAACTCTTAGTGTGTCGAGCTTGCTCTGATACCAATTTTTATTCCCAAACAATCTAACAAGTAGAATTACAGAAGGGTGAGGTTGAATGTAATTCTTCGTTTCTTCAAATCTTTAAAACTTCTTACAAATATAAATATAAATGTGTATGAATATGCTAAGTGCGGATAAGAAATATTCAAGTATTCAAACAAAAAGTAAATAAACAAGGATGTTTAAAAACTTTCTTATGGATTGTTGTTTCCACCATATATATATATAAATGTAGAAGATCTCTGTGATGCAAAAAACACACAACTGCTTATAAAAGAATTTACAAAGACAGAACTAAGAATTCTTAACAGATTATGCCTTATCTATTTCTCAGTTTTTTCCATCGATATTTTTCTACTTGCTACTCTTGATTAATATATGACCAAGTTACATGTGAAAAAGACAAACTAATAAAACAAACATGTCTAAGTCTAATCACATGTTTCTTTATTTCTCCATCCAACATCTTCGTATTTCTTCAAGTTAGCATTGAAATGGAAATGCTTCTTGATCTTCATAATCCTGATTACAGGCTGCCAGATTCCTTTTGTGTATAATCCACCCATGTGACTGTCAAGTCACTATCAATTCCTATTTATATTTGTTATCCGTCGAGACTCTGTTGGATCATCCGTCGAGACGATGTTGAATCATCCGTCGAGGCTCTGTTTGATCATCTGTCGAATGTGACTTGGGTCATCCGGCCAAGCCTTGTAGAAATATCCGTTGAAAGTATTTCCATAGCAGTTAATTCAATTTCACTTATACAAAATTACAAGGCATCTAATATATACAATTATCCAACCTATTTTGCATATCATTCTTACAGTCAACATGACTTAGAATATCCTACAACTTCTAAATCTCTAAGACATTACTGTACAAAGGAATGTGCTACAAATACTTACTTAAACATAATCTACTCTTTCAACGGATGATAGAGAATATTATCCATTGAAAGCTACAAAATCACTCAATTAAATCTACTAAGGTATTTTGGCAAATTATCATCAAGCCTATAACATATTCCTAACATTAGATTTAAATATTGGTTCTTCAGTAGATATAACTAATTACAGATGTATGGTTGGCTCACTCCTATATTTGGCTGCTAGTAGACCTGATGTCATATATCTTATATGTCTCTGTGCAAGGTTCCAAGCTGATCTAAGGGAACCTCATCTATTAGTTGTGAAAAGAATTTTTAAATATTTTAAAGGCACCATGAATCTTGGATTATGGTATCCTAGAGATTTAGATTTTAATCCAATTGGATATTCATATGCTGATTTTGCAGGATGCAAAATAGACAGGAAACACACTTCTGGAAGCTTCCAATTTCTTGGTGGTAGATTGGTTTCTTCATATTACAAGAAATAAAAGTCAATTTCTACATTAACTGCAGAAGCTGAATATATTGCTACAGAAAGCTGTTGTGCTTAGATTCTATGGATGAAGAATCAGTTACTAGATTATGGGTTAGACTATTTTGCTATTCCTATATATTGTGATAATCAAAGTGCAATTAAAATGACAGGAAATCCAGTACAACATTCAATGACTAAACATATCAGCATCAGGTACCATTTCATATAGGAACATGTAGAAGAAGGTACAGTGGAATTGGTCTCTATTCCAACAGATCAGCAATTAGTAGATATATTCACCAAGCCTATCTGTGAAGCTACTTTCACAAGATTGGTGAATGATATCAGGACAATTCTTAAACTCTGATAATTAAGAAATAACTACAAATAGTTAGAGTCTGGTATCTTATCATTATGTGTCAATACTTGCTAGTTATTGATAATTATTTTTAAATTCTGATGCCATGCAAGCATGCAATTAAATTCATTCAGTATATGCATATTAAACTCTGATTATGTCTATAAGCTCTAATATTGGTCAAACCTATTTTGACTAATAGATCCTGACAGTAGTTGTTAAATTATGATATTGGTTAAACTAGTGTTGACTGATAAATTCTGATAGTCGTGATTAAATATTGATAATGGTCAAACTTTGATTGACTATTTTTTGAAGATATTCAAATATTGCATTAGTCAGTATTGTAATTACAAGTTTGAAGTTAGCTGCAAGTGGGTAATTTTTCATGGTTACAGATGTTTACACGTTGACGTGAGGATATGAAACACGTTCATTTAATGCAAAACTTTATTCTTGGGAACTGTGCATGCAGTAACACGCATTTACATGATTACTTTTACAGTTAATCGTATATTGCCACGTGTCCCATTAAACTAAATTGTGTCTAAATTAATGGAGTGATGTGTTATATAAAATCAATTTATTTGATTTCAGATAATACTTTACTTATTTCTATTATTTTCTCTCTTCTACCTTACCATTCTCAAGCCGTAAACTCTAAAACCCTAAATTCAATTCAAAATTTTTTCTTGAAAATTAACCATGACTTCACCTACCGCTTTTAAATTATTTGATTATGGTGGTGCAAAGTTTGTGACTAACAACTATTCTGCTATCTTGAAGAACAACAGTGTGAATGTTGATTTTCTTATTTTTCAGGACTTTCTAAGATCCAGTGAGATTGGGTTTGCTCTCACAGCTCCACCCACAATCTATGGTGACCATGTGCTTTCTATCTAGAAGACTAGAGTCTATGATGATTGAGGAGCTAATGGGTCTCCAATCCTTGTAATTGAATTTGATAATAAGACAAGGATTGTAACTCCTCAAACTGTAAGGAATGCATTGCAGTTGCCTACTCATACCTCCTATACTAGATTCATGGGAGATACTGAAATGAAGAGATTCTTCACTGAGATAGGCTATGACAAGGATTTAAAGAACCTTGGTCAATTAAAAAGGAATGGGCTCAGGAAGGAATGAAATTTCTTTTTCGACTGCATCACAAAGGCCTTTAACAACAAATCTTCTAATTTGATGCCATGCCCATCATGACACAACATATAGGGTACTCTCCAATTCATGGTTCACATTATGGTTATGGTAGAGTAATCTTGTCTTTTATAGGTGATAGGATAAATGCTGATAGAAATATAGTATATTACAGTTGATTTTCAATGTTTGTTTTCCTACTACCCCTATCCCCTCTAATCAAATATTTTCAGTGTTTAAATTGACAAAAAAGGCTTTTTCTGACTTAATTTCACAAGATGAAAAGCGGTTGAATTTAGATCCTTTGAGGTTACCACTAGGAACTTGCTCTTAGAAAGGCTCCCTGAAAATTATGGTTTACTTAACAGCCAAAGTGCTAAGCTGCAGGAAATGACCATTACAAACCCCCCTTAGCTCACCCAGCACAACAACCCACACACAAACCCAAACACAAACTCAACTATCATAAAAATCTTAAACAGAAGCCACCTCAGGAGTCTCCTAAAATACACTTATTGTAAAAAGATAGAAAGATTTGGCTACGAGATCTACAAATCCTGCTGTAGCTAAGTCAAAAGATGAAGCAACTCAAGTTCCTCATTCTTCTAAACCTTTAGAATTTGTCAAGAGGAAACTTGTACTTGCTGGATTAGAATCAGATTCATGTGAGGACAATGCTACCTTATCTTCCAGATTTCCAAACCTTTCATCTGGTTCTTCTTCAAGACCAGTTGTACTACCAACTGAAGAGGGCACAACTCCTAATGCTGGTACAAGCCCAATGCCAAAGAAAAAGACTGGTCAAAGCATATTACAATCAACATTTTCTCGATAATAAAAAGGAAATCACTGAGGAGACACAGAGTGCATCTAATCCAAATCCTAAGTTCTAGACAACTGCTGAGGAACCTATAGAACTATCTGATTCTCCAATAAGCAATATTGCAAGAGAGCAAGAGAAGTCTCTCATGAGCAAGTTGAAGCTAGTGTAAAGAGGCTGCAAGGGAAAGGTCTCTTCCCTGGATCAAGCACACAAGAACCTGTATCTCAAAAGGATATAACAACTATATCTTCTGATCCAATCCCGCAAGAACTTGCACCTAAAAGTGGTGCAACAGATATTGAAGGACAAGAGCCTCTGACTGAAAAGTCCATTCAACAATGGCATGATGAAGAGCCTGCTCATGAGTCTATTATTACAATAATGGAGAAGAGTACACAAGAACCTGGTTGTCAAAGTCATTCAGCAACTCCTGATTCTCCAGCTACATAAGAACCATTACAACAAAGTTGCAATAAAGGCTTTACTCCTGCCGCAATTACTCTAATTATAGATGCTGATGACATAATTCATCCATCTCTACTGTCTACTAATGTTTTATCAGTACCACCACTGAATGTCTGCAGAGAAGCTGTATCTTCAGATTTACAAGGTATAAATATTGTCTTTACTTTATCAACATTTATTCTAAATATTGATTTGGTATTTTCAACATTTATTTTTCATGTTATAAATCTTGTTGGCATGATTATTTCTAGACCTTATTCAAGGACTACCTCTAGTTGTATGACCACAGATCACCCTTCTTTAGCCACCTCTTATTTCTGTAGGACAGATTATCTGAGCTTTTCTGTGAGTTGTGTGAAAAGATTTAGAGAAAAAAAACAGAATTAAAGAGAGGCAGGATCTTTCCTGGAAAAAGGAGAGGTAGATGAGAAATAAAATTTAGTAATCCTTGTGAGGAAACTCTGACTATTAAAAGTCATGAGCTGTGTGGTGTGAGAAGTAGTGAGACTACGTTAAAAGAATATAGAGATTAAGTGATAATTATTATATTTTATAGGTGCACAAAGTAGACAAGAAAGAGCTGCAGAACAACAGTATGTTGACACTTTGATAAACTCTGATGTACCAACTCTTGCTAATTTCCCTGCAGGTCTAAGTATTGATACTTTCTTGAAGTCCATTCAATCTACTGTTCCACCACATATAGCAATCCCTGTTTTTACTGAAAAATAGTCCATACACTCTACTATTCCGTCACCTGAAGTAATCCATGTTGTTGCTGAAGATGTAGTAACACAACAGCCCATCCATAAAGTTTCATCCGTTACAGGGTCACCACAGCACTCTACAGGAACTGAAGTTCTGGAAGTAAATTTAGAATCTTTAGTTCATTTATCTACAATTCATGAAGATGTGGAGTTAACTGATGATGGTATTGAAGCTTCTGAAGCTGCTAGATCACACACTGATCCATTTGTAGGAGATGCTTTGATTTTAAGAAAGCATGCAAATTTGACCGAAATTGGAGACAATGTGATGCTTGAAGACTTACAAAAGATCATATCAGTGCAAATTGTTATTGATCTTATTGGAGAGAATATGATTTATTTTCTGGAGTCTGGGAGAAACTTAAGGTTGACTCAAGAACAGTTAAGAGACAAACCATGGTAGGAATTGGAACTTATTGTTATAATTCTCAAGGTAACTAATTCTGTAACTGCCATATGGTCTGCATTCATAAAGAACCTGATATAGTTAAAGCATAACGGAATGCCTTACAAATCTAACTTATAACACCCTCCAAATCCGGGGTATAGATTTGGGGCATTATTAACAACAATTACCAACTATACCTGCACAAGCGGAATATTAATATAATAATTACCCCGAACTATCACTACTCAGGATCTTTTAAGGGTTGAGTTTGGAAACAAGAATCATGCACTACACTTTATTACAAACCCAACTAAATAAAACCTGTCTCAAGAACTCTCTTTATTACAAAACTTTATTCTATCTACAGTTTCACTACGCAATCCTTTATTCAAACTACACAGAACTTTTATTCAACCCAACATTACTACTTATCCTGCTACACCTGATCTGGCAATTCAAAGCTCTCTTCGGGAATAGGAAGGAACACTCTTGGTATAAGAGGGTCCCGCTGCTTGACTCGCTTCTTGACTATGCGGGTCCTGATGGGTTTCATTCTCTACCTTAACTGTAAAACAATAGGAGTGACAATAAAAGAAATGAGCCAAAATTGCTCAACAAGCCTGCAACAATATATATATATATATTATAAAGAGAGAGAAATAAATGAACCAATAAGCTGCTGGTTTGAACAACCATCTGTATCTGTATATGATAATAATTTGCCAATGATGACGAGTGCCAAATGAACAAGACTGGAAACAAGAACCAACATATGCACTATAATCTGCTGATCAGTCAGAATATAGTGCGGATCTATACCCAACTGCATAGACCCAACCAACATAAGGAGTACTCAGGCAACTATGGCCTATTAATTAATGGTCTGGGAAAAACCCAGCCTTTATAGTAACCATCCAGTCCAAGGCTGAGCATCCGGAACAATCGGTATGCTATTGATATATCCCAATACCAGGATATACCAGAATATATGTAGGGTAAAAGAATTGAAATATAAACAGGGAATTCAATAAATTGGGTAAATCAAGAATTGAAATGAAACTGGAACAAGTAATAATAAATGGACAACAGTGCATATGAACAATGATTATCAAAGAGAATTGATATGATAGAAAAGAAATATAATTCAATATTCTGAATTTAGAATAGGGGAAAAACTTGCCTTGTGCGTACTTAACCTGGTTTAATTCACTGCCTTCTGACCCTAGCTTGCTCTGCCTTGTTAACACTGAACAAATCATGGAAATATAGGTGTTTAGATAACTTACTATATACGTGTATCTTGAATTGATATCACGCAACCTTATCAGTCTACCCATGCGTTTCTATCTGACTCGCATATATATACATATATTTACACAACACATTTATGCACATAATCACATATAACACGTAACACGTAAAGCACACAATTAATTTCTAGATTTATAATTATTTTTAGAATCAATTCTGGGCTTATACCTGCATTACTAGTCTTATCTGATTTTATTATAATTTTTCGGGATTTATTCAGCTCAATTATATCCCTACTAGGACCTACGAACTATCAGTTATCACCAAACCACTTTTTTTTCAGAATAAATTATAACTTACAACTATTTTTATTGGATTCGTCTCATTTTTCTGAGTCTAGGGGTCTTCGTTTCACTTAAATCGGACTAACGGTTGAATTGTTATGAATTAAACACTGATAATTCAATTTATTATTCAATATAGATAATTATTACAACCTTTTAAATCCTAAAATAATTTTTAACTAATTATTTAATAAAAATCAAATGCAAAAATAATTTTTTTATAATTTTTGGAGTTAAAACGAAGAAGTTACGATTTATTGAAAATTATGTGATTAATTATTGAAATAATTAATCACTTAATAAATAAATAACTAATAAATAATTAATAGATAATTATTTACTAATTTAAAATAATTAATCCCTAATTATTAGGATTAATCACAATTTATTACAAATATTTACAACTCATCGTTATTTATTTGATTAGATCGATTATTTACAAATAATCAATCAACTTAATTAACCGATACGTTATTTATCGAATAACTACGAATTACTCAAATTATAAACCAACTCAACGATTAATCACTCGTATAAATACGAGCTACACACTATTCTCGAATATTGCCGAACTAATATATTATTATTGGAATTTAAACGATTCGTTAATCAATTAATTATCAGTATTTAATTATATGATACGAACAATTACTGTAATATTATTCGAATAACTAACGCTCGAATAATAATTCTCATTATCGAATCACTACTCGTAATATTAACTAATTATCAAATTATTAATCAGTTTAATCCTTATTTATTAATTAATTACCTAATTATTAATTAATTACCTAATTATTAATTAATTAGATAACTAATAAATAATTAGATAAATAATTAAATAATTAAATAATTAAATTAGAATTTATAAATTAATAAAATAATTTAGAAATTAATAATACTATTTTTCAGAATTTAAAACTAATTTTTATTTACTTTTTAGAATTACTAAAAACTGATTTTAATATACTAAAATATAAATAATTAATTAATTAACTAAAAACACAAAAATATCAACAGGGTTTGGGTTATTAGGATTAAACCCGGGTCGAAACCGGGTTAGAAACCGGGTCGTCCCCAACCCAATCGGGTCGGGAAGAACAGCCGGCCGTTGCCCAGATTCCGGCCCGGCGGAAACTTCCGACGAAGCAAAAACGGCAATCAATCGGCCTCATTTCTTCTGCTGCTTCGTTCCCTTTCGTTCCCAGGCCTCCCCTGTCATGTTCCTCCTTCGTTTTATCCGTCCCCGCCGCCTAAACCACCGATAACAGCGGCGGCGGCGCCGCTTTTCCGGCGAGACAAAACCCGAAGCCAAACTCGACAAAACCGGTGTCAATCGACTCCAAAATCGACGATCTAAACATCTATACTAACATAATCATCAAACAATTACCAGAACTTCAAACCCGAATTCGAGAAATTAATCCGAAAATTACGAAACACAAATTAATACCTCGGTTGATGATTTTGACGTGATAATCTGATAGAACAGACTTTGGGCTTCAAATCGGTTACTCACACTTCAATTTCTGTCACCGGAATCACCTTCAAAAGTCCGATTGATTCTGCTGCTGTTCTTCACAAAACCCTAACCCTAATCCCCTTTCTTTTTCTTTTTATTTTTTTTTCTTCTGATTTTTAATTATAATTAACTGATTTAATTAATAGTAATTCAGGTATTTATATTTATGAAAATAATACCCCTAAGTAAAATTAAGGGTCTAATTACACTCCTAATAAAAATATTTGGCCCCAATTTTTATAATTTTTGGGTATTAATAATGAATTTTTAAATATCCAATAAATACAAAATAAATACTAAAAATTCCCAAAAATTGTGAAAAATACAAAAATACAAAGAAAAATGATATATGATAATTTCATAATCATATAAAAATAAAAATGTGATTTTTGTGGGGTTTTTGGTACCCGAAGGGGTCCGGAAAAAGTCGTTTTTCGCGAAAAAGGTCAATTGGTAAAACGTCTAGGGGTTCAGAATAGCGATACGGTATAGGGCATTTTTGGCAAAATAGGGCCAATGATTTTGTTTGAAATACGGGCTTTTAAAACATAGTTTTGAGCTGTACAGGTTTTGATATAATATATATAACTGACGATAGAACGCTCAATAAATATCCAAAACACGTTTGGATCAAAACAACCAACATATAACACATAGCAGTTAGGGTTCAACGACTTAACACATTTAATCACATAATAATACTCATAATTATTATTATTATAATATAATACAAGCGTAATTCCTCGGTCGTTACATTCTCCCCCCCTTAACAAGATTCTGTCCTCAGAATCTAATTATGCAAATAACTGAGGATAATTTTCTAGCATTTCACTTTCAAGCTCCCAGGTTGATTCTTCAACCACTGGGTTTCTCCATAAAACTCTCACTAATGACACAGACTTATTTCTTAATACCCTTTCTTGCCTATCTAGAATTCTTATTGGTTGTTCTACATATGACAAATCTGCCTGAAGTTCTACTGGTTCATACTCTATTACGTGCCTTGTATCAGGATTATACTTCTTAAGCATAAATACATGAAATACGTTGTGAATGTGCTGCATATGGGGTGGTAGAGCTAATTCGTACGCAACCTTCCCAATTTTCTTCAAAATCTCAAATGGTCCAACGTATCGTGGCTTCAATTTCCCTTTATTGCCAAATCTGGTCAATCCTTTCCATGGCGATATTTTGAGCAATACGTGTTCTCCTTCCTGATAGTCCATATCCTTCCTGTCTTGGTTTGCATATCTGCTTTGTCTGTTTTGTGCGGCCTCGATTCGTTTTCGAATAAGATTAATCTTTTCTTTTGTCTGCTGAATTAATTCTGGACCCAAAATCTTGCGTTCTCCAACTTCATCCCAATGCACGGGTGATCTGCATTTCCTCCCATATAATGCTTCATACGGTGGCATTCCAATACTGGCGTGATAGCTATTATTATAAGAAAATTCCACTAGGGATAAATGTTCATCCCAACTGCCTTCAAAATTGATCGCACAAACTCGTAGCATGTCTTCAATCGTTTGAATTGTCCTTTCACTTTGGCCGTCAGTTTGCGGATGATAAGCTGTACTCATATTCAACTTCGTTCCTAGACATTCTTGGAATTGTCTCCAAAATCTTGAATTGAAACGAGGATCTCGATCCGATACAATTGATACTGGTACTCCATGACGCATCACAATTTCTTTGAGATACATGTGCACTAATTTGTCGAGCGAAAATCTTTCATTAATTGGTAGAAAATGTGCCGACTTCGTAAGTCTGTCAATGATTACCCATATCGCATCATGATTTGCCCTAGTCCTCGGTAGTCCTACCACAAAATCCATCGCTAGATGTTCCCATTTCCATTCTGGAATGTCTAATGGTTGCAATAACCCACTCGGATGTTGGTGTTCTGCTTTAACTCGCTGGCATGTGTAGCATTTACTCACCCATTCTGCTATCTCCTTCTTCATATTCGGCCACCAAAAGTTTTCCTTCAAATCGCGATACATTTTCGTGCTTCCTGGATGAATGGAATACTTCGAATTGTGCGCATCTCGCATAATTTCTTCTTTTAATTCTGCCACGTTAGGGATCCAGATTCTTGACGCAAAACGTAAAATTCCTTCATTATCTTTCTGAGTTGTAATCTCTTCTCCTGTTAAGTTGTCGTCTTGACTCATCACTTCTTCTTGACAACGGCGAATCTTTTCCAGCAATTCTGGTTGGAAAGTCATAGCGTAGATAGTTTCTGCAGATTCATTGGGAATACGAATTTCGATTTCCAATTTTTCGAATTCCCTGGCCAATTCTTCGCATGAAGTCAACCGATTCAATCTTTCTTTTCTGCTTAGCGCATCTGCTACAACATTTGCTTTTCCTGGATGATAATTGATTGTAACATCGTAATCTTTAATCAATTCCAGCCATCACCGTTGTTGCATGTTTAGTTCCTTTTGCGTGAAGATATACTTCAGACTTTTATGATCCATGTAGATTTCATATTTCTCACCGTACAGATAATGTCTCCACAGCTTCAATGCAAATACAATTGCTGCCAATTCCAGATCATGCGTAGGATATTTCTGTTCATGAGGTTTAAGTTGTCTCGACGCATATGCAATGACGTTACCATGTTGCATCAACACACATCCTAAACCACGATATGAAGCGTCACTGTAGATAACAAAATTTCCTTGCTCGTCTGGCAATACTAATACTGGTGCCGTCACCAACCGATTCTTCAACTCTTGAAAACTTTCTTCACACTTACTATTCCATTCGAACTTTTCACTTTGTCGAGTTAACTTGGTCAGCGGTGTAGCTATCTTCGCAAAATCTTTGACAAATCTTCGATAATATCCTGCCAAACCTAAGAAACTTCGAACCTCTGTCGGCGTCTTTGGTCTTTCCCAATTCAACACAGCTTCAATCTTTGCTGGATCAACTTGAATGCCTTCTCTGCTGATGATGTGCCCTAAAAACTGCACTTCTTTCAACCAAAATTCGTATTTGCAAAATTTTGCATAAAGCTGCTCCTTCCGTAATATTTCGAATGTCGTTCTTAAATGCGCTGCATGCTCTTCTTCCGTCTTTGAATAGATCAAAATGTCATCAATAAATATAATGATAAACTTATCCAAATACTTCTTGAATATTCGATTCATCAAATCCATAAACGTTGCAGGTGCATTCGTCAATCCAAAAGCCATTACAAGAAATTCATAGTGTTCGTACCTTGTTCTAAACGTTGTCTTTGGAATATCTTCGGCCTTGATCTTTAACTGATGATAGCCTGATCGTAAGTCAATTTTCGAAAACCATGCTGCTCCTTTTAATTGATCAAATAAATCATCAATGCGAGGTAAAGGATATTTATTCTTGATAGTTAACTTGTTCAGCTCATGATAATTAATACACAGTCGCATACTACCATCCTTCTTTTTCACGAACAATACTGGCGCACCCCATGGGGATACACTTGGCCTTATAATTCCTTTGTCAAGAAGTTCTTGCAACTGCTTTGCTAATTCCCTCATTTCAACAGGTGCCATTCGATATGGAGCTTTCGAAATTGGTTCAGTCCCTGGCGTCAAGTCAATAGTGAATTCGATTTCTCGATCTGGTGGAAGTCCTGGTAATTCGTCCGGAAAAACATCAAGAAATTCACAAACTACAGGAATATCTTCAATCTTCAAATTTCCCTTATCAACATCCCGTACATAGGCTAAATAAGCTTGACATCCTTGACGTAGCAATCTTCTCGTCTGTATTATTGATAGGAATTTCTGCTTTTGCTTCTCACCTTTAAATATTACCGTTTCATTTTTTTCAGTTTGCAATTTCACTCTCTTATTCGCACAGTCAATTTAAGCATTATTACTAGACAGCCAATCCATTCCTAAAATAATATCAAACTCCCCTAACCTAAAAGGTATCAAATCAACTGAAAAATGACATCTCCCTATCTCAATATCACAGCTCGGACATACTCGATCTACTGCAACCTGATCATTATTCGCTAATTTTATAACTAACACTTCATCCAACCACTGAATCTCACAATCTATCTTAGAGATAAAGGCTTCAGAAATAAAAGATCTAGTAGCTCCTGAATCAATCAATACTAAAGCATTTATGGAATTTACAGGGAGTGTACCTGCAACCACATTCGGACTCTGTACCGCTTCCTTCATTGACATGTTGAAAGTTCTTGCTTTGGGCTGATTTTGCTGTGGTAGTGGAGGTGGAGGTAATGCTAAAATTCTTGGAATACTGGCAGCCATTGCAATTCCTCTACAGTCTTTGGCGATATGTCCTTTTCTCCCACATTGGAAACAAGTAACTTCTGCTTTTCCCAATGGACATTCTCCAGAATAGTGTCCCCTTTGCTTGCACTTGAAACACGTAACATTTAGCTTGTTGCAAACTCCTGTATGCTTTCTACCACACGTTCTGCAATCAGGTATAGGCGGTCGAATAAGCCTTTGCTGAGTTGGGGCAGGTAGTCGATTACCCATCCTCTGGTTGTTTTGTTCTGGTCTCCTAAAGTTTACTTTTCCTCGAGCTTGAAATCCCGGCCTTTTGTTGAAACGATTCTGAAAATTCCCTGGTCCTTTCTCTTTCTGAGCTGCTTCGCTTTCTCCTTCAATAATCATAGCCTTCTGAACAACAGCCGTATAAGTTGTCAATTCAAACACAGCTACCCTGCTACGAATCCATGGTTTTAGTCCTTGCTGAAATCTCTTGGCCCGCTTCTCGTCCGTATCCACCTGCTCTGGAACAAACCTTGCCAATTCAGTAAACTTAGTCTCATAATCCGCAACCGATAAGTTGTCTTGTTTCAGCTCCAGGAACTTGATCTCCATCTGGTTCTTCATAAAACGAGGAAAATATTTCTCCAAGAAAAGATCAGTGAATCTGTTCCAGGTCACCACACCTTCTTCCAAAGCTTTCTTTGATTCCCACCAGTAATTAGCTTCGCCTTTTAGAAAATAGCTAACGAAATCTGTCTTCTGCTCTTCCTCAACCTTTACCAACGAAAAAGCCTTTTCCATCTCTTTCAGCCAAGCTCTCGCTTTTGTAGGATCTGTGGAACCCATAAATTCCGGTGGCTTCACCGACTGAAATTGCTTGAAAGTAGTCGTAGGTGCTGCTGGTGGTATTTGATGTCCTGGATGAGCGGCTTGCTGTAACATCTGTTGCTGGAACTGCTGTTGCTGCTGCTGCATTTGTTGTTGCATCATCAACATCTGCTGTTGCATGAGATTAAACATCTGATCCATCTGTTTATTATTGTTTTGGCCCTCGGTGTTTCCATTCGATGAGTCGGGCTGCGCTTTTCTCTTAGGTGCCATTTTTCTGGTAAATAAATAATGGATCTTATTTAATAACAGTATATTAAACATATATTAAAACAGTCGATTCGAGAAAATAAAATAACTTATTAAATAACTGAATAGATAAAACAGTATGATATGTTTAAATTTTTTTTTTTTTTTTTTTTTACAACATGATCATGAATAAAACTACATTTGTAAATATGCAATGGTACTGAAATAAATGTAAATGCTTAAATGACTGGAAATAAAATAAAGAAAACGTGCAAAAGATTATCTCATATATATATATATAGGTAGAACACCAGCTACAGGTGTCAGTGCTTGATACAAAAACCTATGATATAACAGTCGTACTGCTACTACTATCAGTCAGAGTCAGTAGCTACACTCATACAATACTATACTGCCTCTATCTACAAAATATACATAATACAGCACTCATCGATCTGCTAATCTCAAAATCCTGGTGGTACAAGGCTCAACTCCTCCTGCACTGCCTCTAGCACTGCCTCGGTAAGTCCCAATGCTCTGCGATATGCTGTCTCCGCACTAAGATCCTGTTGTCTCAAATCAGTAAGCTGCTGAAAACTAACCCGGTGAATATGATGTAGTCTCTTTCTCAGTATATAATCCGGTCGTAATGCTCTGACAGGACCATCCGTCTGTGTCTCATACAATCCAAGGATCTCTCTACACTGGTTCTGCCATCTAATCCTCTCCTCCCTCTCTGCCTGAAAGCGCTGGTAAGTCACGGTATGATGCTCATGAAGATCAGTGCTGGAACCTCGAGAAGGTAATGGTCCATCTACCACGATCTCATCCATAAACTCTGGCTGAGGAAACTGATAAACTCCTGGAACAGGTGCATAAATAGCTAATGGGGCAGGAAATAAGACAGGCTGCTCCATAGGCGCATACACAGGCGGCTCTGACTCTGGCTCCATCGGTGGCATCTCTGGAATCTCGACTGGTGGCATAGGAATCTGAGGCTCTAAATCCTCCCACTGCGGAAGATCAACCATATCAGGAATATCAAACATCGGAAACTCTAATGGTGGAATATCTGGTATTTATGGCTCAACTTATGGAAAATAATCTGCAAAACCTGGTACCTCCGGGGGAAGTGGTATCTCTGGTGCTGGCTCAGGTGGCAATGGAGGTAAGATCTGCTCTGACACTGGGGCTACTACCTGTGCATCCACTGGATCTGTCTCGGTCCTCTCCGTAGATGATGATAAAGAAGCCATCTAATATACATAAAAATAATAACACAAAACAATCAAATCACAATCCTATAACTCATAACTTCTAATCACATAGACAAACAATCCTAACACTCTTACTCTCATCCTATCTTATTTTCCTATCTTATCTTGACCCTAACATTCTTGTTTTCCAAGGTCAATCCTAAGCTCTGATGCCAACTATAACACCCTCCAAATCCGGGGTATAGATTTGGGGCATTATTAACAACAATTACCAACTATACCTGCACAAGCGGAATATTAATATAATAATTACCCCGAACTATCACTACTCAGGATCTTTTAAGGGTTGAGTTTGGAAACAAGAATCATGCACTACACTTTATTACAAACCCAACTAAATAAAACCTGTCTCAAGAACTCTCTTTATTACAAAACTTTATTCTATCTACAGTTTCACTACGCAATCCTTTATTCAAACTACACAGAACTTTTATTCAACCCAACATTACTACTTATCCTGCTACACCTGATCTGGCAATTCAAAGCTCTCTTCGGGAATAGGAAGGAACACTCTTGGTATAAGAGGGTCCCGCTGCTTGACTCGCTTCTTGACTATGCGGGTCCTGATGGGTTTCATTCTCTACCTTAACTGTAAAACAATAGGAGTGACAATAAAAGAAATGAGCCAAAATTGCTCAACAAGCCTGCAACAATATATATATATATTATAAAGAGAGAGAAATAAATGAACCAATAAGCTGCTAGTTTGAACAACCATCTGTATCTGTATATGATAATAATTTGCCAATGATGGCGAGTGCCAAATGAACAAGACTGGAAACAAGAACCAACATATGCACTATAATCTGCTGATCAGTCAGAATATAGTGCGGATCTATACCCAACTGCATAGACCCAACCAACATAAGGAGTACTCAGGCAACTATGGCCTATTAATTAATGGTCTGGGAAAAACCCAGCCTTTATAGTAACCATCCAGTCCAAGGCTGAGCATCCGGAACAATCGGTATGCTATTGATATATCCCAACACCAGGATATACCAGAATATATGTAGGGTAAAAGAATTGAAATATGAACAGGGAATTCAATAAATTGGGTAAATCAAGAATTGAAATGAAACTGGAACAAGTAATAATAAATGGACAATAGTGCATATGAATAATGATTATCAAAGAGAATTGATATGATAGAAAAGAAATATAATTCAATATTCTGAATTTAGAATAGGGGAAAAACTTGCCTTGTGCGTACTTAACCTGGTTTAATTCACTGCCTTCTGACCCTAGCTTGCTCTGCCTTGTTAACACTGAACAAATCATGGAAATATAGGTGTTTAGATAACTTACTATATACATGTATCTTGAATTGATATCACGCAACCTTATCAGTCTACCCATACGTTTCTATCTGACTCGCATATATATACATATATTTACACAACACATTTATGCACATAATCATATATAACACGTAACACGTAAAGCACACAATTAATTTCTAGATTTATAATTATTTTTAGAATCAATTCTGGGCTTATACCTGCATTACTAGTCTTATCTGATTTTATTATAATTTTTCGGGATTTATTCAGCTCAATTATATCCCTACTAGGACCTACGAACTATCAGTTATCACCAAACCATTTTTTTTCAGAATAAATTATAACTTACAACTATTTTTATTGGATTCGTCTCATTTTTCTGAGTCTAGGGGTCTTCGTTTCACTTAAATCGGACTAACGGTTGAATTGTTATGAATTAAACACTGATAATTCAATTTATTATTCAATATAGATAATTATTACAACCTTTTAAATCATAAAATAATTTTTAAATAATTATTTAATAAAAATCAAAGTCAAAAATAATTTTTTTATAATTTTTGGAGTTAAAACGAAGAAGTTACGATTTATTGAAAATTATGTGATTAATTATTGAAATAATTAATCACTTAATAAATAAATAACTAATAAATAATTAATAGATAATTATTTACTAATTTAAAATAATTAATCCCTAATTATTAGGATTAATCACAATTTATTACAAATATTTACAACTCATCGTTATTTATTTGATTAGATCATTTATTTACAAATAATCAATCAACTTAATTAACCGATACGCTATTTATCGAATAAGTACGAATTACTCAAATTATAAACCAACTCAACGATTAATCACTCGTATAAATACGAGCTACACACTATTCTCGAATATTACCGAACTAATATATTATTATTGGAATTTAAACGATTCGTTAATCAATTAATTATCAGTATTTAATTAAATGATACGAACAATTACTGTAATATTATTCGAATAACTAACGCTCGAATAATAATTCTCATTATCGAATCACTACTCGTAATATTAACTAATTATCAAATTATTAATCAGTTTAATCCTTATTTATTAATTAATTACCTAATTATTAATTAATTACCTAATTATTAATTAATTAGATAACTAATAAATAATTAGATAAATAATTAAATAATTAAATTAGAATTTATAAATTAATAAAATAATTTAGAAATTAATAATACTATTTTTCAGAATTTAAAACTAATTTTTATTTACTTTTTAGAATTACTAAAAACTGATTTTAATATACTAAAATATAAATAATTAATTAATTAACTAAAAACACAAAAACATCAACAAGGTTTGGGTTATTAGGATTAAACCCGGGTCGAAACCGGGTTAGAAACCGGGTCGTCCCCAACCCAATCGGGTCGGGAAGAACAGCCGGCCGTTGCCCAGATTCCGGCCCGGCGGAAACTTCCGACGAAGCAAAAACGGCAATCAATCGGCCTCGTTTCTTCTGCTGCTTCGTTCCCTTTCGTTCCCAGGCCTCCCCTGTCGTGTTCCTCCTTCGTTTTATCCGTCCCCGCCGCCTAAACCACCGATAACAGCGGCGGTGGCGCCGCTTTTCCGGCGAGACAAAACCCGAAGCCAAACTCGACAAAACCGGTGTCAATCGACTCCAAAATCGACGATCTAAACATCTATACTAACATAATCATCAAACAATTACCAGAACTTCAAACCCGAATTCGAGAAATTAATTCGAAAATTACGAAACACAAATTAATACCTCGGTTGATGATTTTGACGTGATAATCTGATAGAACAGACTTTGGGCTTCAAATCGGTTACTCACACTTCAATTTCTGTCACCGGAATCACCTTCAAAAGTCCGATTGATTCTGCTGCTGTTCTTCACAAAACCCTAACCCTAATCCCCTTTCTTTTTCTTTTTATTTTTTTTTCTTCTGATTTTTAATTATAATTAACTGATTTAATTAATAGTAATTCAGGTATTTATATTTATGAAAATAATACCCCTAATTAAAATTAAGGGTCTAATTACACTCCTAATAAAAATATTTGGCCCCAATTTTTATAATTTTTGGGTATTAATAATGAATTTTTTAATATCCAATAAATACAAAATAAATACTAAAAATTCCCAAAAATTGTGAAAAATACAAAAATACAAAGAAAAATGATATATGATAATTTCATAATCATATAAAAATAAAAATGTGATTTTTGTGGGGTTTTTGGTACCCGAAGGGGTCCGGAAAAAGTCGTTTTTCGCGAAAAAGGTCAATTGGTAAAACGTCTAGGGGTTCAGAATAGCGATACGGTATAGGGCATTTTTGGCAAAATAGGGCCAATGATTTTGTTTGAAATACGGGCTTTTAAAACATAGTTTTGAGCTGTACAGGTTTTGATATAATATATATAACTGACGATAGAACGCTCAATAAATATCCAAAACACGTTTGGATCAAAACAACCAACATATAACACATAGCAGTTAGGGTTCAACGACTTAACACATTTAATCATATAATAATACTCATAATTATTATTATTATAATATAATACAAGCGTAATTCCTCGGTCGTTACATAACTACATTCCAAAGTACATTGATCAAACTTAATATGCTGTTGATATGCCTATTGGAGGAGCCAAGATAGAAATGAGTCTAGGGACTAAAGTTTTAACCTTTAATCCTGATGGAAAGAAAATTGGATTTTTGAAGCTAGATGATCTATCTCTTGGAAATTCAAAGTTACATAATTTCAGGGATGCCATCTATCAAAATGATGAATCAACAGATGAACTGAAAGAACATAAACAAATGCAATGGTATTTGGATGTAATGGAAGAATATCTGCTAATGAAGTTTCTTAAAGATTTTCTAGACTGTGTTAGAGTTCAGAATGAAGAGTAAAGTCTGATATTCACTGAAGTAAGAAAGAATATGTTTACTTAATTTCTGCATTTACATAGTTTTGACATCATCAATTGGAACTTGTACATATTTTCATAGTGCACAAGTTGGGGGAGATTGTTAGATATAATTGATGATATATGGAAAAAAACTATCAGAAATTCGTATCAGGACTTATATCAGTATTTACTAAAGACTGATGTCATCAGTACTTATATCAGTACTTGATGATCATGAAATGATGTCATCAGGATTTGTCACCTCAGTAGATATTCGAGGAGGAAAAGAAAAGCAGGAATTCAAGGCGGTGAAGGACTTTATCTCAGAAGCAATCATACAAAGATATGTTTCCTTATTACAATATAATAGGATTCCTTATTGATTCTGTAACTGTACTCTATATAAAGCACAAATTAGGTTCATGCTATAAGCATTGCGAATATTGTTATATCATTCGCATAACCTAGCAGCTCTCAAGGATATTTGTTCATCCTTTTGAGAGAGTACGCTCAGTTTTTATCTATTAATATAAAAACTGTTGATTTTGTTAAAACTTTGTCGAATTATTTGGATAAACTGTATTCACCCCCCAATACAGTTGATTACAGACCTAACATATTTCAATATAATTTAAATCAGAAGACTGATATGACATGAATTGTCTACAATCATAATTCAAATCAATCAAAAATAATATTCAAACTTAATACTATAAGACTTAACCACAACATATATATATGACATTGTCATCATGAAAATCAAGATAGTAGCACTAAGTACTGGATTATTGATAAATTTACAAGTCCTTTAAATATTGAATATTTAATACTTGTGAACTTATATTAAGAATTCCTTATAGATAGGATTTCTAGCTAATATGTAATGAATGGTAACCCAAAATTATAAACCAGTCTTCAAAGATTAACTTTAACAAGTGATTTAATAAATGTTTCTGTAAGTGACTCTTTGACTAAAAGACATGCTCTTGAAGAAATGATACATGGTGTGAAGGTGTATTGTCATAGAGTGTTCCACAGAGTTGTTGGAGTTGAAGTGGTTTCTTATCATAATAATAAATCAATCTTCTTCCACGAAGTTGACAGCTTCCCGAGATACTTCTCCCGTCACCTAAGTGATGGAATTTACGGATGAGCGGAAGCGTGAAATAACATTTATTCCGTAAAAACCATATACCGCACATATAGAAAAACGTATAAAAGGGAAAAACTGAGGAATCGGAATCATACCTCGTGAATCGAAGCTTTATAAAGTTGGAGTGCTAGCAGTTGCTCCTCAGTGTGTGAAGCACTCTACCGGTATCCACCAAGAACGATCCTCTTCGATGAACCTTTTATAAAACCGAGATTTATAAAATGGAGTTTTTGGGAGAGAGAGAGAGAGGAAGAAGATGGAGGCTAGGGTTTTCACAAAACCAAAAATTATGTGTATAGAATGAGCCATCTCATTCTATTTATAAGGCTCTCCTAGGGTTTTATAATATATCTTTATATATATTAACCCCCACATTTTATCTTCATAAAATGCTTTAATAATAATTAAAACTATTTTAATCATTATTTCTTTTCTTAACTATTTAGAAAATAATTCTCTCTCTCATTATTTCATCAAAGAAAATATTCTTTTATGGTGTGACCCTGTAGGTTCAATATTATGCCGGTAGTAGAAATAAATAATAATAAACTTTTATTAATTATTTACATGAATACTAAAATTCACTAAATATAATTAACTGATTAATTATATTTATTCTACATTGTGAGTGATGCTTCTCAACATATCATGACTATCCGGATAATATGAATTCACTGCTTAGAATATCAAGAACCTGTCAGTGACTAGTTACCGTACAATGAATTCCTTCTACCCTTATAATATCCCGAATAAATACAAGGCATGGATCTCGTGTCAAGCCTATCAAATTTAATCATATGGTTTCTTATTCATAATGCAAAGTTCATATTAATGCAAATTAGAAACTCCTTTCTAATTTCATACACTCTGGCCAGAGATTCCAGAACTCGCATACTAAGAATAACATAGGATATTCTCTTCCTATACTGGAAGGGGTAGATCCTCTATTAACATTAACTATCTCTATACACAAATCCCTATGCCTAGAATAGACCTAATGGATGTCCTTGAGACTATGGACTAAACCAAAGCACAGTTCATTATATATAAGATACCTTTAACGATCTCAAGTCTAAGGACACTTGTACAACTATCACTCAGTGAATAACTATTGACACGTGAGTAATCTCCATTAGTTGTTCAACTTATTGAGTCATGTTCAGTGAACTTATTCCCTAATAAGCACCTACATACTAGCTATAGTGTCACCACATCAATGCCTATGAGAACAGATATCCTCCTGAAGGGAGCAAGCATAGTATGTACCAATCTTTGCGGATTATTAATTACCAGTTAGTAATCCTATGACCAGGAACTATTTAAGTTTAGAGTTATCATCTTTTAGGTCTCACTATTATGATCTCATCATAATCCATAAAAAGCTTTACTCTAAACTATGGTATATCTTATTTAAACACTTAAATAGATAGAGCCCGTAATAAAAACAAAACAAGTCTTTTATTAATATCAATGAAATCAAAACAGATTACATAAAAGTTATTCCTAAATCCTCATACGTGATTGGACTTAGGACATATCTCTTTCACTAAGTTGACAGCTTCAGAGATGCTTCTCCTTTCTTTCTTACAACCTGCGTAATCTATATCTATATAGCGAAAAATGCTAAGTACAATATCTTTAGGGTACTTTACTCTAAGAGTTGGTAGTCCCGTAAGATATTTAATAATCTTGTTAATAGCTATAAGATTGGATTCTCTAGGTTCTACTTAGAACCTTGCACTTTGGCATCTTGAGAACATTACATGTTGTCTATTAGTATTTGAGTAAAAGCATGAGCTTGTCATACCTCTATAGATTGTCATCATACCAGAGCTACACTGATCAAGCTTTAGTGGTTTTTTCATTCTTTTTGTTTACTTGTGCTCCTAAAAGAATTATTCTTTTGGATATATTGTAGTAATTCCATATTAGTATTGCAACCTTCCCAACACGATCCTCCATACCTACTCTGTAATTACTTAGCAAATTATCTTGCACAAGTTTTTGTTAGTAGACTAACATATAACATTATCAGTATATCACTGTACATATATAACATTATGTTTGTGCCTAGTGATAAGAGAGTTATTAATATGACGACTCTACTAGTTCATATTTAACTGCAACTTCAGTTAGAGTGCCATACCATGTCCTTGCCAATTTTTTGAGTAGTTTACTAGTTCATATCAACCTGAAGTGAGCTTGTGAAGAAGAGATATACATAGTCCAATAGATCTACAACTGAAATTCCATGAACTGTTGTACATTGACTTCCTCTTTTGACTCCCCAACCAGGAGTGCACTTCTTCACATTCACTAGAGTCCAATTCCAAGTTTGAATATGTATCAGGTGCCTGATATGTCGTAATATCCTCAAGTCTCGTCATTGGTGCGTTCGGCTAGATACTGCTTCCTGATAATAACCTAGCATTCAATTTGTCCTTGTCCCTCGTAATAATGCCATGTCATCCAGTTTGACTTCTGGTTATCCTTTTACCACTTACAATATTGTCATTTGGTTTGGATAACTACTTCCCTACAATCTGCTTTCTGACTGATTGAGTTCATTTTACTTTGCAATCTCCCAATCAATCCGGATCTATCAAAGCTTCCGTAACTTTTTTAATTTTCTCTTTAGATAAAAACTAGATAAATAATCATTCATACTCAGTAGCCCTGCTAATCATTACTCCACCATCTGGATCACTTAAGAACTAGAATCTGGGAATAATATTGACATCAAACCCTTTGTCTCAGCAAATATGTTCTTGTTGTGTCTTCTTGATTTACAATGAGGTGTTTTGTCTAATTAGTTGATCCTTCTATTGCTCCCCCTAAGCTGTTGCTGGGATTTCCTGAAATTCCTTATCCTTGTTGACTTGCTTCATTGAAGTAATGAGTTGTGTATTACACTGCCATTCCATTGCTTGGATATGAATCATCAATACCATTAATTTCTCCTTTAACAACTTGTAGAATGGAGTTGTTGAATTATGCATTTAGAGATTCGGTCATCTTCTATTTATCAACAACAAATGCCCTGTAGGTTGTGGACTCCAGTGAGTAGCCATGGAAAATATCCTAACTAGTCTTAGCTGCAAATGCCAAGATCTTCAAACAACTGAAACATTCCATTGTTTGCTTCTGTAGAAAATTCTCTCCAAACACTTTTAGGTTGTCCAATATTTGCTTCTGTTGGCCATTAACTCATTAGTGGTCTTCATGTATACATCCTGATCAAGGCCTGATCTTACTTATAGCAAACTATATTGATTGCTACAACCATTTGGTAATTAGAAAGTCTTGATTTGCTTGACATTGTCTTTGTTGAATTAATCAAGTTCTTGTTCTTCCCCTGTACCACTCCATTCTGACACGGAGTTCCTAGTGCTGAATATTGTCTCAAAATATTCTTATTGTTGCAAATAATAATCAGAACTGCTTCTTGAATTCATTCCCATTATCTGACCATAAGATCATTTCTGTTACAGTTGCTTCCATCTTGATCTTCTTTGATATGATCAATCACCATTTGTGATGTCATGTCTTGAGAACGCACAAAGAACAACTTTGTGTTAAGAGTAGTCATCAATCATCACTAAGGTATATCTTTACATTGATGTGATATTATCTTTGACTTCTCTTTCAGACATGCCTCACATTTTTCATTCTTTTGAATTCCAGATGAGATAGTCCTCTCATTAATCCCTTTTTACAAGAGAGTTTCTTGTATTGATGTTCAAGAGTGAGAGCTTGTAATGCCATAAGTGTTATTCCCAAACAATCTAACAATAGAATTACAGAAGGGGGGTTGAATATAATTCTTGGATTCTTTTCAAAAATAAGAAAACTCTTTTACCAAAATATATCTGTGTTTGAATATGCAAGTGTGTGGAAATGAAATATATATGTATTTAAGACATAAAGTAATTAAACACAAGAATTTAAAAACTTTCTGGTAGATTGATCTTTCCACGAGAGATATATTGATTGAGAACTCTGTGATGCAAGAATGAACACAGCTGCTTACAAGTAAGATTATAAAGTAAGAACAGAGAAATTCTTAACAGATTTTGCCTTGTCTATTTCTCAGTTCTATTCATTGGTTATTATCTACTTGGTACTCATGGTTTATATATCACCAAGTTACATATGAAAAAGACAAATATATATAAAAAAATGTCTAAGTCTAATCACATATATCTTAAGCATGGAAATAAAAATGCTTCTTTGTTCTCAAAACCCTTCTAATAGGTTGCCACATTCCTTTTGTTTACAATGAACCCATGTGACTGTCAAGTCACTATTAACTCCTATTTGAATTTGTTATCTGTCAAGACTTTATAGATTATCCGTTGAATCTCTATTGGATCATCCGTTGAGAGTAACTTGGGTCATCCGTCGAAGCCTTGTAGAATCATCCGTTAAAAGTATTTCCATAACTAGTTAATTAATTTCATTTATACAAAATTACAAGGCATCTAATATTTATAATTAGCCAACCTATTTTGCATATCATTCTAGTAGCCAACATGACTTATAATATCCTACAACCTCTAATTTTCTAAGACATTACCTTATACAGGAATGTGTTACAAAAACTTATTTAAACGTAAGCTACTCTTTCAACGGATGACAAAGTAAGATTATCCATTGAAAACTATACATACACTTAATTAAATCTACTAAGGTGTTTTGGTAAAATATCATCAATCCTACAACATATTCCTAACAATCTCTCCCAATTAAGTCTATTAGAATAGTAGGCATAAATTTAGGAGGACTTGATGATAACAAAACACCTTATACAAAATGATCATTCAATAGTAGATAAAAAATGATAAGTGCTGCAAATTTTATTGAAAATTGAGAAGAAAGTTCACAGAAATCTCACAATCTTGTTCAAGATGCTCCTCTAAACTGAGAAAATTAATTCTTTTTCCTTGAGTGTCTAGTCTTCTTTCACAGCTTCTCATTGTTCTCTTCTATCAGGTGCTAGAGTTGTCTGTTGAACTTATATTTGTCTTCATTAGATAGATTCAGCATCTCCTGCATTTCCTTGAGAATCTCATTATTTGATATTTTCAGTTGGTCTTCTAATTTGAAAAATATTTCGGTATTTCTTTCATTCTTGAACTCCATCAACCAATATGGTCCCAACTTCACTTTACCTTTAGTATAAGGAATAGTTAAGATTCTTGGTAGTGCACTTGGGTCTCTCCAGCTTTGTCTTATTTGTAGAATTTTGTTGAGTATCTCTGTTTTAGCCACCTTGGTGAATCCAAAATCCTTCTTGATTGCCGCAAAAATTCTTTAACTAAGACATTTTAGCCTTCATTAAGAATCCTATGAAGGGGCCATATAAATTCCTTTCCCCCTGTACCTGAACACCAATATTTCTGGAAGTCTGTTGTGTGCATTAATTGCTCTCACTTCATCTAGCTCATCTAGGTAAAGATTGATGTCTGAGAATTATTTTATGTCACAAATAAAGAGTTGATCTCCTTTGTTGACTGTTGGCTTGGGTTTGGATAAGATTTTGGATTAGAATGGGACAGACTTGACTGGCTTTCTTTATGTATTCTTTCTTCTTTTTAAAGTGGTTGGAATTGGGATGTTCAGCTCAGGAATTGTTAAGCTTTCCCAATATATTGGTTCATCCTTGGGAATGATTGGCTCATCATAAAAGATCACACCAGGATGGACCTTTATTTCAACTTGCTCCATTGTAGGCATATTTGGTTGATTTGGGATAGTAGACTGAGTTGGCTTTGGTTCTTCCATTTCTTCTTGAAATATCAGCTTCCTTTTGGCTCTCTCCTTTATATACCCTCTTTCTGATTTCTTTGGTTCTTGCTTTGGTTCCTCATTCTTCTAAGTTTCAGTTATAGTAGCAGGCTTCTCAGTTTCTGACTTGGTAGCAGGCTTTTCACCTTATTTCTTTGCTTCTAAATCAGCCTGCTTTTTCTGAGATTTGAGCCTCAATCTCTCTTTTCTTTTAGCTTCTCCAAATTGGGGATGTCCAACCATCACACAAATTAGTTTTCCATGCCTGTAGATCTTTGCTATCCTTTTCTTCAAAACCGAGTCTCTTGTATCTTTGTGATTTTACAATAGAGTGACCAAGCAGCTTCTTTTCTTCAGGTTTGGGGGTTGAATAGACTAGGTCCATTGGATTTTTGCTTGATTGTTTTGACGAATGTTTTTTAGGCTAAAAGTCACAATGGTGTGTTGATGTCTTCTAGATGAGGTTTGACCTCTTTCCATATTTCCCAACTTCATTTTCTCTATTGGAAGTAGTCTCAATTGAGTGGAGTTCTAATATTCTACATAGATTTGTCTTGTTTGGAAATTGGACCAAATTTCTTCTCAATTCTTTCATCAAGTTTCTTCATTTGCTCTTTTAGCTTGAGTTCAGCTGCTGCTATGTTGATTAAATCAATGTTGTCCATCACTGGTGGCTTAGAGAAGGTAATGGACAGAACTATTACCTTACTGACTTGAACATGCACATCCTTCTCCCCCTTTTTGTTATCATCAAGTAAGGCATGGATTGAAGTTTGAGCATCCGCCAATTTTTGAAGAAAGAGTGTCTGATGTATTTGATTGGCAAGCACTTTGGTAATTGAATTCTCCACTGCTGTCAATCTTGAATCCAATGTTTCAATCTTTTTACCTAAGTCAAAGTCCTTCCTAATTTTTTGATGAATGCCTTTCATTGTTGACTTAGGAAGTTTGTACTCTATTCTGTCATTGAACTCCATTTTGACTTGCTCAATAGTGCTCTTGATTTCATCCACATCTTGAATTTGTTTGAGAGATTGAATTTTATGTAGTTTCAAAGATTCAAGATGGGCTTGTAGAAGATATTTGGTATTGGCATTAGTGGTGGCTTGGATGGCTAATTGAGTCTGATGGATAAGCTTGAATAGTGTGGATTTAAAATGATGATCACTGCAATCTTTTGGATCCTTTGTGTAATAACCCCAATTTTTGGACTTTTTGTAACCCTTATGAATAGTGATTTTGCTGATTATGTTGACTAAGAAAACCTTTCATGCCACACTATGTAGCAGTTCTTTTATTGATATTCTGAGATCTTATTAGTACTCTAGATGGTATATAAGTATATGTAAAGATCGTCAGAATCCAAATTCGAACACTTTTATTTTTCCCAAAAATCCACCAGGTACCGAAAGAATTGCGTATAAGGTAACATGATTAGAAGGATTTAAATTCAAGGATTATAAGAGAGGATCATAAAAAGAATATAAAATATTGAGAAAGGTTTAAGGGAACCCAAGTAATATGTTGGGACTGATGTAGTAAGTTTTGGATGAAGGTTGGTTGTAATGTTGGTTGTGAGTTGGTTTGTGATTGATTTGAAGTAGTTAAAACTTGGTAATCGCGTAAACATAGCCGTCGTAATGCCCATTTTTATACAACTGCTTGTTCTTAGTGTTCGGGACAGAGAGCTAACTGTTGAATCTGTGACTTTGCCATGTTTAGCTAGATTATGTCATAAGCTTCGTTCTGATATGTGGTTTGCTTGAATCCGATGTGCGGTTTAGGAGAAAAGACCATATTAAGTAACGGCGTTTTGCGAACGAACCATTTCCCCTCGCCTTACTTTGAAACCTTGGTTAAGGCCCTTAAATGACTAATTGGAGTATGAATCAATTATATAAAGTGGATTAGGCTGTTGGTAGGGTACTCACGAAAGAATTGCCTTAAAATTCTTAATGGTTAATTTATTAAAAATGGTGGAGCCGAGGGTACTCGAGCGACTTATGTGAATCGTTGAGTGTGTAAGCGACCGTTAGGGTTTGAGTGAGTTTTGACTAGTTTCTTAAGCGACCATGGTCTAATTCCGGATTATATTGTTGTTCATAGGTTATCGGACCCACTCTAAGCTTAAGTCTATCCCGGAACACTCAGGCAAGTTTTCTACCCGTATAACTGTTGTTGTGATGTAAATATGTATATGCGTTATCTTGTGATAAGTGCATATTTTTATTAGCAAATCTTGCGATATATTGGAGCATGTTGATATGATATATATATATATATATATGCATGCCTCTTTTATAATCTTGATATTCTATTATCAATTCAAATGCTTATAAACTGCATAATACCTATGCTAGAGATAACCAATAGTTGTGTATACCCTTAGTATAGGGGACCCAAAGGTGAACATTTTTCTAAACCGGGAGTCGATGTTCCCGAATATTATTATATATATATTTATATATATATAGATATAGTTTTTAAAACTATTAATTGAATAAGGTTTATTCGATAACTTTATTTTATTTAATGACTATTATTTTGAATAATAATTCGAGGACTTATGACTCCGCCTATTTTATTAAATAATATTCTTTATTTTATTAAAGAATAATGTTTCGATATTTCAAACTTATTTTCGATTATTCAAATAAAGATCGTACTTTCGTATAAGTATATCTTTGGTTATTTATTATTCATTTCAAGTATGAGTTTTTAAAACTTCTACTTCAATTATTTTTATAAAGATTATCCTTAGGGGAATATTATTTAAATAATAATATTCAGATATTTTCTAATTTATCGGGACTGATTTATTTTATTAAATGAACATTACTCTAAACATTCTTTAAAATGTTTTCGAGTCTTCAAAACGATTTTGAAAGTTAGAGCGGATCCCAAAAATCTAAGGGACTTGAATACTCGCTCAAAAAATCTAAGGGATCCGGCTCTGTGGTGTATTTTATATTCACAACGAGGTTGCTGTTTTGAGAAAGCAATTTGATTACTTGCCCAACGTTCGGGAAGTAAGTCCATCTAATTGAGTCGGCATAAGCGACAGGCCGGGGTACGGTCTATGAAGGTGTAAGAGGCTGGGTGACAGTCCATCCACGCGTGAGTGGCCAGGTAACGGTCTAGCGCGAGGTCTCAATGCGGCCAGGGTGATGACCGGCGAGGAATTCATCCATCTACAGTAGAAAAGGTTACTTTTTGGTATCTTTGCCTAATCAACAAGATATCGGGTTTATGCCAAAATTCTCTTCATTCCAAATTCATTGGATATTACAACTCTGTTTATACTTTTCATGACAGAGGTTTTCAAGGAATGTATGAGATATATATATAGGTGTATATATATATCAGGACTTAATGAAGTATCTCGTAACTTCATTTCTTTTGAATGATATTTCAAAAATTGAATTTATTCAAGTCTTATCTTGTAGCCTGATCTATGTGATGAACTTTTGAAACTAATTATAACTTGAACGGTGGTAGTTCAAGTAATATTCGGAAAAGATATAAGTATATTGAAGTATCTTGTAACTTCATCTTTTAAACTTATATCTAGTAAATGATTATCTTACGCATGACAAAGACTTTCAGAAAGACGTTGAGACAAGGTTAGATATATGAGATCACCTTGCAATGATATTTTTATACAGTTATAAACTGGAACTCGGTGTATATTATGCATGGAAGAGGACTTCCAAGATTTTGAAAAAGTATATATACATATATACTGAATATTTTGCGACTTGGTCGCGTTAAGATATCAAACTTGGTTCATATCTGCTTGACCAAGACTTTCATGATTATTATGATGAGAATGCTCATATATTGTTAATCATTATACATATTATTTTGGTGGGCTTGTTGCTCACCCTTGCTTTCTTCTTTAATCACACAACAACAGATAGACAAAATGAACAGGACTAAGCTCCCAATTCGCAAGCGGATAGGAAATGTTCCACAGTTTCCTGTAGGCGTTGATGACGCTGTAGCTGAGGTAGGAACTACTAATAGGCTAGGTTTTCAACTGTTGATGTATCAGACTTATGTATATTTATGAATTGTAATAATGGCAAAGAATATGTAAATTTATTCAGAAACTCTTTTGAGGTGAAATGACTTATAATTGTGGAATAATATGACTCGTGTTATTTTGGTATTCATCTCTGAGACTATAACTTATGGTGTGTGTGTATATTGTGGGGTCACAGTACGCAGTAGTTGATTGTTTATTAAGAATTATGTGTTATTAAGGGAAATGGAACTCGTGATAACCCGGATCCCCGACCTCGGATTTGGGGGTGTTACAGAAATGGTATCAGAGCTAAGCGTTATAAACCTCAGAGAGCGACGATATAATAATAAACTCACAAAGATAATAAGAACTCTTGCCAAGTTCATGGTCGAACTACTTAATGTAGCACTGACAGTTAAAACCCTTATGGGAACCCTTATAAGTATCATGATAGTAACATAGTTCGTTATCGTATAGGACAGTGGGGCACCGAACCCTGAGGTTCAGGAGCATCAGCATAAGGATGTTTTATTACATGTTGGAGATCAGATTATGAATCCGATAGAGTACCCTAACGAGGGACTGGATGAGATTCATACTGAGAATGTTGCGGTCGAGGATGTTATCCCAGAAGGGATTGCTGTTGAGGAGGATCCTGACGAGAATGAGGAGAGGACCGCTGAGGAATTAATGACCGTAGTCAGGCAACTACCAGAGCTAGGATGGTCGCGAGGGTGGTACTAGAGGATGAAGAGTTACCAAGTGCACAAAGGATAGTGAGGGTAGAAGGAGTGGGACCTTCCACATCACCAATTATACCAGTAGCAGACCCTCTCCCACATGTTCTTGTAGACGTTCATGAGGTTCCACCAATTCCTGTTCCCTCCCCTGTACATAGCCCAGCACCTACTGAGGAAATGCCACCTTTATCTCCTGCACCATTGTCACCTGATACCGTGCTTGGTTATCCATTTGAATCTCCTGGGTATGCACTACCTTCATCCCATGGAATGCTAGATGCTACCGTTCAGGCTTCTCTTATCACTGATTATCATATGACTTTGGGTGGCCTGTCTGAGGCCCGTAATGTTAGGAGTGATCTGTTGGATCGACTTACTGCACCAAGGATTGGGGGCGGGGTACTTCCGGCAGGATTAGCTTATAGCATGGAAATGATTGAGGCCACCACCCGAATTATAGCTAGAGGCCATCTTGAGGGTCAGATTGATCCAGATCTACTTGCGACTATCTTATACCTCATCACCGCTTTAATGGTGCAGGTTAGGGATGTGACGGCCTCAACCTCGGGGTCAGGAGTTGACGTCATCAACAACAACCATAGGATAAACAATCCAATAATATGATATAACTACGACCCCTTTACCAAGATCTTTGCCAGGTTTAAGTATGATTTAGGTTACAACTAACACAAACCAATTTACAACAATCATCCTGACGCAGCTGACTTAACACAGCAACTCAACATACCATTTTTGGTCCAACACATCCACCTCAGAGGAGTCTGACACGAAAAGAACTTGAGTTTTGCCCTGAATACCGCGCAAGAATCTCCTAGGCATCTGCAATACATATGTAAAATATTCTGCAATGGTGAGCAATCAATTACTCAGCAGTACCATTATATGAATAACAAGAAAAATAGTTTATAATAAAGCAGTGATAGAACAGAATTCATAGCTCGTTAGAAAACAAGTAAACATTCATAAACTGGATATTCAAAACTAACATGCTCTGTAAAACAATTACATCAGTAGTGTGTCGTATATAAATACCAAATTTCAATTCTTTTAGCATGCTATTTTCATTTTCAAACCTTTCGTTCCATTACAGGAACCATAAAACCATTTGTCCCATTACAGGGACCCAAATTCATTTGTTCCATTACTGGAACCACCAAATCATATGTCTCAAACATGTTGATTGTTAAACAATTTTCAAAACTGAATCAATCAAATCTATTGGACATTTAACGGGTGAAGATAGCTTATCAGTCTACCCTCACCGGACAGCGACTAGCGGCCGTCCAGAAATAGAATGTGTTCCGGAACTTGGGAAAAGACTAGCTAGGTCTTTCCCCCACGCTGGACTAATCGGTTAAATAGAATGCCCAATCCAATTAGCCACTTACGCAACCACATGCTGGGCCGTTACCGAATAACGGGCCTCTTACGCAACTCCAATAGATCAACTGAATTCCCTTTTTGCCTTTTTCCAAAATTCCACGACATAGGTGGATCAAAACATTCCACGACATAGGTGGATTAAAACATTCTCTTTATCTAGTTTCCAAAATCACTGTCACCTATCTTTTTTTTAAACCATTCTATCACAACACGCTATTCAAAATTCTTTTCATTTAAATCACGTTTAGAGATAGGTGTTTTCAGAAGTTACTTTTCTCCCAAAACAATTTAAAACATCATTTCAAATACGGGGGATACATAACTTAAAACATTTATGTTCCATTACGAAAGTAAAACATTTAGCTTTTCATATACACTGTACCATAAAAGAATGGTCAGGGGTACTTGCCTTGCAGAGCTTTACCACTATTACTGATTGACTCTGATCCGATTCGGACGCTCAGGCTTTATCGTCTAATCACCAAATCACCTTGGATTCGACTTCAATACTCAGGTTCCTTGGTTTAAACCCTACTGAGCTCGTCGACTGTCCACTAGGTTATCTTTAGTTTGATATCACTTCTGGAGTCCTTCAACTAGAACCTACAGAGCCGAGATACCCTACGTTAGACGTCTAGGTATGCTTGACATATCCTCGACACCAATTCTACCTAACGATATTCAAACCTGACTCGTACTTGTAATTATATACATTATTATAATACAATAACACATCCAACAGTCAGGGTTCACATTCTCGAGAAATCGGTTTGGTGTTCATTTCAGAGAATACGTATACTCGTCATTTTTCGAAATTAGGGTTACTCGATTTTGACAGAACATTCATCACAACATACAATCGGGTTTCGCACAAGATATATGTATATACCTATTTATACTTGTTCGACGTTCCGATAATTACAGGGTACGTCCCGTATTTTCGAATTTAATTTCCAAAAATTCGGGCAGCACCTCCTCTGTTTATCGGCCTACCCGTCGAACAACTCGACATCTCAATAATCAATAAACCAACAATCTAATCATTACAGTGTCACCATCCACAATTACAGCTCATAATCCGAATCAAATTCATAACCCAAACACCAATAAAATTTTTAAGATAATTAAATATGTTTCAATTCGAATATTAATATACGAACTAAATTATTTATTTATTTATTTACATCTTATATTTCTATTCGTATTTCATTTTTATTTATTTGTAGGACTCAGAACAACGTCATCACCGTCCACCGTCGGCTCGCCGAGGCTCATCGCCGACGACAGTAAAATTCGCGGGTACCCGTTACTTCGGGTTTCCGACGCGAATTCTTCCGATTAAATAAAATTTCCCGTATGAAGATTATATCACGAATATTAATCAAAATTACTCTTGTAGAAAATAAAATAATTAAATAATTAAAAGAATCACAAATCAACTACATGTAATCACACACGCCAATACCACCATACAAACAGAAGCAGGGAAACAGCCGGAAAAATATAAGCGGAACAATAGAACAGCCACCGGAAGGAGGCACAACAGAGAAAACCACACACAACACACAATTGAACACTGTATACATACATATATTGCACATACATGCACAACAGATATACACATATAAGGAGCAATCACGGAACCAACCAAGTCGGACAGAAACCAAGCGGCGGCTCACCGGAATTAAGAACAACGGAGAACACAGTGACGGGAAGGTGGAGAAATTGAAGAGGAGAAGCAGAGAAGGAGAAGAAAAGAAAATGGAGAGAGAGGAAGAGAGATTTACAGAGATATTCAAGAGAGGGCAGAGAGATGAATCGAGAGAAAGAGGGAGACAACAGGGGTGAGGCTGGTGTGTGTGTTTTATGTATTTATTTATTTGTTCCTCCACAAAACCAGCAACTGACACGTATCAAATAATCTGCCACACCTCTGTTTTGTTAGCCACGTAGTAAAAAGGATTGGTACAGCCTTCTTGAAGCCCGATTCTGACCCGCGTTTTGTAATTTAACGACCCAATTTGCGGGTAAATAAAATTAGAAAAATTTCCAAAATATTATAAATTTCTCGAAAAATTTGAAAACTAATAAAATAAAATTTTCATAACTTTTAAAATATTTTTGAAGTGTAACTCGTATCCGCATTTCACAATTAACGAACCGAGCTCCGCCTAAAACAAATTCAGAAAATCACGAAAATAGTCCTAAAATATTACAAATATCTCGAAATTTATAAAAACATAAATTTCGTAATTTTAAAATAATTTCTGAAATACAATTTATACCCGCTCTGATCAATTAAACGAATCAATGCGCGGGTGAAACTAACTCCGAAAGTTCCCAAAATAATTTTGAAATTCTCAGAATAATACGAACTTAATAAAATATAAGTTTCATAATTTTTGAAGATTTCCATAATTAAATATGGATTTTACCATTAAACGCACTCAGAAAATCATTTAAAAATAAATAATTAATAAAATATTGATTTCTCAATTTTATAAAGTCCTAAAAATAATTATTGAAATTATAAAGTCATAAAAACAATTTTAGAGACAATCCAAGTATTTATGGAAATAAAACTGCAATAATACCATTTTTAACAACGACATAAAATCATACAATTCATTAATCAACCACGCAATTCAATTCCATACACCAGTAATCACATACACATAGTGACAGAGTAATAACCCACTGACTGAACCCAATATTTTATTTAATTATTTATTCCATAATTACACATTTAAATAATAATAAAAATATACGGGTCGTTATATCCTTCCCTCCTTAAAAAGATTCTGTCCTCAGAATCTGACTTAACTAAATAAGTGAGGATTTTTGTCAAGCAATCCCGACTCTAACTTTCAGGTAGACTCTTTGCCTCAAGGATTTATTCAAGGCATACTCACCATAGACATAAATTCATTACTAAGGACTCACTATTAATGATCTAGGATTTGGATCGATTATTTCACGCAGAACAAATTTGGATGAGAGCCCGTTGGCTCCTAATCAATGGCTTGATTCAAATCAGAAACATATCTCTTTAACACTGACACTTATAACATATTATATATATATACTGCGACTGCGGCGGTGATACCAACTTATAGACAAGTTTACCTATATTTCTTTATACCTCGAATGGTTCAATACAATTAGGACTTTACTTTTCCCTTCTATTCAAACTTAACCAATCTCTTCCAATGTAAAACTTTTGCCTACACCACGATCCTCATTCTATATATTCATATTCTTTCGATGCAAATCCGCTTTCTTTCTTTGACTATCCCGAGTTGTTTCAACTCTTTTCTGAGTCAACACCACCATACTCTGGATGTACTGAATTTAGTTCAGGATTTAACACTATCTTTATTCCCACTTTATCTCAATAGAGTGAGGACCCACGCTTATGTCCATACAACACTTCGCAAAGTAGCATTCTCTTACTAACATGATAGGAAAACTCAATCTATGGTAGGTTATTACCACAGTTCCCTTTTTAGACCCATCATATATACTCTCCACATACCTTATATTATCTGAATCACCTTCTTACTTCGACCCTTTATCTAAGGATGATAGGCAATACTCATTTTCAACTTAGTTCCAAACATTCGAACATCTCTTACTTAGTCTCATCCGCCAAGGTTACAAAGTAATCTCATATATTCACTTCTTATCACCTTTAGGTATTTGAGCTCCAACTTTTACTCTTTCCAATTCTTCTATTAATTCCTCAGTAATCTTAATCATATTCATTTCTTCTCCTATATTCAAGATATCGGTTCCTAAATGGACCTTGCTTGGTTAGCAGTTACTCAAACAACCAGCTCCTGACCAGAACTTCATACTTTTAAGGTTTAATATACAATTGCTACTGTTCAACCCTTTACGGCATTTCTTTAAGTTTCCAACTTGGCCTTCCTTAGCTCTTAGATGGGCAAGGATGTTATTAATAAATACAATTATACCATGCTATTACTCCTGATACACCATATTCCATAATTCCTTATAGATAACTGATACACTCGTTACTACGCCCATTATCACCAAAACTTACAACGCTCATAACTCATTCTAATTGCAATCTTTAGTATGTCCTCAGGCTTACCTTTAGCTGACAATAGTCTGATCTTAGGTCTTCCTTCAAGAACCAACACGTTCCTTTCATAAATAATCAATTCTATGCAGGGTTACTTATTCATATTCGTCAACTTTTTCCAACTTCTGATAATCATCACGTAACTTCATACATCCACTCTTTTTTTCCTATAAATCACATCAGTGCACAACACGGAATGCACCTTATTTCATTATTCTTTCATCCCACAATTCTGAAGTTTCCTTCTTAATATCCCTTATATACACTAGTTACGCCTTATCTTCTTTCTTATGTCCTTGAATACTTATTCCAATATTAGCTTCCGTAGAGATTATCATTTTCTTCTTCAGGTAATCAATTATTTCCCTGGTTCCTTATCAGGGTCCAGAGCAGCTAAACTTTTAATCATATTACAAGTCTTAGTCTTGGTTGTTTTAGGACGTCAAACCTTTTGATACACTACCTCCAATGCTATCTCGGGAAGTACTTCTACAATTCTTGGCAACATGCCCTACCTTGCCACAGTTGTAACAGACGACTCTTGGATTTTCCACCTTACATTCTGACGCATAATGTCCCTTCTGACTACACCTAAAACATTCAGTATTTGCCTTACACCTTCCACCATGCCTCTTACCACATTGCTTACACTCCGATATAGTTGATTTAACCGAATTGGCCTGATTAGAGCTGGCTGAGGTGTTACTAATTCTATTTAAAGAAATACTTTTCTCTCTAAATTCCTTATTCTTACTCCTTCCAAACTTTTTATGAAACTTCTGACTGGATCCTTCTGGACCTAATGCTTCTTCCATATCATCACTCTTTCGCTTCTTATCTTCTTTTTCTCTAGCGGCTAACTTCTGATCAAATTCAATTACTAAGGCTGCTTGAACTACGGAAGGATACGTCTTGAGTTGCAATGCCACCACTCCACTACGAATTTCAGGCTTTAATCCTTGTTGAAACCTCCTTGCCTTCTGAGCTTCAGAGCACACGTAATCTGGTACAAATCTAGCCAACTCTGTGAACTTAGCCCTATACTCAGCTACACTTCTGTCACCTTGCTTCAGTTCTAGAAACTCAATTTCCATTTGGTTCCTTACACAGTCAGGAAAATACTTTTCCAAAAATAACTCAGTAAACCTAGCCCATGGAACAGGGCCTTCTCCTTCTAACTTTTGGTTGACTCCCACCAGTAATTTGCTTCATTTTTCATGAAATAGCTTGCATAATCAGTCTTAAGATTCTCATTTACTTGAACAAGATTAAAAGCTTTCTCCATCTCTTTTAACCATGCTCCAGCAGCTACTGGATTAGATTCACCTTTAAACTCAGGAGGGTTAACATTCTGAAAGGATTTGAAACTAGCACTTTGGTTCACCCCTTGCTGTTGCTGCTGCAATAGTAGTTGCTGCTGCTGAACCTGTTGGATTAACTGTAACTGTTGTTGCTGCTGCTGGCGCAACAAGTCTAGAATTTCATTTATAGCTGGACCCTCCGCAAAACTACTACTGTTTCCTTTAGATTGGGTAGCTTTCTTGGGTGGCATCTTCCTGAAATATATAAATGAGTTTATTCAATAACAAAAATATTTGACAAAAGGTATCACCATTTAAACGGTGCACCTAAATCAGGAAAATGCTGCCCAATCACAGTACCCATGCCTTTAATATCGGGGTCCATTTACAAAAGAAATTTAGATTAGCAGCATTAGCAACAATAGTAGTAACAGAATCAACAACAGTTCAAGAAATCTAAAATATAAGGAAACTAAATGTCGTAGCACAGTTCCTCAATATAACAACAACTAACCAACTTCCCATCACTACTCAAGTACAACATCTAAATTTCTCCAACATACCACAAAAGTTGGCTGAATATATTAGTCACACACTATGTAGAACAAGCCAATAAATCGAGTCAAGCTTAAGGGACACTGACCCTACTAAGCACCATCGTTCTGAGGCTATAATTCCATTATTAGGTCCTGAATTCTCACGATTACCATTATTCTTAAATGATATACTGATATAGGACTTTCGTTCTTCTTAATAGTCGCTTTTACTTGCTTTTAATAACGAGAACCATCTAATCACATAAATTCATTTCCATAGAATATCCAAGGAAATTTTCGGCTCAAGGAAATCGACTAAGAAGAAACAGTGAGGAAGAAAATGTAGGTATGACTGAGAGCAACCATACAAGTACATAAGATGGCCAGTCTTAGTACCATACGGTCATAACACATAACTCGGTGGTGTCCCACCAGACCCTCTTTGTCACATAGACAAATGGTCAATTCATATGCATTGTTTGCCCCAATCCACCGAAATAGTCACCGAGGAAAGAAACAATACTCAGAAAAGAAGTTCATAAATAGAAAAGAAAGAATCTGATTCGTAAGGAGATCAACAGACCCTAAGTAGCTTACCTCGGGTTCACAACTTTCTCAGAAGAAAGATAAACAACTTATGGAATAAGAAACAATTACTCTGGAGATAAAATACATTTTAAGGAAGAAATAAAAGAGTTCAAAGATATCACCTCCCGTTCTAATCCACATTCACTACCAAACTTAGTCGTCATAATAGCCCCTGACTATTATCACGCTATCCGAACTCACCAAGGTCACACAATCAGTCCCGTAACATTCCTTGACATAGAAAATGCAGTATGTGGGAACAACGCTGGTGTCCCCTCAGCTAACACATCAAGGGTCTGATCAGAAGCTGACTTTTCTCAACCAGACTCGAATTCTCGAGAGGGAATCTAAAAATCTCTATCGAACATTACTAATAATACATATACGAAGGAGACGTACTCTAAACTAGGGCAGTTCCAGTCATTCCTCAATAAACGTCAGGGTTACGCTTCCGAAACCCTCGACTAAACTCATAGACTTGCTCCTCTGATTGAGTTGCTGGCTCTCACCTATATATATACCTTTCTGCACTCCTTTGACTCCGCTTCTAACCTAAATCAGGGACTCAAACATGTAGCTCTGATACCAACTGTGACGGCCTCAACCCCGGGGTCAGGAGTTGACGTCATCAACAACAACCATAGGATAAACAATCCAATAATAAGATATAACTACGACCCATTTACCAAGATCTTTGCCAGGTTTAAGTATGATTTAGGTTACAACAAACACAAACCAACTTACAACAATCATCCTGACGCAGCTGACTTAACACAACAACTCAACAGACCATTCTTGGTCCAACACATCCACCTCAGAGGAGTCTGACACGAAAAGAACTAGAATTCAGCCCTGACTACCGCGCAAGAATCTCCTAGGCATCTGCAATACATATGTAAAATATTCTGCAAGGGTGAGCAATCAATTGCTCAAAAGTACCATTATATGAATAACAAGAAAAATAGTTTATAATAAAGCAGTGATAGAACATAATTCATAGCTCGTTAGAAAACAAGTAAACATTCATAAACTGGATATCAAAACTAACATGCTCTGTAAAACAATAACATCAGTAGTGTGCCGTATATAAATATCAAAGTTCAATTCTTTTAACATGCTATTTTCATTTTCAAACCTTTCGTTCTATTACAGGAACCATAAAACCATTTATCCCGTTACGGGGACCCAAAATCATTTATTCCGTTACTGGAACCACCAAATCATCTGTCTCAAACATGTTGATTGTTAAACAATTTTCAAAACTGAATCAATCAAATCTATTGGACATTTAACGGGTGAAGATAGCTGATCAGTCTACCCTCACCGGACAGCGACTAGCGGCCGTCCAGAAATAGAATATGTTCCGGAACTTGGGAAAAGACCAGCTAGGTCTTTCCCCCATGTTGGACTAATCGGTTAAACAGAATGCCCAATCCAATTAGCCACTTACGCAACCACATGCTGGGTCGTTACCGAATAACGGGCCTCTTACGCAACTCCAATAGATCAACTGAATTCCCTTTTTGCCTTTTTCCAAAATTCCACGACATAGGTGGATCAAAACATTCCACGACATAGGTGGATTAAAACATTCTCTTTATCCAGTTTCCAAAATCACTGTCACCTATCTTTTTTTTTAAAACCATTCTATCACAGCACACAATTCAAAATTCTTTTCATTTAAATCACGTTTAGAGATAGGTGTTTTCAGAAGTTACTTTTCCCCCAAAACATAATTTAAAACATCATTTCAAATACGGGGGATACATAACTTAAAACGTTTCTGTTCCATTACGAAAGTAAAACATTTAGCTTTTCATATACACTGTACCATAAAAGAATGGTCAGGGGTACTTGCCTTGCACAGCTTTACCACTATTACTGATTGACTCTGATCCGATTCGGACGCTCAGGCTTTATCGTCTAATCACCAAATCACCTTGGATTCGACTTCAATACTCAGGTTCCTTGGTTAAAACCCTACTGAGCTCGTCGAATGTCTACTAGGTTATCTTTAGTTCGATATCACTTCTGGAGTCCTTCAACTAGAACCTACAGAGCCGAGATACCCTACATTAGACATCTAGGTATGCTTGACATATCCTCGACACCAATTCTACCCAACGATATTCAAACCTGACTCGTACTTGTAATTATATACATTATTATAATACAATAACACATCCAACAGTCAGGGTTAACATTCTCGAGAAATCGGTTTGGTGTTCATTTTCAGAGAATACGTATACTCGTCATTTTTCGAAATTAGGGTTACTCGATTTTGACAGAACATTCATCACAACATACAATCGGGTTTCGCACAAGATATATGTATATACCTATTTATACTTGTTCGACGTTCCGATAATTACAGGGTACGTCCCGTATTTTCGAATTTAATTTCCAAAAATTCGGGCAGCACCTCCTCTGTTTATCGGCCTACCCGTCGAACAACTCGACGTCTCAATAATCAATAAACCAACAATCTAATCATTACAGTGTCACCATCCACAATTACAGCTCATAATCCGAATCAAATTCATAACCCGAACACCAATAAAATTTCCAAGATAATTAAATATGTTTCAATTCGAATATTAATATACGAACTAAATTATTTATTTATTTATTTACATCTTATATTTCTATTCGTATTTCATTTTTATTTATTTGTAGGACTCAGAACAACGTCATCACCGTCCACCGTCGGCTCGCCGAGGCTCATCGCCGACGGCGGTAAAATTGGCGGGTAACCGTTACTTAGAGTTTCCGACGCGAATTCTACCGATTAAATAGAATTTCCCGTATGAAGATTATATCACGAATATTAATCAAAATTACTCCTGCAGAAAATAAAATAATTAAATAATTAAAAGAATCACAAATCAACTATGTGTAATCACACGCGCCAATACCACCATACAAACAGAAGCAGGGAAACAGCCGGAAAAATATAAGCGGAACAATAGAATAGCCACTGGAAGGAGGCACAACAGAGAAAACCACACACGACACACAATTGCACACTGTATACATACATATATTGCACATATACGCACAACACATATACACATATTAGTTGCAATCACGGAACCAACCAAGCCGGGCAGAAACCAAGCGGCGGCTCACCGGAATTAAGAACGGCGGTGAACACAGCGACGGGAAGGTGCAGAAATTCAAGAGGAGAAGCAGAGAAGGAGAAGAAAAGAAAATGGAGAGAGAGGAAGAGAGATTTACAGAGATATTCAAGAGAGGGCAGAGAGATGAATCGAGAGAGAGATAGAGGGAGATAACATGGGTGAGGCTGGTGTGTGTGTTTTATGTATTTATTTATTTGTTCCTCCACAAAACCAGCAACTGACACGTATCAAATAATCTGCCACACCTCTGTTTTGTTAGCCACGTAGTAAAAAGGATTGGTACAGCCTTCTTGAAGCCCGATTCTGACCCGCGTTTTGTAATTTAACGACCCAATTTGCGGGTAAATAAAATTAGAAAAATTTCCAAAATATTATAAATTTCTCGAAAAATTTGAAAACTAATAAAATAAAATTTTCATAACTTTTAAAATATTTTTGAAGTGTAACTCGTATCCGCATTTCACAATTAACGAACCGAGCTACACCTAAAACAAATTCAGAAAATCACGAAAATAGTCCTAAAATATTACAAATATCCCGGAGTTTATAAAAACATAAATTTCGTAATTTTAAAATAATTTCTGAAATGTAATTTATACTCGCTCTTATCAATTAAACGAATCGATGAGCGGGTGAAACTAACTCCGAAAGTTCCCAAAATAATTTTGAAATTCTCAGAATAATACGAACTTAATAAAATATAAGTTTCATAATTTTTGAAGATTTCCATAATTAAATATGGATTTTACCATTAAACACACTCATAAAATCATTTAAAATTAAATAATTAATGAAATATTGATTTCTCAATCTTATAAAGTCCTAAAAATAATTATTGAAATTATAAAGTCATAAAACAATTTTAGAGACAATCCAAGTATTTATGGAAATAAAACTGCAATAATACCATTTTTAACAACGACACAAAATCATACAATTCATTAATCAACCACGCTATTCAATTCCATACACCAGTAATCACATACACATAGTGACAGAGTAATAACCCACTGACTGAACCCACACAAATATTTTATTTAATTATTTATTCCATAATTACATATTTAAATAATAATAAAAATATACGGGTCGTTATAAGGGATGTCGTGCGTGCCCGCATTTCTTGATCCATAATAGTGTGTAGAGTCTGAGCAATCAGACAAGGATTTCATTCAGCACCGCTTTTGGAGGATTAGCCTAAGTTATGAGTGCTTAGTTTTTAATGACTAGATGATTATCTGTGGTAGTACTTTTGGGATAAAAGCGATCAGGCCAAATGATGTAATTCTCTTTCAGGTGTTTAGTTGTTGTACCCTTGAACAAATGGTTATGTATATATTCGTTCCTTTCAGTTCAGATCAGTTTGTTTGTTAATAAGTTCATATTTTTAATTGCACCATTAACACTTAAGAGTGTCATGAAGTTATAGAACTTGAGAATTTATAATTTACGATCATGTAAGGACTGAACGAGGGAAAGAATTAAGCAAAGTAAGTAAGACAAATATAAAGAGATTCTCAAAATTTTCCAAGCATTATGCCCCCATGAAGAATAAGATTTGGGGAAAACCCTGAATGTGATAATCAGGGAGGTCACAATTAAGATATAAGGAACCCAGAATATAATAAAGTGGAAAATGAGTATTTTAAAATATAAGATGATCTCGATTATGGGGAGCAGGAAGAAATATTTAGACTGAGAAAACAGAACTCGAGCAAGGAAGGGAGCACCAAGACAGTACTCCTATGAGGCAATTCATGGACCTTCCTAAACAAAAGTAATACTTTTACTCCCCAAACACCACCTTGGGGAAACAATGTGGTGTCAAATTATTTCAGGACCTTTGGGTCACTAAAGCTCTCAGAATTCCAAGGAACAGATTGACCCAGTCGAGGCAAGAGCCTGGCTAAAGGAAATAGAGGAATCATTGAGATTCTGAATGATTGACGAAGTGCAAAAGACTGTTTTTGTCACTTACCTTCCTAAGAGAGAGGCCACCCATTGGTGAAAGGCCAAGAAGGACACGGTACCAAAGGTTATAATAAACTGATTAAAATTCAGTCAATTGTTTCGAGAAAGTACTTCGTAAGTTTATAGAGATAGGGTGAAAGCTTTAGAGCCAGAACAAAAGTGGACAAGTATGATGAATTATGAATCTAAGTCATAAAGTTGTCAAGATTCATTTTGAGGACACGAATCCCAGAACGATGTGATGTTTGAAGTCAATGATTAGTGGGTTCATGAAATGGTTATAATAGAAATGAAAATAAAAGACTGAAAGGGGAAGGAGTATAAAGAAATATAAAGGCAATAGAGTTTGAGGAATGATAAGGGAGTTGGGTATGAGGAAACCCTAAAGACTCGTAGTAATAAAAATAGAAAAGTGTGTGATCATCAGGATGAGGGTGGTTCACCATGAGTTAAAGTTGATGGTTGAAGGCATAAATGATATATATATACTTTATCCCCTTTAAGTTGGGAGTATTTGAGGACACTTCGAGATAGATCGATGGGCTAATAAGAAAACACGGATGGACCGAGGAGACATGAAAGCAAGAAATTAGAAAATTGGATGAAGGAAGTGACCTTCAAGAATATGAGGTGTATATAACACCAGTGACTGGATACCCAAAGGGAGACTCCAGGTATAAAGGATATCCCAATATTGAGATGACTGTTGAGATAAATGACAGAGTTAAATGAGTAACTAGAACTAAACGTTCATGTTGAACACGACCAATATCTTCCAGAACATCCTTGTTATCGTTACCAAATTAGGAAAGAAAAGCGGATAACCGTTGTTATCTTTTGGAGGCCATATGGATTGACCTCAGTTTGAATAAGGATGCTATTGTGAGATTAGTTATAGACTATCAAGGTGAGAATGGTTGAATAAGATACCCTATCAGGGATAGATGACTCGATTTATCCATGAAAGGATGAAAGTACCTTTTTAAAGGTGGAGTTAAGGATATAACCTCGATAACTTGAGAAGAACCTAGGGGAATTCATAAGGTTGGCATTTCACCCTTAATAAGGACAGTATGAGTGTCGAAGTATGAATTGGAAAGAATTAAAGTAACAACAATCTTTAAAGATCAGTGGAGAAAGTTTTTCAGAACTATATAGATAATGGTTCTAGTATTAATAAATGGTATCTTGATATGCCCTGTACCTAGGGTGTACCTGATGAAGGATTTAAGGATAACCTTTGAGATCTTACAAGGAGAAAGGTAATATTCAAAGTTCTGAAGAATAGAAATTTTGATAAAGGAAATATGACATAATTATAATAATGCCAGGTGGGCACGTGATGAGCCATAAGAAAGTATGGATCGACCCAATGAAGGTCGAGATTGGTGAAAACAAGAAGGACCAAAGATAAGAAACGTCCTAAGTATGATCGAGAGTCAGTCGTGACAATGTTAACCTCTAAAGACCGAGGAAATAACTTATGGAAAAATGGTGATTTCTTTTCTCACCAGATTTTAAGGAAAATATCTTCACACAAGCAGTGATTGGAAATGAGGTAGAAAAATTAGTTGGAGATCGTTCAAAAGACATTGATTATAAGGAACTATTACTATCAGGAAAGGCCAATGAGGTGACCGACACTTTAAGTGTAAGAGAATAATTGTAGGTACTCGTGCCAAAGGAATATAGTAATGACTGAGTGAAACCATAAAGGTAATATTGTAGTATGGAATATTGACATTCCTTTTGATGACTGTGCAATACCCAACCGTAATAGTAGTTTGGTAAAGATTTAGTTCATAAAATTTCTGTGAGCGGGCTACCTATCTTAGAAGGTCCTATCTTGAGATTAGCCAGGACCATGTTGGGAAAGGACTAAATAAACTTTTGAACTTCATGTCTCCTAATAAAGACATATGATTAAGAATGGTATTAACCTCCTATCATTGCCTTTATTGAAACTCTTCTACAATTTTATCTACTTCATGTCATATGTATGTCAAGTTCAGGAGTATTCTTCATGAATCATGAATGATGATTATGTTACCTTAATGGAAGAATTCGATAAGGTAGGTGTGGACTGTATAGTTAGATATTAAGACTTCATGGAAAATGAATGATGAAAGTAGGTCAGCGATGGACCATAGTAATGCAACAATGATTCTACGGGTAATGAGCCGATTACAACCGTAAGAGTTGTATTAGAATGTATGTTGAGATTGAGTACCACTAATCGGGTCGTGGTGATGTATAAGTAATCATTGATAAACTAATTAAGACGATTATCTACCTATTGAATATTTATTCATTCTTAGTAATAAAGAGTAGTATTACCATACGAAGAAGGTTTCGGTATAGCAATGGATTCTAGTAACTATGATGTCTAGAATGAAATCCGAGATTTGATTTTCACTGTCAAGGGAGTTTCAACGGTGATTGTTTATATGCTCGAGCAAGAGCATGGGTCCATAGAATGATGGACGGAATAGTAAATATTCAGGCACGTGAATACGATGCTATAATACTTGATGTTGATATATATACGTCTATGTTTTGTTCTCCTATGACAAACCTCTATAGTTCAGGGGTAGATTCCAAGCCAGATATTTTGTGGCAGTATTTTTTTATATATATACAATTCTCTTCAATTCGTTCTTTTCTCTCCTTTTCATTTCATGTAAGCTGAGAAGAACAACCCTTCCAGAAGGGGCGGTATTGCCGAATGACTATCTATCTGTGTGATAGAAGCCTAGTAGGATACCATCTATTGTTTAATTGATTGTCAAGTACTAAAGGCTGGCCACCTTCTGTACTAAATATGCAATAGAACAAGTGTTCATGATCATAATAATCTCTCAATAAATTCCTTTACTTCTATATGATTGATCAAACTTTGGAAAATAGAAGAAGCCGAAAAAAGAGTAGTAAAAGTATGGTGGTATTCGGAATCGAAACGCATTCATGATACTAAGGTTAACACAATTATTAAAAGGTTATAAAACTCTAGCGAGTAAAGGTATATCTAGAATAGTATTTTGTACGGGAGATAGTAATGATTACGAGCTGGAAAAGAGTGGGTATTGAGAAGCAAAAGCTATAGTGCTAGAAGCTATGATGAGAGTCTGTGCAATAGACTTGAAATAATTTGGAATGATCATTTATCATGAATTGAGTTTTCTTACGACCATAGATCATATGTCATTATCGAGATGTCGCCTTATGAGATCCTTGAGGGAAGACAATGACGATCTCCCTTATGTTAGGATGAAGTTGTAGAGCGCAAGATGTTCGGACCAGCAGTAGTCCAAAGGACCAGGGATATAATAGATCTAATCAGAGGGCGGTTGGCAGTAGCCCAAGATGAACATAAGAGGTATGCTGATTTGACTCGAAAGGACAAAGAGTATAAAATAGGGGACCTAGTAATGTTAAAGGTATCCCTTGGAAATGATTGATGAGGTTCGGAAAGAAAGGAAAGCTAAGTCTACAATTTGTTGGACCCTTGGAGATATTAAGACATATTGGGAAGTTAGCATATGAGCTAGCCCTACCCCCGAGCCTGTAGCAAGTTCATAATGTGTTCCACATATCAATGTTAAGGAAGTGTAATCCGGATGCCAGACAAATAGGGGCATATGAGCGCATAGGCATGCAACCAAACGTAACTTATATAGATCAACCAGGAAGGGTTATAGATCGAAAAGGAACAAGTGCTTAGGAGAAGGGTTATTGTGCTAGTCAGGGTTTTGTGATAGAACCACAATGTCGGAAAATTGACTTGAGAGTTAGGAGGCACAATGCTAGAAAAGCATCCCTAACTATTTTCTATCTGATTCCGGGACGGAATCCTTATAAGGAGGGGAGACTGTAATAACCCCAATTTTTGGACTTTTTGTAACCCTTATGAATAGTGATTTTGCTGATTATGCTGATTAAAAAAACCTTTCATGCCACACTATGTAGCAGTTCTTTTATTGATATTATGAGATCTTATTAGTACTCTATATGGTATATAAGTGTATGTAAAGATCGTCAGAATCCAAATTCGAACACTTTGATTTTTCCCGAAAATCCACCAGATACCGAAAGAATTGAGTATAAGGTAACATGATTAAAAGGATTTAAATTCAAGGATTATAAGAGAGGATCATAAAAAGAATATAAAATATTGAGAAAGGTTTATGGGAACCCAAGTAATAAGATCCTGGATATGATCCCTCAAACGATTAGCAAGAACGAACGATATACGAGTCGTAAAACAATTAAACGACAAGTAATGCAAGAGAGATTAGTGCAAGGATTAAGGATGATAATCAAGCAACTAAGCAAGGATTAGCATGAAAGATGCTTCCACCACCAAGTGATGACAAGTGGCAAATGATGAAGTCACCAAGGTGATGTCATGCTTAGTCACACTCCACTCACTTTATTCAACCAATTAATCACCCAAATATCCCATTCACTTCCATTTTCCAACACAAACTCATTTATCAAAGTAAAAACCCTCCCAAGAACAAGTGCTCTCGGCTTCTTCATCCCAAAGAAGAGAAAAATTCCAAAAATCAAGATTCAAGCTTTGTTAAATTACAAGGTAATTATCCAAGGTTCCTTATGATTAGTTATGGCTATCCTAGAAGTTTAAGCCTCCAATTCTTCATGAATATCTTCCAATAAATCAATGAAGAAGATGATGAATAGTGTTTTCAAGATTACTAACTTTGTTTTCTTTGATTTTCCTTTAAGATCCAAGCATTCTTAAGCTATCTCAAGGCTTCTTAAGGCTTCCTAGCTACTCTGATCACTCCAAGGAAGGTATAACACCTCCAAACCCTAACTTTACTTTGAGTATTAGGATGGTTTTGATTGTTATAGTAAATGAGAAGCATGATGCTTGTGTGTTTAGAGTTTGGATTGTATTTGTAGTGATTTGGATGTTGAAATCTTGTTTATAGTTAATGAAACTTATGTATAGTTAGTAGTTCATGTTTGTGGTTAAATAAATTGGAAAATCTTGAGGTTTGGGACTGATGTAATAATTTTTGGATGAAGGTTGGTTGTAATGTTGGTTGTCAGTTGGTTTGTGATTGATTTGAAGTAGTTAAAACTTGGTAATCACGTAAACATAGCCGTCGTAATGCCTATTTTTATACAACTGCTTGTTCTTAGTGTTCGGGATGGAGAGCTAACTGTTGAATCTGTTACTTTTCCATGTTTAGCTATATTATGTCGTAAGCTTCGTTTTGATATGTGGTCGCTTGAATCCGATGTACGGTTTAGGAGAAACGACCATATTAAGTAACGGCATTTCGCGAACGAACCATTTCCCCTCGCCTTACTTTGAAACCTTGGTTAAGGTCCTTAAATGACTATTTGGAGTATGAAATAATTATGTAAGGTTAAAGGGTTAGTTGGTAGGGTATTCGCGAAAGCGTTGCCTTAAAATTTGTAACGGTTAATTTATTAAAAATGGTGGAGCCACGGGTACTCGAATGACCTATGTGAATCGTTGAGTGTGTAAGCGACCGTTAGGGTTTGAGTGAGTTTTGACTAGTTTCTTAAGCGACCGTGGTCTAATTTCGGATTATATTATTGTTCATAGGTTATCGGACCCACTCTAAGCTTAATTCTATCCCGGAACACTCAGGCAAGTTTTCTACCCATATAACTGTTGTTGTGATGTAAATATGTATATGCATTATCTTGTGATAAGTGCATAATTGTTATTAGCAAATCTTGCGATATATTGGAGCATGTTGATATGATATATATATATATGCATGCCTTTTTTGTAATCTTCATATTCTATTATCAATTCAAATGCTTATAAACTGAATAATACCTATACTAGAGATAAGCAGTAGTTGCGTATAACCCTTAGTATAGGGGACCCAAAGGTGAACATTTTTCTAAATCGGGAGTCGATATTTCCGAGTATATTATATATATATATATTTATGTATATATAAAGATAGTTTTCAAAACAATTAATCGAAAAAGGTTTATTCGATAACTTTATTTTATTTAATGAATATTTTTTGGAATATTCATTGGAGGACTTATGACTCCGCCTATTTTATTAAATAATATTCTTTATTTTATTAAAGAATAATGTTTCGATATTTCAAACTTATTTTCAATTATTTAAATAAAGATCGTACTTTCGTATAAGTATATCTTTGGTTTTTTATTATTCATTTCAAGTATGAGTTTTTAAAACTTCTACTTCAATTATTTTTATAAAGATTATCCTTAGGGGGATATTATTTATATAATAATATTCAGATATTTTCTAATTTATCGGGACTGATTTATTTTATTAAATCATCATTACACTAAACATTCTTTAAAATGTTTTCGAGTCTTCAAAATGATTTTGAAAGTTAGAGCGGATCCCAAAACTGGTTTTCAAAGTTTAAGCTCTTCCTTTTGAAGGGGACTTGAATACTCGCTCAAAAAATCTAAGGGATCCGGCTCTGTGGTGTATTTTATATTCGCAACGAGGTTGCTGTTTTGAGAAAACAATTTGATTACTTGCCCAACGTTCGGGAAGTAAGTCCATCTAATTGAGTCGGCATAAGCGACAGGTCGGGGTACGGTCTCTGAAGGTGTAAGAGGCTGGGTGACAGTCCATCCACGCGTGAGTGGCCGGGTAACGGTCTAGCGTGAGGTCCTAATGTGACCAGGGTGATGATCGGCGAGGAATTCATCCATCTACAGTAGAAAAGGTTACTTATTGGTATCTTTTCCTGATCAGCAAGATATCGGGTTTATGCCAAAATTCTCTTCTTTCCAAATTCATTGGATATTACAACCCTGTTTATACTTTTCATGACAGAGGTTTTCAGGGAATGTATGAGATATATATAGGTGTATATATATATCGGGACTTAATGAAGTATCTCGTAACTTCATTTCTTTTCAATGATTTTTCAAAGATTGAATTTATTCAAGTCTTATCTTGTTGCCTCATCTATGTGATGAACTTTTGAAACTAATTATAACTTGAATGGTGGTAGTTCAAGTAGTATTCGAAAAAGATATAAGTATATTGGAGTATCTTGTAACTTCATCTTTTAAACTTATATCTAGTAAATGATTATCTTACGCATGACAAAGACTTTCAGAAAGACGTTGAGACAAGGTTAGATATATGAGATCACCTTGCAATGATATTTTTATACAGTTATAAACTGGAACTCGGTGTATATTATGCGTATAAGAGGACTTCCAAGATTTTGAAAAAGTATATATACATATATACTGAATATGTTGCGACTTGGTCGCGTTAAGATATCAAACTTGGTTCATATCTGCTTGACCAAGACTTTCATGAGTATTATGATAAGAATGCTCATATATTGTTAATCATTATTCATATTATTTTGGTGGGCTTGTTGCTCACCCTTGCTTTCTTCTTTCATCACCCAACAACAAATAGACAAAATGAACAGGACTAAGCTCCCAATTCGCAAGCAGATAGGAAACGTTCCGCAGTTTCTTGTAGGCGTTGATGACGCTGTAGCTGAGGTAAGAACTACTAATAGGCCAGGTTTTCGACTGTTGATGTATCAGACTTATGTATATTTATGAATTGTAATAATGGCAAAGAATATGTAAATTTATTCAGAAACCTTTTTATGGTGAAATGACTTATAATTGTGGAATAAAATGACTCATGTTATTTTGGTATTCATCTCTGAGACTATAACTTATGGTGTGTGTGTATATTGTGGGGTCACAGTACGCAGTAGTTGATTGTTTATTAAGAATTATGTGTTATTAAGGGAAATGGAACTCATGAAAACCCGGATCCCCGACCTCGGATTTGGGGGTGTTACACTTTGCCTTAGCATAGAAGTTGTAGTGTGCACCAAATTTAAAATCTTTTCAGCATCCTCAATTCCCTGTTCAGCTAGGGTCTGATATTCTGGAACAAGGTGAGTAAATACCTCAACATTAAAAGAGAGAGAATCTAGAACAACTTAATATTCTTGCTGAAATAGTTTTTCTTTATCTGCATCATTGATACGCATTAACTCACTAGCAATGGGATCTTCCCATTCTTCTGTACCTGCTTTTCTCTCATTTTTCTCTCTATTTTTGCATCAAGGGCTCCCATTGGATACCCACCCTCACACCCTCACCTTCAGCATCTAAGGTGGAACTCCTCTCACACTTTTTCCATGATGGAAGAAATAGCATGCATATGTTCACTCTTTTCCTCTCCTTTTGCCTGAGAGCAACTCATCCTCTCACTCAAGTCACTCCCTTCCCTCAATCCTAAGAGTGATTGAATAACCACTAAGTCATCTACACTAATTACAAGTTTAAAAATTTCAGGCTGTGTAGAGACTTACAACGGATGAGAGACATCCATTGAAATAGCAATTGTGAATATCGATGGATGACTGCTGTTAGGCACATCCGTCGAAGGACAATCACTCGTCGACAGATGAGGAATATCCGTCGAGAAGGTATAAATGACAGAGTTAGGAGGAAACTACAGTTGAATCTGTGGTGATTGATTTGAGATTATGCACAGATTTCTCAGTAATTTCAGAAAGAAAGGGCAAGTGAGCCAACAAATCATCAATAAGATGATGCTCACTTGCTTTAGATTTTGGCTCCTCCATGATTTTCAAAGATGGATAATCAAGAATTGATATATTTATCATATCCACATCCAGTGAGTTTGTGGAAGAAATGTGTGTGTGAGGTGTTTCAATTGTGAGGGAATTTGGATGTGACTCCACATTTATTGGAGCCACATCAACCTGAGTTTGAGATGGTGCAGTAACTGAGTCTTTGACTGCAGTTGGCACTGTGTGTGCATCCTGTGACTCCGCCAAAGGTTTCAACTTCTTCTTTCTAACATAGGTTTGAGTTGGTCTATGGTGTCCCTACCCCTTTTGTTTTGTGCACCTGGAGATGAGCTATTTTCAATAGCTACATCCTTTTGGGATGATGCAACTAGCAATGTGCTACTTTTCTTATTAATCACCACAACCTGTTGGGAGACTGTTGTGTGGCTAGGATTGGATTCACTAACCTCTCTCACCTTATTCTTAGGGCTTCTTTGATTTTCACCCCGTCCCTCACCTTTCTCACTACCCTTTACACTCCCCTCATATGCTTTGGTAGTTTTTTAAAACTATTTTCTTTTGAGGGGAACTAGAGTGTGGTTTCTTTAATTTGGATTTTGAAATTTTAGGTTTTGTGGATTGGGTAGGCATCTGTTTGGTCACAGTCACAGATGCCATAGCCACAGTTGAATGTAAAGAAACTGGAGGTTGGGAAAGAGTTGTGACAGAAACAGTTACCTCACTTACCTGAGGTGCCTCCATGACTGGAGGATAGTTGAGAGGCACTTTAATGTGAAGATTTTTCCTGTTCAAAGCAACAAGTACCCTATTTTCTTGGACCCAACAATCAAGCTTATTTGTTGGGATCTCAATCAAGAGTTCCTTAGAAACATGCCTAGCATAGTATATGTTCTTTGACCTCTTCTTAATATCTCCTAATTTATACCCTAATTCTATCATGACAGAGTTACTAAAGTTAAAGTACTTTTCATTCAAAATCATATATAACATGTTAATCATGGAATAAGTAACTGCATCAAAGTTGCTAATTTTACCAGAAAATGCTTTTATAAAAGAAGCACAGAGAAGGCTCTAATTTTTTATAAGGCCCATTCTCCTAACCTAACCTAGTTTGGAAGGGTTGAGAGAATAGCCCATAGACATAAGAATGGTGCTCACATCTGTGTCTGTGTGTGGAACAATAGTGTCATTTTCAGGCAAATGAAAGCAAGCTTTAATTTCATCACAGTTAATATAATAATCATTACCTTTAAGAGAGCAGGCATTGGTCTTATCTTTGGAGTTTTACACAGCCGTAGTCCATATCTGCTTCTTAACTTCACAATAGATTACTGGAAACTCAAGCATAGCATAGCTTATTTTACAGTTGCAAATGAAGTCCATCATCTTGTGATAGTCCTTAGAAGCAGCGATGTTCTTGTCCACCATTGCCCCAAAGTTGTTCTTCTCATAAACAAATTCAGACTGAGACATAATCTTGACTACAGGTGCCATTCTTGTGATTGAAAGCAGTTACAGAGAAAGAGGGTTTTTGTAGATGAAGAGAGTAAAAATTGCTTTGAGAAAGATAAAAATAAAATGAAAAATGAAAGGGGGCTTTTATACTTTCTCAGAAATAAACAAGTAAAAATTAAAAAGTACAATAAAGTACCCAATGAAAATTTCCAAAAATATCCGTTTAAAAATAAAATAAACTATAGAAATTCTAAAGATTATCCATCGACATATACATACATACTGTAAGTAAATTCGACGGATAAGGTATATAATTAACGACTATGATTAAAGCAATTCAATGGATATAGATTAAACAAATATCCGTCTAGATATAAAGTACCTAGAAAAATATTTAATGTTCAACAGATAATGAAATTCAATGGATATACACTTCCAACGGATAATGAACATCCGTCGAGATATAAATTTTGACTTAGCCAAAATTTCATCTCTTTAGGAAAAATAAAATTTGTTTTTGGCTGCATTATAAATTGCTTGGACTTCAAAATAACTTAGGAATAATTAAGCATACCTAACTCACTTACCAACCTAGTGAAAGTTGACTCATCAAGTGGCTTGGTAAAGATGTCTACAAGTTGCTGCTCACTTGGAACAAAATGAAGTTCCACAGTACAACTCATGACATGTTCTAGAATGAAATGGTACTTGATGTCAATATGCTTTGTCCTTGAATGCTGTACAGGATTTTCAGTAATGGAAATGGCACTTTTGTTGTCACAGAAAATTGGAATGTTGTCCACATGTAGACCATAATCCAATAGTTGATTCTTCATCCATAAAATTTGTGCACAACAGTGACTAGCAGCAATATATTCAGCCTCGGCTGTGGAAGTAGAAACTGAGTTTTGTTTCTTACTAAATCAGGACACTAGTTTGTTTCCTAGAAATTGACAGGTTCCTGTTGTATTTTTTCTATTTACTCTACAACTTGCATAATCTGATTTGAATAACCAATTAGATCAAAGCCATAATCTATAGGATACCAAATGCCAAGTATTGGTGTTCCTTTGAGGTATCTGAAAATTCTCTTAATAATTATTAAATGAGATTCTCTAGGATCAACTTGAAATCTAGCACAAAGACAAGTAGCAAACATTATATCTGGCCTACTGGTTCTTAAATATTAAAGTGAAACTGCCATGCCTATATAATTTGAAATATCCATAGACTTTTCAGTTGTGTTTATTTCAAGTTTAGTGGCAGTGGCCATAGAAGTTTTTACAGATGTGTAATCCATTAAGTCAAACTTCTTTAAAAGATCATGAATGTATTTGGTATGACTAATGAATATTCCATCACTAACTTGCTTAACTTGGAGACCAAGAAAGTAAGTTAGTTCTCCCATCATGCTCATTTCATAATTAGTTTAGCAAACTTTTTACAAAGTTTTTCATCTGTAGAGCCAAATATAATATCATCTACATAAATTTGAATAAGTATATTAAAGATATTAACAATTCTAAAGAAAAGAGATTTGTCAAAAGTACCTCTTGTGAAATGATATTCTAAAAGGTACTTTGACAAAGTGTCATACCAGGCTCTAGGTGCTTGCTTCAATCCATAGAGTGCTTTCAAAAGATAGTAAACATATTCTGGAAAGTTGGGTTCTTCAAAACCAGGAGGCTGAATGACATAGACTTCATCCTTTAAATCTCCATTTAGAAAGGCATTCTTTACATCCATTTGATAGACTTTAAAATTGGCATGGGCTGCATAGGCTACAAAAATTCTGATAGCTTCATGTCTTACAACAAGAGCAAAAGTTTCATCAAAATCTATCCCTTCCTGTTGATAATAGCCTATAGCAACCAATATGGTTTTATTTTTTATGACTATGCCATTCTCATCCATCTTGTATCTGAATACCCACTTGGTATCAATAGGATTCTTTCCTTTCGGTTTGGGTACCAGCTTCTAAACTCCATTCCTTTCAAATTGGTTTAGCTCTTCTTGCATAGCTAAAACCCAATCAAGATCCAACAAAGCTTCTTCTACCTTCTTTGGCTCTTCATGTGACAGGAAGCTTCAATATAGACATTCATCTTGAGTTGCTTTCCTTGTTTGCACTCTTGAAGATGTATCACCAATAATTAATTCAAATGGGTGATCTCTAGCCCATTTCCAGTGTTGTGGTATATTAGCTCTAGATGAAGAGGCCTCAAATTTTTCTTGATGTGTGACTGAGTCTTGATTAAAAGAAACTCCCCCTGAGTTTGTGGATCTTTGACTTGAGGTTGGGGTCCTTTCTGTTTGTGATCTAAAATGACTTTCAACTCCTATTAACGGCTCAACGAATGTTGAATTTTGCATTTCGTCGGATGATACAGTTTGTTTGTCAATGGATGATACACTTTATCTTTCGATGGATGTAGATTTCTGGGCTTCATTTATTGCTGATTTTTTTGCATTTTTCTTAGAAATTGTTTCTTGATCACTTTCATCTTCACTATCATCACAGTTTATCTCAACATTATCAAATTTGAGGCTTTCATAAAAACCTTCATCTTATAGTCCTTCAATCTTCTTATCATCAAACACAACATGCATAAATTTCATAACAACGTTGGTTCTAAGATTGTAGACTCTATATGCTTTTCCAACAGCATATCGAACAAAGATACCTTCATCAGCTTTGGCATCAAACTTTCCATGTTGCTCAGTTTGATTCCTTAAAATGTAGAATTTGCATCCTAAGACATAAAGAAAGTTCATTGTTGGTTTCTTGTTCTTGAACAATTGATAGGGCGTCATGCATTTTTCTTGATTGAACAAAAAAATATTCTAAGTGTAGCATGCAGTATTTACAGCTTCTGCCCAAAAGTAAGTTGGTAACTTTGATTCTTCTAGCATTGTTCTTGTAGCTTCAATAAGAGATCTATTCTTTCTTTCCATTAATCCATTTTGTTGTGGAGTCCTTGCTGCTGAAAATTCATGCATGATCCCATTTTCTTCACAAAACATCCTCATTGTAGAATTCTTGAACTCAGTTCCATTATCACTCCTTATCCTTCTAACTTTGAAATCAGGATGATTGTTGACTTGCCTTATATGATTGATAATGATTTCACTGGCTTCATCTTTAGATTTGAGGAAGTATGCCCAAGCAAACTTTGAGAAATCATCCACAATCACTAGACAATATCTTTTCTTTGAGATTGACAACACATTGACTGGTCCAAACAAATCCATGTGTAATAGTTCCAGTGGTTCTTCAATTGTAGAATCAAGCTTCTTCTTGAATGATGCCTTGATTTATTTTCCCTTTTGAAAGGCATCACAAAATCTATCTTTTGAGAACTCAACTTGAGGAATGCCTCTTACTAGGTATTTCCTGACTAGTTCATTCATAGTCTTGAAGTTCAGATGGGACAACTTCTCTTACCATAGCCAACTTTCGTCTTGACTTGATTTTCTGAAAAGACAAGTAATAGAATTTGCATTAGATGAAGTCATCTAGATACACATTTCTTTTTCTTACTCCTGTGAGAACCACTTTGTTGTTCTTATTGTTTGTAACAACACAGGCTTCTGAATTGAAGGTTACAGAGTTGCCCTTATCACATATCTGGCCGATACTCAAAAGATTATGTTTGAGTCCATCCACTAGAGAAACTTCTTCAATGATGTCATTCTCCCTATAAATCAAGCCATATCCCAGAGTATAACCTTTATTGTCATCTCCAAAAGTAATACTTGGGTCAGCTCTCTCCTTGAACTCAGTGAGTAGGGTAGAATATCCAGTCATGTGCCTTAAAAAACCACTATCCAGACACCAAAGATTCTTTCTATTTCCCTGCACACATCAAAATTAAATCAAGTTGATTTTGGTACACACATTTCCTGCCTTGTTAGCCTTCTTTTTAGGTTTCTTGGGCTTTTCCTCATTTGACTTAGGTGATTGAGGCTCAAACTTGGTCAATAGAGTAGGGCTTTGAAAACCATTCACAATTGCAGAATTATCATGCATAGGTTGGTTAACATGAAATGGAATATTATATGTAAACATGTTATTCCAGTATGGCATGCTAAATGGCATTTGAGGCATACTGAATGCAACATAGTAAGGATTTTGTGCAAATAAAATATTAGCAAATTTTGCATTCAAATTTTGTGCAGGCATAACATTCATAGGCATTGTGGGCATATTGGGAAATGAGGGAGGTGTAGACATGGGTGCAGGCATAACAGATTTGCAATTAACAAACAAATGATTAACACTACCATATTTAACATAGATTTTTCTAGGTGCATATTTATCATGTGTGTAGTTGTTATATTTGTTAATTCCTACTTTCCCATTTCTGTTGTTTTTCCTTTTGGAGTCTGCTTTGACCTTAATTTTCTCCAATCTGTCATTCAGTTGCTTTATTGACAGATGCCCCATATTAACTCTTTTGTTCTCCTTGACTTGACTTGATTCTCCTGTAGCAAAGTTCTTGGAAACTGATCCATATTTCTCACTGAGTTTAGCTAGCTTAGTTTTGCTATTTGGCTTCTGTTCTTTCAACGGACGAGCATCCTTATTTTCCAATGGATAATTCTTTTTATATTTCGACGGATAAACTTCATCATCCGTTGATTCCACATCCGTCGATAAACCTTCTACCAACTCAGGATCCATTTTCTCCTTGATCTTTTTCCAGGATTCTTCATAGAATGGTTCTATACCTTGAACTTTAACAATTTGGGCCTATACATTTCTTGATGACTTCCAAGCCTTCATTACCTCTTGCTCTCGTTCAAGCTTCTTTCTCAAAATTTCCTCTTTCTTCAAATATTCAATCAGTTCATCTTTTACAATCTTGCACTCTATCTTCGGTTTCTCAAACTCAACAAATTGAGTTTCTAACATAGTGTTCCTCTCACTAAAAAACAGATCATTATCTTTGATTTTTGAGTTTTCTTTAGTGAGTGATTTAAGAGTAACACGCAGGTGATATAATTCTGTTGACATGTCATTTATGGCATCATTACACTCATCTTTAGAAATGTGTGCTAAATTAGTAGGGATTACCTGATTGCTTGAAGAACTGACTTATGCTTCATCTGATTTGGCCATTATGGCTAGGTTGACATAGCTTGTTTCTTCATCTTCATCTACCCCATCAGCTACCCAATCATTTTCTTTAGTCAGAAAGGCTTTTCCTTTTGTTTGAGCAGTTCAAAGTACTTCTTTTTTAATCCACAGGCTCAAACTTCTTTTTCTCAGAATCATGCTTTCTGCATTCATTAACAAAATGACCACTCAAGCCACATTTGAAACACTTGAATTTAAATTTATCCACCATGTTTCTATTTGGCTTGGTTGCTCCGAAATTCTTTTTGAATTTGAGCTTGGAAAATATTCTGGATAGGAAAGCTTGATGTTCATATATGTCCTCCATTTCATCCTGACTAAGATGATCTTCATTCTCATCCATTAGCCCTTTTCGTTTGCCTTCACAAACCCTTGAGGTTGGTGCAGATTCCACAGCTTCTACCTTCACCTCTTTCACTGTCTCTTGTTCAGCTACCAATCCGATAGATCTTCCATTCTTCCTTCCTTTCTCTATCTGCTCATCTTATTCCAACTCAACCTTATAAGTTTTTAAAATACCATACAGTATCTCCAAAGTAAACTCCTTATAATCTTGAGAGTTTCTAAGAGAGACAATCATAGGCTTCCAGTCTTTTGGTAGAGATCTAAGGAATTTCAGGTTTGAATCTTTTTTCTGGTAGATTCTTCCATGCAACTTCAGTGCATTTAGTAGTTTTTGAAACCTACTAAAAATGTCACTCAAAGATTCACTGTCTTCACAATGAAAGTGCTTATACTGCTGGATTAGAAGTTACATCTTATTTTCCCTCACTTGTTCAGTTCCATCACATATAATTTGAATTGTATCCCAAATGTCCTTAGCAGATTTACAGTTGATAACATTATAAAACATATTTTCATCAAAACCATTGAACAGAATGTTCATAACCTTTTTATCTTTGTGCACTTGCTCAATATCTTCATCTGTCCATTCTGATTGTGTCCTTGGAATGCTTTGCTCATTGCCTACAGCTCCTTCAAAATATGTAACAACTCTTCGAGGAACATGAGGACCTTTCTCAATGCAATAAACATACCTTTCATCTAGAGAGAGAAGATGCAGGTGCATTTTCACCTTCCAGTGGTGATAGTTGTCTTTATATAGAAAAAGGGATCTTCACTCCAACATCCTTCCTACTCATGTTGTTAGTTATTTTGATCTTTAAACTCCTGTTGTGTCAAGAGCTTGCTCTGATGTCAATTGTTATTCCCAAACAATCTAACAATAGAATTATAGAAGGGGGGTTGAATGTAATTCTTGGTTTCTTTTAAAAATTAAGAAAAATCTTTTACCAAAATATATATGTGTTTGAATATGCAAGTGTGCAGAAATGAAATATATATATATATATATATATATTCAAAATAAAAAGTAATTAAACACAAGGATTTAAAAACTTACTGGTGGATTGATCTTTCCACCAGAGATATATATTGATTGAGAACTCTGTGATGCAAGTATGCACACAACTGCTTAAAAGTAAGATTACAAAGTAAGAATAGAAAATTCTTAACATATTTTGCCTTGTCTATTTCTCAGTTCTATTCATTGATTATTATCTACTTGCTACTCTTGGTTTATATATCACCAAGTTACATATGAAAAAGAAAAATATATAAAATAAAATGTCTAAGTCTAATCACATGTTTCTTCATTTCTCTATGTAACATCTTTGTATTTATTCAAGTAAGCATGAAAATGGAAATGCTTTTTTGATCTCAAAACCCTGCTAATAGGCTGCCACATTCCTTTTGTATACAATCAACCCATGTGACTGTCAAGTCACTATCAACTCCTATCTAAATTTTTTATCTGTCGAGACTTTGTAGATTATCCGTTGAGTCTATATTGGATCATCCGTTGAGAGTAACTTGGGTCACTTGTCAAAGCCTTGTAGAATCATCCATTGAAAATATTTCCATAGTAGTTGACTCAATTTCATTTATGCAAAATTACAAGGCATATAATATTTATAATTAGCCAACCTATTTTGCATATCATTTTAGTAGCCAACATGACTTAGAATATCCTACAACCTCTAATTCTCTAAGAAATTACAGTATACAGGAATGTGTTACAAAAAATTATTTAAACATAAGCTACTTTTTCAACGGATGACAAAGTAAGATTATCCGTTAAAAGCTACAAATACACTTAATTAAATCTACCAAGGTATTTTTGGTAAAATATCAGCAAGCCTATAAATATTCCTAACAATAACTAAACTTTTGTCAGATGAAGTTTTACAGTAGAAACCATTGACTTCACTTTTCTTGAGATACCAGTCTATCCATAAGCATATCTTTTTCTTACTCTATGAAAGCAAGCTTCCCAACCTTCCTGCTTGAGATGAAACACTAATCATTCATTGAATTGACATTTGTCCTTTGACGTAGAACTGTCTGATAAGAGGATTTATGCCTTGATTCTCCAACAAGGAAGATGCTTCCAGTTGTGATCAGTGACACCAATGATTAGTTGTTATCAGTGATACCAATTGTTGAATCCATGATGACATTCCTTTTTCTGCATAGCTTTGTCCCGTAGTGAAAACCTGTAATAACTCGAATTTTTGAGACTTTGTAAAATGTTTGATGAATAATAACCCTGATAATCGAGGAAAACTTTTTAGGCCCACACTATGTTATGCATGGGAAATTTAGTTTCCGAGTCGATATCGTGATTATACGTACCAAATGAGTGTAGATAAACGCCACTAATTTTTGAAGAAAATGAACTTTGTAAAACGAACGTATCTACGAACCATCGAGGAATACGAGGATCAAGATAAAATTACGAATCTAAAATCCTACAAATTAAAACCCAATTACAAGGCTCCAAAGCGTAAAGGAAGTATGAGAAAGGATTTGCCCCGCGAACAGCTTACGAAGATATATTACAAAAATTAATAAGGCCAAGTGAATACGTAAGAGAATAAAATAAAACGTATCAAGCCATGAAAACCATGCAAACTAATTAGTAAGGAAGTAACTAATACTTAGGAACTAAATAGTAACCAATCTAGTGAGCATAGTAACCTAGCTAGCAAATAGTGACATGAATAGTAATGGTGGTACTGGGCTAGCTTAATAGCTTTGAAAATAGCCAAGCTAGATAGATTGGATGAGATTTTCATATCTTAAGAATATATACTAAAGATTTCATCACTTATACAAGAAGCAACTAGCAAAAAAAACAAAAAATTCTCTCTTCTCTCTCATTTAGTCCCATTTGGCCCTAACAAGAAGAAAGGGAAATCAAATTTCAAATTAAAGCCATGGAAAAATCCTCCAATTAATTCCTAAGCTTCCTACATATCAAACTAAGGTAAGATAAATTTTTGAAATCATTTCATTAAGGTTTGGATGGGTAAATAATTCCATGAAAGTGATGATAAATAGTGCCAAATAGTAACACTTCTTGATTTCTTGATTTTCATGGCATGATTTAGTGTGGCGCCCTCCAAACCCGGGTCAGAAGTTTGGGGTCCACACACACCTTAATTATAACCTGCTTATAACAATAATAAAGATAATAATAATATATGCAGTGACCCTACTTACCAACCACCACGGACCGTAACAGGTTAAAGTATGCACACAAGCCAAACACACTAATATATTACAAACCGTTCAAATCCCAACTATTTCAAACTAAAACTGAGTATTAAACATTATTACAAACTTTTACAAACTTAAATTATTCCAAAAAAAGCCTATTAGCTCCACTTTCTCAACCTGAACCCCTAGCTCTCGCACTGGACTGGGGATCCTCTTTACCAATTGGTTCCTTTTTAACTGGAAAGAATATAAACAACATCGCACAAATGAGCTAACTAGCTCAGCAAGTCACAATGACAAAACTGAGAATAATGATCATCAGATGAATATGGTTATGATATCAAGTAAACAATGGATTATGATTTAGAATTGGATATTATACTTTTAATTTAAAAACCAAGGTTAGGCTGCTGATCAGTCATGCACTAACCCCGAGCAAGGCACACAGTATTGCTCTAACTACTGGATCCAAGGCTCACATTGGCCTAACTTGACCATTATATGGTCTGACCACGAATCTGGTCCACAATTTTATAAAAACAATCCAATTCTAACATAATAACAGAATATGCAATAATAAACAATAACCGAAATCATTAACAGCAATAAATGTTTAACAATGAAAGGGTTTCAATCCTTGTAAGGATCAATAAGGCAATTTAAAAGCTTGGATGCTGGGTAATGAAAGAATTGGATAACAAAGGAATCAACGTTTCAATGTTTCAAGGATTTGGTCTTTCCAAGTATAAGATACCATGGGTTGAGTATATAATAGTTCATTTCAGTGTTTGGTATTTAGTTTGTATGTATTTGTGGAGTAGTACCGTAGCTTTGTGGTTCTTGTTTGGGTATACAATAATCAATGGATTAGAAAGAATATGATTCATGGCTCAAGAATAATAACTGAAATCAGGATTTAGGTTTCTGTGCTTCAAAGCACTTGCAATATCACAGGATTATCAAGTACTACAATATCTCGAGAAAGTTCAGAACACTTGCCTGATATTAGCTTACTACACTGCACTCGTTTCCAATCACAACCGTCTTATTCTTCAACTATCTGTTTCCCTTTCTTACGTCTTGCCTCTTCTGCTCACATATCATAAGCATCTATCAATAATTTACTCATGGAATTCTATTCAACACATACTTCTATCTACCCTTCATTTTACCCAAATCCGATTAACGGATTGAAAGTTATGCAATAATCAAGTAAACACCGAATATACAGACCGATAGTCAATTAACAAGTCACATATAGCACATAATACATCACGTAATCAATGATATATTATTTATAAAGAAGTCTCGGGTCATAAATAGGATTTCTGGTATTTAAAATGATTTTTAAAACATTTTTCGAAATTAAAACGGGTCGTTGGATCAATTTCGGGTTAATAAACAGGGTTCGGTTGGCCCATTCTGGCTCCGAAATAATTTTAGAATAATTCTCGAGCCTTGGAAATAATTTAGAATAATATTTTAAAGCTCGAAACTATTTTTCAGAATTTTTAAATCATTTTTAAATAATTAAATCTAATTAAATAATTAATTAAAATAAAATAATAATTAATTAAATCAATTAATCAATTAATTTTCGAATTAATTGACCAATTAATCAATTATAAATTAACTGAAATTAATTAACTAATTAATTTAGATTTATTTATGAATTAAAAATAATTTTCAGAATTAAAATAATAATTTTTAGAATTTTCAGAATTTAAAAATGAATTTTTATAATAAAAATAAATAGGAAATATGATTTTTAAACATTTTATAAACAGGAATCCTAAATTTGTAAAGTCTGGAAACTTCAGGGACCTAACTGCATCGTTTTCAAAAGTTGGGGTACTAAACTGTAATTTTTCAGCCCTTCGCCGGAAAACAGTCGGGTTCGCCGGAGAATACGTTCCCGGCGTCCTCACCCCACCAACACCTCCAGATCACATCTACACAACACCAGGAATACAACCATGCAATCAATTCATCCTAACAATCCCTGAGTTGGCCGGAATTTGGCCGTGAAGTTTTCCAGTTTCCGGCGAACATCGGAAAACTTCAAAACACAACTCCCTTCTCTACAGACCTCGTTGGTTCATGAAACTTATACGACTAGATTGCAAATTTCACAGAGAACACAACTCACTATAACACAACATCAATCTATCACAGAATAAGAAACCCCCAAATTTCAATTAACAACATTCATACGGGTTATAAACCCTAATTTTGAAATTCGAAAATTAAACCCACTTTTGAGCATGTTATTGAACTCCAAATCAGACATATGACATATGAAAATCATCAGGAAAACAAGCTCTACAATATGCAATCATCAAATCATACTAACAATCATCCGAACAAAAATTCATATTTTTAATAAAATAAATTCGAAAATAAATAATTTTTTAGAAAAATAACCTTGATTTCTGCAGTGAAGCAAAGCTCAGAATCTGATAGAACACTTCAAATCCTTCGTTTTGGTTACTCAAGCTTTGAAAACAGAGATCGGTAACGCCTTCGTTTTGCTGTTTGATTCTTAGAACAGTTTATGTAATTAGGGCTTTTCTCTGAAAATTATATAATTATCTGTCTGCAAATGATTTTGATACGAAATAAAATACGGTAAAAGGCTATTTATAATTACGGAAAATTAGTATCCCGTTGGATCATTCCGGATATAAAACGGTACGTTTATTTGTAAAAACTGATCCAAACGGTATCGGTTTTCGGGATAATTATCCAAATTAGTACAATTTGTACTGCGGTCTTGGTCTCAGCGCCTGGTTACACGTATTACGAAGTGATAATTGGGATAGTTTAATAAAAAGCTCCCGTTTATCGAAAATACGGGTTTTATTGATTTACCGAAACGAATATTGTATCGAAAATGTTGCGCCGGGACCCGCGCAGGACAAACCGTACGCCGGATCGAAAAAGTCGAAACATGGAATATGCTCGGAATATTACAATTAGGTTAGGAAGGAGTTCTCGAAAGAGTTTCGGGTTCCAAAAACATAATAACGGGTGACGTCAGTTGGTTCCCGTTTTTATAAAATAGATTTTAATTACCCGGAAAAAGATTTTAGAAATTTCATATGATTCTTATAAATCCATAAACCAACATAAAAATAATTAGGAAGATATGACAATTATCTATATTTTATTTTGGACATATAAAAATTAAAATACTCAATTAATATTATTTTTGAATATTCAAGTACAGATAACACTTAATAATTAGCTCACAGAATAGATACTGAACACACATAATAATTATATAATAGCAAAAATAATTACACGATATATCCCGGATATTACATCCTTCCCCCCTTAAAAGGATTCTGTCCTCAGAATCTCTAAGAAAACAAATGAGGGTACTTTTCTCTCATATCACTTTCTAACTCCCAGGTTGACTCTTCAACCTTTGGGTTTCTCCACAATACTCTTACTAACTTTACCACTTTATTTCTCAATACTTTCTCTCTTTCCTCTAGAATCTCTATCGGATTCTCTACATATGATAAATCTGGTTGAAGTTCTATTGGCTCATATTCTATTATATGCCTGGAGTCTGGATTATATTTCTTAAGCATTGATATGTGAAAAACATTGTGAATGTGCTCCATGTGCGGAGGTAACGCCAACTCATAAGCTACCTTGCCAATACGCTTTAGGATTTCAAAAGGTCCGACATATCTTGGGTTTAGCTTCCCTTTCTTCCCAAACCTCGTTAGTCCTTTCCACGGTGATACTTTCAATAATACCAAGCTTCCTTCTTCAAATTCCATGTCTTTTCTTGACTGGTCTGCATATTTCCTTTGACGATCTTGTGCGGCTATTAATCTTTTCTGGATAATTTCAACAACTTTCTTTGTCTGCTGCACCAATTCAGGTCCGAGTATTTTGCGTTCTCCTACTTCGTCCCAATATATTGGAGATCTACACTTGCGTCCATAAAGGGCTTCATAAGGTGGCATCCCAATACTGGCGTGATAACTGTTATTATAAGCAAACTCTACCAGGGGTAAATGCCCGTCCCAACTTCCTTTGAAATCAATAGCACAAACACGTAGCATGTCCTCGATTGTTTAGTTAGTTAGTTACAAAGGTTGATGTTGTGGCCTCAAGAACATGATATTATTGATAGGAGTTAGTGTTAAGATAATGATATGGTGATTTTTGATTAATGATTTAGAGAGGAAACGAAACCCGAGTCGTGAGCGTAACGTCGATAAAATGAGCGAATCGTAACTTTAACTTTTCTGCAGAAATACAGAATGTATAAACTGTGATTTATTGAAAAGTAAGACTTGAAAATAATATATCTTTTTTTAAGGACCGTTTAGGCGTTTGAATCGCTTGATTTCGATTTACGGTTCAAAAGTTAGGCCCGTTTTAGTGAAAACGATTTACGCGATAAAAACTGTTACAAATTACGAACTTTGGAAATAGAAATGATAGACTTGAAAATATTCATAAATAATGAAATATTTACAGAGAGTAAAAAACATAGTTTATTAATTTCCACAAAAATTTGAAGTGAAAATATGGATTTTTTAATTTATAAAAATGTCGGAGCCGAGACCGCACGAATAGAAATCCTTCAGAATCGCGAGTAGAGTTGAGGGACGAAATGTTAAAGACAATAACGGACGTAAGGGATTATGAAAAGAAAGGGAATATGATAATTACTTGTACTTATTGAAATAATGAGAGTAAAGCGATTCGCGTAAATGAATAGTAAGTATCGTGTATGTACAAAGTGACGATAAATACGAACAGAATCTAACAGAACGATATTTATTCATGATTATAGATTTCCGGACGAACCTTAGAGCACCTTCCACCTCGAGACACCCAGGAAAGTTTACAAACCCGACTCCATATACTGTTGTGTTGTAAACTTTCCATATACTGTTCTGTTAGATTCTGTTCGTATTTATCGTCACTTTGTACATACACGATACTTACTATTCATTTACGCGAATCGCTTTACTCTCATTATTTCAATAAGTACAAGTAATTATCATATTCCCTTTCTTTTCATAATCCCTTACGTCCGTTATTGTCTTTAACATTTCGTCCCTCAACTCTACTCGCGATTCTGAAGGATTTCTATTCGTGCGGTCTCGGCTCCGACATTTTTATAAATTAAAAAATCCATATTTTCACTTCAAATTTTTGTGGAAATTAATAAACTATGTTTTTTACTCTCTGTAAATATTTCATTATTTATGAATATTTTCAAGTCTATCATTTCTATTTCCAAAGTTCGTAATTTGTAACAGTTTTTATCGCGTAAATCGTTTTCACTAAAACGGGCCTAACTTTTGAACCGTAAATCGAAATCAAGCGATTCAAACGCCTAAACGGTCCTTAAAAAAAGATATATTATTTTCAAGTCTTACTTTTCAATAAATCACAGTTTATACATTCTGTATTTCTGCAGAAAAGTTAAAGTTACGATTCGCTCATTTTATCGACGTTACGCTCACGACTCGGGTTTCGTTTCCTCTCTAAATCATTAATCAAAAATCACCATATCATTATCTTAACACTAACTCCTATCAATAATATCATGTTCTTGAGGCCACAACATCAACCTTTGTAACTAACTAACTAAACAATCGAGGACATGCTACGTGTTTGTGCTATTGATTTCAAAGGAAGTTGGGACGGGCATTTACCCCTGGTAGAGTTTGCTTATAATAACAGTTATCACGCCAGTATTGGGATGCCACCTTATGAAGCCCTTTATGGACGCAAGTGTAGATCTCCAATATATTGGGACGAAGTAGGAGAACGCAAAATACTCGGACCTGAATTGGTGCAGCAGACAAAGGAAGTTGTTGAAATTATCCAGAAAAGATTAATAGCCGCACAAGATCGTCAAAGGAAATATGCAGACCAGTCAAGAAAAGACATGGAATTTGAAGAAGGAAGCTTGGTATTATTGAAAGTATCACCGTGGAAAGGACTAACGAGGTTTGGGAAGAAAGGGAAGCTAAACCCAAGATATGTCGGACCTTTTGAAATCCTAAAGCGTATTGGCAAGGTAGCTTATGAGTTGGCGTTACCTCCGCACATGGAGCACATTCACAATGTTTTTCACATATCAATGCTTAAGAAATATAATCCAGACTCCAGGCATATAATAGAATATGAGCCAATAGAACTTCAACCAGATTTATCATATGTAGAGAATCCGATAGAGATTCTAGAGGAAAGAGAGAAAGTATTGAGAAATAAAGTGGTAAAGTTAGTAAGAGTATTGTGGAGAAACCCAAAGGTTGAAGAGTCAACCTGGGAGTTAGAAAGTGATATGAGAGAAAAGTACCCTCATTTGTTTTCTTAGAGATTCTGAGGACAGAATCCTTTTAAGGGGGGAAGGATGTAATATCCGGGATATATCGTGTAATTATTTTTGCTATTATATAATTATTATGTGTGTTCAGTATCTATTCTGTGAGCTAATTGTTAAGTGTTATCTGTACTTGAATATTCAAAAATAATATTAATTGAGTATTTTAATTTTTATATGTCCAAAATAAAATATAGATAATTGTCATATCTTCCTAATTATTTTTATGTTGGTTTATGGATTTATAAGAATCATATGAAATTTCTAAAATCTTTTTCCGGGTAATTAAAATCTATTTTATAAAAACGGGAACCAACTGACGTCACCCGTTATTATGTTTTTGGAACCCGAAACTCTTTCGAGAACTCCTTCCTAACCTAATTGTAATATTCCGAGCATATTCCATGTTTAGACTTTTTCGATCCGGCGTACGGTTTGTCCTGCGCGGGTCCCGGCGCAACATTTTCGATACAATATTCGTTTCGGTAAATCAATAAAACCCGTATTTTCGATAAACGGGAGCTTTTTATTAAACTATCCCAATTATCACTTCGTAATACGTGTAACCAGGTGCTGAGACCAAGACCGCAGTACAAATTGTACTGATTTGGATAATTATCCCGAAAACCGATACCGTTTGGATCAGTTTTTACAAATAAACGTACCGTTTTATATCCGGAATGATCCAACGGGATACTAATTTTCCGTAATTATAAATAGCCTTTTACCGTATTTTATTTCGTATCAAAATCATTTGCAGACAGATAATTATATAATTTTCAGAGAAAAGCCCTAATTACATAAACTGTTCTAAGAATCAAACAGCAAAACGAAGGCGTTACCGATCTCTGTTTTCAAGGCTCTTTCTTTGATCATATGCCTTGAGTATCAATTACCAAAAATACATATTATTATTCCCAAATAATCTAACAACTAGAATTACAGAAGGGGGGGGGGGTTGAATGTAATTCTTGGTTTCTTTTCTTTTTAAGAACTTTTCATAAATTTGAATATATCAGTGTTTGAATATGCTAAAGTGCGGAATGAAAATATAGATGTATTCAAACATAAAGTAATTAAACACAAGGATTAACAACTTTCTGGTGGATTGAACTTACCCACAAGAGATACATATTAATGAGAACTCTGTGATGCAAAAATGCACACAACTGCTTATAAGTAAGATATATTTAGAACAGATAAATTCTTAACAGATACAACCTTTTCTATTTCTCAGTTCTTGCTTACTTAATTTTTAACTTGCTACCCTTGGTTTATATATCACCAAGTTACATGATAAAAACATAAACTAATAAGACAAAAGTGTCTTAGTCTAATTACATGTTGCTCCATTTCTTCATCCAGCATATTTGAATATCTTCAAGTTAATATGGAAGTGGAAATGCTTCTTTGTTCTCTAAAACCTGTTAATAGGATGCCACATTCCATTTGCATACAATCAACCCATGTGACTTTTAAGTCACTATCAACTGATTTTTGAATTTGATCATCCGTTGAAGCCCGATTGGATCATCCATAGAAGCCCTATTGGATCATCCGTTGAAATTTGTGGATCATCCATTGAGAGTCTGGTTGATCATCCGTTGAAACCTTGTGGAACATCCGTTGAGAGTATCTTCATAGCAGTTGACCCTATTTCACCTATACAAGATTACAAGGAATCTTATATTTATAATTAGCCAACCTATTTTGCATATCAATATAGTAGTCAACATGACTTAGAATATTCTACAACTTCTAGTTCTCTAAGGCATTCCAATATGCAGGAATGTGCTATCAAAACTTATTTAAATATAAGCTACTCTTTCAACGGATGACATAGTACATTAACCGTTGAAAGCTATAATTACACTTAATCAAATCTACTAAGGTGTTTTTGTAGCATATCATCAAGTCTATAACATATTCCTAACAATCTCCCCCAATTTATGTCTACTAGAATTGTAGGCATAAATTTAGAGGGAGTTGATGAAAACAAAACACCTATTTTTCATAGAGATTATTCAACAGTAGATAAAACTTATAAGTGCTGCAATTTATTAAATATTGTACAAAAGAAGGTTCATAGAAATCTCACAAGAAATTTTTCAAGGTGCTCCTCTCCTCTGAGCAAATTAATCTTTTCTCCTTGAATGTCTAGTCTTCTTTCCCAGCCTTTTATTATTCTCTTTAATCTGGTGTTGGAGTTGTCTGTAGAACTCAGATTCGTTTTCATTTGATTAATCCAGCATCTCCTCCATTTTCTTGAGAGTTTCATTGCTTGATATCTTTAGCTGATCATCTAATCTGAAGAATCTTCTTATATTCTTTTCATCATTGAACTCCATTAGCCAATATGGCCTCAAATGCACTCTATCCCTAGTGTAAAGAATAGTTAGGACTCTTTGGAGTGCATTTGGGTCTCTCCAGCTTTGTTTTATACTTTCAATCTGGTTGAGTATCTGCTTTTTGGCAACAATGTTAAAGCCAAAGTTTTTCTTGATTGAGGAGAAAATCTTCACTAAGACATAGAAGCCTTCATTGAGAATCCTATGAAGAGGCCAAGTGACTTCCCAGCCACTCTTGTACTTGAACACTAATCTTTCTAGTAGGCTTTTATGAGCATCAATATCCCTTACTTCATCTAGCTCATCCAACTAAAGGTTGATGTCAGAAAATTCCTTATGTCATAAATGTAGAGTTGATCTCCTTTGTTGATAGTAGGTTTGAGTTTGGGTAGATTTTTGGATTTGGATGGAATAAATTTGACTAGTTTTCTTGGCATGTTCTTTCTTCCTTTAGAGGAGGTTGGAATTGGGAGATTAAGATCAGAAATGGGTAGGTATTCCAAGTCTATTGGTTCATCCTTTGGAATAATTGGTTTACCATAAAAATTCACTTCAAGATTGATCTTGAATTCAGCTTGCTTTATTGTGGGCAAAGCTGATTGATTTGTAGTAGTAGACTGGGTAGGCTCATGTTCATCTTCTTCCTCTTCTTCTTCTTCAAATTCCAGCTTCCTTTTGGCTCTTTCCTTTCTCACTCTTTTTCCAGTTTTCTTCTTTGGTTCTTCACTCTTCTTAGTTTCAATCATTGTGGCAGGCTTCTGAATTTCTTTTTTGGTAGCAACCCTTTCAGCTTGATTCTTAGCTTCTGTAATATCCAGGATATGACGTGTAATTATTTTGTTAATAAATAAATATTATGTGATTATTATATGAATTTTTGGTGAATTATCTGTGAAGTGATATCTGTGTTTGGATATTTAAATATGATATAATTTGAGTATTTTAATTTTTATGTGTCCCAAATAAAGTATAGATAATTGTGATATTTTTGTATTAATTTTTATATTGTTATTTGATTTTATAAATGATTTATGTATTTAATAAAGTATTTTTCCGAGCATTTATAAACTATTTTGTATAATTGGGAACCAACCGACTTCAACCATTTTTATGTTTTTACAACCTGAAACTCTTCTGAAACTCCTTCCTAACCTAATTGTAATATTCCGAGCATTTTCCATGTTTTGACCTTTTCGATCCGGAGTACGGTTTTCCCTGTACGGGTCCCGGCGCAATATTTTTGATACAAAATTTGTTTCGGTAAATCAATAAAACCCGCATTTTCGAGAAACGGGATCTTTTTATTAAACTATTATAATTATCATCTCGTAATACGTGTAAACAAAGCGCCGAGACCAAGACCGCAGTACAAAATGTACATATTTGGATAATTATCCTAAAACCGGTACCGTTTTGGATCTGTTTTCTCAAATAAACGTCATATTTTATATCCGGTTTGATCCAACGGGGTACCAATATTCCGTAAATATAAATAGCCAATACAATATTGTATTTTGTACAGATAGTCATTTGAAAATGGTAAAATTATATAATTTCCAGAGAAAAACCCTAAAATTCATCGCGTTTTGTATAATCAAACGAAGATTCGAAGACGTTATCGAACTCCGATATGGGCGTTCAAGTAGTCGAATCGAAGCTCTTGACGAGTACAATCGAGTTCTACCATCTATACTACTGCAGAAACATCAAGTAAATTTCTGTTTATTTTATTAAATTCAAATTTAATTAGATTAAAATTAGGACCTTTTAATTTTGATGTTGTTTGTGTGATGTGATGATTTCATGTTGTAGAGGATTAAATTATGAACATTTTGGTATGTTATACTCTCGATTTGGAGTTCAATAACATGTCCAAATATGTAATTGATTCTCAAATTATGAGATTAGGGTTTATATAATATGAATGTTCTTGATTGAAATTATGCGTTTTTGAATTATGGGTTATTAGTTAATTCTGTTGATTGGGTTATGTTCTTGATGAAAATTGCAATCGATTTGTATATATGAAAGTAACAAACGATTCTTAGACTGGCCAAATCGAAGCTCACCGGATCTTCGCCGGCTTTTGGTTTGATTTTGCCGGAGTCTAAGTTCTGTGCTTGATTTGTTAATTTGGATGTCAGCTATGTGTTCCTGAATGAATTTGGAATGGAAACCGAACTGGAATCAAGCCAAACCGTTATGTTTGTGTCAAAATCGGGTTTCACCGGAGGATTTTCCGGTCACCGGAAACTGGGTTCTTCGCGACCCGTTTCTATTCTTGGTGACCCGGATTCCTAACCCCGGTTTGACCCGGTTTCAATCCGTTTTTGTTCTAAAAATTTTCTGAAATCCTGTTTTTGCACTTTAGCCCCTAAAGTTTCTAGAACTTTACAAATTCTGGATTTTTGTTTTAAATTCTTTCAAAATTCAGATTTCTTTTTATAAATTATTTTCAAAAATTGTTTTTAATTTCTAAAAATTCCAAAAATCATTATTTTAATTTTAACAATTATTTTTAATTCAAAAATAAATCTAAATTATTTGGTTAATTAATTTTAATTAATATTTAATTAATTAATTAGTCAATTAATTTAAATATTAATTGATTAATTAGTTTAATTATTTATTAATTGATTTTAATTAATTATTTAATTTGATTTAAAAATTCTGAAAAATAGTTTCGAGGTTTAAAATTTTATTTTAAATTGTTCTCAAAGCTCGATAATTATTATAAAATGATTTTAAAGCCATATTCGGGCAATCAAACCCTGATAATTGCTTTTAAATGATTCCACGACCCGTTTTAACTCCAAAAAAGTTCAAAAATTCGTAATGAATACCTGGAAAATTATTTTGACCCTGAATCTTCTTTGAAAAATTATTTTGATCGAATATCTTACATGCTACGTGTTATATGTGATCTGATTGATGCATAATATGACTGTCCGTGCATTGTTTGACTGTTTTATTCATAACTTTCAATCCGTACGTCGGATTTGGGTAAAACGAAGGGTAGATAAAAGCTTATGATGCCTATGTGACGATTAGAATATTGTGAGATGAATATTGATAGGTACTTATGATGCCTATAAGAGTAAGCGAGGCATAGAAAAGGAAGCAGGTGATCAGAAAATAGAATCGATGCGTAGAAAATCAAGCAAGTGAGTAGTGAGTAGATGCGAGGCATAGAAAAGTAGACAAGTGGCTGTTGAATAGAATTATTAGACAAGTACAAGTGAAGTTGGAATCAATAGAGATAAGACAAGTACTTCTGAACCTTTCTCGAGATATATTATAAATATTTCTAAACTCTCTCGTGACGTATTGTTAGTATTTAAATTAGTTATGCTTTATATCGTAAGTGCTTTGAATCATTCAGCCTTGAACCCGGATCACATCACCTGATCTTTGAGCTGTAAGACTTATTCTTTTTAAATCATCCTTTGTTGATTTACCAGATACTAAACCACACAAATACGATACTACTCCACAAATACATATCCACCATATACCAAACACTGGAACAGAATTGCTTGAACATACAGAAACTTTTGTACTCAATTATACCTTGTAACATCAAAGAACTAAACCTTTTAAAATCATTGTTCATCTAATACCTGATTCTCCTACAGACTGGAGGCCATTTCTTATACATACCTTGATATACCCTTGTGACACTCATGAATTCCATTACGCTTTTATTCAAATATTTATCACTATTGATTATGATCTTGTTTTATTAAATTATATTGTTTGTCATACTGAATTGCTTTAGAATTTGATAGTTTTCTTTATGCGGACCATATTCGTGGTCGAATTAGGCCAATGTGTGCCTTGGATCCAGTTTGTAGAGCAGAGCCGTGTGACTTGCTCGGGGTTAGTGCGTGACTGATCAGCAGCCTAACCTTGGTTTTAAAACTTAAAATGAATATCCAATTCTAATAATTGTTTAATAAGAAACTTGATTCTTCTGAATCATCTCATTTGATCATTGTTTAACCCTAGTCATTGATATTATGACTTGATGAGCTAGTTAGCTCACTCTTGCGAATCTGTTTATATATTCTATAGTTAAAAAGGAAATGATTGATAGTAAGGATTCCCAGTCCAATGTGCGATCTAGGATTCCAGGACGAGTTGGATCGAGCCAGTAGAAGCTTTATATTATAGCTGAGATATGCAAGCTTGTAAGAATAATTTCATTATCAGTTGTAAGTTAAAGTAGTTGGGATTTGGTACGATGTAATAAAAGTTAAGGTTGTGACTTTTTTCATACTTTAACCTGTTATGATCCGTGATGGTGTCTAGATGGGTCATTTATATAATATTTCATATGCAGGTTTATATATTGTGGGTTGATGTTGTGAACCCCAAACTTATTACCCGGGTTTGGAGGGCGTCACAGCTTCCGAGGCAGCCTGCCTTTTCTGATGATTGAGTCTCAGTTTCTCTTCTTTCTTGGCTTCTGCAAATTGTGGATGTCCAGCCATCACACAAATTTCTTTTCCATGTCTGTAGACTTTTATTATCCTTTTCTTTAAACTAAGTCTTTGGGATCCTTGATGTTTGCAATAGAGTGACCAAGCAATTTTTTTTAATCAGGCTGAGGAGTTGCATAGACTAGGTCCAAAGGATTCTTGGTAGAATGTTTTAATGAATGTTTCTTGGGCTTCAAGATCACATTGGCCTTTGACTTTGTTCTAGCAAAGGTTTGACCTCTCTCTATATTCCTCAAGCTCATTTCACTGATAGGAATTTATCTCAATTGTGTGAAGTATTTCACAGATTTATCTTGCTTTGTAATTGGACCAAAAACCTTTTCAATCCTTTATCAATCTTCTTCATTTGTTCATTCATCCTGAGCTCAGCTGCTCCAATATTGATCAAGTCAATGCTATCTACAACTGGTGGCTTAGAGAAAGTAATTCCTGGAACAATCACTTTGCTGACTTGAATGTTCACATCTTTCTCCCCCTCACTAGCCTGTACAATAGAATCTCTCTCCCTTTTTATTATCATCAAGTAAGGAAGGAGTTGAAGTTTGAGCATCCACCAATTTCTGAAGAAGGAGTGTCTGATGGACTTGGTTGATCTGGATCTTGGTGATTAAAATTTCCAATATTGTCAGCCTAGTGTCCAAAGAATCAATTTTTCTACGTAAGTCATAATCCTTCCTAATTTTCTGATGAAAATCTCTCATTGTAGCTTCAGGAAGTTTATACTTCATTCTTTCATTGATGTCCTTCTTGACTTGTGCAATGTTTGTCTTGATGTCATCCACATCTTGACTCTATTTAAGAGATTGAATCTTGTGCAGTTGTAGAGATTCAAGATGGGCTTTGAAAAGACTTTTGGTGTTAGCATCTGTAGTGGCTTGAAGAGCTGTTTGAGTTTGATGGATAAGTTGAAAGAGAGTGGATTTAAAATAATGGTCACTGCAGTCCTTGCTAAACATCCAGGCTGGAGTACTTGTGCTTGAGCTAGGCCCTTAGAATAAAAGCTGTGGTGCGCACTAAGTTTAAGGCTCTCTCAACAGCGTCATTGCCCTGTTCAGCTAGAATTTGATAAGCTGGAATAAGATGAGTAAATGCCTCAGCTTCAAAAGAAATAGAGTCTAAAATAGCTTGATATTCTTGCTGAAATAGCTATTTATTTTCTACTTCATTGACATCCATTAACTCACTAATAATTGGCCCTTCCCATTCTTCATTTGTACCTGTTTTTCTCCCATTATCTTTCTTTTCTTGCATCAAGGGCTCCCCTTGGCTTCCCACCCTCACACCCTCACCTTCACCATCTAAGGTGGGACTCTTCTCGCTCACTTTTGCCATGCTGGAAGAAATAACATGCATTTTATTACTCATTTCACCTCCTTTTGCCTGAGTGCAACTCAGCCTCTCACTCTGTTCACTCCCTTCCCTCAATCCTAATAGTGATTGAACAACCACTAAGTCATCTGCACTTGTAACATTTGTTGAAATTTCAAGTGGTTCAGAGACTTCCAACGGATGAGAAATATCCGTTGAAATAGTAGTTGAGAAATTCAACGAATAATTGCTGTTAAGCACATCCATCGAGATACAATCACTAGTTAACGAATCAATAATATCTGTTGAGAAAGTAGAAATGAAAGAGTTTGGAGTACAAACTACTGTGGAATCTGTGGTGAATCATTTGAGATTTTCCACATATTTCTCAGTATTTTCAGAAAGAAATGGCAAATGAGCCAACAAATCATCTAAAAGTTGATGCTCACTTGCTTGAGATTTTGGCTCTTCCATGAGAGTTAAAGATGGAGAATCAGGAATTGATGTGTTTATCATGTCCACATTCAGTGAGTTTGTGGGAAAATTTTGTGTTTGAGGTATTTCAATTATAAGAGATTTTGGCTATGACTCCATATTTATTGGAGCCACATCAATCTGACTTTGAGATGGTGCAGTAACTGAGTCTTTAACTGCAGTTGGCACTGTGTGTGCACCCTGTGATTCCCTTATAGGTTTTGATTTCTTCTTTCTTATATAAGTTTGAGGTTGGTATGTGTCCCTTCCCCTTTTAGCTTGTACTCTTGGTTGAGAGCTTATTTCAATAGTGACATCCTTTTGGAAGGATTCAACTAGTAATGAGCTAGAATCCTTATTAATCACTACAGTTTGTTGGGAAATGCAGTGTGGCTAGGTTGGGTTACACATACCTTACTCTCCTTATTTGTAGGGTTTCTTTGATGTTCACCCTGTCCCTCACCAACCTTACTTCCCTTCATACTCCCCTATTTGGATTTAGTAGTTTTTGAAACTAATTCCTTTTGAAAGGAACTAGAGTGGGGTTTCTTAGACTTGGACTTTGAAATTTTTGATTGTGTGACTTGGGTAGGCATCTGTTTGGTCATTGTCACAGATGCCATTGCCACAGAAGTTTGAAAAAAAATTGGTGGTTCAAAAGTAGTAGAGACAGAAGTATTTACCTCACTTACCTGAGGCTCCTCCATGATTAGAAAATAGATGAGGGGAACCTTACTGTGGTGATTTTCCATGTTTAAATCAGCAATAACTCTCTTCTCTTGGACCCAATAATCAAGCTTATTTGTTGGGTTCTTAATAGAGAGACCCTTAGAAACATGATTAGTTATCATAATAAAGAATCTAACATAATAGATGTTCTTATTTCCCTTCTTAATGTCTCCTAATTTGAAACTGAACTCATACATGACAAACTCACTAAATTTATAGTACTTATCACTAAGTAGCATATATAGCATGTTAACAAGTGAGTATGTAATTGCATCAAAATTCTTATCTTACCAAAAAATGCCTTAATGAAGGAATCACAGAGAAAGCTCCACTCTTTTCTAAGGCCCATCCTCCAAACCTCACCGAACTTGGCAGGGTTAGGAGCATAGCCCATAGAAACAAGCATGGCACTGACATATGTGTCTGTGTGTGTAACTAGTGTATTGTTTTTAGGAAATTGTAAGCAAGCTTGAATCTCAACATTATTTATATAGTATTCATTACCTTTCAGAGTGAAGGTGATAGTTTTGTCTTTGGAGTTGTACATTGTTGTAGTTCATATCTCCTCCATAACCTCACAGTAGATTACTTGTGATGCAAACATTACATAGCTTAGTTTGCAGCCTTGAATGAAGTCCATCATTTTGTGATAAGCCTCAGAAGCAGCAATACCCTTGTTCACCAGTGCTATAAAGTTGTTCTTTTTATACACGAATCCAGATTGAGACATTATCTTGACTACATGTGCCATTATTATGAATGAAAATAGTTACAAAGAGGGGTTTTGTATTGGAGCTGAAGAGAGAGTAGAAATTGCTTTGAGAAAGATCAAAGTAAAATAGAAAATGAAATGGGGCTTATATACTTTCTCAGAATTAAATAAGTAAAAATTAAAAAGTACAATAAAGTACCCAATGAAATTTGCCCAAAATAACCGTTTAAAAATAAAATAAACTGTAAAAGTTCTAGAGGCTATCTATCGAAATATACTTACGAACTGTAAGTAAATTCGACGGATAAGAAATAAAATTAACGGCTATGATTTATGCAATTCGACGGATAAAGATTAAACAGATACTCGTCGAGATAAAAAGTACCCATAATAATATTTGATTTTTTAACAGATAATAAAATTCAACGGATATTCATTTTTGACGGATATTGAACATCCGTCGAGATGTAAATTTTGACAGCCAAAATTTCATCTTTATGAGAAAAGTCAAATTTGATTCTGGATGCATTAAAAATTGCTTAGACATAAAAAATAATTCAAGAATAATAAAGCATACCTTACTCACTTACCAACCTAGTAAAGGTGGACTCATCAATTGGCTTGGTAAAGATGTCTGCAATTAATTCTCACTTAGAACAAAATGAAGTTCCATAGTACCTTCATGACATGTTCTCGAATGAAGTGATACTTGATGTCAATGTACTTTTTCCTTGAATGTTGCACATGATTTCCATTAATGGCAATGGCACTTGTGTTATCAAAGAAGATTGGAATCTTGTACACTTGTAGACCATAATCATATAACTGATTTTTCATCTATAGAATTTATGCACAACAACTGCCAGCAACAATATATTCAGCCTCAGTTGTAGAAGTAGAGAATATATTTTGTTTCTTACTAAACCAGGACACCGACTTGTTTTTTAAAAATTGGCAGGCTCCTATTGTACTTTTTCAATCAATATTACAACCTGCATAATATGCATCTGAATAACCAATTAGATCAAAACCAGAATCTCTAGAATTTAGTGTTTCTTTGAGATATCTGAAAATTCTCTTAATAGCTACTAAATGAGATTCTCTAGGATCAGCTTGAAATCTAGCACAAAGACAAGTAGCAAACATTATATCTGGCCTACTAGCTGTTAAATATAGAAGTGAGCCGACCAGGCCTCTATAACTTGAAATGTCCACAGACTTTTCAGTATTGTTCAATTCAAGTGTAATAGCAGTAGCCATGGGAGTTTTTGCAGATGTGCAATCCATTAGGTCAAACTTTTTTAAAAGATCATAAATATATTTGGTTTGACTAATGAATATTCCATCACTAACTTTCTTAACTTGTAAACCAAGAAAGTAAGTTAGTTCTCCCATCATGCTCATTTCATATTTACTTTGCATCAATTCGGAAAACTTTCTGCAAAGTTTCTCATCTGTAGAGCCAAATATAATATCATCTATATAAATCTGAACAAGTATACTAGAGCCAATAACATTCTTAAGGAGAGAGTTTTATAAACAGTGCCTCTTGTGAAGTGATTTTCTAAAAGGAACTTTGAAAAAGTATCATACCAGGCTCTAGGTGCTTGCTTCAAGCAATAAAGTGCTTTCAATAGATAGTAGACATATTTTGGAAAGTTGGGGTCTTCAAAACGAGGAGGCTGGCTGACATAGACTTCTTCCTCCAAATCTCCATTAAGAAATTCACTTTTGATATCCATTTGATAGACTTTGAAATTGGCATAGGCTGCATAGGCTAGAAAGATTCTGATGGCTTCAAGTCTTGCAACAGAAGCAAAGGTCTCATCAAAATCTATTCCTTCTTGTTGACAATAGCCCTTATCAACCAATCTAGTTTTATTCCTGAGTACTATGCCATTTTCATCTATCTTGTTTCTCAATACCCACTTGGTGTCAATAGGATTTTTTCATTTAGGTTTGGTTACTAGTCTCCAAACTTTATACCTTTTAAATTGGTTTAGCTCCTCCTACATAGCTAACACCCAATCAGGATCCAACAAAGCTTCTTCTACCTTTTTAGGTTCTTCATGAGACAGAAAGCTGCTATATAGACATTCTTCTTGAGTTGCTTTCCTGGTTTGCACTCTTGAAGATACATCACCAATAATTAGTTCAAAGGGGTGATCTCTAGTCCATTTTTTTGTTGTGGTATATTAGCTCTAGATGAAGAGGCCTCATAGTTGTCTTGATGTGTGACTGAGTTTTGATTAGAAGAAACTCCCCTGATTTGATGGATCTTTGACTTGAAGTTGGGGTCTTTTCTGTATGTGATCTTAATTGACATTCAACTCCTATTAATGACTAAACGGATGTTGAATTTTGTCTTTCAACGGATGATGCAATTTTTTTTCAACGGATGATGCACCTGGTCTTTCGACGGATGTAGAATTATGTGCTTCATTTATTGCTGACTTTTCTACATTATCCTTAGAGATTATTTTTTTGATCACTTTCATCATAACTATCATCACAGTTCACCACAACATTATCAAATTTGAGGCTTTGATGGAAACCTTTATATTGTAGTCTGTCAGTCTTCTTATCACCAAACACAACATGTACAGATTCCATAACAATGTTGGTTCTTAGGTTGTAGACTCTGTATGCTTTTCCAACTGCATACCCAACAAAAATACCTTCATCTGCTTTGGCATCAAACTTTTCTTGTTGCTCAGTTTGATTCCTTAGAATATAACATTTGCAGCCAAAGACATGAAGAAAGTTTAGTGTCGGCTTCCTATTCTTGAATAATTGATAGGGTGTCATGCATTTTGCTTGATTGACCAAAGAAATATTCTGAGTGTAGCATGCAGTATTTACAACTTATATCCAAAAGTAAGTTGCTAACTTTGATGCTTCTAGCATTGTTCGTGCATCTTCAATAAAAGATATGTTCTTCCTTTCCACCACTCCAATTTGTTGTGGAGTCCTTCCTGTTGAAAATTCATGAATGATCCCATTTTCTTCACAAAATAACCTCATAACAGAATTCTTGAACTCAATTCCATTGTCACTCTTGATTCTTCCAACTTTGAGCTCATGATGATTGTTGACTTGTCTTATATGATTTATAATGATTTCACTATCTTCATCTTGAGATTTAAGAAAATGTGTCCATGTGAACTTTGAGAAATTATTAACAATCACTAGGCAGTATCGTTTTTTTGAAATTGACAACACATTAACTGGTACAAACAAATCCATATGCAGAAGTTGTAGAGGTTCTTTAATCGTAGATTCAAGCTTCTTTTTGAATGATGCCTTGATATGTTTTCCTTTCTAACAGGCATCACAAAGTCCATCCTTTGAGAACTCAACTTGAGGAATACCTCTTACAAGATCTTTCCTGACTAATTCATTCATAGTCTTGAAGTTCAGATGGGACATGTAACACCCCCAGATCCGGGGTCGGGAATCCGGGTTGTCACGGTCTTTATTCCACAATATCACTTTACTTAATTAATAATAAATACCCTCATGCTGTGACCCCACACTAACACACACCACAACTCGTTATAGTCTCAGAGATGAAATTGAAATAAGTACAAGTCTTTGAATCCACAATTTAAAATTATTACAACCCAAAATGATTACTTGATAATTTACAGTTAATTGCCATTATCTGCCACAAGTTATAATTATACATAATTGGATTCTCAAAAGTAGATGGTCTAAACTACAATGGATCTACCTCTGCAGCTATAGCAGCTACAATATCAGCGGGAAGACGCGGGACGCTTCCCACGCGCTTGCGCTGGGTCTGCCGGAGTCTGGCCATCTCTCCTAACTGTTGTTGTGTGATGAAGAAATAAAGCAAGAGTGAGCCTTACAGCTCGCAAGATAATATATACAGTGATATCAATAATATAAGTATCTAAATGGATACTTGATAGCATCTCTATCATATGCAAGATAATTACTTGCTAGATATAAGTAAAAACAATGAATGAAGTTACCAATACTTCACCACACTTATATCTTATAAAGCGACTTGAACTACCACTGTTCAAAGTATTATAAGTTTTAAGAAAAACGCCTCATAGATGAGACCACAAGTTAAAACTTGAATAGATTCAATCTTTGAAATATTATTGAATGAGAAAGATATGAGATACTTTATTTAGTCCTGATATATATATATATCCACATATATATATATCCCGAAAACATTTCCTGGAACCTCTGTTATGTGAAGTATGAACAGAGTTCGAAACATCCAATGAATTTTGGAAAGGAAAAGAATTTTGGCATAAACCCGATATCTCGCTGATCAGGCAAAGATACCAATAAGTAACCTTTTCTACTAGCAGATGGACGAATTCCCCACTGGTCATCACCCTGGTCATAATTAAGACCTATGCTGGACTGCCACTCAGCCACTTATGCATTTGATGGACTCCCACTGAGCCACTTACACAATAATAGACCGTACCTCGGCCTGTCGCTTATGCCGACTCAATGAGAGGGGCTTACTTCCCGAACGTTGGGCAAGTAATCAATTCATTTACCAAATCTGCAACCTTGTTGCGAATATAAAATACTCCACAGAGCCGGATTCCCCAGGTTTTGAGCGAGTATTTAAATCCCCTTTAAAAAGGAAGATCTTAAATATAAAAATGAGTTTTGGGATCCGCTCTGACTTTTAAAAATCATTTTGAAGACTCGAAAACACTTTAAAGAGTGTTTGGAGTAAGGCTGATTTAATGAAGTAAATCAGTCCCCAGAATATTAGAAAATGACTGAATATTATTATTTAAATAATATTCCCATAAAGAATAATCTTTTATAAAAATACTTGAAGTAGAAGTATTAAAGCTTATACTTGAAACGAGTATTAGATAACCAAAGATATACTTATATGAAAGTATTATCTTTATTTGAATAATCGAAAATAAGTTTGATTATTGACATCTTATTCTTTAATAAAATAAAGAATATATTTCAGCAAATAATCGGAGTCATAGATCCTCAAATGAATATTCAAATAATATTCAATAAATAAAATAAGCTGAGTCATAATACCTCGAATGAATATTATAAATAATATTCATTAAATAAAATAAAGGAGTCATACATCCTCAAATGAATATTCAAATAATATTCAGATAAATAAATAAAAGAGTCATAAGCCCTCGAATAATATTCGAAATAATATTCAATAATAAAATGAAGTTTAAAGTTATCGAATAAACCTTATTCGATTAATAGTTTGGAAAACTATAACCATATATATATATATATAAATATATAAATATATATATATATATATCCATATCCATATATACAAGATTACTCGGGATCCTCGACTCCCGGTTTTAGAAAATATTTTCACCTTTGGGTCCCTATACTAAGGGTATATGCAAGATACCGCTATCCTCTAGCATAGGTATTATCAACTGAACCAACAGATATATATTTCAAGAATATGAAACAGGCATGCATATATACCATATCACATGCTACAATATATCGCAAGAATTTGCTAAATAACCAACATGCATCTATCGCAAGATAATGCATATACAAGTGTACTCATCACAACAACAGTATAACGGATAGAATACTTGCCTGAGCGACTTGGGGGTGAGAAAGGCTCGGGACGAGTCTGATAACCTATAAACAACAAGTAAGTTGGAATTAAACCAAAATCACTTGTAAATCTATGCTTTAGCTAACTTAGACTCTAATGCTAGTTTTACGCTCACCGATTCGCTTAAGTCACTCGGGTACCCTCGACTCCACCATTTTTAATAACTTAACCTTTACGAGTTTTAAAGCGATTCCTTCGCGAATGACTTACCAACTGCCTAACGCACTTACCATAAATGTTTCACACATTAATTAACCCTTTTTGGTCTTTAACCTATGTTTCAAAGTAAGGCGAGGGAAAAAGTTTCGTCCGTGAAACGCCGTTACTAGAAACGGCCGTTTCTCCTAAACCGTAAATCAGAATCGAACGAACTACATATCAAAACGAAGCTCGTAACATGAGCTATCTAAACATGGCAGTGGTCACAATCTAGCAGGGGGTTCTCGGGTCCTAATGCTATGCACAAAAACAGTCCAAAGAAAATCGGACGTTACGACGGCTATGTTTACGCGATTTCCCATTTTTTAAACTATCCACAATCAACACAAACCATCCTCAAATCCAACACACAACAAACACCCATCCTTATCACATCATAACAATCCCAACCAATTCAATTTTACTCATTCATACATATGCTTAACCTAACTTTAATCATACTTAAGTTTCTTTAAATCAAAACCACAAAATTACCATTTCATTTCACTACCATTCCAAATCTCAAACTCTAATCATAACAACAAGATACCATAACATCCTACTCATCAAAATCACTTTATAATATATATGAACCTAGGGTTTGAAAGTGGTATACCTTCCTTGAAGTGGTGGGTTGAGCTAGGAAGCCTTAAGAAGCTTGGAGAAGCCTTAGGAAAGCTTGGATCTTTAAGAAAAACAAGAAAAAGTTCAAGTTAAAAACTTGAAAACACTATTCATTGTCTTCTTCATTGATTAAATGGAGAAGCTAGAGAAAGAATTAATGGCTTAAACTCAAGATATAGCCATAACTAAGCATAAAGATGGTTAGGGAATTTTCTTACCAATTAAGGATGCTTGGATCTTGATTTTGGAAATTTTTTTCTTTGAAAAAGTGTAAAAAGCCGAGAGCTAGGTGATGAACAATTGCCTTGGCTGATTTTGACTTTTGATGAAATGATTTTGCTAGCTTGGTTGGCTTGGTTTTGTTTTTGATTTAGCAAATTACCACCTTGCCCTTGAATTTGTGTGGTCCTTAATCAACCACACCTCCCTTCTTCCATGTCATGCTTATGTCACCCTTATGATGTCATCCTCCCTTCCTTGTCTCCTTTCTATTGGTTGGATGACATCACTCCCATTAAACCCTTTGATTAGCTTCCTAATCGCTTGCCTAATGACCGCTGATCTGTTGTACGGTTCGCTTAACTTTCGTTCTCGTTTATCGTTTGAAGGATCATACCCGGGATCTTATTACTTAGGTTCCCTTAGCTTTTCTCAATACATTATATTCCTTTTTATGATCCTCTATTATAATCCTTTAATTTAAATCCTTTTTATCCTGTTACCTTATACTCAATTCTCTCCGTATCTTGTGGATTTCCGGGAAAAACCAAAGTGTTCGGAATTGGGTTCTGACGATATTTACATACACTTATATACTTCATATAGTACTAATAAAATCCCAGAATATCCAAAACAGAACCCCTATATAGTGTGGCGTGAAAAGTTTTCTCATTCAGCTAAAACACTATTCACAAGGGTTACAAAAAGTTGAAAAATTTTGGGGTTATTACAGTCTCCCCTCCTTAAAAGGATTCCGTCCCGGAATCAAACAGAAAACAATTGGGGGTACTTTTCTAGCATTGCGCTCTCTAGTTCCCAAGTCGATTCTTCCACATTATGATTCTGCCATAGTACTCTGACTAGCTTGATCACTTTGTTCCGAAGCACCTGTTCCTTCTTATCCATAATCCTTACTGGCTTCTCCACGTAAGTTAGATCTGGCTGCATATCCACCTGCTCGTACTCCACTATGTGCCTGGCATCCCGATGATACCTCCTTAGCATTGACACATGGAACACATTATGAACTTGTTGCAAATTAGGGGGTAGGGCTAGCTCGTAAGCTAACTTTCCAATCCGTCTTAATATCTCAAAAGGTCCAATGTATCTTGGGCTTAGTTTTCCTTTCTTTCCGAACCTCATTAATCCCTTCCAAGGGGATACTTTCAACAGTACTAAGTCCCCTACTTCATATTCCTTGTCCTTTCGGGCTAGGTCTGCATATTTCTTCTGTCTGTCTTGGGCTGCTACAAGTCGCCCTCTGATAAGATCCACTATATCTCTGGTCCTTTGGACCACTTCGGGTCCGAGCATCTTCCGCTCTCCTACTTCATCCCAGTATAAGGGAGATCGACACCTTCTTCCGTACAAGGCCTCATAAGGCGGCATCCCGATGCTAGCATGAAAGCTATTGTTATAAGAAAACTCGATCAACGGCAGGTGATCATCCCAACTTCCTTTAAGGTCTATTGCACAGACTCTCAACATATCCTCTAGTGTCTGGATGGTCCTTTCACTCTGTCCATCCGTCTGGGGATGGTACGCGGTACTCATATTTAACTTGGTCCCCGCACATTCCTGAAAGCTCCTCCAAAATCTGGAGTTGAACCTAGGGTCTCGGTCTGAGACAATGGACGCTGGGACTCCATGTCGTGTCACTATTTCCTTAAGGTAAATGTCCACCAGTCTATCGACTGTGTATCTCTCATTGATAGGAATGAAATGAGCTGACTTTGTCAATCGGTCTATAATTACCCAAATGGCGTCGTGATTGGCTTTCGTCCTTGGTAAGCCTACAACAAAATCCATCGCTATCTGTTCCCATTTCCATTCGGGAATCTCCAGGGGTCGCAAAAGTCCACTGGGTCTCTGGTGCTCTGCCTTTACTCTTTGGCAAGTCAAACACTTGTTCACCCATTCTGCTACGTCCCTCTTCATGTTGGGCCACCAGTAATATTCCTTCAAATCCTTATACATCTTGGTACTTCCTGGGTGAATGGAATACCTTGAACTATGGCTTTCATCCAAAATCTCATCTTTGAGTTCTTGAACATTCGGAACCCAAATTCGGTAGGAATACCTCATTATCCCTTTATCATCTTTCTCAGTATGGATCTCCTCTCCAGTCATTGACTTTCTGTCTTCATTCATTATTTTCTCTTGGCACAATCTGATCTTTTCCAATAATTCTGGCTGCATTGAGATCTCAAAAAGCTTTTCAGTTCCGGTTCCGGTTACCTTTACCTCTATTTCCATTTTCTCAAAATCCCTTATCAACTCTTCCGAGGTCGTTATCATTCTGAGTCTTTCCTTTCTACTAAGGGCATCAGCCACCACATTGGCTTTCCCTGGATGATAGAGAATCTCACAATCATAGTCCTTGATTAGTTCTAGCCATCTCCTCTGGCGCATGTTGAGCTCTTTCTGCGTAAATATGTACTTGAGGCTCTTATGGTCTGTGAAAATCTCGCACTTCTCTCCATACAAGTAGTGCCTCCAAATTTTTAAAGCAAATACTATTGCCGCGAGCTCAAGGTCATGAGTAGGATATCTAACCTCGTATTCCTTCAGTTGTCTCGATGCATACGCGATAACTTTACCGTGCTGCATAAGCACACATCCTAATCCTTTGTGCGACGCGTCACTATATATCACAAAATCTCCTTTTCCATCCGGCAATGCCAATACCGGAGCCGTTATCAACCTTTTCTTTAATTCCTGAAAACTGTTCTCGCATTTCTCCGTCCATTCAAACTTCTCTGTCTTACGAGTAAGTCGTGTCAAAGGGGCTGCGATCTTCGCAAAGTCCTGCACAAATCTACGATAGTAGCCGGCCAATCCTATGAAACTCCTTACCTCTGTGGGTGTGGTTGGCCTTTCCCAATTTGAGACTGCCTCTATCTTGGAGGGGTCGACCAACACTCCTTCTTTATTGATCATATGTCCTAAAAACTGTACTTCATTCCGCCAGAATTCACACTTCGAGAATTTGGCATATAACTGCTCCTCTCTGAGTATTCCTAGAGCTATCCTCAAATGCTCTGCATGTTCTGCCTCAGTCCTTGAGTAGATCAAAATATCATCGATAAAAACTATCACACACTTGTCCAAGTACTTCTTAAATACTCTATTCATTAAATCCATGAAAGCCGCTGGGGCGTTGGTTAATCCAAAGGACATTACCAAGAACTCATAATGCCCATACCTGGTACGGAACGCTGTCTTGGAAATATCTTCGGGCTTAATCTTTAGTTGGTGATATCCAGTTCTCAGGTCAATCTTGGAAAAATAAACAGCATCCTTTAGCTGGTCGAACAGATCGTCTATTCTAGGTAATGGGTACCTGTTCTTTATGGTTAGCTTGTTCAACTCTCGATAGTCTATGCACAACCTCATGCTCCCATCTTTCTTCTTAACAAATAAAACTGGTGCTCCCCACGGAGACACACTGGGTCTTATCATACCCTTATCCAAGAGTTCCTGCAATTGGATAGCTAATTCCTTCATTTCTAACGGGGCTAACCGGTAAGGTGCTTTTGAAACTGGCGCCGTCCCTGGGGCCAACTCAATAGCAAATTCAATCACTCTATCGGGTGGTAATCCCGGAAGGTCTTGGGGGAATACATCTTCAAATTCGTTGACTACTGGAATATCTTGTAAGTTGGGCACCTCCTTCTGTGTGTCCACCACATAGGCTAGGTAAGCCTCACTTCCTTTTCGTAGCATCCTTTTGGCCTGAGCCATAGTCAAAAATTTCTGCGTCTGCCTCTTTCCTCTAAATATAACTTCTTTCTTCCCGGGGATATTTAACTTAACTTTCTTCCCTTTACAGTCTATCTGAGCATCGTTGCTAGATAGCCAGTCCATTCCCAAAATCACATCAAACTCCCCTAATTTAAAAGGAATCAGATCAACACTGAAAGATTGCTCCCCTATGCCTATCTCGCAGGCGGGGTGAATCTGGTTAACAGGAATAATTTCATGATTGGCTATTTCTACTTGTAAGGGTTCTATCAAAGGTTTAGCCTTAAGTCTTAACTTACGCGCAAAGTCCTTTGATATAAAAGATTTAGTTGCTCCCGAATCAAATAAAACAATTGCACTGACTGAATTTAGAGAAAGGGTACCTGCTATCACATCTGAATCTTTCATAGCATCCTGGACTGTCATGTTGAAAGTCCTCGCAGTAGGTGGCTTATTAGAAGCAGCCCTGCTTGCTCCCGAAGCTGCTGGTTTGTTCATTGGGCAATCCTTCTTCCAATGACCCTGGCGTCCACACTGATGACAATTGGTGGTTGGAACGACGACAGGGGTTGATGATGGGCACCTAGTCGAATAGTGGCCTTCCCGACCGCACTTAAAACAGGTTACTGGCCTTCCTTTACACTCCCCAGTGTGATTCCTTCCACATATATTACAGGCTGGCAATGGGGGTCGAGACTGGTTGGAATAGGACATTCTTGACTTCTGGCCGCCCTGGCTCACACTCACACTCATTGGTCGCTTAAACCCAGTGTTCCTTCCTGGCAGGGACACTGCTCCTCGATTAAACCTAGTTGGGAAGCTCCTTCCTGCGGAACCTCCACCCATGCTCATACTTTTCCTCTTTATTCCTTTCTTCTCTCTTTCCTTCTGCATCTGTTCACTTCTGACTTCTACAATCGTTGCTTTTTGCACCAGAGTGGCATAGTCCGTAAGCTCAAGGATTGCCACCCTATTCTGAATCCATGGTTTCAGTCCCTGCTGAAACCTCCTAGCTTTCTTTTCCTCGGTGCTCACAAACTCTGGCACAAACCTTGATAACTCAGTAAATTTCGCTTCGTACTCTGCTACAGACAAGTTATTCTGCTTTAGCTCTAAGAACTTGAGCTCCATCTGGTTTTCCATAAACCTCGGGAAATACTTTCCCAGAAACAACTGACTAAATCTCTCCCAGGTTATTATAGCATCTGTCTCCATGTTTTTCTTGGCCTCCCACCAGTAGTTAGCTTCTCCTTTCAGAAGGTAGGTAGCAAATACAGTTTTCTGTGCCTCATCGATACTCAAAATCTCAAAAGATTTATCCATTTCCTTTAACCATGCCCTTGCCTCAACTGGGTCGGCTGATCCGTGGAACTCAGGGGGCTTAAGGGACTTAAAAGCCCTGAAAGAGTTTGCCACTGCATTGTTACTTCCTTGAGGGGGTGGGTTGGGTTGACGTTCCAAATTCTGTCTTAGGAGTTGCATAAACTGACCCATGGGATCCATGCCTGGGTTTGGTACTAGTTGCTCAACCTCGGTTTCTCCTTCTTCAGCCTCTATCTCAAATCCCTCAACATCATATGTTTCCTCTTCCTCTTCATACAGGGAGTCATCCTGTTCCACATAATCCTCATCTTCCTCTTCACTGTGATCTTGGTTTCTATTGTCCTGATTATGGCTTCCCTGGTCCTCAGACCCAGGGTTCGCCCTAGTTCCAATCTTTCTTGGCGGCATGATTCTGATAATAATAAAAAAACAATTATTGGGAAAATTCAACGTTAGGTCACAATCATATACAACATTGTGCCTTGCACAGCTCTTATAATGGGGAGAACGTATATCGCAATTCTATTATTTTAAGAAAGTTCTAATACGAAGTGCAGTAATAATAATAATAAAACAGTGATCCCGTCACTATGGAACTGAACTGAAAGGAAACAAATATATACATAATGCGAGAATACATAGTTTGATCTGGTCAAAAGTACAATAGTGCTACAGTCATCTGTCCCAAAAGTGATACACAAGAGTCTATCTGTCTAGTCAGAAAAAGGGATGCTATATACAAGTCAACTATCCCGGAAAATTGGCTCTTACTAAGGCCTCGGCTAACTAGACAACTAGACTATTCCATCATCAATCCTGAATCACACACCGGAACGGGTCAGCTCCCAAACCCTTTCCATCGCACGACGGAAGATATAGTCGGCCTGCCGCCTGGAGATCCTACCATGCCTGTCCCCCTGGAGAGATCTGAGTCTCGCTCGGGACGTGAGCTCTATCCCCGTAAGCTCCCTCCTCAAGGATCGGGGTATAGAAGCCCTGGTCTCATAAGCTCGGGTACGCCTACCCGCCCTCTCTGCATCCAACTCCCTCCTGGCCTCATCCAGTCGGGCCTCGGCAACAGCCACTCGGGTCCTCAAAACATCCTGAACATATCCATGAGCTAACGAAGACTGCCTCTGGGCAGGGTCAAGAGGTGGTGAATCCGGAGCCGCTGAGGGTGCCTCCTCGGTCTGCCTAGGCTCGGAAGTATGGGTCTCTGAGCTGTCATCATCAGGAATCCAAGATAGTGGTGGAGGGGTAGGGGCTCTGACCACCGGAAGTGTGGGTAAAGGGATACCAGCATACACTACCATAGATCCAACACGCTCCTCAGCTACTGGGACCTCATCCGGGTCCTCCTCATCTGGAATAGCAATAACCTCCGTCTCTGACTCCTCTGAGGGGTCCTCCTCATCTGAAACAGCAATGACCTCCGTCTCAGGCTCCTCTGGGGGGTCCTCCTCATCCTCCTCCATCTCAGGCTCCTCCTGATCCTCAACATCCAGCAATGCCTCATCATGCTCACGCTCGTACATCTCAGGGTCCTCCATCTCAGGCGCCTACACATTAAACGAGCTAAATTACTATCATGACACTTATAAGGGTTCCCGTAAGGGTTTTAGCTGTCAGTACTACTTTAAGTAGTCCGACCATGAACTTGGCAAGAGTTCTTATTATCTTTGTGAGTTTATTATTTTATCGTCGCATCATCTCTGAGGTTTATAACGCTTGGCTCTGATACCATTTCTGTAACACCCCCAGATCCGGGGTCGGGAATCCGGGTTGTCACGGTCTTTATTCCACAATATCACTTTACTTAATTAATAATAAATACCCTCATGCTGTGACCCCACACTAACACACACCACAACTCGTTATAGTCTCAGAGATGAAATTGAAATAAGTACAAGTCTTTGAATCCACAATTTAAAATTATTACAACCCAAAATGATTACTTGATAATTTACAGTTAATTGCCATTATCTGCCACAAGTTATAATTATACATAATTGGATTCTCAAAAGTAGATGGTCTAAACTACAATGGATCTACCTCTGCAGCTATAGCAGCTACAATATCAGCGGGAAGACGCGGGACGCTTCCCACGCGCTTGCGCTGGGTCTGCCGGAGTCTGGCCATCTCTCCTAACTGTTGTTGTGTGATGAAGAAATAAAGCAAGAGTGAGCCTTACAGCTCGCAAGATAATATATACAGTGATATCAATAATATAAGTATCTAAATGGATACTTGATAGCATCTCTATCATATGCAAGATAATTACTTGCTAGATATAAGTAAAAACAATGAATGAAGTTACCAATACTTCACCACACTTATATCTTATAAAGCGACTTGAACTACCACTGTTCAAAGTATTATAAGTTTTAAGAAAAACGCCTCATAGATGAGACCACAAGTTAAAACTTGAATAGATTCAATCTTTGAAATATTATTGAATGAGAAAGATATGAGATACTTTATTTAGTCCTGATATATATATATATCCACATATATATATCCCGAAAATATTTCCTGGAACCTCTGTTATGTGAAGTATGAACAGAGTTCGAAACATCCAATGAATTTTGGAAAGGAAAAGAATTTTGGCATAAACCCGATATCTCGCTGATCAGGCAAAGATACCAATAAGTAACCTTTTCTACTAGCAGATGGACGAATTCCCCACTGGTCATCACCCTGGTCATAATTAAGACCTATGCTGGACTGCCACTCAGCCACTTATGCATTTGATGGACTCCCACTGAGCCACTTACACAATAATAGACCGTACCTCGGCCTGTCGCTTATGCCGACTCAATGAGAGGGGCTTACTTCCCGAACGTTGGGCAAGTAATCAATTCATTTACCAAATCTGCAACCTTGTTGCGAATATAAAATACTCCACAGAGCCGGATTCCCCAGGTTTTGAGCGAGTATTTAAATCCCCTTTAAAAAGGAAGATCTTAAATATAAAAATGAGTTTTGGGATCCGCTCTGACTTTTAAAAATCATTTTGAAGACTCGAAAACACTTTAAAGAGTGTTTGGAGTAAGGCTGATTTAATGAAGTAAATCAGTCCCCAGAATATTAGAAAATGACTGAATATTATTATTTAAATAATATTCCCATAAAGAATAATCTTTTATAAAAATACTTGAAGTAGAAGTATTAAAGCTTATACTTGAAACGAGTATTAGATAACCAAAGATATACTTATATGAAAGTATTATCTTTATTTGAATAATCGAAAATAAGTTTGATTATTGACATCTTATTCTTTAATAAAATAAAGAATATATTTCAGCAAATAATCGGAGTCATAGATCCTCAAATGAATATTCAAATAATATTCAATAAATAAAATAAGCTGAGTCATAATACCTCGAATGAATATTATAAATAATATTCATTAAATAAAATAAAGGAGTCATACATCCTCAAATGAATATTCAAATAATATTCAGATAAATAAATAAAAGAGTCATAAGCCCTCGAATAATATTCGAAATAATATTCAATAATAAAATGAAGTTTAAAGTTATCGAATAAACCTTATTCGATTAATAGTTTGGAAAACTATAACCATATATAAATATATAAATATATATATATATATATATATATCCATATCCATATATACAAGATTACTCGGGATCCTCGACTCCCGGTTTTAGAAAATATTTTCACCTTTGGGTCCCTATACTAAGGGTATATGCAAGATACCGCTATCCTCTAGCATAGGTATTATCAACTGAACCAACAGATATATATTTCAAGAATATGAAACAGGCATGCATATATACCATATCACATGCTACAATATATCGCAAGAATTTGCTAAATAACCAACATGCATCTATCGCAAGATAATGCATATACAAGTGTACTCATCACAACAACAGTATAACGGATAGAATACTTGCCTGAGCGACTTGGGGGTGAGAAAGGCTCGGGACGAGTCTGATAACCTATAAACAACAAGTAAGTTGGAATTAAACCAAAATCACTTGTAAATCTATGCTTTAGCTAACTTAGACTCTAATGCTAGTTTTACGCTCACCGATTCGCTTAAGTCACTCGGGTACCCTCGACTCCACCATTTTTAATAACTTAACCTTTACGAGTTTTAAAGCGATTCCTTCGCGAATGACTTACCAACTGCCTAACGCACTTACCATAAATGTTTCACACATTAATTAACCCTTTTTGGTCTTTAACCTATGTTTCAAAGTAAGGCGAGGGAAAAAGTTTCGTCCGTGAAACGCCGTTACTAGAAATGGCCGTTTCTCCTAAACCGTAAATCAGAATCGAACGAACTACATATCAAAACGAAGCTCGTAACATGAGCTATCTAAACATGGCAGTGGTCATAATCTAGCAGGGGGTTCTCGGGTCCTAATGCTATGCACAAAAACAGTCCAAAGAAAATCGGACGTTACGACGGCTATGTTTACGCGATTTCCCATTTTTTAAACTATCCACAATCAACACAAACCATCCTCAAATCCAACACACAACAAACACCCATCCTTATCACATCATAACAATCCCAACCAATTCAATTTTACTCATTCATACATATGCTTAACCTAACTTTAATCATACTTAAGTTTCTTTAAATCAAAACCACAAAATTACCATTTCATTTCACTACCATTCCAAATCTCAAACTCTAATCATAACAACAAGATACCATAACATCCTACTCATCAAAATCACTTTATAATATATATAAAACCTAGGGTTTGAAAGTGGTATACCTTCCTTGAAGTGGTGGGTTGAGCTAGGAAGCCTTAAGAAGCTTGGAGAAGCCTTAGGAAAGCTTGGATCTTTAAGAAAAACAAGAAAAAGTTCAAGTTAAAAACTTGAAAACACTATTCATTGTCTTCTTCATTGATTAAATGGAGAAGCTAGAGAAAGAATTAATGGCTTAAACTCAAGATATAGCCATAACTAAGCATAAAGATGGTTAGGGAATTTTCTTACCAATTAAGGATGCTTGGATCTTGATTTTGGAAATTTTTTTCTTTGAAAAAGTGTAAAAAGCCGAGAGCTAGGTGATGAACAATTGCCTTGGCTGATTTTGACTTTTGATGAAATGATTTTGCTAGCTTGGTTGGCTTGGTTTTGTTTTTGATTTAGCAAATTACCACCTTGCCCTTGAATTTGTGTGGTCCTTAATCAACCACACCTCCCTTCTTCCATGTCATGCTTATGTCACCCTTATGATGTCATCCTCCCTTCCTTGTCTCCTTTCTATTGGTTGGATGACATCACTCCCATTAAACCCTTTGATTAGCTTCCTAATCGCTTGCCTAATGACCGCTGATCTGTTGTACGGTTCGCTTAACTTTCGTTCTCGTTTATCGTTTGAAGGATCATACCCGGGATCTTATTACTTAGGTTCCCTTAGCTTTTCTCAATACATTATATTCCTTTTTATGATCCTCTATTATAATCCTTTAATTTAAATCCTTTTTATCCTGTTACCTTATACTCAATTCTCTCCGTATCTTGTGGATTTCCGGGAAAAACCAAAGTGTTCGGAATTGGGTTCTGACGATATTTACATACACTTATATACTTCATATAGTACTAATAAAATCCCAGAATATCCAAAACAGAACCCCTATATAGTGTGGCGTGAAAAATTTTCTCATTCAGCTAAAACACTATTCACAAGGGTTACAAAAAGTTGAAAAATTTTGGGGTTATTACAGGACAGTTTCTTGTGCCAAAGCCAACTTTCATCTTGACTCGCTTTGCTGAAAAGACAACTAATAGAATTTACACTTGATGAGTTAAAGTCAGCTAGATACACATTTCCTTTTCTTCTCTCCAGCGAGAACCACTTTGTTGTTCTTTTCATTTGTAACTACACAGGCTTCAGAATTGAATGTTACTGAGTTGCCCTGATAACAAAGTTGGCTGACACTCAAAAGATTATGTTTGAGTCCATCCACTAGAGCAACTTCTTCAATGATGAAATTCTCCTTAAAAATAAAGCCATATCCCACATTATATCCTTTGCTTTCATCTCCAAAAGTAATACTTGGGCCAACTCTCTCCTTGAACTCAGTGAGTAGGGTAGAATCTCCAGTCATGTGCCTTGAGAAACCACTATCCAAATACCAAAGATTTTTTCTGTTTCCCTGCACACATCAAAATCAAATCAAGTTGATTTTTGTACCTAAGTTTCCTTGGGTCCTGCCTTGTTATCCTTCTTTTGAGGTTTCTTAGGCTTGTCCTCATTTGACTTAGGTGAATGAGATTAAATCTTGGCCATTAGAGCAGGGCTTTGAATATCATTCATATTTACAGAATTATCATACACAGATTAATCAACATCAAATAGCATGTTATGTGCAAACATGTTATTCCAGTATGGCATGCTAAATGGTATTTGAGGCATACTAAATGCAGCATAATAGGGATTTTGTGCAAATGCATATTAGCAAATTATGCATTCAGATTATATGCAGGCATAGCAGGTATGACATTCAAAGGCAATATAGGCATGTTGGGAAATGAGGGAGGTGTAGGCATGGATGCATGTATAATAGATTTGCAATTAACAGAAAAGTGATTAACACTACCACACCTAACATAGATTTTTCTAGGAGCATATTTGTCAGCTGTGTAGTTGTTATGTTTGTTAATACCCACTTTTCCATTCCTATTGTTTTTCCTTTTTGAGTCTACTTTAACCTTAATTTTCTCCAAACCGTCATTCAATTGCTTAATTGACAGATGTCCTACATTAGCTCTTTTGTTTTCCTTGACTTGACTTGTTTCTCATGTAACAAAATTCTTGGAAACTGGTCCATACTTTTCATTTAGTTTAGCTAGCTTGACCTTGCCAACTGGCTTTCTTTCACTCGATGGATGTGGTTCTTTGTCTTTCGACGGATAATTCTATTTATCTTTCGACATATAATCTTTATTATCCATTGAATCCACATCCGTTAAAAGTCCTTCTACCAAACTAGCTCTTTACTCTTTTTCCAGGATTCCTCACAGATTGACTCTATACCTTGAATTTTAATAATTTGAGTATGGACATCTCTAGATGATTTCCAATCCTTAATTACCTCATGTTCTAGTTCAAGTTGCTTTCTTAAAATCTCTTCTTTCTTTAAAGATTCAGTTAGTTCTTCCTTAGCAATTCTACACTCTATTTTCAATTTCTCAAACTCAACAAATTAAGTTTCTAACACATAATTTCTTTCACTTAAAAACAAATTATTATTCTTAATTTTTGTGTTTTCCTTAGTGAGAGATTTAAGTGTAACACGCAAGTGATATAATTCTTTATACATGTCATTTATAGCATCATTACACTCATCTTTAGAAAGATGTGCTAGGTTAGTGGTGATTACCTGATTGCTTGTAGAACTGACTTCTGCTTCATCTGATTTGGCCTTCAGAGCTAGGTTGACATAGCTGGTTTCTTCATCTTCATCTATCCCATCAGCAACCCACTTATTTTCCGGAGTCAAGAAAGCCCTTTCCTTTTTTTGAGCAATTCAAAGTATTTCTTTTTGTAATCCACAGGCCTAAACTTCTTTTTCTCAGAATCAGGCTTTCTGCATTCACTAGCAAAATGACCACTCAATCCATATTTGAAACACTTAAATTTGGATTTATCCACCATGTTTCTATTTGGCTTGGTTGCTCCAAAATTCTTTTTGAATTTGAGCTAGGCCAACCTTCTTGACAGGAAAGCTAGATGTTCATCTATATATTCCATTTCATCTTGACTAAGATGATCTTCATGCTCAGCTACTAGCCCCTTTCCTTTGCCTTCACAAAGCCTGGAGTTTGGTGCAGATGCCACAACTTCAACCTTCATCTCTTTCACTCTCTCTTGTTTAGCCACCAAAGTTATAGATCCTCTCTTCTTTCTTCCTTTCTCTATCTAATCATCTTGTTCCATTTCAAGCTCATAAGTTTTTAGAATGCCATACAGTCTCTCTAAAGTAAATTCCTTATAATCTTGAGAATTTCTGAAAGAGACAGTCATAGGCTTCCACTATTTTGGTAGAGATATAAGGAACTTCAGGTTTGAATATTTTGTCTGATAGACCTTTCCATGCAGCTTCAGTACATTTAGTAGTTTTTGAAATCTACTAAAGATGTCACTTAAAGATTCACTGTCTTCACAATAAAATTGCTCATACTACTGGATTAGAAGTTGCATTTTGTTTTCCCTCATTTGTTCAGTCCCATCACATATGATTTGAATTGTATCCCAAATTTCTTTAGTAGTTTTACAATTGATGACATTGTCAAATATATCTCCATCAAGACCATTGAACCGAATGTTCATTGCCTTCTTGTCTTTATGAACTTACTCAATGTCTTCATCTGTCCATTCTGCTTGTGGCTTTGGAACAGTTTGTTCATCGCCTACAGCTCCTTCAGTATCTGTAGCAGCTTTTCTAGGAACATGAGGGCCTTTCTCAATCCAATGAACATACATTTCATCTTGAGAGAGAAGATGCAAGTACATTTTCACCTTCCGATGGTGATAGTTATCGTTATCCAAGAACGGGATCTTTACTCCAACATCCTTCCTGCTCATCTTGTTAGTTGCTTTGATCTTTAAACTCTTAGTGTGTCAAGAGCTTGCTCTGATACCAGTTGTTATTCCCAAACAATCTAACAACTAGAATTACAGAAGGGGGGGTTGAATGTAATTCTTGGTTTCTTTTCTTTTCAAGAACTTCTCACAAATAAAAATATATCAGTGTTTGAATATGCAAAAGTGCGGAATGAAAATATCGATGTATTTAAACACAAACTAATAAACACAAGGATTAAAAACTTTATGGTATATTGAACTTACCCACCAGATATATATATATTGATGAGAACTCTGTGATATAAAAATGCACACAGCTGCTTACAAGTAAGATACACTTAGAACAGAGAAATTCTTAACAGATACAGACTTTTTTATTTCTCAGTTCTTGCTTACTTAATTTTCAACTTGCTACTCTTGGTTTATTTATCACCAAGTTACATGATAAAAAGACAAACTAATAAGACAAAAGTGTCTTAGTCTAATTACATGCTGCTCCATTCCTCCATCCCACATCTTTGAATATCTTCAAGTTAGCATGGAAGTGGAAATGCTTCTTTGTTCTCTAAAACCTGTTAATAGGCTGTCACATTCCATTTACATACAATCGACCCATGTGATTGTCAAGTCACTAACAACTGCTTTTTGAATTTGATCATTCGTTGAAACCCTGTTGGATCATCCGTTGAAACTTTATTGGATCATCCGTTGAGAGTCTGGTTGATCATCCATTGAAACTCTAGTTGATCATCCATTGCAACATTGTGGAACATCCATTGAGAGTATCTTCATAGCTGTTAACCCTATTTCACTTATGCAAGATTACAAGGCATCTAATATTTACAATTATCCAACCTATTTTGCATATCAATCTAGTAGTCAACATGACTGTGAATATTCTATAACTTCTAGCTCTCTAAGGCAATACAATATGCAGGAATGTGCTGCAAAAACTTATTTAAACATAAGCTACTCTTTCAATGGATGACAAAGTACATTATCCATTTAAAGCTACAATTACACTTAATCAAATCTACTAAGGTGTTTTTGTAGCATATCATCAAGTTTACAACATATTCCTAACACATATGAATCAATTAACCTGTTATGTCCTGCACTCACAAATGGATTAACAATTCTTGGTACCCAACTTATTTGATTAGGTCCAGATGAATTAGAGATTTTGCTATTAACAGTGATAACAACAGCTTCAACCTTATCATGCTAATTCTTATCTTTTACTAGCCATTTTCTCCATTTTAATACCCTTGACAAATTTTTCTCTAGGCTAGGGAAAACTGGTTCCAACCTTACATAAGGAGGGCTAGCACTCTTTGCCATATTGTAATCCTAAACATGTTTTTTCTCCGATTAATGCAAGTACTAAGAGATGCATTCATGGAATTTAGAGAAGCAATAATTGCATTAAGAATACATGATATTCATTCAGAAATATTACACAAGAATTAAGCAAGACATGCATAATATGGAACAAAAAGAATTAACAAATAAATCACTAATTCTATCTAGTCCAATCCTGTAATTCTATACTATCTTACTGTCTATATTACCTAAGTCAGTCTAACATACAACTTGGTTTGCTATACATTCTACTGACAATAAAGGTGATGCATCCATCTATTGAACTTATTAATCTTAACAAACAATTCATAATAAATGAGCAAATCACATTGTAATAGGATACAGAGAATAAGCATAAACAAAGGTCTTAAATGACGAAAGCATAACCCCAAAAAACTTAAGAGATATTTCCTTGGAAAGCTTCTACCTCAATAAAGCAAGTAATCATGTTCAACAAATATTCATACATGTATTTAAGATCATCTAAAGTATCATGCACATTAACGTCATTCCTAGTTACCAGAAAAATATTCTAGAGAACTAGTTCAACATTATCTATGTGTGATGCTATCATGCTTGTGTGAGTGTTAAACATTTAAACACTAAGATCCTAACATACATTGAATATTGAGAACAAAATATTGCATTGGTTCAAGAAATTGAAACCTGGGATATGTGAGTTGGATCATCTTCAGAGATTGTTATGAACGCAAGATATTCATGATTCTCGTCATCTGATCCATCCCAACTCTTTTCATATGCACTATAAGTTTTGATTGGCTGCTTCATTAAGAAATATTCCATATTTGTCTTAATTCTTCAACTGAGTCCTTACTCATCCTTGTTTGTCAAGTTTCTTGTTCTGTTGTAGCAAAACCCCTGATAGTTACTTAACGCATATTTCTTGTCATGACTATAGCTACTAAATCTTTTATATGTCCCCATCTCAGTCTTGTAGCCACCTCTTGAACTAAATATTTAAGAGTCTCTACTTCGGAATAGATAGGCTTATTCCTTCGATATAGCTTATGTACTCCTTGTGAATCTGATACAACTAAACTTCCCTAACAAGAGAAATACTGCCCTGTCATCCAGTCCCTCAAGTCATCTTAAAGTGTACAAGTCACTATCATTTACCTGAGCTTCCTCTGATTCAATTACCAGTAACTCTTCCATTTTGGTTTGAGGCTCCAACTTAAATGCATGTTACTGAGATGTTTGCATGTCCACTTTATTCTCTCTAACCTCCCCAATTCCATTCTTTATGATCTCTTTGATTCCCGGATAAATGTGGCATAGGTACAAACCACTGTGTGATTGTAAAATCTGGAATCATTAGAGTTGTCTTCAAAATTTTCGAGAAAAATTGTATCCCTAGAAACTTCATTCCTTTCCCGCACTTGAAAATTTAGTGGTATCCTATGGAGTAAGCCTTTGAGGAAATTTCACAATTTTCTTCTATGGGTCTTGAAATCAGCTTCATTGGAATAATAAAACAATTATCTTCAATTTCCTTATTCGGGAATTTTTCGTCTGAATAGCACATGGTCTTCATTTTCTTCAAAAGATTAAAATCATCTTTAACGCGTGGAGAAATCTTGAGTCTATCAATCCTTTAAGAACCTTTGGCTTGAAATATTTAAACTCCATAAATTTCAAACTTTTTAAGAGTTAGAAATATTTCAAGAATAAGTCCAAATTATTTAAAATTCAAAAATCTCAAGCATTACAAATTGCTTAGACATCAAAAATAATTCAAGAATAATAAAGCATACCTAACTCACTTACCAACCTAGTAAAGGTGGACTCATCAATTGGCTTGGTAAATATGTTTGCAAGTTACTTCTCACCTAGAACAAAATGAAGTTCCATAGTACCTTCATGACATGTTCTCGAATGAAGTGATACTTGACGTCAATGTACTTTTTCCTTGAATGTTGCACATGATTTCCATTAATGGCAATGGCACTTGTGTTATCACAGAATATTGGAATCTTGTCCACTTGTAGACCATAATCATAGAATTGATTTTTCATCCATAGAATCTGTGCACAACAACTTCCAGGAACAATATATTCAGCCTCACCTGTAGAAGTAGAGAATGAATTTTGTTTCTTACTAAACCAGGACACAGGCTTGTTTTTTAAAAATTGACAGGCTCCTGTTGTACTTTTTCAATCAATATTACAACCTGCATAATATGCATCTGAATAACCAATTAGATCAAAACCAGAATCTCTAGAATTTGGTGTTCCTTTGAGATATCTGAAAATTCTCTTAATAGCTACTACATGAGATTCTCTAGGATCAGCTTGAAATCTAGCACAAAGAAAACTTGCAAACATTATATCTAGCCTACTAGCTGTTAAATATAGAAGTGAGCCGACCATGCCTCTATAACTTGAAATGTCCACAGACTTTTCAGTAGTGTTCAATTTAAGTTTAATAGCAGTAGCCATGGGAGTTTTTGCAGATGTGCAATTCTTTAGGTCAAACTTCTTTAAAAGATCATAAATATATTTGGTTTGACTATTGAATATTCCACCACTAACTTGCTTAACTTGTAAACCAAGAAAGTAAGTAAGTTCTCCCATCATGCTCATTTTATATTTACTTCGCATTAATTTGGAAAACTTTCTGCAAAGTTTCTCATCTGTAGAGCCAAATATAATATCATCTACATAAATCTGAACAAGTATACTAAAGCCAATAATATTCTTAAGGAGAGAGTTTTGTCAACAGTGCCTCTTGTGAAGTGATTTTCTAAAAGGAACTTTGACAAAGTATCATACCAGGCTCTAGTTGCTTTCTTCAAGCCATAAAGTGCTTTCAATAGATAGTAGACATATTTTGGAAAGTTGGGGTCTTCAAAACCAGGAAGCTGACTGACATAGACTTCTTCCTCCAAATCTCCATTAAGAAATTCACTTTTGACATCCATTTGATAGACTTTGAAATTACCATAGGCTGCATAGGCTAGAAAGATTCTGATGGCTTCAAGTCTTGCAACAGAAGCAAAGGTCTCATCAAAATCTATTTCTTCTTGTTGACAATAGCCCTTAGCAACCAATCTAGTTTTATTCCTGAGTACTATGCCATTTTCATCCATCTTGTTTCTGAATACCCACTTGGTGTCAATAGGATTTTTGCCCTTAGGTTTGGGTACCAGTCTACAAACTTTATTCCTTTCAAATTGGTTTAGCTCCTCTTGCATAGCTAACACCCAATCGGGATCCAAAAAAGCTTCTTCTACCTTTTTAGGTTCTTCGTGAGACAGAAAGCTACTAGATAGACATTCTTCTTGGGTTGCTTTCCTGGTTTGCACTCTTGAAGATACATCACCCATAATTAATTCAAATGGGTGATCTCTAGTCCATTTTTTTGTTGTAGTATATTAGCTCTAGATTTAGGGGCCTCATAGTTGTCTTGATGTGTGAGTGAGTTTTGATTAGAAGAAACTCCCCCTGAGTTTATCGATCTTTGACTTGAAGTTGGGGTCTTTTCTGTATGTGATCTTAATTGACTTTTAACTCCTATTAATGACTCAACGGATGTTGAATTTTGTCTTTCAATGGATGATGCAGTTTGTCTTTCAACGGATGATGCACCTGGTCTTTCGACAGATGTAGAATTATGTGCTTCATTTATTGCTGACTTTTCTGCATTATCCTTAGAGATTATTTTTTTTGATCACTTTCATCATAACTATAATCACAGTTCACCACAACATTATCAAATTTGAGGCTTTGATGGAGACCTTCATATTGCAGTCTTTCAGTCTTCTTATCATCAAAAACAACATGTACAGATTTCATAACAATGTTGGTTCTTAGGTTGTAGACTCTGTATGATTTTCCAATTGCATACCCAACAAAAATACCTTCATCTGCTTTGGCATCAAACTTTTCTTGTTGCTCAGTTTGATTTCTTAAAATATAGCATTTGCATCCAAAGACATGAAGAAAGTTTAATGTCGACTTCCTATTCTTGAATAATTGATAGGGTGTCATGCATTTTGCTTGATTGACCAAAGAAATATTCTAAGTGTAGCATGCAGTATTTACAGCTTCTACCAAAAAGTAAGTTGCTAACTTTGATTCTTCTAGCATTGTTCTTGCATCTTCAATAAAAGATATGTTCTTCCTTTCCAGCACTCCAATTTGTTGTGGAGTCCTTCCTGTTGAAAATTCATGCATGATCCCATTTTCTTCACAAAACAACCTCATAACAGAATTCTTGAACTCAATTCCATTGTCACTCCTGATTCTTCCAACTTTGAGATCAGGATGATTGTTGACTTGTCTTATATGATTGATAATGATTTCACTAGCTTCATCTTTAGATTTAAGAAAATGTGTCCATGTGAACTTTGAGAAATCATTAACAATCACTAGGCAGTATCTTTTCTTTGAAATTGATAACACATTAACTGGTACAAACAAATCCATATGCAGAAGTTGTAGAGGTTCTTCAATTGTAGATTTAAGCTTCTTTTTGAATGATGCCTTGATCTGTTTTACTTTCTAACAGGCATCACAAAGTCCATCCTTTGAGAACTCAACTTGAGGAATACCTCTTACAAGATCTTTCCTGACTAATTCATTCATAGTCTTGAAGTTCAGATAGGACAGTTTCTTGTTTCATAGCCAACTTTCATCTTGACTTGCTTTTCTGAAAAGACAAGTAATAGAATTTGCACTTGATGAGTTGAAGTCAGCTAGATACACATTTCCTTTTCTCACTCCAGCGAGAACCACTTTGTTGTTCTTTTTGTCTGTAACAACACAGGCTTCAGAATTGAATGATACTGAGTTGTCCTAATAACAAAGTTGGCTGACACTCAAAAGATTATGTTTGAGTCCATCCACTAGAGCAACTTCTTCAATAATGAAATTCTCCCCAAAAATAAAGCCATATCCCACAGTATATCCTTTGCTTTCATCTCCAAAAGTAATACTTGGGCCAGCTCTCTCCTTGAACTCAGTGAGCAGGGTAGAATCTCCAGTCATCTGCCTTGAGCAACCACTATCCAAATCCTAAAGATTTTTTATGTTTCCTTGCACACATCAAAATCAAATCAAGTTGATTTTGGTACTTAAGTTTCCTTGGGTCCTGCCTTGTTAGCCTTCTTTTGAGGTTTCTTAGGCTTCTCCTCATTTGACTTAGGTGAATGAGATTCAACCTTGGCCATTATAGTAGGACTTTGAATATTATTCATATTTGCAGAATTATCATGCACAGATTAATTAACATGAAATGGCATGTTATGTGCAAACATGTTATTCCAGTATGGCATGCTAAATGGTATTTAAGGCATACTAAATGCAGCATAATAGCGATTTTGTGCAAATGGTATATTAGCAAATTGTGCATTCAGATTCTATGCAGGCATAGCAGGCATGACATTCAAAGGCAATGTAGGCATGTTGGGAAATGAGGAAGGTGCAGGCATGGATGCATGCATAATAGATTTGCAATTAACAGAAAAGTGATTAACACTACCACACCTAACACAGATTTTTCTAGGAGCATATTTGTCAGGTGTGTAGTTGTTATGTTTGTTAATGCCCACTTTTCCGTCCCTATTGTTTTTCCTTTTTCTGTCTACTTTAACCTCAATTTTCTCCAAACTGTCATTCAATTTCTTAATTCACAGATGTCCTACATTAGCTCTTTTATTTTCCTTGACTTGACTTGTTTCTCCTGTAACAAAATTCTTGGCAACTGGTCCATACTTTTCATTTAGTTTAGCTAGCTTGACCTTGCTAACTGGCTTTCTTTCACTCGACGGATGTGGTTCTTTGTCTTTCGACGGATAATTCTATTTATCTTTCGACATATAATCTTTATTATCCATTGAATCCACATCCGTTAAAAGTCCTTCTACCAAACTAGGATCCAGTTTCTCTTTACTCTTTTTCCAGGATTCCTCACAAATTGACTCTATACCTTGAACTTTAATAATTTGAGTATGGACATCTCTAGATGATTTCCAATCCTTAATTACCTCATGTTCTCGTTCAAGTTGCTTTCTTAAAATCTCCTCTTTCTTTAAAGATTCAGTTAGTTCTTCCTTAGCAATTCTACACTCTATTTTCAGTTTCTCAAACTCAACAAATTAAGTTTCTAACACAGAATTTTTTTCACTTAAAAACAAATTATTTTCCTTAATTTTTGTGTTTTCCTTAGTGAGAGATTTAAGTGTAACACGCAAGTGATATAATTCTTTATACATGTCATTTATAGCATCATTACACTCATCTTTAGAAAGATGTGCTAGGTTAGTGGTGATTACCTGATTGCTTGTAGAACTGACTTCTGCTTCATCTGATTTGGCTATCAGAGCTAGGTTGACATAGCTGGTTTCTTCATCTTCATCTATCCCATCAGCAACCCAATTATTTTCCGGAGTCAAGAAAGCCCTTTCCTTTTTTTTGAGCAATTCAAAGTATTTCTTTTTGTAATCCACAGGCCCAAACTTCTTTTTCTCAGAATCAGGATTTTTGCATTCACTAGAAATATGACAACTCAATCCATATTTGAAACACTTTAATTTGGATTTATCCACCATGTTTCTATTTAGCTTGGTTGCTCCAAAATTCTTTTTGAATTTGAGCTAGGCAAACCTTCTTGACAGGAAAGCTAGATGTTCATCTATATCTTCCATTTCATCTTGACTAAGATGATCTTCATGCTCAGCTACTAGCCCCTTTCCTTTGTCTTCACAACGCTTAGAGTTTGGTGCAGATTTCATAACTTCAACCTTCATCTCTTTCACTCTCTCTTGTTCAGCCACCAAAGCTATAGATCCTCTCTTCTTTCTTCCTTTCTCTATCTGCTCATCTTGTTCAATTTCAAGCTCATAAGTTTTTAGAATGTCATACAGTCTCTCTAAAGTAAATTCCTTAAAATATTGAGAATTTCTGAGAGAGACAGTCATAGGCTTCCACTGTTTTGGTAGAGATATAAGGAACTTCAGGTTTGAATATTTTGTCTGATAGACCCTTTATAACGACCTGTATATTTTTAGTATTATTTAAATGTGTAATTATGGAATAAAGAATTAAATAATATTTGTGTGGGTTCAGTCAGTGGGTTATTACTCTGTCACTATGTGTATGTGAGCACTAGTATCTGGAATTGAATTGCGTGGTTAATTAATAAATTGTATGATTTTGTATCGTTGCTAAAGATGGTGTTATTGCAGTTTTATTTCCATAAATATCTGGAATGTCTCTAAAATTATTTTTATGGTTTTATAATTATAGTAATCATTTATGGGATTTTATAAAATTTAGAAATCAATATTTCATTAATTATTTATCCTTGAGTGATTGTCTAATTGTATTTATTAGTGAAATCAATGTTGAATTCAGAAATTCTTCAAAAATTATGAAACTCATATTTATATAAGTTGGGAATATTCCGAGAATTTTAAAATTATTTTGAGAATTTTTGGGATTAATTGTACCCGCGCGTTATTTCGTTAATTGTTAAAAAGTGGGTATAAGTTGCATTTTAGAAATTGTTTAAAATTTTCAAAATTTATGTTTCTATAAACTTCGGGATATTTCTAACATTTTAAGATTATTCCAGTAATTTTCTGAATTCGTTTTAAGTGCGACCTGGTTCGTTAGAAGCAAATTTCGGGTTAAGTCGGGCCTGAAAATCCTCATAATTATATAAAAAAGGACACGTGTTTAATTTTTGTCAATCAGTCAGGGGCGTGGCATAGTATTATAGGCTATTCATTCTGTTTGTTTTACATCTCCTCCCTGTTGCTTTTTGAACAGCAATCTCTTTTCCTTTCTTGTCTCAATCTCTCTACATCTCTCCTCTCCCGATCATTCTCGGGAATCTCTCTTTTTCATGCGGGTTTCTTCCTCTCGATGACTCGCCTGCTTCTTCCCTGTCTTCCCTGATTCCCGTTGTTACTGCATTCCTGAACTCCGGTTACTTTTCCGGTAATTGCCTCATGTTGCTTGGTGATTCCGATTTATACATGTGCATATGTATGTATCTACTTGTGAATAGTTATCAGTTGTTTTGGGGATTTGCAGTGTTGCTCTATTACGTTCCTGTGCAGTTTCCGATTGTTATTTTTCTCTTCGGCCATCCGCGCGTTTGTGCGCGTGGTGTTGCTCTGAGAATTTCTGATATTTTTTTTCCTTTTGTAATCGAATTAGATGATTGCCTGTATGATTTCTTGAATTTTAATTCTTAAATTCGAATTACTCCGGTGAATTTAATCGGTGAAGTTCGTATGGAAACCCGAAATATTCGGGCACCGACAAATTTTACCGCCGTCCGCGATGAATTTCGATGAGCGGACGGTGGACCGTGATGATTATATTCTGAGTCCTAATTTAATAAATAAATATAACATGCGAATAAAAATTGTAAAATACGGTTAACAATGAATAATAAGTGTATTTAATTGGTATTTGTACGATGGTAAATTAACGTTGTTGACTGAAACCGGTGGTTGGGAATTTGATTGCAGTTGGGTTGGATTTGATTGTGTTGTTGATTTGTCGTCGAGTTGGTCGACGGGTAGGCCGATAAACAGAGGAGGTGTTGCCCGAATTTTTGGAAATTAACTTCGGAAATTTGGGACATACCCTGTGACTATCGAAACGTCGAACAAGTATATACATATACCTTGTGCGAAACCTGATTGTATGTTGTAGTGAATGTTTTTTTAAAATCCAATAACCCTGATTTCGTAAAATGACGAGTATATGTAATTTCTGAAAATGAACACCGAACAATTTTCGAAATTGTGAACCCTAATTGTTGTGTGTGTTATTATAATATACATAATTACGAGTCGGGTTTGAATATCGTTGGGTAGAATTGGTATCGAGGATATGTCAAGCATACCTAGACATCTAACATAGGGTATCTCGACTCTGTAGGTTCTAGTTGAAGGACTCCAGAAGTGATAACGAGATAGGATAACCTAGGGATCAGTCGACAAGCGCAGGGAGGTTCCCAAGCAAAGAACCTGAGCGTTGAGGTCGGATCCAGGGTAGTCTACTACCTAAGTGATAAAGCCCGGACATCCGAGTCTATCCAAAAAATAGTTAGACACAGTTGTAAGTTGTGCAAGGCAAGTACCCCTGACCATTCTTTTATGGTTTAGTATGTATGAATAGCTAAATGTTTTATTCTCGTAATGGAACAGAAACGTTTTATGTTACGTATCCCTTTTATTTGAAAATGTTGTTTAAAATTATGTTTTGGGGAAAAGTAACTTCTGAAAACACCTATCTATAAACATGATTATAATGAAAAGAAGTTTTGAATAGTGTGCTGTGGCAGAATAGTTTTAAAAAGAGATAGGTGATACTGATTTTGGAAACTGGATAAAGAGACTATTTTAATCCATCTATGTCGTGGAAGGTTTTGATCCACCAATGTCGTGGAATTTTGGAAAGAGGCAAAAAGGGAATTCAGTTGATCTATTAGAGTTGTGTAAGAGGCCCGTTATTCGGTAACGGCCCAGCATGTGGTTGCGTAAGTGGCTAATTGGGTTGGGCATTCTGTTTAACCGATTAGTCCAACGTGGGGGAAAGACCTAGCTAGTCTTTTCCCAAGTTCCGGAACACATTCTATTTCTGAACGGCCACTAGTCGCTGTCCGGTGAGGGTAGACTGATCAGCTATCTTCACCCGTTAAACGTCCAATAGATTTGATTGATTCAGTTTTGAAATTGTTTAACAAATCAACGTGTTTGAGATAGATAATGTTGTGGTTCCAGTAACGGAACAAATGATTTTGGGTCCCCGTAACGGAACAAATGAATTTATGGTTCCTGTAATGGAACGAAAGGTTTGAAAATGAAAATAGCATGCTAAAAGAATTGAACTCTGGTATTAATACACAGCATACTACTACGTTTGTTTTATTGGAAGCATGCTAGTTTTAATATCTAGTTATGAATATTTACTTGTTTTCTAAAGAGCTATGAATTCTGTTCCTATCACTGCTTTATCATAAATTGTTTTACTTGTTATTCATATAGTGGTACTGCTGAGCAATTGATTTCTCACCCTTGCAGATTGTTTTATATATGTGTTGCAGATGCCTAGGAGATTCTTCCGTGATAGTCAGGGCAGAGTTCCAGTTCCTTTTGCGTCAGGCTCCTCTGAGGTGGTTGTGTGGACCAGAGATGGTCTGTTGAGTTGCTGTATTAAGATAGTATTGTTCGGAGTATTGTTATAAGTTGGTTTTGTATTAAGTGTAACCTAAATCATACTTAAACCTGGAAAAGGTCTTGGTAAAGGGGGTCGTAATTGTGTATTATTAATGTTTTGAAATATATTATGTTTAGTATTATGATTGTTGGTGACATCAACTCATGACCCCGGGGTTGAGGCCGTCACAGTTGGTATCAGAGCTACAGGTTTGAGTCCCTGATTTAGGTTAGGAATGGAGTCAAAAGAGTGCAAGAAGGTTATGTGTAGATGTGAGTCAGCAACTCAATCAGAGGAGCGAGTCTATAAGTTTAGTCAAGGGTTTCGGAAGTGTAACCCTGACGTTTGTTGAGGAGTGACCGGAACTGCCCTAGTTTAGAGTACGTCTCCTTCGTATATGTATTATTAGTAATGTCCGACAAAGAATTCTAGTTTCCTTCTCGGGAATTTGAGTCTGATCGAGAGAATTCAGCTTCTGAGCAGACCTTTGATGTGACAGTTGAAGAGACGCCAACCTTATTTCTAATTATCGCATTTTCTATGTCAAGAAATGGTACTAGATCGAGTGTGTGATCTCGGTGAGTTTGGATAGTATGATAATAGCTGGTGGCTGTTATGACAACCAAGTTTCGTGAATTAGGTGGATCAGAACTGTGGTTTGCATTTTTGAACCCTTATACTTCTTTCTTGAGACGTATTTTGTTTCCAGAATAAATGTTTTTTATTCCATAAGTTGCTTATTTTCCTGTGAGAAAGTTGAGAACTCGAAAGCAACTTAGGATTCTGTTGATCCTATTATAAATCAGATTTTCTCCCTTCATATTTGTGGATCTCTATTTAAACATTGTTTCTTTTCTCGGAGATTCTATTGGTTGATTGAGGAAAACAATGCGTATGAATTGACCATTTCTCTGTGTGGCAAAAGGGTCTGGTGGGACGCCACCGAATTATGTGTTGTGACCGTATGGTACTAAGACTGGCCATCTTATGTACTTGTATGGTTGCTCACAGTCATACCTACATCTTCTTCACTGTTTCTTCTTATTTGATTCCCTTGAGTTGGAAATTTCCTTCGATATTCTGTGATAATGAATTCCTGCGATTTGATCGTCCTCGTTGTTGAAAGCAAGTAAGGGCGACTGTTGAGAAGAACGAGGGTCCTATATCAGGATATCATTTAAGAATAATGGTAACCGCGAGAGCTCAGGATCTAAGGATGGAGTTACAGCTTCGGGAAAAGTAAGACAGTGGTGGATGAACCGCTCGTGGGTGAAAAGAAATCCTCTCTAGAAGAGTGATTGGTTGAAATTTGAACTTTGGTGCCTAGAGGAGCTCAGCGTTCCTTAAATTGACCTAATTAAACAGTTTGTTCAAGGTAGGTGGTTGATATGGCCAGATAAGTCTCGTAGTGTATCAGATTAGTGTTAGTATGATAATAGAGCAATGACCGGAAGTTAGTCCGTTGTTGTTGTATTGAGGAGTTATGCTATGGTATTCAGTTTCTTTGTATTTTATTCCCCTGAACTGTTATTGATTCTGCTACTGTCATTGTTGATGTGATTGCTAGTGCTATTAATCTAGATTTCTTTGGTAAATGGGCCCCGGTATTAAAGACATAGGTATTTTATTGGGCAGCATTTTCCTGATACAAGTGCACCGTTTAAACGGTGATATCTTTTGCTAAACATTTTGCTATATTTTGAATAAATTCATTTATATATTCCAGGAAAATGCCACCCAAGAAAGTTACCCAGTTTAAAGAAAATAGTAGTAGTTTTGTAGAGGGTCCAATTATAAATGAAATCCTAGACTTATTGCGCAAGCAGCAACAACAACAGTTGTAGCTAATCCAACAGGTTCAGCAACAGCAACTACTGTTGCAGTAGCAACAGCAAGGAGTGAACCCAAGTGTTTGTTTCAAATCTTATTGGAATGTTAACCTCTTTGAGTTTAAAAGTGAACCTAATCCAGTAACTGCTAGAGCATGGTTAAAAGAAATGGAGGAAGTTTTCAACCTCGTGCAAGTAAGTGATAACCGTAAGACCGATTATATAAGTTATTTGTTGAAAAATGAAGTAAATTATTGGTGGGAATCAACCAGAGCGTTAGAAGGAGAAGGCCATGTTTCATGGGCTAGGTTTACTGAGTTGTTTTTGGAAAGGTATTTCCCAGTTTGTGTACGAAGTCAAATGAAAATTGAGTTTCTAGAACTGGAACAAGGTGAAAGAAGTGTGTTAGTATATGAGGCCAAGTTTACAGAATTGGCATGATTAGTTAACTAAGTATGTAAGTATGGAGATTCAGAAAGTAAGGAGGTTCCAACAAGGTTTGAAGCCTGAAATTCGTAGAGGAGTTGTGGCATTGCAACCCAAGACATACTCCTCTATGGTTCAGGCCGCCCCGATAATGGAAAGTGACCAGAAGTTGGCTGTTAAGGACAAAAGTGATAAGAAAAGGAAGTCAGAAGGTGTTAAGGATAAGCAAACCAAGGAGAATCCACTAAGGGATTTGAGAATTGATTGGGCCGGAATAGGAGTAAGAGATTACGGAGACAGAGTTTCTCTCAGGCTAGGTCTAGTGCTACTTCACATGCTTCCACTCCAGCCCAGTCCGTCAAGTGAGTAGTGGATTTCAAGTCCAGTGAAAGGAGACGCAGTGGAACGTGCAGGAAGAATGTGTGATGTTTTAGGCGTAGACATAAGGGTCATTATGCATCGGAATGTAATCCATAAAATCAAGGAGTTGTGGATCGGGTATTCAAGGTACTACATCTCAAGGGCCAATATGCAGCTCCGCTAGAGATAGAACTTTGAAAAGAACCAAGAAATCAAGCATTTAGTAGTTGGACGTAGTTGCAGTTGATCTGACACCCTCCGAGCTAGAGGGGTTGGATGTGATTTTAGGATTGAGTTGGTTGTCTTGTATTATGGCAAGGAGTGGTTTCAGAAGAAGCGAAGTATAAAGTGTACATAAGCCAATAGTAAGATAAGTTTCTGGATGCAGAAGCAATTTAAGGCGTGATTAGCGTATATAAAAGATAATAATAAGAAAGTACCTAAGTTGAAAAGAATTCAGACAACTAGTGAGATTCCAAAGGTTTTATCGAATGACTTATCAGGATTACCTCGGAACATAAGAGATAAATTCTCAGTGGTTACTGTACAGAGTCGGGCTGGTGTCAAAAGCCCCGGATCTTATGAACTAGTAGGAATCAAGTAATTATTTAAGGAAACTTCAAAATTGGAAAATGAAAGAATAATGAGACAAGGTGTATCTTGTGTGTGTACCAATGTGGTTTATAGGAAAGAAGAATGGATGTATGAAGATTATGTGCTGATTATCAGAAGTTGAAAAGTTTGAGTAATAAATAAATGCCCTGGAGTGTTTGGAGGCAAGTGGAACGAAATAATGAGTTGGTAATTGTAAAAGTTATGAGGAGGAGGAAAGTGAGCATACCAGAGATGTTGTAGAGAAGAAGGATGGAATTATGAGATTGTGTAATGATTATCGGGAGTTTAATAAAATGATAAATAAGAAATAACCCCTATTAGGAATTAATTACTTATATGATTTACTTCAAAGAGTGTGTTAATTCTCGAGGATTGACATAAGATCCAACCTGAGGACATGTCAAAGATTGTGATTAGAATGAGTTATGAGCATTATAAGTTCTGGTGATAGCATATGGAGTAACTTTCAGTGCATCAGTTGTCTGTAAGGAATCGAGGAACATGGTGTATAAGAAGTACTTGGATAAGTAAATTGTATTTATTGATAACATCCTCAACTATCTAAGGATTAAGAAAGTCAGAGTAGAACGCCTTAGGATTTACCTACGAAGATTAGAAGGAAAGCAATTATACGCTAGGTTTTAAAGTAGGAATTTTGGTTGAAAATAACAAAAGATTTTGAGTATTTCACTAATAACCGTCTAAGCAAAGCCCGTGTAATGGTTTATGTCTCGTACAGGGAAAAAAATGATTGAATAGGGTTAAGATTGCTAAGGAATTAGTAAATGAATTGGATACTGTGGAAGTTGAAGTTGAGTATCTGAAGGTGATAAGAAGTGAGTATATGAGATAATTTTCCATTCTAACTGATGGAGAGGAGTAAGAGGTATTCGAATGTTTGAAACTAAGTTGAAAATGAGTACTGCCTATCATCCTTAGATGAAGGGTCAAAGTGGGAAGATAATACGAATAATATAAGATATGTGGAGAGTATATATGTTGGGTTAAAAGTGAACTGCGATAATCACCTACCATGAATTAATTTCGTACATCAAGAGTGTGGTGGTGTACTCGAAGAAAGAGTTGAAACAACTCGGGATATACAAAGAGAAAACGGATTTGCATCGAAGGAATATGAATATATAGAATGAAGATCGTGGTATAGGAAAAAGTTTTACTTTGAAAGAGATTGGTTAAGTTTGAATAGAAGGGACAAGTAGAGTCCTAATTGTATTGAACCATTCGAGGTATAAAGAAATAAAGGTATAATTTCCTATAAGTTGGTCTCACCGTCGTAGTCACAGTATATTATATAATATGTTATATGTGTCAATGTTAAGGTGGTATGAACCTGATTCGAACCAAGTTAATGATTAGGAGCCAATGGGCTCTCATTCAAATTTGTTTTGTGTGGAATAATCGATCCCAAATCTTAGATTGTTAAGAGTGAGTCCTTAGAAATGAACTTATTTCTATAGTGAGTATGCGATGAATAAATCTCCGAGTAGAAGAGTCTACCTGGAAGTTAGAGTCAGATATGCTTGACAAATATCCGCACTGATTTAGTTAGATCAGATTTTGAGGACAGAATCTTTTTAAGGGGGGGAAGGATATAACGACCCGTATATTTTTATTATTATTTAAATGTGTAATTATGGAATAAAGAATTAAATAATATTTGTGTGGATTCAGTCAGTGGGTTATTACTCTGTCACTATGTGTATGTGATCACTAGTATATGGAATTGAATTACGTGGTTAATTAATAAATTGTATGATTTTGTATCGTTGCTAAAGATGATGTTATTGCAGTTTTATTTCCATAAATAATTTGAATGTCTCTAAAATTATTTTTATGGTTTTATAATTATAGTAATCATTTATGGGATTTTATAAAATTTATAAATCAATATTTCATTAATTATTTATCCTTGAGTGATTGTCTAATTGTATTTATTAGTAAAATCAATGTTGAATTCAGAAATTCTTCAAAAATTATGAAACTCATATTTATATAAGTTGGGAATATTCCGAGAATTTTAAAATTATTTTGGGAATTTTTGGGATTAATTTTACCCGCGCGTTATTTTGTTATTATTAAAAAGCGGGTATAAGTTGCATTTTAGAAATTGTTTAAAATTTTCAAAATTTATGTTTTTATAAATTTCGGGATATTTCTAACATTTTAAGATTATTCCCGTAATTTTCTGAATTCATTTTAAGTGCGACCTGGTTCGTTAGAAGCAAATTTCGGGTTAAGTCGGGCCTTAAAATCCTCATTATTATCTAAAAAAGGACACGTGTTTAATTTTTATCAATCAGTCAGGGACGTGGCACAGTATTATAGGCTATTCATTCTGTTTCTTTTACATCTCCTCCCTGTTGCTTTTTGAACAGCAATCTCTTTTCCTTTCTTGTCTCAATCTCTCTACATCTCTCCTCTCCCGATCAATTCTCGGGAATCTCTTTTTTTCTTGTGGGTTTATTCCTCTCGATGACTCGCCTGCTTCTTCCCTGTCTTCCCTGATTCCCGTCGTTACTGCGTTCCTAAACTCCGGTTACTTTTCCGGTAATTGCCGCATGTTGCATGGTGATTCCGATTTATACATGTGTATATGTATGTATGTGCTTGTGAGTAGTTATCAGTTGTTTTGGGGATTTGCAGTTTTGCTCTATTACGTTCCTGTGCAGTTTCCGATTGTTATTTTTCTCTTCGGCCATCCGCGCGTTTGTGCGCGTGGTGTTGCTCTGAGAATTTCTGATCTTTTTGTTCCTTTTGTAATCGAATTAGATGATTGCCTGTATGATTTCTTGAATTTTAATTCTTAAATTCGAATTATTCCGGTGAATTTAATCCGTGAAGTTCGTATGGAAACCCGAAATATTCGGGCACCGACGAATTTTACCGCCGTCCGCGATGAATTTCGACAAGCAGACGGTGGACCGTGGTGATTATATTCTGAGTCCTAATTTAATAAATAAATAAAACATACGAATAAAAATTATAAAATACGGTAAATAACGAATAATAAGTGTTTTTAATTGGTATTTGTACGATGGTGAATTAATGTTTTTGACTGAAACCGGTGGTTGGGAATTTGATTGCGGTTGGGTTGGATTTGATTGTGTTGTTGATTTGTCTTCGAGTTGGTCGATGGGTAGGCCGATAAACAAAGGAGGTGTTGCCCGAATTTTTGGAAATTAACTTCGGAAATTTGGGACATAACCTGTGATTATCGAAACGTCGAACAAGTATATACATATACCTTGTGCGAAACCTGATTGTATGTTGTGGTGAATGTTTTTTTAAAATCCAATAACCCTGATTTCGTAAAATGACGAGTATACGTATTTTCTGAAAACGAACACCGAACCAATTTTCGAGATTGTGAACCCTAATTGTTGCGTGTCTTATTATAATATACATAATTACGAGTCGGGTTTGAATATCGTTGGGTAGAATTGGTATCGAGGATATGTCAAGCATACCTAGACATCTAACATAGGGTATCTCGACTCTGTAGGTTCTAGTTGAAGGACTCCAGAAGTGATAACGAGATAGGATAACCTAGTGATTAGTCGACAAGCGCAGCGAGGTTCCCAAGCAAAGAACCTGAGCGTTGAGGTCGGATCCAGGGTAGTCTACTACCTAAGTGATAAATCCTGGACATCCGAGTCTATCCAAAAATCAGTTAGAGACGGTTGTAAGCTCTACAAAGCAAGTACCCCTGACCATTCTTTTATGGTTTAGTATGTATGAATAGCTAAATGTTTTATTCTCGTAATGGAACAGAAACGTTTTATGTTACTTATCCCATGTATTTGAAAATGTTGTTTAAAATTATGTTTTGGGGAAAAGTAACTTCTGAAAAGACCTATCTCTAAACATGATTAAAATGAAAGGAAGTTTTGAATAGTGTGTTGTGGTATAATAGTTTTAAAAAGAGATAGGTGATATTGATTTTGGAAACTGGATAGAGAGACTGTTTTAATCCACCTATGTCGTGGAAGGTTTTGATCCACCTATGTCGTGGAATTTTGGAAAGAGGCAAAAAGGGAATTCAGTTGATCTATTGGAGTTGCATAAGAGGCCCGTTATTCGGTAACGGCCCAGCATGTGATTGCGTAAGTGGCTTATTGGGTTGGGCATTCTGTTTAACCAATTAGTCCAGCATGGGGGAAAGACCTAGCTAGTCTTTTCCCAAGTTTCGGAACACATTCTATTTCTGGACGGCCGCTAGTCGCTGTCCGGTGAGGGTAGACTGATCAACTATCTTCACCCGTTAAACGTCCAATAGATTTGATTGATTCAGTTTTGAAATTGTTAAACAAATCAACGTGTTTGAGATAGATAATGTTGTGGTTCCAGTAACGGAATAAATGATTTTGGGTCCCCGTAACGGGACAAATGATTTTATGGTTCCTGTAATGGAACGGAAGGTTTGAAAATTAAAATAGCATGCTAAAAGAATTGAACTCTGGTATTTATACACAGCAGACTACTACGTTTGTTTTATTGGAAGCATACTAGTTTTAATATCCAGTTATGAATATTTACTTGTTTTCTAACGAGCTATGAATTCTGTTCCTATCACTGCTTTATCATAAACTGTTTTACTTGTTATTCATATAGTGGTACTGCTGAGCAATTGATTGCTCACCCTTACAGAATGTTTTATATATGTGTTGCAGATGCCTAGGAGATTCTTCCGCGATAGTCAGGGCGGAGTTCCAGTTCCTTTTGCGTCAGGCTCCTCTGAGGTGGTTGTGTAGACTAGAGATGGCCTGTTGAGTTGCTGTATTAAGATAGTATTGTTCGGAGTATTGTTATAAGTTGGTTTTGTATTAAGTGTAACCTAAATCATACTTAAACCTGGAAAAGGTCTTGGTAAAGGGGGTCGTAATTGTGTATTATTAATGTTTTGAAATATATTATGTTTAGTTTTATGATTGTTAGTGACGTCAACTCCTGACCCCGAGGTTGAGGCCGTCACACCCTTCCATGCAGCTTCAGTACATTTAGTAGTTTTTGAAATCTACTAAAGATGTCACTTAAAGATTCACTGTCTTCACAATGAAATTGCTCATACTTGCATTTTATTTTCCCTTAGTTGTTCAGTCCCATCACATATGATTTGAATTGTATCCCAAATTTCTTTAGTAGTTTTACAATTGATGACATTGTCAAACATATCTCCATCAAGACCATTGAACCGAATGTTCATCGTCTTCTTATCTTTGTGAACTTGCTGAATGTCTTCATCTGTCCATTCTGCTTATGGCTTTGGAATAATTTGCTCATCGCCTACAGCTCCTTCAGTATCTGTAGCAGCTTTTCTAGGAACATGAGGGCCTTTCTCAATCTAATAAACATACCTTTCATCTTGAGAGAGAAGATGCAAGTGCATTTTCACCTTCCGATGGTGATAGTTATCATTATCCAAGAACGGGATCTTTACTCCAACATCCTTCCTGCTCATCTTGTTAGTTGTTTTGATCTTTAAACTCTTAGTGTGTCAAGAGCTTGCTCTGATACCAGTTGTTATTCCCAAACAATCTAACTAGAATTACAGAAGGGGGGGGGGTTGAATGTAATTCTTGGTTTCTTTTCTTTTTAAGAACTTCTCACAATACTACTAGAAAAAGTAGAATAGACATCGGCTAAAAACCGATGTATATGAACAAAAAAATCCGATGTCTTCGTGGGTGATGTTAAAGACCCCTCATTTAACATTGATTTTAAACTAATGTTAAAGAAGATGTATAACATCAGTTTTTAAAGATGTAAAATTTATAATGCATATCTAATCTTCATATATTATCATAATATCATATGTTTATCAATTTAAACATATGTGAGATAAGCAAAATATTTTCATTTACCCATTAAACTGATGTTACTAATACCAGTAACAACGGTTTTCAAGATAAACCGATGTAAACATAACATTTGACATCGGTTATTTATTTCAATCTGATATCTATTGGTGACAAATCGATGTCTATAAACCTTAATAACATCGATTTTCTGTTTTAAGATTTTTTTGTTGTAGTATTTAACATCGGTTTTAATCGGTATTACTGATGTCAGTGTTCAACTAAATCTGATGTATTAAGCTTTAACGGACATCATTTTCCACTGTAATGATGTATGTACCTATTTTATTAATGCACATTTTAAAAATATAGATACCAAAAATTTTCCAAACCAATGAACTACTAAAACCAATTGCTGCATAATACCAATTATGTATAAATCTAACAACTAATATTCAAACATCCGGTACAACAGATTCATCTAATCCAAACATCAAATACTACACATATCCATCCATCTATTCTACTAGTGTCTATACAAAGAATTTTACTTGGTACCGGCAATACTAACAACAAAAACAAAACAAGAAAGTAAGCAAAACTTTCCAAGAGTTGTGAAGATCTTTAGTTATCAGGTGTTTGAGAGAAGGAATGTAAGGATGGTCACCGCTCTGAAAAGAAAACAAGTGCAACATAACATCAAAGAGGTTGAAAACATTATATATGTATTCATATCAAAATCAGAAATAAGGAACTGCATGTTGACTGGAGGAATTCATTTCCAGAAAGTGAAGATAGAGATATAGCATATAAACCAGCAGCCTTCAAACAATGGTGGAACTAAATCCTAGGAGGTCTAACCTTTTTGGTTGAGAAGATAAAATCCCGCAGAGCTCCTACAGGATCAGACCTCGAACTCGAGCATAGTGATATAGAATTAGATAGAAGAGTATCAAAGTACTGCTCAAACTGCTCATTGGATATTATAGAAGGAACCCAACACTCTAAAAACTTGGAAGAGCTTGATTTTCCCTCACACGCAACATATCGTGACAACCTCTCTCTCATCAACTATTACTACTTTCCATTTAATGGAGTCCAAGAATACAAAATCCTGGAAAAAATATATACCCATCATAAATTTGAATAAAATGCCAAAGAAATATGCAACAAGTAAGCGGAGAACTTACCTCTGATACTGGATCTTTCACTAGCACTACTTCTGGATAAGCAAGGGGCGTTCCACTTTGTATGTCTTCAAAGGTTGGCATAACTCTTTATCGATCATCTGACATAGCCATGTACCGAAACCTAGTCATTCAACATTATATATAATTATTATAATAACCTGGTCTATGATTGTGTCAATACTTTAAACATAAAGAAAAGAGGGTTTCACAAGAAACACCTATATGTTAGTTTAATATATGAAATATGTATTATTAAATACATAGAATACTAGAATGGCATACAATAATATAGTCTACAAGTAGAATGATGTAGAAATCTATATATTGTTGGCCTACAAACTTTATCGAAAACCAAAGACAGGGAGAAGATATGACTATCAAACTTACCCTGTCTTGGGAGTCTGCATATCTTTAACTACCTTCCTGCAATAAACAATGATATGGGTGTTTATGTGATTGTTGTAACTACTTCAATGCTACCTGACCCACAGCTCCTGAGAAAAGTCAGAAATCACAAGCTAAATGAGATAAAGATAGAGACATGAGGTATCCAATGTAAATGAAATGTACATGACTGAAGTTAATGCTTCAGGAACAGGTTCTCTTTACAAAAATATATATACACCAACAATATTGCATCATACTTTGATTCATACAATTATTACATTAGCACTTTAAGCATGCCATGGCACCTATAATTGATTATAATCACAAAAACTGAGAGAGCTTATAAGAAAAAACAAGTACATCAAAGGATAATAATGGTTAAAAATACCATATTATTCTCAAACAAACTAGAGTATAAAAAGACCAAAATCCAACCCTTTGGTAGATTTACTCATCAGTCAAAGGTAAATTAGTAATTTTAAAAAAAACAGAAATTTCTACACCAATTAGGGAAAATCCACATTAGGATCTTTCAAAATTTTAAAAAAAGAGCAATTTTTAAAGAAGACGGCTTCTTTAAAATATTTACATATTGGTTTCTTTAAAATTCTTCACGTACCGTGAACTTTCTGAGGTGAAGCCTGAGAAGCTTACCGCGTTCGGTTATGGGACAAACTGGCATGATGATCTTCGGGGCAACCATCCATGAATGGTTACAGATCCTACACAAGGAAACGAGGTTTAACAAAATGAAAAGTATTAGAGTTGCAATACTTTAGAATTAGAAATACTTGTATTATTTTCATCATATTATCACTCAAGTCACCTTGTAGTCAATAATTTACTGAGTAGAACTCTACGACTCTACAATCAACACTCTTGAACGACAGAGATCTAGGTTCTCAAAAGTTCTTATTTTAAAGTGATGACACCTGTCCTGTGGCACACTCACCTAAGTAGCTCCCATAATAATGATGTCAAATTTAAATTTAGAATGTTAGGAACTATATTTCTTATATAAATAAAAGCAATGCATGTTGTAAGAATGATTTACAAAAGAAAATTCAATTCAAATAAAATGCAAAACAAACTTAGAAGACGATACCGGTTAGAAGAAGGATATATTTTGATAAATGTTCTTTTCATATTTTAAATATAAATTTATAATCCAAAGTTCCACCTATACTTTATAATTTTGATATCCCTAGACCACGTCACTAGTCCCCTATACACGTCTACACGATTTTTAAAGTATGTACCTCCAGCAATGTCTGTGGTTGAGCCATTACCTTCCATGATCGCATTTTCTGTCATGTAACAGGGTCAACAACAAGAACCATAGGTCTCGAATCCAATTTGTAGTACGTACAGACCTTACTGCCCTTCTATGTATCTTCATCTAACTGCAGACACATATATGGATGAGAAAGTTCATAAAGGAAAAATGAAAGTAAATTATGAAAACACTAAATGAACGTATCCATCCCAGATAAATCCTTAGTGGTGAATGGTAATAAGTGCTTTTCCTCATTATTTGTGTTTACAAGTTAGTGCTAAGTAACAACATCTGCAGCAAGAGAACTACTTGCTTCATTTTTTTGGCACTTCCTAGGCAGGTAATGTAATTATCTATCTAGTCTGCAATTGGGTTAACACTTAAAATATATGGTATCTAGAACTTAGAATGATGGTGAACAACTATCTGTCAGGGTCTACTACCAATATTTTAGCACCACTACTTCAGCATATCTCCTTGGCATCTGCAAGTGTGTAAACAATTTCAACATTAATAGCTAGAGATGTTGAATTTCTAAAGTATGTAAGTTATTTACACATGTTAATCTTATAAACTAACAACAAAGGCCTTAGTTAACATTTATCAACAAGTTACATTCAGCTGAAAACAATTTCATGCATCTGGTAATTGTATGATGAAAGAGTAACCAATATTTGAACCCCATTCAAAATAAAATAATTTGTTCACTCATATTGTAACAGAAAGTGAGGCACATCAAAAAGATAAGTTCTCCTTCTCCCGACTTCCATCTGTAGCTAGGAGAAACATAAAGGTAGGTACAACAACATAGATATATCAAAAGTTATGGTTACCATAGATATATCATCAAAAGAAAGCCATATTCTTTAGGAAATAAAAAAGAAAGGAAACAAATTAGCTTAAAGTTTGATAGTAAAGGAATACACGTCATATCTAACATCATACAAAGTAAAACATCATACTACAAAATAATAAAGTTTGATGCAACAATGTTCATCACACAATGTAATTAATTAAGGTCCAGAATTACAAAAAAAAAGCAAAACAAAGCAGGAGTATAATTAAACATTAATGATACGAAGTCATCATGACTCATCAAACTTAAAACCATCAAAAGACCCAGATTCATTAGTAATGACATTACCACAGAGCATTGCACCAACATGAGCGGAATATCCAACCTACAATATCAGTAGGATGTTGCCGGTATTTTGCAGACCCGGACTGATTGAAAACTAGTTGCGAAAGTGTCAACTATTCATTTGATTTTCAAATAAAACATAAGTACATACCAAGATTGATCCTTGTTCAAATTAAAAAAGACCATAATATAATTTCTTACCTTCTCAAATGAACCTTGGAGCATTAATGCAGAAGGAGGACCATGCTAATTAGTAATGAGCGAGCAGTACTAACGACTACAATTACATATAGAATTCCTCAGATTAACAACTAAAACCAATATTGATTACCCAATTATCCAATTAAAAATATTTAAAATATTGAATAATTAACCACTGTAGAACAATACTGAAAATAATTAAAACCCTGAAAAATTGCACAACTTAGATTAACATGCTCAATGTAACATGATAAGAAGAATCACTCAATAAATTAAAAAAATAAAAAATTAGGGTTTTAAATTGAAACCCCCAATTCTAAAATTAGGGTTTAAAACTTATCTATTCAAGCTTTAACCTCCAACTTAAATTTAAACTCAAACTTGAACTCCAACTTGAACTCTGACTTGAACTTGAACTCCAACTTGAACTCCGATTTGAAATTGAAATCCAACCTTAAACTTTGACTGAGAGCAAAGAGGGAGATATATGTGAGCACAGAGGGAGATATACAATAGCATAAAGAGGAGATGAGAGAGTGGTGGGTGTTCTTGGATTAGAGAGTGGTGGGTGTTCTACGACTAGCTAGAATGAGAGATGGGAGTGTTCTTCGACTGTGTGTTTTATGATTTATTTTTCATGTTTTATATTTTTAATTTTAATTTTTAATGAATTTTAATTAAAAAGAGGGGAAGATGTATGTGAAAAGAGGGGGAGAATTTAGCTAAGGCAAAAAATAGGGGGGAAAACAAGGAGGGAATGAATTATTTGGCTAAAGGGGAAAACGGGGATGGCGCTGATAATTTTTTTTAATACAGATGTATAACATCGGTTGGACTAAAAATACCGATGTTTATAATAACAAAAGACATCGGTTGGTTAAAACCGATGTAAAAAACACCTTTTACATCGGCTCCAGAAGCAACCGATGTTTAAGAGGTGATGTCTATTCTACTTTTTCTAGTAGTGCAAATAAAAATATATCAGTGTTTGAATATGCAAAAGTGCGGAATGAAAATATCGATGTATTTAAACACAAAGTAATAAACACAAAGATTAAAAACTTTCTGGTGGATTGAACTTACCCACCAGATATATATATATTGATGAGAACTCTGTGATGCAAAAATGCACATAGCTGCTTACAAGTAAGATACACTTAGAACAGAGAAATTCTTAACAGATACAAATTTTTTTATTTCTCAGTTCTTGCTTACTTGATTTTCAACTTGCTACTCTTGGTTTATTTATCACCAAGTTACATGATAAAAAGACAAACTAATGAGATAAAAGTGTCTTAGTCTAATTACATGTTGCTCCATTTCTCCATCCAACATCTTTGAATATCTTCAAGTTAGCATGGAAGTGGAAATGCTTCTTTGTTCTCTAAAATCTGTTAATAGGCGACCACATTCCATTTACATACAATCAACCCATGTGATTGTCAAGTCACTATCAACTGCTTTTTGAATTTGATCATTCGTTGAAACCATGTTGGATCATCCGTTGAAACTTTGTTGGATCATCCGTTGAGAGTCTGGTTGATCATCCGTTGAAACTCTAGTTGATCATCCATTGCAACCTTGTGGAACATCCATTGAGAGTATCTTCATAGCAGTTAACCCTATTTCACTTATGCAAGATTACAAGGCATCTAATATTTACAATTAGCCAACCTATTTTGCATATCAATCTAGTAGTCAACATGACTATGAATATTCTACAACTTCTAGCTCTCTAAAGCATTACAATATGCAGGAATGTGCTACAAAAACTTATTTAAACATAAGCTACTCTTTCAATGGATGACAAAGCACATTATCCGTTGAAAGCTACAATTACACTTAATCAAATCTAATAAGGTGTTTTTGTAGCATATCATCAAGTTTACAACATATTTCTAACACATATGAATCAATTAACCTGTTATGTCCTGCACTCACAAATGTATTAACAGTTCTTGGTACCCAACTTATTTGATTGGGTCCAGGTGAATTAGAGATTTTTCTATTAACAGTGATAACAACAGCTTCAACCTTATCATGCTAATTCTTATCTTTGACTGACCATTTTCTCCATTTTAATACCCTTGACAAATTTTTCTCTAGGCTAGGGAAAAATGGTTCCAACCTTACATAAGGAGGACTAGCACTCTTTTCTATATTGTAATCCTAAACATGTTTTTTATCCTATTAATGAAAGTACTAAGATATGCATTTATGGCATTTAGAGAAGCAAGCATTGCATTAAAAATACATGATATTCATTCAGAAATATTACACAAGAATTAAGCAAGACAGGCATGATATGGAACAAAAAGAATTAACAAATAAATCACTAATTCTATCTAGTCCAATCCTGTAATTCTATATCATCTTACTGTCTATATTACCTAAGTCAGTCTAACATACAACTTGGTTTGCTATACATTCCACTTTACTTAGAATAAATCTAAGTGGCGACTCAGAGTGGTTCCTTGGAGCCTTCCTTAGATTCCATGCAAGTTGCTCATACTAGGTCAACTTGTGACTACTACTAATATAGTAGTACATGACTTAGTTTTTATTTCCTTTTGAATTTAGTTTTTAACCAATTCAAGCTGCCATGTTTTCTTTCCTTTTAACAACTGAGCACGTGCCTTGATTTCCTTTACATATAAAACCAAATGGTCACCTTGTTTTCTTATTTAAATTTAACTTATAACTTAATTAATTTATAAAATAAACTTAAATATAATTTATATAAATAAACTAGTTTAGATTTATAAAATAAACTTATTTAAAGTTTATGAAATAAATTAATTTAAGTTTATTAAATAAACTAAATTAAAGTCCATTGAATAAATTTATTTAAGTTAACAATTAAACTTTGAACTTGGCCAATTCCTCGGGTTGTTTAGCTGTATACACTATACACCTCTTCTCGTACTTTAACATATTAATGTTCAATCCAAGCCGTTCTTCAACTTAACGGTTCTTCTATAAATAATACTTTGATTCCTTTTACGAACCATTGACGCCTAGTGCAATTGGTCTGGTTCAAAGACGACTAACTTCGATTCAGGTCTTCGTATTTTAGCTTTGATTAAATTATTAAGCTTGCAACAACTTTATTACTTCAAACACTGACTGTCAATAAACAACTATACTTTCACTGAAATCCTTTCTGGTACTTAGACAACATCTTCATTGTTACTACAATCTTAAATATTTCATTCTCTGATGGTTGAACATATAAATGAACTCCTTTCAGCGAGTATAACTTCAAGAATGCACTTGTCTTCTTTAACCTTTGACTATACCATGTCTTCAATTTTTCAGATTCCTATGCTTCGAACACTGTCTATCTTCAATCAATGATAATGCAGTGAAATCTTCTGGTGACACTTTTATTCTAAATCTCCATCATTTCTGAAATCCTGAAAGTCTTTAAACTTTATTTTTTTACCGAGGCATGAACATATTATGAACTTCTTTTAGTGACCTGTAAACAGACTTCAATCCTTTTTCTAATCTTTTGATTCTTTATATTTATCTTGTCTTCATTTCTTCATGATTTTTTGTGTATACATAGTATTATTTACATGTCCTATTACAGTGTCTATCTAGTGTTGAGTTATCATGTATACTGTTCATACAAATATGCAGTCTCACCAACAAGCTTAAATGTCAACCCAAACAGAAGCCAATCAAGCAATAAAGGAGGAACTTTGCCACGGAAAGGCAAAGGGAAATAGACGAAGAAGTAGATAAGCTGCTCAAGGCGGGGATCAAACGTGAAATCAAATACCTGAAGTGGTTGGAATATATGGTCATGGTGAAGAAGTTAAGCGGAAAATGGAGAATGTGTGTGGACTACACCGAATTGCACGATGCATGCCCGAAGGAACCTTACCCTTTACAAAATATTGATCAATTGATAGATGCCACATCCGGACACATAATATTAAGCTTCATGGATGCCTTCTCCGGGTGCAACCAAATTAAAATGAATCCGAAAGACATCCCAAAGACAACATTCATTACTCACTGAGCAATCCATGCTTAAGTCATGCTACCATTCGGATTGACGAATGTAGGATCAATTTATCAAAGTGCAATGAACAAAATTTTCAAGTCCCGGATCGGAAGAAACTTGGAGTCCTACATTTATGATATGATTTTAAAGTCAACAACCATCCCGGGATACATTGAAGATCTTAAGAAATGCTTTGATAACTTAAGAAAACATGAACTCAAGCTGAACCCGGAAAAATGTACCTTCGGAGTTGGAGCAGGCAAGTTCCTAGGATTCATGATAAGCAATCGAGGGATTAAATCCATTTCAGAGAAAATAAAGGAAACCCAATAAATGAAGGCTCCTCGGACCCAGAAGAACGTGCAGAAACTAGCAGGATCACTAGCAGCACTTAGAAGGTTTATATCCAAGCTAGCAGAAAGATGCTTACATTTCTTTGACTTACTGAAAGGAGCCAATAACAAGAAAGAAGTAGATTGGACTCCAGATTTCCAGAGAACGTTTGAAGAAATCAAGGAATATCTCTTGCAGCCACCATTCCAAACTAAGGCACAACCCGGGGAACCTCTATACCTCTACTTGTCATTCGAAGCCTTACCTGTTGGGTCAGCTTTAATCTGGGAAAAAAATGGAAGACAATAACCAGTTTACTATGTAATCCAAGTACTCAAGGATGCGGAGACCAGGTACCCAAGTTTGGAAAAATTTGCCTTTGTTTTGGTCACATCACCTAGAAAACTTAGACACAAAGGAAGGGAGATATAGGGTCATCATAAACCGGCCATTGAGGAAAATTATTCACAAACCGGATGTCTCGGGAAGGCTTGTTAATAGGGATGTGGAGTTAAGTCAGTTCAACCTAAGCTTAATTCTCAAGACTGCCATGAGCCAGAAACTTTCCGGAGGCAGAGCCAGAACCTATGAGCATCAACCCAGATAGAAATCAAGCTACAAACCCGGGATCCCAGACTTTGAAAGTTGACGGATCCTCAACAAGTGAACGATCGGGAGCCAGATTCATCCTAAAGAGTCATGATGGATTCATGATCCAAACAGCTATATCAATTGGCTTCCCGGCAATAAACAACCAAGCGGAGTATGAAGCACTGGTTGCAGAACTGAAACTCTCTAGGACTCTCAGGGTCCAGGACTTCAACATCTATAGCGACTCCCAGATAGTGGTCAAGCAAACGAATGGATATTACATAGCAAAGGACCCAATATTGGCCAAGTATCAATCTTTGGTTCAAAACTACTTATCATTAATCCTAAGACACCAAGTCCTGCAAATCTGTCAAGAAGAAAATGAAGAGGCTGACACTCTATCCAAGCTAGTCTGAAACTCATTAGACCTGGACTGATGTGTTTACTTCGAAGAAGTGCAAAGGCCATCTATAGAAACTGAAGAAGTCTTGGATTTTGACAACAACCAGAACTAAATAACTCCTCTTATCAATTACTTGGAAAAGGGAGAGCTCCTGAAATATAAAGGAAAAGCTCAAAGATTAAAAGTAAAGGCAGTCAAGTTCTTTCTTGAAGAAGGACTACTTTATCGCCGAACATTCTTCTCCCCTATCTTGAAATGTGTCGACCCAACAGAGGCTAATTATTATTTAATGGAGGTTCGCGAAGGAATATGCGGAGATCATATGCCTGTAAAAGATATGGCTTACAAGATCATAAAACAAGGCTATTACTGGCCAACCATTCACCAGGATGTAGTAGAGTTCGTGAAAAAATGCAAGGAATGTCAAATATTCAGCAATGTGTCCTAGATCAGCCCATTCCTACCCTCCTCAGTCATGTCTCCAATCGCCTTTGTTGTTTGGGGTATAGATATCATGGGACCCTTTCCCCGGGTTAGCGGAGATCTCGGATACTTGTTAGTTTCAATCGACTACATGACTAAATGGGTGGAAACGAAAGCAATAAGGATCATCAAGCAGAAAGACTGTATAAAGTTCATGGACAATATTTTGATGAGGTTAGGGATCCCCAGTCCTAGTATCAGATTACGGGCCACAGTTTATCAGATCAAAATTCAAATCCTATCTCCAAGAGCGCGGGATTAAACACAAAAAATCATCAGTAGCATACCCGTAGGGGAAAGGACAAGTAGAGGTCACAAACAGAATCCTGCTCCGAGGTATAAAAAAGAGACTTAGAGAAAGTAAAAGCAAATTTCCAAAAGAACTCCCAAATTTGCTATGGTCCTACAGGACTAGCCCCCGAAAAGCACAGGAGAAACTCCTTTCAAGCTAGCTTATGGTATAGAGGCAATGCTGTCAATCGAGGTGGGATCCCCTTCTGACAGAGCAATAAACTTCGATGAAATAGCTAACGAAGAAGGACTCAGAATAAATATTGAGCTAATTGATAAAGTCGGAGACCAAGCTGTAGCAAGGATGTAGAAATACAAGGAAAAAACAAAAGAGCACTTCAGCAAGAAGTCCAGGGTTAAAAACTTTCAAGTTGGAGACTTGGTACTTCGAGATACAGAAGCCTCAAATCCCACCAATACCGGGAAGCTCATGCCTAAATGGGAAGGACCATACAAGGTGAAATAAGTATTAAGACCAGGAACTCACAAGCTAATGAATATGGATGACTACGAAGATCTCAACACCTGGCATGGACTGAGGCTGAGAAAGTTTTACCAGTAGAAAAGAAAAGGCAACCACATCAACCAAAAATTTGTAGCCTATGGCAAGAAACTATTTTATTATCAAAAATCTTGTATAAGACAAATTTGAAATAATGAAAATATTTCTCATTTCTACTTAGCAATTATAAAAAAGCAATCACAGTTCGGGGCCATACTTGAACCCCAACTGACACAATCATTCTATACTTAGAATACTTTCTTAAGTCAAAAAGCAACCACAGTCCGGAGCCATACCTGAACCCGGATTGGAACAATTATTTTACACCTAGAAAAAAAAATTCTAAGGCAAAAGGCAATCCTAGTCCGGTATCATGCTTGAACCCGAACTGGCACAATAATTTTATATTTAGAAATATTTTTTAAGGAAAACATCAATAACAGTTGGGGCCATATTGAAACCCGAACTGCCGCAATTATGATATACTTGGAAATAATTTTCTAAGCCAAACATCAACAACAATTTGGGGCCATATTGGAACCCAGACTAGAACAACCATTATATAACTGGCATAATTTTCTAAGGCAATAATAAATCAATTCCAGGGAAATGCTGAAACCCGGACTTGCACAATCATTATCAAATTAGAATGTTTTCTAAGGAAAATTCACATTTCAAAACATTCATTATAGCAAAAACAAAGTATAAGTGACAAAATAATTATAGCAAACAATCCGGACAAAATAAAGTTCGGACAAAGAGTATTACACAATATTAGGTTTACAAAAAACAATTAAGTCAATTACTTAAAATTCAGGATTACAAGTAACAAACTACGAGTCTGAAACATTCTTAGGAAAGAAACTCAGGCACGGATCATAGAATGGTTCCGGCTCACCAAATCCTGCTTCAATCTACTGTTTAGCCCTACTAAACATGGATTAAACTATGATGAGGATGACACATTACATTCCTCTAGTTTAATCTATAATATTTGGTTAAAGGGATTATATCACATTGTACATTATTCACAAAATATTTAATCGATCACTGATTCAATTATTATTACTTGGGTAGCAATGATGTATTACTAGATGCCGCTCATTGTTTACGATTTTAAATTAGATTTAAAATTCGTTGCCAACATAATAATAACATATAGGGTCACAAACTAAGAATGCTTGAATGATTATTTAATTTAAATTAGATTTAAATTATATTAAAGTAATTCAAATTATTTATAATATTAATTAAGTATGACTTAATTGATTAGATAAATACTGATATTCGAATTTACTAATATTAATTATGAAAAGTGTTTAATTCATTTATGTGTTTACTGGTTTTATGATGATAACATGTATACAATATTACATGACTGTTATGTATGCGATTTTGTATTTTTACATGTTGTTATGTTTATATATGCGTATGTATAGATATATTTTGAATATATGATATTCATGAGAATTGTATAATCATATGATGATTATATAATCTGTATATATACTGATATATACATGTTTTATGTTTGTTCTTATTATAAGAATCGTATTTGATACGATTCTGAATCGGATGCAGCGGATTTGCTGAAATCTGTGTCTGATGTCCGATTTTGGCAAACGAATATGCTATATCATAGAAATCGAGCGTCTGAACATAACTGATAGATAAACATATCATCAACTGATATGTAAGGATTTTATCATTGGTTAGGCCCTGTAATCTGCGATTTAATGTTATCAGATTTAATTTTGAATTTTCTGATTTTTTTCAATATTTGGTTTTTATGATTAGATCATGATGGGTATGATATGTTAAGATCAGATTATGTGTTTTAACATGTTATTTTATGTTAATTGAGCATGGTGGATGGTTATGGATTATGACCTTAGGTTAATGGTTTTAGTTTTTCAAATACAGCTTGCATGTCATTTAATCTTGTAATTATTAAATCTCAAATGTAACTCGAGTTCTTCTTGTAAGTTCATTAGATTAGTTTTCATATTTCATTCTTGTAATGTACATGAAGACATGAAGATTTGAAGATCAAGGGTAATCCCACACGGAGGCCATCCAAGGAAGCAATACAAGAAATAAGACATGTAATAGTTAGCCTGTATTTATTTTCCACCTTAGATTGACCTAGATCTTTATCATTAGCTTGATAAAGATCACATAGGATGAAGCCATAACCAACCACGTTTATTTATTGCACTTTATATATATATGCGCATATAATGAATGTATGTGTAGAGTAGTTTATAAAGATGCATGCTTAATTAGATTAAGGATGTATGTATTAGATAAGACACCCATGCCATGCTTGCTAAACGGGATAAAATCTGTAACGATTAAAGATTTTAAAATGAACAAACGATTATGAGATTCTCGTGTTTATGAAACACGGAATAAAATACAAATTTTCTTTATTTCTGATATTGGGTGATTTTGTCAAAAGCAAGTTCATTGAACTTGTAAGGTTGTGGGTTTTAAGCGAGACCGTAGTGACTCCCTCACTACCTGGAAATCAAACCATTGACGAATATTGATTTGACTTATTTTATTCAAGGAAAAATTGGGTATCTCTTTATGATGGGATCATGATCGTTTTAAAATTAACAAAACCCTAAAGTTAATATTAAGTTGATCAGATGCCTTCCAATGAGACCAGTGCGTTAACCCCTAGATCGAAAAGGAGTGGGTTCGCCAAAATGAAGTACTCCTATCTATCGTGGGAGATGTGTTGAAGTATATTGATATTTTTTGACTATTGGGTTTGACATAACTAAGTTACCATAATAGGATTGTGAACTTAAAGGCATAGAGTTTGGTGAGATTTATTAGATAAATGTGAACAAATATTGTTCCACCAAGGTATCCAAGAGTTATATAGTTGATATATTTGACAAATGTTGTCTACCTAAATAATCATGTTTTAGGAGAAAATCCAAAGCTGACCTAACGCATGGTGAAATATGGATCTTGGATCACTAGAAAGGATATAGAAGATATTCTTTCCGAATTAATAGTTAGGGCTATTGATTTGATAATAGTGGGAGATATATATTATTTATATATATGAATAATCACTTGAACAAAATTTAATGATCATCTGTAGACTAAGTCATTTTATGCACTTTAATATTGTATATATCAAATGATAAATAACACAAATAACTTCTCTATGTAATAGTCCTTGAGAAGGATAAGCTGACATGAAATAATTTCCTCAATTGACATGGGAACTTGAGGATTGTCTTCAGGTTCAAGGATGTCACTCAAACCCTTCCCTTATTTCTTCTAGCTGAGAATGAAACATGTGCTGAACAAAATACTTACCAGAAGTAAATTAAGTATGCAACTGATGTTTTATGTCTCGTGCTTGTAAGTACAAGTTCTTAGCTTTAGAAGCAACAAGAGCATAATGATGCTTATGATATGATTGAGCACCTTCAAAGGATGTTTGAAAGATAGGCTTATCAGAAAGATTTGACAATAATAAGGTACCATACTTTGCATTAATGGGAGAATGATATCCGGTTGGACCACATGTTCTAAAGATGATAGGTATATGTGCCTTGATATTTTGGGTTTCAAGAAAAGTCTAGAGACTCAGCTTGATTTGATCAAACAATCTTTGAACAACTTATGTTGTTAGTTTGTTAAGAACAAAAGGAATGAGATAGACAGAACACTCACTGAGTTGTTAAGCATGTTTAGAACTGCAGAAAATAACACGGTAAAGGCATGATTTACGTCCATATTGATGATGTACACATGGAATGCAAATGGGAAAGGAAAGTGGAAAAGAAAGGTGAAGATTTGATCTTATTTGGTGCCAAACCAAAGTCCAATCCCAAAGGGCTTTTGAAGCCTAATAGCGGTGTTGCTAAAGGAGATGATTGTCATTTCTGTGGAAATAACTGGATGAATGGAAGTTAAATTATCGAGCTTATTTGGAAGATCTAAAGAAGAAGACTAGCAATGGTCAAGCTTCAGGTATAGGGTTAGAATTGGAGAAAAAGTTGTTGCTCTAGTTGAAGGAACTCGATACCTAATTTTGCCCATAAGGCGAGATTGAGAACTTGATAAATTGTTATTACGTGCCTGCTTTAGTGGATACATTAAGTCAATTTCTTGTCATGATAAGAAAGGTTTTCATTTTAATTAAATAAACAATAGTTATTTATTCTATTTTAATGATAAGGCTTATAATGTTGCACAATTAGTTAACAATTTATATGTTGTAAGATGACTCAAATCAAACATTACATCTACCATTGTTGTTAAGCCATATTAATGAGAAACACATTTCTAAGTTACATATAGATGGATACTTGGATAAGTTTGATTTTGAATCATACGGAAGATGCGAACTTTATCTCATTGGTAAAATAACTAAAGTTTCTTTTACCTGATTTGATGAAAGAACCATCGAACGGTTATGACTTATACATATTGATATATGTAGTCGAATGTGTATGATGGTAAGTGGGGCTTATGCTACTTCATAACATTTACTGATGATTTTCAGTAGATATGGAATTGTGGTTCTTATGAAGAACAATTCTGATTCTTTTAAAATGTTTAAAGAATATGAGGCCGAAGTAGAAAAGAAAACAAGGGAAAAGTATAAAAGTTTTACGATCAGATCATGGAGGAGAATACTTAAACCTCAATTTCAAGAGTTTCTTGAAGGAGTGTGATAGTGTATCATAACTTACTCCTTCTGGAACACCTCAATGGAATAGATATTCTGAGAGGAGAAATCGTACCTTGCTGGACATAGTGCGATCGATGAAGAGTAAAGCGGATCTTCCATTCAGTTTCTAGGGTTATGCTCTAGAAACGACTGTATATACACTTAACCAAGTTCCGACTAAAGTGGTTCAAAATACTCCGTATGAGATATAGAGTGATAAATGTCAAAGCATGTCATTTACAAAAATTTAGGGACGTGAAGTGTTTGTAAAACATTTAGCCTATGACAAGCTTGGACCAAAATTAGATAGATGCTATTTTGTGGGATACCCAAGTGAGACTAGGGTATAGTTCTTATAATCCTTCCGGGAATAAAGTGTTTGTTGCTCGGGCCGCTGTATTTCTTGAGGGAGAACTACTTTCTAAGAAAATCAGTGGGAGGATAATACATCTCGATGAAGATCGAGAACCACATGATAACATTGAACCAGAGTTGGAATAAGATCAGGATGTACATCAAAATGTTGAAAGTAATCTTGTCCAAGAAATACAGGTTATTCATAGATCTAGTAGGATTCACCATGAGCCCGGGAGAAACTATGAATTTATTTTGACTCAAGATGGTGATGTGATGTTTACGGATAATGATTAGCTTCTCACCTACCAATATGCTATGAACAGTTTAAAATCCGAGAGATGGCTAGAGGTCATGAAATCCGAGATGGAATCCATGTATCAAAATAAAGTATTGACTTTAGTTGATCCACTCGAAGGGGTAAAACCTATAGGGTGCAAGTGGGTTTTCAAGAAGAAAACTGACATGGATGGTAAAGTACAGACCTATAAGACGCGACTAGTGGCAACAAGTTTCAAACAAATTCATGGTATAGACTATGATGATACTTTTTCACCGGTTACTATGGTCAAGTCCATCAGGATTTTGTTAGCAATAGTTGCTTACTTTGACTATGAGATTTGGCAAATGGATGTCAAAACTGCTTTCTTATATGGGAGCCTTGAAGATGATGTATATATGATACAACCTGAGGGTTTTGTCGATCCAAAGTTTGCTACGATAGTTTGTAAGTTGCATCTATTTATTTATAGATTGAAACAAGCCTCAAGGAGAATGAATATTCATTTTGATGAAACGGTCAAAGAGTTTGGCTTTATTCAAAATGAAGATGAACCATGTGTTTGAAAGAAGGTTAGTGGGAGCCATGTGACATTCTTAGTATTATATGTTGATGACATATAACAAATAAGGAATGTCATACCTTCTCTATAGGCTATTAAGACTTGGTTGAGAAATAGTTTCTCGGTGAAAGACTTAGGCGATGCTACCTATATATTAGGGATCAAGATCTATAAAGATAGATTGAAAATATTAATTCACCTAGTCGGAGTACATACATTGATAAAGTATTACATCATTTTATGATACAAGAGATAAAGAACGGATATGTTTCGATGTCTTATGGGATACTGATCTCAAAAGATAATGCCCCCCTAAATCATTAGATGATAAGGGCCGTTTGAGAAAGTTCCAGATGCGTCAGTAATTGGATCTATATTGTGTATAATGGTATGTATTTATCCTGATGTTTCGTATTCTTTGAGCATGACGATCAGATACCAGTCTAATCCAGGTGAGGGTCACTTGATAGTTTTCAAGAATATTCTTAAGTACTTAAAGAGGACGAAAGATTTATTTTTGGTGTATAGAGAAGATAGGGAACTGGTTGTAAAGGATTATTCTGATACTAGTTTCTTAACCTAATTTTTGGACAGAAAAGGATGATTATGAATTTATGTCTGTTTTGTATTTTGTCTAAATATAATTGGTGTTAGCTTGAATAGTTCATATCAAGAACATTGATGATTCTATGAAAGCCGAATATATTGATATTTTTTTGAAATAACCATGGAGACTGTTTAGGCATATCCTTAGGCAATATCGCCTTATTAATGAGATTAATGATTAAGGAGACATAAATGTAAAGTGCATAGTAATGATAGAGTTGCAGACCCACTGACTAAGGCTTTGTCGCAACAGAAGTACGATGGTCATACTAGTTCCATGAGTATTAGATACATGGGTGATTGGCTCTATTGTAAGTGGGAGATTGTTAGTGTTTGTGCCGTAGAGACAACACTATGATGTTTTAGTTTAAGACATTAGGATTATTAATGTTTATGTTATATCTATTATTCTCTTTATAATTTACTAATTCTTAATTTACTGCGATATAAATGTTATATTAATAAATATCCTTGGAATTTGATATGCAATTCTATATGTTATGGATTAAAAACTAATATATATAATCGCTGTATTTATTATTAAGGAACGTGAGCTTCGAGGCTCGATTTGACTGCTCTTGTGTTTCGTGACTCAATCTGCCTTAACAAGATGCCTACGTACCTTGCTGATTGCCAAGGATCAAGTCAAAAAACGTAGTTCTGATTTGTGGGGTGAGGCCCCTTATATAGATGCTGGTGGTCCTTGAATTGGACTTGATATAGGAGACTTGGTGGTCAAGTCTCATAATTAGAATGGACTTTGGAGTCCTAAATAGTAGGAAACTGATTCCTTATCCTTTCAGGTCCCTTTGAGGCTAATCTACAAGGATTTATATCTTTATCGGGACTCTTCTCAATAGCTGATTTTTCCCTTATTAATTAATTACGAAATTAATTAATATTCAGAGTTTTTGGGCCTTCTTTGTTCCATCATGTGACGGCCTCAACCCCGGGGTCAGGAGTTGACGTCATCAACAACAATAATGACAATCATAATCTAACCCAAAACATTGATAATACATAACTACAACCCCTTTACCAAGACCTTTTTCAGGTTTAAGTATGATTTAGGTTACTCAACTAATACAACTCACACTTACAACAATTATCTCGACGCAGCTAACTTAACACAGCAACTCAACAGACCACCCTCGGTCTAGCACAACCAACTCAGAGTAGTCTGTCACAAAGGGAACTGGAACTCTGCCCAACTAACACCGAAGATTCTCCTAGACATCTGCAATACATATATAAAACATTCTGCAAGGGTGAACAATTGCTTGCTCAGCAGCACCGCTATATGAATAATAAGTAAAACAGTTTAAAGTAAAGCAGTTATAGGAACAGAATTCATAACTTACCAGAAACATGTAAAATAGATATAAACTGGATATTTAAAACTAGCATGCTCTGTAAAACAAGATCAAAAATCGTGTGTTGTGCATAAACAAAACCATAATTAAATTTTAGCATGCTATTTCCATTTTCAAACCTTCCGTTCCATTACAGGAATCATAAAACCATTTGTCCCGTTACGGGAACCCAAAATCATTTGTTCCATTACTAGAACCACAACATCATCTATCTCAAACACGTTGATTTGTTAAAAAATTTCAAAACTGAATCAACCAAATCTATTGGACGTTTAACGGGTGAAGATAGCTGATCAGTCTACCCTCACCGGACAGCGACTAGCGGCCGTCCAGAAATAGAATGTGTTCTGAAACTTGGGAAAAGACTAGCTAGGTCTTTCCCCCACACTGGACTAATTGGTTAAATAGAATGCGAACCCAATTAGCCACTTACGCAACCTCATGCTGGGCCGTTACCGAATAACGGGCCTCTTACGCAACTCCAATAGATCAACTGAATTCCCTTTTTGTATCTTTCCAAAATCCCACGACATAGGTGGATCAAAACATTTTCTTTATCCGGTTTTCAAAATCACTGTCACCTATCTCTTTTTAAACCAATCTTATCACAGCACACTATTCAAAACTTCCTTTTATTTTAATCACATTTTAGAGATAGGTACTTTCAGAAATTACTTTTCCCCAAAACAATTCGAAACAATGATTTTATAACTACAGGGGATACGTAACTTAAAACATTTCTGTTCTATTACGAGAATAAAACATTTAGCTATTCATATACACTGAACCATAAAAGAATGGTCAGGGGTACTTGCCTTGCAGAGCTTTACGACCAACTCTGACTGATTTTGATAAACTTGGACGTTCAGGCTCTCATGGAAAAATGACTGTCTCAATAGAAGACATCCTGGTTTCGCATTAATCTATCTCAAGATAGTATCCAGGACTCGCAGGTTTCTTTGCTTGAGAACCTCGAGGCACTTGCCGACGGATCACTAGATTAACTTAATTCGATATCAATTCCTGAGTCCTTCGACCAGAACCTACAGAGCCGAAGTACCCTATGTAAGACGTCTAGGTATGCTTGACATATCCTCAACACCAATTCTACCCAACGATATTCAAACCCGACTCATAATTGTATACATTATTACAATACAATGACACATCCAACAATCAGGGTTCACGTTCTCGAGAAATCGGTTTGGTGTTCATTTCCAGAAAATACATATACTCGTCATTTTACGAAAATAGGGTCACTGGATTTTGACAAAACATTTACCACAACATACAATCAGGTTTTGCACTAGGTATATGTATATACTTGTTCGAGGTTTCGATAATCACAGGGTATGTCCTGAATTTTCGAAGTTAATTTCCAAAAATTCGGGCAGCACTTCCTCTGTTCATCGGCCTACCCGTCGAATCATTCGACGTCAAATCAATCTCAATCAAATCCAAACCAACTACAATTCAATTCACATATTCTCCAACACCAATTAAATATAATTATTTACATTTTATATTTTTATCCATATTTTATATTTATTTATTTATTTATAGTATTTAGGACTCTGAACATCGTCATCACCGAAGTTCATCGTCAACGGCGGCACAATTTATTGGCGCCCGACATATTACGGGTTCCCAAATAAATTATACCGATATTTTAAAACCATTTCCAACACGAATAATTAATATCACGAATATTAATCAATAATTCCCTGTGATAATGGAATTTAAAACAAAATTAAAATCTGCAATAAACCAACCCAACAGAACATAAACAGCCCACCAAATCCAAACCACAAGCCCAACAGTTAACATAACTGTAAGGCCCAACAACAAAACCGAGGCCCAAATACACAGGCCCAATCGAAAAGCCACAGAGCAGCAACCGCAGCCCACACATGCCCACGTGCCGTCCACACACACACACACATAGCACAGCTCATATAACACAACACATATGCACACACAGAGCACACACAGAGCACACATATGTATATATATGTATATATGTATACCAACTGAGTAAGAATTGAACCAAGCCAAACAGAAAAACAGCGGCGGCTCACCGGAATAACAGGCCGGAAAGAGACAGTAAAAGGAACGCAGCCCAGAAAAACAAAAAGGAAAAGGATGATAGCCGAGAAGAAAAGTCGAGCAAAACTCGAAATATTCGAGAGAGAGAGAATAGAGAACCGAGATACAGTCGAGAGAGAGACAAGAAAATGATGTTTATCCCCTCCCCCAAATTGATCTTTAGCCTCCTGACTTAACCAACACACGGCACGTGTCCAACTTTGTTGGATACGTGTCATTTTATTTTCGTTTAACTGGCTGCAAGCCCGACACGCTGTATTAATCTATTTTTAAGGGTACACTTTATAACTAAGTATTAATCAGAACATTGCTTAAATAAGCTTAAGATGATCCAAATATCCCGAAATTATTTAAATCGTAAGTTTCGAAATTTTTAAAACAAATTTTATTTATTAATTATTTAACAATTACACACTTAAATAATAGAATATACGAGTCGTTATATCCTTCCCCCCTTAAAAGATTATGTCCTCAGAATCTGATCTAACTAAACAAGTGAGGATATTTGTCAAGCACATCTGACTCAAAGTTTCAGGTAGACTCTTCAACTCAAAGATCTATTCAAGACATACTCACTATTGACATAAATTCATTACCAATGACTCGCTTTTAACGATCTAGGATTTGGATTGATCCTTCCACGCAGAACAAATTTGGATGAGAGCCCATTGGCTCCGAATCAATGGCTTAATTCCGAACCAGATACAGATCACCTTAATATTGCCACGTGGAACATATTATATATATATACGCATTGTAATTGCGGTGACAAAATCAACTCATAGACAACTTGCCTATATTTATTTATACCTCTAACGGTTCAACACATTTAAGACTCTACTTGTCCCTTCTATTCAAACTTAACCAATCTCTATCAGGGTAAAACTTTCACCTATACCCCGATCCTCCTTCTATATACTCATACTCTTTCGATGTAAATCCGCTTTCTCTCTTTTTCTATCCTGAGTTGTTTCAACTCTTTTCCGAGTCAACACCACCACACTCTTGATGTACTAAATTAATCCAAGACTTGTCCCATGTCTCTACTTCCATTTCTCTTACTAGGGTGAGGACCCACACTTATGTCCATAAAACACTTCACAAAGTAACATTCTCGTACTAACATGATAACTATTATCATAGAAACTCAAACCATGGTAGATGATTATCGTAGTTCACATTTTAAACCCATCATATAAATATATACTCTCCACATATCTTATATTGTCTGAATCATCTTCTTACTTTGACCCTCTGTCTAAGGGTGCTCTAATACAACTATTCTTCACTATTTCCAGGTACTTGAATCTTCAGTTTCTCACTTCTTCCATTCTTCTGTCAATTCTTCAATGATCTTAATAATATTCAATTTTATTTTCTACTCAAGACATCTATCCCTGAATGAACTCTTCTTGGTAGGTAGTCACTTAAACAACCCTGGCTCATAATCAATATTAGTCAAGTTCTCATACTTTTGAAGCTTGGTATACAATTCCTACTTCTCAACCTCCCATAGACACTTCTTTAGGCTTTCAATTTGACCTTCCTTAGCCCTTAGATGGGCGAGGATGTTATCAATAAATACGATTATATCATCCAAGTACTCCTGACACACCATAATCCTTAATTCCCTATAGACAAATGACATGCTTATTACTCCGTCTATTATCACCAAAACTTACAACATTCATAACTTATTCTAATATTAGCTTCCGTAGAGATTATCGTTTGCTTCTTCCGGTAATCAATTATTTCCCTGGTTTCTTATCAGGATCTTGAGTAGCTAAAATTTTAACCACACTACAAGTCTTAGCCTTGGCTGTACTGGACGTCAAACCTTTTGATGCACTACCTCCAATGCTATCTCGGGAAGTACTTCTACAATTCTTGGCAACATGTCCTACCTTGCGACAGTTATAACAGATGACTCCTGGATTTTCTACCTTACATTCGGACGCATAATGTCCCTTCTGGCTACACCTAAAACATTTAGTATTTGCTTTACATCTTCCACCATGTTTCTTACCACATTGATTACACTCCGATATAGGTGATTTAACCGAATTGGCTTGAGTAGAGCTAGCTGAGGTGTTACTAATTCTATTTAAAGAAATACTTTTCTCTCTAAATTCTTTATTCTTACTCCTTCCAACCTTTTTATGAAACTTCTGACTGGATCCTTCTTGACCTGATGCTTCTTCCATTTCATCAATCTTTCGCTTCTTATCTTCTCGTTCTCTAGCGGCTAACTTCTGATCAAATTCAATTATTAAGGCGGCCTGAACTACGGAGGGATACGTCCTGAGTTGCAATGCCACCACTCCACTACGAATTTCAGGCTTCAATCCTTGTTGAAACCTCCTTGCCTTCTGAGCTTCGGAGCACACATAATCTGGTACAAATCTAGCCAACTCCGTGAACTTAGCCTCATACTCAGCTACACTTCTGTCACCTTGCTTCAGTTCTAGAAACTCAATTTCCATTTGGTTCCTTACACAGTCAGAAAAATACTTTTCCAAAAATAACTCAGTAAACCTAGCCCATGGAACAGGGCCTTCTCCTTCTAACGCTTTAGTTGACTCCCACCAATAATTTGCTTCATTTTTCAAGAAATAGCTCGCATAATCAGTCTTAAGATTCTCACTTACTTGAACAAGATTAAAAGCTTTCTCTATCTCTTTTAACCATGATCCAACAGCTACTGGATTAGGTTCACCTTTAAACTCAGGAGGGTTAACATTCTGAAAGTATTTGAAATTAGCACTTTGGTTTACTCCTTGCTGTTGCTGCTGCAACAGTAGTTGTTGTTGCTGAACCTGTTGGATTAACTGTAACTGTTGTTGCTGCTGCTGGCACAACAAATCTAGAATTTCATTTATAGCTGGACCCTCCGCAAAATTACTACTGTTTTCTTTAAACTGGGTAGCTTTCTTGGGTGGCATCTTCCTGAAATATAATAATGAGTTTATTCAATAACAAAAATATTTGACAAAAGGTATCACCGTTTAAACGGTGCACCTGTGTCGGGAAAATGCTGCCCAATCACAGTACCCATGTCTTTAATATCGGGTCCATTTACAAAAGAAATCTAGATTAATAGCACTAGCAATCATAACAACAATAACAGTAACAAAATCAACAACAGTTCAAAAGATTTATATTACATAGAACTAACACCATAGCACGACTCTTCAATATAACAGCAACTAACCAACTTCCCATCTCTACTCAAGTACAATCTCTAAATTTCTCCAACATACCACAAAAGTCGGCTGAACATATTAATCATGCACTATGTAGAACAAGCCACTAAATCGAGTCAAGCTTAAGGGACACTGACTTCTCTAAGCACCATGGTCCAAATTCCAATCAACCTTTTTCTCCAGGGACGATTTCTTATCACCCTCAAGTGATTCATCAATCACTGAATTACTTTTCCCGAGGCTATATCTCCATTCTTAAATCCTGAACTCCTACGGTTACCATTACTCTTAAGTAACACCCTGATATAAAGCTTTCCTGCTTTCTGACAGTTACTCTGACTTGCTTTCAATAACGAGGACCAACAAATCGCAGGAATTCATTATCACAGAATATCGAAGGAAATTTCCAACTCAAGGGAATCAAATAAGAAGAAATAGTGAAGAAGATGTAGGTATGACTAAGAGCAACCATACAAGTACATAAGATGACCAGTCTTAGTACCATACGGTCACAACACATAACTCGGTGGCGTCCCACCAGACCCTTTTGTCAAAAAGACAAATGGTCAATTCATATGCATTGTTTGCCCCAATCAACCGAAGAGTCACCAAGGAAAAGAACAATATTTAAACAAGAAGTTCACGAATAGAAAAGAAGGAATCTGATTTGTAAGGAGATCAACAAGACCCTAAGTAGCTTACCTCGGGTTCACAACTTTCTCACAAGAAAGATAAACAACTTATGGAATAGTAAACAATTATTCTGAAGATAATATACATTTAAAGGAAGAAATAAAAGAGTTCAAAGATGTCACCTCCCATTCTGATCCACATCCATTACCAAACTTAGTCGTCATAACAACCCCTGACTATTATCACACTATCCGAACTCACCAGGGTTCACATAATCAGTCCAATAACATTCCTCGACACAGAAATTGCGATATTTAGAAATAACGTTGGCGTCTCTTCAGCTGACACATCAAAAGTCTGCTCGGAAGCTAAATTCGCTCAATCAGACTCGAATTCTCGAGAGGGAATCTAGAAATCTCTGTCGAACCTTACTAATAATATATATAAAAAGGAGACGTATTCTAAACTAGGGCAGCTCCAGTCAATCTTCAGCAAATGCCAGGGTTACGCTTCCGAAACCCTTGGCTAAACTCATAGACTCGCTCCTCTGATTGAGTTGCTGACTCACATCTACACCTAAACCTTCTTGCACTCTTATGACTCCGTTCCTAACCTAAATCAGGGACTCAAACCTGTAGCTCTGATACTAACTATGACGGCCTCAACCCCGGGGTCAGGAGTTGACGTCATCAACAACAATAATGACAATCATACACAACTAATACAACTCACACTTACAACAATTATCTCGACGCAGCTAACTTAACACAGCAACTCAACAGACCACCCTCGGTCTAGCACAACCAACTCAGAGGAGTCTGTCACAAAGGGAACTGGAACTCTGCCCGACTAACACCGCAGATTCTCCTAGACATCTACAATACATATATAAAACATTCTGCAAGGGTGAGCAATTGCTTGCTCAGCAGCACTGATAAGTGGCATTTTATACCACTTAGAACATCTTAAAATGGCTTAAATTGGTGCCTTGAAATCAAGTATTTTGTGTATTTGATGCGATTTTCTAGTGTTTATGCATTCCAGGGTATTAGTTGCATTTCGGAGGAGTAATCATCAAGAATAAGCCTTGGCATGTGTTCACCATTGCGAGAGGAAAGAAAGGGGCAGATTACGGCGAAGAAACGGAGCAAACTCAGGAAAAATCCAGTAGGGTCCTGAGCGCCCGCTCAGCTATGCTGAGCGGCCGCGCAGAAAGCTGAGCGCCAGCTGAGCGGCCGCACAGGGTCAGGAAATTAAATAATTATTTTTAGACTTCTACTTCTGTTTGGCTTCCAACTTCTATGTAATCTGAGTTTTATGGGACTAGTATATAAGTAGATTTGGAGACGTTTTCACGAGGGGAGATCGTGGTATTAAGCAAGGAGCGAAGGAGATAAGGAAGAAGACCGTTTTAGCACACAGCAACGAAGAGGAAGCATATTTTCTTGTGATTCTTATTTCGTTGTAACGTTGGATGCTAGTTTTCTTACTTTGAACCTATTTACTCTTGTGACGTACTCTGATTTAATATAATTAGTTTAGTTATTATTTTCTTGTGTTTGTTTATCATGATTTCATATGAACCCATGATGACGATAAGTGCTATTATGGGCTAATCGTGATCTTGGGGTCGTAACGGATTTACTATGGAATTCTTTAGTTAATTATTTAATACTTTAGTGTGTGATGATTGTATGATATCTAGAATTGGTTGTGCGTATTCGTCTTATGTGCATCGCGAACATATAAGATAGGGTGTTAATCTCTTGTGAAGCGATGGTGGATCTTGAGATTTAGAACTTGCCATGCTAGCATAGGTTCATGTACGATGTGCATGATTAGTGGGTAACTCTAACAGTTTTATTTGCCCTGTATAATCAAAAGGAATAACTTGTGCTTAAATCGTTGTGTTGTCAATTTCTGTAGACATATAGGAACTCAACATAATTGATGACTATTCAACTTCTATCTTAATTGTGGATGCTTGGTAGAATGGTATTAGTACAATGAAAATTGGCTTTTATCAGTTTCGTGTTATTCGATTAATATTATTACTGTCACATGCTAAAGTTAATAATAATAACTATTGAAGGAAGTAGTAAAGAAGTTGTGATCTCATGAGTGTGTTAATATTATTAATTGAAGTGTTATTTAAGTGATAACTAAGTAATTAATTGTACTTAATATTTAGTCAACAATTCTAAGTGTTAGTGTCTTAACATTGAGAAGTAATCATACGTTGGTGCGTGAGTTTAATTAAACAATAATTAGTCTGAGTCTCTATGGGAACGAACTAGAAAGTGTTCTATATTACTTGCGAACGCGTATACTTGCGTGAATATTAGCGCGTGTTTCCGCTTTAACAAGTTTTTGGCGCCGCTGCCGGGGACTCGGCGTATTTGTTTAGTTTATGTACTTACCATCATTGGTCATTAGGACTCAGTGATTAGGACGTAGTTGTTACTTATTGTTTCTGGTTGTGTTTCGGGTACTTAAGCGAGCGTTTATACAAACTCGTTCTCGTACTCGCAAGAGGACTTTAGATACAGCTGAGGAGACAGGCGAAGTTCTTGATATTCCGGAGACGATAGATTTTAAAGATTCGGATTCAGGAACTGAGCAGAAAGAACCAGTAATCATGGGTGATCGTATTGTTCAGGCTGATCCAGCTCTTATGCACTTTTCTCGGCCAAAAATTGATGACATTCAGTCAAGCATTCTTCATCCGGCTATTCAAGCTAACACCTTTGTAATCAAGTCGGGCACTATTCAGATGATGCAGAATTATGTTTCTTTTGGAGGAGCTGCAACTGAAGACCCCAACATGCACATAAGGAATTTTGTCGAGATCTGCAGCACCTTTAAGTATAATGGCGTGACTGATGAGGCTATCAAGCTGAGGCTTTTCCCATTCTCACTGAGGGACAAAGCTAAGGACTGGTTACATTCTGAACCAGCTGGGTCCATCACTACTTGGCAAGATCTTGCGCAAAAGTTTCTGGTGAAGTTTTATCCGATGGCAAAGACTGCTGCTATGAGGAGTGCTCTTACTCAGTTTGCGTAGCAACCTTGAGAATCCATGTGCGAAGCTTGGGAACGCTACAAGGAAATGTTGAGGAAGTGTCCGCATCATGGAATACCCGATTGGATGGTGATCACTGGTTTCTATAATGGTTTGGGGGCCCAATCTAGGCCCATGCTCGATGCAGCAGCAGGAGGCGCCTTATGGGCTAAAAGCTATACGGAGGCTTATAATCTTATCAAGACTATGGCTGCAAATGAGCATCAAAACCCAACTCAGAGGATGATGCCTGGGAAGGTAGCAGGTATTCTGGAAGTCGATGCAGCCACCGCTATTGCAGCGCAGCTCCAAGCGCTGTCGATGAAGGTTGATTCTCTAGCTACATATGGAGACAATCAAATAGCTATGGTTTGTGAGCTTTGTGCAGGTTCTCATGCTACAGATCAGTGTTCTCTTGTCAATGAATCTGTTCAGTATATGAATAATTATCAGCGACAACAGCAGCCTGTGCCAGCTACTTATCATCCTAATAACAGAAATCATCCAAATTTCAGTTGGGGTAATAATCAGAATGCTATTCAGCCACCATATCAGCAAGGTGTGAGTAAACAGTTTAATCCACCTGGATTCCAGCAACCACAGCAGTATGCTCAAAGGCAATCATACCCTCAACATGGAAGTGCAGTTGCACCTACTAGTGCTGATTTTGAGGAACTTAAGCTGTTATGCAAGAGTCAAGCGGTTTCTATCAAGACCTTGGAAAATCAAATCGGTCAAATAGCCAATGCAGTGCTGAATTGTCAACCTGGCACACTCCCCAGTGACACGGAAGTACTAGGCAGGAAGGAAGCTAAAGAGCAAGTCAAGGCTATTACCTTAAGGTCTGGGAAAGTTGCTGATGCTGAAAAGCCAAAAGAAGGAGAAGCTGAAATTAGAGATGAAGAAGCTAAGCAAAAGGAGAAAGCGGCGGAACCAAGGAAGACTACTGTTGAACACACTCTGCCTAAGGGTAATATAGGGGAGAAACAGCTCTATCCTCCACCACCTTTTCCTAAGAGATTGCAGCAACAAAAGCTGGATAGACAGTTCGGTAAGTTTCTGGAGGTGTTCAAGAAACTTCACATCAATATACCTTTCGCTGAGGCTCTGGAGCAAATGCTTAGTTATGCAAAGTTTATGAAGAATATTCTTTCAAGGAAGGTGAAACTGGATGACCTTGAGACCGTTGCTCTCACGGAAGAATACAGCGCTGTTCAGCAGCAAAAGTTACCTCCAAAGCTTAAAGATTCAGGTAGCTTCACCATTCCTTGCACCATTGGCAAGTTGACTTTTGACAAGTGCCTTGGTGATTTGGGAGCAAGCATCAATCTGATGCCGTTGTCGATCTTTAAAAAGTTGGATTTGCCTAATCCAAAACCCACATACATGTCTCTACAATTGGCTGATCGTTCTATTACTTACCCATGGGGCATAGTGGAGGATGTGTTAGTCAAGGTGGATAGGCTCTTCTTTCCTGCAGATTTTGTTATTCTGGATTTTAAGGAAGATAAGAAGATTCCCATAATCTTGGGAAGACCTTTTTTCGGCTACTAGCCGTACCTTGATAGATGTGCAGAAAGGTGAAATTACTATGCGGGTACAAGATCAGGATGTGACCTTCAACGTGTTCAAGGAAATGAAATTTCCTACAGAAGATGCGGAGTGCTTAAAAGTTGATGTGATTGATTCTGCGGTTACTTCAGAACTCGATTGCATGTTAATGACTGATACATTGGAAAGGGCTTTAGTGGGGGATTTTGAAAGTGATGATGAAGATGGCAATGAGCAATTACAATATCTGAATACTTCTCCCTGGAAGCGAAAGCTGGACATGCTGTTTGAATCTCTTGGTACTTCTGACCTCAAGAATGCTGAAGGAAAGCTCAAACTGTCAATTGAGGAAGCACCTACCTTGGAGCTCAAGCCATTACCTGAACACTTGAGGTATGCTTTTTTAGGTGATGCATCTACTTTACCTGTTATTATTGCATCTGACCTTTCAGGTAGTGAGGAAGACAAGCTCTTAAGGATTTTGAGAGAATTCAAATCGGCTATTGGATGGACCATAGCAGACATCAAGGGGATCAGCCCTTCATATTGTATGCATAAAATTCTGCTAGAGGAAGGTAGTAAGCCGAGTGTTGAACATCAGCGCAGACTTAATCTTATCATGAAGGAGGTGGTGAAGAAAGAAATTCTGAAATGGCTAGATGTAGGCATCATTTATCCTATTTCTGACAGTTCTTGGGTGAGCCCCGTACAATGTGTACCTAAGAAAGGAGGTATCACTGTGGTAGCAAATGAGAAGAATGAGCTCATCCCCACTCGAACAGTTACAGGATGGAGAGTATGCATGGATTATCGAAAGTTGAACAAAGCCACGAGGAAGGATCATTTCCCTCTTCCTTTCATTGATCAAATGCTTGACAGGTTGGCTGGTCATGAGTATTATTGTCTTCTAGATGGCTATTCAGGGTATAATCAGATTTGTATTGCACCAGAGGATCAGGAAAAGACTACATTCACTTGTCCATTTGGCACGTTTGCTTTTCGCAGAGTTTCGTTTGGGTTATGTGGCGCCCCGGCCACTTTTCAGAGATGTATGATGGCTATATTCTCTGACATGATTGGAAATAATGTCGAGGTGTTCATGGACGACTTCTACGTCTTTGGACATTCGCATGATGAATGTTTGAATAATCTTCGTGCCGTACTCAAAAGGTGCGTGGAAACTAATTTGGTGCTCAATTGGGAGAAATGTCATTTTATGGTGCATGAAGGCATTATTCTTGGGCATAAGGTCTCTAGTAAGGGTCTGGAGGTGGACAAGGCCAAGGTGGGAGTCATTGAAAATCTTCCACCACCTATTTCTGTGAAGGGAATCCGTAGTTTTCTTGGTCATGCGGGTTTTTATCGGCGATTCATCAAGGACTTTTCGAAGATATCTAAGCCGTTGTGCAATTTGCTTGAGAAAGATGTGCCTTTCAAATTTGATGATGAATGTTTGGCGACATTCGAGACTCTCAAGAAGAGTTTGATCACTGCACCAGTTATTACAGTACCAGATTGGACAGAGCCGTTTGAGATGATGTGTGATGCGAGTGATTATGCGGTAGGTGCAGTTCTGGGGCAGCGCAAGAATAATCTCTTTCATGTGGTCTACTATGCGAGTAAGACCTTAAATGGGGCCCAAATGAACTACACCACTACGGAGAAGGAGCTCTTGGCTATAGTCTTTGGTTTCGAGAAATTTTGATCTTATCTGCTTGGGACTAAAGTAACGGTATTCACTGATCATGCGGCCATTCGCCATTTGATTTCCAAGAAGGATTCGAAGCCGAGACTCATTCGTTGGGTACTGTTACTTCAGGAATTTGAGTTAGAGATCAAGGATCGAAAAGGTACTGAGAATCAAGTAGCTGACCATCTCTCTAGGTTGGAGAATCCTGAGTCTACTTCACAAGATAGGACATTAATCAATGAATCTTTTCCAGATGAGCAGTTGTTCGCAGTTCAAGAGGCAGAGCCATGGTTTGCAGATATTATAAACTATCTTGTCAGCAATATAATGCCTCCTAATTTGACCTCAGCTCAAAAGAAGAAGTTTCTGCATGAGGTGAAGTGGTATACGTGGGATGAACCATATTTGTTTAGATAGGTAGCTGACCAGATCATCAGGAGATGTATCCCGTTCTGTGAGACGGAGGGGATATTACGAGACTGCCACTCCACGGTTTATGGTGGACACTATGGTGGTGAGAAGACGACAGCTCGTATTCTGCAAGCAGGTTTTTCTGGCCTACTTTGTTTAAGGATGCTCATCAGTTTGTTTTAAGGTGTGATCGTTGCCAAAGAGTGGGAAATTTGACGAGAAAGGATGAGATGCCGTTAAATGTGATGCTTGAAGTCGAGGTCTTTGATGTTTAGGGAATCGATTTCATGGGGCCTTTTGTCTCGTCCTGCAATAATCAGTACATTTTACTGGCAGTCGATTATGTCTCAAAATGGGTAGAAGTCAAAGCTTTACCGACAAATGATGCGAAGGCAGTGCTGAATTTTCTTCATAAGCAGATTTTCACAAGGTTTGGAACACCTCGGGTAATCATAAGTGATGAAGGGTCACATTTCTGCAACCGTAAGTTCACTTCTATGATAGAGCGTTATAATGTGAATCATCGAGTTGCTACTGCCTATCATCCGCAAACAAATGGTCAAGAGGAAGTGTCTAACAGAGAGATCAAGCGCATTCTAGAGAAGGTTGTTTGTCCGTCAAGGAAGGATTGGTCTTTAAAGCTTGATAAAGTTGTTTGGGCTTACAGAACAGCATACAAAACTCCACTTGGTATGTCCCCGTTTCAGTTGGTGTACGGTAAGGGATGTCATTTACCTGCGGAGCTTGAGCATAAGGCCTACTGGGCGTTGAAAAAGTTGAACCTGGATTTAGATGCAGCTGGTAAGAAAAGAATGCTTCAGCTTAATGAACTTGATGAATTCCGACTTCAAGCGTACGAGAATAACAAAATGTACAAGGAAAAGGTGAAGAGGTGGCACGATAGGAAGCTACATCCTAAGTTATTTGTGTCGGGGTAACAAGTTCTCTTATTCAACTCTCGTCTCCGACTGTTTCCAGGGAAGTTGAAATCAAGGTGGTCTGGACCTTTTATTGTCAAAACTGTGTTTCCACATGGAGCGGTGGAAATTTTTGAGAATGATCTGGACCAAGCATTCAAGGTTAATGGTCAGCGGTTGAAGCACTACTACGGGGACATGGAAAACCGAGAAGTGGTTAGTGCCATTCTATTGACTACTTGAGAAAGGTACGCAACGTCAAGCTAATGACAAAAAAGAAGCGCTGCGTGGGAGGCAACCCATGATTTGTTGTTACAGGAACCCTTAGAAGTTAATAACCTATTCAAAAATACAAAAAAATCAGAAAAACGGGACTGAATTTTTTTTTTCCAGTGACCCCCTGAGCGCCCGCTCAGCTTTGCTGAGCGACCGCTCAGGGGTCGACTGCCAGAAAAAAAATTTAGTTCGGAAAAAAAAAAAAAAAACAATTTTAGCCCATAAACCCACAATTTGTTCCTACTACCCCATCATTTTATCCCTCAACCCCACTTATAATCTAGTTTTAACCTAATTCACATCCTATATATACATACATTTATCCTATATATCCCCCACAAACTTCTACACTCAAACTCTCTCCCAAACACAAAAATTCAATTCTTAAACACTTTTATTCAAGATTCAATGGCACCCAAGAGAGCACGAACTATTGATAGCAGCAGCACAGTCCCTACTGCTGATTCATCGAGGGGTACTGCTGCAAGGCCTCGGTTGAATGACAGAGCTACAGAGGAGGAGTACACGAGGCTTTTGGGGAAGCCGATTCTGAAGGAGAGAGGGTTTTTACCATCGGGGAGGGATGGTGAGTTGCTACCCATGATTGCAAAGAAGGGGTGGATAGCTTTTTGTGAGTCGCCCGAAGCAGTACCGATGAGCGTGGTCCGCGAATTCTATGCGAACGCGAAGGCCGAGAAGAATGGGTTTTCTGTGGTCTGAGGGCTGACGGTTGATTATCACCCAGTGGCGATTCGCCGTGTGATTGGGCAGCGAGAGAGGAAGCCTGAGGAGGAGAACTGGAATGAGAAGACTGCTGAGGATTTCAACTTGGATTTGATTTGTGCTACTCTCTGTAGGCCAGGCACGGTTTGGACCTTCGAGACCGGTACTAATGAGTATCGTCACTTCCCGGCGATCGCTATGAATAGGTATGCCCGTGCATGGAACGCATTTATTTGTGCTAATATTTTGCCTTCTTCGCATGCACACGAGGTCACAGTTGAGAGAGCACAGTTGTTGTGGGGAATTCTTAATAAGGAGTACTATGTGGACCTTGGTGAGTTTATCTACCAAGGAATTCTGAAGTTTTTGAGGGGATCTAAGCATATGAACATCCCTTATGCATCCACGGTCACGAAGCTTTGCCGAGCAGTGGGATGAACTGGCCGGCTCATGAGCAGTTGCAGTTGCCGGCCGCTCCGATTGATTCTGGGACTCTGAATGGGATGCAGGAGTGAGCTCGAGGAGCATGGGCTGGGTTATCGTCTTCCAGGAGGGCGTCCAGCACGATGTGCTATTATGGCTAGGCCTATGCGTGATGAGGCTGGTTCTTCAAGAGCTCAGGAGGGTGCTGGGATGGCTGATACCCAGTATAGGAGGCTTTCACGGTGGATGGATGCCATGTACGAGACGTAGAGCAGGTTTGCTCAGGAGCTCACCCTTGCGTTAGGGACTGCTTTTCGGGGCCTTGGAGCTGATATCCAGTGGCCAGTTTTTGGTGAGGACTCTGCATACCCGCCGCCTGATACTCCACCCACTGAGGGTGATGATGATGATGACTCCGAGTAGGTATACCCTGTGTTCCTTTTTACTACCTTCACTGGGGACAGTGAAGATTTTAAGTTTGGGGGTGGTAGTTAAGGAATATTTTGTGTGAGTCATATAGTTGCATATTCATGATAGTTAGTTCATATAGTTGCATAATTTTTGCCATATAGTTTTTTTAATTTATTTATAGCTTTATCTGTTTATCATGTCATGTAGCTCATGCATAAACCATGATCCCTTTTCCGATGATTTATCGACTGAATTGTGATGTTGATGCGAGTGTAGTGATAGCATTAAAGTGATATTGAGTCGTGTAGGTTGATATGCATGTTAGAAGCACTTGTATTTTCACTAAGTCTTAGAGAATGCTTCAGGGCTAGATTGTTGTTATGATCTGATTATTTTCGAGGTTAATCTATTTATTATGCTTAAAATTCGATAATAGGTTCTTAGTGATAAAGGCATGAAAAAAGAAAAAAAATGGAGTAAAAATGGAATTTGTTGCTAGTTGTGGTTAGGCGTCAAATGGCTAGTAGCCGGCTCGCATGTTATGCGAGTAGTCTAGGGTTGAGCAAGATGGAGCGAAACGCACTTGCTCAGAAATTTTGAAGAAAAAAAAAGAAAAAAAATTGTGTTTATGCATAATTGATCACGAGTGGGCTCTTTGGTATTCGAGTTATTAAGTTCTTAGGGGACTTTGTGCTTAGTGACCTAAGGCTTTTAGAGTCTGGGATCTGCTAACCTAACGCTCGTTACATGGATACCATTGTATAAGTCTTTTGTGGACCTCACTCATTGCACGATCAAATAAGCATTGTTGTCGTGAATAAAAAGCATGATTCCGTAATAAGCTCCAAAATTCTTGTAGTGTTATATGTCAGTTTGTGCCTAGAATTTTTATTCTTTGTATAATCATGTGATTGCCTTGATAATAGTTGAGTCGTAATAACTGGTCTAGTTCCGAAGCATATCTGTTAAGCATCTGCACACACCACGTTTCTGGTTGTATGTTCGTTTGCATGAGTTTATTGACCTTTAGTCGCCTAACTGCATTTGTTGAGATGTTGCAATTTGGTTGGTTTGTTCATAGTAAGGGGAATCGCTGCATTTTCATATAGATTGCATTCATGCATGTTTTTATTTATTTTTGAGTCTGTGACGCTTGAGGACAAGCATCGATTTAAGTTTGGGGGTGTGATAAGTGGCATTTTATACCACTTAGAACATCTTAAAATGGCTTAAATTGGTGCCTTGAAATCAAGTATTTTGTGTATTTGATGCGTTTTTCTAGTGTTTATGCATTTCAGGATATTAGTTGCATTTCGGAGGAGTAATCATCAAGAATAAGCCTTGGCATGTCTTCACCATTGCGAGAGGAAAGAAAGGGGCAGATTACGGCGAAGAAACGGAGCAAACTCAGGAAAAATCCAGTAGGGTCCTGAGCGCCCGCTCAGCTATGCTGAGCGGCCGTGCAGGGTCGGGAAATTAAATAATTATTTTTAGACTTCTACTTCTGTTTGGCTTCCAACTTCTATGTAATCTGAGTTTTATGGGACTAGTATATAAGTAGATTTGGAGACGTTTTCACGGGGGGAGATCGTGGTATTAAGCAAGGAGCGAAGGAGATAAGGAAGAAGACCGTTTTAGCACACAGCAACGAAGAGGAAGCATATTTTCTTGTGATTCTTATTTCGTTGTAACGTTCGATGCTAGTTTTCTTACTTTGAACCTATTTACTCTTGTGACGTACTCTGATTTAATATAATTAGTTTAGTTATTATTTTCTTGTGTTTGTTTATCATGATTTCATATGAACCCATGATGACGATAAGTGCTATTATGGGCTAATCGTGATCATGGGGTCGCAACGAATTTACTATGGAATTCTTTAGTTAATTGTTTAATACTTTAGTGTGTGATGATTGTATGATATCTAGTATTGGTTATGCGTATTCGTCTTATGTGCGTCATGAACATATAAGATAGGGTGTTAATCTCTTGTGAAGCGACGGTGGACCTTGAGATTTAGAACTTTCCATGCTAGCATAGGTTCATGTACGATGTGCATGATTAGTGGGTAACTCTAACAGTTTTATTTGCCCTGTGTAATTAAAAGGAATAACTTGTGCTTAAATCGTTGTGTTGTCAATTTCTGTAGACATATAGGAACTCAACATAATTGATGACTATTCAACTTCTATCTTAATTGTGGATGTTTGGTAGAATGGTATTAGTACAATGAAAATTGGCTTTTATCAGTTTCGTGTTATTCGATTAATATCATCACTGTCACATGCTAAAGTTAATAACAATAACTATTGAAGGAAGTAGTAATGAAGTTGTGATCGCATGAGTGTGTTAATATTATTTATGGAAGTGTTATTTAAGTGATAACTAAGTAATTAATTGTACTTAATATTTAGTCAACAATTCTAAGTGTTAGTGTCTTAACATTGAGAAGTAATCATACGTTGGTGCGTGAGTTTAATTAAACAATAATTAGTCTGAGTCTCTGTGGGAACGAACTAGAAAGTATTCTATATTACTTGCGAACGCGTATACTTGCGTGAATATTAGCGCGTGTTTCCGCTCTAACAAGCACCGCTATATGAATAATAAGTAAAACAGTTTAAAGTAAAGCAGTTACAGGAACAGAATTCATAACTTGCCAGAAACATGTAAAACAGATATAAACTGGATATTTAAAACTAGCATGCTCTGTAAAACAAGATAAACAATCGTGTGCTGTGCATAAACAAAACCATAATTAAATTTTAGCATGTTATTTCCATTTTCAAACCTTCCGTTCCATTACAGGAATCATAAAACCATTTGTCCCGTTACGGGAACCCAAAATCATTTGTTCCGTTACTGGAACCACAACATCATCTATCTCAAACACGTTGATTTGTTAAACAATTTCAAAACTGAATCAATCAAATCTATTGGACGTTTAACGGGTGAAGATAGCTGATCAGTCTACCCTCACCGGACAGCGACTAGCGGCCGTCCAGAAATAGAATGTGTTCCGGAACTTGGGAAAAGACTAGCTAGGTCTTTCCCCCACGCTGGACTAATCGGTTAAACAGAATGCCAACCCAATTAGCCACTTACGCAACCTCATGCTGGGCCGTTACCGAATAACGGGCCTCTTACGCAACTCCAATAGTTCAACTGAATTCCCTTTTTGTATCTTTTCAAAATCCCACGAAATAGGTGGATCAAAACATTTTCTTTATCCGGTTTTCAAAATTACTGTCACCTATCTCTTTTTAAACCAATCTTATCACAACACACTATTCAAAACTTCCTTTTATTTTAATCACATTTTAGAGATAGGTACTTTCAGAAATTACTTTTCCCCAAAACAATTCGAAATAATGATTTTATAACTACAGGGGATACGTAACTTAAAACATTTATGTTCTATTACGAGAATAAAACATTTAGCTATTCATATACACTGAACCATAAAAGAATGGTCAGGGGTACTTGCCTTGTAGAGCTTTACGACCAACTCTAACTGATTTTGATAAACTTGGACGTTCAGGCTCTCATGGAAAAATGACTGTCTCACTAGAAGACATCCCGGTTTCGCATTAATCTATCTCAAGATAGTATCCAGGACTCTCAGGGTTCTTTGCTTGAGAACCTCGAGGCATTTGTCGACTGATCACTAGATTATCTTAATTCGATATCAATTCCTGAGTCCTTCGACCAGAACCTACAGAGCCGAAGTACCCTATGTTAGATGTCTAGGTATGCTTGACATATCCTCAAAACCAATTCTACCCAACAATATTCAAACCCGACTCGTAATTGTATACATTATTACAATACAATGACACATTCAACAATCAGGGTTCACGTTCTCGAGAAATCGGTTTGGTGTTCATTTCCAGAAAATACATATACTCGTCATTTTACGAAAATAGGGTCACTGGATTTTGACAAAATATTTACCACAACATACAATCAGGTTTCGCTCTAGGTTTATGTATATACTTGTTTGAGGTTTCGATAATCACAGGGTATGTCCTGAATTTTTGAAGTTAATTTCCAAAAATTCAGGCAGCACTTCCTCTGTTTATCGGCCTACCCGTCGAATCATTCGACGTCAAATCAATCTCAATCAAATCCAAACCAACTATAATTCAATTCACATATTCTCCAACACCAATTAAATATAATTATTTACATTTTATATTTGTATCCGTATTTTATATTTATTTATTTATAGTATTTAGGACTCAGAACATCGTCATCACCGTCCACCGATGACTCGCCGAAGTTCATCGTCAACGGTGGCACAATTTATTGGCGCCCGACATATTATGGGTTCCCAAATAAATTATACCGATATTTTAAAACCATTTCCAACACGAATAATTAATATCACGAATATTAATCAATAATTCCTTGCGATAATGGAATTTAAAACAAAAATAAAATCTGCAATAAACCAACCCAACAGAACATAAACAGCCCACCAAATCCAAACCACAAGCCCAACAGTTAACATAACTGTAAGGCCCAACAACAGAACCAAGGCCTGAATATACAGGCCCAACCGAAAAGCCACAGAGCAGCAACCGCAGCCCACACACAGCCACGCGCCGCCCACACACACACACACACACATAGCACAGCACACACAACACAACATATATGCACACATAGAGCACATACATGTATATATATATATACCAACTGAGCAAGAATTGAACCAAGCCAAACTGAAAAACAGCGGCGACTCACCGGAATAACAGGCCGGAAAGAGACAGTAAAAGGAACGCAACCCAGAAAAACAAAAAGGAAAAGGATGATAGCCGAGAAGAAAAGCCGAGCAAAACTCGAAATATTCGAGAGAGAGAGAACAGAGAACCGAGATACAGTCGATAGAGAGACAAGAAAATGATGTTTATCCCCTCCCCCAAATTGATCTTTAGCCTCCTGACTTAACCAAGACACGGCACGTGTCCAACTTTGTTGGATACGTGTCGTTTTATTTTCGTTTAACTGACTGCAAGCCCGACACGCTGTATTAATCTATTTTTAAGGGTACACTTTATAACTAAGTATTAATCAGAACATTGCTTAAATAAGCTTAAGATGATCCAAATATCCCGAAATTTTTTAAATATTAAGTTTCGAAATTTTTAAAACAAATTTTATTTATTAATTATTTAACAATTACACACTTAAATAATAGAATATACGAGTCGTTATACATCAGGCCTGATCTGGTCCATCGGGCCTGATCAATATATTGACCATTTTGGTCTGAATGTCATACATCTTCTTATTGGGCCTTGCAGCCCAAACCATTTATAATTTAATATTTAATTGTATAATCAGGATTTATTTATCCCTATCATTTGCCCCCCAACTTTTGGGAAACCGTATAAGATTTCGCGAAAGTTAAGTTCATTTATTCCCTTACAGGGTATCGTTTTGCGTAAAGTGTGGAGCGACCTACACGTTTACAATGATTTGCCTTGTACGCGGCTCCAGGGTTTGTTAAAAACTTCCCTCCTTATTTCCTTACCTTCTCCCTATTTTTTAGGAATTTTCTAGTATTTTTTCAGGAATTTTCCCTTTTTCTGGGTTTTTTCCAAATTTTCTGCAATTTTCCACAATTTTTTTCAAATTTCCAGCCCTTTTTCGAGCAGGATCCTAGTCGAAACTTCGGCCTGGATCCTAGTCAAATTTTTGGGCCAGCCTTTCATTCCTGGTCGAAGGACTTCGACTAGGATCCACGACCTGGAATTCGACCAGGATCCCAGTCGAACCTTCGACCTGGATCTAGCTCAAAAATTTGTCCTCATTTTGATTCCTGGTCGTAAGGTTTCGACTAGGATTCACGAACAGGATCCTAGTCGAACCTTCGACCTGGATCTAGGTTGACAATTCTGTGCTTATTTTGCTTCCTGGTCGTTAGATTTCGACTAGGATTCACGACCTGGGCTTCGACCAGGATCCTAGTCGATTCTTCGACCTGGATTTAAGTCCAGGTTTTTTGTAACCCATACTTGAAAAATGTTTTGATTGATTCGACCTCATTCCTGGTCTATGTTTCGACCTCAATCTAGTTATGTTTGCCCGTAATTTTCGGGTGTCTGTTCGAAGGATTTCGAGCAGAATTTATGACCTGAAATTCAACCTGAATTCTTGTAATAACCCCAATTTTTGGAAAATTTTGAAACCCTTATGAATAGTGTTTTTGCTGAATGAGAAAACTTTTCATGCCACACTATGTAGGGGTTCTGTTATGGATATTCTGGGATATTATTAATACTCTATGAAGTATATAAGTGTATGTAAAGATCGTCAGAATCCAATTCCGAACACTTTGGTTTTTCCCGGAAATCCACAAGATACGGAGAGAATTGAGTATAAGGTAACAGGATAAAAAGGATTTAAATTAAAGGATTATAATAGAGGATCATAAAAAAAAGGATATAATGTATTGAGAAAGGTTAAGGGAACCTAAGTAATAAGATCCCGGGTATGATCCTTCAAACGATAAACGAGAACGAAAGTTAAGCGAACCGTATAACAGATCAGCGGTCATTAGGCAAACGATTAGGAAGTTAATCAAAGGGATTAGTGGGAATGATGTCATCCAACCAATAGAAAGAGGACAAGGAAGGGAGGATGACATCATGAGGATGATATAAGCATGACATGGGAAGGAAGGAGGTGTGGTTGAATGAGAACCACACAAATCCAAGGGCAAGAAGGTAATTGACTAAAGCAAGCACAAAAACCAAGCAACCAAGCCAAGCAAAAATCATTTTCATCAAAAAATCAAAAGCAACCAAGGCTTGTTCATGAAGCTCTCGGGTGGTTTTCTTAAAAAATGAAAGTCCAAGCTCCTCCACTTACTATTTAGCAAGGTAATTATCTAAGCTTCCCCATGGATAGTTACATACTTCCTATAAGTTTAAGCTTCTAATTCCAAGCCAATCTTTTTCTATAAATCATGAAAGAAGATGGTGAATAGTGTTTTCAAGAACTAAAATTTGTGTTCTTGAAGTTTTGTTTAGATTAAGCTTGGATAAGTGCTTTAAAGGTGATTCCAAGCCATTCTCTTGATTCTCCACTCTCCAAGGAAGGTATAAACTACAAACCCTAGCTTTAGTTTTGAGTAATTAGGATTGAATGTGTTTGATATAGCATATGTGAAGCATGATGCTTGAATGGTTGAAGTTTGGTTGAGTTTGTAGAGATTAGTTGGTTTTGTTGCATTGTTGGAGTTGTAAATCTTGGTAATTAGTTAAAGAACCTAAGTAAAGCTTTTAGTTCATGTGAGGAATAAGTATAAATGGTTAATGTGGATTTGTTGGGGTTGTTATGATGAGATAAGGATGGATGTTTGTTGTATGATGGATTTTAGGTTGGATTTGAGGTAGATTTGGAATGGGTTTGAATGGTTTAAACATTGGTAATCGCGTAAACATAGCCGTCGTAACGTCCGATTTTCTTTGGACTGTTTTTGTGCATAACATTAGGACCCGAGAACCCCCTGCTAGATTATGACCACTGCCTTGTTTAGATAGCTCATGTTACGAGCTTCGTTTTGATATGTAGTTCGTTCGATTCCGATGCACGGTTTAGGAGAAACGACCGTTTCAAGTAAACGGCGTTTCGCGAACAAAACTTTTCCCCTCGCCTTACTTTGAAACATGGGTTAAAGACCAAAAAGGACTAATTGATGTATGAAACATTTATGGTAAGTGTGCTAGGTAGTTAGTAAGACACTCGCGAAGGAATCGCTTTAAAACTCGTAAAGGTTAAATTATTAAAAATGGTGGAGCCGAGGGTACCCGAGTGACTTAAGCGAATCAGTGAGCGCAAAACGAGCGTTAGAGTCTAAGTTAGTTAAAGTATAGATTTACAAGTGACTTTGGTTTAATTCCAACTTACTTGTTGCTTATAGGTTACCAGACTCGTCCCGAGCCATTCGTAACCCCCAGTCGCTCAGGCAAGTATTCTATCCGTTATACTGTTGTTGTGATGAATATATGTATTTGCATTATCTTGCGATAGATGCATGTTGGTTAATTAGCAAAATCTTGCGATATATTGTAGCATGTGATATGGTATATATATGCATGCCTGTTTCATATTCTTGAAATATATATCTGTTGGTTCAGTTGATAATACCTATGCTAGAGGATAGCGGTATCTTGCATATACCCTTAGTATAGGGACCCAAAGGTGAAAATATTTTCTAAAACCGGGAGTCGAGGATCCCGAGTAGATTTTGTATATATATGGATATGGATATATATATATATATATTTATATATATATATATGGTTATAGTTTTTCCAAACTATTAATCGAATAAGGTTTATTCGATAACTTTAACTTTATTTTATTATTGAATATTATTTTGAATATTCATTCGAGGGCTTATGACTCAGTTTATATTATTTAATGAATATTATTTGAATATTCATTTGAGGATCTATGACTCCGATTATTTGCTGAAATATATTCTTTATTTTATTAAAGAATAAGGTGTTAATAATCAAACTTATTTTCGATTATTCAAATAAAGATAATACTTTCATATAAGTATATCTTTGGTTATTTAATACTCGTTTCAAGTATAAGTTTTAATACTTCTACTTCAATTATTTTTATAAAGATTATTCTTATGGGAATATTATTTAAATAATAATATTCAGTCATTTTCTAAATATTCTGGGGACTGATTTACTTCATTAAATCAGCTTTACTCCAAACACTCTATAAAGTGTTTTCGAGTCTTCAAAATGATTTTTAAAAGTTAGAGCGGATCCCAAAACTCAATTTTATATTTAAGATCTTCCTTTTTAAGGGGATTTAAATACTCGCTTAAAACCTGAGGGATCCGGCTCTGTGGTGTATTTTATATTCGCAACAAGGTTGCAGTTTTGGTAAATGAATTGATTACTTACCCAACGTTCGGGAAGTAAGTCCATCTATTGAGTCGGCATAAGCAACATGGGCTCAGTGGGCGTCCATGATAGTGTAAGTGGCTCAGTGGGAGTCCATCAAATGCATAAGTGGCTGAGTGGCAGTCCAGCATAAGGTCCTAATTATGACCAGGGTGATGACCAGTGGGGAATTCGTCCATCTACTAGTAGAAAAGGTTACTTATGGGTATCTTTGCCTGATCAGCAAGATATCTGGTTTATGCCAAAGGTTTTCTTTTCCTTTCCAAAATTCATTGGATGTTTCAAACTCTGTTCATACTTTACATAACAGAGGTTCCAGGAAATGTTTTAGAGATATATATATGTGGATATATATATATCGGGACTAAATAAAGTATCTCATAACTTTTTCATTCAATAATATTTCAAAGATTGAATCTATTCAAGTCTTATCTTGTGGTCTCATCAGTGGGATGAACTTTTGAAACTAATTATAACTTGAACGGTGGTAGTTCAAGTAGTATTTGGGAAAGATATAAGTATATTGGGGTATTTAGTAACCTCATCTTTTAAACTTATATCTAATTAATAATTGTCTTAGGAATGACAAAGATTTTCAGAAAAACGTTGAAACAAGGTTAGATATATGAGATCACCTTGCAACGATATTTTTTTTTATACAGTTATACACTGGGACTTTGTGTATATTATGCATGGAAGAGGACTTCCAATATTTTGAAAAGTATATATGTATATATACTGAATATTTTGCGACTTCATCGCATTAAGATATCAAACTTGGTTCATTTCTTTTGACCAAGACTTTCATGAGTATTATGAGTAGGCTCATATATTGTAAATCATTATACATATTATTTTGGTGGGCTTGCTGCTCACCCTTGCTTTATTTCTTCATCACACAACAACAGTTAGGAAAGATGGCCAGACTCCAGCAGACCCAGCGCAAGCGCGTGGGAAGCGTCCCGCGTCTTCCCGTTGACGTTGTAGCTGCTATAGCTGCAGAGGTAGATCTATTGTAGATCAGACCATCTACTTTTGAGAATCAATTATGTATAATTATAACTTGTGGCAGATAATGGCAATTAACTGTAAATTTATCAAGTAATCATTTTGGGTTGTAATAACTTTTAAATTGTGGATTCAAAGACTTGTACTTATTTAAATTTCATCTCTGAGACTATAACGGGTTGTGGTGTGTGTTAGTGTGGGGTCACAGCATAAGGTTATTATTATTAATTAAGTGAAGTGATATTGTGGAAAGAAAGACCGTGACGACCCGGATCCTCGACCCCGGATCTGGGGGTGTTACAGAAATGGTATCAGAGCCAAGCGTTATAAACCTCAGAGATGATGGGACGTTAAGATAATAAGTTAACTAAGATAATAAGAACTCTTGCCAAGTTCATAGTCGGGCTACCTAACGTAGTACTGACAGTTAAAACCCTTATGGGAACCCTTATAAATATCGTGATAGGAGCGTAGTTCGTTATCGTATATGGTAGCGGGACTCCGAACCCTGAGGTTGAGGAGCAACAGTGCGATGATATTTTATTACTAATTGGAGATCGGATTGTGGATCCGATAGAGTGTCCTAACGCAGGACCGGATGATGTTGATATTGAGGATGTAACGGTTGAGGATGTTATCCTAGAAGGGATTGTTGCTGAGGAGGATTCCGTGAAGGATCCTGACAAGAATGAATAAAGGACCACTGAGGAATTGATGACCATGGTTAGGGCAACTCCCAGAGGTAGGATTGGCCGGCTACTATCGTAGATTGGTACAGGACTTTGCGAAGATCGCAGCCCCTTTGACGTGGCTTACTCATAAGATGAGAAGTTTGAATAGACAGAGAAATGCGAGAACAGCCGTTAAGAACTGAAGCAAAGGTTGGTGACGGCCCCTATGTTGGCGTTGCCGGATGGAAAAAGGAGATTTTGTGATTTGGAAGAGACGCTTCGCATAAGGAATTAGGGTGCTTCTTATACAGCACAACAAGATAATCGCGTACATGTCAAGACAATTAAGGTAATATGAAGTTCGATATCCCCGCCCATGAGCTTAGGCTCGTGGCAATAGTTTTACCCTAAAGATTGGAGGCACTACTTGTATGGAGAGAAGTGCGAGAATTACCTAAGCCATAAGTGCTCTAGTACATTTTCACGTAGAAAGAGCTCAACATATGCCAGAGGAGGCAGTTAGAGCTAATCAAGAATAATGCTTGGGAGATTCTTTATCATTCGGGGAAAGCCAATGTGGTGGCTGATGCCCTTAGTAAAAAGGAGAGACTCAAGATGATAATGTCTTTGGGAGAGTTTATAAGAGATTTTGGAAATAGTAGTGAAGGTAACCGGAGCCGGTACCGAAAAGCTGTTTGAGATTGCAATAGAGACCGAATTATTGGAAAAGAGCATACGGTGCCAGAGAAAGGTGATGAATGAAGGCAGAGAGCCAACAAATAGATAAGAGGTTAATATCGAGAAAGATGATAAGGGAATAATGAGGTATTCCTATAGAATTTGGGTTCCGAAAGTTCAAGAGCGTAAGGATGAGATCTTAGATGAAAGCTAGTTTGAGGAATAAGATTTAGAGCAAACCCTGAACGTGATAGTCAGGAAGGTCGCCATCAAGATAGAAGGAACCCATGACATAATGGAGTGGAAAATGAGGATTTTAAAAAAATGACCCCAATTATGGGGAGTAGGATGAAACATTTCATACTAAGGAAACAGAAAGTCGAGTAAGGAAAGGAGACCCGAGACGGTACTCCTATACGGCAATTCATGGACCTATCTAGAAAGAACTTAGACTATTATCCCCAGCCACCACCTTGAGGAAACAATGCGGTAGGAAATTCTTTCATGACCTTTAAGTCGCTAAGCTCTCAGAGTTCCAAGGAACAAGCTGACCCAGTCGAGGCAAGAGCCTGGCTAAAGGAAATATAGGAATCATTTGAGATTCTAAATGATTGACGAATCTCAAAAGACTGTTTTTATCACTTACCCTCCTGAGAGAGAGACCACCCGCTGGTGAAAGACCAAGGAAGGCACGGAGCAAGAGATTATAATAAACTAATTTAAGTCCAGTCAATTGTTTTCGGGAAAGTAATTCCCAAAGATAAGGAGATAGTGTAAAAGCTTTAGAGCCAGAACAAAGGCAGACAAGTATGATAAATTATGAATCTAAGTTGTAAAAGTTGTCAAGATTCGTTCTGAGGACACGAATCCAGAATGACGGGATGTTTGAAATCAATGCTTATATTGAGATTGGTTTGTGAAATAATGATAAGAGAAAGGAAAATAAAAAGAAATTGAAGTGGAAAGGAATATAACGGCAATAGAGTTTGAGGTATGATAAGGGAGTTGGGTATGAGGAAACCCTAACGACTCGTAGCAATAGAAATAGAAAAGTATGCATTCGTCAGGATGAGGGTGATTCACCATAAGTTAAAATTGATGGTTGAGGGCATAAGAGATACATATAGTTTATCCCCTGTAAGTTGGGAGGATTCGAGGAAACCTTGAGATAGTTCGAAGGATAAATATTGAGACACGGATAGACTGAGGAGACAAGAAAGTAAGAAATCAGGAAAAATTGGATGAAGGAAGTGACCTTCAAGAATGTGAAGTGTAAGACCGGTGGCATGATACCCAGGAAGGGAGACGCCAGGTATGAAAGATATCCCAACATTGAGATGACTGTTGAGATAAACAACAAAAGTAAATAAGGATTTATTAAGAAGAAGTTCACGTTGAACACGACCAATATCTTCCAGATCATCCATGTGATCATTACCAAATCAGGAAAGAAAAGCGGATAACCATTTTTATCTTTTGGAGGCCATATGGATTGACCTCAATTTGAATAAGGATGCTATTATGAAGTTAGGTATAGACTATCGAGGTGGGAATGATGAATAAGATAATCTATCAATGATATATGACTTGATTTATCTATGGAAGGATGCATGTACCTTTTTAGAGGTGGAATTAAGGATAGAACATCGGTAACTTAAAACGAATCCTAGGGGAATGCATAAAGGTTGGCATTTCACCCTTAATAGGGATAGTATGAGTTTTGACAGTATGAATTGGAAAGGATTAAGGTAACAATAACCTTTAAGGATCAGTGGAGAAATTTTTCAGAAGTATATAGACAATGGTTCTAGTAATAGTGAATGGTATTTTGATATGCCCTGTATCTAGGGAATACAGGAGGAACGATTGAAGGATAACCTTAGAGGTTTTACAAGGAGAAAGGTAATATTCAAAATTCTCAAGAATAAAAATGTTGATAAAGGAAATATGATGTAATTATAATGTTGCCAAGTAGGGCACGTGTTGAACCACGAGAAAGTATGAATCGAACCAGTAAAGGTTGAAATTATTCAGGGCAATTAGGACCTAAGACAAAAGATGTTCTAAGTACGATCGAGAGTCAGTCGCGACAGTGATTAACCTCTAAAGACTGAGGCAATAACTTATGGAAAAATGGTGATTTTTTTTTTACTCATCAGATTTTAAGGAAAGCATTTTCACTCAAGCAGTGATCGGAAATAAGGTAGAAAATTTATTTGGAGGTGGTTAAAATGACATTGACTGTAAGGAAATTTTACTATCAGGAAAGGCCAAAGAGGTGGCCGACACTTTAAAGGTAAGAGGATAATTATAGGCGCGTGTGCCAAAAGAATACAGTGATGATGGTTAAAAATGTGAAAGTTAAATTATGGTTTGGAAGATTGACATTCCTTCTGATGACTGTGCAATATCCAACCGTAATAGTAGTTGGTAAAAGTTTAATTCGTGAAATCGCCATGAACGGGCTATCTATCTTAGGAGGTCCTATCTTGGGATAAGCCAGGACCATGTTTCCAAAAGGACTAGACGAACCTTTGAGTTAAGTCTTCTATTTAAGGAATATGATTAAAAATGGTATTAACCTGCTATCGTTGCTTTGATTGAAACTCTTCTGCACTTTTATCTGCTTCATGCCATGAAGGTACGTCAGAGTTTGGAGTGTTCTTCATGAATTGTGATTGGTGGTTATGTTAACTCCTTAGGAGAATTAGATACGAGATGTATGGACTCCGTATGGTTAGTTATTAAGATTTCATGGAAAATGAATGACTACAGTGGGTCAGTGGTGGACCATAGTAAGGCAGCAATAATTCTGCGAGTAGTGAGCTGATTACAACCATGAGAGTTGTATTGGAATGGGTGTTGAGATTGAGTACCACTAATCGGGTCGTGGTAGTGTATAAGTTATCATTGATAGACTAATTAAGTAGAGTATCTACCTAGTGAATAATTATTCTTTCTTATCAATAGAGAGTCGTATTATTATACGAGGAAGGTTGCGGTGCGAGCATAGAATCCTAGTAACGGTGATATATAGAATGAGATCCCAAATTCGATTTTCGATGTCGAGGGAGTTTCAAAGGTAATTGTGTATAAGCTCGAGGAAGAGCATGGGTCCATAGAATGATGGACGGGATAGCGAAAATATTTAGGCACGTAAAATGCGATGCTATAATACTTGATGTTGATATAAATACATATATGTTTTGTTCTTCTATGATAAACCTCTATAGTTCAGAGGTAGGTTCCAAGCCAGATATTTTGTGGCAGTATATTTTTTTTCATATATACAATTCTCTTCAGTTCGTTCTTTTCTCTTCTTTTCATTTCGTGTAAGCTGAGAAGAACAACCCTTCCAGAAGGGGAGGTATTGCCGAATGACTATCTATCTGTGTGATAGAAGCCGAGTAGGATACCAGCTATTGTTAATTGCTTGTCAAGTACTAAAGGCTGGCCACCTTCTGTACTAACTATGTGATATAACAAGTGTTCATGATCATAGTGATCTCTCAACAAATTCCTTTACTTCTATTTGATTGATCAAATTTTGGAAAATAGAAACAACTGAAAAAGGAGTAATAAAGTGGTGGTAGTATGCGGAATGGGAACACATTCGTGATACTAAGGTTGACGTGGTTATTAAAAGGTTATACAACGCTAACGAGCAAAAGTATAACCCGTATAATATTAGGAACGGAAGGTAGTAGCGATTACGAACTGGAAAAGAATAGGTATTGAGAAGCAAAAGTTCTAATGATAAAAGCTATAATGAGAGTCTGTGCAATAGACTTGAAAGAATTTGGAATGATCACTTAATTCGGATTGAGTTATCTTACGACAATAGATCATATGTCATTATCGAGATGTCGCCTTATGAGATCCTTGAGGGAAGAAAATGTCGATCTCCCTTATGTTAGGATGAAGTTGTAGAGCGCAAGATGCTCGGACCCGCAGTAGTCCAAAGGACCAAGGATATGATAGATCTAATCAGAGGACGGCTGGTAGTAGCCCAAGATGGACATGATAAGTGTGTTGATTTGACACGAAAGGATAAAGAGTATGAAATAGGGGACCTAGTAATGTTATAGGTATCCCTTGGAAAGGATTGATGAGGTTCAGAAAGAAAGGAAAGCTAAGTCTACAATTTGTTGGACCCTTGGATATATTAAGACGTTTAGGAAGTTAGCATATGAGCTAGCCCTACCCCCGAACCTGTAGCAAGTTCATAACGTGTTTCACGTATCAATGTTAAGGAAGTGTAATTCGGATGCCAGATAAATAGAGGCATATGAGCGCATAGATATGCAACCCGACGTAACCTATATGGAGCAACCAGGGAGGGTTATAGAGTGAAAAGGAACAAGTGCTTAGGAGAAGGATTATCAAACTAGGCAGAGTTTGGTGGTAGAACCACAATGTGGGAAAATTGACTCGAGAGTTAGGAAGTGTAATGCTAAGAAAGTATCGCCATTTGTTCTCTATTTGATTCCGGGACGGAATCCTTTTAAGGAGGGGAGACTGTAATAACCCCAATTTTTGGAAAATTTTGAAACCCTTATGAATAGTATTTTTGCTGAATGAGAAAACTTTTCATGCCACACTATGTAGGGGTTCTATTATGGATATTTTGGGATATTATTAGTACTCTATGAAGTATATAAGTATATGTAAAGATCGTCAGAATCCAATTCCGAACACTTTGGTTTTTCCCGGAAATCCACAAGATACGGAGAGAATTGAGTATAAGGTAACAGGATAAAAAGGATTTAAATTAAAGGATTATAATAGAGGATCATAAAAAAAAGGATATAATGTATTGAGAAAGGTTAAGGGAACCTAAGTAATAAGATCCCGAGTATGATCCTTCAAACGATAAACGAGAACGAAAGTTAAGCGAACCGTATAACAGATCAGCGGTCATTAGGCAAACGATTAGGAAGTTAATCAAAGGGATTAGTGGGAATGATGTCATCCAACCAATAGAAAGAGGACAAGGAAGGGAGGATGACATCATGAGGATGATATAAGCATGACATGGGAAGGAAGGAGGTGTGGTTGAATGAGAACCACACAAATCCAAGGGCAAGAAGGTAATTGACTAAAGCAAGCACAAAAACCAAGCAACCAAGCCAAGCAAAAATCATTTTCATCAAAAAATCAAAAGCAACCAAGGCTTGTTCATGAAGCTCTCGGGTGGTTTTCTTAAAAAATGAAAGTCCAAGCTCCTCCACTTACTATTTAGCAAGGTAATTATCTAAGCTTCCCCATGGATAGTTACATACTTCCTATAAGTTTAAGCTTCTAATTCCAAGCCAATCTTTTTCTATAAATCATGAAAGAAGATGGTGAATAGTGTTTTCAAGAACTAAAATTTGTGTTCTTGAAGTTTTGTTTAGATTAAGCTTGGATAAGGGCTTTAAAGGTGAATCCAAGCCATTCTCTTGATTCTCCACTCTCCAAGGAAGGTATAAACTACAAACCCTAGCTTTAGTTTTGAGTAATTAGGATTGAATGTGTTTGATATAGCATATGTGAAGCATGATGCTTGAATGGTTGAAGTTTGGTTGAGTTTGTAGAGATTAGTTGGTTTTGTTGCATTGTTGGAGTTGTAAATCTTGGTAATTAGTTAAAGAACCTAAGTAAAGCTTTTAGTTCATGTGAGGAATAAGTATAAATGGTTAATGTGGATTTGTTGGGGTTGTTATGATGAGATAAGGATGGATGTTTGTTGTATGATGGATTTGAGGTTGGATTTGAGGTTGATTTGGAATGGGTTTGAATGGTTTAAACATTGGTAATCGCGTAAACATAGCCGTCGTAACGTCCGATTTTCTTTGGACTGTTTTTGTGCATAACATTAGGACCCGAGAACCCCCTGCTAGATTATGACCACTGCCATGTTTAGATAGCTCATGTTACGAGCTTCGTTTTGATATGTAGTTCGTTCGATTCCGATGCACGGTTTAGGAGAAATGACCGTTTCAAGTAAACGGCGTTTCGCGAACGAAACTTTTCCCCTCGCCTTACTTTGAAACATGGGTTAAAGACCAAAAAGGACTAATTGATGTATGAAACATTTATGGTAAGTGTGCTAGGCAGTTAGTAAGACACTCGTGAAGGAATCGCTTTAAAACTCGTAAAGGTTAAATTATTAAAAATGGTGGAGCCGAGGGTACCCGAGTGACTTAAGCGAATCAGTGAGCGCAAAACGAGCGTTAGAGTCTAAGTTAGTTAAAGTATAGATTTACAAGTGACTTTGGTTTAATTCCAACTTACTTGTTGCTTATAGGTTACCAGACTCGTCCCGAGCCATTCGTAACCCCCAGTCGCTCAAGCAAGTATTTTATCCGTTATACTGTTGTTGTGATGAATATATGTATTTGCATTATCTTGCGATAGATGCATGTTGGTTAATTAGCAAAATCTTGCGATATATTGTAGCATGTGATATGGTATATATATGCATGCCTGTTTCATATTCTTGAAATATATATCTGTTGGTTCAGTTGATAATACCTATGCTAGAGGATAGCGGTATCTTGCATATACCCTTAGTATAGGGACCCAAAGGTGAAAATATTTTCTAAAACCGGGAGTCGAGGATCCCGAGTAGATTTTGTATATATATGGTTATGGATATATATATATATATTTATATATATATATGGTTATAGTTTTTTCAAACTATTAATCGAATAAGGTTTATTCGATAACTTTAACTTTATTTTATTATTGAATATTATTTTGAATATTCATTCGAGGGCTTATGACTCAGTTTATATTATTTAATGAATATTATTTGAATATTCATTTGAGGATCTATGACTCCGATTATTTGCTGAAATATATTCTTTATTTTATTAAAGAATAAGGTGTTAATAATCAAACTTATTTTCGATTATTCAAATAAAGATAATACTTTCATATAAGTATATCTTTGGTTATTTAATACTCGTTTCAAGTATAAGTTTTAATACTTCTACTTCAATTATTTTTATAAAGATTATTCTTATGGGAATATTATTTAAATAATAATATTCAGTCATTTTCTAAATATTCTGGGGACTGATTTACTTCATTAAATCAGCTTTACTCCAAACACTCTATAAAGTGTTTTTGAGTCTTCAAAATGATTTTTAAAAGTTAGAGCGGATCCCAAAACTCAATTTTATATTTAAGATCTTCCTTTTTAAGGGGATTTAAATACTCGCTTAAAACCTGAGGGATCCGGCTCTGTGGTGTATTTTATATTCGCAACAAGGTTGCAGTTTTGGTAAATGAATTGATTACTTACCCAACGTTCGGGAAGTAAGTCCATCTATTGAGTCGGCATAAGCAACATGGGCTCAGTGGGCGTCCATGATAGTGTAAGTGGCTCAGTGGGAGTCCATCAAATGCATAAGTGGCTGAGTGGCAGTCCAGCATAAGGTCCTAATTATGACCAGGGTGATGACCAGTGGGGAATTCGTCCATCTACTAGTAGAAAAGGTTACTTATGGGTATCTTTGCCTGATCAGCAAGATATCTGGTTTATGCCAAAGGTTTTCTTTTCCTTTCCAAAATTCATTGGATGTTTCAAACTCTGGTCATACTTTACATAACAGAGGTTCCAGGAAATGTTTTAGAGATATATATATGTGGATATATATATATCGGGACTAAATAAAGTATCTCATAACTTTTTCATTCAATAATATTTCAAAGATTGAATCTATTCAAGTCTTATCTTGTGGTCTCATCAGTGGGATGAACTTTTGAAACTAATTATAACTTGAATGGTGGTAGTTCAAGTAGTATTTGGGAAAGATATAAGTATATTGGGGTATTTAGTAACCTCATCTTTTAAACTTATATCTAATTAATAATTGTCTTAGGAATGACAAAGATTTTCAGAAAAACGTTGAAACAAGGTTAGATATATGAGATCACCTTGCAACGATATTTTTTTTATACAGTTATACACTGGGACTTTGTGTATATTATGCATGGAAGAGGACTTCCAATATTTTGAAAAGTATATATGTATATATACTGAATATTTTGCGACTTCATCGCATTAAGATATCAAACTTGGTTCATTTCTTTTGACCAAGACTTTCATGAGTATTATGAGTAGGCTCATATATTGTAAATCATTATACATATTATTTTGGTGGGCTTGCTGCTCACCCTTGCTTTATTTCTTCATCACACAACAACAGTTAGGAAAGATGGCCAGACTCCAGCAGACCCAGCGCAAGCGCGTGGGAAGCGTCCCGCGTCTTCCCGTTGACGTTGTAGCTGCTATAGCTGTAGAGGTAGATCTATTGTAGATCAGACCATCTACTTTTGAGAATCAATTATGTATAATTATAACTTGTGGCAGATAATGGCAATTAACTGTAAATTTATCAAGTAATCATTTTGGGTTGTAATAACTTTTAAATTGTGGATTCAAAGACTTGTACTTATTTAAATTTCATCTCTGAGACTATAACGGGTTGTGGTGTGTGTTAGTGTGGGGTCACAGCATAAGGTTATTATTATTAATTAAGTGAAGTGATATTGTGGAAAGAAAGACCGTGACGACCCGGATCCTCGACCCCGTATCTGGGGGTGTTACAATTCTGGTCTTTTATACCCGTTATTTTCGGGTGCCTGCTCGAAAGATTTCGAGCAGGATTGCTCGAAAGATTTCGAGCAGGATTCACGACTTGAAATTTGACCTGAATCCTGGTCTTTTAGGACTTCCATCTAATCCATTTTTGATTGGGCCTCAGTTTGGGCCTAGCCTTCTTTATTGGGCCTTACATCTTTTAGGGCTTTAATTAGGGCATTATATTTTTCCAAATCCTAATTGGATTTGGGCCTTCTTAGTTCTTATTAGGCTTCTCCCAAATCCTAATTTGATTTGGGCCTTTTAATTCTTACTGGGATTCTCCCAAATCCTAATTTGATTTGGGCCTTTTAATTCTTACTGGGCTTCTCCCAAATCCTAATTTGATTTGGGCCTTTTAATTCTTATTGGGCCTATCAGATTTGGGTCTTTCAACTCTTACTGGGCCTCTTATTAATCTGGGCTTAATATACCAAAATACCCTGTTTAGAATTCTCTAGAATTCCTTGGAATATTCTGGAACGTTCCTTTTTCTGGGCTTTTTTCTTTGGGCCTCTATCCTTACTGGGCTTTTGTCCCTTCAACTTCACTTTTCCTCCTATAAAAAGGAGTGAGGAGAGTCTACTGCTCCTCACTTTCTCATTTCTAAATTCTTCTTCTTTCTTCTCCTGCTAAGAATCTTAGAGCAATAACAGTAAGTCGGAGTATTAAAGCCTTTTTAGGAGCATTTCTTCAGGTAAAATTTCTCCCTTTACTCCTTGTGCTTATTTTTGCATAGTGTGCGTTTTTAAAATTATCTCTTTATGTGCCCTTTTTTCAGATGGCTGATAAGAAAATGACTCGTTTGGCCAAGATGAACGTGGCTAGAAAGTCCAATGAATTCCCTATTCGATCAAGGTACACTTCCTTGATCGACATGATCAACACCCGAGGGGACGAGTACCCGTCTGATGTGCATCTGGACGCGCACGACCATATAAGTGCCTTGCGGGATCCAAAAGAGCTGCAAAAGTTGAGCAGCTGTTTCAAAATCAAGGAACCTTTCAAACTGGTTCTTGCAGGTCCGGCCAATAGGGCCTGCCAATGGAAGAAGGACGCATTATGCATCTACAGGGATACTCTAAGGGCAGGTATCAGACTCCCCTTTCACCCGTTCATTCCTCTTTTGCTAGCTGATGTGGGCATCAACCCTTGCCAACTCCCCCTAATTCTTGGAGGCTCATTCTGTGCTATCTGTCGTAATGCGCCAAGCACAATGTTCCCACTTCTGTTGCTATCTTCAGAAAGATTTTTCAGTTCAAGAACAGTCCTGATAAGAATCCGGGTTGGGTTTCTTTAAACCAGCACCCTACTATTCCTCACATTGTGAACGAGAAATCCATCCCTGACAACAACTTGGGGTGGAAGAAAGAGTTTTTGTTCGTCGTTCGGGAGGGTGGCGATTGGGGCACCCTATTTCGATCGTCTTTTGGGCTTGCCGTTGATGGGAGCCCAAACGATATAACTTTATCTGAGGAGGAGGCTAGAGCTTTCAACCTCCTGACGCAAGATAATGCGACTTCCCATTCTTGGGATCTTATCAGGGAGACCGTTCTTGTAGAACGCGGCCTTTCTCCCGTCCCTAAGAAAAGTAAGTTTCCTTCCTTATATATCTCATTTTTATTTCCTTCATTTTCTATTTTGCTGATTCCTCAACTTACTTATCTCATTTGTTGCAGTGGCTGAGAAAATTGAGGAGGCTACCAAGCCCAAAGACCTGGAGACAACCAGGATGAAGCGTGCTGGAAAGGTCTTTAAAGACCCGCACCTTGGGGATCGCTTCCCGGAGTTCCTACTCCAAGCAATGGAACCAGGCGAAGAAGGCCCCAGCCAAGTTTTGCGCACCAAGCAGAAGCCAAGGTCTTACTTTCAACCTGATTGGGGAATCTGGGGCAAGGATTCAATTGTTGGCAGCACACCGCTTTCCAAGGAATGGTCTAAGCATTCCATCTCCCCGGTCGATTATCAAGACTTTGTCCTTCAACGGGACTTAGAGGGGAACGAGCTTTTTGGAGCTCGGGATTTGGCGACGGTACGTCTTTTTCCTTTGTCCTTCATAGTTGCCTTTCCGATTTTCCCGTCCCGTACTTTTACTGTGTTTCTTGTAGGCGAACGCCCATTTTCAGGGGGCGATTCACCAAGCCAAGGCTTGGAAGGTTGGCCTGGAGAACACGAACAAGAAGTTGGAGGAAGCCAACCAAAGAATAGAGGCCCTTAAAGCCCAACTTGCCTCTCCACTTCTGACCTGGAAACGGCCCAGGCCGAAAACGTTATCCTGAAGGCTCAAAAGGATAAAGCCTTTAACGGTTGGATGGACACTCAGGAGTTTAAGGACTTAATGGTGGAGCACGATGCCCTCCTATACCCAGTTAGCTATAAGGAAGGCTGGGATGCTGCTGTGGAGGCCATTCAGGATGAATTTCCAGAAGTTTTCGAGCAGTCCTCCTTTCCTTGCCCTGTGCGAGTTCCAGAACTTGGGGGTGTTACCGACAAGCTCATTGGCCTGATCAAGGACGGCCCGTCGGGGAGCCAGGGACAAAAGAGGAAGGAACTTGAGTCCAGCTCTGGAGAGGAGGAAGCTTCTTCTGAAGAGGAGTCTGAGCCCGTTGCAAAGAAGGTCAGGGTGGAAGAGCCTCCAAGGGCAGCGCCTCAGCAACCAGCATCTCCCGCAGTATCCAAAGCGCCCGAAGGCAGTTCTGATGGAACTTCTACGGGGACTTCCGAAGGGACGACTGAGACGTCCGAGGGGACGACTGAGACATCCGAGGAGACTTCGGATAGTGGTTCCGAAGAATCCCAGCCTTCCAAGGCCTAAGTTTTTTTAATGTATTTCTTCTTTATTAGACAATATTTGAACTTCATTTGTATCAGAACTTGTTACCCTTCGGGATTATTTCATATGCTGCTTTTCTTATTCGCATCTTTCTCCTTTATCTTTCCAATACTTAATATGCATTTAAACTTGAACTAATTGGCCCTTTGAATTGTGCAACGTGCACTCTTATTAAAGAATCCTTGAAGTCTTTCTTTTTTCAATGATCAAAGCATGATTTTTTGTTAAAACCACAGAAGGTATTATCACAACTTAAACATCCATAGGTTGAAATAATTTCAAACTCTTTAATATGAAGTCTAGTTTTCCAAAACCTTACATAGTATGGGTTCGACCCTTAACAATAATAATTCGACAATGTAAATTCTACTGGAATATAAAATCCTACGCAAGCAAAGCTTCAAGGTGCTTTTCAACCTACTTGTCATCCTGATAAGTGAGAATCGTATTCAGTTGCCCTACACATAGTAAACCTTCAGGTTTTGTGCATGCCAAGTTCTTGGGACTTCAAAACCATCCATTGTCTCCAGCTTGTAGGTTTCTCTACCTTGAACACTCTTGACTTTGTACGGCCCTTCCCAATTCGGGGCAAGCTTCCCTTTTTGTCCTACACCAGAAGTTCTATCTTCCTCAAGACTAGGTCACCTTGTTTGAAAAACCTTTCTTTAACCCTTAGGTTGTAGTAGAATGAAGCCTTTTTCTGATATTCTACTATCTTTGCATGTGCCTCATCTCGCACTTCATCGATTAAGTCCAGAGCCAACCTTTGTCCTTCCTCATTTTCCTCAGTATTGAAAGCCTGAATCCTTGGAGAGGAATGTGATATCTCCACGGGAACTACTGCTTCTGCCCCATATGCCAACATGAAGGGAGTTGCTCCAGTCGTGACTCTACAGGTAGTTCTGTAGGCCCATAATATTGGAAGTATTTCATCCACCCAATTATTTATTGACTTCTCGATCCTCTTCTTTAGTCCATCCAGGATTATCCGATTTGCTACCTCCGCTTGCCCATTGGCTTGCGGGTGAGCCACAGAGGTGAACCGTAACTCATTTTCATTTTCTTCACAGTACTTCTTGAATTCCTCATTGTTGAATTGTGTTCCATTGTCGGTGACTAGGATACGGGGAATTCCATACCGGCACATAATATTTTCCCACAGGAATTGTGCAACCTGCTTAGTTGTGATCTTGGCCAAGGGTTTGGCTTCAATCCACTTGGTGAAATAATCAATGGCTACAATCAGGAACTTCCTTTGTGTCGTGGCCATTGGGAAAGGCCCCAGAATATCCATTCCCCACATAGCAAAGGGAATGGGCGAGTTTATAGAGGTTTGTGCTAGTACACATCCAATCTTTGATGTAACGCCTCCAAATTCGGGGTTAAGAATCTGGGTCGTCATGCAATCCTTCAATCATGTGTAACCTGCATTAACTCAATAATTCAATAATTTCATATCACAGACCCCCAATCTCACACACTCACAAGTTATAACCTTAGAAACAATATACAACAAGTATCATCTGTTATTAAAACTCAAATATACTTTACAGTATCTCAAACAATTATTCATAACCTCTACATGAAGTTACAATAATTACGATTGATATCTTATACCTATCTGATACTCTGGCCCACCTGAGACAAAGCTGCCAGAGATTATCCCCATGACTGCAAGTGATCAAGTCCCACACCGGCATACTGGTTATCTGTTGTGTTGTTACATTTAAAAGAAAGCAAGAGTGAGCAATAATGCTCAGCCATAATAATGTACAGTATGAAATGACTGTATGATAAACTCAAGTATAATACCATATATGATAAATGCATTTTATTCAAAATTAGTTTTCCTTGGTGATACACACCTTCTTTTGAAAACAATTCTTTAGTGGTTATTATCCTGCGAATACCTTAATGGTAAACCCAGCACCTAGGCTTGGGTTACGGTATTGCATCACAATTCCAATTGAAAGAATAGGACATTCACTGGAGCCACCGCATACGATGATCAGTCATACTACGGAAATAGTAACCTTTTCTACTAGTAGAAGGATGATTCCCTTTTGTTATCGTTCATCACCCTGGCCTCATTCGGGCCTTTTCTGTTTCCATCCCTCTCAGGTACACACTTCGCGTCTATCCCTCTCAAGATACAGTTTTGCGTCCATCCCTCTCAGGTACGCATACTCCACATATTCATCTGTATATAAGATACCTTCTCATGTGGTAGTAAATTGGTAGTCTCCCCAGTCCATGAAGTACTAGAGTCTACCCCTCCTTGTCCTTGTAAGAATCTCATCATATATCTGGAACTTATATCGTTCCCCAAGCATATTGCTTGTTGATAGGTAAACTTTGATTTGTATGTATATATATATACTTCTCAGAATTTTCGGAGGAAGTACTAAGGATGTGAGTTGACCGTTGTCAACTGATAATTAAATAAGGGGGAGTTTCTTTCGAAACCATATTCAAAATATTTAAAATAAGTCGAAATAATATTCTCTGACGATTTGAAATTATTCGTTTCCGAAAATCAGAAAGTATTTTAGATCAGGTTTTCTGATTTTTAAATCATAAATAAATCCTTTAATAAATAATTATTAATTAATATTAATCATTAAAAAATTAAAACTCGAATAGTTATACTTTTAAAAGAATATTGAAATAATCCTCAACTTATTTATGTTTAAGTAATATAAAAATCTTTAATATTTAATCGGGTTTGAAATAAATATTCGCTGGGGAATACTTCATTCATAATAAATGAATAGTTAATAAATATTTATTATTCAAGAAATAAAGTATAGTTGAGGGAATACGATCTTTGGAAATTGCTTTAATAAAAGTTCGAGGTGTTTAATATTTCGTAAGTGGACGTCGAGTCCCTTAAAACGTAACTACTATGGACTTTTAATCGTCCAAAACATCTCCGGATAATTTCCGGGTTTATATTTTATAAAAACAAAACTGACCGACTCTCGGTCTTACAACTTATACATCACGCTCTACTATAGTGTTAATATTCTTAAATAAAGCACTTCTGAAATACTTCCGGGTTTTTTATCAATTTTTAGTGACCGATCCTTGGTCTAAATATATACACGCCACGCTACTCGCTAGCGTTAACGTTCTCAAATATAAACTCCTCCGGGATACTTCCGGGTTTTATAAGCTTACACCGACCGACTCTCAGTCTAAATATAACATTTCGAACTCGGTATGAAATATACCAGAAATTATCAATAATTGAGTAATGTAATACATCTCAAACTTCGTAAAACAGTTTAAAGCAATCTCATGCATATATCACAATTTTGTAAAATATTCACAACACAACGGTTCTTAAAAGGTAGGGTTTGAAAACTTGCATGGGTATTTCGAGGTGGAGGATGCTCTAGGTTCCGCTCGGAAATCTCTAACCATGAAAACAAATCGTTTTGTTAGGTCCCGTTCTAATTTACGGCGACTCGCACTCATGTGCTACTTGTTATACATCCTCTCAACTTATATTACCCTTATTATCTCTTTAAGTTCTTATTCACATTACGGTCGCTTCCTTTTTCCAAGTACCTTATGTCTGTTTTCATTTTTATCGTCGGCTCCGCTTATGGATTCTACGGTTTTTTAATCGCGCGGCCTTGGCTCCGATATTTTTATAAAATTGAGAAATCATTACTTTTACTTTAAATTTTAATAAAAGTTAAGGAACTATATTTAATACTCTATGTAAAAATTTCATGATTTATGAACATTTTTAAGTCGATCCTTTTTATTCCCAAAGTTTGTAATTCATAGCAGTTTTTGTCGCGTAAATCACTTTTAGTAAAACGGCCATAACTTTTGATCCGTAAATCGGAATCAAGCGATTCAAGCACCTAAACGATACTTACAACATTTTCTATTATAATACAATGTTATTTTTAAAGAAACTACAGTTTATATCTGCGGGACATTCTGCAGAAACTTAATGTTATATTTTGTTCGTTTTAGCGAAATTACCGTCATGATCTGAGTTTCATTTACGCCTTAAATCTTTATACTACCACCAACAATCATCATATCATCATCACCATACTAAATCCTCTCTATAACATCATGTTATTGAGACAACAATCATCAACCTTAAATCTACTTAACTAATCATCAAGATTACAACAATACATTCACCAAAACTAGGTTTACAACTATGTTCTAAAAGATTCTTGAACTTAAATCTTAAGTAAGGATGAGTCAAAGATTTATACCTTTCTTGAGAGCTTGAGATGTGTTCTTGATGATGGTGAAGTATTGGGAGTGCTTGGTAGGGTTTGTGGAACCTAAAACAACCATTAAAATCAAGAAACCAAAGAAGAGTTACTATTCACACTATTCACTATCATCTTTCTTGAATTTATTTCACCCATCAAACCTTGATAAAATGAGCTTAAAAATTGATCTTACCTTAGTTTAGGGTGTATGAAGCTTGAGAATTACTGGGGAAATTTTCCCATGGCTAGTGCTTGAAGTTTTGAATTTGATTTCTCCTCTTTTTGTGATAGGGCCGAATGAAGAAGTGCTTGGGAGTGAGAGAGAGTTTTTGTTTTTCTTCTTGGGTACTTCCTTGAATAATGCTTGTATTTGATTATTTATTCTCTAGTATATGTCCTAGAATAGAATTATGTTGGCAAATCCTTGGACAAATCTAGCTAGCCCTTTCTAGATTACAAGCTAAGCTAATAGTTTAGTCTTTAGCTTTACTATTCTCTTAGCCTTAGATGATCATCCTACAACCTTAGCTTACTTTTTGATAAAGTAACCATGGTTACTTTTCTATCATGGTTAGTAAGTGCGATACGTTTATTTAATCGTTTACGCGTTTGTTCAGTCGCTTAAACATTTTCGTAATAATTTCTCGTAAACGGTTCGCGGCGTAAATCCTTTCGTATTTGTTCTTTATGTTTTGAAGTATCGTCCTTGGATATAAATTCATAGGGTTTTAAATTCGTAATTATATTGTGATTCCCGTAATCCTCGATGATTCGTAAATATGGTCATTTTTCAAAGTTCGTTTTCTTCAAAAACTAATAGCGTTTACATACACTCATTTGGTACGTATAATCATGTTATCAACTCCGAAACTCAATTTCTCATGCACAACATAGTTTGGGATAAAAAGTTTTTCCCTTCTGTCAGGGTTACTATTCATTAAAAATTTTACAAGGTCTCAAAAATTCGAGTTATTATATTACTATTCATAAAGGTCTTTTACCGATGTCAAAAATTTAGGTTCTTATATTTGAGTTCAAGCATTCGTGTGGATACGATAGAGCGTAGATCGCGATAACGGGATGCGTGGTGATTGAACAATATTTGGATCTCCATTATTAAACCAATTTGTAAAGCTTCTTGAGGTAAACAATCTGATCTACGAATTAAATATCTTTTTTTCGCACGGATCCTGCGGTGGGTTTCAAAATTTTTGGTTTTTCACATTTTTAATTACTGTTTCCGTTGTGTTTTTGTGCTCGAAACCCATCAGAAACAAGAAATAATAAAACACCATACCTGACCCCGGAGCCTAGTACACTCCTTCATCACAGCATCAAATCCATTATTGTTCATCTTCTGCCACTCAGACTGGGACGAGATCTCAGCCATTAACCGGGCTACCCTCTCTTCAAGCCTCGAACCACTCACTCTGGCACCCTCCTGATCCAGACCTTTTCCCTTATCTTGGGTGGAATTAGCATCTGGGAAAGTTTGTGACTTACCAGCCCGTGGAGGCTTGGTGTCTTGAGTCTGGAGGCGTTTGTTCTTCCTGCCCAACTCCACTTCAGGAACTTCGCCCAAAGGCTCTATCTCCTCTAAATTCTCAAAGTCATCATAATTTTGTACCTCAACTTCCGAATCGAAGGTACAGTTCTCCTCAGCGGATTCTGGCTTAGACACAACGTTGCTTTGAGATTGCTCCTCCGAATGCGGTTGGGACCCGGATCGGGAAACAAAAGCCTTTTTCCTCTACTTAAAAGCAATACCCAATATAAGGAGGGCATCGCTGTATGCTGAAGCGGACATGATTGGATTATATAAAGGAATACCTGTTAAAGAAAAGAGAAAACAAATACATCAACCCGGGGAAGTAACACAAAAACATATTACTCCGGATATACAAAATACTAAAAAGTCTGGGAAAGAGAGAAAGTACACTTACATCCGAGCCTATTCATGGTTTTATGATTTATGAAAGTGTCCCTTGTAAACTGGAACCCGAGACACTCACAAAAATTAAACAGGAGTTCAAAGGCTTCACCCCTAAACTCTGCCCGTTTAAACCGGATCTGAACACCCTCAGTAGCTATGAAGGGAAAGTAATAAAAATCCAACCCCTTAAGCAAGATCATCTCCCCATTCCAATGTTTTGAGGGAGATTGCTGAATGATAGGCCTAAATCCGGACCCATAACCGCATTTCGCAGCCCGGAAGCGTATTTCGTAAAGAGGCGGCTAACTCGACTTAACTATGGAAAAAATAAGATGTCATAGCTTGAATTTAGGCTGGACTTTAAAGCTATTGCAAGAAGCAATGAACCAGGATATCCACTTGATGCTGTTAGGAGTTATTTGCATTGAGGACAACCTATACATATATTTACATAAGTGCTTCAAGAACAGATGCCAACGGGGGTTCCACCCAGATCTCAAGTGCTCCATCCGGATGGGAACGAACCCATCCGCAAGCTGGTGGTAGATCTTCTCCCCGAATAACGGCCACCTCCACTCGACCCGATCATCTAACTCGAAAGCATCCCGGATCGAGGGGTCCTGAGTAGCATGGTGCAAGGCCGCGTACTCATCCTTTAAGAGATACGTCTTCTTAGCTATAATCATCTCGACGAATTTCCGGTCAAACTCAGCTTCATCGTATCTCTCGGGACTGCTATCCGGCTGCCTTGCATACCCGGAACTAAGACTCATATAGTAAAAACTATTCTCAATCTCTTCGTTCTTTGGGATGAAGTAGTTCAGGACATCAACCCAATATCCCTCCGGGGTGTAAGGAACTTTCCGAGAAGATATGTGAGCAACTGAAAACTTCCTATGACATTGGACTCTGAGATCGAAGCCTTTTTCCCCATCTCTAGACGCTCGGTGTTAGAACCAGAGATTTCCGGACTAGCATCGGAATCTGATGATCCGCGGTAGCAAGAGAAGTAAACCTTGGCGCAAACTTTAGTCCGGACCATAAACTTAAAAGTAATGAGACGGGTTAGTCTAAATCCCTAAAAGTTCTTTATTTATAACCTACTATGGTACAGACTATGCCACATTCAATTTTAATTACCGTACAACTAGACCGGGGCAGATTCACCCCTAACCAACATAAATGTTGAACCCGACCCTCTACATTAACCAATGTACCCGGAACCAAAAACTACATACCAAAGAAAAACTACACAAAAACAGAAAACTAACGCTAGAGCATATGAGCCTGAACTACATCCCATTAGTCCGGACCCAAGTATAAAACCTTATACACAAAAACACTCTAAATACATAATCAAACACTTACATACACATCCAAAATAGCCTATACATACACATATACAACACAAAGAGCATATGAACAAAAAAACAATGCATAAACACACAAAAATAAGCATGAAAATAGAGTGAATAACAAACATTAGATGTACAAAAGAGAGTAGAGAGGAGGAAGAAATAGAACTCACGGATAAGAAGACCAGATGAAAGGCACAAGCAACGCGGTAAAACAGTCGAAGATCCTTGGCAAACCCCAAACACCACAACAACAACATAAAGAGAAAGGAGAAAGAAGATAAAATTATGGAGAATAAAAACAAAAAAGAAGTGAGGGTGGCTTTTATAGGCACATTGAATTTTAAGAGGCCAGGAAACGTGGATACATCACAGCCGTTGATTTAGAAGATCTATGCACATATACAATTATATGTATACACAATAATTACTAGCAGTTATGATTATGACACGTCTTTTCAAAAAGTAACAACTGTTAAAATTTAAATTATGGGGGAAAACACCAAAATTTCACATTCCAGTCGGGATTGGTCTACCTCAAGATCCTTAAGTGTCGTCTCAAACATCGTCTCAGAGAGGATACATCACAGCCGTTGATTTAGAATTTTAAATATTAATAAATAAATAATATTATTAACATATTTTAAGTGGAATAAGTATTCTATTTTACACTGACGAGGTTACAAAGTAGATGCAAATAATTTGAATATACTTGAGGCACTCTAAAATAAAGAAGAATACACGTGAGATTAGTGTTTTATTAAAAATAAAAAATATTTTATTTTAACATATTATAAGTAGAGTTGGTAACCATATTTATAGAAAAGAATTCGACTCCATGTATAAGTCGACTTCATGTATAAAGAATAACGGTCAAATTTATGAAGAAGAGTCAGAATTTATACATAAAAATAATCATAGAAATCAGATTGAGTTTGTTAAAGAGAACTCAAATTTAGTACCATATATTTAATCCTGAGGTTCCTGACTTACTTCACCACGTTGCCGATCGCTTTTGCACTGAACTGTTTTTGTCTACTTGAATAAATTCCAATACCTTAAAATATATTAAATTCCAAATTAAGCAAATGGCGCCAAGGTTATAAAAATGTCATAATACTAATTGCAAAAAACTAAGATAAACATTTATAAATGAAATTAAATACATTTATCAACTTTGGTACAAGGATGAAAAATTTACCTAGTGATTGTATGATAACTAAAATATTATTTATAATGATAGATTATAATTTTCATCTAAATTATAATAAATTTTTATGAAAATTGTGTTTGACGGTAGTGCAGCTCAAACTAATTCTTATCTTAATTATAATAATTTTTTACTTATATTGTGTTTGACCTGAGGGTGTCTCAAACTAATTCTTATATAAATTATAATAATTTTTTTTATACTGTATTTAATATGAGGGCGGTTCAAACTATTTTTTATCTAAATTATAATATTAGTTTATATCATATTTTATAAAAAATAATGTCGCCGCGGAGCGCGATTTTATTTACTAGTTTTAATATCAATGAACCAATCAAATCTCATATAATTTTGAATTTTTGAAAAGAAAGTTATACGACTTCTCGAAACCTCAACGCATCTTCTTAGAGTTATCAACAAAAAACCAACTTATTATTTATATTGCACTTTAATCAATCATCTTTTTTATTCTCACGAAAATTCAACGAACTCTTATAAATTATATTAAAAATTAATTCAAATTTTAGTTAAATATATAAAATGATAAAATATATATATATATATTATTTTTGTTAAATTATAAATAGTACAACCCAAAAAGTTCTTGATTTAAGGATTTCGTCATGCAAAAATGTTCGGACATTGGAGTTGATTTGACAAAAAATATATACAATTCCAGGTAAGACCCATGCGAATAATTCAATGGCCTCTGGTACATGTAACAAATTATGTACTTGTTTAGAAATTATTTCTATCATGTATGTGCATTTTGATGTTTATATTTATGCATTGCCCAATGTATTAATATTTGTCACACACAATTTTAATTGTTGCACACTAAGCGGTGTCTTCACTGCTCCCTACTTTAAAGATATGGGCATGAATGCTTACATCTTACCTATTGAGTATATTTGATTTAATTTATTTTATGTATGATAAAATTATACATTTAGATAAATAAATCTAAAATGATAAAATTAATAACATCAGTAAAATTAATAAACATATTTCATTATTTTATTTTACCCCGACTCAATAAACTATATTTACAAATATGAAAATGAGCTTATTATTTATATTTGTAAAATCTAATTATTTTAATATTCTACATTATATTATAATAGACACATTCAAAATTTAATAGTCGATCACTACTCAGTGAAATTATTTAATTCTTCTTATATAATTTGTAAGATATTCTATTTCAATCGTTAAGAGGAAGTCTACTTCTAGTAATAACAATGTGACTTGTCGCCTGTCGGCAATTAAGTTCACAATTTTCAAAAAGCTCCATAAAAGTTGTCGTTCATCGGCAACTAAGTTCACAATTTTCAAAAAGCTTCGTTAATCGAATAAAAAATTACGCAAGATGAGCAAATTTGGGAACTTCATCGCATAGCAGACCAACTTCTTTTCATGTGTTATCAAATATGTGTTGAAAAGAGGGGGTGAATATGTGTTATGGCTAACTAGCATCATTTTTAATTTGTTACCAAATATTTATCAAACTGTTGTTGGAGAAATTTTGAAATAACATGAAATCGGAGGTTGCTGGAATAGTAGAGCCTAATTCGTATGAATGTGGTTGTTTTATGGATTAAGATATGTAAAAAAATAGAGTGGCTGGACTTGGGAGGTGTCTTCATCTGCCTCGTATATCGGATCCATTTTGCCAAGATGTTTGCGTACCAATTTATATTGGATCAAACCTACGCAGTTCTTTGAAATTTGGGTTTATCCCTAAGAGACTTTAGGGATAAATTTCGTTAATGTGCTAATTAATAATTTTATCTGATTTAATCTGAGAGTTGTGATATCTTCGTTATTTAAAAGATATGGTTGAGAGATATTTTCTGTTACTGATTTATTGAGAATGATTCTTTTCTCATTTCGGAGAGAAGATAACTTGGGTCTTAAGTAATTAAACATTGATTGAAACAAATAATTAATAAATTACGGGATCATTAAAAGTATTAGCTATGCTAAAACGTGGCATAACAACTAACCCCCAGTTCCTCAGTATAGCTTGCTGTAGTGGAGATCTAAGCATTCTTCGATCGCTGAAACAACTCAAAATCAGATGTTAGTACATAACATGAAGCACCTCCGTGTTCAAAATAATGATGCAAACTCACGTGCGAGATCATGCAAGATTTAAAAAAAGATATATATATTTTCCTTGTTTGTGATTGGTCGAGCACAAATTTATAAATCCATTGCGGACATCATTGTTAAGTTGGACCTTGACGTACACACTCTTCAAGATAAATATAGCAATGGGTTGTAAAATAGGAGTGTTAAGGTTAACTGCTAGTATTTTCTGAATGTAACAAGATCAACAAACATGCCTTCAGCATAAGATAATGTGGAACTCCCGACCTTCAATTTCTCTCTATAATTGAGATAAGGTGGAACTACCGACCTTTAATCTCTTTCCATACTTGAGATAAGGTAAGCTCGCACCTTCCAACTTTCCATTTGTAATCTTTATGCCTATCTAGGTAAGTGGCAGAGGCACTACAAGACCAGAGTAGGTCTGGGCCCTCCCTAAATTTGGGGTCTGTGTAATTTTAAAAGTCTTTTACTTAAGTTCCAAGTTCTATTTTGCGTTTTGCAGAAACTCTTGATTTGTGCCCTCTTTTGTTTGAAGTTAAAACATGAATTTAACAAAACCAATGTCGTAAGACTAGTCATTCTTCATTCATCAAAATAACATTGCTGGTCTCCTTTTCGAGAACTCAATTTAGTGCCCATTTGAATTTTTTTAAAATAAGTAACTTACGATTTGAAAGGAATACGTGACTTAAAAGTAATAAGTAAATAAATACTTATAAGTTATATAAGTGTTAGATAATTTTACTTACAAGTCCGATTTTTTTACATAAGTGAACTAAAATAAATAATTTATAAATAAAATTATCTTAATTCTTAATACCTCCGGCCCCCTCGTTTCTTTACATTTTTTTCACATGCTTGACACGCATTTTAAGGCAACTATAAAGTATTCCATAATTCAATTTTTAAATTTTATTTTTTTGTATAAAAATTTGAATATTATGTCTTTATTTAGAAGAAAAAATTTTAAAAAAATATATGTAACTACATTTAAAAAGAGCATTAAAATGCGTGTCGAGCACCCGTCCCCCAATGTAAAGCATTGAGGGGGACGGAGGGAGTATATTTTAAGTTAAATTAACATTTTTAAAAATGTATATTTTAAAATTAAAATTAAAAAAAAAAGTAAAAAATCAAAATAAGTTGAGAAAAAATTGTCGTTACTAACATTCAACTTATGAGCTTATAAATTGTAAATTCAAGTTATAAGTTGGGTTAACAAATACTCGTCAATAAGCTGTTGCGGGCTTATAAGTCATTAAGTTAACTTATAAAATTTGCCAAATAGGCCCTTAATTCTGTAATCTTCCTTCTTAAATCTGCAGCTAATTTTATAACTTTGAAAAGTTAATATGATCTAAGCATACAATCTGAAAATAATTAGATTAAGCATGAATATATTAGATACGACACCCATGCCATGCTTGCTAAACAAGATAAAATCTGTAACGACTCAAGATTTTAAAATAAACAAACAATTATGAGATTCTCGTGTTTATGAAATACGAAATAAAACACAAATTTTCTTTGTTTCTGACATGGGGCGATTTTGTCAAAAGCGAGTTCATTGAACTTGTAAGGTTGTGGGTTTTAAGCGAGACCGTTGTGACTCCCTCACTACATGGAAATCAAACCATTGACAAATATTGATTTGAAGTATTTTATTCAAGGAAAAATTCGGAATACCTTTATGATGGGATCATGATCGTTTTAAAATTAACAAAACTCTAAAGTTAATATTAAGTTGATTAGATGCCTTCCAATTAGTCCAATGTGTTAACCCTTAGATCGATCAGGAGTGGGTTTGCCAAAGCGAAGTACTCCTATCTATCGTGGGAGATGTGTTAAATTATATTGATACTTTTTGACTATTGCGTTTGACTTAACTAAGTTATCACAATAGGATTGTGAACTTAGAGGCATAGAGTTTGGCGAGATTTATTAGATAAATATGAACAAATGTTGTTCCCCCAAGCTATCCAAGAGTCATATAGTTGATATAATTGACAAATGTTGTCTACCTAAATAATCATGTTTTATGAGAAAAGCCAAAGCTGACCTAATGCATGGTGAAATATTGATCTTGGCTCACTAGAAAGGATATAAAAGATATTTTTTTCCCATTTAATAGTTAGGGCTATTGATTTGATAAAAATAGTGGGAGATATATATTGTGAATATATAATGAATAATCACTTGAACATAATTTAATGATCATCTATAGAGTAAGTCATTTTATGCACTTTAATATTGTAGATATCAAATGACAAATTACACAAATAACTTCTCTATGTAATAGTCCTTGAGAAGGACAAGCTGACATGAAATAATTTCCTCAATTGACATGGAAACTTGAGGATTGTCCTCAGGTTCAAGGATGTCACTCAAACCCCTACCTTATTTCTTCTAGCTGAGAATGAAACATGTGTTGAAAAAAATGCTTACCAGAAGTAAATTGATTATGCAACTAATGTTTCATGTCTCATGCTTGAAATTATGAGTGTTGGGCTTTAGAAGCAACAAGAGAATAATGATTCTTATGATATGATTGAGCACCTTCAAAGGATGTTTGAAGGATAGGCTCGTCAGAAAGATTTGACAATAATAAGGCACCATATTTTTGCATTAATGGGAGAATGATATCCGGTTGGACCACATGTTCTAAAGATGATTTGTATATGTACCTTGATATTTTGGGTTTCAAGAGTAGTAACTTCTATTCTTAGTTTGCTAAGAACACAAGGAATGAGATAAACAGAACATTCACTGAGTTGTTAAGCATGTTTAGAACTGCTGAAAGTAACACGGTAAAAGCATGAATTACGTTCATATTGGTGATGTACACATGGAATGCAAATGGGAAAGGAAAGTGGACAGGCAAGGTGAAGATTTGATCTTATTCGGTGCCAAACCAAAGTCCAATCCCGAAGGGCTTTTGAAGCCTAATAGTGGTATTGCTAAAGGAGATGATTGTCATTTCTGTGGAAATAACTGGATGAATGGAAGTTAAATTATCGAGCTTATTTGGAAGATCTAAAGAAGAAGACTAGCAAAGGTCATGCTTCAAGTATAGGGTTAAAATTGGAGCAAAAATTGTTGCTCTAGTTGAAGGAACTCGATACCTAATTTTGCCCATAAGGCGAGATTGAGAACTTGATAAATTGTTATTACGTGCCTGCCTTTAGCGGATACATTAAGTCAATTTCTTGTCAGGACAAGAAAGGTTTTCATTTTAATTAAATAAATAATATTGTTTATTCTACTTCAATGATAAGACTTATAATGTTGCACAATTCGTTAACAATTTATATGTTCTAAGTTGACTCAAATTAAACATTACCTCTAGCATTATCGTTAAGCCATATTAATGAGAAACGCATTTTTGAGTTACATATAGATGAATACTTGGATAAGTTTGATTTTGAATCATACGGAAGATGCGAACTTTGTCTCATTGGAAAAATGACTAAAGCTTCTTTTACCTGATCAGGTGAAAAGGCCACCGAATGATTATGACTTATACATAATGATGTATGTGGTCGAATGCGTATGATGGCAAGAGGGGCTTATACTACTTCATAACATTTACCGATTATTTCAGTAGATATGGATATGTGGTTCTTATAAAGAACAAATTCGATTTTTTTGAAATGTTCAAAGAATATAAGGCCGGGTAGAAAAGAAAATAAGGGAAAAGTATAAAAGTTTTACGATCAGATCGTGGAGGAGAATACTTAAACCTCAATTTCAAGAGTTTCTTGAAGGAGTGTGATAGTGTTTCATAACTTACTCCTTCTGGAACACCTCAGTGGAATAGAGATTTTGAGAGGAAAAATCGTACCTTGTTGGATATAGTGCGGTCGATGATGAGTCAAGCGGATCTTCCATTCGGTTTCCAAGGTTATGCTCTAGAAACGACTGCATATACACTTAACCAAGTTCCGACTAAAGCGGTTCAAATACTCCGTATGAGATATAGAGTGATGAATGTCATAGCATATCATTTATGAAAATTTGGGGACATGAAGCGTTTGTAAAACGTTTAGCCTCTGACAAGCTTGGACCAAAATTAGATATATGCTATTTTGTGGGATATCCAAGTGAGACTAGGGTATAGTTTTATAATCCTTTTGAGAATAAAGTGTTTGTTGCTCGGGCCGCTGTATTTTTTGAGGGAGAACTACTTTCTAAGAAAATCAGTGGGAGGATATATTAGGTCACACACACTGTAGAAGGGGGTGAATACAGTGTATAGCACAATCAAATCAAACTTTAATAACTCAAGTAATAGAAAACAAACTTTATTCAAAACAATAAACTCTGTTATAGTATGGAACTGTCCTCTCTAAGTGATGAACAAATATCACGAGAGCTACTAGGGTTACAATGAAAAATAATCTTCTCGATTTTTGATAACACTTGTAGTGTAAACCCTATGTATGTGTTTATATACTACACAGTTACAAGATAATCACTAATTGATATGGAATATAATTCTGCTTCCTAAAATATATCAATCAGATATCTTTTCTTCCAAATATTCTATTCTTCATAGAATTCCTTCTTCATGCATATCTCTTCTTATGTTTGTCTCGATCTTCTCTTCCGGTAAATCAGCTGCCTTCCTTATTATCTGAACGTTTCCTTCAAGTCCTAATATTATCTTCTGATAAATATCTCCTGAACCTTAAGTACTGATGACTTAAGTTCTGACTTCAGTATAAGTGCTGATTTCAGTTAAGTACTGATTTGTCCTGTTTAAGTAAGATCTGAAAACTAAACATGAATCATATTAGACATGACATTATCAAATATATCTAACAATCTCCCCCAACTTGTAAATTAGCATAATATACAAGTTAACAGATATTTGATGATGTCAAAAACACTAAGTACAAATGCATGAGAATTTGACTAGATAACTATAACTTACAGTCCTTAAAGCTTTACCAACTTTAACTTCTGATAACAACTTCAGTCTGTATTCATATCAGAATTTAAGCAGTTGTAGATATTGACTTGGCTTAATCTTCTGATCTCTCTAATGTCAGGAGTTGTTCTGAGATAGTTCTTTAACAAACATCTCTCAGCATATCTGAGTTCATCAATCATCCTCCTTTTAGCATCTTTAAGTTCTGCAGAATCTTCACCAGTTTGAAAGATTGCAGCCCTGAGATCATTAATTTTAGCTTTCTTTATGTCCTGATCCAGTCTGATCAAATACGCCTTGTCAGACTCAAGATTGAATTCCACAGCCTTGTAACCCAGAAAGGTAGTTATAATCTTAGCAGAGTTGGGCTTCATCTCAACAATATCACCCTTGTGATCTCTGTACTTTGGAAGATATGTGCTGTCAGACTTAACAGAATAAAGCCTTTTCTGTCTCTGAATTTGACTCTTCAAATAGTTTGCAGCACTTTCTGTTATTATGTCATTCACTTGAAGTAAGAATAATACATGTTCCAATTCTTCATAATACTTCAGTGGAATGGCATCTTCCCTTATATGATAAACCCTACCATCTATCATGAAGTACAACAAGATGTATTCTTTCAAGTAGGTATGGTAAACCATCTGCACAGATTCTAGTTGATTCAATCTTTCAGGAGTTGCTCCAATACCTGGTTCACTTAAGTAAGTTGGATCATTGGTTGTGTTCTATATTCTTCTTTCATCAGCACTTCCCAATCCAGTTTTATCTCTTGCTTCCTTTCTAGTAACCACTCTTGCTTCAAAACCACTTGCAGCAGTCTTCAAAGGTTGAGTCTGTTTGGCTTTGGTGAATCCTAGTAGGAGTATCTTTGAAGGTTTAACATGAGCAATGTCAGAGGTTTTCTTTGATTTATCTTCTGATATCAAGTTAACTTGAGCTATGTCAGAGGTTACTTGCTTCTTTGAGATATCAGAACTAACTCTATCTTTACTCTGAACAACTTGAGCCATGTCAGAGGTTATCTTAGAAATTTTTCTTGAAGTCAGAGCAAGATCAGCATCTTCAACAGTAATTTCTTCATCCACAGGAGGCACATAAACCTTGATAGGTTCACCAATTTTCTCTTTGTCCTTAGACCTTGGATCTATCTGCAATTGTGATTTAGCCTTGGTTGCTTCAGGATTTGTTCTTTCTTTTATCACAATGCCTTTGATTTTTGGAAGTTTCTTTTTACCAACAGAAGCTTCAGATTTAGATTTGACTTTTTCTGACTTAAGTCTAGCTTCTTCTTCCATCAGACTTTCTAAGTCCATTCCTGGATTCTCCTTTAGAAATAACTGTCTTGATAATTCTTTATCAAGATCCAAAAGTTCATCAGAACTTATCCTTTTACTAGTAGCAGAAGTAATTCTTTTTCCAGCATTAGAACTTGTCCTGTGACTTGTAATTTCAGCTCTTCTTGATGAGAAACTTCTACCTTGACCATGACCTCCACCCATTCTAGAGTTTCCCTGGTCATCTTTTTCATCATTCTTCTCCTTCAGTGTCTGATCAGTTTTGCATTTGGACTTAATTACATTCTCCCCCTTTTTGGCATTAGCAGGTAAGAGAAGAGAGACAAGCAATTCCACTGAGGCTTGAATTTCATCAAGTTGAGATTGCTGAGAAGCTTGATTTTTCAAAATATCATCAATCTGAGACTTTTGCTTCTTTTAGGTCTTCTCAATGTAAGCAACTCTGTCAAAGGTAGGTTGAAAGAAACTTTTCTTTTCAAGTTTCTTAACTGTTTCTTGCTTGAGCAATTCTTCCTGAATTTTATGTAACTCTGCATGAATTTTTGAATGGAGACCTTGAAGATGTCTAGTACTCAATGCAGTGACTCGAAGCTGTGTCTTGAAATCATCATGAATTAACATCTGATCAGCTTTGTCTAAGTACTCAGCAAGAATCTTTTCAGATGGAACAAAGGTAACTGAGTTCCATTCCTTAGTCCACTCCTATCCTCGAGGAGTTTCACTCCAAGGTACTGGTGCGTCTCCTCATACAAACTTCTTGACTAGTTCAGATTTAGAAACAGTTTGTGGAGGTGCATGTCCTGAAGGACCTGCTTCATCAGCATCTGCATTTGGAGTAGCATCACCAGTATCATCAGCATTTGCTGCATCAGAACTTTCAGAATCAGCATCTTCTGATAAAATAACAGTATGAGAAGCAATCGAGGCTTCAGCATCATCCTCTAAATGCTGATCTGTTTCCAAGTTCTGATCAACAGCCATATCCTGATGCTCACCTAAATTCTGATCATCAACATCTAGATGCAGAGAAGGTGTAGTAGACAATTTTGGAGTTTGAGTAGCATCAGTAACAGGTGTTGTTGATGGATTAATAGCTGTTGGAGCTTCTAAGTAGAGAACCTCAGGCACAACCAGGTTTTGAATATCAATTTCAGCACTTATGCCTGGGTCTACAGGAGATACAGTTTCATGTACAGGAGACACAGATGGTGTGTTTGCCTGGTCTGTAGCAGCTTCCTAAGTTGGGGACAATGGAGAAGGAGATGCAGTAGTTTCAGCAAATTCTGGTTCTTTTGAGATCAAAGATTCCTGATCTCCTTCCTTAGCTGCTGCTTCCTCATCATCTGAAGCTAGCCTTTTAGCTCTCTATTTCTTGTATCTCTTTGAAGGTGGGGATTCCTTGGGAGGTTCAGCAGAAGTCATTCCCCTAAGCCTTTTGAGAAGCTTAGATCCCCCAATTCCAGAATCCTTCTGAGAAGGAACCTTCTCAGCTTCTGTAACAACAGGTTCTGATGCAGAAACCATCAGAACATGTTCCTCACTATCAGACTCATCTCTCAGAATAATCCTCCTTCTCTTCTGTGGTGTCTGAGGAACAGTCTTTGTCCTCTTCGGCTTGGAAGATGAAGGTTTCACAGTAGGTGCTGAGAATGAAGGTTGAGCTGTCTGTGAAGGTGTGAGATATGTTTTAAGATATATTCTGAGGGAGGGTTGAGGTATAGATGTATCTATGGTTTGTTCTGATGGTTGGTGTGGTGTTTGAGATGTGGTGGTAGGTTGGACATCAGAATAAACAGATCTGTAGGTTTGAGGATCAGCATTTACCAAGATCTATTTTACAGACTGAGGAATCTGTAAAGGTCTAACCACCGTTTTCTTAAGATCAGCATTTACCAAGTCATTAAAGGCTCATTTTGCAATTTTGAAAGGTGGATATAAGTTAGTGGTAGGTTGGGGTTCATCAGCACAACAGAAATTATATATAAGCTGACATAATCTAGCAAAGTAGACAACATTCCTATCCTCTGTCATCCTATCCCCAATAAAACCTATCACAGCACTTGCAAAATCAAAATGAGTTTGGTTAATAATAGCATACCCGATGTGCTGACTCATTATAGGAATGGCATCAAAGTTAGAACACTTATTCCCGAAGGCTTTAGTGATGCAGTAGAAGAAGAAGCTCCATTCTTTTCTGATGTGTGCTCATTTCAACTGTCCAAGCTTGGCCAAACTCTTCTCATACCCCAAATTTGCCATGAGTTGTTGTAGAGCTGGTTCCTCCGGTGTTGAGAAAATGCAGCCTTCTGGTAAATATAAAGCCTTACGAACTGTTCCAGGAGTTACCACATGTTCAGAATCATCCACTTTAAAAATAATGCTGGGAGAACCATTAGTACCACCATTATCAAAATGCCCAGTCCGCCAAAATTATCAGAACTTGTTGGCTTGAAAAGACTGAAGGCTGGGTTAATGCATACCCAATTTCACTGTGTGCAAGAAGATCTTGCACAAAATGCAACTCAGACGGAGCTTCATCATGATTGAGAATTGCAACATAGTTATTTGGAACGAACTTAGCTCCATCAATGATCAAATCCTTAGGTGCCATGAGAAAAATGAAAATTAAGATTGCCTGTAAGGTGTTTGATAAAATGTCTGTATGAAAAACCAACGTCAGGAGATAAGAGAGAGTAAAAGCAAAGAAAGAGAGATAAAGTGTAAAAGTTAATAAAAGATTGTATAATCTTCTCTCTCTCTGACTTATACATGGTAAAAAAAATATAACCGTTGGACACCTGTCAGACATGCATCAATAATGAATAGTTAATGGGTACGGTAAAACAGTAATCATTACTTATCACATGCAGTTTTTCAAGGAAAAACCGTTCCACTTACCCAGTAATCCCAGTAATTGAGGTAAGTCAGTTTTAATTCAAAATTTAAATTGTTCCCACTTATTCAATTATTTTCACTGCAAAACCAATATTCTGTAAAAATTTCGAGTGTGAGAATGACCAAAATAAAGCAAGTAAACAAGTACTGATATTTTAAAATCAGAACTTAATTTAAATCAATAATTAAAATGGTCATTAGAATATTGATATATCAGGATTTAATAGTGCAGTAAAATTACAAACATCTCAGAAACAGAATCTTGCAAGAATAAGAAATTCCATTAATATATTAAGAGAATACATCCATGAAATTGAAATTACATCAGAGCATTACAAGATTGTCCTATGCTACTAAACCTAACATCAACAGCTTTTGTCCTTGGCTAAAAAGCCGGACAAAGCTGAGATGAAGAAAAACAGGAAGAAGAAAATAAATTATTTCTTCTTCCGACTCTCTACAAAAAGAATAGCGAGTCGAATGATTCGCTCTTGTTGGCGGAGAGTTTCCAGCCTTTCTTCTTCCAATCCCTCCAGATGGCGATGGTAGTCCATGTAAAAGAACATGAGGTGTGTGAGAACCTCCTGGGGAACCGAGTCCCAAATCTCATCAGGAATGACAGTTATGTGTCATTCCTGCTGCCATTCATCACAGCTCAACTCCATGTTGAAGGTTTCATAGTTCAAAAACATATTGTAGTTGACCATGTTTGTGTTGGTATGAATGAAAGGAGAGTGAGTGTGTGAGAAAAGAAATGATGTGTAGGCTGGTTTGAGGTGTTGGTTTATATAGGCAAGAGAATGCCAGGAGACGCAAGGAAATTTAATGTTGACAGGTAAAAATAATTCTACCTCGTCTCCCTAGACTGGGAAGAAGAAAAATAGTCATTGGAAAAGTAAAACAGGGTTTAATGCGCACAACAAACAAGTAAAAAAAATTACTGTGCATGTACGTGTTCTACTAACCCTAATTAGATTGACTGTTAATATTCCACCCAAACATATTCTGATTGAAAAGGAGACTATTTCAAATTGTAACCATAAATAAGCCAAGTAAAGGATCAGAATTTAATATCAGAACTTAGACTTATATCAGAACTTAACAGTCATCAGAACATGATTTCTTAACTCGAAAAATGAATGCCTATCTCTGTGATTCTTCATACAAATTCTGATTTCGGTTCTTCAGAACTTAATCATCAGAACTTCCATCAGAACCTGTCCTCAGAATTTATGAAATCTGACACATGAAAAACAATATGGAACGCCACAGTAATTTTCATCATTCATATGGAGTGTAAGTGTGTGCATGAAGCAAAATATCAGACAAATAGATGAAGCAACTCTAAATTGTAAGGTCTGATTCACTTCAGTACATCTTAGAAATAAGGTATAACTAAAACTGTACTTTAAAATCTGTCATTATTTTGAAGCCTACTATTGAATGAGTTCATGCATGAGTCCACCTCAACTGTTTTGTGCTTATTATATGCATCTTTTGAAATTCCATTTTACAGTGGCTTCTCAGTGTAAGTGAGTCACGACTGCTTATCAGAATTTATGCCTTTATCAGAGTATTTCTCCAGCAGTCATAGAGTGTGAAAAGTCACCAAGAAAAATAATTATTTACTATTCTGATGTATATTACTTAATACTAGCAATGCACTTGGGTCGTCCTTTCCACATTTTTACTCTAGACCTCAAAGGAGTACCTAATTTTTATTCGCTTTTCTTTTACTTTTTTCTTTTGATGAGTGAGGTTTATCAACACTTAGTACATCCATCAGATTTACTAACATCAGAACTTAACAGATGAGAAGCATGATTCTAGTTTTTGACTTAGTAATAAGATAGACAAAGTAAACTGAACTAAGCTCAATATCAGAGTTTGCTTGTGTCAATAGATTTCCACATAAATAATTACTTCTAACATGGGATCTTTAGTATGTTAAAGACTACTAGGTCAGCATCTAGCACAGTTATCCTCATAGGATTGAATAGTCACATAAACAGTCATATCACTATCAGAGTTTAGAAATTCACATCAGACAACAATCAGTACTTAAGCAATTTTCAATTAAGCACAGAATACACAAGGAGAGTAATTTCTGTAAATACTGATCATAAAGTCTGATGCATCAGAATCAAAACTAAACAGATTTAGAGAAAGAACCTGAAACCATTCCAAGTTCATTTACCAATCTTGTAAAAGTAGCTTCACACAGTGGTTTTGTGAAGATATCTGCTAGTTGTTGATCTGTTGGAACAAAGTGCAATTCCACTGTACCTTCATCCACATGTTCCCTTATGAAATGGTACCTAATGCTGATATGCTTTGTCATTGAGTGTTGAACTAGATTACCTGACATAGCAATAGCACTTTGATTATCACAGTAAATAGGGATTTTAAAATATGTTAACCCATAATCCAGTAACTGATTCTTCATCCAAAGAATCTGTGCACAACAGCTGCCTGCAGCAATGTACTCTGCTTCTGCAGTTGATGTGGAAATTGACTTTTGTTTCTCGCTAAACAAATAAACCAATCTACCTCCAAGAAATTGGCAGCTTCCACTTGTGTTTTTCTTGTCAATTTTGCAACCTGCAAAATCTGCATCTGAGTAACCTATTAGTTTAAAATTTGATTCTCTGGAATACCATAATCCCAGATCCGCTATTCCCTTAAGATATTTGAAAATTCTTTTCACAGCTGTTAAGTGAGGTTCTCTTGGATCTGCTTGAAATCTTGCACAAAGATAGGTAGCATACATGATATCAGGTCTACTAGCAGTTAAATAGAGTAGAGAGCCAATCATACCTCTGTAATCAGTAATATCTATTGATTTACCAGTATCCTTATCCAATTTTGTTGCAGTGGCCATGGGAGTGGATGCACTCGAATAATCTTGCATTCCAAATTTCTTCAGCAAATTTCTGGTGTACTTGGTTTGACAAATAAAAGTGCCTTCTGCATTTTGCTTGACTTGAAGGCCCAGAAAATAGCTAAGTTCCCCCATCATACTCATTTGATATCTTGACTGCATCAGTTTGGCAAACTTCTTGCAAAGTCTGTCATTTGTAGAACCAAAGATGATATCATCAACATATATCTGAACCAGAAGTAAGTCCTTTCCATGGTTGAGGTAGAATAGTGTTTTGTCTATTGTTCCTCTGTTAAATCCACTTTCCAGAAGAAATTGAGCTAAAGTCTCATACCATGCTCTTGGAGCTTGCTTAAGGCCATAAAGTGCTTTATCAAGCCTGTAGACATGATTAGGATATTTGGGATCTACAAACCCTGGAGGTTGTTCAACATATACTTCCTCCTTCAATTTTCCATTGAGAAAAACACTTTTCACATCCATTTGAAAGACAGTAAACTTTTTGTGAGCAGCATAAGCCAAAAATATCCTTATGGCTTCCAATCTAGCAACTGGTGCAAATGTTTCATCATAATCAATTCCCTCATGCTGAGAATATCCTTTTGCAACCAACCTTGTCTTATTTCTTGTAATTATGCCATCACTATCAGTTTTGTTTCTGAATACCCACTTTGTACCAATAACAGATCTGTTCTTTGGTCTTGGCACTAGGGTCCAGACTTTGTTTCTTTCAAATTCATTTAACTCTTCCTGCATTGCTTGCACCCAATCAGCATCTTGAAGAGCTTCTTCCACTTTCTTTGGTTCAGTCTGAGAAAGAAAAGAATTGTAAATACATTCACTTGAAGTAGTTGTTCTAGTTCTGACACCTACATCAGGATTTCCAATTATTAAGTCAGGTGTATGTGATTTAGTCCACTTCCTTGCTGATGGAAGGTTTTCTATAGAATTGGATGCTCCCCCATGATTCATGTTATCTTCATCAATATTTTCTGATGCTCCCACTGAAACTATGCTCTCTGAGTTGGATTCTTCAGAATTGAAGTTCTCAGAATTATCAGAACTTGGCTTATCAGAACTTGACGAATCAGAACTTGAAGAGCCAGATGTATGTTCTGATGCTTCTTGAGATGTGGTTGTATCTTGAGTATGCTCCCCCTGCATAGGTGCATCTTCCTTTGGCGTAGTCACCACAGTTTCAATAACATCAGAGTTTAATCCATCAGAGTTTGCAGTATCAGGATTTAGACTGTCAGGATTTTCAGCATCAGAATTTAAGTCTTCATTTTCAAATCTCAGCTGATCATGATCAATAAAATCTTCAAGTCCAGTAATCTTCTTATCATCAAAGGAGATATTGATAGATTCCATGACCACTCTTGTTCTCAAGTTATAGACTCTGAAGGCTTTTGTGGAAAGTGGATATCCAACAAAGATTCCTTCATCAGCTTTTAGATCAAATTTAGATAGTTGTTCAGGATGAGTCTTAAGAACAAAACACTTGCATCCAAATACGTGAAAATACTTCAGATTTGGCTTCTTATTCTTCACCATCTCATATGGTGTCTTTCCTTGCTTGTTAATGAGTGTTGCATTCTGAGTAAAACAAGCAGTCTGCACAGCTTCAGCCCAGAAATAGGTTGGAAGCTTTGCTTCATCAAGCATTGTACGTGCAGCTTCAATGAGAGTTCTATTCTTTCTATCAACAACTCCATTTTGCTGTGGAGTCCCAGGAGCAGAAAATTCCTGCTTGATTCCATGGTTTTTGCAGAATCCTTCCATTATCAAATTCTTGAACTCAGTACCATTATCATTTTGACCAATTTATCCAGTTTCCTGACATGATCAATCAAGATAGATGCAGTTTCACTTTTTGTGTGCAAGAAATACACCCATGTGTATCTGGTGAACTCATCCACTATGACCATATCATATTTCTTCTTTGTAATAGACATGACATTTACTGGACCAAATAGATCAACATGTAGAAGGTGATAAGGCTCAAGAATTGATGATTCAGTCTTGCTCTTGAATGAGGATTTCTTTTGTTTAGCCTTCCGACAAGAATCACAAAGGCCATCAGGAGCAAATACTGACTTTGGCAGTCCTCTCACAAGATCTTTCTTGACTAGTTCATTTATATTGTTGAAATTTAAATGAGAGAGTTTCTTGTGCCAATTCCAGCTTTCTTCAATTGATGCTCTACACATCAGACAGATTGTAGAACCATCAGTACTTATTGAAAGCTTGGCTTCATAAATGTTACCACGCCTGTATCCTTTCAAAACTACTTTGCCTGTAGATTTACTTACAACTTCACAGTGTTCTTCAAAGAAATCCACATGATAACCTCTGTCACAGATTTGACTGACACTCAGCAGATTGTGTTTAAGTCCTGAGACCAGAGCTACTTCTTTAATGATGACATTCCCGAGATTGATATTGCCATATCCCAATGTTTTCCAATGTTGCCATCTCCATAAGAAACACTTGGGCCAACCTTCTCCACAAAGTCTGATAGCAGGGCTTTATTTCCAGTCATATGTCCTGAACATCCACTGTCCAGAACTAGGATATTTTTCTTGTTGCCCTACAATCACAAAGACCACTAATGATTAGTTTTAAGGACCCAGACTTGCTTGGATCCTTTGGCCTTATTAAGTTTGTTAACATTTGCAGCGGATTTAGCATCAAAGTTTATGTTAACATTTTTCTTATCAGAATTTACACTATCAGACTTTGAATCAGAACTTACACTAGAAGGAACAATGCTAACTTTCTTTAAAGAAGGTTTTATTTGATAATAATCATAGTATAGACTATGATATTCCTTATAAGTATAAATGGAATGCCATAAACTACCACAATGAAAACAAGGATTTTGTGGCTTATATCTAACAGACTGACTCTTAACTCCTGACTTTGAGGGTAAGGAGTTTATATTCTTATTTTTCCTGCAAAAAGAAGCCAGATGATTAGAACTTCCACAGTTATGACATGTTTTTCTAGGAGCATCGGGAACAGACTTATAATCATTGCTTTTATTCACACCTTCCTTTCCATTCCTATTTTTCCTAGGTGATTTTACCTTGTTTGCATTCTTAACATCTTTTAGCTTATGCTTAAGCTGCTTCTTTGTCATGAAGCCTACGTTTACTTCAGTTGTCTTTTCCTGTTTTAGTTTGTCAGAAGTTAATTCCTTTTTAACTTCTGATTTCTCAATATCAGACTTTACAGCTACAAACTTAACAGGGTTTTAACTTTGGCTTTTGTTTAACAGCTATAGGCTTAATATATATAGTTCCTTTATCATTCTTATCCTCTCCATAACCTAAGCCCTCTTTCCAGTTTTCACTACTTAACATAGAGATTCATTCATTTTAAGCACTTCATCTCTAACATAGAAAGCATCATCTCTATCTTTCTGAGTTTGATGAAACATGACTAACTCTTTTTCTAAATAATCATTCCTCTTTTTGCAAACAAGATTTTCAGAAGTTAATCTTTCACATGTTAAAGTTTGATCTCTATAGCTAATGAACATGGTTTTAAGATATCTTCTCAACTCATTAATATCATCAGTATGAAAGTCATAAGTAGTTTGAGGTACCTTTAAATCAGCAGCTTCATAACTGCTTTCAGCACTTACCATATCAGCATTTGCCATCAAGGCATAATTTTCCTCACTTTCAGAATCTGAGGTGTCTGTCCAGCTTTTGTTCTTTGTGACAAGAGCCTTGCCTTTGTCACTCTTCACTTTCTTGCAATCCGGAGATATGTGGCCTTTCTCACCACAGTTGTAGCATTTGACATTTGTATAATCTCCTCTGTCAGACTTTCCTCCTCTGCCCTCAGATTTTCTAAAATTCTTCTTATCAGAACTTGCGCCTTTCCTGGAAAACTTCTTTCCCTTCCTGAACTTCCTGTATGCAATCTTTGTGATTCCTTTCACCATAAGAGCACACAGCTTCATCATCTCTTCATCAGCATCCGTCTCAGGCAAGCTTTCAGATTCTGAGTCATCATCACTTTCAGAACTTGATGACTCAGTATTAGACTTTGTGAAGAGAGCTTTACCCTTGCCTTTCCTTGAGGTAGCTGTCTTGGGGGATTCTTCTTCAGCCTTAAGAGCAACTGTCCTTGACTTTCCTCCTTTCATCTTGCTTCTTTGTTCCATCTCAAGTTCATGAGTCTTGAGCATTCCATAAATTTCATCAAGAGTTGTTTCATCAAGATTATAGTTGTCTCTTATTGTTGTTGCCTTCAAATCCCAGCTTTCAGGAAGAGCCAACAGGAATTTAAGGTTTGAATCTTCAAGATCATACTCTTTATCAACCAGTGACAAATCATTCAAGAGTTTGACAAATCTATCATATAAATCAGTCAATGACTCATTAGCCTTTGAGTCAAAGTGTTCATACTCTTGAGTGAGTATTATCTTCCTGTTCTTCTTAATCGTATCAGTTCCCTGACATCTTATTTCCAAGGCATCCCATATCTCCTTTGCAGTCTTGCAGTTTATTACCCTATTTGACATTACATTATTAATGGCACTATGCAGTAAGTGTCGTACCTTAGCATCCTTAGCAATTGATGCGATATCTTCAGCAGTGTAGTCACTCTTTTCCTTTGGTACTGACTTTGCTGCTTCACCTGCAACTGCAACAGCGAGCTTGGTTGGTTTGTGAGGCCCTTCCTTGATTCTATCAAGATATTCTGGATCTGTAGTTTCCAGAAACATGGTCATCCTCACCTTTCATATGGGATATTCAGATGGTCTCAATATGGGAACTCTAATAGTCTCATATCGGCTTTGGATTTGTGTCTTTGGAGGTTCTTCAGTTTTGGTGGGCTTAGTTGGAGTTTCTACTTCAGACATGATTGTTTTTGGATCTTAAACTGTTTGTGTGTTAACAGATAGGCTCTAATACCACTTGTTAGGTCACACACACTGTAGAGGGGGGTGAATACAGTGTATAGCATAATCAAATCGAACTTTAATAACTCAAGTAACAGAAAACAAACTTTATTCAAAACAATAAACTCTATTACAGTATGGAACTGTCCTCTCTCAGTGATGAACAAATATCACGAGAGCTGCTAGGGTTACAATGAAAAATAATCTTCTCGATTTTTGATAACACTTATAGTGTAAACCCTATGTCTGTGTTTATATACTACACAGTTACAAGATAATCGCTAATTGATATGGAATATAATTCTGCTTCCTAAAATATATCAATCAGATATCTTTTCTTCCAAGTATTCTATTCTTCATAGAATTCCTTCTTCATGCATATCTCTTCTTATGTTTATCTCGATCTTCTCTTCCTGTAAATCAGCTGCCTTCCTTATTATCTGAACATTTTCTTCAAGTCCTGATATTATCTTATGATAAATATCTCCTAAACCTTAAGTACTGACAACTTAAGTTCTGACTTCAGTATAAGTGCTGATTTCAGTTAAGTACTGATTTGTCATGTTTAAGTAAGATCTGAAAACTAATATGAATCATATTAGACATGACATTATCAAATATATCTAACAGGATAATACATCTCGATGAAGATCGAGAACCACATGACAATATTGAACAAGAGTTAGAATAAGATCAGGATGTATATCAAAATGTTAAAAGTAATCTTGTCCAAGAGACACAGGTTATTTGTAGATGTAGTAGGATTCACCATGAGCCCGGGAGAAATTATGAATTTATTTTGACTCAATATGGTGATGTGATGCTTACGAATAATGATAAGCCTCTCACCTACCAAGATGCTATCAACAGTACAGTCTCCGAGAGATGACTATAGGCCATGAAATCCGAGATGGAATCCATGTATCAAAATAAAGTATTGACTTTAGTTGATCCACTCGAAGGGGTAAAACCTATAGGGTGCAAGTGGGTTTTCAAGAAGAAAACTGACGTGGATGGTAAAGTACAGACCTATAAAACGCGACTAGTGGCAAAAAGTTTCAATCAAATTCATGGTATAGGCTATGATGAGACTTTTTCACCGGTTACTATGGTCAAGTCCATTAGGATTTTGTTAGCAATGGTTGCTTACTCTGACTATGAGATTTGGCAAATGGATGTCAAAACTACTTTCTTATATGGGAGCCTTGAACATGATGTATATATAATACAACCTGAGGGTTTTGTCGATCAAAAGTTTGCTAAGATAGTTTGTAAGTTGCTTCTATCTATTTATAGATTGAAGCAAGCCTCAAGGAGAATGAATATTCATTTTGATGAAACGGTCACAGAATTTGGTTTTATTCAAAATGAAGATGAACCATGTGTTTAGAAGAAGGTTAGTAGGAGCCATGTGACATTCCTAGTATTATATATAGATGACATATAACAGATATGGAATGACATACCTTCTCTACAGGCTGCTAAGACTTGGTTGAGAAATAGTTTCTCGGTGAAAGACTTAGGCGATGCTACCTATATATATTAGGGATCAAGATCTATAGAGATAGATTAAAAAGATTAATCGACCTAGTCGGAGTACATACATTGATAAAGTATTACATCATTTTATGATGCAAGAGACAAAGAAATGATATGTTTCGATGTCTCATGGGATAGTGATCTCAAAAGATAATTGACCCCTAAATCATTAGATGATAAGGGTCATTTGAGAAAGTTCCATATGCGTCAGCAATTGGATCTATAATGTGTACAATGATATATATTTATCCTGATCTTTCATATGCTTTAAGCATGGCGATCAGATACCAGTCTAATCCAGGTAAGGGTCACTTGATAGTTTTCAAGAATATTCTTAAGTACTTAAAGAGGACTAAAGATTTATTTTTGGTGTGTTGAGAAGATAGGGAACTGGTTGTAAAGGGTTACACTGATACTAGTTTCTGAACCTAATTTTTGGACAGACAAGGATTATTACGAGTTTATGTCTGTTTTGTGTTTTGTCTAAATATAATTGATGTTAGCTTGAATAGTTCACAGCAAGAACATTGATGATTATATGGAAGCCGAATATATTGATATTTGTTTGAAACAGCCATGGAGACTGTTTAGGCATGTCCTTAGGCAATATCGCCTTATTAATGAGATTAATAATTAAGGAGATATAAATGTAAAATGTATAGTAATGATAGTGCTGCAGACCCACTGACTAAGGCTTTGTCGCAGCATAAGTACGATGGTCGTACTAGTTCCATGAGTATTATATACATGGGTGATTGGCTCTAGAGCAAGTGGGAGATTGTTAGTGTTTGTGCCCTAGAGACAATACTATGATGTTTTAGTTTAAGACATTAGGATTATTAATGTTTATGTTTTATCGATTATTCTCTTTATAATTTATTAATTCTTAATTTACTGCGATATAAATGTTAGATTAATAAATGTTCTTGGAATATGATATGCAATTCTATATCTCTAAGTACGTGACTTAGAAATGAGATTATGAGAATAGTATCATTATTCCTAAAGGTCCCTAGTCGAGTATTATTATTAAGGGACAATAATAATGTATTAAGACTGGTGTGTTTGTTGACTGATGATCACATCTCATTGATCATAGGTATAGTGATACTAAAGTCAAAAACACGGGCAGATGTATATATACATGGTGTTGGACAGACCCAATGTGAGATTCTACATGTATGTTATATCATAAGTAATTCTCACAGTGATAATGATGTAATGGTCCTTAGACCTGAAGTCATTATATTTCTATACGAGAATTAATATACATTGATTCCATTAAAAGTTATCCTTGACCGGATAATGTTAAAAGTGGACAATGGGTATATTATGAATCATATGAGAAATATGAATGATCTAGATGGGATTTAACCCTCCTATTTTAGGAGTGATATTATTGGCCTCTTGTGTGAGCTAGACTATGAAATGCGTGGCCACGCTCAGATGTTAATTTGATATGATAGTCTAGTCATTGATCAAGAAAACTTGGATTAAACTATGATAAGGATGACACATTACATGCCTCTAGTTTAATCAATAATATTTGGTCAAAGGGATTATATTACATTGTACATTATTCACAAAAGGTTTAATCGATCACTGATTCAATTATTATTACTTGGATAGCAATGATGTATTACTAGATGCCACTCATTGTTTAAGATTTTAAATTAGATTTAAAATTCGTTGCCAACGTAATAATGACCTATAGGGTCACACACTAAGAATGCTTGAAGGATTATTTAATTTAAATCGGATTTAAATTATACTAAAGTAATTTGAATTATTTATAATATTAATTAAGTATGACTTAATTAATTAGATAAATATTGATATTCGAATTTACTAATATTAATTATGAAATTTATTTGTTAAATAATTAAGTGAGACTTAATTATAATACAAATAGGAATTTTGAATTAATAATAACTCCTAATTAGTTAAGAGTTATAATTCATTTTTCTTCTCTATATAATATCTCTTGTGTGGCTGATTTTGTAAGCAAGACTTTTACTAAAACCCTAGCCACCAAGGGACAAGATGGAGAGAGCAAGAAAAAATGAGTTTGTACTAGTACACATTTAATCCTTGAGTTCAAGCATACGTGTGGATACCGATAGAGCATAGATCGCGAGAGCGGGATGCGTGGTGATTGAACAAGCTTTGGATCTCCATTAGTCAACCAATTGGTAAAGCTTCTTAAGGTAAACAATCTGATCTACGAATTAAATATATATTTTTCGCATGGATCTTGCGGTGGGTTTCGAAAATTCTGATTTTTTACATTTTTAATTATTGTTTCTGTTGCGTTTATGTGCTCGAAACCCAACACAGCCCACCACAGGCCAGTCCGAAAAAGCTAGCGATTTGGTACATATTATTTGTTGACTTGTATCTATAAAGGTCCCAAACACTCTCATTCTTGTCGCTGTGGGATGTTACAACAGGGATCGTAACTCACAACCTCGCGGGCCAGTAATCAACATGATCTCAGGAGGCCTTACAGTAGCTGGGACAACAAGGAACTCTCGAAAAGCTTATGCGAGAGAAGTAATGAGCATAGTCGGAGAGTCGTCTAAGCATTTTAAGTAAGAGATGACGCTTGAGTTCGGTGACCCTGACCTTGAAGGTTTGATATTTCCTCAAGAAGCCCTCTAGTTATTACTCCGATAATTGAAAATTGTCCCATTATGAGGGTCCTAGTGGACAACAGAGCTTCTGTGGATATTCTATTCCATGACACGTTCTTAAGGATGGAGTACACTAACTCCCATTTAACTCCGTCTGACACAGCCATCTTCGGGTTTAACCAAATGGAATGCCAAGTCGAAGGAGCATTAAAACTTCCCATGACTAGTGGTGAAGAGCCTAAAGAGGTCACACAGATGTTAAACTTTCAGGTTATTAAGGAAGCCTCTACTTACAACGTTATCATAAGAAGAACATGGATTCATGCGTTTAAGGTCGTGCCCTCAACCTACCACATGGTACTAAAGTTCTCAACTGGGAACGGTGTCGGCGAGGAAAAAAGTGATCAGAAAATGGCACACAGTTGCTATGTTGCAGCACTTAGGCCCAATGTAATTGGGGGGCAGGTTCTCCCCATAGACGACATGGATGTCCGTGAGAATGAAGAACTTCGAGGGAAGCCATCAAAGGACTTAGTTCCAATTCTCCTAGAATTCTTAGACCCGGAGAAGGTCACATATATTGGAGCGTCTTTGGACAAGCCCCTGAAAGGCTAATTAAAAATTTTCTTACAAAAGAACAGTGATGTGTTTACTTGGATGGCAGCTGATATGCCTGGGAGTGACACCAACCTTATAACTCATAAGTTGAACTTTAATCCAACTCGGAAGGCCGTAAAGTAGAAAAAAAGAAATTATGCCCCTGACAGGTTGGAAGTCGTTAAATGGGAGGTCGAGAAGCTCCTAGAAGCTGGATTCAGGGAGTAAGGGCAATTTCCTACCAAAGGTTGGTAAATAAGATATTTGTCCATCTAATTGGAAAGACCATGGAGGTCTATGTCGATGACATGTTAGTCAAAATCCTAGCTATGGCCAATTATATTAATCACCTCAGAGAGGCATTCGAAGTGCTAAGGTACCACAAGATGATGTTAAACTCCACCAAATATGTTTTTGGCGTTGAATCTGGAAAAATTTTGGGTCACATGGTATTGAAGAAGGGAATCGAGGCCAACCCTGGAAAAATCAAATTTATCCTAGACATGGAGCCACCATACGCCATAAAGGATGTCCACAAGCTGACTGGGAGAATCGCAGCTCTAGAGAGGTTCATCTCTAAATCTAGAGACAAATGTCTCCCCTTTTTCAAAACCCTGAAGAAGGTGAAGAAGTTTGAGTGGACAGTTGAGAGCCAAGAGGCCTTCGAACAGCTGAAAAAGTACATGACCGAAGCCCCGTTGCTGGCCAAACCTAGTCTGGAAGACATCCTTTACTTATACCTCGCGGTATCCGAACAAGCCATGAGTGCAGTCCTGATAAACGAAGAACGGAAACTCCAGAAGCCAGTCTACTATATGAGCAAGGTACTCCACGGAGCGACGTTGTACTATTTCACCACTAAGAAATTTGCGATTTCCCTAGTCACAGCCTCGAGGAAGTTGAGACCATACTTCCAGGCCCAGAAGATCGAAGTACTGACATACCAACCTTTAAGGAACATTCTTCATAGCCTGAAGGCAAGTGGAAGGCTCATCAAATGGGCGATTGAGTTGGGCGAATTTGACATCAAGTACAAGCCTCAAACACCCATCAAGGCTCATGCCTTAGTAGACTTCGTGGTCGAATGCACCACTAGAAACCAAGAAGTCGGGGGAAAAATACTGTAACCCTAGAAGGAGAAGAGAAAGAGAAAGATGAAGGTCCGACTCTGAAAGAGTATTGGGTTCTCCATTTTGACGGAGCATCCAAAACAAAATCTAGTGGTGCTTCACCTCGGACGCACACCCATATGCAAACGGGCAGGCAGAAGTTGCTAATCAAATCATCCTTGATGGACTTAAGAAAAGGGTCGAGCGCTTGAAAAATACTTGGGTGGATGAGCTGCTGCCTATACTATAGGCATATCGTACCACCTGCAAAGTGACAACTGAAGCTACCTCATTCATGCTGGCTTATGGAGCCGAGGCTATTCTACCTCCAGAAATCATCCACGGATCTCCTATGGGCGAAGCTTACAAACCAGAAACTAATGAAGAAGGCATGAGGCTCATTGTCGATCTCATTGACGAGGTCAGAGATGAGGTCAACATCCATAATACAGTGCATCAACGAAGAGCCTCCATCTATTATAATAAAAGGGTTAAGGAAAAGTTCTTTCAGTAAGGAGACTTGGTCTTAAGGAAGATTGAGGCGTCATGAGTCGCGGAGAGAGGAAAGCTAGCCCCTAACTGAGAAGGGCCTTATAAGATTAGGAAGACATTAGGACGAGGATCCTACAAGTTAGAGACCTTGAACGGTGATGAAGTGCCACGCACTTGGCACGCTTCAAACCTGAAGGTTTATTATGTTTAGGGTGTTCATAACATGTTCCTAGTACTTAGTACTATATATATAAATAAGGTCGACGAAACAATCTTATGTAAGGGTTGAACCTATTTTTCAAAGATATTATCTATTTATGCTAGTTTGTTTCTATCATCTTGTCTACCAATTTATTTAAGTACGAGCATCTAAAGAAGGCAAATCTCGATTGACCAAATGCCGAAAATTAAAGACAAGTATGAAATCAAACCAAATGATATGCATAGATATGATCCCGAAAGAATCACAAATTAGTCCTGAAGGACAGTTAGGTTACAAACCAAGATAGTTCAAATATATAAATTCTCGAAAAAAAAGCCACAGGTGGCATATAAAGCCATGCAAGGCTATCACAATCACTCATCTGAAGAATCCTCTTCCTCCTCCTCCCCCTCCTCTTTGTTCCCCTCTTCCTGATCGACATCGTCCTCCTCTTCTTCACCATCTTCATCCAAACCAGCCTCGAAGGAAGATCTGCTACTCCCTAGAACCCGGCTCTTGGATCTTCTCATAGAGAGCCGCCTTGGAGCTAAGGCTTTATGAAGGAGCTTTACCCTTGGAACCAGAATCCCCGTGTCTTGAACTAGATAGAGACTGTTGGCGGAAAGTCTCGAGCATTGACCCAAAGGCCTGTCCGGGTGGATCCATAACAGGCACCTCCCAAGGGCAAGTGAAAAGGCTCGGATTGACCACATCTGCATACAGGCTACAGACGTCCTTGACGCCTATTTGCCATTCTATAGGCAGGTTCACATGATGCATCAGATCATTATGATCGTCTATCATCTTGAGGAACTCCTTGGATCCATGATACACATTCACGAGCTTTCTTCACTTCATCTTCCTCCTCTTTACCTCCTTGGAGTGCTTCTTCTTAGGACAACAACCTTATCTTCTGCCTAATGTGCCTTAGACTCTCATTTCTCTGAGGAGATCTTCATCTTGTTCATGAAAGTTTGCAGTGTTGCATAGTCACTCCTCATCTTGATGCTTTGAGTAGAGGATGCAATAAAGTAAACATTGGACTGACAAAGAAAATAGAAAGAGAAGTCATAAGAAAGACTAACTTTACAGAAGACAGGGGTAAGATACTAAGACTGACTAAGACTCAAGAGGGACGAGTCACCAACATAGAGAATCCCGACCGACCAGGACCTTCACGAAGGTCTGATCCCAGCCGACCAAGACCAGGAAGGGTCGAGTCCTCTACATGGAGGGACTTTGGATGAAGAAAACCTCCTGGAAGGATTTCCCGTGACCTTCCTGTGAAAATTTTGTGAAATGACTAAAGAAAGTATACTTAAATTTTTTTTAAACAAGTCAAAATGTACCCGGTACAAGGCGTAAGTCCCTAACATCTCGGCCTCGAGTAACTTCTCACCCGATGAGACGTGAAGAAGGTCTAGGGGAGTAATGCAGTTCTTGGACCACTCAAAAGCAAGGGCTAGACTCCCAATCACCAAGTTGTTGGTAGATTTTCTCCATGAAGGTTCGAAAGGGATCTTCACATTTCCATCAAAATCCTTGACTATTTTCTTGCCAGAAGCCTCAAGGAACGTCGGGACCTTGGGAATGCGATTAACCTGCTTGGCTGCTTTCCTGGCCATCCTTCCCGTAATCATGTCACTCTTATCAGTCAGTGCATTCAGGGCCTCAGCAGTTAAAAAAACAAAAGAAAGATGGATATAAGAACAAACTTGACCAAAGTTGAGATAGAATAAAAATGAATACCCTCTCTCGAGAGGCTGCTAATGACGGCCTTGACGAGCTTGGTCTCCATGACAAACTCCCAATAAGGGGTTCTTTCATTATTGTCAATAAGGCGGTCACGATTGTAAAAATCAGCATCCGTAAGATGAAGGATGTAATGAGCACTGTCTATGAGATAGCTGAAATCGCGTCTGAAGTATACCTCTTGTCGCCATCCTTCCATTCCAAGACTACAAACTTCTTATTTCAATGGTTAATAGAGTCATGAAGAGAATGCGTGTTCACGATATGAGGAACACGGGGACTGTGTTATAGAAGAACCCAGCCAGGTCTAGTGGAAGGAGATGCCTTCAACATGAAAATACTTAGGAAAATTGAGACACTCAGTGGAATAACCAGGTCATTGTACCTCATGATGAAAATGATAATAAAGCCACCCATTGGGATAGATCTGACATAGGTGGACCTTCCATTCGGCAAGGGGTCTCGGGATGAAAGGGTGTAATGGAAACCGTAGCCCAGATTTCAGAGCTGCCTTGTACACATACAATCTGTTGGTGCTCAGGTTACAAGTCCTCTCGTTGGACTTGGCCTTGCAAATCTTTATATAGTTAGGCCATGGGTAACTCGACCGAATCTCGTCGATGTCCTCTTCATCAAGAATGCTCTTATGCTTGAATGCATCAAAGTGAATGGTGATCGGATACTCATCAGACCGCTCGTCTAACTTGCTTTTTAAGCTGTTAGAACAACGGTTAAGGGAATAGGGAGAGACAAAAGCTATACCTTTCAGAGATCAAATCGTTTCTCTCTTATGCATATCTTCCTTGGATGAGATGAAAAGCTTGCTACGACCTTGACACATCTTGAAAAACTTGAGAAGTTGAGAGCCTTTAAAACTTGAGAAAAATTGAGAAATGAAAGTGTGAATGAAAATGAGCACTTCATATCTTCTTTTATAGGAAAAGAGGTACCTGCTACAGCAGGTCACAACTCTGCCTAGTTCGCGCTAGCAGGTATCTCTCGATAAAAGACCGAAAAATGGTAGGAAAATGATCAGAAAATTAGAAGCAAGGACATAATAGACGAACAAAGCGATGCAGAGAGTCACTTATCGTATCGGTCGTCCAAGAAAAGCCTGGAGAAGGCTAAACACAAGTCGTTCGTCTTATTTCAGCAATTAATTACACTAATTACAGAGATTAGTGAAAACCATGAAGATTAGAGCAGGGTCAAGCTCCTAATCTAACATCAATGACCATCTATAGCCACGACTCAATTACGGGAATGTTCTGAAAAGAAAGTTTCGTGAAGAGTAGGACGTTCACGAGAATAGGAGCAAAAAGATCACTGGAAAAAGAGTAGAACGTCCACCAAAAAGAGTAGGACATTCACCATAACAAGCTCGGAACGTTCACTTGGACGAATACAAGAGGTTCGGAGAACGTTCACCTCCTGGCCGACCAGGACCACCATGAAGGTAGCTCTATGGCCGACCAAGAACAGGAGTGGCCGAATCCTCTACATGAGGGCTTAGGGCCGACTAGTACCTCATGTAAGGTTGGTCAAGGCCTCCTGAAGGTTTTCTGGTGGCCCTCCTAGGAAATTTCTTGAAAGTTTTTGGAAAATTTGGCTCTCAACGAGAACAATTTTCGTGAAGACTAGAACATCCTCGAAAACAAGTTTCACGAAGGCTAAAGAGTCCATGAGAATAATTTCCGTAGACTCCACGACCCGGCCGACAAGGACCACCATGGAGGTGGCTCCATGGCCGACCAAGAACAGGAGGAGCCGAGTCCTCCACATAGAGGGCTTAGGGCCGAGTAGAAAATCCTGCAAAAAAAATAAAATTACAAGACGTTTACCTCCCGGTCAACATGAGGCTCACCCCCAGCCGATCAGGAGGGGTCGAGTCCCCGACATGGGGGCTTGAAATGAGAAGGGACCTCTTGGGAGGTTTGGTCCACGACCTCGTGGAGGTTTTTCGGTGACCCTAATGCGAAAATTTTGGAAAATTGGAAAAAAATCGGAAAATCTTATGAAAATTTTCAAGATTTTAAACTTAACTCTGATTAGGGTCGATAGGTGACATTTAGCCCCGATTAGGGTTGATTAGTGAGATTTACAAGTAATTAACCTGAATCAAGGGTAATTAGTGGTTCGTGTGATGTAATTAGCCCCGATTAGGGCGTTTAATTTATTCTCACACATGATTAGCACAAATTGAGGATAATTAGTGGCTTATGTATACTAATTAGTCATTATTAAGATAAACTAGCCACGATTACTGCTGATTAGCCTCGATTACTGCTGATTAGCCTCGATTAAGGCCAGTTAGCGTATTTTAACTTAAAATTAGGCTATTTTAAGCCTAATTTATAGTTTTTAGATGGAAATTAACCCCGATTAGGGTATGTTAGCAGCTTTCACCCTATAATTGATCTTGACGAAGGTCATGGGGTGATAAGCGCTCGTTTTTTAGTCCTGATTAGGACCATTTAGTGTCAAACACTATTCAATTAGCATGTGCAAAAGCCCTAAGTGTGTATACTCACACTATATGAGTCGTTGTAAACGTCTAGGTCGCTCCACACTTTATGATAATACGAAGATACCCATGAAGGGGCAATACCCATGAAGAGCCGATAACCATGAAGGGCCGATACCCGAGAAGGGCCGAAAGTACCCCGAGTCGCGAAAGGACCATTATAACTTCCACGAAAACTCGAGTTATTTCCCCAGAAGTTGGGGGCAAATGATATGGATAGAAAATACATCCTAAAGACATATTAAATGTCGCATTACTTACGCTTGAAATTCTTAACCAAAGCCTAGTATAGACCAGGCTAGTCTATGCTCGTAACAGACTAAAGATGACCCAAATAGTCAAGACCCGCGAGCAAAGATCATCAAGGTCGACGAACATGAGCTGGTCACGAACTAGGCCCAATACGGCTGAAAGAATAGAGACATGACATCCAACATGGATACTAACTCCTACTTGGAAGAATCTAGAATTCCTTCCCTTACATGAGTCCTAATTACCATCTAAGTTGGAGACTTGTCCACCAAGTCTCCCAACACGAGTTTAACCCCAGACGAACCTCTATATAAAGGGCTCTACTCCTGAACGTAGAACTACTTATTTGGCTTGATTCTGTACAACATAGAGATACGTAGGTATCTTGTAAGGACAACCAGCCCCACTGCGAGACCATCCATTAAAACTCGAAACTTACAAACCCTAGTATTAAATATTACGGACCCTAGCTTTTATTGCACAACAGATACGATTATAAGACTTAATAATATATCTCCCTTTTGTTCCTTATAGCAGTTTGCTAATAATATATGTTCCCTGGAGTGATTTGCCCTCTAAGCCTTATACCAAACCCGTATAGTATTC